>NW_027437188.1:23500000-24937500 GCF_033239565.1 Halichoeres trimaculatus
CAGAGAAAACTGCAATGACTATAGGCAGAGAAAGGGTCATGCAAAGTACCCTATTTACTTGAATATAGGACGACCCTGCTTATAAGAAGACCCCCCCCCCCCCTTTAAGACTGATCTTCAGAAAAAGACTGATAACCAAAATTTACTTTGTAACTGTTTTTTTATTGAAAGTCTCTGCTGCATTGACCATCATTATCTTAAAATCAGCATCATAACTCAGCCTCAGTTGTGCGTTAACTTGCCCAACTTTTGGTCCACTTTGCTCTGGACAATCACCGTGCCTCTCCATTTGGCATTTCCTGTCAGTGTGTCTCTGCTGTGATTGACAGGTCTCTGAAGCCACAGTGAGGTCACTGGCTTCACAAAAAGCTGGCGCAGTCTTGTAGAGACCCTATACAACCATCAGCATGTGTCAATGAGTGGTTAGACCCTGATTATAAGACGACCCCACCCCAATTATCTTTTTTTTTTTTAACAAAGATAGCCTCGTCTTGCATTCAGGTCATTACGGTAAATATATCGATCAACTTGTGATGCAGTTTGATGTGTGCTTCCTAGATATTG
This sequence comes from Halichoeres trimaculatus, assembly GCF_033239565.1. NCBI lineage: Eukaryota > Metazoa > Chordata > Actinopteri > Labriformes > Labridae > Halichoeres > Halichoeres trimaculatus. The sequence continues at coordinate 23,500,565 of NW_027437188.1, forward strand.
AAGCTTGGGCCCATCGCCCGATTCCTGGCAAAAGCCCTGGACCCTCCAACGGAGCAGGCTGTCAACCTGGCCATCAAGAACCTCATAGGCCTGGTAAGACGAAGTGAAGATCTATATGTTTGTATGGGCTGATTTGGACCTGGTTGTCAATGACTTTAGGGGTGTTACTTTAGAGAAATTTTAAACTGCTTTTTGATTTCTTTGTAAAATCCTGTTGAGCACAAACCATCACAAAGATGACATAAAAGCATATTGAGATTAGGGAATTCAGGTTGGGCTAAACAGTAACTACAACAGATGAATTGGTCTTTCACAACCTTTGTCTCGGTGCACTCGGAAAATGATGTGATGGAAGTCCTCAGGGCAGAATACAGCATCAATGGAGACAATCTTTAAATATTTCAAATAGAGCTGGCTATTTCGTGCTATTTAGAGATGCAGGGTACACCCTGGACTGGTTGCTCGTCAATCAAAGGGCTGACAGAGACAGATAACCTCTCACAAAGTTAAAGAAATATTAAAAGCTCCAAAAGCCATGTCTTGAATTTTCTTTTCTGAAAATGCACAAGGGAAAACTGAAACTTTTAATAGACTATCAAATTCATTCCCTAACTTATTTTCTCTACATCCTTGTGTATTAATTGTTTGCATGGATGGTTATTCAGCTTCATTCGGTCCTCTTGACAAAGCTGCTTTTCTACATCAGCCATATGAGATAATACCATTTTTGGTGGAAAAGCTTTTTTTTTGCAAGTTGAATCACGGTCTCTTGTGTTAGAACATTTTGTTTGTGTCTGCTAGTTTCAAGGATTCTTCCTCTCTGCTTCCCTTACTGAGGAAAATTCACACAATGAGAGTACAAAGACAGAAAAGTTAGTATTTCTAACAAGAAGTTAAAAGTTCTTAATCATTTAATGTTGATTAAACTAGCATAAATTAAAAACAAAGAACTGCCCAGTGCCTTAAATTTTGAGATAATTTGTCAATTTGTTTTTTTTTTAGAACGCCCTGGACCAAGAAGAAAACCTCACAGCGCTGGGTTTTCACCTGGCTCATCTACCTGTGGAGCCTCACATTGGCAAGCTCATCCTGTTTGGGGCTTTGCTGGGCTGCCTCGACCCCGTGCTCACCATCGCCGCTTCACTCAGCTTCAAAGACCCTTTCTTCATACCGCTGGTAGGGCACCAAGTTCACCCAACATGAAAAGCTCTGTGGGCAATGACACACGGGGGCATTTCAACATTTTGCTGCACTCTGCTGCTGACTTTTTTTTCATTGCAAAGTTCTGTTATGTCATCGGTGTGTCTCAGGGTAAAGAGAAGATGGCAGATATGAGGAGGAGGCAGCTGTCCAGGAACTCCAAGAGTGACCACCTCACAATCATCAACGCCTTCCAGGTATAAAGCCTACATCTTTCACCTTCAAGCTGATCTTTTTACTCTATGAGTTTGACTTGAAATGATTCATAATCTATTGATTGTTCAGGGATGGGAAGAAGCAAAGCGGCATGGTGCCAGGAGTGAGAGGGACTACTGCTGGGACAACTTCTTGTCAGCCAATACACTCCAGGTGAGTGAGGCTGCTACACCAAACTTGGCACTCAAAAACCAAACTAAGGGGGGGTCCATAATAACATCTGCGCATTGATTTCTGCCTCAGCAGACTTTAAAAAGCAGCTTTTAAAGAAATGATTTCCCTCTTTATCATTCAGATGCTGCACAACATGAAGGGTCAGTTTGCTGAGCATTTAATGCGCACAGGCTTTGTCAGCAGCATGGATCCTAAAGACCCCAAATCCAACGTGAACTCAGGTAACTGAGGAGGATTTTTACACGGTGTTTTAGCTTTTAAAGTTGTGGAGCAGTTATAAAACATTTACCCCCTCTCCTTTTCCCTTTTCCTCTGTCTCATTCTGTCAGATAATGATAAATTAATCAAGGCGGTGATTGTTGCTGGTCTGTACCCGAAGGTGGCCATGATAAGACCGTCACACAGCAAGAAGAGGCCAGGGTGAGTCGGGAGATTCAAAAAGATGAACAAAGAGACAGGAAAGGGCCCTACAGCACAATACAGACAATAGATCACACAATCACACTTATTGATCTTTAGACGTGGAAAATGGCCTTCACACTCAAATATCTCATCAGACCTCCCAGGTAAGAGTTCTGCAAGGGCGCTGTGACAATTGCCTGAGGCTGTGCAGCGACCATGTAGGGAACATCTTTTAAAACTACCACAAATCAATCCATTTAAAAAAAAAAAAAATGCTGCATGCAGCCAGACACCCTCATAGTACAGCTGTCACTTCTCTTTGTCTCACTGACAGCTTTCAGTTCAGTTGCACAGCTCACTTTCTGGGTCATTTCCCCAGTATGTGCAGCACTGATGCCAAGCTAAATGTAAGTTTTCACATGTCTGCACCAAAGCTCTGGACCATGTCAGTAATTTGATGCTTGATGAGGCTTTATTTTGTGTGTTTTGCTGCTAAATCAAAGCACTGCCTAAAAAAAAGCAGCTTGCCTCCCTACTGGCAGGCAGTTGGTTGTAACCGGCCAACACACCCGGGTTTGGAACACGGTGGTGTTGTAATGTTTGAGAGCTTTTACAAACTGCTTTGGCAAATCCAATTTTATTTATTTATTTATTTTTGTAATTTTTTTCCACGGTTAGAAATCATGTCTTTCACGAACAAGCCACAGATAACCTGGTGCATAATTGAAAAAAAAAGGCAGATATTTTCTTCTGTGTTTCTTGTGGTGGTTGTGACATTGGTTTTCTTGACTCTCTGTCTGCTGTATCAAGTTTTCATGTCTCTGTGTGGTATATTTGTGTCTGTGCATGCCGTGTGTGATGTGGAGGTATAATTAGGTAAATAAAAAGGTATAACAGATAATTGCCGGCACGTGACCATGTAGAAATATCCTTTCATGTTAATAAGATAAATAATATAAGGCTATTTAGTCTGTCAAGGCATAGACCTGATCTATAAGAGAACCCTGAATAACTCCTGCTGTGTAAAACTAGCCGCACTGAACATGAATGTAGAGTAACAGTGCTGGATGCACATACCTACCTGCAAATTCTCAGACCACTTTCCACTCATATATTTAAACTCCCTGAAACTGCTCAAAAATGCTGCTCTACTGCTCTAAAAATATCACAAGATATGCATGTGACTAGCTAAAATGATAAGGTTTTATGAATATTTATTTGTGACTTTTTGTGTGGCTTATTTAAAAAAAAAAGGATTGTTGGAGTTAGATACACTACTCCTATGAGCATTTTAAAGAGGAAATCAATTGAAATCCACAGTGATGCCTTTTTATGAACTGTTGAGCAAATAGCATCATCAGCATAAATGAGTATTATTAATGCCTGAAATAGCAGTAGTGATGTTCGATACCACTGATTTCCTTTCTGATCCGATACTGAGTAAAATTCAGGCTGGTATTGGCGATACCGATCCTATACTGACACTTAGTGTAAACACATGTAATGGGTCTGGTAAATCTAAAGAAAAAATAATTAGCGCATTTCAAATCATAACACTAACTTGAATTTGCCAGTACAATATATCATTAAATAAATAAATAAATGCCCCAATGATTTCACAAGTTTGTCAATACCTACATTTTGAATTATTTATTCAACAGTTAAAGAAAATTAGATGGGTTGTAAATTTATAATGGGTATATTTTATAGATTAAATGTTATCTTTTATTTATGTTTTCTAGAAGATAGTTTTCTTAACTCAACATGACTGTTTTATTGCAACTGTTCTGTGTAATTTAATGACACCTGTTGTTTGTAATCCACTTCAAATAATCAATTCCTTAGGGAACCTTACCTGAATTAATCTAGGCTGTTTTGCCTATGTGAGATTATCTCCTTGACTCATGTATCATTACTCTAAATGAACTCATGCAGTTATTTATTAAAGCATGTATTTATTTTTTTACTTATTTCATAGCCATATATATTAATTGGAACAATAGCAACAGTGCTTAGCAACACTTAAAGCCCCTCATTTTCTCCCTCTGTACCTGGATGGTGTCCGCCTGCAGCATTGAAGGATTTAGAGACGTGTGTCTCACCCTAGCAGCACCTGACGCTGACCTCTCCTCTTCCTCTGTCCCGCTCATCATAAATGCCTCACATTCTTGGTTGTGATTCAACCTGAGGTGTTTAATAAGGATCGCTGTGTTGCCACAAGTCCTGACGTTTTTTCTTAAAATATCCCAAACTGCATCTTGGCTGTTTGTGGAGCTAAAATAGCTCCACACATGACTTCTTTTGCACTGTACCATTCTGTCCTCTGACAGCGTAAAAGTGAGTGACAGGCTGAGCAGCGTGCAGCTGCACTGACGCATTACGCACTTAGTCTGGCGGAAGGAAAAGTAGTTCCGACAGAACGGCGTATCATTCAGATACGTTCTTAACAGTTTGGTGACTCACTGTGTTCCTATTAATGATTTACAGGACCTCAATGACTGAAGTATCAAAAGTATCAATATTATGGCTTTAGAATCGATTTTAGAGCACAGAGAGCTGGTATTGGAAGTATCGATATTTCAGTACGTCACTGGCACGTCACTAAATAGCAACCTCAGGGTTGGTGTCAGACAAAAGAGATCAACAGGATGCTGCTAATACTGCCTCTGAAAGTTTTTAACAACAAAACCATAAAATAAAAACTGAGACATTTGACTGTTGAAGGAAAGTAGGGTGAGATCAGCAGAGATAGAAGGTATTTCTTTGTCCACAGAGGGTGCCAAACCCCCCACAAGCCCCTCACAGTAGTTGTGCCAAAAATATTGGATCAAACTATTTTTCTGTGAACTACACAGTTGGAGTTACAGTAAAAAAAAAAAAAATTGCAAATGAAGACCTGATCTAAAAAAAAAATCAATTAATTAATTAAAAAAAAATCATGTTGTTACGAGATAAAACCTCTGTTTCAAGATTAAAGTTGTGATGTTATAAGAATGAGGTCATAATGTTAAAAGATATACAAATTTTGTTGTTATCAGAATGAAACTGTAATTTTGCCAGTGTTAAGTTTGGTGTTCAAAGAAAAAAGTCATAATGTGACGACGATAAAGTTGTACAGTAATGTAGTTAAAGTTAAAAGATAAAATTCATGATGTTACAAGAATAAAATTGCAATGTTACAAGAATAAAGCCATAATGTAAAGAGTACAAAAATAATCTTGTTTCGATAAAATATCAAATTCATAATGCCACAAGAATCAATATTTGTTGAGCGTTAGGTTGCAATATTGTAAGAATAAAGTAATGTTCCTGGAATAAAGTTGTAATGCTACCAGAAATAAGAATAAAGCCATACTGTTACAAGAATAAAGTCATAATGTTATAAAAATAAAGTTATAATGTAACAAGAATAAAACTGTGATGTCACAGCCATAATGTTACAAGAATAAAGTTGGGATTCAAAATCATGATATTTAGAGATTTATGATGTAATGTCTTTTTGATCTGGGACCTCTTCCTCTTGAGCTGAAATAAATGCTTCCCATTGAGTTGTGCTTTTTTTGATTGATGAATGTAGTAATTGTTCTGAAAGCTGTTTATTTATTTATTTTTTAAATTGAGTGTTACTGTTGGTCATTTTTAATTAACACTCCTCTCACATTCACATCTCATCTCTCTTAGGGTTAAGACTTACACACAGGCTGACGGCAAGGTGTGCATCCACCCCAAATCTGTCAATGCAGAGGAGACAGAGTTCAACTACACGTGGCTCGTCTACCACCTGAAGATGAGGACGAGCAGTGTGAGTGGGCGAGGGGATGAGGGGATGAGGAGACGTATTATTCTGTGTTTGAACACACACAGCTGTATAGATGAATGTGATGAATGATGTGTTTTTACTGTTTGAGTGCTGGTTTTCGTATCCTTTTGATTTAGCCTGTGAGAGGAAAGGACTAGTGGTTAAAGGTTGAGAGTGGTGCCGGAGCAGCTTTACTCTAAATGAATATTTGATTAAAAGGCTGCCTTTCAACTCTCATTCAAAGGCTCTTGTGCTTCAAAGCGTCCGAACACAATGTAAGAGACGGTCGTGGGGGGGTAAAACGGTCAATGTGGCTCCCTGACTGCCGCCCTTTTTTATTCATTCTCCTCCTCTTTTCCATCCGTCTGTCATTGTTCTTTCAATCCTCTCTGCTTGTGAATGTTATGCAGGAGAAACACCTTTCATGTTGCTGTCATCTTTATTGGAAAAGAAAAAGAAAAAGACCTCCGCTAGATTTCGTCATCATCATGATTTCTATTTTACCGAGCAGTGACGATGGTTTTGAAGACGAGGCTGCGCGTTTGTGCAGATTATAAAGCAAAGTATTTCAGGAGTGGGAAGACCGTCAAGGTCGTTTGTTTACTGAGTGAGAGCAGGAATTGAAAGACCAGGGCTGCAGAAATAAAAAAAGTAAAAGTAAAGGATGACGTTAAAGTTTATATCCGCTGACGCACTCAGCCCTGATAGTCTGTTATATTTCACATTCATGGGACACATTCAAATGTCCCTGCACTCTTCTTGCTTCATTTCTCCTCTGTCTTCTACCCACCTTCACCTTTCTCTTCCTCTCTCTGACGCCAATTTTCACCACTTGAGTCTGCTGCTAATGTGTTCTCTGTGGCTTTTGACCTCAGAGCGAAGCAGCTTTTGTGACTGTATGCATACAGATTAGCACATTAAATTCCATCTGTCAAACTTTTATTTGCTCTCTGAAATATCCAGACGATTCAGTATTTTCTTCACTCACAGCGTCGTTAATGTGAAACTTTTTGATCCAGTTTTAACCGTCGGACCACTTTGCACAAGCAGCTGTCGGTTTAGCACAAGGCAAAGATGGTGGATTAGAGTGTAACACGTTTGTGAGGTACACAGACGGGGCAAGATGACATTTCTCTTATCACTGTAGAAACTAAAATGCATTTCAGCCCATCTTCACTAATGGGACACTTTCAGCCCACACCACAGAGTAGCTGTCAGGGCGCCGTGTGTCATAATGATGCTGCTCCCTGTCACCGCGTGCGTTGGTGTGTTTTGTTTGTGATACTCGTGTCATGGTGTGTTAGCGACACTCTCTCCTCTCTGTCCTCAGATCTTCCTGTACGATTGCACTGAGGTGTCCCCGTTCTCCCTGCTGTTCTTCGGAGGAGACATAACAATCCAGAAGGACGGGGACCAGGAGACGGTGGCAGTGGACCAGTGGATTGTCTTCAGGTCGCCGGCACGCATTGCGCTCCTCGTCAAGGTATGCTGTCAGAAATGCCAATAATGTTCAGGCAGGATGGAGCCTGTGAGGAGGGTGATGGTTTCTGATTGTTTATTGGCTGAGTTGTGTTTAACAGACAAGCAGCCGTTCCAAATTTCGTCTGTGCTGGGAAAACGTGGAGAGCAAAAGCAGGCTGGATGCAGTCCACTGGAGTTACCCACCAGCTTGCATTGATGATGATGATCTGATTTATTCATCCTCATAAACAGAAAGACATCTGCAAGCACAGCTGATAATCTGTGATGGAACAATTCAGCCCTGCCATGACATTCATCATGTTGCAAAAGCTGATGTCCTGACTTCCTTTCGCACATCAGAAACGAATGTTAAAAAGAATAAAAAACTTGGCGAAACTGGCTTACTCTAAGAAAATCACAAGTTTAAAGTGGACATATGCTTTTTTCTCCTTTTCACTATGCCAGACTATGATGCCTGTAAAGCATTTCTGCCCTCAGTACAAGTCATTTAGTTCCTTCATTGCCCCACAATAGCGTTCTCAATATCCTCATTTTAGGCCATTCTGAAGATCTCGTTGAAACGCTCCGTTTCGAGAATGACCTCCAGTAACCTCACAACGTCACAGCACTTTGTGCTCTGATTGGTCAGTTCTATCAGAGGGGTGGAGGGGGTAGAGCCAGGGGGCGGTTTTTGCAGCATGGCAGTATTTACAAAATTGCCATAATGGATGGGGCAGACGGAGCGAGTTTGCTGTTTGCCAAAACTTCAACGTAAGGCATTGATAGCGCTAATAAAACGGCAGAGTGTAGGATACGTCCTTTTGTATTGGACCCCGAGTCAGACCCGGACGGTTCTGCAGCTCAGGAGGAAGAAAATCCACCTCCACACAGATCATCTCAGGACGCTTCAGTGTGGTGAGTCAAACCATTATTGTAACATGTATAGTTTATACATGGAAATATAGGCAGACTTCACCAATAAACTATTTCTATAACAGGGCTCCATCCTGCTCCTTCACTTTTCTCTGTCTGTTTTATCCATCATGCTGAAAGTGTAGTCTAAAGATTGCCTCTACCGTCAGTTCGTTATTGTCGTTATTACCGCCGCATTATTGTGGTCCAGATTCACAGTGCATGTCAGAACAAGCATGCAAATATCACAGTCTCACAAGTATTATGACGTCTGCTAAAACGACAGTGTTTTAACTGCTAATTCACCATGTAAAGCCGAGCTGCTCAGCAGAGTAGAGTCCCTGCATCCAGCACTCAGTCAAGTCAGCCAGAACTGGTAGGGAGCTGTATCTATACTCGGCTCTTGTTGTGTGTATCCCTCAATGGCGGTTGTGTGACTAACGGACATCACAGAGGAGGAGCTGCTTTATCGGATTACTCCAATAAAAAGAGAGGATCCTCGTGTCATCACGACGGTCGAAATCTCGCGGCCAACTGGCAATGACCTATTTTCAGAGGCATGAAATCTCATTCTAGGATATCAGAAAAAATACAATATCTCATTTTTTGAAAATTCAGGTTTTGTTGTAATGTAAGGTCTTGTTTTTAAAATTTAATATATTACATGTAAGTATTAAATCAGGGATCAGCATATGTCCCCTTTAAGTTTAAGTTTGTTTTATAGACAAGGATTAAATTTGGCCTCAATTTGGATGTTCACATGTGGTAAAGTTGTGCCTTATAAGTTTAATTTGGTCTGTGACTCTTCTGCACTTGTAACTCAAGGTACTTGTATGCCACATTGACATATTTCTCCATTGAAATTAATGGAAGGGTGCAGACCCCCCCAAAAAACTGCATTTTCTGTTACATGTTTTGAATAAGAACAATACAATCATCAACAACGAATATAGCATGAAAACCCAATACAATAGAATGCACTGTAATAAACTGGTTTTAAGTTTAATGTTCAGCATTTACTATGGAGAACAGATGACTTGAAGGTGCTCAGGGAGGCAGAGAAGAGCTGAACTGATTGACTGGATCTTATTTGCTGATTTTTGTCCTTCTCGCCACGCTTTGCTCACTTTCATCTGTAGGTGTTTCCCATCAAAACCTATCTGATGAGGTCTGTTTCATCTTGCCTTTCAGAATGATTCTAAAATGAGCTAGGCAAGCATCATTAAATAACGTTGCATGCTAAGTTGCAACTTTTTGCGGATGTGAAGAAAGTCTAAAATTTTTGCAAAGTAACTGAAAACAGATGCAAGCACAACATTGATGCTTCCACTGCAAGTCAGTCTCTTAAAGGTACCTCTGTGGGGCTGTTGATGTAGGGTACAAATAAAATTTGTTGTCGTCATGACTGCTAGCTGCATGGGAATTCTTGAAAAGTTGCATTTATCATTACGTGACAGCTGATGGGTTCCAAGATTAGGATTCAATAACCTCTACTTACCTCTGATCTCTGTTGTCTTTACAGAGGCTGAAGCAAGAGCTGGAATCTCTCCTGGAGGAGAAAATTCGCTGTCCTGCACCTGTAGACTGGCAAAACCGACAATCCAAAGACTGTGCGGTCATCACAGCCATCATAGACCTCATCACCACGCAGGAGAAACCATCAGGCAGCACTGGAGGCTATGGGAGACCGTGGGCGTCTGCTCCCAGAGGACAACACTCTTACTTCAAAGATGACGACGATGATGATGATGATGATTAAAAGCAGAGTGGGGTTTTTAGGAGCTCAGAAAAAGACTGAATGCATCCTTGAATACAGGGGGTTAGCTTGGGCGTAGCTAGCCTCTTTAATGGTGCTGCTAGGTTTCAATTTTATGCTTCCCCTGGTGCTCCTTAAGACCAAAACCAAGATGCAAGAACTCCAAAACATTTGCACTTGAATGACTCCTGATGTAGTTCGTATTTTTCACAAGGACCAATCCACGTTCTCAAACACTTGGTGGCTTGTTGGTTTTAGTTCAAACATATCCAATTATAGACTGCATGATAAATAAAGTTCATCCTGTTTGAGCTTTAAGTTTCCTTGAGGGATGAAAAGAAGAACTCAAAAGAACGTGCTGAGTTTTAAAGGGATAAAGCTTTTATTTCTGGAGGCAAATTAAAACAGAAGGTTGACTAAGCAGGTTTCTTCAATATAAATCTGTATTTTGGAAAATATACACAGTACAATTCAGGCTGTTTTACATATTTACATGTGCAGCGAAGTTACAGAAAGTGATTGAAATAAAGGTCAGTTCATGCTCACAGCTAATTTTCCCTGAGTGCAAGCGCAAAGCTTCGTCTGGTGTCCTTCCTGCCGGCTGCTCTGCCTGCTAACCGTCATACTTCGCTTCATGTAGCTCAACAGTTGTGGTTGTGACACTTGGGTAAGTGCCAGAGCTATGTTGGCTTGATAGATGGTGTGATGGCCACGCTGTGACCAAGCCATTCATTTCCTAAGGCTGAACTAAAAAGATGACTCACCCTGGACAATCACATTAAAAGCAGGGCTGGGCCATCAGCTCGCACAAAAATTAATTTTAGCTTTCCTCCGTACCATCACATAGATAAATCCTTGGAGAGATATTTAGATTACACTTCTGGCAGGAATCAAGTGTGTGCGATATTTCAAACTGTCTAAATCATTAATCGGATGGAGAGAAAAATGCTAGAAACATGGAGTCTGATTCATGGTGTTGACATTTTAACAGTAAGGTAGAGACTTGACCCTCCTGCTTGGCCCTTTGATGACGTTTGACGCACTAACTCCACATGATCTAAATAATTATGACTTATTTACACAAAGTGCTGCAGGCTTCAGAAAAAGCTTCCTTTGCTTTTACAGAATAACTTCCATTTGTGTTCTGTAAATGTTACTAATGGTTTCATTTGCAAGCAGATGCTACAGAAAAGTTTCCACACGAAACCCACACGCTGTACAGAATCAGCTGCCAAACCCACGCTCCAGCCTTATTATCACTTTCCCAATTAACATCTTCATAGTTTCACTGTTCTGGCAAAGCTCCTCATCACATGGCCTGAACCTTATTCGCAGAACACGCATCAGGCTGCTGTCGTTTTCACGTCTGGTCGACTTTTTTAGTAGAAGAGTGTGCGTTTTTTTCACATTGCACTTCCACTCAAAAAATATGTCTGTAAGTTAAAATTCACAAATTTCACACTGCTGGTTTTTATGCAGCAGGGATCTGAAAGCTGTGACTGTGGGTGTGAAGTTTTCCAACCAACCGGGGAATTAATGAATGTGACAGATCCCAGAGTCGAGCCAGCTCACCCACACGAGGACTGATCAGTAATTAGGAAAGTCTCTGTTCTTCCACTGTATTTGTTCTGAACAGTGTTTGCTTTGAAACTTGGCTTCATACGGCTCCGCTCCATCCCTCTCGGCAGGTCACTGATGCTACCGCTGAACTTATTTGCCCCGGCTTCGCCGCTATAAAGGTCACTTGGGTGTCAAAGATTCCAAGAAGAGTCCTCCCTGGTGATCGCACCCTTTCCCTTTCATGCGGCTCACACATTAGTCTCCAGCCCCTGTAGGCGGTCCATCCTCTGCATGTTGCGCTCAATGGTGGCCTGGCATGTGATGGCTTCAGCACACTCGGCGAGGAACCAACCCCTCTCTCCGTCGCGCAGTCGCTCACCTTCGTACCAGCCTGCGACAGAGAAGACGAGAAAAGTGAGGCGTGATGTGCATCACTGCGCTGCCTTTGTCTCTGTGTTGTTTATTCTTTGATATGAAAAGGATGGATAACCTTTCACCTTTTTGTATCCATCTGGATTCAAAACCACACTTTCAAACAGCTTTAAAGCTCCATTATGTGACAGATCAAAGACAAGGGTATTTATTCAAAAGTGGATGATGAAAGGATGCAGGTTGGAAAAACGAGAGGAATACTAAACAAGCGACTAGAAAAATAAAGACACTTATGAGCTGACATACCGTCTTCCACTGTCTGAGAAACCAGCACCACATCAGCCACCTGCAGGGAGAGCTCGTCTGGCTGCTTGGCTGTGTAAGTCCTGATCACCTCCACCTGCATTGCATCTAAAACAAACACAAGAGGAATAAATCACTTCAGACAAGTCACAGCTGCTAAAAACAAATAAAAAAACTCTTTTAAAGTCCATCTCAGAAAAAAACACTTCCATATTATGAACACAAGGTGGTGCAATATGCTTGAAAGAGACAGAGGAGACTCACTGGTTCGGTCTTGACTCTTCTCTTTGTTGACATTCTGGCCCAGAGCGCTGATCCATCGAGCACGCTCATTCCTGAAAGCACACACAATTTATGACAATTAATTGGCTGTATCAGAATTAAACACAACCAAGAAATCAATATTTATGTCTCGTTATGTCCTTCCAAAGCAATCAAAATCATCAGCATGAAGACCGACTTCTTGTTTATAGAGATTTTGGATGTTTTGGAACTGTTTCCAGACGGTAGATGTCATAGTGTGTGACACAACTTTGGTGTGCTCACCCCCAAAATTTAGTTTAAGGAGTAAAAATGTTCGACTTTGGGGGAATTTAAAGACTTGAGAAGTTCTCAGTTAAAGCTCTTTTCTACAACATAACTAGAAAAAAAAACAGATCTAAGCTGTTCCGCCTCCATTCACGCAGCTACTGAGGATTTGGGCGATTTTGTTGCCCATCAGGTTTTGCCTTTCCCTGCTCTGTTTCCGCCGTCAACACGAGAACAGAGGTGTGTTATCAGTGTGGGGAGAAAAAGCACAAAGCCTGATTCTCCAGAGAGCACAGACCTGGTTTGCCTTCTGTCTCCCTTTGATTCATGAGGGGGGAGAAAAAAAACAACGGGTGGAGTCAAAGAGGTCAGATTCCAAGAAACTCTATCTCTCATTTCACCTGTTCTCATCTGCGACCGAAAAGAGGCAGGGTGAGGCTTTAGAGGGAGTAAGAGATAAAGGGGTTCAGGAAATGAAGCAGAGGGGGTTTTTGAGGCCCCCTCTGCGCTGTGACTCAGCATCATGCAGATAGGTACAACATGCACATACTGCGACGATGTGAACCTTCTTTCTTTTGGATTCAAACAGGCAAGTCCCATGAGTCAGACCTCATTATAGTGTCCCCTTTGTGCTCCTGCCGTTTTGATCCCTTTCAGGACACATAGGCCGTTTAACAGGCGGTCACGTCATCCTTAGACCACTAATTGGACTGCGTGAACTTATCATAAACTTTTATACAGATAACTTTAAATGAAATCACTCCGAGTTCAATAAATCGCACCAATAAGGCAATATTACAACAGGCTGGGTGTGACCTTTGGAGTTTAATGAGAGGTTTTATGGTCTCAATAGAAACTAACCAGACCAATCTGCACCCTGAGAGGAGAGAAAAGGTTGGCTAAAGTTGGAAGATATGACATTTGATCCCTATTTCTTTGTGAACAGAGAAGTGCAGTGCATTAATAACTTTTGTTCTAGACACTATCTCGACTCCAAAAGCTTTGGTGTTAAGACTGTGTAGGTTATATTCATTGTTTAAAGGTAATCTCTGAAAATATATCTCTTTTTTTCTCTTCAGATTTCATAACAAGACAGATGGCGTGAGAGCTTCAAAAAAGTAAAACCAAAAACAGATGACAGATAAACTACAGAATTATACAAATTTTAAACCTCAAATATATTTCGGTCAGAAGTAGTTAACTAGAGTGAGTAGTAAGTTTATCATAGCAGTATGGCTCTGGCTCTCTACCCTACCATGTGCCCATGTGGAATGCCTGAGGTAAGGAGAGCACACCTCTCCGTTTTTTCATGTGCTTACATGTAAAGCCAAGCCAGGGAGAGTAGTGACTATACCTACGACACAAGTAAAATCAGACACAGCACACAAGGAGAAGTTGGATTTGAAGCACGATGTTAAGTAGTTTGCAGGGGGAGCAGCAGAGTCAGAAGGCTACAGCAGCTGACATTCTAGGCTGAATGTTCATTTTACCAGTGTCATATGTTGTTTTAATGATAACTGCTCTGTTTTGTTCACTACTCCTGTTGGTCTTTGCTGTTGCTCTCCCTGCACTGGCTTTCCATGTATGCAAATGAAAGAGGTGTGCTCTCTCCCCCTTAGGCTTTGGCATTCTGCATAGACCCATAAAAAGGCAGGGATCTCTCAAAGCAGAGCCATAGCACAGAATGTAACCCATTGAATGCAAATAATAAACAATTTTGACAAGCGTGGTCCTGATCATAAACTGTAAAATAAATGGATGTAGACCCTGTGACATCATGTCCATTTCTTATACAGCATATACCTTGTACAGTGTGTACTGTAAGCAAAATTAGCTATTAGGTTGAAGTTATTTTTGTACAAGGCTGTGCACATGTTTATTTCTTCTGTGAAAGGTTTTTTTGGGCTTGTTTTTTTTGGTTTGGTGTGTATATGTGGTTTCCAGTACATCTGGAGCCAGCCTCAAGTGGACACTCAATGTACTGCAGTTTTTAGCACTTCTACACTGCCTCATAATTTTAGACTGCTATTATCAGTGTTAAAATATAGTCAACGGTTTAAAGTCAAAACTCTAAAGATCTCTTGTTTTTTCTCTGGGGATAGATGTAGTGAACTTTCGTGCACATCTTTAGTCAAATTAACAGTAATGTGCTTCACACATGGTCAATTTTAAGAGTGTGATGGTTACTGTTGTTTTACTAACCCTCTCAAAGAAACCAACCACTGACAGGTCATGGAAAACACACTAATAACTGTGCCACTACTTTAATAAGTGTCTTATGAGTGGAAATGCTGCCACAGACACCCAGTTTGTCATACTGCAAGAGTCATGGTTTTAATCAGCTTCTTTAATAATAGTAAGTGACCTCATCCAAAAGCCTTTGTACATGAAGATTTCATAACTGCACCGTTATGTTGCTCAGTTTCTACCCTGCCTTTGTTGTTTCACACAGAACCAGACAACACAGCTGTACTGCTGCATGTAAAGTCACAAAGCAGCGACAGCAAGTTTCTTTACCTAAGAATAATACCTTAACACAAGAAACTGAACGAGTTATTTTTTCCCCATTGGAGGATTCTTTTAACTCCTCAGAAAATCTTCAGCCCCATTGCATGCAAAATGTATCAAATTGTGTGGAACCAGAACCATTTTTCCAACGAGTTTAAGGTCTTAATTTTTTATTTCCTGTAATTTTTCCACCAACTTAGTGCTCATTTAGGGTTCTTCTTTATGTGACCGACACTTCACAACCACAAATCCAGACATATATTTGTTCTATTGTAGAAATAAAATCCCCTCTGGGCAAAGATGCCTACTCAAGACTTTATGTCCTTGGTGTGTGCTGTTCATCTAATGCCTGAGCGGCTCTGTGAGAAAGGCAGCTGTTGATCGCTGCTTAGGACAACTGGAGACATAAGCTGACAATCGGATACATGTTCACATGTGAATGACACACCACTATGACAGGTTGGCTTTTCAAGCTTCAACAGCTGAAATACTTTATCGTAACTAAAAGCTGCACACATTCAACACGTCCAACAAGGTCACAAACAGGCAAGCTCACATGTTTCAGAGGCACTTAATGGTTATCTGAGGAATGTGAGCCACATACCTAAAAAAAAAAAAAATCAGGTGAAAAAACCTTGAAACCATGAGGGTGTGTACGTGTGTTTATGTATACGCAGGCATGTGAAAACTGCATATGTACTAACAGCAGGTGCTTTGCTTTCCCTCCACCTCTCTACATGACTGCAGGTCTGTGCAGGATCAGTTCATGGCAGTAAAGCTCCTTCTTTCAGCCACTAACCATTCATCCCAGACGTGAAAGAGAATTTCAAGAAGCATAAATCTGCTGTCAGAGGTTCTGGTTTCACAAATAAAAAGCAGAGAGGCCTTGCTGCTGCACTGCAGAGCCTCTTCCACACAAGTAGATAAAGAGCGATGACAGCCTCTTTCTAACCTCCTTTCCTCTGCTGGCTTCAAATCATCACCAGGCCACTGTTTTTCAACTTTTTCAGATGATTTCTCCCTCACCTCTGAACCCTTTCTGCAGACTCTTATCACTGTGTTTACTCTCCTCTGAGTCTGTCTTCTTTTTCCCACTAAACCACAGGTCAGAGAGGTTCTGGGGTACAGTGCACAATATCTTAACCATGCAGGGAAACTCCCAAACAGAGGGAGTTACTCCCATCTGTAAGTTTAGCACGTCATGTTATAAACCAAAGCAGACAGAGAAAAAAGGATAATAAAAAACAAAACCAAAGTGTGCAGAACGGACACCCTGCTCTGGTTGAGGCTGTTATGTAACCGGTGCTGCTTTGTGTTATAGCAGAGTATCTGCTGAGCAGAACTGTTTTGCTGCAGACCTCTGTAGCTCCTCTGTTCCTCTAATAGAGAGGGGCTATTATCTGACTCTGGACAGAACACTGGGGTCATGGGGAAATGCATTGGCATGCAAACATGACACAGAAAGCATACAGAGGAAAGGAAGAGGACACAGACAGAGGAGCAGCAAAGGATGCCAGAGAGACTGTCAGACAAAGACACACAGATGTCCTTGTACCGTCTTTGATTCCAGCTGTCTGGATGGATTCCTTGTGTGTTATGTCACCTCTGTTTTCAAAGACGCGTCCACTGTATGTATGTATGCAGCCTGCGAGACCACACACGGTGATAGAAAAGGCATCGGCTACAAGGATTTAGTAAAGGAGTGCTGTAAAACAAAAACACCCGCACTGACTGACCAACCTGAGAGAAAAAGTTTTTTAAAGTTTTGTTTCAACAAAAATTCAAAGAGCTAAAAACACAGACCCGCCTCTGGTTAGAATGTAAGGAATTTCACACTGGAAGCTGACTTGAGCTCAACTTAGATACAGAGGTGGAGTGAAATATTTCAGGAAGCATGTGGTACAAAGAAACTGTCAGTCAGTTAGACTTTTCTGCTTTAACTCGTTCACTAAATCAAACTCAGCATTCGTGAACAGATAAGCCAATCGGAAGCTCTTTTAGAGGGCTTGCTTGCCTCTGTATTCAAATGAGAATACACATATAAAGTGGGCATCCCTGTGCTCAGCTATTTCTTCAGCTAATCTTCCCATGTGTTCATTTGTGAGTAAAACAAATTTCATTTTTTAATTTTAAATGGTATCCTAAAATAAAATAATTCACTGTCCATTAGTGAAACAGTTATATTCAAATTTACTTTAAGCTATTGACACTGTTTAATAACAATTGGGGTGAAATATCTCTTTAAATTCGCCACTTCCATTTTCTTCACTCTGGTTAATGAGTTTACAAAATAATGAACTCACTATTAATATCAATAATTATTTCAAATGTAAACACTTTGTCACTTGGTTAATTTAACTGTCAAATGTCAGTAACCTGTAGACTCTTTTATCGTTACACTATGACATTTTCTTGCAATTGTATGTCTTTTATCTCATCACAGAACATCTTTTTTCCAAAATCTAAACAGGCTGCAGCTCACTTTGTCATACATCTTCCTCTTGGAATAACTTAGAAGAAAAGAATAAGGTATCGAAATGATTAATTGTAAAGCTGCTAGTTTCGTTGGCTTGTATGGCGCATAAAGATCCATCAACATTAATTTCAGTCTGTTTCTATAAGCAGCCAGAACCTCCTAACTTTAGCTTTAATAGAGAGGCTGAGCAAGCTGTATTGTCCTTTTTACTTCATATAAACCTGACAAGAACTTAGAGTAGCTTGGGTATTGTAGTTGTAACACCACTTCCATGTGTCATGTTAGGTTACATCACTAAATTGTTTCGGGCGACCGGAGGAAGAGGAAGTTATTCCCCCGGTCACCGAAAACAAATAGCAAACACTGACCGCTGTCAAAAAGATGAAACACGGCACGGTGAGGAAGAGCTGGTGGGAGTGAAATAACATGTGAGAGGGAGGGACAGTCGTGGGAAACAGTCCTCCTAACAATGGACTGCTGCTAAGCAACAGCTTAAACAATGCTTAGCAACCCTTGTAACAATGGAAAGCTGCCAGGGTCTCCACTGTCGGCTCATTCAGTCCTACAGTGAGTGGAGCGCTGCACCCCACACACAAACTCACAATGTTACAACTAAGCCATGGGCCCCAAATCCCAGTCATCAAAGGGGGGCATCTGGGGGGCTTTCCGCAACATGCCCATGAGACAGAGGGGACAGTTAGAAGAGGAGACCCCTTCATGTATGCATGGGTAGGGTACAGGGCTGAGTGGGCCAAATAAAGAGTCATTTCAAAAAGATTACCTTCTACACAGGCTCACAGCAGTCACACTTCACACTATTACTGCAGCTGCTTTGTCAGGTACTTTACTCACTGAGAGCAGGGGGTCAATGTCAGAGGTCGACACTTCTATTCAACGAGAAAAACTGCTTCTATTTCTTTAGGTAACAAACTCCACATCTATCGAGCTCTAAACTGATGTCAATTTGAAAAATCCTCAAAACTATCTTACAATCTAGTTGCTTTTCAAACTTGACTCTTGGACTTGAGAATTGGGAAATAGTTAGTACCCGCCAATAGGAATAAGAATACTGATGGGAAATATGCCCGTTATTGACATTTTGCTTGCTCCAAATGATATTACACTCTCTACTATCACTAACATGCCTTTACTTGATATAGTCACATGAATTTTCTGAAAATGACAGCTTTTAGGGTTTATAGGTACAAGTAACACCCTATTAACTGGCATTCTCACAGAAATCCCACTTATTTTTGGTAGCATCAGAAGCCAGAACCAATACAATTATAGTACTACAAAACTAATCTTAGTGTAAGGCTAACATGCTTAGTTAGTTAGCACTGATTGTCGTCATTTGACCCATTTAGACCGGATGCAACACTTACATGTTATATACCTCAAAGGCTGGATGCCTCATATGCATGTTTATCCCTTTTTAAAGCTGGTCATCAAAAGACAAATTAATTGCCTGGCTTAAGCTACAATCCTTTATTCTGGTTGGTAAAAACACCTTAATGAGAGTAACTGGTTCCAATCACCTTTTCTGGATTCTGTTTTTGCATCACCATTATTCATGATCCATGACATATTACTCTAAACAGTTGATGAGTCAGAGTTGCAGAGAGGTTTTATTCTAAATTAAGCCTAACTCACGCTGTGTGTTACAGTGGAAGTTGTTGCTGGATTAAAATACTGAATGCCTGTTGGTCACAACAATACAACAACAGTTACTGATTCTCAACACCATAAGAGACTCTGTGGATAACCTGATTCCATATAAAAAATCAATCACCTGAAAAAAGCTCAGCACATTTCACCTCTGCCTGTTGACACTGTCGCAAAACATGCTTTAGATTCGTGATTTGCTCACCTAGACAGGATTCCAATTTGCATAATTATGTTATCCCTTCAAGTCAAAGTTGTGTATCGATTTTATCAGTGTAAGTCCTGTGAAAATAGCTGATGAAGTAAAGAGATTTAAAAAAGCTCTTAAAGCCCGACACAACTGGTCACATAAATGAAATATTCCAGCATTTTTCAACACACGGAAGTTATTGCTGATGCAAAAAAAAAGGTTTGAAACTTTGAGAGTGTGTTTGTCAAGTGTAGTTGACAACCACACCTTCTGTAATGAGAATATAGAAAGAGGCTTTTTGAATGGACAGGAATGAAGAGGAACAGGCTTTGCATATCAAAGCACTCCTTAACAAAGCCTTGAACGACAAATAATTACAGTGAAATCTGACCGTGCATGCACGTACGCCTGTGCATCTGTGTACGTGTGCTCACATGGACCACAACTCTCAATGTTAACTAGAACAAATATACTCCGTGTGAAGCCCAGTATATGACAGATCTCCTTTGTTTGCTCCAGTTATATAATCCATCTAAACAGGCTCGCTTTCTGTTTGCTGTACAAAGAGTGATGGAATGAAGAGAGTGGAAAGAAGGGGTTGGTTTGAATTTTACCGACAGGCATGAGATTAAAGAAGCCTCTTTCAAGTTGACATTATTTCTAGGTCAGTGTAAGTAATCATTAAAGCTGTAATGTGCAATAAATTTCAGAAACAACCAAGACACTCTAAACAGAGACATTTGCCCTCCCCAGAACAGATTGCTGGGCCGGAGGACGCTCAGTCAACAAAACAATCACCTGGTCCAGCCGGTCTGTGTTACAGTGCGACTGCAGCAGTGATTATAGCTGCAAAACAGACTAATAAACTCAACCTCAGTGAAATAAACAAAGAGTAGCAAGGTTCAACCAGTGAGTGTGGAACTAAATATCCCTGTGAGCTGTAGTGGTCCTAGGAGAGACGCAGAAATAAGACCTGAGAAGGATATCTGAGATATTCTAACTTCAAGGTGAAAAGCAAATAAAGAAAAGATTGTTGTTGTTTTTTTTACAAAAGAACTACAAAAATAATTTAAAAACAACAAAAAACACTCCTTTCTCAGCTGAAGATTTAAATTTAAACCCTGTGTGTTCTTTGACCTACTTCTGCATAGGTAAACAGATGCTGAGGGGACACTATGTCAGTCACAAATGATTCACCTGCAGCCTGACAGCAGTAAATCTGTGACTGAAACGCAACAAAAACACAACAGCACAATTAGGAGGGACAAAGGTTACAAAAGACAGCACTCACAGCGACTCCGTCCCGAGGATCATGGGGACTTTTTCACCAGAGTGGTTGCTTCGGAAACACAAACGGAAAAGGTGGTTGGCGCCAGGTTGGCGTGAGCTCAGCATGCTGGCTGTGTTTCGAACTGGTGACAGGTTGAGATCCTCCGGCTGACAGGAGCCCACCCAGATCTGGTCCCTCAGAGCATAGTCGATCACAGTGTAACTCTCGTCACTGAAAGAAAGAGGCAGAGGGTTAAATAAGATTTTGCTGACATGAAGTTTGTTTCCTGGTATCCAGATACTCTTGAGGGAGGAAGAAAATCCACATAACATTAGAGCTTTAAGACAAAAATACTATACTGTTTCTACTTTATTAGAAAAAAGATATACTTATAGTTGTGTAACCATCACTCCATCCAAACAACCCCATTCCACACATCACATCCAAAGTCTTTGTTTTCACTTGTTTCATGGTACTTCAGTTTTTCCACCCCTGAGACGCCGCAGACAGCATAGTTAATAAAACTCACCTGGATTAATAAATCAGGTGTCACGTTAAACCTCAGATTGTGTGCCAGTCAAGAGTCAACACATTCAGCTGTCTACATATGCTTACACTAAATCAGATGACCTTTGGTTTCTACAGTCCATGCATGCCCACATTTCCCATGTGTGCCTTTACCTGAGCACGACCTGTGTCTAGCACAGAGTAAGTTTAAAACATCTGGAGTTGATTATGTAACATGGTACCCCTAATGCAATGCTAAACCTGCAGAAGAAGAAAAAAATGTATGTGTGTTTTCACAGTGTTCTGAAAAACAGGAGCTTTAGCCCAGACCACATGTGTTTTATCAACCTAAGACTGAAACAGCAGCCAAGCTGAGAAGCTGCTAGACAGGAGCTAACTCCAGCATGTCCAGGAGTATTTGATTTCATCGCAGAAACACAAACACAGGCAAACACACACACAAGCAGGGACAAAGGCATCAGAAGAACACACAGCAGTCGGTGTATCTGTCTCCCTCTTTCATTTCCACACACAAGCTCTAAACTCAGGGGTCATGACTTGTTGGAGATTCAGCAGTCACGGTTGGGAGGCTCCCAACAAGGTTCAACTGTTACCCCTTGGCCCCCATTGTCCACCAATCATTCAGGTTCAAGGCTGTGGCCAACAACCACTTAGACCAAGAGAAAGAGAGACAGAAAATAAAAAGAGAGATCCAATAAGGGTGTGGGTAGGAAATGAATTAAAGATCTGACCGCGGGTGCTACAGCCAACCATAACCACAAGCTACTCTCCGTGCCATTTTAACCAGACTGACCACAATCTTAACAGAAAAGGTCAATAACACCAAGATGTTTATCTTTTTCATAGCTTCATGACAAGCCTCATACCACATTTTTATCCAAATTGAACATTTTGAAGCTGAGGGGCAAGGAGATGGTTAGCTTTAGTTAACATAAAATAAAGAACCGAGGGTAAGCTAGTGTAGCAATGTATGAATAAACCAAGACTTAACATTTAAAACTGATTTTCTCCTTCCAATTGAATAAATGAAATAAAAAACACAAAAGTTACTGCTTTAAAAGTGGGTAAAATTTGAGCTAAGCTAGCAGTGTAGTTTTATTAAAGGTTTCCAGCTAAGCTTGCCAACTTTTTGCTAGCCCTAGCTTCATCCTGGACATTTATAAATAAAAAACCACAAGCTTGGAGATATTTTTTATGTATCATTCTTAAAAATACATATTTAAATAAATAAATATATAAAAAATAAAAATAATGCCAAACTTTCTGATGGGACAATTTGGGTCAAGCTAACACTGAAAATATTTTGCTAAATGGACTAACTGTTGGCTAGCCTTGACTCAAAATTGAAAACCCATCTAAAAAAATGACACAAAATCATGTTCTAATTTATGTGAAATAACTTCAAATGATAAAATATTTGCTGCTCTGTAAGTTCCTGGAGCCCAAAGTAGCTGCCTTCCATTGACGTCATTTTGCTAAGTTTGCTAGCTCTAGCTTCAACACTGAACAACCACCTGATGTGGGGCACAAAAATATGGAGGAATCTTATTGTGACGCTCCTGAAATAACTAAGGTCAATGTTAAACTTACTGCTCTGGAAGATCTGGTAGGCCAAACTGGACCAAGCTAACTTTAAAATTATTTTTCTAAGTTTGCTGTTTGCTAGCTCTAGCTCTATACTGAACCGAACACTCATCTGCAATGGACACACAGCCATGAGAACATCTATTAATTCATCTCTGAACAAAAAAACAACTATTCATTTTCCAGTGCACTTTTCTAAATTTTGCCTCGTGTCAATAGATTAAAATTGGAAACTGCCATCCAAAGAATCTGAAAAAAATCAAAATTCCTCTGTCTTTTCAAATTGACCATGATGCATTATAATACAACTTTTTTATGCATTCAGTTGATTTGTTCATATATTTTTGCGTACTTTTGTTTCCTTTCTTAATTAGACCATAGCAAATAATAATAATACAGAGGAATATGTAGGCTCGATAGGTTATAAGTGACTCCCACATTAAAGCCCAAATACATGACAGTGTCACTTTTCCACTGAGAAAAGACAGAAATTACACAAAGTTTTGAATAAAGACGGAAACAGAATATAATCATCTTTAATCCTTTTAAACCTCTGATTCGTCAGAGGTTTAGAACCCCTTAAACATTGGACTCAGCTCTTCATTTAATTTGTGAATGACTAGAGTAAGCTCAACATTTCAAATGTCACCATAAAGCATAATAAATAATCATTATCACATTTACTGATAATAAGGCTTTTGTGTCTATTCATAAAATAAGAATCTCTTTGCTTGCGTGATTCTAAGGTCGTCAGCACTTTGACTCCTGACAGCCCTTCAGGTGAAATGCTTGGAATTCCATGTCCATGACGCTGGGGAATGGTATGGTAGTGGGTGTGTCATGGCATGTTTGTGGGCTTAGTTTTCTCATGTGTGGGATTGGATGGGAAGTATTACAAAACACAAAAACGAAGGTGGTAAATGTTTGTCATACCCTATTTCGTGATGTGGTAAGATGTAAATTACTGAAATAAATCAAATCTAGAGGTTTGCCTTCTCTGGAGCGTATGCATCTCTCGAACACACAGGCTTGCTGGGATGAAAATCACTGTGCTGTTAGAGATAACTCAGGCATCTTCCGCACGTCATCGCAACCGTGCCAGCTGCCGTCTTCCAGTGTACAACCAGTTCTTCAACACACACGCAGAATAACACAAATCCCAGGAGAGATGTTGAGATAAGACTTTGAGTGAGAGCATGGGGATGAACACGCACGCAGCGACAGACACAAACACAGAGTTTTTTGTCTGGATGAAAGTAGGTGTGTTGAGACTATGACAAAGTCAAACAAACATTGAGAGGTAAATACTCAAATAGAAAGTGTGGGATTATAACCTTGCACCCAAACACAAATGAAAAGGTGATTGAGAAGAAAAGAAAAGGCAAGGTCATGACAGAGGAAAAGAAAGCGAAACAACAGAAGGAGAAAACCAAGAGAACAAAGAGTACTGGAAACTTCAACAAAACCTAATGTTTAGATGATGCCCGGCATCACAAAGGAAAAAGGCGGGAAGTGAGTTTGAGAAAGGAGCCAGCTGGTTTGGACTCAGTGTTATGTAAGTGTTCCCGCGAGCCAGAGTGCAATAGATCAGCACTTTCCCCACTGCGTGATAATAGCCCCATCTGACACAGGGATGGTTCTTAATACTTCTGTTCTGGTTCCAGCTCAAAGTTGATTAAAGAAGCAGACCTGGTTTGGTTTCAGTGCCGTTATTAAAAATCTCGTCATCTTTATAAGCACAATTCACTGGATAAAACTAACCAAATGTTTAGCCAAAGCTTTAAAGATCTTACCTAGATTGTTGTGTTTGTACATGATCAATATCAGGGTGAACAAGGGCTAGTGAAAAGAAGATTAGAGGGAAGCTCCAGCTCCACATAAATAGAGAGTACAGTCATCAAAGCAGCAGCCTCGGGTTGGCCATTCCTCATTCTCTTATCTATGTCCCAAATGTATCCTCTACGTGATAAAATCATATAAGAACAAGAAAAAAAGCCTGACACTTACTCCATGAAGCATATAGTTTCATAAGCAAAATGATTTGGTCTTTATCATGCCAAAACTATCACATGTGGTGACAGAAACCACTGGGTCAACTACATTGATTATCAAATAATTAATAATATGGGACACATTTTCTTTAGTACCAAAAAAAAAAACCCTGAATGCTGAATAACTGATTGGGCTGAAAAGAAGTCACTTGTTTAACATGGCTAATCATGGTATCTAAGTGTTTGTGGGTAAATAAGAAAGAGCTACCACTTGGTCCTCCTTGCAGGTTAACATCCTCATTCCTGTGGCTACTTTTCGTTCTAGTTTAATGGTTATATGCCAGTTCAACCAGACCCAGTAAACAAACATATTTTGCCACACAATGAGATCACATCTGCCATCTGTGCTTGTTTATGTTTGGGTAGTAGAGAATTATAGCAGGAAGACAGCAGCCATTTGTGAGAGCTACAGCTACAGCAAGCTATGTTACAGCACTGATAACTTGCAAATACTGAAATGTAAGCACGTGTTTGTCTTACTTTAAGTAAAAAAAAAAAGTCTTATTTGTCCAGGAAATGTCTTACTTCAAGATAACAAAGGACAATGAAGTGACACCTGAATTTCTTGTTAAGAGTAAAACAATTGGCCAATGGAGGAAGAAAAATGTGCATGATTAGTTTCTTATACCAGGACATCATTCTTTTTCAAGAAACTAATCATGTAATTTTTTTTCTTAAACCTTCATTGGACAGGATACTCTTTGAGGGCACTCCAGGCACTATGATTGTCTTTTAATTTCATGAAATCCTGAAATAATACATTTTCCTCGACATGTAAGGTGAATGATGTAATAGGTTGTTTTTTTTACCAGAAACAAGACAAAATGCTTACTCCCATTTTCATATTTGCAGTGCATGACACATGACAGATGCACACACATGTGTCCAGTTTCCAGTTTCAAACTGGAACAAAGAATACACTGAAACTCAAAGACAAACTGTTGGGCTGTTTCTGTGAAGATGATTCAGAACTAATAGACTCCTGGGCTGCTGGGTTCACCACACCCCATGTGCAGAGGCGATAGTCCATGAAGAAACAACCTGTGTTCAAATCCAGCTGCTTCCCTTTCCCAGTCATTTCTTATTCTCTTTTCCTTGCTACCTGCTTTATTAACAGCATTGTCTTAACAAATGTGTGAAAAAAGTTGAGGCAGAATGTAATCTTAAAAAAGGAAGACTGGAGAAAAAGATTTTTTTGCTACATAAAAGTTCTCCGATCTTTTAGGAGCAACACATACAACTACACATGTGTGATGTTTTTTACTCATATATGTTGGAAGTCCTAGAAAACAGAAAATATTCCAAAGTCACAGGTATGTTTTCTCTCAGCTTTGTCAGATGTGTGGATCACAACTTTAACAGTTTCACTCCTTTTTTCGAGTGTTCCTAGGAATGCAAGTGAATGATAGGATCCAAGTACATCAATGCATTATGCAAGAAAGCACACACACACACACTCTAATGCACTTTCATAATGTCAGAGAGCTATTAAAGCATTATGTCTGGCTGGGTTTGTGACCTGACCATGCCTGGCGAGCCCCCGTGCAGCCCTGGTGTTTTTGTTTTGATTACTGCAGATGGAGTGTCGTAGAGTAGCGTGCCACAGCAGGGCTCCAGCACTCCCCGCAGAACAGACCAATATTATAACAGCTTCTCCCATTCAAACTCACACACACGCACACAAATACACACTCTGATTCCGGAGCACTCCCTTTTCCCAAATCCTTCTTCCAAACACACGGCTGACACCACACACTGCTGGATTCTGCTGCCCTGGATCAGATTCCCAGAAAAATATCGCAAGGAATGTTTCTGTACTATTTTTTATAATGCTTCTCAGGAATTCTTAAGTCTGCGAGTGGCGGTAAAATCGGATCCAGGCGCAGAGGGAAGAAAACGGGAAGGGATTTTTTCATTTTTGGCAAAAAATAAACACTATTGTGAGCGCACACCCAAACTACACACGCAAATGAAAACCACATCATTTCGAGGAAGTCCTCTTTCTGGCTTACTTCATGACTGTGCCTGAAACTAAAGGAAACAGAGTAAGGGAAAGCAGAGATACAGACAGGGCTGACAGTGAACAGGTTGACTTGTGCCAGATGATTCATGGCGCCGGGACGTGTTGAGACCTAATCAACATTCAGAAAAACAAGATTGGGTTCATGATGCCAAGTCAGAGCAGGTTCAGGTAACTGCACCTGTTTGGTTACATTAACACGAGTGAAGCAGCATGGAAAATCACTAAGATTAAGCTTCTAAAGTATCTTCCTCTTCCTTTCTCTTAATTTTATATTAACATGGAATGTCTGTGCTCTGTTGTTTCACTTTCAATTCAGTGTTAAGTAACCAGCTTTCCAAGAAGAGTCATAACACACCCTGCATCCAGCCATAACTGATAATACACTCCCACGCTGAAAAACCAAGGGCTTAAGGTTACACTCTCACCTTCGACATGTCAGAACAGGTGAGTTATGAGCCCAGTCTGCACACCAAGGCCACACTCTCACCAGCTAAATCAAACACAGGACTGGCCTGCAGCGCCCCACGGGTGCTCCACAAACTCACCTCTTCTTCCTGGTGACGATGAAGACGTCATTGAAGAGGAAGAAGTAGACCTGCTGTCGTGCTGTTCGCTTCATGAAGATACCGTTGTCCTCCACCAAAGCTGTCAGCTCTCCTCTTTTTACCATCCACCTGGAGGATGAGACCAGCGGGAACGGCTGGAGGAAGGAAAGAAAGAGGGTTGTGTTTTAAAATCCATGCATTGCTTGATAAAGCTGTAATAACATTTGTGTGCATGTGACAACAGCTGGCTATGCAGCCTGACATCGAGGTATTCCAAGACATCTGCGAATCCCAAATGTGCCAACAGCTATTTCCCACACTACTTAGACACACTTGATCCTGCCAAGCCTTGTGTTCATTATGTGTGCAGATAATTGCCCACTGAATGACGTTATGTGTCCTCTTAGGATCACGGTAGGTAGCTACATGTGTGTGCATGTTAGAGCATGACTGAGACAAGCCACTGCCTAAGATTCAAACATAAATAATAGCTTATCAAGTTGTCTAATAATGTGTTTTTCTTTCAATGCAGAGTATTGGATAATAATATAAAATGCCTGGAGCTGTTTAGCTTAGGTAAAGCTTTAGCATAAGATCTACGGTAACAGAAGTCACAAAACGGTAAACCCACTTTCAGTAAAAGCCACACTAATCATTTTAAGATCTATAATGTGTAGCTGCACATTGACAGTGATTTTGCTTTGAAGCAAAAAAAAGTTATGTTTAAATCCAGTTTACATTTAAAGCTACAGTGTGTACTCTTGCAGTGACAAATAGTGTTAGCTTGGTTTCTTCTTCCATGCAAATACTCTCATGTTTCTGCCATTAGCGCTTCTATACACGAGTTAACAATCACTGTATTGGAAGGCAACATTCATAAGCTTCTTATCTGTTTCCCCGCAGTTGCACTCAGTGGGGCTACGGCCAAAGCTTAAATGCAAAATAACTGCAGTTCCTCAAGTGTCCACTTGAGGCTGCTTCTAACAGCTAAGGGAGCTGCATTAAGACCTGTGTTAAAATGGCCACTTTTAGCATAGGAGACTACAGCTCTTGTTGCACATACTGTAGGATTGAGTTGTCTCTTAGTCTCTCAATCTGTTCAAAAATAAAACCTTAACATACAAACAAATTCCTAATTATTCATAGTTTTATTCATACAAACAACAAGACATGTGATTTCTCTTATCTTTTTCCTTTTGATTATATAAAGGTTGATTACTTGATTATGGCTAATCTCACTGGCTGGTGGCTTTAGCTTCATAGTAGAAAAAGGTATATATTTGTGCTACAGAGCTCCTTGGCAAAGTCACTGGAGTACAGGTCTGTTGTTGTAAGCGACTTCTTCTTTCTAGATAACCAGTACTTGTGGTCAGCTGATGCTCCTCAGGATGTGAAACTAGTTGACATACTTTTGGTTGTGTACAAACCTTGATTTTGAACTCCAGCTGAGAGTTAATGGTGTACATCATCTCTGTTCTCTCCATGGTGCGAGCTCCTTCGTTGCATTTTCTCACCACCTGTGATGGGTAACTTCATGTTAAATACTTTTTATCACATGATGGGCTGATCTTTGTCTCTTATGTCAAAGGATTGGAGGGTTAAAGGTATGAGATATAAAATAAGTATAGAGAATAAGTGAGTGATATTTGTGGTACACACACCTTGCTGACTCCTTGTAAAGCTTTCTTACACTCTTCATATTGTGCGGAGTCTTTTGGTGTTTTCTGGCAGATTGTCTGCAACACAAAGAACCAAGACACAGATCAGTTACACAACTTTTCAAGTTAAAACAAAAAAACACAAAAATATATATTGCATCCGTACACATTACATCCAAGTAAAAGCCATAAAAATCAATGATGCCTTCAGAGAGTGGTGGGAAGGGAAAGATTTGAGACCAAACTTTCTCAGGATCCAAAAGCCTCTGAGTGTATGAGCATAAACCCCAGAGTCCCTAGGGAGACACTGGAGGAAGACGAGAAAGAGGGGAGTTGTAAGTAGAGCAAAAGAGAGGAAAGGAGAAAGGGAGAGAGAGGCACAGAAGGGATATAATAACGTGTTGCCAAAGGAAGCATGAAACCTAAGAAGAAGAAAAACATTAAAGGAGGAAAGAGGAGAGGGTAGATCCGTTAAGGGTCAGGCAAACATCTTTGAGGTTAGAAAATGTCTCATGGAGACTTAGTCAGGTCAGTAAGTGTAAACACGTTGTTGCGTAAGAGCCAAAGTTCTGTAATTCCAACGCTCATGCTACTGTATGTCTTCAAGTGACTCACATCCATGAGCAGAGGCAGGCGGGTGATCCTCTGCATGGGCAGGATAAGGAAGGAGATCATCGGGAGGTTCCTGCAGTCTGGGTGGCCTTCAATCCTGGTCAGCACCTCCTTAAAAGCTGGATTCTTGGACCTAGAAGAGAAGATATAAGACAGCTGAGTTTAGAAGAAAGTTCTGAGGAAAAAAAAAGGTAGAAAGAGTAATTTCTCTGAGTCACAGTGTAAAGACAGTAATGTTGGATCAATTCCATGAGAGATATGATAAGAGAATCTGTGCATGTTTGCACGGTCACTCACACCAGCCTTTGCAGGGTTCTCTGCTGATAGACCTCGTTGGAGCAGTACGTGACATACGGATCAAAGTTGGACTGAGCATGCTTGCAAACAATGTCGCTGATGTCATCGATTACAATGTTTTGTTGATGTCTTTCCTCCAGTTCCTTGAAGAATCTGTACACAGGATGATTAAAGTAAGGTTAGTGTGTCAAGGATTCATACCTTACATGGCAACAACTTTAGTCAGTGGCATTAAAAAGCATGAGTCATCCTGTCTAGGGAAAATATCGGACGCAAAGTCAGGAAGGAAGGAAGGGACGGCAACACCTTTAGTCTGAAACCCCGCAGGAGGATCACAATAGAGGAACTCCCTGCCTCCTAAAATAGAGCCAGCCTACCATTAACCATAACACAGAGGCTTTTCCTCTTCCTGATTACCAGCAGATGGTCGCTGTAACAGCACGCCACAACGCCAGCATCAAGAGATAAGTGTTTCTACAGGCAGGATAAAAGGTGACAAACAGGACGCTGTCGCAGTCACAGGACATTGACCTTGACAGTTACTCGAGTTGGAGCTCGTCTGCAAGAGCACCTCTAAATGCCCCAACCAGCCCCCATCCCTACCAAACAAGGTGTTGTGTCTATCTACGGAAAACAATGGTAGCTGTGGCTGTGTGCTGGTGCCTGACCCTTTTTAAACTCTAACCTTTCTAATAAGAGTCTGACAGAAGGCAAACATGTTGACCTGTTCTGTGGCCCATGTCCCAAAGGTGCATGCAGGGGCTCACAGGTCAAGGCTGCACAAGTTCAGGCTGCACTACCTCCTGAGGCAAAATCCTGCTGACCCCAATAGCAGTGTGTTGTCACAAGGGAAGAGTTCAAGGAAGGGCAGTTAAATAAGGAAAATGAATAACAGGGAAATGGGCCAGAACAAGGTTGCTGGATAAAACCAGCACCTGAAAAAAATGCTGCTCGCTAAGGCGTTAACCAGTTTTTATGCAGGAAGTGTGAAAGAGGTTAAAGTAGTCAGTCCATGACAAGTTTACCCTGAGAGCCAAACCATGTAAGTGTGAGGAGCGTCTTCAAGACCTTTTGGTCAGTTTCAGCTCATCATAGCTATCTTGTTAAAGCATGTGCAGAGCTTTTACTGCCTCTTTTGCACAACTGTTCAAGACATTTGCTCAGGGGTGTCATGCCAGGATGGCAGCCCACCGTGGCATACAGTGATCTACTGACTTCCTTGAACTAACTTGTAAGCACAAACAAAAATCTGCTTTTGAATCTTGAAATATGCTTTTTTTCACACATTGACCATCATGTGGTTAGTATTCACCTTGTTTCAAATTTGCGCCAATGACAGCACGAGCAAATTCTCCGGCAATTCCTCAATGTGTTAAAATGTGCTGCAGCCCATCTTTCTTATTCCAATACATAGAGCACACATGCGAGAGCCATACTTAACCCGACCCACCTAAACACTTAGACAAGGAAAGCTAGTGACAGTCAGGGAGAAGTAGGGGCAGTAGCTCTTGAGGTAAAAATTTGCCTGAAGCTTGGGACATGGTGTTTCACTCAGAAGAGAACGTTGGGTTTTGATTTTAGCAGAAAAACAACTGCTGAAAGATCCCTGCATTTGTAGGCTGCCGTTCAGTCTGTGAGCGGGAGGAGGGGTGCTGAGTATTTTAGATGCAGGTGTGTTATGGATTTTTTTCCCACGTGCAGCCCCAGGATATGACAACCTTAGCTCAACTAGGAACCGTGTTAAATCGAGCTCAGTTTGACGGTTTCCTCACCCCACTGGCAGATTTCTTTGTGCTTCTTTACAAGAAATTCAGAAATCCTTTTTGTCTTTTGATATCTCCAAAAGGCATTTTTCTGGACTTGTCACGCCTTATATTAAGTCTAATGAGACAAATTTACTAAAAATAAGACTTGACTGGATTTCAGTTTTTACAGCATGGTGTGAGATGAATGATTTGTGATTATTGACAACCTTTAAAACTTGGTTCAATTTAACAAAAAAACATAGGGGACAGAAATCTTTCTGTTAATCATTTGCAGAATTTGCGAAGGCAGCACAGTGTTCATTAGTCTCAAAGTTTGCCAGTCTGGGTAATACCTGGTCACCCGGCCATGAAAGTCATTAGAAAGCACACACACATGCACTCTACAGCATGATGGATGGGTAAACTTTGAGTTGATATGTCAACAGATTTCTACCCAATCACCCATAAACAAATATAAACAATCAAAACGTGCAGCATACTGTGCATTTGAGCTCACCCAAGTAATGAGGAGTGTCACATTCAAAGAAGGGATATTGTACTTTTGTTACATAAGACTTTATATTGACCCTTGGTACTCCTGTCCATAGCTTCCATATCTTTTTTTTTTTCTCGCACTGGTGCTTTGGAAACAAAAACACCTCAAATCTTGTTTCAGTCTCTGTCTGAAATGCTTTGTTTTAGTTTCTGTCTCTTTAAGGCTTCCTGCTCTACAACCCCCTTCCCTCTGATAGGCTGGCCATTCTGAGACCTGCTAGAGGTAGAGCTATAGGCAGACCTTTGTGTTTGAGGCACACCCCTCCAATGTGTCAGGAACCGGTGAGGAGATCCTTATGAGATGACCTAATAATTTCAGCAAGTCTCATAAAGATCTTGTGCTACTTTTAGAAAGGACTACTTGGAGCAATGAAGACAGATTCAGGGATTTCTACAACATGTGAATATATAGCGATTTAAAAACCTGCACAGGCTTAAAATGGACATCAAGCATTGTTGCTTTATATTCATGTCAAAAACATGGGAAAGCACAAAACCCCTCTTTAAGTAAGCAAAATTGTTAATCAGTCTTTCCCTGTTTCTCCTCACTTCACCCCAAACTTTGTTTTCCGTCTGTTTTCTGTCTGCATGCAACCTAATAGACTCATAGTAAACAGCTCAGTGCTGCTTACCCACAACCCCCCACACATTGAAAACAACTCTTACAGTAGCAACAACTTCAGGCTGAAAGAATGATAGCACCATAAAGTAAACAGTTTTTACAAACAAAGAGTCGTCGACCAACTTCCAAGTGCTGCTAAACGAGAAAATTATCCAGCTCATTAGCCAAAACCACAAACCACAACATTGCTTCACATCTCGGGAATGAATTTGAGCAGCCTAAAAATACCCCGCTTGACTCTTATAGTTTAACACTAAGCCAAAAAGTCATGAAAACAAATACTAATGCATGTGATTATAGCTCTGCTGAGCACTAAAGCACACTTACTTTTTACTCGCCTCACAGACATCTGTGATATTGGAGAAGAGGTGGTGGTGTTCTGTCTTGGTCATGGCCTCGCTGAGCTCCGTAGAGTTCTTGAACATGCGGATCAGGATCTCTAGACTGTGGAGGTAGGAGTGCTCGGACGAAATCACCTCAAATATGGCCTGAGGAAGTGTGTGAGGAGCGTAGAGAGGGACAAGAAGAGAGGGTTCATCATTTTGAATATTATTCTGATTACTGCATCAACTCAGGGCTCTTCATGCTTTAGGTCCTGACTCACTCTCTGCTCTGTGAGACAGCTGCTGTCATGAGTGGGCTTGACATTGCTGTACTCTACAATTATGTCAGGAATGCTATAAAATGATACCACACACACCTTAACACCTTCATTAGAGTGTCAGCCACCTTTATGCTTCTAATCATGACTCATGTCATTCTTGATGTGACACAAATTCAGCTTGGCATTTGCTAAGACATCCAACCTCTCCTCCCCTTTGCAGAGCATCAGCTCTCTAACAGCAGATGAGGCTCGTTTCCTGTTGTGCTCCTTTAATAGTTTTTCTATTGGTCTGGATCTGTAATAGCGAGGCGTTCTCCCTAGTGCTTTATATCTCATAACTTTTTGTGCAAGTGCCCAGAACACTTCCTGAGACACAAACACACAAAACAGAACTCCTACCTCTTGTCTCTTGCGCTCCTCCTGGCTCATACGGTCGGATAGTCCACTTTTTTTGACCTGCAGATGAAGAATTTGTGAAAAACTGATTAGGAGAAGCATTTTGATTCACTTTTGTTTAAGCTTTTGGGCTGTTATAACAAAGGTGTGTTTCACCAGTCTCCTCTCACATGAACAAAAGAGCACTGAGCACACCACTGTGAGTAGAGAGCTAATGGAGCTGCTGTGAAAAGAAGAAAGTAAAGATTGCTTTAAGAGGCACCATGAGAGTCAAACACTAAAGGGATTTTATGTGCAGAAAGCATGCAGCTTCAACTTTAAGTGAGGGTTGGTAAGGGGATGTTGAGATTTGGCTAAATAGAATATGACTGAAACTAAGCAATCTTTTGAAAGGAACTGGGTGTGGAGCTCTATTGAATAAGTCAGCTTGAAGCTTTAGCAAGCTGAAAGTAAGGCTGAGTAAAAACACCTCAGATTGAAGCCATCTAACCTGGAGCATCTTCACATTACACGTCACAAAATCACAGGTTCAAAACCTGAGAGGCAATCTTTCCTGACTTCCTCTAGCTTTTTATCCTGTTGTGGTATAAAGAGACAAGGAAGTGATACCGCTCCTGGAGGAGGCTTCCTTTTCTCTAGTATCTGCCCTGCAGCCTTTGGCAAACATGAAGAACAAACAAACCGGCAGCAGACCAAACATCTCTTGTAGTTCTTGACATTACTTTCACACAGAGATCTACTTTGCAGCTCCTCTTGCTCTTCCTTTCCCTCTTAAAAACCTCAAACAATCCAAATCAGAAAAAAAACTATTTGAGGCAGACGTGTCTTTTGCCGCGTGCACCTGGTTTAACACTTCAGTTTCACTGGGTGTTACCGAGTAGGGATCACTTAAGTTGATTGGGAATTATGACTATTGATTTAATGAAGCTTGATGTCATGTTTAAAGCAGAACTAATAAAACACAACACAGAAAAGCACAGCCTTCTGGAACGACAGGTTATATTCAGGAAACATCCAAATGTAGGACAAACCTTTGATAAGAAAGTTGATGTCAAATGGCGCTATGAGGACATTAAGACAAGGGAGGAGCTCAGAGAGAGTCACGTGAAGACAACTTGAATATCAGGTTCTTGACTTCACTGGAACTAACCTCACTAAATTTCCCATCACACCAGTCTTATCCAGTGTGGAAAACAAAACTTGAAAGCTTAAGCAGAATCCCATAGTGTTACATCATGTCCCGTCTGGCCAAACACATTTACACTAATAGATGCACAGCTGTGAGGCAGCTGGGATGGAAGATATTTATCAGCCTTGATATGCTTAGTAATGTCCCAGCTAGGCACATCAGTGTTTTGCTTAAGGAACAAGAACAAAAAGGGAATTTTCATAGTGTTTTCAATTTTAAATCCAATTTCCCATTTATTAGAGACTGTGTGCTTATCATCCACCACACAGGACTAATCCTAATTGCTTCTTTCAGTACTTTGGCTCTGTTTTTGCTCCCACACTTACCCCGCCCCAACAAGTAAACAAACACATGGGAATGCCTAAGTGGAAAACTAAATTACCCCAGTGCCTTCCCTTGTACTCCACTATCCTTGCCTAAACTTTATTATGTAATGCAGAGCCACCACACTTCTCTGTAGGGGCAACATTTTAAGCATATTTGCAGTCTGACAAGTACTCAGAGTTTGCCAACACACTGGCACAAAGCCCAGCAGTGCTTCCAAGACTTCCTGTGGCTCTGGCTGAGCGTCTGCCTCCCTGCCCACCCGACTCCTGAAAGAAATGCTCCTGTACTCCCTGATAAACACAGCAAAGGGGCAGAGGGAGTCAGAGGCGGTGGGAGGATGGGTATGGACTGTAGCCAAACTGGATATGACAGCATTCTTCACAACACTTGCATTCCAAGACTCTGCAGCTGCAGCCTGCATGTGAAATGTAGGTTTTGCTTTAGACTAGATGGCGTGAAAGTGTAAGGGAGATGTAAAGGGATGTCTGACCACACTGAGCTGGCTCCAGGAGGTGCGTATGGGTCTGTACTGCACCACAATGCCGTTATCAGGTTTGGGTTCTCTGGAATCAGCATCCTCATCTGAGTCGTTATGCAAAGCCTTCTCCTGGTAGTTCTGGTACAGTTCCTCCTCTGAAACACACAGATTGTATATCAGTTATGTTTTAGTTAAAAAAAATAAAAACAGTGAGGGGGAAAATAGGAGCAAAACTGTGTGTGATGAAAACAAAACAGATGTGTGTCTCTCACCCTCGCTGTCAAACGTCCGCTGAGATGTCAAAACTTTCCTCTTATCTACACCCTAGGAAAAAAAGGCACACCACAAATGTTATCTCTGATTAACACAGCAGGGCCAAAGAGGCACGCTCAAAGACTTTTAGTGACCTAAGTTTGTGTCCCTCTTTCACCTGTCCATGACCTTTCTCTGCCCTCTCAAGTGGCCTCCTTATTCACCCCCATCTAATTACAGAGCCTGTGTGTGTGTGGAAGGAAGTGTGTATGTGTGGGCATGGTGTCACATTACGTCATGTCTCCCAACAAGCGCATTAATTGTTTCCTTGTAAGGCTTTGTCTGAGATTGTGATGTGCTGCTGCTAAGTTGGTTCAACAGTAATCAGCTTTTGTTTTAGTTGTAGCATTAAAGTTTGGACTTTGCTCGACCCCAATACCCAGAAATCTGTGTCAAAGCAATCTTAAAGCTCTATCAAATAAAACCTGAGCAGATGGATTATGACTGACTGAGTCAAATAGTGTCAATATGCCCAAGAGGAGGGAAAATGTCTGATGCCATTGGATTCAGGGATCACTTCTGGGGCTATTTATGTGCACTAGGATTTGCTGTGCAGTTTAAAAAAATGCTGTTTTGATTTCCCTCTCAAAAGTTTGTAATGTAGCTCCAGTTCATTTAAATTCTACAGTTTATGAGGAAGTGAGAGAGAAGTCTCTGGAAGGAAAACCACACATCAGAGCAGTTTCAATAACAGCATTGTTATAGTTATTGCTGTCGTTAACAGCCTTTGATATGTGGCAGTATTGGTATCAGCAAGTAACCAAGTCAGCATGAACATCAGCTCACCTTTACAGGTTTTTTTTGTTAATTTGTAATATATGCAGGGGTGTGTCTGAAAGGGTGGAGATGGGTGGCATGGGCCCCTTTGAAATCCAAATTAAAGTCCCAATTTTTTAATGGTCCCTTGTCCCCTCTGTAGGTGGAGGAAGAGATAATTTCCTATACAGTGAGCCTACATGCAACATTTCTGTGTTTATTTATACCTTTAAGGCTAGTTGCAATATATAGGTCATTTCAGAAAAATACATTTGGAGGACGTGGAAAGTTTGTTGTAATTTTATTTCTTTTTACGACTGGCTTTTTAATAATGAGATGGATGATATCGTCCAAAACAACCTACAAGTTGCATACAGTCTGAAAGAGATAAATCTGCGTATGTGGCATCTTGCCGTAAACGTATATACAAGTAAAAGTTCTATCCAGTCTAAATCGGTTAATGACTGTGCAAAGTTTTCATCTACAACTTTGGCATGATTTATATGTAAGCTTTTTTTTTTAGTAGAAGTTCCTCCCAGAACTAATCAAAGCTTTTCCCTGATTGTCTCAATTTAATACAGCTTTTTTCTGGAACTATTCAAAGATGCTTCTCTGTTTGGTTAGCTCTCAAAGTTTGAAAACAATAAATATATCCTGAAGAATATAATGTCCAATAAAATACTAACAAGAAAATTATCTTCAGGATAGTCAGTGTGTGTTTTTCAAACTCCCGTAAAGGGTCTCTAACTGACTACTAAACAGAACAAATCAGTATTGACGCTTTTCTATAAGCCACAAAATCATATTAGGACCATCATCAACAACAAAAAATAAAGCTCATTTCCATGGAGTTAGTGTCCTTGCCTTTAACCACATAGCAGGGCAGGTGTTAGATGAGATGATTAACAGCAGACCTCAGAACCAACTTCTTTGTTTGATATATTAAGACAAACTTACAGACAACACAAAAGGTAATGCTTTTTTTTTTTACAGGGGGCGCCAAATCGTTAGAAACCAAAAGTCTCACAGGAGCTTTAAAGTTTAGCAGTTGTCTACCCATTCTTCTACCTTTATGGGACTACAATTTTTACCTACCTTTTTCTTTCCAATGGTGCTGGGGCTCTCTGACACAGGGCTTGCTGGCTTCGTAGTCCTTGGGTTGGCAGCCTTTGGTGTCCCAGGCGTGGTTAGTTTGGGAGTCCCTGGTGTGGCTAATTTGGGTGTCCCAGGGCTGGAAGACTTGGGGGTCACAGGACTTGCAGTTCCCTGACTTGCTGAGCTGACTGGTGAAGCTGAATCAACCACATCAAACGCTTTGAGTGCAGGCTCAGACAACTGATGAGTCTTTGAAACTACTGATGGAACATCCGAGTCCACTCCACTAACAACAGCTCTCCTGTAGGATGTACTCCTCAGGCCCCTTCTCAGAGTACCTGGACTTTCATTATCTCCATCTGTCCCCTCACTATGACTCCATCCTGTAGAAAAGTAGCTCCCTGATTCCACCATACTGAGGGCTTTCACTGCTCGTTTGGACTGATCCAACCCCAGCAGACCGGACAAACCCTGGCTTTGCGACCCAGACGTAGGTGTCTTGTTCTGGCGAGTATCAGATGCCAAACTCTTGGGTATGAGCTGCTGGGTGCCCATCTTCAAGGCGGCAGGGCTATTGGTGCTGAGGACGACGGGGGAGAGAGGAGAGACAGTCGGAGACAGTGAGGGAGAGGGTGAGGTGGAGGAGAGGGAAGACGTGGATGAGGCATGCCTGGTGTCCTGTGCGGAGGAAGGTGTAGATGGGGACTGTCTGAGGAGTGCTTGTCCTCGATCTGCTGGGGATGGGGAACGTGGGGTTGGGGGGTCTGATGAGGTGAGAGACAGGAGGGAGGGGATGCTGGAAGTGGAGCCCTGGGATAGGGTTGGGGTGTGGTAGGTTGGAGGAGAGGGGCTTGATGTGGATGACTGGGAGGAAAGCTCATGGTGGTCGTTGTTATCAGTGTGTTGAGCAAGGACAGGAGAGGAACCATTGGGAGGAGGAACCTCTGGTGAACTGGTTCCAAATGCTATCTGGTCCTTCTCTGAGTTCAGACTGATTGGACTGGAATAGCATTTCTGGGTATCCTGTAAACACTTTCCAGGGCTAACTGTCAATCCATTACTAGATTTTCCTTTGTCACTGGCTCCGTTACACACTCTATTGTCCAATGAAGCAGATTTGTTGTCCCCTGACCTAAATTTAGACAGCGAGAACAATCCGTTGGAGAAATGCCCGATACTAATGCTTCGAACAACTCGTGTTTTCTTCGTTGGTTTGTGCAGAATGTGCTTCAGCACCACTGTGTTCTTGCCCCAACAGGGAGGTGCCACCACCAGTCTCTCAGCAGGTTGACTCAAGGTGAAAGAGGGCTTGTGATCCTCCACTGGGAAGTCTGTCGTCAGAACCCCATTCGTGTGATAACTGAGGGGCCGTGGTTTGGGTGTGCTTGAAAGCTGGCCTGTTTTGCAGTTGTCTGAGCGGCGCCTCCATAATGGCGTTATATTTTCATTGGACAGATCAACATCGTTCCCAAAATCCATGGTCCTGGAGTGTCTGTGTCCTCTTTGCAATCACTGTCCCACAGGTCACAGTGCAAACACTGCAGCCCAGGAGAAAACTGATCTCTGTGGGTAAACAAGAAAAGAATCCTTATCAATATCAAAGAGGTCTGTGTCCAAGTTCCCATAGTTTACTTATTAACAGGGAGTCACAGTAGATACTAGTAGCTAAACTTTGGAAACACACGTTGAACTGTGAATAAACATCAGCCAAGCTAAAGACGGCAGCTGATGATCCTTTTGTGTGTGTACAGTGAGGTGAATGCCCTTATTACAGGAGCAAAGTTGGAAGATATTGTTAGCAGCGGGAAAACACTGTTGTTGTTTTTTTCACCTTCATCACCTGAAACAGGTATATCTGAGCTTCTGCATGACCTGTCCCTAAACACACTGCAACACTGAGCAGATTCTTGGAAATCGATGTAGAATACAGAGTGTCTGATTTAGCTGTGAGTGAAATGTTCTTGAGTTTCTCTGTGTGACTTACCTCTACTGAGTTGATCCTCTGCAGAATGAGCTCATTGTGCCTTCGCTGCGATAAAACAAGCCTTCTCTTGTCTGTTGACAAAACAAGTGCGTTTAATCCAGCATGGCTTCGAAACCTACCGAAGTACGCGAAACTTGCTGCGAAGTCGGGGATCGACTGGAAAAGCGGGAGAGAGCAGCGCGTCTGAAGCGCCGCTGACTGTTGTGAGGAGTTTCTGTGAGGAGGACGAGGGAGGGAGGGAGGGGGTTGAACCCTGTTCATGGGAGTGTGAGGGACCGATGAGCACTGAGTTTTCACACAGCCCCTGATATTCCCAGGAAGTTTAGCAACTTCTCAACACTGTGAGTATCAGCATAAATGCTTTTTATTACACAGGCCGGGCTATAGCCTATGTTGAGAAACATATATATTTTTTTCTTGTATAAAAAAAACGAGACGTGTTTGTCATATGTAATGGCTTACAGTATTCATTGAAGTCACGTACTTATTTCTTCGAGAGGTAAGCGTAGGAAGTGAAGAGAAATAATTTAAAAGACATTCTTGAAAGTTTAGTCCATGTCTGCACGAGAGCAGCGTTACATGCTTGCCTTTTTTGAGCCGTTGCTGTTGTGCGCCATCTTGTGCTTTGTGGTGTTATTACAACCACCACAACAGACAAACAGTATCTTGTTTCGTTTTGTTTTTCTTTTGAAATCCATAAACTCGCACAAAACCCAACAAAATGTTCAAAAAGTTTCAGTCTTTTATCTGCGAAAACTGAGGCGTATTACAAAACCGAAGCATCCCTTAACGACATTTCACCAGAGGCTCCCTAATTGTCCTCGTGCCATCATGGCAGCCCCCTCGCGCCCTTTGCTGTAAACAAGGCGCGTAAATATCTGCCTGGATTAATTTTGCCTGACATGTGCGATCATCCCATTGAGTGAGCGAAGTATCTGGAATGATTTAATGTTTTTCATTTTCATTCCAATAAAAATAGGTGTTGTGTAACTTGTGGCTTGTGGCAAATTCATGCACCACTGAAAAGTTAGGATTGTGAAATATTGTGTGACAAAAGTATTTCCCTCATTAAATCCACCCATCCTAATAACCCGATTGCACTGACTCAGAGTGAAGCCATGGAACATGTACTCACTCGATAGCTCCTAAAAAACATTTTTTAGTTAAGTGTTATATAAAATAATAATATTACTAATAATAATGATAATTATAATAATAATGATAATGATAATGATAATAATAATATTAATAATAATAATAATAATAATAAGACTTAAAATAGTCACTTATGGAAAGTATCATCACCTATTGGACCATATAGACGCAATTGTCTTTTTTCAAAGTAATCTATATCCTATTCAAGTTCATGTGAGGACTTTCAACATTTAAAAAATTCAAAATCTGTAAGATATTAATGCCGTTTCTCAGTATTTGAGGAAGACCCGGCTAGTCCCTATATGGCAACACTGCGCCTCCAAAAGTTTAGCAATGAGAAGCAAGACCTGTCCTCTTATCATCTGAAAATTATTTCTTCTTCTTTTTTTTTTTTTGATAATGGACACTGGAGCTATACTGGCAAAAAGAAAAATGACAGAAGAGCAGAAAAAAACTAACCATGGAGCAAATCGAGTGTAATCCTGTTGTCACGTTTCAATAAAATCTGTAGTGCTAATAAAACACAGATTAATGCATTACTTGCTCAGTTTGAATCCTGCAAAAAGTTTCCTTGAACAGATAAGAATTGTGTTAAATAGAAGATATGATCTCCATTCATTCACTTCCAAAATAAAGGCATGTCTTGGCAAGATAACCGTACAACAGTGGGTGATTGTGCTAATGGGAAACAGAGTCTTTCAAAAGGAATCAACTTTTACTGATTGTCCTCGAAGCTTTTAAAATGAGAGGAAGACAGAAAATGAACTGTAACCTTGAATTTTACTTTTAACTTTGTTTATTTTTATTTATATTTTCTGTACATTTTTATAAGTTACCTTCTTGTTGTTGTCCAATGGCAGGATACATTTCTTCAACGACATTTAAAGGGAAACACTAAGGCAAACAAAGTGAACCAGTGTAGAGTGAAGGCAGTAAGAATTTAGGAAACACAGCACGCATACCAACACTGTTACTGGGAGAAAAGGTAATAAATCAGATTTTATTTGTTTTTTTATCTGACAGTCAAATGAGATGGGAATGTCAAGGGAAAGGGAAATCGATTTGTCATGACACAAGAGTCAAATGTACATTTTGTACCTCAGCATGTTTCCTATTTTTTTTCTTTTAACATGGCCTTCCTTCTCAATATTTCTAACTCTGTTCAATTAATCAATCTTCACTCATATAGTGTCAAATCACAACCACTGTTTTCTCAATGAGGCTTTTCAAAAACATAACAGGTCTAGACCCGCTACAGTTGTTGTCAAATTACTCATACATACTTTCAGTTCTCGGCAACGTAATCATCAGGAGAACATTACTACCACAGCATGTGTCATTGAAATTCAATAAAGCACCATAGTCATATTCATCATTGTTTATTACCATAGACATTTCAAACATTGTTGACATCACACAGACTCCATCACATCCCAAAGGCATGGCAGTCGTCATTATTTACGATAGAGGAAATCCAGTCTTCAGTCCTGTTGTATTGTTCAAAGGACCTATATGTTTCCTTAAGGTGTGTGGTGGGAAAAAATAGATGCTTCCTCTTCCACTGACAAAACTCACCTCTGACTAAAAGGTCTGAACACAAGCCCCTAGAGCCTGCTAACATCTGCCTCGATGAAGAGTTGATGAAGCAATATCCCTGCTGCTCAGAAACCAACACTAACTTTGTTTGGTGAAGAAAACAGTGGTGTCTTTGAATAAGCATGATGGAGCAAAAAGAATAAAGGAAAATGATAGAAATTCATCACTGGTCTTGTTAAGTGAGGCAATGAATCCAGAAAACATCCAGGCAACAAAGAGAGCTTTCTAACG
Source organism: Halichoeres trimaculatus (assembly GCF_033239565.1). NCBI lineage: Eukaryota > Metazoa > Chordata > Actinopteri > Labriformes > Labridae > Halichoeres > Halichoeres trimaculatus. The sequence continues at coordinate 23,543,700 of NW_027437188.1, forward strand.
TCTTAGATCAGTCTCTGTTTTTTCACACATCAAAGACTAAAACAGCAATTAGCTGTGTGTGTGTGTGTGTGTGTGTGTGTGTGTTTGTGTGTGTGTGTGTGTGTGTGTGTGTGTGTGGGGGGGGGGGGGGGGGGGGGGGGTTCCTTTGTGCTTCAAAACAAAGTTCAGTCAAAAAGAAAAAAAATTAATAGGGTCAAAATTAAGTGTCCTTCACGGTGTGTTTCAGTAATAACCCAAAAAGTACCTGGCTTGTCTTTGTATAATCTAAGCCCCATAAGTCAGGTATAAGCCCCTCCTTCCTTAGCTTTTCTCCTGTGGTAAACGTCTCATATTTTTTAAAGGCTAAGGGATAGGGTATCTTTTGGTTACTAAATCAAGTTATTATCTCAAACAAACCATCTTTTTCTGGTTTACATGTCTCTTTATATGTTTTTTTTAACAGTCAGTGAGCTGTCTAAGTGTCCAATAGGTTAAGTTACCCCCCTATAGCAGGTTAAGCTAGTTTACATCCACTTCATCATGCTGAATTATTAGCATTATGTTCTACATATTTATTTGATCTGTGTGGGCTGTATTGCTCACATGAAGGTTCTGTTTGTGCACATGGCATAATGAATTCTTCCAAGTTGTAAAAATTAACACGAAACTGGGAAACTTGTTTGTTAAAAAAAAGTAAAAACAATTCTTCTTAGTTAAGTGATTCAAACCTACTGCTATGTGAATATTTTAGGAACTCCAGTTAAGGACTGGAAGTTGGATGTTGCCAGAGCGCCAAACTCCCATGAAAGCTATAACAACTCTTGAAAAACAAGAAGACTGCAAAAAAATCTTGATACAGATGTGTAATTGAGAAGGTGGTTTTTTTTTCATTTGATAGAAATCATTTTATAAATAGAAGTGGATGAGACTTTGCTAAAGGTATGATTTTCTAGGTGGTTGAACTCTTTTGAAACAGCAGTTGGGGCAGATGAACTGGTTTTTCAAGATGTTGTGTTTCTGAGGAAAAAGACTGAGATTGGAGAGAAAACTAGCTTGTGCATAAGTAAACTTTTTCAGCTCAAAAAGGTGTCCAATCTGCAAACATCAGTGTCTATTTGATCAAATATGACTTCTATCTGCTCTCTCATCCAAAACCAGTAAAATTCACACCACTGTCCCTCATAAACTCTGCAAACAAGCCAGTCAAAAAGCAGAGGTGTTCACTCCTATAATTCGATATTACAGCTAATAGCACAAATGCAATGCTTGTTACAGCAAGAAAAAATATCCTTTTATACCAACGGCTTAAGGATTACTGTTGATCCTCAATTCTTTTGTATTAAAGCTGCTTAACCTGCAGGATTTAACCTAAAGGGTTCACATGTTTGCCCGTAAGTATTCCCATTTAAGAGTCAGACCTTACAGTAACAGTGTCTCTGCTGTGTTGCTGCTGGTGTTAAGCCTTTAGATCCTATTTTTGCCTATAAGTTGTTTAAAAAGACATTTATTTACCTATTTTCTATAGTTCCAGGGAGTAACAGAAAAGGTTTGTTCATGAGATTAAAAAAAGAAGAAGAAAAACTGATATTTTATGAGTTATTTTTCAGAGACCACAAATTAAATCCCACCCATTGCAGCTGTATACTCCAGGCAGAAATGTAATTGTCAAAAACATTTGAAAAATTAGAACCATGTGCATGATTACAAACTTTAAGATAACAGAATATCCCTCCGAGAATGTGACCAGGACCACAATAATCAAAGCCAGGACACTGGTAAAGCTCTCAATAACAGCAGGCATGTAACTGTATCTTAAAAAAATTAAATCAGACTAAGACTGTGGTCAGCCTGGTGTCAGCGAGACCTTGATCCAGATTGTGCTCCTCTGGTAGATCAACATGGCATGATTAAATGAGAGATGAGAACTATAAGAAAAACAATCTGTAAGCTAGTGTGATGAGGTTTGATAAAAACAGTATGATGAAAAAAACTGAATAGTTGGGATGACTGTGGTGTCTGTTTTGCTGCTGGGCGTGCAAAGTAGCACAGCATATAATTCAGATAATTCAGTCGCTGACAATGGAGATAACTGTGTGCGGTCTTGAGAGTCAGGAATGCAAGGGTCAAGTGGTTCCTCATCATGATGATGGTGGTGTGGCAGAAAAACTTGAGGAAGGTCAAAGAGTTTTTTTTTTTTTTGTCTAACAAGTGCAGAAAAACCCGATTTTACACATCTTAACCTCAGAGCAACCTCATTTTTTTCTCGGATGAGAATTCTAGTCGTATGCTCTCAGATATGTTTTCATGTAGGCCTTGTGTGAGCAGCACACCTATCCTCTCTCGCCTCAGTGCACCATGACTCACCTGCTGGACTCCTGCCTATCCAAATATGAACATTAAAGCTGTAAAACATAGAGAGCGTCAGTGCGACTTTCCTCAATCTTCTGGCATTTTACAAAAAGCCCTCCAAGCATTGACCTTTTCTCAGCATACCTATCTTTTCTCTCCTCTTTTTTTTCCCTCTGACTCACGGCCCATTGTACTTCTCCTACTCAGCAGTGCTGTTTGCTCACTGTCCCTGCTTCCCCCCTCCCCTCCCCTCGGCCTCCAATGCCACCCACATGTCTCCTCATCCATCCTCTCAGAGAACAATACAGAGGAGAGCTAACGACCATGATTCCCATTGTATGTGAGTTACAGGGCTTGTGGGGGACATACCAAAACAGGAAGTACATGCAGAAGCTAGAGGAAGAAAGCGTGCATGGATCACATTATGAATGCATTAGCCATATGTCAAAAGTAGGACAACAGCTCTTTAATGTATGAGCAATGGTGTGGCTTCACCTCTGTGCCTCTTGATGCATACACCCACCCACAGTACAACACAGTACAAGATTACACACATGTATATGGAGCCAACACTGAGGCATCTGCCCCCCTACACACACACACACACACACACACACACACACACACACACACACACACACACACACACACACACACACACACACACACAAGTGTTTGAAACCAGGCTACTCACCATGGTTACGGAGACTTTTGGCTTGTGATGATTGGGTGGTATGATGGCAATGACCCGTGATTGACTGCCCCCTGTGGATTTTCATTGGCTGGTTGCCCCGGGATAATAATGATGTCATCATTATGATGTCATGTGTGGTGTGCACCAAATATAAATGGAAGAAGGTGGCAGTTGTGCATGGTAAATTTTACTAAAGTTTGTTTCCTGTTTGGCTCATTTATTTAAAGAGAGGGGACTGATAGACAAGGGGAGTGTTTAGAAGTAAAAGCTGTTTTACCAGTAATCCCTGTAATTACCAGTAGAGGGCATATTAGGAAAGCAAAATAAGCATGGAGTTTGAGCAACACATGCAGATACTTGGATGAATTAATCTTTATCTGGGCTGTTCCAATTCATGAACATTATCCCAAGACATGTTACAAAATAGAAAGTCTAGACTTTCCTCTTTATTTACCAAGACCACAAATCAAGATGTGCTTCAGAGAAGGGTTTTGTAGTGGAGCCTTTCTGTGTTCAGAATAAGAGTTTGAGTATCAAATTCATAGACAGAGGAGTTGGTAATCTGACAGTGATGCTAAGTTTATTGCAAGTATGTAGCAGTTTAAAGTGCAGGGGGTTTAACAGATATGTGATGATGGAACAATAAGTTTTACTAAAGGCACTGTAAGGACTTTATAAGTTTTCTTTAAAAAGTCTCACCGTTGTTTGAGATTACCAGTGCCATCATTTCTCAGTATCCATAGTCCAATCATATTTTCCTGAGAGCACATATCAAAATCCCCTTTGGCAAAACTACAGTGGCTGCAAAGATTAGCAAATAAGAAATAAGTTGACCAAATAGGAAGCAAAAGCGATCCTTTTTCTTGCAGAAAATAATTTCTTGAACTTATTTTGTAGCAACAGTACAAATTGTATATACAAAGTTTGCTTTTTGTCAAAAAATAGTAATTTGTAGCTACAAATGAATACTTTACCTCTTCACTTTGTGTTCAAAAGAAAATCTAATCTCCGCTCATTTGCTTTCAAATTAAATGTACACCTTGGCAAGAGTCACATTTTTACAACAGTGGGTAATAGTGCTCGTGTCTCTTCACCTTTTAAATACGCAAACACTTTTAGCCACAGGTGTCACTGCAATCAATGTCAAACCGATAGTCCTCAAAGAGCCTAAAATATGATTAAAGTGTAATCATTTTTTCTTTAAGCAGTCAAATATGTTACTCACTATATTTGCAGCAAGGAAGTCATAAAATATGCTGTGTCCTTTAAGTTTTGTCAGCTGTCTGGTGTGACAGCTCTCCCTTGGTAGACAAGGTGCTGTGACAGTTCTAGTGACGCCACTTGTTCACATAACGTCTATTGTCATTTTTGATTGAAACATGTTTTATTGTCAGCTGAAAACCTCTCACAGGAGTTATATAAATAATTAGGTATAGCCAAAGAAAACTATGACTTGTGTTATATACAAAATAAAGTGGTAGTTCAATGGAGAAAGATAATACAACCATGCTCGCATCTTATGCTAACATACCCAGATTAAGGATTATGACTTTGTGTACATTCTGATTGTTTTAAGAACCCGCTATTTTTTCCTGATTGATAATAATAATAATAATAAGCTTCACAGTCAAAAATTAGGTGTTACACAAATCACATTTTTGACCTGGTTCTGGTGCTTGCCTCTAGTGTTTTTTCATAGTTTGGCTTGTCATTTTTAAAGCTTACTTTTTGTTTTCAAAAACATGTTTGGGTGCTATTTGTGGGTATACATTTTTGGCAAAACACTCTGTAAGCTTGCATAAGTCAATAAGGAAGACCATAACAACAAAGAGGATCTTATTCAAATGCCACACAGTAGCACACTTATGTAGAAACAAAAGGACAAAGACACACTCTGCATGAGGACTGACAAAGTAAAAGTGGAACAGGAAGAGGAGATAGCATCACTTCCCCTTAGATAGCAGCATTTGCAGCTGAGTGTGTGACTCTGGGAGTAAAAAAACAGTGATTTTGTGACACTCCATACACTTTCCACTGCAGTTCCTTCACACTGCTGAAGGGACAGAGTGTGATGTAGAGCTCAATCAAAGTGCAATGTGAACATTATCTCATCAGATTGATTTAACACGCAATGATCTGATGAATCCCTGCAGTTTTTCCTCTGCAAGATTCTCTGTGCAGATTAAGATTTATCACTGCCATTTTGGTAGATAGCTGCAACACAGATACCTGTAAGCCAGTTCTTATACAGGAACTTTCTCATATCTATATTCTTTTATTTTATATTGGCTTCTTTTGCTTTATTGGAGTAAAATTATAAAGCTTTGTCAGCTGTAAAATAAGTTTTGTTGCCTGTTACTGTAATTCTTCCCATCCAGAATGCTAAACCCCCTGATTTTTCACAGTTGCTGTCAGTTACCTGGTCTAACACCCCTCACATTGGTTACAATGATTAAAAAATTACAATATAGAAAATGTGAGTTACGTTTCTGATGTTCTTGTTTTCTTTAGTAAGTCACAAACAGACACTGTTATTTTTAGTCTGTTTTGTGGCCACCTAAGAACTCCTTACAAGTACTGGAAGAGGGGGTATTAGGCTGTCCATATTTTAAATATGTACGTGAGCAGATTTTTAAATCACTTTAAATTCATATTTTTTAGAAATCCCTGAATCAGTCTGTGAACTGCTCAAAACAGTACATTCCATGAGGTTATTACACGAGTATCTTAAAACTGGTTCATGGCATGTTGGTGGGGTGGGCCTTAAACATCAAGGCCCCCCTATAGCTCAGACATGCCCCTGAGAGGTTGGCCAATCAGAGGTAAGGGTGTGTAGGAGCAAGGAGTCTTAAAGAGACAGCAACTTGGCTGACATAAGGCTTTTCCAAAACACCAGTGAGAGATTTTTTTTTCTTTTTGCTGTTAAACATGTAAAGCCACTTGGGGGTACCAGAAGGACAGAATGAAGACTGAAGCACAATACCCACTCTTTGATAACTGCCACTTAATGTATCTTTTTTGGGGGGTGCAAATATATCTTTGATTGAATTTTGATCAGATGGATTAAGTATACATGTACACAAAAGTATACATGTACACATATACTGCAAACAAGTAAGAATGCCTTAGGGAAAATCCTCCTTAATAATTCTTCATAGTGATGCCATACTGGGAGCAATTAACAACATGTTGGTTGTAATCAGAGATAATTGCTCACCTTTAGGATTTGCCACAGCCAAGATCTAAATCCCAAAGGTTCACACCTCTCTGTGGTACCACACATGCACTAGTGCAAAAACAGACGCTGCTTTTGCTGATCTGATCATATGATGGCAAATAGCCTCAGGCAGGAGCAGAAGCAGAGTCAGTAATGATGGACAGATGTTGAGAGCAAAGGGGGCAAAGAAGAAATGCTCTTGTGGTGTTAATCACATCCGGAAGTGTTTATTTGCGGATGAGAAAGTGTGAAAAGACACTAAGGTTACAACAATGAAGGGGTGTTGTAAATTGTGTACGTGTGTGTATGTTTGTTTGGGAGGGGAAGTCGCCAAACAGTAACAGCAATCTACCCTGAGAGGAAAGGAACAGAAAAAAACACTGTTTAATTTTCTCACAGAGTGCAAATGGATGCAAAACACACACTAACGTAAACACACTGTGAAGCAGCTGACAGGTAAATCCGGGAACACTCGGAAGTGAAACTAATTTTCTACAAACTGCATGATAAGCAATATCTTTGTATTCAAGATAAATAAGGAAACAGCTACACATTGCACACACTTATTTTCAAACGCACACACACACACACAATAGAGGGCCACATCTCTGTCCCTCTGCAATTAAAGTCTTAGTCATACTGCGCCAAAGGCTATTTCAGTCCTCTTCCAGCCCAGTTTCCTCCTCAGCCATCTTCAGAGCATGTTCTTTTTTTCCCCTTTTTGTCCTTTTCTTGGTGACAAGGTTATGAGTCAAAAGATGCTCATAGTAATCGACACATGCTATGAGGGCAATCTGAATCCACAAAACGCTGGCTGCAGAAGGAGTGTTTTTTTTTAAGAGAAAGGATAAAACTGTTCTTTTTTTGTGCCAGCAACAGCGCCCACTCATAAAAAAAACAAGCCCGACAACTGTTCTTCTAAATCACTTAAACACACAGCAAATCGCACACACCTCACTGTCCTGTCAGTCAGTCATAAAACAGAACACATCCCTCCGCTCCGGCTCCTGTCACTCTTCCCTCCCACACTCCTCTTGGCTTGCCGTAGATCGGCTGTTTCTGAGCGGCCCAGAATACCACTGAGTGACAGTTCTGCCCAACATGCCACGTCTGCCTCTGACAAATCTGGCAGCATCTCCTTTTTTCCCTCTCTCATCTGTTCACGGCGTCTTCCTCTCAGGCTAAACTCCTGTCCCTGTTGTTCAGCTGGCTTTTATTTCTCAGACCTGTAGCATTTTTCTGTTGCTGTCAACTTAAATTCTTTCTGTCTATGGAAGGGTGTATGTGTCCTTTTTGAAAAAGTTCAAATATCTTTTTTCACGTTGAACCTTGTGAACAAAATGGCTACAAACAACAGCTGGAGGAGATGCATGACCGTCAACAACATGCAGATTTCTCTGTGCACTTGTGACCCATTATGAAAGCAGTGCGCTGGAAATATTCACTCTGTTCGCCCTTAAATCTGGAAATACCCTGCAGGATGTATTGACACTGAAGAGACCAAGGCAGTGGTATGAAGTCATGGTCACATAATCAAAGCCTCAGGGTGCTGAAAACATCCACAGTAAATGATTTAAGATAGCCTGCCTCCATAGGAACAGTGATATCATTAGGACATACAGACTGATATCACTGATAACTGTCATGCGCTGCAGTGTGACTAAAGCCATGGAGGGATGTATGGGGGATGATTGGGAAATAATTTAAGTCAGCATGGTGGGGAACAGGTTGAGGACGTTCCAAAAAAAATCCTGGCCATGTGTTAAGAAAGACACTGCAGCATGAGCTCATCAGTGATATAAATGAGCTCATGTCTAAACTGTTAAAGCGGTACTCCATGAAAAACTGCACCAGCAGAAAAAAAAAAAGGAAGAAACCAGTTTGGGTTTAAAATGTTTTAACATAGAAAAGTAGATTAAACTGGAGCTTTAAAAATCTCTGATATCAGAAAGACTAAAGGAAATAAGAAACAGAGATAAAAGGAAAGGTAAGAGCAGCAAACACACGTTTTAAGAAAGTACAGACAAAATGGCAAAAGGAAGACAAAAGTAAAAGGAAAGGAGGACAAAATAAAGAAAGGGGGAAAATGAAGGAAGGAAATAAGACAGAAAATAAAGGGAGAAATATGAAGAAAGAGAGGGGGAAAGTAAGGATAGATGAAAAGGAAGCAATGGAGGAAGGAAGGGGGGAGGAAAGGAAAGAAGAAAAGAATGCTGGAAGTAAGGAGTAAAGAATGAAGGAAGGAAGAAAGAAGGGAGGAAGAAAGCAATGGAGGGCAGAATAAAATTGAGGAAGAAAGGGAAGAAGGAAGGTGGAAAGAAATTAAAGGAAAGAAGGAATGGAGGAAGATAGGAATGTTAAAAATAGTAACAAAAGAAAGGAAATGAAGGAAGGATGGGGGGAAGGGTGAATAAAAGAAGAGAGGAAGAACAAAGGAATGAAGTGAGAAAGAATGTAGGAAGGAAAAACAGAAGAAAGATAAAGGGAATGGAAGGAGGAAAAAGAAAAGGAGATGAAGAATAGCGTTGGAAGGAAGGGAATAAAAGGAGGAAGGAAGGAAGGAAGGAAGGAAGGAAGGGAGGGAAGAAAAATAGGAGGGTGAATAATTAACGGAAGGATAGATAGATAGATAGATAGATAGATAGATAGATAGATAGATAGATAGATAGATAGATAGATAGATAGATAGATAGATAGATAGATAGATAGCCACGTTGCTCAGAGCAACAGTCTTTCTCATCTTTATTTTGTATCTTTCTTTCACTCTTTTGCAATCCATGATAAAGTAAAAAGCCTGAGGGTCCAGAGTAATCTATTTTCCTGCACCTACACACTGTGAGTCATCTCTCCACACTCTGCTAACCTCTGCTTTCTCTCCCTCTCTCTCTAAAGATGGCACAGTGGAAGAGAGCCTCCTCTCCCAGACGAGCTGTTTGACTGTGACCCTGGCAGACTAATGGAGCTCTTCATTGTGACACCCAAACTGGATTAGAAAGCTGTATGTAAAGCAGACCACAGGGTTCATTATACCTGCTGGTGCCCCTGGAATTCAGGTAGTAATGAATTCAATCCTCAGTGCTCGGTGTTATCTAATACTTCTTTGGTTTGCTCCTGTGGTGAGGAGAAAGAGAAGAAAACTCTGCCCAAACACACATGAAATACCTAATTTTCCTCACTGGGTTGTCATGACATAATACTGTGTTATAGGTGTGTTTTTTTCCCCCTGTGGAGCTGAGAAGTTGTGGCTTGATGTTTTGAAAGAAATTGTGGGTTATTTGTAACAATATGTGACCTTCTTTCCAAAGTATATTTCCAAATCTTTCCCTCAGCATTCCACGCACATGCTTCGAATTGTTTTATTCACTGTGGGACTTTTTATACTTTACATGTGGTTTTCAGCAAAACCTCCTGTCAGATTCAGCACTAACAAGTCATGCAAATTAAATTACAAAATATGTAGAGTGTCTATCCTCTCAAATGAGCAACATATGGAAAACATTTGTAACATATAAATTCTAAGTCCATCACTAACTGCTGTGGAAAAATAAATCTGTATTATGATGTGATGACACTGATTAGGATTAAGATAATGTGGTAAAGTTAAGAAAGACAAAATGGTTTGGGTTGGTACATACACTCAGGGTAGTTTTGTCAACATGGCTGCACTTATAACCACTTTTTATTTATTTTTTGGTAGTCCATTTCATTAGGCATATTCAGTATATCAATAAGGATAAAAATCTTGTAATGATTATGTAACAATCTGAAAACTAAGCTTATGTCGAAGTTCTTGTTGTGCTATTACTGTGTAAAATTATCCAAAAATACATGCAAAAAATTCCCAGTTGCTTATATACATCCACAAATACAAATTATTTGACCTGAATATGAGTAAACAAATGAAAAAATGCATGAGCAAGTCCCAAATGCGTACATGTATCTACAAATGTGTAAACAGATGTGAAAACACTTAAAAGAAATTGTGTACACAGATCTGTAAATGAATTCATAGATCCACTATGTGTACTCTTGACTGCAAATGTTTTGACCAATTTGCAGTTAAGAGCAAATGCACACGTTTAATTTTTATTGCATTTTTTATTTGTCCTTGCTATTTGGGATAGGCAAGACCTAATACTGCTCAAACTTGGTCTTTGTCCAGGAATTTATATTTTATTAGTTAGATTATTAAGTAATTAGCTAGTTATATGTTATGAACTATCAGAGTTGTTTTACAAAAATTCACTGGTTTAATTCAGAAAATTTAGATATAATTTTTACGTTCCTCTATTTTACTTCAGGGGCTGCCGTAGAGGTCTGCTGCAGATGTTCCTGCCATCTTGTTTTCACTGAAATAGGTGTAATGTTGTGATATCACCAAAAGATAACATGGACAGTGTCCCTAAATGTGGCTAATAGGTTGAAGTTTTAAAAAATGAAGTATCATGGGTCTGAGAGGTAGAAATGTCCTCTTATGAGTGTGCAGCGTCTCAGAAGGTTAAGCGTACAACTGAGATCTCCCTCTCAATTAGCTGTGTATCTACATCAGACTTTTGCTTAAGTTCTTCTGTGTGTGATCCAAAAATGAAGGGAAAAAACACAGGAAAGTTGTGAACTTTGGCTCACAGGCACAGATTGCCAGAGGCAAAACCAACTAGAAAAGCACTCAGAGAGCGCAGACCTCTGCCAAGCATATTGTGATTGTGACACAACACTATAGTCCTACTTTAATGTTATACTCCCTTTCAGCTGACTGTCTGCTACAATTTGGTGTTAGCTGCAGGTTCGTACTATAATTTGTTACCTGACAGTGTTGAAAACTATGATGACCCAGTACATATTTCATATCCCAGATCTTAGTATCCAGAATATTAACAGGATCTGGATTGTACCTTTACATCCGTCATAAATTATGGTGACCTTGTTTTGTATTGTTTTGCAAAGCAATCTGACCATTTATCGTGGAGTTATATACACATATGGTGAAAAGGGCCCTATCTCACAATGATCAAGAATCAATTTAAAAAATCCTGGATCTAGACAGTGATCCAGATCACCTCCAAAATTTATTCACTTGTTTCTTATCCCATTTTGACCATTTCATCAAGATCCGTTCTTTAGTTTTTGAGATAGACTCTTCCAAAAACATAACCTCCTTGGCAGAGGTAATAATAACTATGTGATGCAGATTTATTTCATTCGCACATTTGTAAATGTATGAAAATTTGGTGTTCCTCTAATGTAAATAATCTACTGCACTGCACTTGAACCCAGTGACTTTGCTCGAAAACAGAGCTGGGTCAGTGTGTTTGTGGGTCTCTTACAGGGCCTTCATTCACGTGAACACAATAGTGCCAGCTAGTACAGTCGCCCCACTGTCCCGTCTGGTGGCCAAATGGCAGAATGCAGACCGACCTACAGTATGGCTCCTCTCTCTCTCTCCCTCCTTTTTCAAGGCAGACACACTCATTCACACAGAGCACAAGAGCCTTCTCAGACCTCGAGTGAGAAGACGCATTCATTGAGGCATAACAGTGAATTTGAGGAAAACCGTTTGGCTGGCAGGAGGGGAAAGGGCAAACGTTCAGACGAGCAAAGCACACACACATGCACGCACACTCAAACGGACACAAACAGGCATGTAGATTTGGAGCAGCACCATCCCACCCTGTTTCAGTTTCCTGTCAACAGCCACAATAGTATCTGCCTGCAAGCTGTGCAACCCAACCCTATCTTATCAACTGCAGGCTCAGACACAGCAACAATACTCAGAGAGGGAGAGGGAAAGAGCATGTTAGCCCCAGGAGGCACAAGGAATGAATTCACTTCACTGGAATGCACAGCTGAGTCTGAGTGTTTTTACATCAAAACACCTACTGTATGTTTTTGATAAACGGTCGCCAGTCTCTTCATATTTTCCTCCTCACTTGCCCTTTTTTTTTGTACATACCTGTTGTTAAGAATGACATTAATCCTGGGTTACTCAAGAAAAACAATGATAGGGGTTACAAATCCCTCCCTGTTTTTTCTTCAGATATTTGAAAAGGAAACTTCTGTTGACTGTGGGAGTTGGGCCTGTGGGAGTTGGTGTGTGTGAATGTTTCAACTTGGAGGGAAAAAGTGTATCCATCTTGGAGACAAGAGAAAAAAGGAGAGACTGCAAATTATTGATCAGAGTTTCTTGTGAGTTTAACAAAAACCTACCAGCAAGCAGACATGATCGATGCTAGCTTGATAGCTTATAGCTAGTCCTTGAATCAGCTTTAGGCAGGGAATTAACACCAACGCTTTAACTGTGAAATTTGGTATCAACAATCTTCATGAATAGACCAAAAAAATTAACAAAAAATGTAAAACAAATAACAAAAACAAAAGCAGAAAGATTATTGAAACCTATTTTTTAGGCCTTCACTTTTATCCTCTGATACCGAGGCTCTGCTAGAATAGCTGTTATCTGTCACCATTTAATCCTATATTTCCCCTCGTATTTACTATATTTACTACCACTAATCTGTTAATCATCCTCTCCTCATGCCTGTTCGTCTCTGTGACTGCAGCTGTTACATTCTTTAGAGAACATCTCCATCCTGTCCTGGCTTGAATACTTGCTCTTTACCGCCTACAGTTCTCTGAAAATAGACAAATAACCCGTGGGGAGCCTGAGAGACACATTCAGAGCTCTGCACCTTGAGAAACAGTAAATTGCCTGTTGCCAACCACATTGCCACTGCCTCTTCTTGCTTTTAATTTGCTCTGTTCTCAAATGTTTCTGGAATTTGAATACGTATGAGCAGCTTTTACAGCTGATAATTATGGTGAAACCTGTAGAAAGAAGGAGTAGAAAGAGGCTGGAGACAAGACGTGCTTGAAGTGAAATGTCAAAACTAAAAACATTCCTCTCTGGTGTTAGCACAACAGACTTGAATTTTGTACTCAAAGCCTGAAGCAAAACTTATGCATCACATCACCTTCCTTAAAAAGCAAGTACCATCATGAGTTAAAAACTACAAGACCTTTTTGATTGCCTACATCTTAATCACCTCTTATACTCTTATTTCCAAATTTTATTTAAAAGGAAAAACTGGACAAAGGTTGCGTTCTGGCAAAAAAAATCAAGGATTGATTCTTCATTGGGTTTGTAGTTAAAGGAAAATAAGCTCTTTTGGGGAAAGAAAGAGAAGTTGAGGTGGATCAATTTGCTAGCTGTCAGACAAGCTACTTATACAGAACTCATATTAATATCTTCTAACAACTGAGTTGTAAGACAAGTCATCCCTCTGAACAGAGTGTGTCATTACAGGAAGAAACTATTCAGACAGCAACAACAAAAAAATTGTACCAGACTTTAACATGTTTAATTTTGCTGTGGAAATCGTCTTGTCTGAATTGGTGTGTATGTGGTTCCCCATACTTACGGAGCCAGACTCAACTGGACACTCAAGGAATTGCAGTTTTCAGCACTATTGTAGTGGTTTCACAGCCAGTGGCTGCAGCTTGGTTTTCACGCTTAGGATGCTGAACACAAAAACGTTTTGGGTAGATATGGTAAAAGTGCTGCCACTGCAAACATGCTGTCACTGGACACAGGCATTTGCAAAAAAAACAAACAAACAAACAAATACAAACTTTTAAATGCTTGATAAATGGAAGTCCAAACAATTATTTCTGTTAGACTCTACAGAGTTGAGAAATTATTGTTCATGAAGATAAGAAGGATAGTAATATGTCGGTCACGAAGGATTTGGCTCTTAGATCCGGTTCTTAGAGTGGGCTCTTTAAAGTGAAAGACAGGAGCTGGCTCCTGTTTTTTTTGTTTGTTTTTTTTTTCTTTGTTTTGTAAATGATTAAATGATTAAATAGAAGTTTATAAATTATATACATATAATCAGAACTTTTTGTAGCACTCTGCTCCAAGTTAGGTATGTTCAGTATATAAATAAAGCCATATAGATAACAAACATTTAATGTGATGTTTGGGAATATATGTTCTTTTACTTTAGTAATTTATTTGACATTATTTTTGATAATAAATTAATTTAAGAAATAAAATAATCTGAGGAACCACCAGGTAGCTGAAAGAGACAACTCTTTTTAGGGGACTGAGCCGAAAGAACCTGCTCTCTCAAAAAAGCTGAAAGTCCCATCACTAATGAGAGTGTTTTTTGTTTCTTGCATACAAAGCCTGCAAATACCTGATAACTGCTTGGACCACAAACCGAAACCAGAACACCTCCTAAACTGTTATCCTGCAAAATGTAAAAAGAGATAACCAAAAACCAACAACTGACCTTAACGTCCATTGTCTGACTTTAGAAGACTTATTACATTCTCACCAAACATGACTCACTTCTTAATCTTTAAATCCTGTTCAGGGCAATTCATATTCACAATACTGTGTGGAGTAGAGAGACCATATTTCTTAAGCACCTAGCTTTGCTTTTGTGGAGCCACACTTTTCAAGCCTGATGTCGTTCTCATACTCAGCTGAGACATTTTACAGTATTACATTACAAATCAAACACAATAATGTATATCGTAGGCAGGCTTGTGCTGGTACATGATACCCACAAATCACAGTGTAATTATATACTGTACACTGAGGGAGTGGATGGAGATACAACAGACAAGTGCAGACAGCACCAATTAAATGCTGGTTTAAGTGTCTTGTTGTCATGGCGACTAAGCTAGCAGGCTACCTCTGAAATTCTGTTTCATATTAAATGCCGTTGCTTTTGTTCCGGCTCCCGTCTCTTTATCCTTAACCTCCCTCAGCGTGTGTCAGTCTCACTTCTTCCCTGCGTGTAACTGTTCGCCTTGCTGGAAAAACAGTCCCAGTTAACCAGCTCTGAGCTGCCTTATCTCCCTCTCCACCCCTCTCTTTGTACATCCCTTTTCATTTCTCTTCCAGCTGTGCCCTCATCCATGTGTTACCACCTTCGACAGTTAGCAGACACTCCACTTCCCTGGAAAAGGGGTAACTGTGGCAGAAGATGCAGTGGGGGGTGGGGGGATTTGTGCCATGGGGGTTTACAATCTGTCTCTCCCCACATGACGAAAGGAAACACCGTGTTTCATTGTTTATGCCAGGGCTTGGAGACTCAGAGGTAAATGGTTCCTACGTGATCTGTCTAATCCGAGAGAGAAAGTCTGACAAAGAGGAGAAGCGTGGGAGCTTTGGAGCACTTTGATTTCACTGACCTTCCCTTTTTTGTGCAGTCTGGCTCTGCTGCAAGTCCATGCAGGTATTAAACACACTCACACAGATAGACAGACAGACAAGACAAATCAAACAGATTAAGAGAAACAAATTAGTTGTGTTTTTGCATGCTTGAGCTTTTTGACAACCTATCACTGTCTCTCAAACTCATGCAGTAGAATTTTTTTTTTTTTTTTAGATTTCCCCTTTCCCTTCTTTTCTCCCCTGTAAGAATGAAGCAGCAGAATGAAAACCTGCATCCAGTTTTGATGTACCATGGCAAACATTAAATCTGCATATATTTATTCAAAGAGAATGAACTGCTGCTTATCAGAGCAGTGCAGACTCCTAAAATAAGCAACAGTTTGAAAAATAGTCTGTTAAAATTCAGGTCTCATTCAGTTTCAAGCATAATTTTTCTCATGTTTTTACACTATTTAGCTAAGGGAAGAAATCCTGGAAACACAGGGAAATAACCAAAGTCAGGTTAGCAGAAGACATAAATTACCAAAGTAGATGGATCATAAAAAGCCTTGAGCTAAATCAGATCATTGTACCAAAAGTTGGTCCTGTAGGTCAATGTTGAACCAATGAGTCTGTCTGAACACAGTGCTGGTTGTCTGCAACAGATAGTTAGGATTATTTATTTATTCATTTTTACTCTCTGGCCTGTGAACCTGAGCACACCTGCTGCATTAAAGACTGTAAAAGAGCTGGCTTAGTCCAAGTTCTTTGACCCATTGGTTTCTGAAGAGGTGTCATGAAGCCTAAGGATGGTTTCCTCCAAATTGGAAATGCTGATTTCAAGTAACCTTTGGCAATCTAGAAGAAGGTGAGGAGGTGAAGTAAAGTGAAATGTCCAGTGAAGTCAGTCATGGCCCCATTATGCAAATGAGTTCATTATGGCCCAAATACATGAAAAAAGAACATGTCAAAAAAAACAAAAAACAAAACTGTTTGTTGACTTAAAAATGTGGCAAAAGGTTTTGTGTTGGGTTTTAAGTGATTTCACTGTTTCAATTTCTTACTCAGTTCTTGGCTGTGTTGAATTCCTAATTTTGCAAAACTTCCAATAACAATAGTTCTTAATTAATTTTCAACTTTAACAAAGGTGCTAGATCCACTAAAGAGGATCTACACATTTCTTCTCTGCTGTGCAATCCAGGCAAGGGCAGCCCGAGTTTTAAGTTGATGTAAAGCAACCTAAATCACAAGCAGATAGCAGCAACACTATTAGAATTTATATTTGTGCAATTAATGTGTACCGCTGAGCGCCAAATCACACCGCTACATCATTGCATCAGATCTGTTAGGTTTCAGTTCTAGTCCATGTGTTAACTCACAGTGACTCCACTCTGTGTTGTTCTGACTTTGTGTCAGATCGGGTAGGTTGGATCACTTCTGATCAGATTTGAGCATTTGGCGGATGCTTGAGCAGCTACTTGAAAATTTTCACAGTGGTTAGAAGTCAAGCACTGAAACCAGAAACAACATCAAAACATCCGGTTGACTTTCAAAATAAAATAATTAGTGGTGACGCCAGATGCCAAAACAAATGAGGAGAGGCAAATCAAGCCCAGGAAACCCTTGCTGACATGATTCAGGCTGTCCCTTCATAGCCGGTTCATAGTCAACGAACAAAGAAGGAGCTAAACCACAAAGGATCAGGGAATTTGGGTGTGATAAGAAAGAATAAGGACAAAAAAAATATCAGAATAAATATTCCTGCACAGTCCAATTCACGATTGTCTCATATTACCATTAATAAAAATGTCCCATTTAATGAAAACTTTAAGATATATGAAAGCAGTTTAACTTGACTGTCAATGAAGTTGTTCATTTTAACGTTAATTAATTCTGCATGGAATCAGTTGCCAGAGAGGTGTTACCACCTGTGGTAAGGCTAAGGCTAAGATAAACCTTGTTAAAACCATAAAACCATATTTGAATTATGATTTAATTATACACTTGTTGATTAATTTATGGCGGTAAAAATATTTTAATTTGGAGCCTATGGAGGATCTTTGACCTTTGGAGTCTCTTGTGGACACTTGGGGAACTTCAGTTTTTGCTCAATTTGTCAGTTGTTGAGGTTGGAGAGTATGCAGCATGTGCATATTTGTCTTAACTTTGACTGGATGGAGATTTAGGACAAGTTAGGTGAAACAACAAATGTGTCCTTGCTATGCTGATCATTTTTTCAGCATCTGTGGTTGCAGAATTTTTGCCTTAATTCTTTTCAATTACCCCCTTTCCCCCTAGATGCATAAGTGCCCCTATCAAACCCCGTATGAGGACTTAGAAATTGAGAACAGGTTCATGCAAGGATGCCAGAGTAAAAATTTACAAAGGCCTGAAGTTGGCGTTGGAAAAAGAATCAACGCCCCCAAAAAAAGAACGGCTTTGTGAACCAACTATACACAGACAAGCTTCCATATGAGTAGTTGGATGTGTGGGAAGAAGATATGAGCCGACTTCTACATTAAAGCTCCAGAAAGACTTGGTGACTCAGGTAGGCTGGGGGCAAGTTTGCTTTAGAGAAAGACAGAAAGTTTGAAGATGTAGACAAGTATAGGCAGGCAGGTAGAGAGCAAATCGGCATGGAGAGGAGAAGAGGAGGAGGAGTGTGAGGGGAGCAGAGAGACTGACAGATGAACACTACACAAGCCTGTTGGGTATCGCTGTTATACAACAGCAGCCATGAAGGTGCAAAGTAATTATGATGCACAACACAAGTACATTATACTGAGGTTGTGCTAATTGTGTGTGTGTGTGTGTGTGTGTGTGTGTGTGTGTGTGTGTGTGTGTGTGTGTGTGTGTGTGTGTGTGTGTGTGTGTGTGTGTGTGTGTGTGTTGGTGTCTCTGCTGCCTTTGCATGTGGGATTTATCTTTGCCCAGCAGGCAGTGTTGTACCATATGGTCCACAGAGTAGATATTGCTAAAACAACACACACACACACACACACACACACACACACACACACACACACACACGCACCCACACACACACACACACACACAGACAAGGACACGTAAGCTGAGACATGAACACAGACGTGCACATGGGGGAAAAAAATGTGACGAAGAAGAGAAGGAGAGACACTACGAGTCACTGGTGAGCAAAGAAGCCATCTGTCCATCTTGATTTTCTGGAAATCAACAAATTACATTAAAATAAAATTAAAACAAGCGAACACTAAACTGGGAAAGAAAATGAATTAAAGCTGAGGCATTTCATACATGTAAAATGCTCAGTAAATCCACAAGCATTAAGTTGTGGGAAAGAAGTTGGTGCTCTGTGGACGATAAGTTCAAATATGGCCCCTGAGCTCCCACCAAACAGCAGGCCCTCGGAGGGGGGCTGACTGGCTGGGCTCTACTAAGCCCTCCAGCCCCCTTCCCAGAGCCCATATGGCCCGGGGGTCTTACACACCCTGAGATGACCCCAGAAAACAAGCCTAGGGCTGGATCTGTAGACAGCAAGGGAAGAAACAGGAATAAGGAGGGGCGATGGACGGCTAATTATGAGCCAACAGAGACTCAGGTTCATGTGTGACACACTCCAGGAAAAGCGTAATGTGTCGGAATGTGTTTGGACAGTCATTCTCCTGGTTTTCAGGCTACAGGGGGTTTGTGTTTGAGGAAATGAACTGTACGGGGTGACATGCCATGCTGGATGTTATTTGTGCGTGTCAGGGTAAATAAATAAAGAGCAGTAATGACTCTCCGTCATATGATCTGCCTGCACGGTGACGCTAATGGTATTAGCTCAAATGAAAAGCCTGCAGTGTGGCCTCCTCTTGTCCCTCACATCCCAGAGTTATCCCCCCTCCCTCTTTCCTTTTCCTTTTTTCCATTTCCAGCTCTTTTCCCCCAATATTTCCCTCTCTTTCTTTCCTTTGTTTTTGTCCCTTTTATTGATTTGTTTGGGATTGTTTCAGACAGACAGTTGTTGTAGTAATTAGGTTCTCTGTTTCTTAATTGGACGACATCTCATTACGGCTGCCAGCTCACACTCTCAGTAATACACATCCCAGATATCAATCAGTATCATAATCACTGGAGTCAACAGTTTCAAATTGAAAGAGGATCAAAGGAAGTAATTAAGATAATGAAGATGAGATGAGCCTGTTTAAGTAATTATCTTGAGAATTGATGATGTTTTTGATATGTGAGTCTGAAAGCTCTGAGGAACTGCTTAGGTTATTTTTAAGGTTTTTTACTTTTGCCTTTTTTAGTCTGGCATCTTAATAGAGTACTGGTACCCAAACTTTTTAGCCTGTTTGACCTCTAAAATGACAGTGAAAGAGACCAGCAACCCCTGGTTTGGAAATACACTAGTAGGCCAATCCAAAATAAATATGTAAATAAATAAACAGTTTCCTAACTGAACCTGCTACTACAAAAGTTAGCCTGGCAAAGTCATCTCGAGGGTCTTACGTCAATAAAGAAAAGTGAAAACATCAAATATTCTCTGTTCCCATGGTTTTATATAAAATTTAACCCCAGTTTTGTTTATGTATTTACAGTAATAGATAAATTGTGCAATTGTAGTTTCTGAATTCGGAAGACATTTCGCAACCCCATCACTGTTTTGGGACCCCCAACTTTGGGAACCTCTGCACTACAAGATTTTGAGCCAGATTTGGGGCCTGGCTTGATCTGGGGCTCATTATAATCAGTTATTTGTCTAAACAATTTTGAGGTATGAGGTGCCAATCCATCTGTTTTACTGCTCCCAACTTGCATTGAAGCCTCAACGCTCCTGCTCTGGTCTGGAATGAGAAATATTAAAATTGTTGAATAATTACCTTTTTTTAAGGTAAGACTGTCTCCAAAGGAATACTTGTTTTTAGCAATGAGAGGAGGAGAGTGGGAAGCATCATCAATCAGATGTTAAAGCTCATGAGCATGGCATTAAATGTAAATGAAACTGTACCCAGAGCCTAATGGAAGACTGAAAAATAAAACAAACTGCCTTTATATATCCATATTCTTTTCCATGTTTTGTTGCTACGAGATGACTGGCTGAGGATGTTGATAACCCTCCTTGTTTCTTTAAAGAAATAAAGTCACATTACACATGCAAAGTTCTGTTAGAGCTAATGTGGAAATTTCAACCCAAACTTTAAGTGTGTGGTGTAGCGGTTTAGTGGAATGGCATAATATGCGAGGTTAAAGGATTGTCTCTCTGTGTGTGGTCTTCAAAGGTCTCGAAATCAGATAAGATCCAAAAATGATCTAGTGTGTGCCTGATATTAGATAAGAGAGCTGAAGAGGGGAGAAAAGTCTCTTTGTCAGGGTTCAAACATGTGACAGCTGCAATTTGGACTAGCACCACATGGGGCACACCATAGAAGTTACTAAATTATGCTTGCTTTAGCTAGCAGCTAGATAGCTTAGCTTAAAAAAAAAAAAAAAAGGAAAATCAGAAAGAAGCAGTGTACTTAGCTTTTCTAAAGGAAAGAAAAGGTTTCTACCAGCACCTGAAGGGCTCATAATGACTGCATTATCCAAAACTATGTGATAAAAACCTTGTGTAGAAGAATAATTTTCTAATAGGAGGTTAGTTCTGGACCTCTTCTTAGCAGGGCACAAATTCTTTCTGGTTTTCATTCCGTTCTAGTTTTTATTACTTCGTACAGGGCCTAACACTGGGAATACAGCAGATGTGCCTACTGTCCAACTCAGCTTTGTTGCATGTTGACTGCGTGCTCACTCATCCATCAACTCACACAAGCTGTGTGTTCAGTTTGGCAGGTTACCGGACTGCAACAAAGTTGGAGTTGGAAAGGAGTTCCCTCAATTTCCCCCAATAATGAACCTCTTCAAAACCTGTTGAGTCCTGGCCTGACTGTGCTCATTATGTCGTTTTGTTGTTTTAATCAAGCTATATATATATTTTGTTTTATTTTGAAAATCAATGGCCAGTTTCAGGCGGTTTCTTCCTGTCCTGCTTGATATGCCTTATGGTAAATTGACGTGTCACAGCTCTGACATCCAGCCAAAATAGGTCCATTGCTTACCTGCTGCAACCTTCTTGAGCAATAAGGACACAGCTGGACCACAACGGTCAATGTGTGAGTTGACACACTTGAATAAAAAATGATCCAGTGCAGAGACAGAGCGGAGCCGGACCAGAGAACCATCAGGAGTATTTTGGCCATTACTGGCTATTTCAAGTTTGTGTGGTCATCTTAGATATGCAAAGCTAAGCTAATCAGAAGCTAGAAGTAGTTAATAAATATCAACATTTAGACACAAGACTGTGATTAAACCCATCATACGATAGCAAATAGCTAGATAGTGACGTGTTGGGCAGATGGAAGATAAGCATTC
Source organism: Halichoeres trimaculatus (assembly GCF_033239565.1). Taxonomy (NCBI): domain Eukaryota; kingdom Metazoa; phylum Chordata; class Actinopteri; order Labriformes; family Labridae; genus Halichoeres; species Halichoeres trimaculatus. The sequence goes on from NW_027437188.1 coordinate 23,565,474, forward strand.
ATATGAGAAGTGAGGGTAGGCTGAGCCGTCTGGCCTCAGGGAGTAAGGAAGAGAAGAGTGAAGGGAAAAGGAAAAGAGAAGCACAAGGACCAACATTGAGTCACACAGTGGGACAGGAAGTCTTAGATGGAGACACCCTTCCTTCCTGTCAGCGCTGTGATCACTAACAGCGGACACCATCTAGTCACATCACATGAAATATGCGACAAGTATTACTGTGGACAATACCAGATATTGTAAAATTTATAAGGTGTTATTCTTACGGCTATGTGTTGCCCATAGTAACTTGTTTCAGGGAAAGTGTGCCATCGATTCAGAGAGTCTGTCTCCACATGAAGCCAGTCAGGGTGCAATCTTCTCTGGGAGCAGTTGGTTTTTACCACCTCCTGCTTTTGATTTCAGTGCCTGTGATGATAAAAAATTGATCTCCAGGGGGGTGTATATCTATCCATCCTCGTGGAGTTTTCTTTTGGTAAAAGCCTGCAGGCAGACAGAAGAGTAAGGACACTGAAATCTCAGCAGCCAGACAGACAGTGAATTTGAGCACACCCATTGATCAGAAAATTACTTTGTAACCAAGCACAGGGTGCCAAAGGCAGAGAGAAGCAGTGAGCTCTAGATTTATGTGCAGCTCCCATCTGTTAACATGCTTTTCAGTTATTTTATTGTGCCTGTAGCCCAGCGAGATATTTGCATAAGAGCAAACTGCAAATATAATTTTGACACCTTGAAAAAAGGAACAAGGCTGGATGTAATTTTCACAGGCAGGCATTGGCTATGTAAAATCACACCATGAAGAGTGTGATTTGTCCTGATGAAGGAAATGGCAAGTAACTACAGTGATTCCAGTTTGGATATCTTGCATACACTGCTAATGCTCATTTAATGGAACAAATCTTACTTGAGTCTGTGGATTTCCGCTGGCGATGGCAATGGTGACACATTTATGCATGTCACAGAAAGCTATGTATTTACCCAAGTGGGGGAACTTCCATAATAGTTAATATATTCTGCCATAAAATTACCTTTTTTACTATTAAGTGAGTTGTTAGAAGGCAGTATTATTTACCTTGAAGACACTGAGGCATTTTGAACCACCACAGGCACTCTCGAGCTGTGACTTAATATTTTTCTGCAAGCTTATACTCTGCAAGTGTGCACATAAAGACCCACATGTTTGTGCATGAACATGCTGTTGACAGTTTTCTCCTATTTTAGCAGCATAAATGTGCCAAGACTAGCAGGAATGCAGAAGCACAAACCTACATGTGCCATGTTTGAAAACAAACATGGTTTAAACCTCTAGTGTAAACACAATGTTAAAATGTGGAAGAAGACTAAATATGTCTAAGAAAAGTAAAACTAAAATTAACATTATTAATAGCCCAGCAGTTTCTTCACAGACACTTTTCATCTCAACATTTCATGATTCGACAGTACAGGGTTTAATACTGCAGACAAAAAGTGCTAGCAGTGCAGAAGGACTCAGAGCCCTGTGATGTGGGTCAGTAGACTGGAGATTCCCAGTGTCACAGGAGACTTCCTCTTCCAAAAAGCTCCACACAGGATATGAGCAATTTCCTCTGAGGCTAATCTCTCTTAAAATTCCCAGAAACCCCTTCGATGTGGAGGTTCACATCTTGGGCATCAGTTATATCTTTAAGATAACACATAATGGGAGTTTGTCTATTGTCCTCTCACACGTGGGAACCAGGTATGACTGTACAAAGAACTGCAGAAACTCAGCACAGAAATAACTCAACAGTTTCAATGAAAGCGAAAGATACTTGTGTTTGACTCATGTTGTAATAACCGGTTGAAATGTGTTAACAGTGATTTGGTTATAGATATATGAATGTTTTGTTCTTACTACTGAACCGTCACACTCACTTCCTGTTGCAGTGTGTTGGCGTGTGAGACAGCTACACTGGTATTCTGGGTGGGGCTCCTATGTAATTTACAGGGTCAAATAAGTGAGCAGTCAGCTGTGCCATGGTCTGAATTTTCACAAACACTTCCTGTCAAGACCATGTTTGGAAAAGGTTTCCGAGAGGTAAATAACAGGTTGCTAAGACATCAGCTGTGTAATGGTCAAACGTGGTAGTAAAGACAATAAAGACCTTGTAAAACCAATGACAAGTGACATTTTTACAGGTCCCTGAGCGCTATCTGCACAAACATTAATTGACATTTTCAAAAACATTTGTCTTCGTGCCAAAACCATTTTATCAAATAGAAAAAAAGGTTTCATAAAATAAAAAAATATTTTTAGTATTCACTAAAACGTTTTTTAAATAGTTGAAATACAAAAATATTTTTTAGAATATTTTTTCATGGTCATGTTTTTTGATACTTCAATGGGAATGTGTTGCATTTTGATAAATATTTTGAGGTTTGGTAAAAATGCTTTTGGTCAATTTTTTTTTTCTTATTTGTGGTTTTAAATGTCTTTTGTGTGTTGTAAATCAACCACAATCATTATATATGTTTTTTGTTTGTAAAATGAAATTGAAGGATTGAAAAAAATCTATCAAGGGTCATTTGCATTCTGCGAAATATATATTTTTTTGTTTTGCGCCGTGTCAGTGTTCTAAAATTATTTTTATTCATTATTGTTTCCAAATATTTTTTGTTCATAAAATATTTTGTAATACAAAGATTATTATAAAGGATTTAACATAAATGTACTGAATTCTGTGATGCATTTTTGAGTTCAGTAGATAAAATGTTTGTTTTGTGTGAGGCCATGCTTCTGTAAAATGTTTCATGAAATCCTTTTGTGTTGTAATTTTTTTTTTTCATTAAATTTTTTTTTTTTAATTTTGGTGGGGGTCTTGTTAAATATTTTTGTTGTTTTTTTTTGTTTTTATCAACCACCAGGGCCATCATATATTTTGTACACAAAAGGGTTTTTATATTTCAAAATGTTACAAACTCTCTGATTTATCGAAGCATTTTTTTTCCAGCAAGATTTAATTTTAGTCTCATTTCTAAAATGAGACTAAAACCCTCAGAATGTGTAGTATAGCAGATGCATTATCCCAATTACATTTTACCTTTTTCTTTATTTTATCTTTGTTTTGTTTTGTTTTTTTTAGCATTTTTTACACCAAAGACAAACTCAATATTTCTCATGACACAAAAACTCTTCAGCTCTTCTTGTATAGATTTCCTCTCCCACATGGTTCTTTTTCTGCCCCCTGGGCCCTCTGCACGTTATAAAAGAAACATTGCATAACCCCACCTCAGAAGAAAAGTTTGATGATGAATCTGGACTCATAGCTGGAAGAAGATGGACATATGGAAACAGAAGAGGGGTAAATAACTTCATAAGCGGCTTTTGAAGTAACATGGCAGCTATTTTGAAAAACACACAAACTGAAGTGAGGAAGTACAAAACGACACATTCCTAGAAAGGCACAACAAACCAAATTAGACAGAGGGAGAGGCTGGAGACAGAATGTAGACTATCGATGGAAACAGTGGAGATGCGGAGAAAAAGATGATAGAATGAGAAAAAGACATGGCATTGCAAAGGGGGGGAGGAAGGTCACAGATGTCACGGCATGTTAGTCAGAATGCTGACGTTACCGTGGTGACAGGAGGGCAACACAAGAGTGGTGGGTGGCAAGTCACGTGACCACACGTCAGGCCCTGGAGGAGGATGTCACAAACCTTTCTCTGACCAAACATCTAGTGGATGGGGGGATGGAAAGGAAAGGAGGGTAGGAAGATGGAGCTGATTGCAAGTTGCCTGTGTGTGTATAAAGTCAAACTTTAAGAGGATGTTCAAAAGTTTGCTTTACAGCTCAGAGGGGTGAGGAAGCAGAGTAATGTAGAGTGTGGAGACGGATTTCTGTCACCACGAGGGTCAAGGGTTATGTCCTGCTTACATGAAACATCCTGTCATAATTAAGAGTCCATGGCAGGACATTAAGTCAGAGTGGAAGCTTAATCACTCAGCTCTCTGTTACTGATCCTAAGGGTTTTAGGTAAACATTAGCATCCCATATCTGAGCTGTTTGAATAACCACAACCATTAACAATGCTAATATTAGCATGCATGTAATTGATTTCTTTTTACTGTCTGCTTCTTCGAGAGCTTGTACTTAGTGGAAATGCTGTTAAGCGATAATGTCAGCATGGGATGTTTTGGCTAGATGTGATACAGTGACAGTCAATCACATTTCACCAGATGACCAGAGAGAGTCAGCTTTGGGAGCTTTTTTCAGCCTTGAATGCCACAATTAGTTATTTCATTATTACGTAGCTGGGGTAAATACTTGATTCTGATTGGTCAAAATCCATCACAAGGATTAAATCATGGAAGCAACATCAAGGGTTTCTTTAACATCATTTCAACAGAAAAGAATCAGGCACATTTCACCTCTACTTGTTAAAACTGTGGTAACAACCTTTTTTTTCTGTCACAGACTGGTTTGGAATTTTAACTAAATTCCACCAGGTATGTCTCAATTTTTTATTATAGCCAATGTTCAAACTTCCACTGGCTCTTTTCCACTGTATTCAGGCTCTGTTTTATATTCAGTATGTCAGAGCCCTCCAGAGCTAATACACAAGACTTCTGTTTTTGCCAGATGCCACCAACCAGCTCGAGCAGGACAGGAGGTAAGGCACCAAAACAACATTACAAGATCTAGTTGACTTCAGAATAAAACACTGAATGGTTGCACCAGATTATTCACTTGTCTGAATTTCACTTAACTCCAACAACAAATCATCATGAGGAAGGCAGCCAGGCATGAAGTCAATGGGTTGGAGGTTTTTAGAAGGCAAGAAGACCAATGTTCATGACAAGAGGCTACAGGTGTTACAGCCGGGAAACAATGACAGTCACAGTCATGAGAGCAGCCTAAGAAGCTCAGTTTTGCATAGTCATCTTGCTCATCCTGTTGTGAGTCAAATTCACATAACCACACGTTCACTATACATTATAGTATAGTAAACATAGCTTACACATTTTCAAATGTTTTATTTACCGATGTCTGTGAAACACTTTGGTTCTTCATCTTGTTCTGGACATGTCACCAAAATAAACTCCCACTTTTTTTCTGTTAAAAAACAGTCAGTGACACATTTCGTTATAGCTATTATACCCCAAACTGCTTGTTTGATGAAGTTACTAACAACTCTGTAACATTTATCCACTACTGCCATGCTCCTCTGTGAGACCAACATGTAGAACATTTAGGTACTGTGCATCTAACAAATTGTAACTCAGCCCTCTGAAGTCCTTGTGGTTGAAGTGGCAGTGGTTTGGGGGTGTGGGTATTATTATTTCACAAAAAAAAAAAAAAAAAAAAAAAAAAAAAAAACTCCCAGCACATTATCACAACCAATAGTTGAAAACTTCTAACTCTGCTCTTCTGTGGTTTTTAACCTAAACCCAGTGAAATCACAAAAATAGCACAGACAGGTCCATGTGTGACGTTTCTACTTCTGTAAATGTGACCTGACGCACCACTTCTCATCATGTGATGTTGCCCTTTGATCAAACTGCGACACAAACAAAGTAAAGGGAAATATTCACTTCCACTAAGTTCTCTGCTGGAGAAAGCAGCATGTCAGTCAAACCACACCCAAACCTCAGGGGCCATGTGAGAGGCTTGCTGCAGGGCAACAGCAGCGGAGTGACTGACATGCTCTCCCAGGCCAAAGGTTGCGTCACGGTATCAGAGATGTTATTGAAGTTTGAGAGCTTATCAACTCAAGATACCAATTATAAATTCAATCATAGCCAAAGGAAGATCAAATTGCAGTCTTTCTTTCCTCAACACTCTCAAGTGTCCTGATTTTTCCCCTTCATAATTAAAACACTGATTGTAACCGAGCTCAATTACCAATCAAGTCCTTGAGCGTCACTCGTCCTCACTGACACCAGTGAACAAAAGCTATTAATCCACACAGGGGACGCGGAGAGTAACTAGTCCTGTCTGACTGGCTCATTTGGCCTACTTTTCTCTTCAGATCGAGCTCTTGAGCAAACTGAGACGACTGTGCTATGATTATCCAAAGATGGAATAAAGAGTAGTTTGACTGCGTGCCCAGTGGGATCCATCTTGTGACACAGTGGGGCGGTGTCTGGAGGCCTGTTTAGACAAACCCCACAGTCTCCCACTTTCTTTTTATCCCTTATCTCTTCTGCTCTCTATCTCTTCTTTATACCTTTTTTGTTTGTTCTTGCTGATATTCATCACAATTCGGCTTTTATCAGAAACATGTTCAGGAATACCAAAACAAGAAAGGCCGGAAACAGAACAAGAGAAGTGAGTCAAAGTCGCACATGAAGGGCAGATGCAAGGCCATGGGGTGAGGAATGAAGAACAAAGAAAAAATCAAATACCACTTCTTGTCCTGTTACAACTTTCTCTATGGTTTGATTTCTCCCTCAGTTCAGGGTAAAGACATGTCCAGACATTACAGATGGAGGAATGAAAGGAATGGGAGGAATTCCGGGGCATTCCCATCTCGGCACAGTTAGCTGAGTGAGGAGGCCACTCCCTGATTTACACAGAGCTGAGTGGAGAAACCAATGGATGACCAGAGCTGGCTAATCGGTAAAGTAGAGGTACATAAAGTATCTACAGATAGACACTACTTCTCCAAATCAGTTTAATAGATAAATATAAGATTTGTCACAATCTGTTAGCACTAAGACAACAGATATCATAGGTCAAAGTGCAGTGTGGTCGGAGAATAAGATAAGATAGCATGGCCAGATATTTTTTTCATCACTCTGCTTCCCTGTAGGAAGTTGTTGCAACACAAGAGATGAACGATGCCTCTGCTGCTTGTGTCTGGACAAAGTCTTTCAACAGGAATGCTGCGAGAATCTAAACTAGTGTGCTTTTCCATGTAGGTTAACTGCTGTGTGTGTGAGGGAAAGAGCAGAAAAACAAAGCTCTCTAAGGCTTCTTTGAGAAGACAAACAAGCAGTGAATGGTGACTCCTGTGTTGTTATGGTAATGTGATACACTGACAGAAAATCAAGCTGTACAATGGTTTGAAAGAGTAATGCTGCTACAGGTGAGAGCAAGCAGAGTTAAAACCATTTCAGAGTGACGGATACAGTACATAACGGGCACATCTGTGAAGAAAAAAGAGGGCAAAAACCACACTCTCCAACACAACAGAGCCTCCAAAATAGCTCGATGACGCTGTGAGAAGAAGAGAGGTCTGTAATTCAGCTAGGAGTCTATATAGTGATTAAGTCCCATGTAAAAAATGCAAACACACACCACCCACACGCACTGGCTCTGTTGCAACACTTCCTGTCAGAGCAACTGCTTCCAGCAGCAAAAAGGAAAAAAGATCTTGAATGCTTAAAACACCCTTTTCTTGATCAGTCAGAAATCAATATTTAGCTAACTGCATCTAAGGAGTAAATCATTTATCTAAGACTACAAACGCAGCGCTGAAGTAGAATCACACTTTCTGTCATAACCGGCAAAGAAAATATGTGTTTGTGGCAACTTGAGAAAAAGCTGATCAAACATACCGACACCCTCCTCTCTTACAGTCACCATTCCAGCAGTGACTCAACTCCCATAGGTCACGAGGCCACCCTGAGCAGCCATACCACATCCCAACCCCCCCTTTAACCATGGCAACCACATCACATGACCATCTCCCATGACCAGCAAACCACCGACAAGCCAAGGCTATCTGTAAACCTGAACGCAACTGATTTCTCCCTCTGGCTGCAACTGGAACCAATAGATTTAAAAATAACCCAATTAAATTCCTCACAACACTGCAGTTCAAGTATGCAAAAATGTGGCTGCAACAAAGTGGGTCTCAGTAACCAAATGGCTTAAACCAATTAAAGTCAGGACCACACAGAGAACACTGACGCTGCATAAAAATGCTTAAGAGCAGGAAGTGAGATTTTTACCTTCTCACTCCTTAGAAAGAGATGAATAAAAAGAAACAGGAACACCACAGGCCTCTTTCTTTCCAAAGGGCAAATTCTTCTGCTATCAGATGTTTATACCACAGCAAGTGACTGAAGCTGCACACCAGTCAAAGACAGGAGGTGTACATTTACAGTATCTGGGGCATAGCCGTAATAACTGCTCTCTAACCTCCTCATCCACTGCACAGCTTTAACTCCAATATTTGATGGCAAGGAGTTTGACTTTTTTATTTTTATCAAGGCTTTGGAGCAAGCATGCTATTAGCCCCCACTACACATAGATAGCATAGCTAAACTAGCCACAGCTTGTTGTGGATGTGGGGAAGATCTGAGACTTGCTTTTAACAGTCACAAAAATGTACTACAGCACAGAACACTCAACACTTTCTGCTTCAAAGAGCAAGAAAATTGTGTGTATGAGGGCATTCTCACACACAAAGACAGTCTTCCTGAGAGGTTATAAACACAAGGTACAGGCATGACTTTTCCTAATTAAGAACAAGTCCAAAAGTGCCGTCGTAAGGTCAGATATGCTGTGTAAATATTTTCTAGTTCCAGTCTAAATCAATCATTTCAACTAAAAACTGTCTTATAATGAAATAAATATCCTGTCAATAACCAGGGTAGCATTTAAGATGAGCTAAGGAAGAGGGAAAACTGGAATGTAGTCGGACAACTCAGAACTTGACATTCTTTTTGGAAATCATGGACGACACATCCTCCATCCTACAGTGGATATGGACCACTCGGCTCCTTCACGAAGCTAAGTTGAAACGCCTCTCCCAGCATGTGTAGCTTACATCATTTTTAGTGGCACCATTAACGGTTCTGGAGCATCATGTGCAGCCATCCAGACTATGCCTTTTTCAGGGAAGACCTAAAATATTTCACCAAGACAATGTTAAATCCATGCAGCAACCTCTAGTCAACCTCTGCTCATGGCTGGCTCTGGAGGTACCAAAAACCACATACACATCAATTCCAAATTGCCTGTTTTTGCAGTAAAAATAAACATGTTCACAGCCTCTTACGAAAAAATAACTTCAGTGTAAATAGCTTATTTCTCTAATGGCTCACTCAGTACTGGTGGTGAACTTTCAAGAAGAATTTGCCTATTCAGAGGCACAGCTCACCTGACTGGCAGACAAGTACCCTGTAGCTGTTGGTGAGGAGGCTCAAAGCATGCCTTTTTACTTCACACTACCTCAACAGAAGCTCGGTTGGGTTCAAAGCATTTCCAATATTTCTCGTGGCAACAACTGGCTTCAAAACTCTGTAATGGGGGACTTCACAGAGACTACATTCATATAGGGGATGGCCAAACCACATTCTGCATGTGTTACAACAGCATAGCTCTATAGAAGAGTCCAGATTTGAAACTAGCCTCCCTCCAGTCCCCAACACAAAAACAAACATCTACTTTGCCAAACAACTTGCCTCTGCCCCAACTACTTTAAAACCTGCTGCTGACATCTAATATAAAACGTAAATACAATTTCTCAGTGTTGTTTACACACTTTTTCTAATAAAATATAGGCTTTAGGTGATTTGCAAACCAGCAACTCTGCATTTATCAAGGTTTTACTCAAATTTCCAACACCTTTGGAGATTGATTTCTTAATCTCTTCTTGGATTTTTTCAAAATAATATATTATGATACATGACGTCACCCATATCTCATCTTTTTTTGTAACAACCGAGCAATATTTTGCCTCCTGCCCCCAATTTCCCTATTTCCAGTCATGGGGTGTGGACATGGCCAAATTATACATATTATAGCATAGCAAGCTCTGCCTAACAGGCACAAATAGCCGGGTCTACACAGTCAGGACAGTGACAGGCAGACACATACGCCCGGCCTCATAACACATACAGCACATTCCACAATACAATGCATAAGCAACAGCTTGAAGACCAGCACACATCTACTCCCAGAAAGACTATGAGAAGCCTGTCTTGTGTTTGTTTACCTTCTCCCCCTGAAGCCATACAGCAGCCGACCAGCCAGCCAGCCAGCCAGGGCTCCGTAATCCCTGTAGGTAAACAGAAGCGGAGCAGGGGCCTACTCAGTCATATAGGCCTCTCCACATCACACCACTACACCCACACAGGCTGAAGCTCTGGGCTCAAACACTCCTACACCCACACAGCTTAAAGAGACGTTTTTCTCTGGAGCTGCAGAGCCTTGCCTGGTCTATTAATGCATGTGAGGATGATGCACTGATAGATGTGCTTTCATCTAGATCACATGCTGTTTGGTGAGTACAACCGAGGTTCAGCAAAGAGGCAGGAACAGCAAATCTCATCGGGCGCTTTACAATTATCTCAACAAGAATCCCTGCTGTTTAGGGACATAGAATGCACTGAAAATGCATGACGCTAGATAAAAAGTGTCATGTAAAGGTCGGAAACAGCTGACAAAAAGGGAGTTATTCATCTTTTTCAAAACAAGACGCAGAATGTATCAACACTAGTCTGTGATCTTTCAGCATTTTGATTTTACACCACAGTGAATTCAGTGTTTCCCACACATACAGCGGTGTGTTTTAGAGGACAAACACAGCCAGGCTATAGCAGAAAAATAAACCTAGGTTTTCTGTAAGGACAACATAAACATTCAACTTGTGAGCTTTCCTAAACTATCAAACAGCTTGCGCAAGCTTGAATTTCGGTAGAAGTCACCGTAATATATGCAAACAACTGCACATTTACTTTCTGAACCACTGTATTACTTTGAGTATTTGAGAAAATCTAGCTGTTTATTTATCCTAGCATACTAAGCTGGTGTTAAAGCAATGATAAGCTGTTGTCCAAACAGTTTAGGACAACTTTATTTAGCAAAGGATACTGACTATTAGCCATCCTGCTAATATGCTGACAGAAAGAAAGAAGTAAACAAAGAGGAAACACAGCCTGCTTTTGTTTTTTAAAAAATTCCATTTGTATTAAAAGTCTTGTTTTTTTAAACAGACAGCCCACTGTTAAAAGGCTGATCTGAAATTCAACTTACAATCAGGTTAGATTTGTCAACGGTACATCATCACATTTCCTGTTAAAACAACAAAATGAACAGAAACGGAACTTGATTTAAAGTAGACTGGAAGGTAAGAGTTTGGTGTTGTCGTCACGTCTTTAAGGGAATTCCAGTACCTGTGCATTTCAAGATAAAAGTCTGGCCTTAAACTAAGCAGACATTGCAAAAATGAACACCTTAGACTTCAAAAAAGGCCAACGTAAAACATACAGATAAACCGCCATTCCTTGAACAAAAATTCTATCAGAGTTTCCGTGGTTTTTTGCCTCCACCCCACAATGCAGAAGTACAGTTTACTTAATTTTGGATTGCCGTGATGAAGGTGTCTTTTGGTGATATTGGCACTGAATCTGAACAGCTGATTTGTTTTCGGAAAGGCACTCAACACAAGGGCAATATGGTCACCATCCCCATGTCACTTAAGTTGCGGTCCTCTCACACACTGAAGAGGTGGTGCAGGAAAAAAGTGGCACTCATCACATTTACTCCACCAGCAGAAAAGCAGTGACTTTGGACAGAAAAAGTAGGTTTTGGAGTGTTGTGGAGGAATCCTCCAAAATGGGTTTAGGCAGAGACATCACCTCAATCTTTACCCGCCCAATACTGTGCAGTTATTAACAAAATATACTCTCTCTTATCTTCTTCTTATACAGAAATATCCATTTATGAGTGTCTCTTAAGTGTTGCCCTCCATATCATTTTCACTGGAGTTTGGTTCCATTTGTGAGTACAGTTGGAACAGGTGAGAAGGGTACTGCCGAAACTCTCTGTCACCACGTTGGCATTAATGACAGACACTGATCGAGCAGTAAAGATACTCCAACCCAGCAGAATTCCTGAAGAGTGGACCCCTCCCTCTGTCTCTGAAGCTCCCCTCCTCCTCTTCCTCCTCTCGTCCCCCTGCAGCATTCCTCCCTGTATTTTTCTCCAAGGCCCGGGTGAGACACGAAGAAGAGCTCAACAGTACACACTTGCTGCAACACACTGCCACAAACAGAAGATAAAAAGAGGCATGAATGAGCTACAACTTCAGACATGAGATAGAGGAAAAGAAAAAGCTTTCAATGCTAATTTTGGACTCAGCTCAAGAAAAAACAACAACTTGCTGATCCTTGTAAGTAGGCCATGCAAGAACATTGGAATCTCCCGACTCCTGTTAACCTCATTCTGGAAAATACCTCTCGAGCTGTTAGCTTGAATAACTCAAGACTGTGTGTGTAAAGTGCAAAAGCCCTAACTTTGTAAAGTCACTGAAGTCAGTCATACCTTGCCTCTCCAGTTCTGCAAATGAGTCAGATACTTCCACAATCTGCTTAGCAAAACAATGGACTTCAAGTTCCCTACTGTCAGGGGTGTGTTCAGACTTTTTTTAGACTGGGGTGGCCCAAAGTGGTGCCTGCAGAAAATGAACTACATTTATTCACTATTTCTGTATGAACTGAACATAATTATTTTAACTCTTGACTTGTAAATATCATACAAATGCTTTATTCATATGTTTGCTTGCACACTTTACACAAGATGGCAACATAGATCCTCAACCTGAAACCTAAAAAAAGGACAAATAAAAAAAACTTGTACTACTTTATAAAGATGCTGGCAAAGACTTGTTTTAAAAATATAATACAATACATTTAGAAACTTTACTATTGATTTGTCTCCTAGTCACCTGTCTCTAAAAAACATTCAAAGTATTTCCTGAAATTACAGTTTGATGTTTATTGTTTTTTAAAAAAAGACGTCAGGTCTCTAAAAAGGCAAAAAGCCAATCACAGGTAAGAATTTTGAGTATGGCTCCAGGGGTGGCCAAGCAAATCTCAAGAGGGCTGACGCCACCCCAGCACTCTAAACACACGTCCCTGCCCATTGTAGGTTAACTGTGAAAACTTGTGTTTTGAAGTGAAACTTACTAGTAACTTGTAAACAAAACTTACAGGCTTACTTTAAATGAGGTCATGTCGACATTACATCGAGTGTATGGAGCTAATTTAAACGTAATATGAACTCATACTAGCAAAAGACTTCAAAAACAAGTTCATTATAGTTTTAAGTGCCACTTGTTAAGCTACAACGAATGTCAGCTTTACGGTATTAGTGTACAGTGTCTTAACTCACCATTGCAAACTTAAAATCGAGCAAGGATTAAAACTTCATGGTTTTCCTGTTTCTTAAAGAATGACACAAGACGAGCAGCACTGGTCGTCGCCATTTGGTGTTGAGGCATAGTTCATCTGTCGGACTATTTCTGCAAACAGTTCGTCCACCGAGGTTTTATTTTTGGCCGAAGTTTCCATGAACGGGCAGTTCCACTCGTCCGCCAGTGCCTTCCCCTCCCCGGACGAGACTTCCCTTTCCCCCTCCAGGTCCACTTTGTTCCCCACCAGAATCATCGGCACTCTCTCGTACCTTTTCACACGAATGATCTGATCCCTCATGGGTTTGATATCCTGAAAGCTCTGCTGGTTGACCAGGCTGTACACCAGGATGAAGCCCTGCCCGTTTTTGATGTAGAGGTCTCGCATGGAGGCGAACTGCTCCGTCCCCGCCGTGTCCAGGATCTCCAGGACGGACGGAGAGGAGTCCACCTCGATCTCCTTCCTGTAAAAATCCTCTATCGTGGGGTCGTATTTCTCTATGAAGGAACCTGTCACAAACTGGACGGTTAACGCGGATTTACCAACCCCTCCGGACCCGAGAACCACTACTTTGTACTCTCTCATGGTTCCCAAAACAGCCGACACTCCTGCTTCCTCTCCGCTGTGAGCCCGCTAGCCGCCCTGCTGGGTTTCAAACCGCTCACCGTTGCGCCTCCGCCAGCAGTTTTGTACGGGCTCCGGTCGGTGGATACGGGGCGTGGCCGTTAATTATCGCCGTTCACAAGGTAAACACGTTTTTTTCCGACCCACGCTCAACATTTGTATTGTGGCATGCTGAGTCCTAACGACAGCTCAGCCGGTTCTTGAGCAAGCTTCCCCCGTTTTCGTTCAAGTAGCCACCGTGCGCCCGTTGCTCTCTTTCGGAGTTTCGAAGTGAGCGCCATTGAAGTCAACTACTTCCTGTAGTTGCTGTCAAAATAAGAGCACAACGTATTTGCATGCACACCAAAATCAATCACATAATAAGTTCATTGCTGTGTCGTAGTGCAAATTTTGGAGATTAAATTCTAAATATTTTGACTTTATGTGTCTTAGTCACATTTATGATTCCATTTTGTTTATTTTTTCTTCTTAAGAGAAATCATGGAGTTCCGTTACAGTTCTTGTTAACTCTTGCTCGCTTGATGACGTTAGCTCTGCGCTTCCTGCCCACACTCAGCACGCAGCCTGCGTCCAACGTCACTCAATAAATAGTCATTGGTGAGAAGTTAAAGGTGCAGTGCGGCTCTTATCGCACAGTCAGCGTGGTTGCCGCGTTTATTACCCACGCAGAGCTGCCACACCTTAGTTTCGACATTACTTATCCAGGAGCTTACTTCTTCTTGAGTCATCTTCTGACAGCTTACTGGAAATGAGATATTCACTGTCAGCTCGTTGCTAAAACGGATTTGGAAAGTGGTTTAGTTCACCACAAAGTCCAGATTTATTACACAATTTTTTTTCTGAGGACTTGTCACAGGTGATAGACTGGTTATACAATAAAACAATATATATTTATATCTTAATCTTAACATATTAGGAGACCTAGATTTTAATATATTTTTTTAATTATTATTTCTATTATGAATGTTTGCCTGTTTATGTCTAAAAAAAAATCTCAGTAAAACTGAATTATATAACAAGAACAATGTAGAGGAAGTGACTCATCATGGATCTGCTGTCTCACATGTCATGACACTCCTATGCTTATGTCTTCTTGATGCATCCCAGTATCAGTTTGATCTTACTGCCCTTGTTTACTGATCCACGCCTGTTAACCTCTTTTTGAAGTCCACCAGATCGTTTCCGTGCACACACTGAACAGAGAGGTTCATTGTTTTTTCGTGGTTCCTTCTAGAGCATGTTCTCAACATGAGTGATTGTAAAAGTAAGTCTGTGAGTCATTATTCTCTTGGGGTGGTGGCTGATATTTAATCCAAATGAAACGATTTGATGAGCTTCTCATGAAATAAATTGTTTAAGTCATCACATTTGTTTGTGTATGCATATGGGTGTGTATAAGCTCATCACTACATCCTTTTCTGATCTCTGAAATAACCCCAGTTTCCAATCAATGCCTGTCACTGCAACATAGTGATGATTAAACCAAAGTCGTGACCTCACCACCCCAAGGAACTGATGGGAAATCTCTGTCTGATCAAAAGAACTTGAATTTAACCACAATGTGCAGACACCAAACAACACACTTAGTTCAAGCAGAGAACAAGGAAGTGAATCTGAGTCACTGTGCGTCACTGTGAGTGTTGACACTCAGAATATGTTCACAGAAAAAAAAAAAAAACACTTGAGATGATACACATGCAAATGCAAAAAAGAACGGTGAGGATTTTGCTGGAGGTTTGGTTTGAGGTGACAGCAGGTAAAACATGTGGATTGGCCTGTTGTAGGGGCCCTGCAGTCAGCTCCTCCTTAAATCCCATTAAGGGACAATAAGTCAAAAGCCCTTATGAAGACAATCCACACTGTGCCCCATGAGGGGGGAGTAATGTGACCTAAAGCTCTGATGTGAATTGTCACATCTGTGAGAGTGATCAGGCTCAATGTAAAACCAGTGCTTCCTGTAAGAGAGGAGCACCGTTTGTTTTCACACACAGCTGATAATTAGCTAGACATGGCCACGTTTTCAGTCGTGTGTTAAAGCCTCTGGGGAAATTCTTAGTAATTTGATAACAAAGAGTTATGTGATGTGTGGCCTTTCACTCAGTTTTTATGCTGCATGGTTCTGTGTGTTAGAGAACGTCGCTGTGGCACACACAAGTCACATGAACAAAAAGTCAGTGTTTGTTGAGGCATATTTTATGTACAACAGACTTCTTTATTTATCCTCTTTAGTTTGGACTTGAGGCCTCAAACTGTAACTTTTGAAAAAAGTCTTTACAACATTCTGCTACTAAACACTGTCAATGCCTTTTTCAAATGAACACTTCTTTTGCAAGGGGCATGGGAAGTAGTTGTGCAGGTACCTCTTAAAAGGAATGATTACAGCACAACTGGAGAGGTTAAGCTAACTCATTTCAACAAAACATGAGTTCTGGGTTCAAACTGTGGTTGTGGTCATAGATTTACAAGTACTTTTCTGGGCAAAAATATAGGGTTATATATGTATATGTATATGTATGTGTATATATATATATATATATATATGTATATGTATATGTATGTGTATATATATATATATATATATATATATATATATATATATATATATATATATATATATATATATAGGAAGAAGTAAGAAATAAGAGGTGGAGGACCAAATAGCAGATTTTTAAAAATGCTTTATTTAACTAAACTCAAATTATAACAAAAACAAAAAAAATCTTACAAAACAAACTTAATCCAAAACTCACAGAAGCACAAGGACGATACACAAGGCACCAGCAACACATGATGGCACAGCAGGAACAATGACCTGACAAAGAACTCAGGGTCAGGGGAGCAATTAAACTTAGGTGTGAAACAAGACATAGGTGACACACATGAGGAGCAATCAACAGGAGGGAAGCACAAGAAGAACTAAACCAAACACAGGGAGCAACAAAGTGAGCAGGAAACACGAAGGAAACACAAGACAAGAATCACAAAATAATAACCACGGAACTCAAAAAACGCAAGAACACAGGTAAGACAGGAAAACCCCAAACTCTAAAATACACAGAACATAAACCCAAAAACCAAAACATGACACTGACAGATTTTATTTTACCTTTAACAAGCAATTCATGTCTCATTTATGCTTTTAATATCTTATAATCATACCTTTTTTGGACGTGTCAGGACAATGAAGTTTGTAGTTTTTAGTTTGTAATATAGGACAATTTTACGAAAAGAAAGACAGGAACACTTAACTGAAGTTTTTGCAGTGTATCTCTCCGTTTTTTTAATTTGACTATTCAAAAGTGTTAATTGCACCAAATGGACACACTTCTTCCAACCATTTCTGACAAATTCTGTACGAAGTGTTGAATTTACTGGCAAGGTACTTCATTTTGGAATTGGGAGTGTTCTTTCTAAAGTGTGTTTTATCGTCCTTGTAGCATTAATCACATGTTAGCAGGCTTTAGGTTTCTGCAGGAAAACAGTCATAGGCAGAATATATTATGTGATCTTGAAAATCAAACCTGCTCCAAATGCATCTAAGAATTTGCTCATAAATAACCACAGTACTGCTCTGAATCCTAGTTTCATTCTTAGCCAAAGCAGCGCACAGATGAGAAAGTCTTGGCTGTATTTTCTTGAACACCAACTTATGGTAAAAATTCAAAAATTTGGCCCTGCTCCTTGAGTGTATGGCACTGATAACCTAAGCATCCGAAGACTGCTCTACTTTCAAGTTTGTTTTTGTTCTCTTTGGCTGTACAGTTGCTAAAGCCTTATCCCATTTTTCTAAATGATGACAAAACCTGCTGCTTCTGAAAGCCATTGCGAAGACTGAATCTTGAGAAACATCTTTACAAGTAATTTGATCCATTGTCAATTTAATAAAATGGTCTTTCATATTGTATTGTAGTGATGAGTTGCGTCAGTGTACATGTTTCTGTGAACCATTTTCAAAGAATGGGCATTAATACCATTTGAAGGTCACCAGTAATATTCGAGGATTAGTTGTCGGTGCCCCTTGGCATTAATGCTCTCTTCTTCTGTTTTTAATAAGACATCACATGATTCATAGGATTATTTTTAATAAACAACTATTTGAATATGAAAAAAATCAATACATTAAATACAAGGAGAATTCTGGTGCTTAAAACTTACAGCATGGCTTAAACTGTCTTAATCCTCAGCTCTCTGCTTCCCGTGTTTTGACTGCTTATAACCTCCATCGAGAGGCCTGGGCTCATTGCTCTTCACCTAACACCACTTTCATCTTATATCATCCTCTGGATGCTCTAATTGAAACAGCCTGAAATAGCCCGAGGACGGCCCCTGAGTGACCCACTAAGTAAAAGGTGAATTTCTACAACAACACAGGAGGATGTTCAGCGACAGGTCTTTAAAGCTCTCTCCTTGTCCTGTGAGAGTGACAGTAGACTAATTAAAATGTCTGAGACCGCTGAGCTAATTAATGACAGAGATAAGACTCCTCCAGTGTTTCCATACCACAAAGACTCTGAGGCCTCCCAGAAAACATGTTTCAGGCTGTAATTTCGATTTGTGAAGAATCTATTACTTGGTAGGGATGTTTATAGCCTCTCAACCTTAAATTAATAACTCTTTTTATAGTTTGTGAGTCTCAACCTCCTCTGTACATCCTGATTTATGAATTATTCAGATAGTTTGAGGTGCCCATTCATCTTTTTTTTTCTTTGTGTATGGCTTCAGAACTCAGTGAAAATACACCCTGCAAAGCAAACTTGTGATTAAACATCACAGCTTAAAGTGAAAGTAGTGGGCAGAACTTAGCCACTGTGTATACTCAAGTTACAAAGTGTTACATTTTACACATACAGACTAGAATAAAAGCTCTTATGTTAAAAAAAATCTTCTACAAGAGGACTTACTGCAATGTTATCTTCTACCCTTTCGTAACTGAATTTCAGAATCAAGTCCTCATTGTGGTTCACTTGGCTGCTCTCAATAGTTGGGTCAGGGGTTTGATCTCAGGTCTCACTGTCCACAGAAGTGTCTCAAACGCCCCCTTGGTGTGTGAATATTGTTAGTGAAAGATTACAGGCTTGAAACATCAAGCAAAAGATGTAGAAGGAAAACAAATATCATTGCAGGGTACAGCTTGACACAGCTGAAAGCCAGTGGCTGTGTTCCAGAGGCTGTCCTAACTTGTCAATTAGCAACTTGTCTCAGAGTTGTTCACAACTTTTAGGAGTTGAAAGAGTCCAAAACATATTATCAACATTCGTAACATACATTTGTATTTTTGAATGAAAACGTTTAAGCAAAAAATTGTTTGGCCTGCAGTGAAAATGTGTGATGCAAAGGCTCTCATAAGATAAGAACTCCATATAATATTGATTTTTAGAATAGAAATTGAGCCTGAGATTGTTTAGATTTGAAGTACCGCACAGCATTTTAAAAACTGAAGGTCATAACCTTGGAGGGAAACGCTTGATCAGTCTACAGGTTTGCACATTATTTTCAAAGTGAACAGTCAGATAAAATAATTTGCTGGTTTAAAGTTAAATTTGTTTTGGATTTTCCAATTTCTAAAACTTATTGTGAAACACAAGATTGTTTTCTTTTTATAGTTTTTTATATAAATATGTTGAGCATTTCAACATATAGAAATCCAGGGGCTTTATTATTATTAAGATTATTCTTCTGTACGTTTTTTGCTTGCTACTCCTCCAACACATTATGGTACCTTGCCAAATTTTCAAGATTTTAAATTTAAAAAGATTGACGACTGATTGGCTGCACGGTGGCGCAATGGTTAGCGCCGCAGCCATACAGCAAGAAGGTCACTGGCTCAAATCTCCACCTCGGCCAGTGGGCCTTTCTGTGTGGAGTTTGCATGTCCTCCCCGTGCATGTGTGGGTTCTCTCTGGGTACTCTGCCCAATGACAGCTGGGATAGGCTCCAGCCACCTGCAACCCTGAACAGGATAAGCGGTATTGAAAATGAATTAATTCACAATAAGTGTTCACCTTAACAGAAACATCTAACAAACAAGAAGCACAATCCGAGTAGTTTTAAATCTCTTTTGAAAAGATTATAAAGTTTACAAATACATATTTGATTCATTACTATGAAGATTAAAAAACAATAATAATAAAGATTTCATTTAACTGAATGCTGCAAAAAAAAATGTTTGATCTGTTTTTCAAATTCCTTTATTTCCACAAGACCCCCTCAGGAGACTTAGCTGAGGTAACGAAAGTATCAGCAGCTTAAGTTAGGAAACACAGCAAAATGTGCACACAGGTAGTTTTGTTGCATACAGATCAGCTGAATTAAGTTACTACGTTTTTGGTTTGTTAATTTCTTTTCTATTATAGGATCAGCCACTTTAAGGGGTCTGCGGTCTCTAGTCTGACAAGTTTGGCAACCCCTGCCTTAGATGATGGGCCCTGCCTTCCTTTCCTGCAGTGCACACTTTCATCCAGTGGAGGGCAGCAGACCTACATCCAACCACAGAGATGGCCTGACATTTCCTGGCTCAGATCACATGTTGTTCACAGCTCAGGTGAGAGACAGACTCCACAGTGAGGTGAGAGTGCTGTGAAATCTGCTGTCTGCGTGTCACTTTACACAGAAAGTTTAGAATTACAGAGGGGAAGAAGGCACTCAAAATAAATAAAAAGTAATAAGTATGTGAATAAATTCTTCCACATTAGTGTTTGATTGTGTTCCAGATATAGCTTCATGAGTGAGAGAGGCCCAAACACAGAAAGGAGAAGATTTTCTGTTGACGCCTTGCTGTGAGAGAACTGCGTATTGTTCAGAGAGCAGAGAGAAGGAAGACAAAAGGCTGTTGTCTTGGATTGAACACCATTATACTCAGCAACAAAGCCAGAACAGTCTCGAGGGGAAATGATGGAGTTATTGACACAGTGAGTGAGTCAGATAAATTTTAAACCAAATTTAAAGGAAAATGTACTTAAATGAAGAAAATGTATTTGTGAATATTAGACAAAAGCAGACAAGAGAAAGAATATGTTGAATATGAAGGAAGAGGAGTGATGTACAGGAAGGACAGACACAGAGTCTTTCATCCAGCTCACAATGCTGGCCTTTCAAGCGTGGAATTTGGACATCATTAATAATACATACAGTCTCGTCCAGTTCAGTACAGCTGACTGCTGCTGGGGTTAAAGTTTATGGATGAGAGTCACAGTCACCATCATCATCACAGAGGAGACTCTGACACTCACTTCCTCTCGGAAGCTGATGTCTGCGGCTCATAATAAAGAGAAACACTGCTCGGAGTGTGCTCTTTTCATGCTTCAGAGCTCCAAGGTTTTGCCTCTGGAGGCTGCAGCAGTCCTGTAAAGTCCCCAGGCAGATGTGAATCCACTCGTCATAAACAGATGCCATTATTTCTGAACGTAGCGTGGTCTGCTCAGTGCTGTGACTGAGGAGAAAGGGGAGAATTCCAGCACAAATGTAATTACCACTGCAGACACAATGGGTGCAATTCATGCATTAAAATATGAGGTGTGTGTGCGCGTGTGCCATCCTTGAAACCCACTCCACATACACTCTGTGCTAAATGGGAATTGTCTACTTACACATGCACATATATTGCTTCCCATTCTGAGAGAAACACTCTTGAATTTCCTCCAGTCTATGCCTGTTCCTCTTCTTTTAGCTTAAGAAATATGTTTGCTGACTCTTCTGCTGCGATTCACATCATTATCACAGTGATGTCTGTGCACTTATTATTGACTCACAAATAGGAGAGAATTAAAGCACTAAGACAAGAAGCAAAGCAAAAGCCAACTGTTCTCCCAGAAGATTTATTCCGACCAGCAATGCTGATATTTTCTTCAACTAAGTGTCACACTGTATCATGTGACATACTATTCCTTGGCTGTTGCAACACTTCCAGTAGTGTTGTCATCTCTGTGAGGATGGCAGTCCATCAGCAGTTTCAGTAGTTTAAGCATAGCTGGCACTTTTCTGGATTCTGTGAGAGAAGATAAGTAGAAGAAGAGAAGATGTTTAAAGTTTCATATCTAATTATCTGTTTTCGTGTCCTCTTGTCCAAGTCGTTTCCATCAGCAACTCTTGGAACTGTGATTTGAGGATACAGTTCCTACTTGAAATGTATTGACTTGTTTTTCCAAGACATTTCACAAAATGCTAGAATACTATGATAAACCTCAATAGGGCAGCATTTGATTGTATCACCTCGTAGCTCTGTCCTCAAAACACGTCTATAGGGCTGGCCAATTAGAGAGAAGGGGGTTTGTGAAGCAGAAAGCCTTAAAGAGGAAGCAGCTAAAACGAGGCTGCTAGAGGCTAAAATAAGGGCTTTTCAGAAACTACAGTGTGAGAAAATTAGGGACATTTATTTTGAGCCATTATCACTACTTTGGGGGGTACCAGAAGGACAATATAAAGCATTTAAAACAGCAAAATACCCTATCTTTAAACCTTAACGAGTACAAAAAAGAATTACACTAGCAAAAAACATATTAAATATAAGTAAATTTATAAGCAAAAATATATGTTCAAGATTCATCTTTGACAAACCCCTTGATGTTTTTACATTAATTTATTTATTCATTTATTTATTGAAGAAATATATATATATATATATATATATATATATATATATATATATATATATATATATATATATATATATATATATATATATATATATATATATATATATATATATATATATATATATATATATATATATATAAAATTTTTTAGGAAAAATTGCATTTAAACAAGAAACAGATGCCCTGCATGACTGGAAACGGAAGATAAGCTCTTTCAGAGATAAAGGTCAGACATGAAGTCACTGTAATCAAAGCCTGGTTTTCCCATTTAGAAAACAAATTATGTACAAGAGCAATTTCAAATACAAGCCAATCACAAGGTTTGGATGAAAATAATCCAGTTTATGATTTTTCATATCTGTCTCAGGTTGAATATGACCTTGTCTCTACTCTCAGGCTACAAACCATGACGCTCTGCTTCTTTTAACGACAGCGCAGCCACTTGTTCCTGTCCCCTGCTGGATCAATAATGATCTGAACAGGAGGCTCAGCAGGCTGAAGCAACAGGTTCTCAGGTTTGCTGAAGAAGAGCGCAGGTACATGGATTAGATAGTCAGTGAATCATGCAGGCGGCCGCTCGATCATTACCACAGCCACTTGGCTAAGTTTAGCAAGGAATCCAGGACAAGTGGATCACCTTACAGGCATACACTCGCAAACATACGGACTTGTATAAGCTCTAAGGGGAATCCCACACGGTGAGAACAAAAGTTGTGCTCAAAAACAGTGCACAACAAACAGTGCACAGGCAGCAGATGACTGTAGTTTGCTGCACTTTTCTTAGAACTTTCAGACTTGAGTTTCTATCTCATTTTTATGCAGACATGGTCACACCGGTTCTTTCACAGCTGCACTATATTCCTCTTTAATGATCCATATCTCTTGTTAAAGCACACCACTTCCACTTTATTTTAACTACATCCCCATTCCACTTCTGTCTGAAACAGCCCATTGACAGCCACACAACCTCACTTTCGAGACTGTTTTTATCCAGACAATCGAACCCCACCAGACAAGACAATAACTGGACACCTGTGCAAGGTGAGTTTTCAAGGTGAGCGTGCATGTGTGTTTGAATGTGTGAGAACCAAGGCGTCTTTCCTTGGGTTGCCGTTTTTTCGACATCACCTAAACCTGGACCATTTATCATTAGCAGCCATTCAGTGTAGCCAATACACATTTACACTGCTGGCACCACTTATAGCTTACATAGACATCCAGAAACACACACACACACACACACACACACACACACACACACACACACACACACACACACACACACACACACACACACACACACACACACACACTGAACCTCCAGGATTAATAGGGTGAGGCAGCCAAGCAGCACAGGATAATAGAATCTAAACAACAAGGCTGGAGGGGGAGAGAAAAGAGGAAAGGAGAAGTAGGAAGGGGAGGTGTCTGGAGAGGGAGCCACTCATCATGGGAGGTCAGGGAGAAGGGGACTAGAATTTACGATGTAGAAGGAGAGGGCAGGGGTCAAATTGGCAACACAACGTAGGCGGTGGATGAAGAAGATACGAATTTTATTCTTGTCAGGTTGTTTTTGTGTCTTTTTCTGATTAACACTCACTCCCTGGATGTGTGTGTAGGTGTGAGTGCGGCAGTTCTTCGTTTGGTCAGCTATTTTCTTGAGGGGAGAGTGCACTCTACTGCTGATCATAGCTTTTTGCTAATGGGTAATGAAGGAGTGAGTGCATGTTCACTGCATGGATGCATTTGTAAGCGGTGGATCGGATAAGAAAAGAGGAATATCACCAAGTCTAATTTTACTAGAAATAAAAACATGACAATATTTATTTTCACATTTTACATTTTTTGACACATTTGGTTTCACCTTAGGTGCTTCTAAACTGCAATAATTACAAAGGAATTTTTCCAGGAACTTAACAGTTCTTTTTGTCATTTTACCACAACCTGAAGTCCTATGAAAGGTGTACAAATCAGGCCAGTGATGTATGGAGAAAAAAATATAAATGAGGGCAATACACCACCAGACCAGTAGAGGGGAAGTAAGTCAAGGACAATTGCCATTTAGCAAAGATGACACCATACAGTGGTTTGGACTAGATGGTAAAGGAACTCTACGTAGTTGGTAAATCAATCCCAGGAACTAAAGGGTACCTGAGACCCATTGCTTGTCTGCATTTACACAGAGGACAAAGGATCCACGTGGAAGGTGCAAATCAGTCTTATTGCATTTAGAGAAAAACATTTAAGTAATTGCACATCCTGATTAGTAAAGGGCAGTAAGACAATGATGAAGGCCATTCAGCAAAGGTGAGACCAAAGAACCAGAAGACAGACCAGTAGTGTCATGTGTAACGTCACAGCACAGCCTGTTAGCATGGGGGACATCCAGCCCATGCTGGTTTTGACCATGCTTTCTTGCACTGCAGATGAATTTATATTATTGACACTTGAAAGGAGACAAATGCTAGAGGCAGAGTAACTTCAAAAAATCTGTTTCAAAGTTTTGAAACACCTGTTGATCTTAGCCATCCTCCACATAAAGACAGCAGAGATGGACTGGTATTTCCGTTTAAAAAAAGAGCTCTGTTGATTAGTAAATTCAGCAGGATGCATCCATCTTGAACGACTTTAGATTATTGTACTTTTTTTATTGAAAATATTTTCATATTTGTTTATGTATATATAAAAAACCAAGGATGCTTTCCCAAGGACCTCCCACCATGTTTTATCAGCTGTCATAAACTTGATATCCACTGAAACGTTCAGTGGAGTCTCCAGTTTACAGGGTCATTCATTAAACCATAACACCTGGAGCTGACAGAGATTTATTCATGTTATCAGGTTCAAAAAGATATTTTTGTTGTTTAGTTATTACAGCCTCGTGAATCACAGCTGTGTGTTATTGTGGAGGGCAGATAAAATACAGACACTGTTAATGTTCTACCAACCAGAATCATTCAGTTAGCAGGCCCTTCCCCCATTAGTCTCTGGTTTTCTAAAAAGTACTGCTCCCAGAGCAAGACTGCTTTCAGGGGTTTGACCAACTATCCCCTGAACTTAATCTGAACCTTAGTTCCTGCAATCTAAAAGAACTTAATGGCAGAGAAATCTTGATATTGATATATTTGGATAATGAAGACTCTTTGCCCCAGTCTCCACGCCCATCTCAGCAGCACAGCAGCAATCAAATGTCTCAACACTTGAGGGTCACCTGCTTGGTGTATCCTGTGTGATGAACAAGGAAACACAGCTCTATCACAAGGCTAGATCTGCGATAACAGTTATATCTTCAGTGGATCATTAACACCCCCTGTTCAGAATAGGAAGTAGAACGCATGAGGTTGCAGAGTACAAAAATAATGTGTCAGTGTGAAGCAATCCACACAGGAGTGAAAAGTGACAAAATAATGGTAGAAAAAAAGACTTTGAAGTAAATGACTTTGAAGAAGTTCAATCACACTTTCAAAGGAGAAGTTAAATGCCAATTAACACCATGTTTCAGCTTTAAAGGAGATCTGCCATCAATGCTTTTCATTACACTTTTCAAAGCTGCAGCTCTTAATAAGATTGAGAAGGTCTCCTTTAGAATTGAAAGACAATTTTCTGCTGTCTGAAAATATAAGAGACTTTTAACTTCAACACAATGACAACGTTTGACTTTTAATGTTTACCTCCAGCCGACTCTTCCAGGATGAAGCAAACCGTTCAGCTTAATGTCAAACCCTTCACAATGGCCTTTTCTGATCTTTGGTGCATAAAGGTCACTGACAAAATAAAGAAGCTTTTACAGCACGCACAGTCATTGTTGACCATTTTTAGTGTTTTCAAAGTTACTTTGACCTGGGAGTTTTATTCTATGTCACTGAATGTACAACTAACCCTGGATGCAGACTCTTCTGCTCTGACCACCATGTTGCTGTGTGAAAAACACAGATCATTAACAACAACAAAGCATCAATTACATTGTGTTTTCAAAAACTAAGGCACCATAGGGGTAAAAAAAAAATAAATAAATAAAATATATATATATATATATATATATATATATATATATATATATATATATATATATATATATATATATATATATATATATATATATATATATATATACATATATATATATATATATATATATGACAGAATACATGACACCATTGACAAATGATTCAAATATATTGCAACTGATATTGCACAACAGTACAATAGTAGAACATGTTGCAATAAAGATAATATAGCATGATAATTAACATTGCATAAAACTGATAGAGTATTTCTGTATAAAAATGTATTTCACTGGGAGGAATTGAGGAATTTGGTTATTGCACAAAGAAAACCATGTGGGAGAGGCGGAAACATGCAGACAAAGAAGAGAAATCCTGTTTAATTTTAAAAGTCTATTGTGCAACTCACTGTGACACATTTCAATAAAAAAATGTAAATGAAGATTTGGCAGTGGGCTCATAATTGCCTTGTCTGACAAAGTCCAGTTGGTGGAAGCGACAAGTGGAAAAAACAGAGTATTTCCATTGCTGCTGGTGTCTTTGCCTCAGTAATTTATATGCTTCATGACCAACCTAACAAAGTCCCAACAGTAGCTTTAAAGAGGGGGTATTGTGTTTCTTGATGTTAAAGGCTTTATTCTGTCCCTTTGGGGTTTCTTTTCATGATTTACAGCCAAAAAAAGGAGACTTAATTTTTCTCACACAGGTGTTTCAGAAAACCATTATCTAATCCTATTTCGGAAGGGCTTGGTTTTAGCTGCTGTCTTTTTAAGTCTCCCTGCTGCACAAACCTTCTCCTCCCTGATTGGCCAGCCCTCTGGTGCCCTGTCAGTTTTTTCGGATGACTTTGGTGTTTGAAGCCTGCCCCTCAAATGTGTCATGAAGGAGTTAGGAAACCCCTTTGCAACGACTTCATCATGTCAGCAAGTCATAAATATGGAGTTTTCAGAATGGACTTCTCTCATTTTCAGACAGATTCAGAAATGTCAAACAGACATAACTATTCAGCACTGTTACTTTAAATCCACACTTAAAATTTGGGAAAGCCCCCTTTAGGTCATATAACCAAATCAGTTTTGCATTACATTCCATGCACACACATGTGCATAGCATATGTTTCAAACATGTGCTAGCAGTTTCCGTTCTATATGTTCAGAGGAGATTTGGAGATACCAGTGAAGCAGACTGTTTTAGTTTGTTTGGGATGACTTGTGGCATTTACTTATTTATAAGATCTGAGTCTTTTTGCTTCTTGTTCTCTTTGCAGCTGGCTGGATGTTTCTGAAGGTAACTTCTTTTGACATGCAACAAAGGTGACATTGTGCTACATGCGGTAATAATTTAGCTACCAAGCTGCAGCACCTCTGCAGTTACCTCTGGATTTCTTGTTCTCCCTTAGGGCTCTTCTCACTGGTTTAAGGTGGCAGGCCTTAGCTGGAGAACTGTAATGCCATGGGGTCTAATTCACCAGTAAGGATTTAGAAACATTTGAAAGCTCATTTACAGACAGATTGGAGGTTCATTTGTCAGTTAGTCAGTTCAAACCCTTTTTGACAAGATGCTTTTGTCAAATTATAAATATTTCCCAAGTTTAAATGTCCAAACAACTTTCATTCACCTTCATTTAAAGCCAATGCATATGCAACTGATTCTAACATTGCTCATAGATTCTCACTTTCGGATTATAGGGGATCCAGAAACTCTGCTGACCAAGCTCAAATTGGTTTCACTACAACGATTCAGTCTGATCTGAACAAGCAGAAGTTCTCATGGGAGGTTGTAGCAGAGGGTGTGTAGAGGTTCATCTCTTAATCCTTTACAGAAACAGAGCTTATGGTTCTCCCACCACACACAGCTCTGCACCTGCATGAACCCAAAGCAGCGAGAAGGAGTGAACCTGAGAGGGTGGAAGATGACCCTTCTTCCTACTTAGATTGTACATGATCATGTTCTATCAATATCTTCACTATTTACCTGCTGTAAATGGACGACCCATTGCTCGATGGATGGTCCGTGTTTCTTTTCCCTTTCACACAGACAAGCCTATTCCCACACAAGCACTTACACACTTTGAATATAGAGCAGTGTATGCAATCTGCTGGTACATAAACTTTGCTCTTAAAGCATTTATCATCCGGCTTGCAGCGGGCAGGAGGCAGACTGACAGGTTGCCAGCTAATAAAAGCATTGGTCTCTGAGGAGTGCATAGCTCATCACCCTTTACATGACGACTTGCAGACAGGCTGCGGGCGAAGAAGAGCTTAAACCGAGGATCTTGTTGACAAATGTCCTATTTTGTTGTCACTTATTTGTGCCCTTCTATTAACTTCTCCTGCTATGATTTGTTTCAGGATTTCTTGAAAGCCATCACCAGGAACTTAAGTGCTTCAAGACCTTTTATCTTTTTATATTTGACTTTGCTTTCAGGGTACATAAGGACATATAAACAAAGATTTTCTGCCTCTCAGGGAAGAGAAAAGAGCTCCAGATGTTCAACAATGTGCAGTAAACCCCACAGCAGCAGAACATGCAGAGGCCTGTGCAGCTATTGATGTCTTAAGCTGTGCGTTCTACAATAAGGAAGAGTTTGTTTGACTTTACCTTCTTGACAAATTCTTTCTGTTGCACTATTGTGATCTATTTTTTCCTCTCTCGTGCTTCACCGTCCAGTAACCTGACAAGTACCTTCATGTGCTCTTTTATTTTTAGCTCATCTCTTTCTTTCTGGCTTTGTGCTCCTTGTATCTTTCTCCTGCAGCTTTATTATTTGCCTCCAGCACATTAGGTATCACCACAGCTCCTTAGTTTCTACTTCTTACACCTGGCCTTATCTGGTATTTGTCCTCTATTTCCCCAAAGCAGTGGGCACCCTTTTATTTAACCCTGGTTCATTTCACAGCCACACTCCTCTATCTCATAACTCTTATCGGACAGGCCAGCTCGTCTGTGCTCTGTCTGACATTGCTCTTGTTGCCTTCGGTTATCTGTTAAAAAGGGAAACAGCATCACTTCGACCTTTATTAAATGCACGTACTGTATACTGCATCCAGCCTGCAGAATGAGTATGAGAGAGATGAAGCTATCGTCCAACAACAGCCACTTTTAGAGCTTCTGATATCTCTCCTTTGGTCTAATCATCATGCAATCTCAATGTATGAAATCAAAGATGAGGTTTTGGGGATGTCAGCCTCTTAGGAGATCGTTGGAGTTGATTGAACATGACGCCAAGAGGCAGCAGAAAGTCAAGAAGGAGCCAGATGGGAGTGGCTGCTGGGATATTGATTGTGAACCTTATGACAGCCGAAATATGACAACCCCTGCTCTTTCCCACACACCCACTTCCACTCACTCTTCCAGCGCTGTCTAATCCTCATCTCGGTTCATGTGCAGCTCCAGCCTCATATTCTTGCTCCTGGCAGTGGTCCAAACCTTTAGCATGACTTTAAAGCAAGCATTGGTGTGTATAATTAGCGACGTTATGTCATTTTTACCCTCACGCCACCTTTACTGTAACAGTGCAAGTGAAGTGCTTGGGATTTTGTTATGACTTGCTTGTACATGTGTCAGCTTAAAGCTTATATCTGCCGTTAACTCCTGAGCATGTCTCATATCTCCTGACAGCATGATGAAGACCAAGTCATTTCATGGAGTCAAAGTAGGGCAGCACCAGAGGCGCCAGTGAACATACTGCCCACCAAGACACTCATTCAAATAGGTGTTAGTGTTGAAAGCACTCAGACCCCAGGTCGTCAGTATTTCTGACAGGCTATCATTCATACTGTTCAGATGTATATATAACCTTTACCTTGGCGGTGTTGCTGTGGACAGGGGCACTTAAGATGGACATAAAATGGCAACAAAACAAACTAAACTGAAGACCCTTGTGTTGTTATTTTTCTTTCCTTGTTCAGTGTTTTCTCTGTGCTTTTATTGAGAAGCAATCAATAACTACTTTTATGAAAATGGCTTTTTAAATAAAACTTTTACTTCCCATGAAAGATTATTCCTTTTACCGGCACAGCTCTCAAAGGTAATAGTAACCCAAAACAATGCAAACTTTCCAACCATGACATTTCAATCCAGTCCAGCTTTATTCATCCAGCACCTTTCATGCTAACATGCACGAAAGTTATTCATATGGAACAAACAGAAAAATTACGGTGGTGGATAAATAATTAAAGGCTTAAACAAGGAAGATAATATGAAATGCTTTAAATGAAAATAAATTCAATGGCAGACACTGAAACTCGACCTGCAAAAAAGCAAAAAGAACAGAAGAGCAAAACACAGGCAAAGTTGTTCGTGATCTGTGTTATACTGCAGTCAGGGCATGCTTCTCTGATGTCCAGATTAAGAGTGTGCCTGAGTTTTGTGATGTTTTCTGGGTAGAGTTCGCAGCTTCAATCTGCAGTCTCCTCAAACATGAAATGAACTGCAGTTGAAGTCACAGACCAAGGTATTGAGTCTCCTCTTTCTGCTGCTTCTTTGTCCTTCCTCAGTTTTAGTGCAGGTAAGCGATCATCATAAAGAACCACTACCACCTCTTTATGTGAATCAATAAGTCACTGATATCAGCGATTGCTTTTTTTCAAATGCAACATCCATATTTTGTTTGTATAAAAGATGGTTGTCATAGTCACATTTTGCAACAGCCCTAAAAACATGAAAGCTGATTGAAAAGCAAAAAAGCCTTCTGTTGTATATTGACATCTTAAATTTGTCCCTCCTGGGATACAGTTACACCCTTTGGTGTTTATGCTGTGCGTCTCACTATGCAGTGTTCTGATAGCGCTGAAACACAATACATGTTGCGGTATGACTCTTTCTGACCACCTGTGTCCTTCTTATTCTTTATCCACTGAGCAGCAGCTCAGAATTCAAAGGACTCTTCAGAGGACAAACGTGGTTTTGTTGATGAAATAATTTGTCATAATATAAGGCTGACACCAGAAATGCACTGACTTGTGAGAAGTACTTTCTTTTCTTTGAATTTGACCTGATTTTTAGCAAAGTATTAAGCCCAATATTTGCATCTTACAAAGACTCTGCAAAATACCATTATTACTCTGCAATTAAAATGTTACTACGCTGCTATTACCATGGTATTACTATGTTATTACTATACTATTGCATGTCATCGCTGTAATACTTTTCTCTTATTCTTCTATGACTATTTTCACTGTTATTACTTTTTTATTATGATGCAACACTGTTTTTACTATGTCATTACTATATTGTTACAGTGCCATTACTCTGCTGACACTGTGTTTTACTTTGTTATTACTATTTCATACTATTGTTATTATTATTATTATTATTATTATTTTACATCTGTACCATGCACAAGCAGCCTGTCCCCTGCCTTTGGTTGCACTTTCATTCCCTTTAACTCTTTGTCGATAGGTCAATAACTTTCCAAGCAGGGTTTCATCTGTACACACACTGTACACACAGGCCTGCTGCTTTTACATTTGGGCATGCATCAACAGTCTGAGTTGTATCCTTACCTGACCAGTAGTGTTTGGCTCAGATCCTGTAGATGAAGCAGGTGTGACTGCTGTAAAAGAATGTTTTCCCCATCTTAGTCCTTCACAATAAAGTCCAAAATATGCCATTGCAGTCTGACATTGCCATATAAGTGCAACAGTGCTTGCTTGCTGGCACAGGGTTGTGTGGTAGATTGATGAATGATTGGAGCGAGTAAACACATGTTAATACCAAAGTGTTGCAGTAGCAAAGAGTTGTAGCCAAGAGACATGGAAACAAATATTTTTCTAACATGTTTACTCAACCTCAGTGCATGGAAAACATGTAACTGGTTTGGTGACTTCTTTGGAATTGATCAATGCATCATGTTGTGTACAAACTTTTAAGTTCCTTATACACAAATCTGCAAAATAGAGGAAACTGCTTTTCAGCAAGTATTGTGCAATGCAGAGGAAAAAGTGTGCTGAGTTAAATGTTAGGTCCGGAACTGATTTCTTGTAGTGCAGGATTGACACTGCCTTTTGTAATTTGGAAGTTTTGTTGGTAAATAGATGCATTAAATTCTGCATCACTGTGATCACGCTGTGCAGCTTGCTTATACTGTATCATTAAAGACCACACACTGGCACTTTTATTACATTTGGCTCTTGCATGGTTAGCAGAAGTCTTTGGCGTAACCAAGGTGGTGCCTCTGTGATGGATGAGGTTTGTAACAGCTAGTGCAAATCTTAAAAAAACTAAGCTTTGTGTTTTGCTTCAGCTGTCTGTGTGTAATCACCCTGTGGGCCTCCTTTAGCCACTAAGTATCCTCAGGAACAGCACACAAAAACTTTGCTGTCTGTAGCTGCCGTTACTCTTCACACTTGACTCTTCTCTCTGTTCTCCTTTGTCTCTTTCTTCAACACTTATTTAACTGCTACTCCTCTGTAGCAGTGGGGAAAAAAAGCTTTTCTAATTCTAGCTCTGGAATGGAGAGAGGACGATGTGCGAGAAAAGAGGTGAAAGGTGGCTGAAAAAGGAGGGAGTAGATCCTGGCAGGCATCCCGACTTTCTGCAAGTTAAGATTTGACACTCAGGCTCTAAAGCACCACTGTTGGCTTGAGATTTGGTGCTGGCTAAATCTAACCTCCCTTTCATCTGAGCATGTGTGCACAGAGTGGAGGACAGGTTTTCCCTATTTAAAAGGTAAGGTTGCACATAAATATTACTACGGTTCATTTAAAGTCCAAAGAGGCTCTTTTGAGAGTAAAACAAAAAAAAAGAAGGCACAGCAAAAAATAAATAAATAAAAGAAATAAATTACGCCTAATACAGCCACCCACTCGAGTAAGGGCTCAATAGCCTTCAGGCTTGCAACACAGTACTGCATAGATACACACGCACACATTTGCCAAGGCCGGTTACGCAGTTGGCACCTCAAAGGCAGGAAATCAAAAGCCGTTTGTACACACAGGAGCTGTTTGGAGGAAGATGGTTGGTTGGGTTCCTGTGCCCACACCAGCGTGCAGCCCTGGGGTCCTGGCGACAGCCTCACACCCCTGTCTGCATCAATAACGCTGCACCATTGTGACGGACACAAAAGCTGTCTCAGGATAAGCCAGGAGAGAAAAAGGTGCCACTCTTTATTCCCGCCTCGTCCCCATCACTTCCTCCTGGCTGTGCTGAAAAAATAAAGTCAACAGCAATGCAAAGAAAGAAGAAGCGAGGGCGAAACTATTCTGCACGAACGTCTCAAAAGCCAACAGTGTTTGTTCACTCGTAACACAGCACACGCTCCAGAACAACAAACGCACAAGTGCTATAAATCACAGAATTGAAGTTTCTGGAAACATTCCCTGGGATAGAAAAAAATGACCATGGAAGTTGAGGGTTTCACTGAGCATCTACAAAAATCAGAGAAAATGTATCACGTTCAGCTTTTATGACTCAGAACTGTGTGGGTATGTCTAAATTTTTGATTGGCTTCTCCCTAGCTTACAACAATGGCACAAATTAGCAGCACATTAGCAAATGACCCGAAAATTATGTTCCTGTTGTCTGTTTATCAACCAGAGGAGAACTACTGCTTTAAACTATACATTTCAATGAACCTCTAACTTTTTTCTCCTCTCCTTTTTTCAAAGCATAATCTATAAACAATACAGTGAGCAATTAGCATACTAATGCAGCATTAGCCAAACTGTTTTTATGACAGGCCGTGGCTGAAACCACATAACCTCTTACAAACTCTAACATCCTCTCCTTGTGATGATTTCACTAAAAGTTTCTGATCATGAAGCTAACATTTCCATCAGTGTATAGAGAAGTCAACAACTATAAACAATTGTGTCTTTACAAACTTTAAATCATTTTTCACCACATAAATTATGCTCTAGTTAGCTAGCTAGCTCCACCAATTGTATTGTTGAAAGAGCATTTTAGGGTGATTTGGTATGACTAGTGAGCTCCTGGTTCATTGTTAGCATACCAAATAACATAAATAATAAAAAAAAGGAGGAGCATACGTCTTATGGATTGTACAGTGCTCAGTATTAACTATGTGGCATTTTTTTTTTTTTTTTTACTTTTAAGAGATACTGAGACAGTGCTGAGTTAGATCCTTATAGGTTAGCTGTTTGGTTGGCTATTACCCTATTGTCACAAGCGAAACTCCTTCCACTAACACCAAACACACGCTAATATATATCAGTCGAAATTACTCTTAAAAGTGATTAAATAGAGAGCTCCTTTCATGATTCCACAACAGTAGCAGTTTTCAGAAATGCCTTACTGAAATAAAATGAATGATGTTCAAAGCCAACACGTGCTTTTTTTTATAGCAACTGGATCTTAATATACTTACAACCACACACAAAAGGTACTCCTTACAGTGATTCACAGCTTGTTACAAGATAGTTAGATCCACTTACTCACTGTTTGGAGAGCTACAATGCATTTTAAGAAAATGTGGGTGTTAGTGGTGAAATCTTATTTCAAAGTCAAAAATTCTACCAAATATTTTTAACTGTGTAAAATAAAATCACATTGCTTACATCCGCTTCAAACCGGTTACAGATGATGTTCATGTACCAACTTTCGGTGACATTAAACAAAGGGCAACTCCGCTTTTTTGACACTTTGACCTTAGTTATAGGTGTGTGCATGCTCATAAACTCACTCAGACAAACATCGTGCAGCTTGGAGTCCTTCAGAAGTTATTTAGATCCAACCCATTTTAGCCGCACTTAGCGGGGGCCACGGCAAGGGAGCTTCAGCGCGGGACGTAATCTCTATAAAATCGCTCATTTCGGCAATATTTTTTCATCCATAGCCAGTGTTATCATAAAGTCAGCTCATCTACCGTCTTCAGGTAGGTCAGCTGACCCAGAGCTGACCTGGTAAACAAACGTTTGACGGTTGTCCTTACCAGTTTGAGCCTGAGTACACGGGCGAGGAGCTCCATGAAAGAAGGATGCAGAGGGAGAGAGACGAAGCTGGCTCGAGAACAACAAACAGGAGCACGTCCACGACTCAATGCGAACTGGTGGTGCGCTTGTGGAAAGTGTTTGCCTATGGCAACAGAAGAGGAATGTGTTTGTGATAACGATGGATAGCGATAGATGAAAAAATATAGCCGAAATGAACGATTCTGCAGAGATTATGTCCCCCGCTGAAGCTCCCTTGCCGTGGCCCCCACTAAATGCGGCTAAAATCGGTTGGATCTAAATAACTTCTGAAGGACTACGAGCTGCACAATGTTTGTCTGAGTGAGTATATGAGCATGCACACACCTATAAATAAGGTTCAGGTGTAAAAAAAAAACGGAGTTTCCCTTTAAATAAATTGGACGGGAATTTCAGATTTCAATTTTCAGGGGCTGAAAATCACCCTAAAAGAAACACATGTATCATGTTGCACTGTCTTGCATGTTTTAAATATAAAATTTATTGACAAAGATGCATGTGGCCCCAAATATCCTGTACAGGTGATTTCACTTCCTTTTCTTGACAATAGCTGACCACATTACAGATTTACGAATGTATTAGTGCTAACATCAAACATCTACACAGTCCAGATTAAAATATACACAGAGAGAGCTCCACCATCAATTCTCCAGAGTAATGACGACACGGTACAAAAGAGAAATGATTATCTGTCAAAACACGGACACAGTGCAGAAATTACTTTGAGGTATCTCATACAGACATGTCTTCAATATGTTGCTGGAGTCGAAGCAGGTGATTGAGTGTGTGTATGTGTTATTTATCACAAGTGCTGCAAAAAAACACAAACAGTTACTACTGTGGTTAGTCAGTGTGTCACTGGTGGTTTCTGATACTGGACTCATGCACTAAAGATCTGGATTAGTGATACCGACTAGCACAAATCAATAACACAAGGTATTCTGGAACGTCACAACATCCTGTACATTACACCTCCAAAAAACATTCATTGTAGTTTTATTATACACAAATACTGTGAGTATTATCTTCTTGTTTTCAGCGTCTAAAACAGGTTAACAAGCAGAGAAAGATTGTGGTAACAGAGCCATTGCAGACCTCAACCTCAGAGCTGTCAAAATGAAAAACTAGTCGACCACATTCCTCCCCTCAGTCAGTAATAGATGGAGGAAGAAATGAGGAGTGATGGGTGGCTCTCTGTGTGGAGAGTCCCCGGTCATAGTGCATTACAATGTCTGCACGGCACATCCATGCAGCAAATCTCAGGTTCAGTGCATTTACTTTTTCCTCTAAGAGCCATCTCAGGTACACTTCCTTAAGCACACGCTCTCACCTGCTTAATAGGTATTGATTTAGCATCAGTTCAGGGGTAGGGAAAGATTTTATCTGTCCTTACACCTATTTTGTTCAGAACAGAGTGAAGAGCAGGAGATTAAAGCTTATAGAGAAACACATTCCCCCCCCAGCTTCACTGGTCACGCTGTTCATTTTCTCTGAAGTGTAAATAACACTTTCCACTCAACAGGAATGACGAGAGATGGCTCTAACATTGAGTACAATACATGTACAGGACAATACAGTACGGTAGCTTATCAACATCAACAGGCTGCAAGCGAGTGATGGTTATTACAGGGCTGAGTATAGACTATTTATCCTACAGTTCAGTAAAGTCATCGCCCATCCTGTTTGACACAGCCTTCAGACCCATGGTGCATTTATTTACTCGTTACAAAGTCCATCATGCTTTCAGAATCTAACAGAGGCACACACCCATGACTAATGTCAATGCCTGCGTTCTCCGTTCTCCACAAACTCAGCCAGGCTGTTCAGAGCCGTCTCCTCACTCTTAGACTGCAGGACATGCTCCCCTTTTTTGGAAGGCTTTTTTGTGGCCCGTGACAGCTTCCTCCTGAACGTATCCCCAGCCAGGAAGTAAAGAATGGGATCCACGCAGCTATTGAGGCTGGCTAAACCTCGAGTCACCTGGTAGGTGGCGTACACACGGTTGTTAAAGTCACACATGTCTGGGCCCTGGAAGTACAGCCTGGCACGCATATTCAGGTTCTTCATCACATGGAAAGGCAGATAAGAGACAGCGAAGACTGCCAGCACGATGATGACGAGGTGGATGGATTTCTGCCGCAAGGGGGCGTTGTTCATGTCATTGTAGATCAATGCTTTCACGATCATGCCATAGCAACAAAATATGATGATAAAAGGGATGCAGAACCCAAATACAGTCAAAGTCATGCTGTAGATGAAATAACCAGGTAGCTCATCCTTAGTTGTAGTGTCATAGCAAGTGGTTGCATTACCCTTTTCGCCAGTCCTTGAATAGTAGAGGATGGGGGAGATACCTATAACAACTACAATCCACACCAGAGCGCTGGTAATAACAGCGTTTTTCTTCTTCAGTCGACCCAGAGACTTGAGCGGATGCACCACCCCAGTGTACCTATGCACGCTGATGCACGTTAAAAACAGAATACTACCATACAGGTTCACATGGAATATAAAACGCTGCAGTCGACATAAAATGTCCCCAAAAATCCAGTCAGTTTTGTTGAAGTAGTAGAAGATAAGGAAAGGCAGAGAGAGCACATAGCAGAAGTCAGCCAGTGCCAGGTTGAACATGTAGACGGAGATGCTGCTCCACGGTCTCATGTGGCACACGAACATCCAGATGGCCAGGCTGTTGCCAACCAGCCCTGTGATGAAGACCATGATGTAGACGGTGGGCAGGTAGTAGAACTGGAAACCAGTCTTGGTGAGGGAACATCCTCTTGTGTGGTTATGGAGATCAGTTACATTCAGCAGAGAGGTCAAGTTCAGGTCTGTGGTCATGGTGTCAGGGGTGGAGGCAGGTCCTTTTACTGCATGAAAGGGGGTGACACATGAGGACACGAGTCTTTAATTTGGAACTAAAACACAGTCTCTATCCCCAGATATCAGGTAAGTGATCTGCTGCTGTTTGCATTCAGATCCAGTCATGCACAGACTCGACAAAACTTAATTTTGCGTAACGCTTACGTCCCGCGCAACAAACACTTGACTGATTCACACACACTAACACACACAGTAATAATTAACGTATTACAACACCCACCGCTGAGAGTGACTTGTATTCCACATTCCTGTAGCCTTCACAGAGTCAAAGATTTCAGTCAGCACACGGGTGAGGCGTTACGAGCTGTCAGGTGTCTTCATTCAGTCTCCTAACAGTGTTGGAAATTGTTTTTTAAAAAGTTAAAATATCCTTCGGGTTTGTGCTGACACTTCAAGGGGGGGGTAAAGGAGTCCGACGTCGGTTCGTCATGCAGGGGCGACGATTTCCCACAACAGCGGCGGTGGGACGCGCCGGAGACAGCTGCAGGCTCTGGCACGAAGAGCAGGAATTGCAAGCAGGCGAGAGGAGGCTCTCCGCGCTGTGGAGAGGGGAGGTGCGCGCAGCACAAAACCACCGAGCTGCTTCCCGACTCCAAACGCGCTCTTGTCTGTTCCTCCCTCCTCCCACTGGACCCTGATCGTATCTGACCTGCACAGACGCGCAGATTATGGGTATAGAAATATACACAATAACACACTGAGTCCATTTAGAGTGATTTATTCAAACGTAAAGACTATTTAAAAACCCAAGAATCCTTTCCCACCAGGGAAGCATCTAAAGCTAAGATTATTTGTAGAGTTATGCAAAACACTTATTTTATGCTCGTATTTCACATGCCATAGGTTTAGAATAATATTTTGGATTTTTCCTTTTTTATTAGTTAATGGTAGTGTAGAGAGAAAAGTCATTTTACCCTCAGTGAATCTGGTTTAGTCAGAGCTGCACTAAAACGATCTTTCATAGAGGGGGCTTCTTCTTGTCATTCAGAGATGCATGAAATATTCCTCCACAGAGACAATCATAAAAAACAAGGAGCAATTCATTAGAATAGAAGTGGGAGATATAAAACAATAAATTATTGCCTTCTTCATCAAGTTGGTCATTTAGGGTCTTCTAAAATGCTGAGACAGACGTGTGGGGCAGAGCCAAGGACGGAGACTGGCAGATGCAGCAGAAGGATGGTGAAGAATAGTGAAGTAGTGAAGGGATCAGCCTTGGAAGGAGAGAGCCAAAGGTTAAGTTAATTATGCTGTGACTCCAGACATCCTAGAAATGGTGAAAAGAGGAAGAAGCAAAGAAGATAGTGATTATCTAATGGATGCTATTTAAAAGGAAGGGAATTAATGACAATCGCAAGGCTGGTGGAAATCCATTATGGTCTGTAGAGGATGTAAGGTGGGGTGTAGTTAGGTGGCCTTTCCAATAACACATTAAAACACATCACAGAGGCTGAATATATACATGTCTGGAAAAACAACAAGCTCAGTACTTTGTGTTATCTAAACCAGTATGTGCACTTAGCAGACAAATCATGGTGATGCTTTGTTACTTCGATTACTCATGAATTCCAGTTTATTTTTCAAGAAAACAAAGCAGAAATCTGAACTACTTTCATAGTCTTTAAAATCCCTGGCCCCCCTTTAAAATAGCAAATGCAAAAGCCTCTTGTAATTTCCCAGCATTCATTCATTTTCTATTCCACTTATCCTGTTCAGGGTCACAGATGACTGGAGCCCATCCCAGCTGTCTTAAGGTGAGATACACCCTCACTGTGAGTGACTGGTGCCAGTCGTTTGCAGTATAGACATACAGACAGACAACCTTTCACGCACACATTCACACCTAAGAAAAATCTCCACAATCTCCACACAGAAAGGCCCACTGGGAACAGGGATTTGAACCAGGGATTTTCTCGTTATAAGGCAGCAGCGCTAACTGGTGCGCTACCATGCATCCCAATTTCCCAGCAATTAATATGAGATTACATGATCCTCTTTGGAACTCACTTTGGA
Source organism: Halichoeres trimaculatus (assembly GCF_033239565.1). NCBI lineage: Eukaryota > Metazoa > Chordata > Actinopteri > Labriformes > Labridae > Halichoeres > Halichoeres trimaculatus. The sequence continues at coordinate 23,605,624 of NW_027437188.1, forward strand.
CAAATTGAACCATACACTCACCAGCCACGTTATTAGGTAGACCTTGCGAGTACCAGGTTGGACCCCCTTTGGCCTTCAGAACTGCCTTAATCCTTCATGGTATAGATTCAACAAGGTATTGGAAACATTTCTCAGAGAGTTAGGTCCATATTGACATGATAGCATCACACAGTTGCTGCAGATTTGTCGGCTGCACATCCATGATGAGAATCTCCCGTTCCACCACATCCCAAAGGCGCTCTATTGGATTGAGATCTGGGGACAGTGGAGGCCATTTGAGTACAGTGAACTCATTGTCATGTTTAAGAAACCAGTCTGAAATGATTCCAGTTGTATGACATGGAGCGTTATCCTGCTGGAAGTATCCATCAGAAGATGGGTACACTGTGCTCATAAAGGGATGGACATGGTCAGCAGCAATACTCAGGTAGGCCATGGCATTTAAACAATCCTCAATTGGTACTAAGGGGCTCAAAGTGAGCCAAAAAATATCCCCCACACCATGACACCACCACCAGCTGCCTGAACCGTTGATACAAGGCAGGATGGATCCATGCTTTCATGTTGCTGAAGCCAAATTCTAATCCTATCATCTGAATGTGGCAGCAGAAATCCAAACTCATCAGACCAGGCAACGTTTTTCCAATCTTCTATTGTCTAATTTTAGTGAGCCTGTGCAAATTGTAGCCTCAGTTTCCTTCTTAGCTGACAGGAGTGTCACCTTGTGTGGTCTTCTGCTGCTGTCGCCCATCTGCCTCAAGGTTGGACGTGTTGAGCTTTCAGAGATACTCTTCTGCAGACCTCGGTTGTAACAAGTAGTTATTTGAGTTTGTGTTGCCTTTCTATCAGCTTGAACCAGTCTGACCATTCTCCTCTGACCTCTGGCATCAACAAGGCATTTTCGCCCACAGAACTGTTGCTCACTGGATATTTTCTCTTTTTGGGACCATTCTCTCTAAACCCTAGAGATGGTTGTGCATGAAAACCCCAACAGTTTGTGAAATACTCAGACCAGCCTGTCTGGCACCAACAACCATGCCCAATCAGAGTCACTTAAATCACCTTTCTTCCCCATTCTGATGCTCGGTTTGAACTGCAGCAGATCATCTTGACCATGCCTAAATGCAGTGGGTTGCTGCCATGTGATTAGCTGATTAGTAATTTGTGTTAACGAGTAGTTGGACTGGTGTACCTAGAGTGGCTGGTGAGTGTATATGTCACAACTTTAGCCATTCTACTGCTCGTGGTTGAGGTTACTTTGTAACAATCAGGGACTCACCTGACCTCTTGTCTTGCCTGACATTGCAGGACAGGATCTTGGTCCAGTTTTCCATACAAGCTCCTTGGGCTGTTTTTCTTTTTAATCTCAATATCATTTTCTCCAGACTTTAAAGACCAGATTGAGACAGAAATTCATGTTTGTCCCACACTGTCAACAGGTAGAAGAGAAATGTGCCAGAGATTTCCATGATATGATTTGATGTGGCATGTGTGGTCATGTTGTTCCTGGTTTTGCTCATGCAAATGAGAGTTATTTGCCATTGTTTTAGGGTTTTAATCAGTCAGAATAAAGTATTCAATGCATTCTGGCAGTAAGAAAGAAAACTGATCAATAACCATCATATAGAAAGGTAATCAACCAGAGAAATTAATGTGGAAAAATGTGACAAAGAAAAATAACAAAAGAGAATGAAGTCAGAGTATACTGCCTCTGGGGAACAATTAACCTCAATTAAGTAATTCTAACTCTGATTTGCACATTTTCTCAAACCTTATTTGTTGTAAAGGGATTGCGTTTGTATCTGTGTATTGGAAACTTGCAGCATGACAACCTACTGCTCTGTAGTTACATAATCAGTTCAAGATATCTAACCGTGTGCTTCTGCCAAAACACCGAGGGATTGAGTTTGCACCTTGTGATTTATCCTCTGTGTTCTGTGCCAACTCAGCCAGCACGCAGCTGTTGGCACAGAAGCGAAGACTCCAGCTAACACATGATTCTGCAGCCATTTTAACTGAGTTAACCCATTCTTCATACTCAGCTGAAAAGCTTGTTTGACGTATGACATTTAAAGTGCCTCTGCTGACTTCATCCACCTCCAGACCAACTCGCGCCATGTGACATGGCTAAAATAAAAAGCAAGGATCAGATGTAATGTGTAAATATTCAGTGCAGGCTGAGGAGTATTAAGAAGCGCACTCGCTGCACCTGCCACTAAGTTCCCTGCCAAGGACCCTTTTCTATTTGGCTCTGACCTCCATTTTCTGCCCCAGAGGCTGCTGGGACAGAGATGTATTAAGCACAGCTCTACGTGCAGTGTAAGATTAATTTGAATGCATTTTCACCAACATTAGTGAGATAAGCGAACCTCAACCAACAGCAGAAAATGCATTGTGATGTTAATGTTTTCATCACGTTTTGAATGTGAATTCAGGATTAGAAATAATGTTTTTTTGTGTAATTAACATAAAGACAAATAAAATGTGTCCTGGTGTTCTTCTCCAAACCAGAGGCATGTACTCAGGGGTCTCATTTGTTTATGTGCTGTTAATACTTAATATTGTCTCTTGAAATAAAATGAGGGTATAGAGACCTTTAAACACTGACAACTGAGCAGAAAAAAAAAAAAAAACCATTTTATGTGACAGACATTTGTTAGACTTAGAACACAAGTGTTGCAGCGCACTCTTTGAAAGACAGATTAGTATTGCTGAAACACAAAATACCTGATTTGCAGGTTAGAGGCAGGGGAAAAGTCTTGGGGGCAGGCTTTGGTCTGCATGCAAATAAAGAGTCCTCCACTGGAGACAGGGCCTAAAAAATCAAACACAGGCTGAACCCCTGAGCTGTTAGCCTTACTTTGTTAACTAAAGTTGCTCCTGGTTGAAAATGTACACACTTGTGTACAGTTTTCTCATTAACTGATTGAGTTTGTTCATCATGTGACTCTTGTCCTTCCTTTGACCTGCTGTTCGACTGCATTTTAAGCAATCATCATCACAGTTCTGCCAACAGGCTTGGCTTCTTTGGCTTCTACCAAATTGTACAGGAGAAAAACAAATGTATCTCATTTTAAAAAGGGAGGATTTATACTGCCCCAGTGGTACCCCCATAGCAGCTCTCACTTTTTTTTTTCAGATTGACCATTTTGAGCTGTTTACAGACAGATTCAGGGATTTCTTTGACCTGAATTAGTAACAGTCTGACAACTTGCACATGCTTGGTGTGGACATCCGTTGTCACTTTATATCTTTGTTTCAAATCAGGGGGAGCCCCCTCTTCAAATGTAAGGATGTTTAAAGGTGACTAAATGTGTTCCTGGTCTAATACCAGCATGTATCGATAATTCCCTCCCACAGTGTGTCTTATGGACTTCTGACTTCCAGTTGGAGACCTACTAACCTCTGCTTCATTTGGTTTCAAGCGCATAAAAAGCAAAAATAATGCACCAGGAAGCATAACATTATTACAAACACTTTAAAACAGGTCTTTACTGGAGATATAGAGCTGTTATACTCCATACGCTTTAACAAGCCCATTGGGTTCTGTTGTTTCTCAACTGAACGGATGGATTTATTCCCATTTCATGTAGTCCGAGAACTGATTGGACGTATTTCTGCGTCGTTTCATGTCCCAGATGTAATCACAATGACAAGTGTAAAGCACAGAAAGCAAATTCTATTTGTCTGTGGTCCTGACCTGCGTTTCTTTGCATCCCGCTTCACTAGCTCGTCTGACAAACCAATCAACATCAGAGTCAAAGCAGCTAATAGTATTTCCTGCTTGTGTCATGGCAAGGCTGGATCTTTGCTGAAACACTTTGCGATAAAATCAGGGTGGAATCTGCACTAGCACTCAAAGACCAGCATGCATCTGCCTCATTAGGGAAATCTAATTGTACAAATTAGCGAGTTTGCCAAAAACGATTTTCTTTCCTGAGCGAGCACCTCATTTCATCTCCTCTTCTTTGACTCCATCCATCAGTATGTTTTCTTTCAATGTCTTTTTCTGGATATATATTTTAAGTAAATTCAACCCTTCACTTTCATTTTCTTACTTTAGAAGGAAGCTCGTCAAATTCCCAAAAGAAAGCCGCCACAGACACATGAATACCCATGGTTGTGATGTGCATCATTGCCGCTGCTATTGAACTTTCTTATCAGCTGTCAACAGACTCAGCGGGAAAATAATGAATTCTTCTATCCCTCTTTTTCTCTGCCACTCTACATCACACCAGCATTCCTCCTTCGATTGAAATTCCCTTTTCATGTGTCTCCTTCATTCATCCCATTTCAGAGGAACATCCATTCCCCCCGCTCTCTTCCCTGACTGAATTCCTGCCTGAGAGGTGGACTTGAAGCGAGCTTTTAACCCACATGGAAACACTCTGTAGCCACGCTGTGTTTCCCCGTGCCTGTTCTGTGTTTTTAGCCTAAACAGCCATTACAACTGGCAGTGTGTACCAAAGGCCTGTGAGAGCTAAACGTTCAGCCACATTCCCAGTAATGGCATGTCTGATAGCCTGGCTGACTCCCTCCCCATGGGACTTTTGCTGTAATGACACTGCATGGCTCACTTGGCAACACACATGGTCCTGAGACTAGTGTGATTACACTTAGTCCGCTGTCATAACTCTAAGTCTTGTGATTTTAGGCGTGAGCAGTGTCCAACAGGACTTGGAACACAGCGCTGACATGTTTTGACCATCAATATTTAGAATCAAAGTAAGACTATTTATGATTTGAAACTCTTGTAAGCTGATTCTTGCCTTAAAGGGAAAATGACATTTAAAAGATGGTTGAAAATAAACTGTGTACACTTGCAGAATGAATTAACATGTTACACAGGCCTAACTGTGTTGGACTGTTTAATCTGCTTGGATACAAACTTATTCAACAACTTGTCCAGGTTAGTGTACACTGTACACTTGATGGCTCATGTTTGGTTTGAGCATTTGTGTTTATTCTGTAAGTTCTCATTGTACTGCTTGGTAATTATTAAATAGTAAGAGTTGGAGTTACTCTTTGTTTTTAATAAACAACTCAGAACTACGATCTTGCAGTTCTGCTGTTCCTTTCAGCTCAGAGCACTTTTGCATCTTTTACCTGATAGTTCTGGGTCTCAACAGACCTAGCACAGGCTCCGCCAAAATGTGGACAAAGTTGCAACAATATTTAAACACAGCATAACATTTAGTCATTATTTACCATTGAGTACACTATGATGTAGATGCAGTCACCATGAGGTTACTCAGTGCTTTGTGGACTGCTCCTCTGCAGACCTCAGTTTGGAATTTTTGGCTGTCATCATTTTCTTCTTTTGGAAACAGATGTGCTCAAGGTGAAAGGGCAGAGCTACCAGGCGTATATTTGTGTTACTATGCCTGGAACAAGTGAGATGGCACACTTGTGTGATCCCTTTGAATGACCTTGTTGCAGAAACTTGCAGAACAATAGTCAAAATGTTTATGAAAAGAACACATTGATTGCATTTTACTACTTGAAGAGCGGGGATTATTCTGTTTCATAGTTTAAACCCTAATAGAAAGTAACAATACTGGATGTCCATACTAATCGTGCAGATTTTCAAACTGCTATATTAGCAGCCCTGAATCTGTCCGTGAACTGCTCAAAATGACCTGTTCTAAAAAAAATAGCTCAAGATCTTCACAGCATCTTCATTAAACTTGCTGATGAAGTCATCATGGAAGGATCTCCTAACTGATTCAATAACATTCAAGGGGTCGGCCTTAAACACAAGGTCTGCCCATAGCTCCGTCCCCAACAGGCCTCTGGAAAGCTGGCCAATCAGAGGATAGGGGGCAGGCGGAGCCAGGTGCTTTATAGAGGCAGCAGATGAAGTGAAGCTTTGCAGACCGAGGCTGAACAGAAGGGTTTCCTTGCACACCTGTTTAAAAAAAAACAGGGATTTTTTTGAGTTGTAAATTATATAAAGTCATTTTGAGAGAGAATGAAGCTTAAAAAAGGTAACCCCCTTTTTGAAGACTTATTTTGGTACAATGTTAGCTGCCTGCTGCTGGCTCCTTCAATGGACTGGAATGGAGTCCATCTAAGGGACCATTGGTCATTGGTCACCTTAGACCAAGGGCTTATCTCAAGAGAATGCAGAAGGTTGCATAGGCCCTCCTTGGGATCAGAGTGGCCTAAAGCCTTAAGTATTGAAAGCAGGACTTATGCCAACTATTTAGGCTGTTCTTTATGCTTTAGGGGAACAAATTTTAAAGTTCTTAACAATTTCAGTCCATAAGATTTATGTGCTGCCACAGTATTCAAAGTTTTTTTTAGGTCCCCCTGGATGCCACACTAGGATGTGTCTGTGCACTCACTGGGCCTCCCCAGTTTGAATTGTCTGGAAACAGCCCTGGCCATGACCATATATAGAGACTGTCCATGCAATAGAGAAGGTACCAAGGTATGGATGGAGATAAAATAAGACTACAAGGAAATCACTCATGCTTTATGTGCAATTAGGCAACTGTAGCTAACACAATGTCAACATAATGGGCTGTAAACATAGCATACACAAGTTTTTCTGAGGTGCAAAGTTGTACAAGATCTATTCGTGACAGACTCACAGATTTTAGGAGAAAAAACTGTGACACAACTTGGATATTTTATTACAAAGTTTGTTCTGACATCTCCAACCCATCTAAGAGAGTATGCTCTCCTACAGTCCCGATATCATTGCCAGAGAACTAGCATTCACACATCGTACTTTGAAAGAAAGGTCAGTGAAGTCAGGTGCTCTCTTAGTTTGCAGCTAACAGCTTGGGTGTGTTCACACACACACACACACACACACACACACACACACACACACACACACACACACACACACACACACACACACACACACACGCACACACAAAGGTCAGGTACTCCCCAGGGCTTCTTTGACTCCCACTGTGATCAACAGGCCAAACCTTCTGACCGATGCCACCTGCAGCTTATGCTCATCTTTTACTTCTTATTAAAGCTTCCTTCTCACATCCCTCCTATCAGCCCATCTGCTTTCTCTCATAAACACTATCCGTCTGTATCTTCACTATTGGCAGGCTATCATTTATTTTTGCTGGTCCACATTGGATAACTGACTTTTCTATAATCTGATCAATGCCGCTGAATGTCACAGAGCCTTTCTATCAAGCAGAGAGAAGGTCAGTGTGTCCATCCTGTGTAAATACCACAGTAATGTAGTTCCTCGGCCATCATTCTGCTTTTTACAGCAGACTGAGTTGGAGGATAATATTTGACCATTTTTGAAAGCAAACTGTGATGTGAATTTAAAAGGAAACTAAAGCCGGGGGAAGGAGAGCTGTCCACGCTGTCATCTGGTGCCCATCTTTTGATCTCTGTAATGATCCCAGTTGCATCATTATCACCAACACCCAGAGTCTGTGTAGACTGGAATCTGTTGCTGCCTTTCCTCAAGGAAGATCTGGTTCTCTGCTTTCACGTGTAGAATATCTGTTTATTCTTCCTTTTTTCTTTCTCTAACATTAAAGGCAAGATGAGATCCTTTTGGACTTCATTGAACAAAACTAAAGAGTTAACTGTTTATACCCTCACGCCAACACAATAAATCTTTGAAGAAAAGCAAAGCCCCTTATAATTATAATCAACAACTCCAGCCTCCACATCACTCACCAGCCAATCAAGAGCCATCAAAAAGCATACATGAAACTCAAAAGTGAAAACTTCACTATTTTGACTAAGAATATTTAACTGGCAGTCAGACAAGAGACCACAACTTCTGCACTTGTTTATGGATTTATAATAGGTTATTAAATTTACAGTTTAGGGTCTAATTGCAGAGGGCTTTAGGCAGATGGTGCAGCATATGTTTACTGCCTTAACCAGATCTGTGTGGACTTTTCAGAATTTATATTAAAAAGACAAACCCTGGGGATGAAGAGAACAGCAGTTTGCATGTATTTGATGAAAGATCAGGTGGTGGTAAGTTTATCAGGGTTTTACTGTACCCCTGAGGCTTGGAGGAGAAATGACTGGATGCTTGTAAAGACAGTTGCAATGGATGTTGCGGGGTTAGCATTGGGCTTCAAATCATTTTGGTCAATAATTACATTAAAGGTGGATCTTGGAATCATAAATGCAACAGAGCTAGCTCTCTCATCAAAAATGACAGTAGCTACAAAATGAAGTGAGCCACCTTGAGGGTGCTCACAAACCTGATGTACATAGAGACTGGTTATCACACCACTGACATTTTAGCTTGCATGTTTCTTTACTTCAGCGGTTGTTATGTTTAGCTGAAGACATGCTTTGCCATCTTCTTGGCAAAGCAGCTTTAGAAATGTGATAATACTTAAAAAAAATGTTTACACATTTGAAAATGTGTCAGGGATCCCTTGACTGTAATAATTCAAGCTGTAAACACAATAATCGCTGGATCACCAGGTTGCTTGGCGCCACACTGTTGACTATGGCTGCCTTTTGCAGCAGCTCTCTTTTTTTTTGTCTGTTTCTTGTAATTTTTTTGTCTCTTTTTCGTCATCTTTGTATTTGGAGTGGATCACTACTTGGTCATGGACACCAAACTTTTTGTGGTTTCAGTGATATTTTTACTACCCTGTGCTTGTCTGGAGATCCTACATGTAACCATGGCTGCATTGTTTACATGTGAACTCAGCTGTTAGCAGCATTGCATAGCATGTCAATGCTAACTGGTGTAAGGCCCGATGTAAGGTGAGGACGACATGCTGGTTCTCAGGTGTGAGCTAAGAAGTGGCGACATGGACCTATCCTTCCATCCATGGTTATTGGGAAGGTAAGATCTATTTACAATAAGATGGACAAGCTAGCTGTGCTAACTCAGCAACAGAGGGAATAGCAGAGGGCAGAGTAGCATCATGCTATTCACAGACATGCCTAACAGAGCTAACATCAGACACCAACTCCACATTGGAAGAGCTTCACCTGCTGTGAACAGACAAGATCCAGGAGACAGAGACTGAACAGACTGCTGAAGAAGCTCAGTCCTGGACCCTGTGGAGGTGGAGGCTGGCTGAACTGGAGAATGATGAACAAGCTGTCATCATCTATTTTCTTATGGACCTTTTTGCACTTTCTATAAACTTTCTTACTTTTGTTTTCTTGATTGCTGCTGTGACTTCAATTCGTTGTATTTGTTACGATGACAATACAATTCTATTCTATTCTATTCTATTCTATTCTATTCTATTCTATTCTATTCTATTCTATTCTATTCGCTGTATCACCAGAATCATAGTTAGCGTAGGGGCTAGCACTGCAAGATGAATTGCTGCCAGTTCTTTGGTTGTATGGCTGTGCTCCATTTCAGCCTTCTTTCTCACTTCTTTTTGCCTACAGCTGAAGGCTAAATTAGCCTCGTATGGTCTTTTAGTAGCCTACATTCTACCATGCAACAGGAGATAATTATGCATGAGCATGTAGAGTTAAGTTAACTATGCTGAGTTTATAGACAAGACTCATTTCGCATCTAACATCCTGTGAGCAACATGTCCCTCTTGCTGTCCAAGGGAGGGCAGACATCACACGCCAAATGGTCTGTACATGTGGTTCTAAAATGTAAGTCATCAGCCATTATATATTGCATCTAACATCTTCAGCCTTTTTAACCCCAAAATATTCACTTAATCCAATTTTTATTTTCAATTTGTTTAATCTGTTCCCCCGAAGTGACACTTTCAACTTCCATGACAAAACAAACACATTCCTTAACTTAATTTGTCACAGTACAGCTGTAAAATCTGAGTGAAAGTATGCACTTAACCTGCTTTATGAGAAAAGTAGGGTTAAATGATGGAAAAATAATCCTAAATGGAATGTTTCAAGTCGCTGATGTGAGGAATATGGGGAGATTGTGGAGCTGAGAGGTTGTCTAATGGAAGAGCTTCTCTGTTACTCAATTATCTGCTGTGCAGCAGCTGGAGACAAGGATGTGGAAATGTTGAGATGCTTGAAGCATAAGAATGGGGGCTAATGGCGCACATTAGTGTACAGCTCTTTATGGAGCCATAAAGCATAACTAATGCTGACTCACAGGGACATACAGGACATAACATTATCATGCTTTCCAGAGGAAAGACAGAGAGTAGACAATACATCTCTCTTCCTGTATCTCCTTTGGAGTTAACAAGAGTTTAATCAGATATTTCCTGAGTCACTTCTATTTTTTACCCAACATTTTGCAGTATTTGCCTGCAGCTTGTCTTAGCTGAAAGGGACTTAATTCTATTTGTATCAGTATTTTCAAACAAGTGCTTTAGTGAAAAGAATAAACAAGTAAATTCCCCATCTGAATACACAATACCTTCCAGAATTAGCATTAGCGTCCTGTCTGTGGAGCAGAATGAGAACGGCTCTGATCCACTAAGTCCTTAATGGAATAGATGAGAAAAGACAGAGTTGATAAATGGAAGGAAAGCAGGGAAAATGACTTTGTCAAAGTTTTCCCATTAGGCAACCAAGTTAGCATAAAATTACCGAACACCCAGAGATGAAAGTGAACAAGGTCGTGCATTTGAGCGGTGTGTTCTGGTGAAAGAAAAAGGATGTATTTCAGATAGAGAGCAGAATGTGAACTGTAAATACTTTCAAGGATCTACTGTATGATGCATTAACTAGCATGTGTAAACATGCAGAGGAGTTGCAGCGCATTTGGCAATCAGTTTGAAAAGAGAGGGAAGCAAAGAAAAAAAAACTGAGTGACAGGCTGACGTTGATGACATGATGCAACAAGTTTGCACGCGCTTCTCTCTTGTTCTAAGCATTTCTTTGTAAACATGCAAGCCAACATTTACTGGCAAATCTGAGTTTTTTTCTCATGAAACACACACGCAGTTGGGCCACATTCCAAAAACACAAACGTGTGTTTCCATTTTCATGGAATTAACTTGATGGCACAGCACAGCCACAGAAAACTGAGACACACACAATTTATGTCTGTGGTTGTGTCCACAAATACTGTTAATGGAGAATAACATGCTGACTAGAAGACAGTGTGCCAACTCAAACACACCCTGAGTCAAAGATTGAGAATTAAAAGAAAATCATCAGAGGTTGGGTTGGGGTTTTTATCAATATTCTGCACCATGAAAGGAAGCAGGAGAGAGATGGATGGAGCACAGGAGGGAGGAATACTTTAAAGGTGCATGGAGGGAGAGCACACAGAGGGATGAGATATGTAGCAACAGGCAGCTTTAGCAGCAAAGAGGGGACCAAAGAGTGAATGAATAAAAGAGGAGCAAAGGGAGGGAGTGGGGGGGATGAGGGACAAGAGTGTGAGTATAAAGCTGAAAACAGAGGGAAAACTGACAGATATGAATAGAGACAGGAAGCAACAGTGGGTTACATCTGGGAAAGAAGGGAGCGCCAAGAATGAGACAATCCATCCTTTCTTATTATTTGAGGCAAAAAGCGGACAGGAAGGCTGCAGTGCACCATGGGAGTTCTGAGGCATTTAATTGGGGATGAAGAGGGCTAAGAGCCAGGTTCAAACTGAGTTACACTGAAGAAAACTAATTTGATTTTGTGGACGAACTTTCAACCGTGTCTCATGCTTTAGACTAATCAAAGAGCAGGAAGTGTCAAGTTCTGTTAGTGGAGTCAGAAAAGCTCATTTAAACTCACACTGACCAAGAAAATGAGCTAAATCGGCTCTGAAAACTTTACTGAAGAGTAGCTCATGTTGTTCACTCGAAATGTCTTGATAAACAAGTGAGAAGGTCTTGAAAAGGTACGGCAACCCCACAAACACTTAACACCTGAACAACTGTTTGAGATAAGATGTTTATCAAGACAGACCTATGCTCCTTCAGTTGAATTCAATTAACTTTAATTATTTTGTGACTTTTTTTTTGAGAGGTTTTTACTTAACTAAGTAAGATAATGAACATAGCTGAAACTCGAGTTGTGTGTGTGTGTGTGTGTGTGTGTGTGTGTGTGAGAGAGAGAGAGAGAGAGAGAGAGAGAGAGAGAGAGAGGTATTTTTATAACTGTAAGCATGAAATAGCGTTCACATGTAATGTCCAAGTTGCAGCGCAGCCACCCACAATGAGCCAAGGTTAGCTTTGCTAATGGCTGCTAATGCTCCATTAACTAGGTGTGAGAAAAAAAAAAAAACACAGATGACTGATTGCATGGTGCAGCATGGTGCAGTTTGGCAGTGTTTTGAACAAAAGGAAAAAAAATAGAGTTGTATGTGGACTGTGTTGTGTTAAAATGATATAGGGGGATATATAACGAGCCAAGGCATGAAATGTGCATCTCTGACATACCCACTAAACCCACTTGGAATGCTAAGTAATTCTGAATTAAGCTGTGTGAAATGCTCAATTTTCACATTTTTTAAAGACAGTTTGCTCATCTTTAGACGGTTTGAGAGTTCAAATGTTATTTTTTAACAATGAGGAAATTAGTTTGAAATACTTAAAATCCTCCCTAGTTAGCAACATGCCTTCTATCCCAGCATTGTCACTGCTACCATGTATGCTAGCTAACCAAGCACTTCCCAGCAACCACTTCTGGGATGAATCTGTCATTTTTTCACCTCAAAATCAAGGCACTGGCTTAAACTGGTGCTGCTGGAAAAATCAAAGAAACAAAAACAAAAACAACAACACAAAAAAAAAAACGTTTTTTTCTTTTAAGTCCACTCTACTTGTGACTGAATACAGATCAGTGCTAGATAAAGGTAGTGCACTCTTGGGTGACTTATCTTGACTTAGATAGTTTAACACATATTCTTGGCAACAAGTAAAAATATTGTTGGTTGTTTCATAATTTGTTTTCTTGTTCAGGTACTGATTGCTGTTAAAATAGAAAAAACTTGCAGAAATGCTATATTCTTCTTCTTCTTTTTTTAGACAAATTAAGCTAAAGTTAAGCTGTAGATCAAAGTTAGCCTACAGATAGCAGTGACAGTTTTGGCTAAATGTTGCTTTAACTTGAATTGACCTAAAAATACATTTTCTTTAAATAGTTAGGCCCTTCAATTGTATAGATTTAGGAGGGGAGCAGCTCCTCAAAGTCAGAGCTGCTAGCATGTCTGTTGACTCATAGATGTTTGTGGTTCTTTTATTGGCATCTATAAACCTCCGTACCCATAAGCCCAGAACCATCGCCGGTTAAATGTAACCTTCACAAGATGGAAACCATAAGATTACAGGGCATATAAAAACTAATTAACCATCAAAAATTTAATAGGAAGATGAGGTGAGTGGCTATTATGGCTATGTTCCAGTATGGTGATGTATATTAGACACTGTGTTTTGTATTCTGGTAAAATAAATTTCACAGTACTTAAAAAAGAAATAAATAGAAATTAAAACAAAACAAAACATTTTGAAACTTAAATCAGCTTGTGTCCCAAGTAGACACTGACTCATCTGTAACTTTTTCATTTGGCAGACTGTTTAAAAAAAATGCTAGCACTCATAAGATAGCAAGACATCAGCTTGTAATGTTAGCTTAAAAGCAACAAAACTTTTTTCCATGATTCCCCAGATCATTGTATCTTTGTTTTGTTTAAACAAAGTCCTCCTACTTTCTCAGACACTTTGTCCAAAGACTAAATCGGCTGCCTTTTAACTTCATATCGGATATCTGCATGGTCTGACGAGCACCACTTTCCAAACCTAATAAGGTGACAGGAAGGATTACAAGTGGAAGTCAGTGCAACTTCAAACACTCTGCTTCTTTGGTTTCATCCAGCCGACAGTTGTTAGTGGCTAATTAATATTTGTGTAGCTGACACAGATTAGTTTAAGCATGATTGATTTGAAAGCAGAGTCTGGTGACACCTCAATCCAACAGTGGCTCAGAGGGAGAGAAAAAGGACTCCTAAACTGCTGCTGTTTGTTCTAGTGTGATAGAGCATCTGTCTGAGTCACCATGCAATTGCGAATTATTCACACATGAGTTCATGAGAAACTGTCGGCGTCAGGTTTGGCTGCCTTCATGAATACACTCAAAGTGAAGGTCACAACAAGGATCATGGTGGCTGGTTGAGCAACAGAGCAGGAAATAGCAAAGAAATTAGACCGACTGGCTCTAAATAAAACAGCAAGTCACATTTCCCCTTTACCTAACTTTGACTCCTCGCAGGTGTTCAAACAAAATACATGAATATAAACATGAAACTGCATTACTGGGAAAAACTCTGTTTTTAGCCTTATTTATGGGGTCAGGTAAAGGAAAAAAAGAGAGAAAAATCTCCTGGTAAATAAAGCAGCCGGAGGCAAAGTAAATCTTCTGTAGTGTGATTGCTATCTTTTATATAACCAGCGTAAACATTCCCCGTTCCTTGTCTCCAAATAGCTCAATGTAAGAATGACATAATATCAACACTCAGGGAAGCATGTGTTGTGTAAGAAAATGCTGGAGAGAAAAAAAAAATTGTAACAGTGTTCTTTGGACCCTCTGGGAAAAAATGTGTATTTAATATCTTGCCAAGAGTAGGATGAGAGGGTTTTATTTTCATTCTTCCGATCAGCTCAAAGAAGCTTTCAAACTGTTCCCGTGGAATCTAAAAGCTCTGATATGTTCAAGAAACAGTGCAAAACTCTATGACCAACCTGTGCAGTACAGTGGGATTATTGAGCATGAGGCTTGACTTTGTATTCACCTGCATGCTGGTTCATGTGCTGTCTTATCTAACAACAGCTTCTACCTCAAAGCTTTAAAAGGGGCCATGAATTGATTTCGGAGATGACAGTGAATGTAAAAAAAAAAAAAAGAGCAGTAAAACACATGGAACACAAAAATCCTCATTTATAAGGCGGGGATGAGTTCAAACTGTAACAGATAACAGGGTGCAGTCTGAAAAGTGAGATGCCAAAAGTACTGGGTTGATGACATTAATAGCAGATATCCAGATGTAACTTTGGTGGTCAAAGTGACTCCAACTTGCATATCCAGACCAAGCGGCAATCTATTGTCTAAAAATAAGAAGCCTGTGTGGAAGTGCTATGAATTGCAACTTGCATGGAAAGCACTCAAGCCAACTGATGCATCCTGAGGCTGTTTCCTTTTCTCCCTCTGTACTTGGAGAAATTCCTCCAAGTTCAGCCATAGGCACTCGTCAATTATAACACTTATATCTAGACGGGAAAGCCCTTGAGATGAATCATCTCTTTTACAAGTTGGTCCCAAACGTAGATACATAAGAGAAAGGCACACTAAAGACAACTTATACAGTATAGGCATAACAAGAAATGTACTACACATCAAAACACAAAACCTTACAGAATATGAGAAAAAATACAATGGAAAGAGGAGACAATAAAAAGAAAAAGAAAAGTAAGAAACATAACAACAACAACAACGACAACAACAAAACCGCACAAAAAGTGCTCCCAGCCTGACCACTCCCTCGCCCACCCCCACCAATTTAAATGAAATATATATCAACTCGAGTATCAACTCTGTTGCCTTAATATTTTACCTCCAGACATCTGTGCTTACAGTGGTGGAGTTTTCCTTCACTTACGCCATTGGTATGATCGCAATCTGACAGTCTTATTGGCTACAATAAGTTAGTTTTTAGTAGTAGTAATAACTTGGAGCTAGTTGCTAGGCGCTGCCCCGTCGGCTATGGCTGCCTTTTGCAGCAGCTCTCTCTTCTTTGTCCGTTTCTTGTACTTTTTTTGTCTCTTTTTCGTAATATTTATATTTGGAGTGGATCATTACTTTGTATGGCTCATTTATTGGTCATGGACACCAATTTTTTTGTGGTTTCAGCAGTATTTTTACTACTTTTCTCCTGTGTTTGTCTGGAGATCCTTCATGTAACCATGGCTGCATTGTTTACATGTGAACTCAGCTGTTAGCAGTCTGTAGCATGTCAATGCTAATTGGTGTAAGGCCTGATATCTTTCCACAAGGTGAGAAGAAGGAGGTGAGGATGACATGCTGGTTCTCAGGTGTGAGCTATGAAGTGACGACATCGACCTGTCCTTCCATCCATGGTTATTGGGAACGTAAGATCTATCTCCAATAAGATGGACGAGCTAGCTGTGCTAACCCAGCAACAGAGGGAATACCAGAGGGCAGAGTAGCATCATGCTATTCACAGACATGGCTAACAGAGCTAACATCAGACACCAACGCCACATTGGAAGAGCTTCACCTGCTGTGAGCAGACAGGATCTAGGAGACAGAGATGGAGCATGACTGAAGAAGCTCAGTCCTGGACCCTGTGGAGGTGGAGGCTGGCTGAACTGGAGAATGATGAACAAGCTGTCATCATCTATTTTCTTATGGATCTTTTTGCACTTTCTTTACACTTTCTTACTTTTGTTTTCTTGATTGTTGCTGTGACTTCAATTTCGTTGTACTTGTTACAATGACAATAAAGTTCTATTCTATTCTATTCTATTCTATTCTATTCTATTCTATTCTATTCTATTTTATTCTATTCTACAATATGCAGATGGAAGGTCTGAACATTGATTCAAACGGTGTGTGTACTCAGTTTAAAGAAGTGAAATAGGTTACAAGGTGTAAATTATACTTAAGTATGAGTAAAATTAGACACTTGAAAAAATACTCATGAAAGTACAAGTACCTAAAAATCTAATTAATTACAGTAACTTAAGTATTTGTAATTTGTTACTTCCACTTCTGTTTTTTTTCTCCTCACTGAGTTTTTTTCTGTGATATATTGGGGACTGGCTGAAAAGCTCTGGTGGGCCGAAATAAGCCAGAGGGCTGCCAGTTGACATTAATTTTTATATGGTCTACAGCCATGCAATGTGCATTGAAATGGGGCTACATTGACCTATGGTATAAGTTACATCCGTTTGAGGCATGTGAATAAACCATGGTTACACATCTGCATAGCTGCACAGTGGCAAAAACAACTTTGGCAACAAATCATTTAAACTAATATATAATAGCTGTAATGCTGAGTAAAGCACTGAGCCAAAAAATGTGCATAAAAATGATTCCACATGAACAAGTGGGCTGGTTTCCAGTCAGTGAATGGCAGCCATAAAACTACTGCTGTAAAAATTAATTTAATAGTAATGTTAAATACTCAAGTAACATCATCTTAAACCGGATGCTGACAGAAAGAGAAAGCTACTTTGTGGGTGTATATGATGTCCTATATGCCATATTGCTTCTCCAAGCAATAGGCCCTTTTCACTCTCCCTAAATCACAGGGAATTAATTACAGCACCGGTGATTTAGGTGCCAACTGGCGTTCTGCTGATAGCTATAGCCTCAGTGAACAGACTACTTTATGAGCTAAACACGGTGGCAGAGATGGACGAGATAAGACGAGTCGGGAAGAAAAAGATAGAAGGAGCTGTTGAGGAAACTCATTAATGAGCAGCATGGATCGAGGGTACAACATGCACACACACACACACACACACACACACACACACACACACACACACACACACACACACACACACACACACACACACACACACACACACACACACACACCAAAGGAGCCGTGCCCTGATTTATGATCCCAAAGTGAAGATTTATAATAAAGCCTCAATCCTCTTTCATTGTACTCAAAGAGTGATCCCAGATCCCCCTCTGCCCTTCCCACCTTCACAGGCCCAAGGCTGATGCTGTGACAGAGTTGATTTGAATCCATTTTGGCTCCTCACTCATGTGACTCTTCACTTCATCCTCCGAGCTGTCCACAGAGTCCTGTCACAAAGATGAAGTTTAGCTTACACCACAGCTGTTGCAACAGATTTTCTCCCTCTTTCTTCCTGTGGGCTCTGGTGTCACAGTGGGATCTTTCTTTGGACTTTGTCTCCCTGTTCAACTCAAGCTTGCTTGGCTGCTGCTTCATTCTCAAATATCTCCGCAGTTGTGTAAAGACAGACGATTGGCTAATTATCTCACAATAAAAGCATATCACACAGTATGCCAATGGGACTTACATTGTGCCCTCCCTGACCTCCTCTCTGTTTCCTTTATCATCCTCTTTGTGTGCTACATGTAGCGCCGAGGGACATCCTGTCACCATATGAATAGCCACTGTTCATCTCTGGGTACAGCTGTGCCCTCGGTACCCTCTCAGAGTGACCCATATTCTGTTAGCAACATGCCCTGACAGTTGTTACACAGCTACACACGGACTTTTCCCTCCATCCAATGGCCAAAATATTCCCAAATTCCCCTTCAAGTACAATATCCCGTACAGTTTCATACCATACATATATAACTGACTTCTAGAGGTAAGATTTTCACCTTTTACTCCTTTTATCAAGAACTTAATTGGGCCGGGCTAAATTTAGAGGAAAATGACCTTGCACTAATACCATCTCAGATTCTCCCTGTAATTGAGACAGAGATATTAAAAAGACAATATGTGGCAAAATGCCAATCCCTACTTATTTTATCAAAAGTTGTATTTGGCTGAGGGGTTAGAAGAACCCATGGAATCTAGTTTCATATAGATACATTATGTTATTGTGTAACTGATAAGGTCTGTAGTTGCAGGAGCTAAATAAGCCAACACTGGCAAATGCGCAACTCATTCAACATCATTTGATGCACCAGCCACTTGGGCACCCAAATGATACTTTAGCGTTAACCTGGGAGAGGCCCAGTTCTACCAGGTTAGAGAAAAAAAAAAAAGAAAAAGGACAAAAAAAACCAAAATTTTGAGAAACTAGGTTGTAAATATTGGATGACAAGTCAAAGTTTCAAGATACAATGTCATAAATATGAGATAAAAACAAGCTGAAATTATGAGATGAGATGTCATAATTATGACACGCAAAATCAAAACTATGAATTAAATATACTGAAATTATGAGGAAAAACAAGTACAAAATTGAAAATACTCTGTCACGACCCTAAGAACACTTGTTTTACCAGCCAAGGGGACAGTTTAGTGTCTTTGAAAACCAGAAGGGCACTTTAGCACAGATTTTGGCTGCAAAAAAAGCACCAAAGTGTGTGTTTTGACCCCCTAAGAGTACACTTTTGTGTGTGTTATGGCTCCCAAGAGATCACTTTAGAGCGCAGTTGCCTGATCTGTCCTTTCCAAGAGGACAGTAAAACAAATTTTTCTTGTGTCAAATGATAAAATGACAGAAAGCACACAGGGACATTGTATCTAAGATGTGGAGAACATTGAAAATGTTGAAAAAGGAGGATCCGAGAAAAATGGGTGAGTTAAATGAAAAACAACGTGCTTTTGAAGAGGGGAGAACTTCAATTAAACAGTCACTAAACATAGTTTGGAAATTGAAAATGTTTTTTTTTTATCTCTTTACTAAATGTTTATGCAATCAAAAAAGGAGTTATTGGTTTTACCTGTATTTTGACTGTTTTAAGTGGATTTACAACATAATACAAGGGTTGAGGTGCTTTGATAATCAATATCATTAACTCTGCGCTGTAGCATGGAGTGTGAACAATAACAGACTGTAGGGAATATGGTGGTCAATGTTTGCATCATGGCACCTCTGAAGGAAACCATGCTGTAGTCTCAAAAGTTTAGTTTCAGAAGCTCGAGTGAGTACTTCAGCTATTCAAAAGTTTAAAATGTGTAGCCTCTTAAAGGCTGTCATGGATCTGCACAAACAACATAAATCAAATTTGTGTTCAGAGACTCCAAAAAACAGAACTTTTGAGCTCTCAAAGCTCCAAACAAGGGGACCAACAGATTACCTGTGCAAGTTAGCTTTCAACTGCCAAAGACCAGCAAATACAGCATGTCTCAGAAAGTGTTGCAAAGTCCAAACAGACAAAACAAAGGCCCTGTTTCTCTGAGCAGGATTCAGTTACACTACTCCATCAAAACACAACACACTCTCAGGGCTGTTATTGGCAGCTCAGCAGATGGTTGGTGTTAAATTCTGTGATGGACTGCAGCCTGCAGGATCGATAGCTCTCCTCTTCCAGGAGGAGATGTGATTAGGCTAACCTGCTCTTACTCCCACTCTCTTTTTCCATCAGCAGAGGAAAACACTCAAAATACACTTAGCGTAAACATATATTGACAGACATGCACACAAACACAAACACACATACACACACTTACCGTAATGACATACACCTGGAAGTTTGCACACACTACACATGCACTCCCACATGCACCCAAGAGAAAATTGGATGTTTGAGCTTTTTTCTCTGAGCTGCTCTCAGAGAAAGTCAAACAGTGACTCAGCAGACACAGAGAAACCAGAGAGGGAGAGGCAGACACAGGTAGGGAAGGCTGCATAAAAATCATAAAATTATAGCTCTGAAGTAAGACTTGGAACAAGAGAATGATCATTTTATTGTCTATATTTATTTGTTCACTGTGTATCACCCCCTGAATTACTTCTCCGTCTTGTGTCTTTGGCACATGAAACACCGCATGATGTCTGCTGTCTCTGATCTCTTGTTTATCTCCTCTTTCAAAGGAAACACATCATTATTTCTTGACACACATGCACATCTTGGCTGCCACACCACTTCATTTAAAGACTCACTTTCTGCTTCATTTTTTTTCTTTTTCTGCATTTCCCTCCTGCTTTTATTCCGCTTGGTTTCTCTCTCTTTATCTCCCAACCTTTCTTTCCAATTATCGCACCAAATGAGTTTGGATCATTAGACCATTATGGGGTCAGTAATCCCACCCATAAATTGAAAAGATGCCCAGCATCAGTCTTCTGTTTGTGTCTATAGTGCACTAATGAAAGTGTTTAAATTTGTGTGTAACTCGTAAATTTCTCCAGTGGGAGGTTTTCTATTCAATCAAGTTTATTGTTTATTAATAGCCTGAGTGCCCGCAGTGTGATTCTTCTTGTTTCCTTTGCTCGACTGTGAGTGCTATCTTTTTTTTTTCCCTTGTCAAATGCTCACACATCATTCAGCCATTTTCTTTGTTGTCTTTAAACAGAGCCTAATTGAAAAACTAGACATGTCGAGGGGGGTGGGGGGCAGTGGTAAGTGAGATTCATGGCGCGTTGCCGACACAAAGTCGTACATCATAGTTTGTGAGGCAGGCGACAGAAGCTGCCATTATTGGATCAACGTTGCTTCATTAAGTCCCAACACGACCCAGTCTATGGCTTATGCCTGTGGACAGAGAGAAAGAAGAGGGAGAGAGGAGCGGAGGAAGACAAAAGCTGGGAGGGTTAAAGGAGGGGGAGGAGGGAGTGGAAAAAGAAAACACTGAAACAAAACCACAGCCTGTCAGTTTTGTCTGAAATTTAAGGAGATTTAGTGTTTTCTTATTGACAGATAATGTGATGCAGAAATGTCTGAGTAATGGCCGGCAGTTTCCTGTTAATTCTGGCTTACTCCACATTTCCACAGACTCAGGCTGAGGGTTGGCAACCCTTCTGATAGCTAACCACATCCAAGATGACAGAGGTTAATTCCCAACATTTTGTTTGCCTCACTACCTTTGCTTTGTCTTCCTTGGATTATAATACAACAGGAGGGAATATTGCAGATTATTTTAATACATTCTCATTAATTCATACCCAAACATGCAGTTATACACATCACTTCAATGATAGACCAACAGGTGTTATATATTCCTCCACTGTTAAACAGTGAGCTGTCTGACAAAGAGAGGGTGCCATCTGGTGGCTGAACGTGGCATCACATCCTGGATAGAACAGCACATATGACAACTTCTCAACTTTCTGTTTGTGGACACACCTGCACAGGTGGTTTCAATTAATAAGACTAATTAGACATGCTTTTAGGAGGTACACAGACTGCACTTGAAAGTCTAATCAGCCACATTAAGTGGGAACACCTGCGTCAGTGTAAACAAGGACTTCTGCATCACTAATACGCTAAAGTGCAAGCATGAAGCATGTCTCCTCCAGTATGGGTCTCAAGGTATTTTTTTTTCCACCCCACTGATTTGATTTCCCTCTGAAAAAACCTGCATCTAAATGAAGCCACATTCACATTTTATCACTGCATCAGTGCACGCTTTTCTCAGAGAAGTGAATCACATTTCTCTATCTCAATTAAAATCTTTGCTCCTAATTAGAGGCTTCAGTGGGTAGGATAAATTGATGCATCACGCACAGAGATAGCTCAAATAGGATTTTAATGAAGAGCAGATTGATTTGGAGTCTCTAAATGGAATGGAAATGATCAAAATGTATCGGGGACATGTTGTACCGATGTTGGAGTTTGTAAGCTAATTGCGCTCACAATGAATTTGAAAAAAAAGTGCAAGTAAACAATAATTAGATGAAGGAAAAGTGGATACAGATGGAGCGTCTGACAAAAAAACCAGTAATTTTATGGTGACTGAGTTTGACCTTTTCAAGAAGATAAAAAAAAAAATGACTGAGACTGCAGATATATCATGAGAGGGAAGTGAAGCATAGTTTGAAAACAACCAAAAGTTATAAATGCTACTGATCATTAATTCATTATCAGGGTGATATTAGTTTCTTTATCTTTGCTACGATAGAAACTGGTCAGCTGAAATCATAGGCCTGGGCCTTAGATAAAGGCCTCTGTAATCAGCGACCCCTGAAGATTCTTACGGCTCTTTTACATGATCAATGAGAGACAGTTTGCAGTTGTGAGCCATTCTTAGATTCAAACTGCCCATAACGATGACGATGACGAGGACATGAGAACCAAGGCACCAAAAGAAAAAAAACCCAACAAATTGTAAGCAGTTTAAAGTTTACTGTCCATGCTTCCTTCATGTGTCACCTGTTTGCCCCATGAGTCTAAGTCATCCTCGGTGCCTTCATGTGAATGGCTCTGGCCCCGTTTCTAACAAGAAGTTCAGGTTTGTCTTGGTACAGCATGCATTTTGTGGCGTTTCTACTGACTAATCCTGGGACAGGTCCCACTTTTGGTACCTTTCTGTTGGGGTGCCAGACATACTGATCCAACCCCAGAAGGAGACGCTAAAACACTGCAGTCTTTTAATTGGTTGAAAAGAATCATCACTTCATCACTTACTGTGTGACAGAGGCCGCGGTATTTCTCCTTGCGACTCACAGCCTTCTGTGAAACAAAGCTTGTTTGTTTTTTTGTAACAGAGAGCCACATGCCAATCACAAGGAAGACAAATTGCTGGATGTCTTCCATAGTGCTCTTTGTTTACCGTTTTTCTTCTTTGTTGCATTGATTAGCGGGGTATACTGTGTCCCACTGCTTTGGCATCATCCTATTTTGTGGCTGACGCGGCTATCGGCGTCTGACTTACCTGACACCTGCCAAGAGGAGGCATGGTTGGCTGTGGGAACGCAAACAGGATCAGGTTCTACCGATCCGACCTGTATCGAACTGGACAGATCCTTACTGGACTGTGGAAACTGGGATTTTGTTGTTGTTTACATTGTTCGGATGTGGATTTTAGTTCAAGAGCTGAGCTCCTGCTTGTAAAGAAATTCAGGTGTGCACACACCACGAGGGGTAATACAATTTTGGATTTTTTTTTTATTATTTTTTTTATCATGTCCTCATTTTTATTTAAGTTTTATTTGTATTTTTATGTACATATGCATAATTTTATAATTTTCTTTACTGTATTTTATTGTATTGCATTGTGTTTTATTGTATTGTTGTTCTTGATTGGAAAATTTGACAGTAAAGTTGTTTTGTCATGTTTAGTTATCTTTAACCCACATAGTTTTTATTTGGTCACAAAGTTTTTTAGTTGAGGTAAAATACAAAATAGTGATCTCACTGTCAAAGCATTGGGATATGGCACGCCTTTATGGAATGTTAGCAATGAAAACACATGAAAATTTATGAAATAAGAATAAATATTTCAGAATAATACCCTCCAATAGAATATACATTGATGGAATGTGTAAGTTTGTATTATTCTGATCCAAATTGTATCTCATTACTGCTACCAGTGATTGTTTCCTTGATAAAAATGAGTTACCCCTGGTTGACTTTTAATAAGTAAATATGACAACAAGCCAGTCTTTTTAATGGTTCTTAGAAATTAATGAGAGCTCCCCTCAAAGAGCCATAAATCCCATCTCCAGTGGTATCAAGCACCAAGATGTGAGCAGAAGATCCTGAGCCTCCTTGGATCAAAATTTGTCCAGGATATATAACAGAAAGGCTTGACTGGATTGAGGGAATTTGTAGACCACCACACATCATGTTCCAGTCCCATGTGTATAAATAATACGTCTGAACACACTTGTCTTAACTTCAGTTCATTTGTAAATTTTTAATACATTTTTTTATTCATAACAGCAAGAATTAAATATAGCAAAGCAGGCCCAGTGAAAAAATGTGTCAGGAACTTTTCTCTTTACAAAAACATCCTCCAAAGATGTCCAACATACAACAGGTTATATTAGCCGCATTCATGACTTTATCTCATTCACAATGTTGTAGTTAATAAAACCCCTGCAAACACAACAAACACATCCCTCACAGTTTTAGAAGGTACAAATAACCACCTGTTTTTCACTTCCAGTTCCCTCTACTACGTTTCTATCTGATGAGATTATATTTTATGGCTTTAGACAGTGACAATCAGTGTTTTTTTTTCCTTTTTCCTCTCTTCAGGTGCCTTCGTAGCAGGTGGCCAGAGTGCAAACATGGCACATAGTTTCACAGGGCCTGCAGCAGTAAAACAAGCAGAAACAAACTGCAGCAGAAGACAGAATACATCATTTCAGCACTACAAGCAGAGAAAACAAACAAATGAAAAAAAAAAGGTTCAGTTTACATTATATCATAACTGCAAGCATGCGTGCTCGTAGGAGATGAGAGATGACTAAGATGATCAGGACGATATTTCAAACTAACGACTTAATAACCAAACCACACGACAGGATCTCAATCTGATGCGATTCTTAACTTCGGCCAGTTGTTGAACTACATTCCTGTGTGGTCAGTTTCATCTACTACGAAGCACAGCTTACATAAACATAAAGAACATACTTATAGCTATGGTGTTTGTGTTGCATGTATTTTAACTCCCCAAGTGGTAAAACTTTAGTGAGTATATCTTCAGGTATCTTTTTTTAAATAAACCACTATTCTATTTTTTTATTTTTATATATATTTTATTCCATTACATTGATAGAATATTGTATACTGTAAATACATCTTTCTGTTTAACATGTTTTCTTATTCTGTATTACTGTGGTGACTTTTTTTAAACGGTATATGTATTTCCTTTAACATGCATTCCTCTTGGAGTAAAGTAAAGAGACAGGACGTGTTGTGGTTGGTTGGGCCTGGGAGGGCGTGGCCATGACACACAGACCTGTTGGTACAGGCAGGTTAGGGGACCAGACAAACCCAGTCAGGCCCTCACGCTGGAGGTCAGTGAACGCCTCCTCCGGAAGGTTACCTGGCAAACTACAAGCTGCTGACGAAAAAGAAGAGCAACACTTGGCCTTTTCCGAAAGGGGTCGGAGAGTGAGAACTCAGTGCCCTTTTTGATGCAAGCAATTTTGTTCAGCCTTTCGTAAGATTTTTTTTTGTTATCCTAGCAAAATTCCTTGTCATTATAGACGTTATTTTTTTTATTCAAAATAAGATCTCAATATACATGATTCTCTCTTTTTTGACTATGTACAGAAGTGCAAAAAAGTCAACCTTTATCACCTTTTATCGCCTCCAGATTCCCCCACCCCACCCATTTGTGTTTGCAGTTGGCTGAGTGAGAAACGAGTGTGCACATCGGTTCCCTACTCGCCACGTTCACCTGACCCTGCCAGCAACGCCCCCCAAAAGTGATCAAATATGCAGCTTGTTTTCCAACATGGCCCAATTTCCAGGGAGAGTAAAAATATTCAAACAATAGTTACTATTTGAAATGGATACAGTAGAAAATAACATCTTTACTCTAAACATTTAAGAACTAGATTTTTTATAATAGTCTTTTTTCTTATTTGACTAGTTACAAACCTTACAATCATTAAAATATTACTCGGTTATCGGCAATGGTTGCCACAGTGGCAACTTAGCCTCTCTGTTCTATTATTTCATCACTGTTAGATACTCATATAAAACATCTTTGTTCAAAGAACACAAAAGAGACTAGAGAAATGAACAAATGCATACAGTTCAACAATATGCATAACGTAGAAAATATTGAGTTTACAATCATAATCATACTCAAATCAACATTACATGGAATTTCAGGAAACTGTGCATGAGGAACACACAAAAACACACACTTTTTATCCTATATTCATTGTAAGAAAGATAAATACAATATGCAAACTAAAAATCTGAACTAATATCAAAATGTCTCTAAATCAAAACAGGAAACACTCCTAATCTAAAAGTTAAGAAAACACTGACAAAAAGTGGCGAATACGTAGTGCTCTGTGTGTGTGTGTGTGTGTGTGTGTGTGTGTGTGTGTGTGTGTGTGTGTGTGTGTGTGTGTGTGTGTGTGTGTGTGTGTGTGTGTGTGTGTGTGTGTGTGTGTGTGTGTTAGTATGGCGTTGATTAGGCAACTGGATGGTTCAAATGGCATGTTGCATTGTGCTGACCCAATGGTACATTCTAAGGCTTTGGATGAGTAATACAATCGTTTTTTATTCTCGCCACTTTCCCTGTACTATCCACCAATTTTAATATGCCTGAAGAACACCCCAAACACGACGAAAACAAAGAGCTCTGGAGATCTACTCTTTGAATATGAGCATTCTTGGGGCTGGCGAATGCAGCCTGCACATTTTTAAACATTTTCTCCCTGTAGTCTACCCACAATATTGAGTAACAGTGACACGAAAAGACTTTGGCTGACTATCTTGAAACAGTTCTCTGGTAAAAACAAATATTCTTAAATACATCTGACTATATACACTCAAATACACTCCATCTACTTTGACCATCTGTCTCAATATATGCATAACCACACAAATGAAAAACTAATCACACCAGTTGCGCCATCGATCTCAACTATCGATTTCGACTTCAGTCTCACAGCAGTTTGGACACCAACATACAGCCCTGTTGTTTCAAAGCTATTCATTGGAACAACGTCTTCAGCTGGGCAGTCTTTGGTCTTTCACTTAGGCCAAGACCCCACGTACAACAATCTGACTTTTAGAGTCGAAACACCAAAGGTTCATGGAGAAACCAATCAACAAAACTATTCATTCAGAAAAAGACTGAAGGGAATCAGACAGTCTATAGGGAGTTATCCATGTAGCTATGGGAATGACAGGTCACAAAATTGGACATTTCATGCTGCCCAAGACTTAAAAATAAGACGTTTTAAAGGGAATATTACTCTTGATAACACTGCTTAAATACCATTCATGAGTTTTAGGATGTATGGCACTTTACACGGACGCCTACAGGGTTGAAGACATGTGCTTAAGAGATAGAGAGATAGGCTACAAAGGTTTGAAAGACACCTCACAGACATTCAGTTGAGCCTCTGAGTGCACTGTATGTTAATTCCCTTATTACTGCTTAAACAAAATCAAACAAGAAAGAAATTGTGCATGCATATGTGATTCAGTCAGATTTCCCGTTTTGTCTTTCTCAATCAAAAAAACTCAAGGTGCACCTCTGGGTAAACAAATGAACACATTTAGGTGAAAGACCAACAACTGATGAACAAAATACAAACTCAAGTCATGATTCCCGGTAGATGGGCGTACCAATCCAGTCGCGTTTTATGATGACCACTCAGCACATTTGCCTCATGTTGACATTCAAAGTGTGTCCGGTGAATAAAGGTAAGTTGCCTCTGCAGAGCGAAAGGCAGTCTTTGATGCAAATGATGTTCCTTTCAGTTGTTGTGTAATAGTGTGCATGATGAAAACAATCTTAACAAACTGTGCCTCCTATGTTAACATGCAGATTTATTCCAAACCACTTCAGGTTTGGTTCTTCGTTTATGCCCTCGATGTTCAAGGCGTGAAGGGTGACTGCTAATCTTGGACTCAACGTCAGCACGCTCCAGTTCCATCTGGAAAGAATAATACAGTCAATCAGATGTGATGGAGGCAGACAGCTATAACAAATAGTGAGTGCTGGCATTTCTATTACTATCTCAATAACGAGCCTGAGAAAGTGTTGACCTCTGTCTCCAAACAAGAATGTCAGAGAATCAAATAAGGTCCTTAAATAAGGTTAAATGATTTTCTTTTTTTAACGTTAAATTTGGTGATATTAAAGCTCCTGTGAGGAGTCTGTAGCTGGTTATGAAACAGACTAAAATGTTCAGTAATGCCTCTTTAAAAACTGCAAAGGCAATAATGGTGACAATGACATCATCATTTTTTTTTTTTTTAAACAATTTTGAATCTCTATTATTGCTGTGAAGGGGGTAGGTGATGGACCAGACTGAATATTTTTCCAATGAGTGAAACATGAATCTTTTTACCCTATGACTGACTACAGCACCAGATCAAGAGGTACATAGTAGGTACAACTTTGTTGGGGGTTGTATAGCAAATAAGCTACTGTTTATTCATTGTGGTCAGAGGAAGAAACATGAAACATGGGAATATTCGTATAAGTCTTTTAATAATAATAATAATAATAATAATAATAATAATAATAATAATAATTAATATTATTATTATTATTTCAAGGTGCCTTTCAAGGTGCCTTTCAAGGCAACAAAGGACGCCGTACAAAACATAGGTAAAAAGACTTTAACAGAAGTCCAGTTTATAAAAAGTCCACTTCAGGCACACATTCAAAACTAAACATGTTTGCAGTTACAAATATAAATGTTTTTGATCTGGGAAGCTCATTCCACTATCAGCACAAACTGCAGGAGATTTCTCCAGGAGCTACAGGACTTTTTGAGAACATCTGTATGGTCTTTTAGACTGCACAAGCTGGGGTTTAAATTTAGTCTTTGGGTAAGAGATCCACCCATTGAAAAGATCTTGCTTGGGACACAGTACTTTCCAGAGGTCCATCAGGCGGATGCAAATGAAATGATTCCATAACATTATTTTACAACTGACCGCCAAGTTCCAAGCATGATTTATGAGATGCTTCCTAGTGTATCATCACAAAAAGTTTGGAATACATGGTGCTCGGTGGCTTGATTTGCCTCTATATCATTTTTTTTTGCACCACTCGGGTTGATAAATGGACTTTGCCTGCAAAGCATCCACAGTGGCAAAGATATATTTGGCAAAGAGGATCTGCAAAATAAATGGCTCTGTCCTGGTGCTGTGCTCACACTCTTTAGCAGACCAAAATTCATGTGGATAAATCTCTCACTTTGATGAGCTATGTGATGCACCAGTTAGTGAGCTTTGAAAGACCTTTAAAGAAAGCCAGGCTAGCTGTGTTTTTATGCTTAGTTAAGCTGCTTGTCTTTCAGTACAATGTGAGAGATGTTATAAAGAAGTGCGGCACATACCGTTGTGATGGAAATGCCTACATCTGGGTCACATACTTGTGACTAGTCAGATGGTCTGCAGATATTATTGGAATCTGATTGAGAGCGAGAAGGGGAGAAAGGGAGGAAAAGGGGAGAAGCATATAAAGAGACAAACATAAAGAAAGAGAGGGAGAGAGACAAGGACACCAGTCATAAAGGAGTAAAATAAGATCTTCAACTCAATAAAGTAAAGCATTTTTTCTACAAATAATCAGTATCAGCTACTTGTAGAGCACAGAAGGTTGGACTTCTGTAGCATTAATGCATTTTTCATTAAGAGGCACATGGGGATTACATGACTGAATAAATAACTAAATGAGCCAACAGTTACTGAAGTTACTGAAAAGTCGAAGCTGATACCGACAGAGAGAAAGAGGAGGCAGGAGAGGAGCAAACCTGATTGGCTGTTGCGGTTGCAAAGGGAACACTTGTGGCAGATGTGGTGGCTGCAGACACAGTGGCTGGGGTAGCACCGTGCATCATGGGTACTTGGAGGGAAAGATCACACAGGCAGTTGAAACAGCAGATTTAAAGCTTGTTATAGTCACACTTCATTTGTACGTCTGTGTACGGTATGCTGATAAACATGAGAAAATCTATTTGAGCTTATAATTACATTTATTATGGATGTTAACTGTTACGGAAAATACATTAGGTAGACAAAAGATCGGAGAAAGATTTTAGATTGTACACTGAAAAAATGAAATCCAAGTGTTTGTCCTATTTTTCCCCAAAACTGCCATGCTAGACTTAAAATAAGTCCAGAAAAATATTCTATTTCAAGGTAATAAAAGGAAAAAGTATGTTAATTGTAAAAGTAAAGAAAACCTGCTAAGAAAAATATGCTTTTTAAGTTTCTTGAAATAGAAAAAAAAGTTACTCAGTTCAAGAAACTTGTTTTTAATCTCTATTGGCTGACTTTTTCAGTCTTTACATGCAGTTCTGGTGTCACTTTTGTCTTCAAATATCCCAAAATAAAACGTGCTTTTGGGAAGTCTGGATAGAATTTTTTTGTCAGAAAAAAAACCTAAGCTTATGTTTAGATTTCATGTTTCGCAGTATGAGTCCCACGTAAAGAATGAATGAATAAAAAAAGCAAACAACCATTTCCACTAAAAATAAGGCAGAAAATGAACTTTAAACATTGATTATCAGTCATAACTCCTCATGTTTATGTGGCATGTATAACCAGACAATATAATGAGGTGCTGTAGAAGCTCAAGGTCAAATGACACCAAGGTCAGAGGTGTTTATCACTGCAACAAGCATTAGGTAGCAGACAAAGCAAAGAGGGTTCATTCTGTACTACAAAGACAAGTTAAATAAAACATTAAACTTCCAATTGACAATTAAATCCAAAATCAGAATTTGTCTCTTGCTTTTTATGAGCCATTTCAGGATTCAATTAACAAAGAAAGAACAATGTGCTCACATTATGTGGTGAGTTAAATGACACGTGACAATGTGCTCAATGATAATCAGTAAGAAAAGCTGGCACCTACCAACACTTGTTGCAGGTGTCATGCACAAAATCGAGCCTGCCCATCATGCATTGCAACAGGGAGTGGAGTGAATAGGAGGGGAGAAGAAATCAAGAAAACTCATTACAAGTGTTATAGAGTCAGACGTGGTGATTAACAAACTTTGATCTGAGTTTACATTAATGCACAGAGTAAAGAAGCGTGATGAGACAAAAAGCTCAGCAGAGGAGGACTTCACAGTCTTCAGCTTTCTCTCTCTCTATAAAACGGAAGGGCAGATTAAACACTACCACTGGTCCAATTTTCCTGTCAGGTGTGTAACAGCAGTTTGAACCTCTGTAGTCTCAAATAACCTGCTTTCAGGATCCTGAAATTGCGCTGCAGTGACCTGACAGTGTGGAAGTGTGGGACGTATGAGAATCTGAGTACCCGAATCGCTCACAGAAGGGAATCGATGGCAGGCTATTCTTAGGCTGTCAGAGGAGAATATGGGCC
Organism: Halichoeres trimaculatus; assembly: GCF_033239565.1. Taxonomy (NCBI): domain Eukaryota; kingdom Metazoa; phylum Chordata; class Actinopteri; order Labriformes; family Labridae; genus Halichoeres; species Halichoeres trimaculatus. The sequence continues at coordinate 23,636,933 of NW_027437188.1, forward strand.
ACAGTGTAAGATGACTACGAGGTGGCTGGAAATACGAACCTGAAATAAGCCTGTGTTAGTGTGTGTGTGTGTGTGTGTGTGTGTGTGTGTGTGTGTGTGTGTGTGTGTGTGTGTGTGTGTGTGCAAACACTACATGTACATAAACAGTAAAAAAAAAAATAAAAAAATAAAATAATGTCATCAACAGTTAGCAGCCGTTCAGAAAAGATGGTTTAAGTAGAACAGGAAGCCAGTGAAAATTGTGGAGGACAGTCGATGTGGTTGCGTTAGCTGGAGTAAGTAAGTAGACAGACTTCACTGGAGTATTTTGTGAACTTTTGGGATGAACCATATACGGTGCTGTCGCAGTAGCCAAATCTGTAAGTAATGGGTCAGGATAGGAGAGTAGTGGATGGAAAATGCATGGTTTTTTTTAGGTGTAAGAAGGCAGCTCTGGTGGAATGAATGACAAACTGTTCAAATTTGATGTTGGAGGATTGATAGTGTCTCTGGTAATAGTGAGGAAGACATCCAACTTTTTCTTATGAACTTATGACTATGCTCACATTAATGAAGATTTTTTTTCGTCAAACTTTGTTTCTTAAATTATTGTGTCTTTATTCTCTTAATGGAACCTAAATTTCAATTTTCCACTGTTAATGTTACCCTAAATGTCTGCTCCACGACAAATAAATAAACACAAAAACAAACCAAAAAACTGACCTTCAGCCATGCTTAAGGTACATGTGCACTTACATCCATGCACCTTTACTTTCCACATTGCCACCAACATACAAGTCACACATTCATTCAGCCATTCACTGCAGATGCCAAAACCTAATCAGAGGTCTGTGAGAATGACAGCCAGTAGCAACAGTATGACATGACTACCATGACCAGTGTCACAGCCCTACCTGATGGTATGAAGGCCGCCTGCTGCTGAAACTGCATGTTGGCCAGGGCCTGTTGGTACTGGAATACACCAGCGTTGAACATAGTGGTGGCACCGTTGGCTTTTTCAAGTGCAGGTCTCTTTGGTAAAGGAGGCAAGACGGGAGGGAGCCCCTGGTGAGGGGATGACACCCAAAAAAAAAAAGAAGAAGAACAGAACAAAAAAGTGGTAGAAGGGAGTGAGGAAAAATTGAGGATGGTGGCAGTGACGTTTGGGACAGAGAGGAGAAAGAATTTCATTAGAAGATAAAGTCGTTCTTTTTGAACAGTTATCACCAACAAGCAGGCAGTGGACAACATAACATCTCTGATAAATATATAGTGGTGCTAAGTGACAGACTGTGACAACATACTCAACACTTCAAAGAGTCTTATAAAATTATTTTGAATACATGAAATATTGATTTTGCATGTAAGGCATTTTATCTTCGGGTAAAAATTGCTACAATACAAACTATTATATTGATTAATGGACTGTTGAAAGAAATTATGTAGTCAGGGCAAGCTGCACTGCCAGCTCCATGAGAAAAATACACTCTAAGCAACATTAAGACACCTTTTCTTAGCATTACACATGCAATATGGGAAGTGAGAACATCATGCAAACACTACTACATCATATAATACATCAAATTGTTACATTAACATGCCACAAACTATGTAAGATTCACCCAAGGTGATGAACTGACCACTTAAAGCAAAACTCCTGAGGTGTTTTTATCAAACTGTTTTGGTTGAAGTTTAAAATTCATATCCAAATAGTTGTTTGAGAACTCGTTTGAAAGTGAGAAAAAAATCAGTTCATCACCCCTCAGTGTTTCCTTGTTTCAGGTTGTTAAATATCTGCACCATGACAGAACTACAAAAGTATATTCACTACATCACAGCTACATGCCAAGCCGAAAAGGTGAAAGGTCATAGTACCAGGTCAAAAGTTGCGTCGAGGGGTCGCTTCAGTGATTTGACAGCCGACTGAGTCTTAATTAGCAGGCAGCGAGCACATGATGGCAATGGGCCAATGGGAGTTCAAGCGCATTAACATAAACCAGCAAGCGGAGGTGCATCATGGGGGCAGCAGTGCAGTGTGGGTTGGTGAGAAAAACAAACAAACAAACAAAACAAAACAAAAAAAACAAACATAAAAAAACAAATCATTGGAATGCAATATACAACAATAACAAGACTAGAGCATGCACATTAATGGCAGTAGGGTTACTGGGGAGAATTATTCACTTCATTTTTTTTTCTTAAAGAGGGGGTATTATGCTTTCTCATTTTTTAAATATGGATACAAAGCAACATTGCTGGATGTCCTTACTGAGCATGTGCAGATAACAAGAGAACAGGAACTGTTACAAATTCATTTGTCGTAGAAATCCCCGAATCTTTCTGTAAACTGCGCAAAATAGTCTGTTTTAAAGAACAGTATGAGATCTACACCAGCTCTTCACAAGACAGGCTAAGTGATGAGGTCATCACATAGGGACTTCCTAATTGGTTCAGAAAAAGTTGGAGGAGTGGGCCTCAAATACCAAGGTCCCATTGCTCTGCCACCAACCAGCCTATCAGAGAGCTGGCCTATCAGAGAGCTGGCCTATCAGAGGGAGGGGGGTTTGTGGAGTGGGGAGCCTTAAAAGGACAACAGCTAAAACTTTCAGACAGGGGCTGGAATGAGTGTTTATAAAACACCAGAGTAATAAAAAAGGGGATTTTTTTTTAGCTTTAAAACATGTGTAGCCACAGCATGGGTACCAGAGAGACAGTTTAAAACCTTTAAATAAGCACAATACCCCCTCTTTAGGTGCAACACTGTTGTGGTCCAGGCAGGGGAAGTTATGGGTCACATTTGTCTAATCCATAAATAAACATTGGATTATTCTGATTTATTTGATATGTTATAAGAATTCCACATTCATAGACTTTGTTTATTCGGTGTTTGTAAACACTGTGCTCTTGCATCGCTCTGACACTATATGGCTGTAATACTGGATCCTCACCCCAGGCCTGAACAATGAAGCAGGATTTTACTTGATAGGTACAGATTGCACTGAACACCAACAAGAATTAATCACTAATTAAGAAAAAAAAAAAAAAAAGGAAAGGTTGCTTTGTCTACCTGAACAACTTTAGGTATAAACACATTTTTATTAAAAGCATCCTAACTTTCCTGAAATCAGCCTTCAGCAGAAACGTAGTTGTGCAGACGTAAAGTTACTCACACCCATGGCTTTGACTCATGTTTTTCATATTTATTTTATTACCTCCATCTGTGTTTGACATCGTCAGGGCTGCAGCTGCAGCGCTTCTGACGTCTGAAATGGTCATACACGCCACAAGAATAAATCAGAGCAACAAATTAGGTTGAGGGAATAAACAGGAGTTATTAAAGTCGGATGTATCGTGCACTAATGATGGGAAATAGATATTACAAGCCTGACTACGCATATTCACTGTCAGAATTTGGTCTGCTGGTCTTTTTTCATTTTGGAAATGCAGTTTGCTCTGAGGTTCTAAAACAGGATGATGATAATGCTTGCAGTTGACTGGATGCTAACTCCTCCCTGTTCACATGAAAATATGCACAGTAACTCATGTTGAGAACCAGCTTCATTATGCCACCTATCTTTGCTTCAAGACAACTGAAATATCTCAGACAGAAGATACTTCTTTCAAGTTAATTACTTAAGAGAGTAAATAGAGTTTCCACATTTCCAGTACACACAATAATTTAGGTACAGATTGTATCTTAACATTATGGAAACTGCTGTACTACTGTAGATACATAATAATAAAGAAATCAATAAAGCATCCAAGCACAAGCCTCACCACGTCAGCTTCGATTCAAACCAAAGCACCATAGTGCGAGCTCATTGATCAGAAAAGCCCTTTTTATTCATTTATTTTATATGTGATCCAAAAAGTGTTGACTCATTCTAAAACAACCATTTTGAAAGCTACAAGCTAAACAAAAGCAAAAGAATAGCTTATGACTTTTAAAATTTTAAGAGAAAAAGAGGGAAAAAAAACAAGTCCAATTTTACCATTACACCAGTATGCAGGTCTGATGTTACTCCAGATTCAGTTTCCTTGCTTTTGAATAACTGCTGCATAATGACATCTGCAGTATAGTTGGCAGGGTGAGCAAAACCTCATTTTGTCCCCTTACAGGAAACTTTTTCTGCATTGCAGAATTGTGGTTCAAATTGATTTCATAGTTGCCCTTTCAACAGAAAAAAAGAAAAGAAAAGAAAAGAAAACAACAACAACTATTGGCTGTCAACAAGAGTAAATATGAAACTAAGAAAGCGGGAAAATAAGGGGGGGCAGGGATAGCAAAGTCAGAAAAATGGCAGCAGGATCACTACAGCCTGCTGCTCATAAAAGCACACCATCGCACTGTATTTTTGATGTGTTTTGAGCTGGGGGGGGGCACAGGAGGGGTGCAGGGAGATCAAGTACAGGGTGGAAGATCCTGACTGTAACAAGTATGAAAGAACTAAATAAACAATAAGCCTCATTATCAAATAAGAATTTTTTGATTTTGGGATAACTTCTTGACATCCTCTCTTTGAATTGCTCTGGTGATTCTTTGACTCCATTAATGACCTTTTCTGTCTCAGTGTTGTAATTTATGTTCAGATACCTACCATGGCTGCAGCAGCAGCAGCCTGGTTGACTTGGTGTTGGGTGGCTTTGATCTTGGCCTGCAGGTGAGCTGGAGGGTGAAAGTACTTGCACTTCTCCCTCGAGCAGCGGCCCTTTATGTAGTCCATACACACAGTGACTGTGTTGTCGTTGGTGTCAATCATCGTGCTGTCTGCAGGGTGGGCAAAGCGGCAGTCGTTCTCCCCGCGTGTGCAGTTCCCTCGCTGGTATTCCCGACATACCTGGAGCACAAAAACACACACTTCTTTTCCTCTTTGTCCACATGACAATAAGACCTCAGACACACACAAGCACAAGACCACGAACAGTCATTATGAAGTCACAGTTCACTTTACTTCATGTTTGATGAAGTAATCAATCTGCTCAGTCATTTGAGAACTTGACAATCACTTTAGCAGACAGAGCTAACCAATCTTGATGACAGATCCAGCCATTACAGCTGATTGATAAGCAGAACAGGCTGTAACCGGCGTTTACAGACTCATCAATCACACCACATTTATCCATTATTCAAATGAGCTGTGTTGTTGTTGTTCCTCAGAGGAAACAGAAGGGGGCAGCATCTGCATGAGCAGCTGGGAAACTGATTGCCTCAGCCTGAATGCGAGGGCTCAATGAGGCTCATGGGAAATATAGAGGCTGGTTACCCTCGAGGGAGGCTGTCGCTGACGTAATCACAAACCCACACATAAACACACACACACACACTCACACACAAACAGAAGGTGGGTGCACTTCTGAATTATGAGGCAGCGTTTTTTCCTGGAATTAAATTTTGACACTTAAAGAGCTGTGCAATAACTTAAGATGTCCATTTCAGCGCCAACAGACACTGTTGAGTCTCATTCAGAAACCTATCTTCCTCCAAATGAAATGTAATTTCATGCTACGCTGTATCGATCTATCAGTTATTGAGATAGAACAAACCATTTGCCAAATGTCTGTTTACCGGTCTCACTGTCTGCATGCATAAAGGATTTGATTTGCTGGTGGAACGGTGGGCAGACAAAAGGCCACCATCGCTGCTATCTACAAACTAACCCTGCTCTGTTTGCTGTCATGACGGCTCATCATCCGCAATCACCCATCTGTGAGCGGCGGCCAGGCAGGAAGGATTCTCCCTCCTGTCTGTCTCCTCATTTCTCTTACGTACCTGCCTCACATACTAAATGTTCACATGTGAATTGTCACGTACAGGCAGACATAAATTCACCACCACTGCTGCTATGGTCTTATTTAAAAAAGAGAAAGAAAGAGAGACAGGGAGAGGGAGAAAGAGAGAGCGCCTTGTTGTCAGGCAGATGTTAGAGCTGTAGGGAGGGAGGGTAGAAACAAGGGAGACAGTGAAATGTAAGACTGGTTGATGAATAAAGAGTAAAGGACAGGGAGATGGGGATCAAGGAGACACAGTGAGAGTCTTTGGGGGATCATGTGTGTGTGTGTGTGGTATGGAAACAAAATTAGCACACACTTAATGGAAGTGAAGTGACGCTTTCGTGCCAGGTGTGTGTGTGTTTTTTTTCTGAACTGTGTTTAATCATGCATTAGAGGGAGCTAACTCGGTGAAAGTGCTTAGTTGGACAAACAAATAAAGGGGCCTGTTAATCATATTTCCATTCCCATGGTAACCATCCCTCTGGGCCATTTATATCACCATGGTTGCAGGTAAGCAACATGCGATTTTTATGCATGCTGAAAGTCAGCACTAAAGCTGAGCAAGAGATGTAGACAGAGAAATATTTCTGGGGAGAGCTGTCTTCTAAAATAGGAAATTTCTCTCAGCCTCCAGGAAATAGCCTGTAACATATCTAACGACTGGTATGTGTGTCAGCTTGCTGAATTCCAGCTATGTTTATTCTGAATGACACACAAGAGAAACTAAAATATGGCCAACCCTTTTTCTTGAAGATATTTTTAGAGAGCCTAGTTCCTGGTGATTGAGGCTAGTGTATTAAGTCCCTTGGTCAAAAACCAAACCAGGACTCCCAGCTGGGGGCAGAAGTGACCACTGAGCCACAGCTTCTTCAGTGACAAAGCAGTTAAATCACACAACAGCTTTCTCCTCTCAATTATTGCATTTGGCTAATAAATATTTCATATTTGCTTGTGTGTTTGCTGGACTGCAGAATGCTTTCAACCCATTGCCAGAAGATCATTTCACTGTGAGTCAAGACCCGCATGTTCCTCTCCTCCTTCCTCTCAGCAGTCACGACTCCTCCATGAAATTCAATCAAACCTCCCTCATTACTTTCTGTTATCTTCCCCTCTTCCTCACCCCTATGACCACAACAGGTCTGCAAATTGTTTCCTACCTCACCCTGCATCACTTTTTCCTGTCATTGACCCCCTTCCCTCGGCGTATGTGTGTCATGTACCCATTTGTCGAGGCCCGCAGACCATCTCTGCTTCGCCTGCTATTAATTAGCCAGCTACCCCACTTTAAGTTTCAGGTGTAACCTTCCTAACGTGCCCACACGGCTTTTAAATTGCCCCAATACTCTGCTGTGAGTGTTTCCCGGGTGGGGCGGCATAATGGATGAGATTGGCTTACTGTCCAATTAATGATTATCTGGACACAGCCAGAGGAGCGGCAGTCAGGTTTCAAATGACGGATTGCTTTCACAGAAGAGTTAAAGATTTGTCCCCGAATATACAGTATGAGTTAAGTTTGTGGCATACAGCGCTGCCTCCTGCCTGCTGATGGGACGCAGAATCGGCAGTGGGGATGTTTGCAGAGAGATACTCTCATTAACATCTGTGTCTCTTTGCTTAAGTCTGGGTAATGGCTGTAATATGGTAATGGGATGTAGTTACGGTTACAGAAACTGTGTACTAGATACATAATTAAAGTCAACAAACAGAATCAGAGGAGGCAGGACTTCCTCAGCCCAGTGCTTTTAATATTCTAACAGGCAGACACCCCTTTTCAAAGCTACGTGTGTGTTCATAGCTGGGAAAGGGATTCTCACCATGTGATTTGTTAACATTTGGTTGTTTAATCCGAAAGTGTTAAATAGTTACATTACCTAATTGTGTCACAATATTTTACCTCTCTTTTGTACTGTGTGTTAAACAAACACAGCATAAAAAGATAGACAGTGTGACAGCTCTCATAAAGTAAAGCCAAAACATTTGGAGCTCCTCATCATAACAGTCTGCAGCATTGGTCTTGGAGCCCACCTCATTTTGTTTTTAACCATACATAGTTTTTGTCATCTTAGTTTGTTCTTTCCATGCTGTTTTTAAAAACATGTAGATTTTTTTGGGGGGGATAATTTTGTTCTTTTTAGTAAGTTTAAGTAAAAAAAAAAATCGAGGTATGGAGTCATGATTGACAGCTCTGTTAACAAATGTGGTTTTGATTATCTTATGTACACCCAGTTAGCAGTGTAGAAGAGGAATATAATGCAAAGTAGCAATCCTATCTAATGTCCCAATACACTCTCAGTCTATTTAATATGTGTTTCTATCGACTGAAGGGATGGAACATCTGCATCACAGCTCCACCAGCTTATCTCACATAGACTCTGATTCCCAAAGCAATGCAACCAGCAATGTGTCAGTGCACCTCTTTAAGCTATTTTAGCTTCACTTTTGAACAGTGTGAGGTGTATAGACACCTTTACATACAGTCTGTAGTGTAGGCTTGTGTTTTTTCTCACCTCCAGTCTGTCTGTCCTCATGAGTTTCTGTGCAGCGGCAGCAGCAGCAGCCGGTACCGGGACGCTGGGGTTGCTGGTGACCAGTACAGGGGCGCTGGGCAGGATGTCAGCAGGCATCAGGCCTGGCGACACAGGGCCAAGGTAGGGGTTAAACGCAGCAGCTGCTGCTGCAGCAGCATTGACGTTGGTTGCAAGGCTGGGTGTGACTGAAAACATGGGCTGTGGGCACATGAAAATGAGAAAAAATGGTTAGAAAGATGTCTCAAAAAGTCAATTCATAAAAAAATTCTAAATATTTAATTAAGTTTTCATAAGTACAACTCCACCCTCCTACATTCCTTTTCAAATATCCCATTGAAAAGGGCAAAATGAGAGATGTGTGTGATTACGAGGAGCTGAGCAGTGGTTAAAGCCTGTAGTTCGGATAATGAAGGAAAAATAAAGATGGCAAAAAGTACAGTTGATGGGCTCACATCAGAGCAAACACAATATGTCTTTGATGGCTGCTTGTCTTTCATTTGACATAACACATAAAAGAGGTCTTCACTCTGTATGCTGTGTCACCCACTCCCCATGGCTCCAATTGAATCACACGCTTCACACACCAGAGAACACACACATATAGGAGTAATAAGGATGAGAGATGTCACGCTGTGTGTGCAAAGAAAAGAGAGGGCAGGAGGCTTTACTGTTCAGGGGGGAAAAAACCTGCTGCCTATATGTGGTTTACCAAGGTTTGAAAAGAAAACTTCCCATGAGGGAGGCTAAGGAGCATGCTAGCTGACGTATTGCGCTGTAAGTTTTCCCTCCACGTTCCTGACCTCAGGCCCAGTCTGAGGATTGTCTCTTGAGTCCCTGCCAACACGACACAGTGAGTAATAGAGCAGCAGGGCTGAACGGCTACATTCCTCTAAAAAAAAACAACAACAACTCCTCACCGCTCTTGGATGACTCAGAAAAATCTGGAAGAATGGCGTTGACTCTCTGCCCTCTGGAAGACGATTTACATCCCGTCACAAGGTCTGGATTACGAATTTGTCCCTCTTTAAGGCTCTTAAAAATCAGAATGGGATTTCCTCGTCTCAAGGTTGGGATGATGTCACATTAAAAGCCTCATAGTCACGAGGTTGTAACACAGCAGTGATGTCATCCTGCAAAAGTTTGTGATCCTTTAAATGGCCTTGTCTGGAATGTCTCTCCACTTAGCATTGAACGGTTTCCAATAATGATAGGTCGTGCAGATTCCAGCTATAAATCTCAGTCTCAATGGATTGAAAACAATTATGTGAAATTGAGCATGTATACACAGTAGGAACAGAATAATTTCTCACTGCATGCTTCCTGTCAACAAAGGCTGTTTTTGCTGCAGTGATAATGTGCCTGTGAAGCTCTGTCTTTGACAATCTTATTATACAGACTTTCTCTTTAAATGGAGCAAACTTACATGAGCAGATCAGTAGATATATGTTAATTATTCAAACACATTTGGTGTTGAGATCATTTCTACAAGACTGAAAAAAAAGATTTCTATGAATTAAAAAGTAAGATCAAAAGATGGGTGATCTAACAGAGCTGTGTTACCCTGTCACACTGTTAAAACTTGTTTTTGAAAAATAAATCAGATGATCATCTGTTCTTAAAAGAGAGGATGCACTCTGTCTTTTAAGCATTCAGCTTTGACCTGTCTAACCATGGAGTCAATCAGAGGTACAGACTGAAAAGCTGAATGCTTCTTGATCTAATTGTTTGCCCGACTAAAACGGTCTCAATATTCCCAGTATCCTATCACCTCGCTTCCTCCAGTTTAAAAAAGTTTCTTTCACTATTTTGTTTTTACAGCAAAAAATATAATGTGATGGACAATAGATGATGAAATTAGCAACTGGTTAAATAAAAAAAATGAGGCAATGGGAAGCAGAGAAAAGATTGACTGCATTCGTTACTAACCTAAAGTTATCAAAAAGAGGCAAGATGTGCGTTGAAAATTTTGACCACCCAGGGCTCTAATTTCGTAGACCAGGCGCAAGCGCAGGCGCACCTGCCCTGCGCCGGCCTTTGCCGCGTGGACAGGGCGTGACCGGCGCACTTTTCAAGTTTCCTGCAGTGCCAAGAGAGGCGCAGTCAAGGTGCAGTGGAGCACAGAGGTGCGCGTCCATGCCTCCCTCCACGCAAATGGCAGAGAGGGAGGAGAAAAGCTATGAGTGGGTTTAACACAGCCAAGTGCTGTTTTCACCAATCAACTGAGCCCCTCTCCTCGCCTTTAAATGCCCTGCAGCCGAGGCGCAGCGTCTGATTGGTCTGAGTGATCCCCAGCACCACGGAGAGTGTGCTGGAAAGACTCAGTAGCGGAGACGGTCAGAGCCACTGTCCCTGCAGCAGAAGAATGGACAGTGGGGCGCATCAGAGGACACGAAGCGCGTCACCGTGGGCCAGCTCCCGGAACAGATGTAATCTATTCCTTTGTCATTAATAGGAGTACAAAATTAAGACACAGTTACACAGCTGGCTTATCCATTCAGAATACTTTTGATCCACCTGCACTCCTGGTTTGTCATCACCAAATAGCAGAACCTTTGGTGATATACTGTATACTCTCCCGGTGTCTCCGCCTCATCCTCCTTACAATAATGTACTACATCTTTTTAGATCACGTTAAAAATAAAGATTAAAACAGAGAAATATGGGAAATCATGGGTAAATCCTGAGTGACATACATTTATTTTGTCTCTTTTTTCTTTGTCTTTTCTCTCCCTCTTTTCTTTGAATTAAATGAAATAAGAGAAGCCAGATATATACTCATTATCAGATGTTAGGCTGTTTATTGTTTTATTGTAAGATGTGCATCAAACTTCCAGCTGCTGTCAGGTTAACTTTCCACTATGACAAACGGCTTTAATCTGACATCAGATGTGACGGGACATTTAATATAGATATAAGTGTATATGCTGGTTCAGACGGTTACATTAAATAGTGATTGCTGTGATTGTTTATTGCATTAAAATGTGCCTGACACTCTGGAAACCTGCCTCTGAGGCTTTGTTGACATGAGCTGACATGACCTGTCACCAAATTACAGCTGTGGAGGGTGCGCTCCGCCTTGCGCCGAGGATAGACCAGGTTGGAGCTGGCGAGCTTTCAGCGCACTTTTTAGGCACAAAATTGTCACTGCACCAACATGAATCTGCTGACACCTCCCCCTGGTGCGCCGTCAACTCCCCCTGGCGCGCAGTCACACCCATCTCTGCGCAGACGGTCTACCAAATTGTCAAATTGGCAGCGCATGGCGGTGCGCCGCACGAAATTAGCACTGCGCAAGGTGCGCAAGGTGCGCCAGGCTTGCGCCCCCTGTGCGGCGTTACGACATTAGAGCCCCCAAAGTTTTTCCTCTTACATAATGACCAGCTTATCATGTATCTCTTTGTTTTTGTTGACTTGTGACAAATTAGTTTGTAGGTTATATTTATCTAACTGTACTTGGAGAAATCCATCAAAAAGCAGCTCATCCCGATAAAGCCACTAAGTAAAAAATAAACCCCATTGTTTGTAATTGCACAGCTTAAATGTGCATTTTGAGCTTCAGGCAGCCTTACGCTGATTTGACCCTTGGTTATTATAATAAAACTATTTACGAAGTCATGCTTACAGACCTTATTTACAAATATGTTATTTTTAGATCACCCAGAGGTGTAATTGAAGTTTTGATCACTGAAAAGTTTCAGTTTAACAACACCAATGAATAAATACTGATACAAATTTACAACTGGCTCTCAGCAGACAGTAAATATTTCTCTCTAACTGATGTTTGTGCCTCTATTAGTGAATCAGGTGTTATTTGCTACGAGGCTCACTGAAAAAGACAAAAGCACATTTTGCTTCAAAGGAAGGCATGCACCACAATACAAACAATCATACTTTTTAGACAGAGACCATTTGAAATGACGGCCTGCCTCAAATACAAGCGTCCTTCATGTGAAGGCCTGGTACTTCCTGCAGTCAAAGCAGCTGAAGGCCTTGATTTACGTTTGAAGAAGTTACATACGGCATATTGTTGTTCTGTATTTGTACTCAGTGTAGACACAGATTTTTTTTAGTTCTGTATTTTTACTCTAGAAAGGGGCAACATATAAAACTTGTGGCTGAACATATGGCAGTGTAACTCCGTCCTCTGAGCTCAGTTTTCAGACTGCTTTAAACATGCTATTTCAGACCTTTATTTTCTTCAGAAAATCTATAACATCACAAAAATATAAAACTAACGATAGTCAAATATACTAGGCCTAGCTTAAGGGGCCATTTACACAACAATGGATATAGTAAGAAACGCAAAGGTACTGTTGGGTTCTGCCTCATTTTGACACGGAAATTAGGTTTTAGCTGACCTGATATGGAACTTTTAAAAATGGCCTCCAGAGTGGAATTGTTCTGAAACACAGCTGCCACTGTTCCTGTGTAAACAGCAAGCCAGAGTTTTCAGTGGAATGCTGACATCACGCTCTTCTCCACAAATGCGCATGAGTGTCGCTGCTTGTGCTGCTGAATCTGCCGACTGTCTTTCAACAATATATGAATCTGTTGCACCACTTCTGCACTCGCCAATACACCAGATGATTGGCCCAACTCTACTTCGGCAGAGATCTCCTAAAAGCTGCTTCTGGACAAGACACTTTTAGCGCCAACTACAGGCCTGGTAATGCTTTTTTTTTTTTTTTTTTTTTTTGCATTTGGGGGGGAATGACATAACAGCATTTCCAGGGTGACAGTGGGCTGGCCAATCAGAAGAAAGTGGGCTTGTCAGAGAGAGATAGGAAATGATAGGACATTTAAGAGATAGGACATGAAATTGCTGGTGGCAGTCACCACATTTATACCCTTGTTATACCTCATCTGTAGTAAGTAATTTTAAAGAAACTCTTTGAATTCTTGCAAAGCTACCATGTCAGAGGTTGTCAGAAGTTTGAGTAAATGAGACTAATATCTAATTGAGCTACAGCCAACCAAACCAGAGGAAGCTGTAGGAATAACACACTTGAAGAAAATGACTTGATAAAGTCTTTGATTTCTCACCTATTCAAACTTTTGGATGTCGAAAAGTTCTCCACTTTATACAATAAAACCAACCAACAGATTTATATATTTTTTACAGTGTTCCCTGACAACAGAATCTTTTTACTCACTTCTATTCCTAAGATGATTGGAGCGCCACAGTAGCTCCACTGAGAACAGTCTTCATCTTTGCTTTGTTATTTTGCTGGCACTTTTAAACACAAGCCTTCCTCCAACCCAAACATGGAAATACATCTAATTACAGAAGCAAGGCAGCTCTTGGAAAGCCCTTCCCTTGTGGCCTTCATGGTTTCATTCCCCTTATTTTTGTACTCTGACTGCATCAAACAGGCGTACAAAGTTTCCCCCTGGTGATTTTTTTTTTTTTTGTGTTTGTGTGAGTGAGTGATACAGAGTGATAATTGTAATGTTGCCTATCCCGCTGACGTTGACTCTGTAATAAAAAGCATCATGAGCACCATCACTCACGGCAGGCTGTAATGGACCCTAATTACTCCACCCTCTGCACAGGTCCATGCGTGAAATGAGAGCACTCTCCTACACACATGGATGGAAGGAGAGCAGGTATAGAGCAAAAAACGAGGAAGCAGCAGATATAAAAGTGTTAAAGCTAGCGAGTGTGAGGGCAGGAAACTCAGCTTGACACACGAGGGAGAGATGGAGGAAGAAAGTGTGATTTTTCGAGAGGCTGGTACCTGGTTTTACCCTTTGTTCTCTTTGCACACTCTTCTCCCAAACTGAAACAGGTTTAAAGCCGTCTATCCTCACTATACTGTCGCCCTATCTCCTTCACTTTACCTACCTGTCTTTACTCTGCCCATTTATCTCCTCCTGCCTCACTCAGCGTTCCCTTTCTTCTTCTTCTGTGTCCTTCTCTGTCAGCCCGTCTTTCTCCTCCTCTCCCCTCCTTCTCTCTTCTTCTCTCCCTCTCCACATGACATAAACAGAAAAGGGAAAGCTTTGCAGCCCCAGGGAGATCTATTGCTTCTTTTAAACCCTTTCATGGCTGTCTCTGTTCCTCTCAATAGGCCCCTCGACTCAGCCCCTCATCCCTCCTAGATAAGGGTGATAACCCACCGGCTAAGTGTGTACGTGTGTGCGTGAGTGTGTGTGTGGCTGAGATTTTTGGAATAGTCAGAGAGAAATTTACTCCAGTGCTCTCACTTAAAACATAAAGAGATGAAGGAGAAGACTTGGAGCCTGACTGACGGGTCTTATTGAGTTAGGGAGGTCTCACCGAGCGCAAAGAGATTCATTTAAAGTGACTGAATGGATCTCCCAACATCACCTTGAAGATCTGCAGAGCATGCAGCACAGTCACAGCACAGAGAGATTCCTGGTGTAAGTTACCTAGGGTGTGTTTTTGTGTTCATGCATTGATTTATGTGTGTGTCAATGACCGCATAATGATAAAATAACAATACACTGGTTGCTGTGTAAAAATCACCTACAGTGATGCTGTCTAACAAAAAGGTTATGCTGTTTTAACAGAGTCTAAAACTCCTATGAGGAATTTCAGTTTGAGTTGACTTTGGCGCCCCCTGTGGACAAAGGGACTCCCTTAATAGCTGTCCTTGTCCAGACCATTCAATGGTCCTGTTTGCTGTCAAAATATCTAATTCTGTTCCTTGAACAGTTTAAAATTTCACTCTCTGTAAAACTGTTGTTTGTTGTTTTCTCTCCTGTTCGCATTTTATCTGTTGGTCGGACAAGTTAGCATGTTTTTCTTGGATGTTAATCAACAAATTACACCCATAAAGTATTTTTGCCTTTTTTTAAACTTGGGAAAAATACAATGGATGTTTGTCACTAGCTTGTAAGTATATTAATTAACAATACATGAACTAAGAGTAAGAGTGGGTTATCTTTTTTGAAAAAAATAAAAAAAATAAAAAACTCATTGGCTGGTCTTGAGAGTAGAGAGCCCCACACTGCCAGCTGTTTCAGAGCATTTTGACCAATCTTTTAAGACCCACAAAATATTATTTTTTATTTAAATACCAAAAGAAATCATAGACTCTCTTTTTTGCATCAGGAAAAAGTTTGCCTCTACCTTCTTCTGTTCTTTAGTAACAAGCAATAACAAACCTATTTTTGATCAAAAGAAAGGGTAAACAAGCTTTGATTAGTTTTAGCACTCATCTCCAAAGCTTCATCCTTTGATCCTCTCCATGATCTCCATTGTCTTTCCTCACGATCACGACACATTCTTTAAGTATGAGCTGCCTGAACTCGTCCAACCTCCAATGTGTCCCATCGTCTTTCTGTCAACTCACATCTTTTTTTCATAATCTATGCTGATCTCTCATCCAACGTGAGCACCACTGCCACCTTGTTAGTACACTGGTCTAAAAGCCTGATATTGTTGGACAAGCTCTGGCAGACTGTCCGCCAGGCCGTCCACCAGCCCGCTAAGATGAAAAACATAATTGTTGATTTTAGACATGAATGGCAGCCAACTAGTTAACATAATAGTTGAAGAACCTCTCGTAATCCCATTGCTAGTAGTGCCTCATGAATCTAGCAATGCAATAAAAAAATTCAGTGCCTATAGCATCTGTAGGGTGGGATAGTTTTTCATGCAGGCCAAATAAATTGATTGGTCATTGTACGCACCAATCAGAATAATAACCAGAATCTTATCAGTTGTTTCTGCCAAACTAGCTGATTGTCTGACAACTGAGTGAGCAGGTTTGATTCAACTGCCTTTTGTGAGTGAGGTTTGCCTTCCCTTACATAGTCCCAAAATCATGCTTATCTGGCTCCGAAAGGAATAAGCTGTAAAAACTATTGACAACAACGGCGGAGAAAGAAAGCAGGCAAAGTTTTCAGCTTAACTTCCATCGATGACATCTGATACACACTAAAATAAGGGGACAAACTTGTTAGGATTAGCTGCCTTTCAGTGATGGTGACAGCTGAGGGAGACAAAGGAAGGAAAGCATCATCACTGTAGCCATTAGGAGCAGATATTTACTATGCTAGTGCATTGGTTCGTTTAGCAAGATTTTTTTAAGTGTCTAAAATTTTGTGAAAGTATCATGCTAGTGGAAAATCATGTGTACTAACTGGTTAGTGCTGCTGCCTGAATTTGCCTGTAGGTGTGAGCGTACTAGGGATGGAACGGTTTATGAAAAAAAAATTGAACTGTTCAGTTTCACTCACTCAGTTAGGGCACATGTGCTCTGTCCAGCTTGTGTTTTTCTTTTTTTCTTTGTTTTACATCTCAGTTTAAAGCAAGTATGTAGCTCGGATCATAAGCATGTGCAACCTGAGGCGAAGGACAAAGCGGAACAATTGCGGGGACGCATGTGTGTTGTTAACATGACGGGCGGAGAAGACAGAGTACCTGTGTCGTTGTGTCCCTCTACTGTCTGGGAGCTCAGTGTGAGCTCTGATGACGGTGGTAAGAAAGTGGAGGGTAAAACAGCGACTGAGTGTTGCCAACTTAGAGACTTTGTTGCTACATTTAATGACTTTTCAGACCCCTCTGGTGAGTTTTTAAAAAAAACAACAATTCTTGCGACTCTTCTAGAGTTTGGATCTAACGTTGAAGTGTGTTTTGATCTCCTCAATGGGCAGCGTATGTTAGCCCCTCCCCTATCCAAAACACAGAGACAGTCCCCACTCGCAGCAGATGAAATGTGTGTGTGTGTGTGTGTGTGTGTGTGTGTGTGTGTGGTGTTTAACCCGCTTTCTGTTTCTCCCAGGTTATATTTCTCTGTTCTTCAGAGTCCATGACAATAACCTGCAAATGGATAGTTAGCCAATAGTGACTTTCCTTACCAAGGAGTTGGCATGTTGAAACTAGCAAGGTTTCACTCAGCTTTAATGATGTTTCAAATGGGAAATAGCTTCATTCTTTCAGGATTTTTATGACTATACATGACATCATTGATTAGAAATAGTCTATTAATAGTGGATTACTGGGGTATATGGTAAAAATGAAGGTGTTAAAGGTCCCACACTGTGCTCCTTTTCTGAAGTTTAACATGGATCACTGATGTCTTCATGGAATGATAGTAACATGTTTTGGTCCGAAAAGTCAATAAATCAAGCACAGCAGCATTGTTTCCAGGCTCTCATAGCCCCTCTGTTCAGAACGGTCTGATTTAGTGGGCGTGACCTTCATATGTAAATGATCCACCGCTGATACCGCCCCGCTCTTCCGCGTCACTGAGAGCGGTGCCACAAGCTCCAAGTGCACAGTCTTTAGAAAACAGTGAAGCTCGTTAACCGTAACATTACAGGCTGAAACAGCAGGCTAACTGTAGCTAAAGTAAGCATTCTGAAGCTAACACAGAGACTGGGGGGGACACTGAGGAAAAGCTCTTACATCTGCTCCACAGCACACAGCATTTAAAATACTCACATTTCCAGGGTTCATGGTTTGTTGGCAGACGAAAACCGTGACTACAAAACCGTGATAAGAACTGAGCTGGGTTTTGTGAACCGTTCCATCCCTAGAGTGTACATGTGTCTGGTAAAGTTGTTTGTCTCTGTGTTGGCCTGGTGATTGACTGGCGACCAGTCCAGCCTCTCGCCCTAAGATAGACACCCACAACCCAGAACCAGACAAGCATTAAAAGATGAATTAATAAATGAATGATAACATATCTAGATTTCGCACCTGGGAATGACACACAGGCTCTTTGGATACAAATAATGATAACACAGCCCTAATTCCACAACCTCCATTCAACTTAACCTCCAGCTGTTGTCCTCCAATGTACGTTTGTGTGAGAGAAGCAGGCGGGCTCTTTTTGGTTGTATCATTTCAAAATCTTGTTCACTTGTGTAACACTTTCATTATACTACCCCAGCTTTAAATTATCACAAAATCTTTACACCAGATCTTCTATCTTCTCATGCAGCTCTGTAACTAAATCCAACCATTTCTTTGTTTCCCGCTAATATGTTGTGTAACGAGCATGGGGAATCAAGACCAAACTTTCATGCCAGCTTGAACTATTCTATTCATGCTTCTACACAGCATTGAACAAAGAAAAATGACTGATTTGTTTTGCTTGTATATTCAGAAGAAAGGCAAAATGAGCTGGCACAGGCGACCTCCCTTAACATATTTAATTCAATGAAACCCTGCAGAAATTTTTTGTCAAGCCAGTTAAATGCACTCCAGAACCAGAGATGAAACTGCATAACATATTTTCAGCAAGGTTTCAGAGTTCAGAAGTTCAGTGATCAATTTGCTTTGAAAGGAAAAAATTCAATTAACATTGCAATGTTTTCCATTCTGACACACACACAAAAAACAAGGATTTAATACTCACGACTCATCCTGATCATAGAATCATGAATAACTTTCTAATTCTGTGTCATTGTCTGATTACAGAGATGTTTCTCTGTTTTAAATTTCTTGGCTTTGTTGCAGTTTTGGCAAAGGAGGTAATTTCAACTTGGGTAAGGTGTTCCTTGTACCTGTAGTTAAAACAACCACTTTTCTGGGTATCATAATCTCCCTAATAGGACTCTATAGACATACATGTGAGTATGAAATAAGTGTGAGAGTGTGTGAATGCCATCATACATATCCTCTTACCACTGGCTGCAGCTGTGTGCCGGGCATCATGGCGTTTGCTAGCTGCATCTGCTGGGCCAGCATGGCCATGTTTTTCTGCTGGATGAGATTGTTTCTGCCATTGATCTCCAGCTGGGTCTTTAGGTGGGGAGGAGGATGCAGGTACTTACAGTTCTCCCTGGAGCAGCGGCCCTGAGAAGAGGGGGAGGACGGAAGAGGAGACAAGGAGGACAGGGAGGTGGAAAGAGGCAAATTAGAAAAGTGTTTCCCTCAACTGTTGCCTAATGTAAAAAAGTAATGAGCCTTGACTCGGGTTGCTGCCCTCCCATTTAGCAGGCGCTGACCTAACATCCCTGACATCTGGGCCTGCTCTTGGGTAAACCATGAGCAAGACTGATCAGATCTGATGGTTCCCTTCCCCGATTTTCTGAAGGTCCCACCAAGAGACAAATCAGCTCTGAGAGCTGAGATAAAGAGGATTAGTGTGTCTATCTGCTGTCTGTTAGCAGTGTGTATCACACAGAGGGAAAGAAAAGAGACAGAGAATGATGCACTGTCTCAGTAATGACACAGACACTTTTCATTATCCAATCTGGCAATTATCCAATCTGGTAATTACTTAACTTGATTAACCCATTAAAAAATTTGGTCCATGAATTTTAGAAAATTCCTCAAAATGGTTGTCTCTGCTGACAAACAGTTGAAACACAGATGATAATCAGTTTCAAATCACTTGAGACAAAGCAGGAGATCTTCAGGATTCAGTATCTGTAGCTAAATAATGTCTCATATCTTGCGATAAGAATGATAAAGATGAACATGTGATTAAAAGCTGTAGATTCTGTTGATCAAATGTTGTTTTAAATGACTAAGAATTTCAGCTTCAACATTGTCTGCAAAAATATTGACAAAACTGACTCAATTCTACTCATATGTCATACTAAATACATGTTAAAAAATACATTTACAGTAAAATATGGAAAAGAGGCTCAAGTAGAAAAGCTATGACACAATACAATAGGATAAGATACAATACAGTGCAGCGGCAACATAGCATATGAAATTATATGACACAGTAAAATAAGTAGTATTAATTTGCTGCATCATAACAGGAAATGATGCAACTTAGATTGAGTGTGATTAAGAAACTTGCTTAAACATGACCTGTGGTGTTCCACAGGGATCAGTTTTGGGACCCAAATGGTTAATTTTACACAAACACTAAGAGTTACATGCTGAGTGTCTTAATCTCCTTGAATTCACAGTTCATGCAGGTATTATAAATATTTCATGTTCTAGGGTGACCTGCAGCAGCTTTTAAAAGTGATCAGAAAGGAAATTTTTAAACTGAAATATAGAATTTACATAGATCAACTATTATTTAACTGTAACAAAACAAAAGTGAAGCTATTTTAAAATCACAAGCTAAACAGAAGGAAATTGATAAAGTGAAAACTAAATGAGTATATAAAAGCAAATTTCTGGGTGATATAACACATGAAAAGCTCTGCTGGAATATACACATCACATGAAAGAGCTATAGGGATCATAAATCACACTGGACATTGAGAGGAATCAAAGTTTCTGTTGTTTAAAGTCATTTATGGCATTGGTTCAATTTAGAAGTCATGTATAAGGAGCTGAATAAAGTATTACATGGTAACATTTAGAAAAATGTTGATTGGTAAAAAGAGTGGGAGATTTGAGAAGGAAATTTAATTAAAATAGCCCACAACCTCTTAAAAATGTGAACCTCTGAAGTAACTATGAAACAGCCTTGACACGGTAAACAAAATGAGAAATACAATTCATAAATTCAAATGGAGAGTGAAACAGTTATTGATAGACAAATATTAATTGGAAGGGTTGGATAAGTTAATTAAAAGGGAAAAAAAATCACATATTTGTTTTGTGTTTCTTGCTGTTTCTGATATATAATGTATAATTCAGTACTGCGGTATTTTTTTAATGATTTGATGTTATTTGAAAGGAACAGGGCAGAATAAACATTGTAGATACTTTTAGATTGTAACATTGTTTTATGATCAAATGTTTAGATTGGCCAAAAAGAAAGATTTTTTAGATTATGATGTGATTCACATGTTTTTACACCAATAGATAAAACCAAAAATGTAAACAGGAGCAACAATCAAGCCCAGCCTTATGACGATACAATATAAAGTGACCCAACTTTGCTGTTGCACTTCTCTCCTCATCTCCTCCACAAAGAAGAATTGTCCATGAAATCAAAATTAGCAAAGCAAGATGCTCTCCTCCATCTTCCAGCCTGATGCTTGATGTCTTACGCTACCCAGTGAATCCCTATTGATCTCTTTCCAATTGAGACAAATTACCTACGTGTCAATGCTTTACATCATTTCAGACAAAACAAAACAGGCAGGGGAACTGATGCAAAATCGAAACATGATTGGGGACTTTTGTGACAACACACACACACATATATCAAAGAGCTGTATCTATATTCTTCTAGTGTCTACAGGCAGTGTGTGCACTGGGTGCTGCTTCGTGCTGTGGGTGATTATATTCATCCAGCAGCCGGCAGCCAAAGGGGAGAAGGAAGGAATGCAATTTACACTCTCATAATGCCTGCCCCGCTGAACACTCCCCCTGGATGGGTGTAATATTTTAGATATCTCTTCCTCTTTCTTTACGAGATCCCTTTTTCTATATTCTTTTTCATTCCCCTCAATCCCCTATACATCCCAGGCTATGTGAAAATGTCTGCATGCAGAACACAAATACTTCCCTCACTTTCTTCTTCTCTCGCCTCTTTCTACCGTCCATCAAAATTCATCCTCTCTCCATCTCTTCTCATTCCTCCTTTATATAAATCTATTTCCACAGGATGGGGAGACCAACCCTGCGGCAACTCCACACTACCACCTCCCATGGGGAATTAGAGGTTGGCTGTCATGCTGGTGCTTATCTCAGTGCGATTACCTGCTGCCCACTGCGGCCCGCTATGACACCTGCTTTCACAACCTAACACATACACTCTCCCACTCTCTCTTCATTCCTCCCACCTCCCTTCTTTCCTCTCCTTACATCTCGCCCTATCTCTCCATCTCTATACCCTCATGAAGCCAGATCTGCCTGGATACAGCAAGGAAAGGTACTCTGCATTGGAGAGCAGCAGAATGTCAATAGTTCTTCCAGCATTTTCATTGGTGGAGAGCTGAGAGCGATAGTAGTCTCAGCCGGCGGATCGGCCTCGAGGCACACATTAACAATGCTCCCAGTCTGGCTCTTCCCTGTGTGGCTGCGACTATTGATCAGTGCTAATTGGCTAATGTCTTTTGATTTTCAAGGCACATTCCCGCCGGGTGATGAGACTCTACTATGTCAACTCCAGCCGTGTCTCAGTGTGTGTGTGTGCGTGTGTGTGTGTGTGTGTGTGTGTGTGTGTGTGTGTCTGTGTGTGATTAACTGTGACAATGCAGAGCTTTTTATTACAACAAATCCCCCAATCACTCTTTAAGGGCGGTCTATATATCGGGTTGCATTGATCCACATTAAGGTGGCTTTTCCATTTGTTTTTCAATTGACTGTCAGTCAAATGAACACTGTGAATTATCACGGTTTAGGAATTAAACCAAAGAACAACCAAACTCTGCAGCTCTCTTAAACACTGTTCCTTTCTTTTTTTCTTTCTTTTTTAAAACAATCTTTTAGCTATTTTTTGGAGTTGTAAACAATGTTTTGATTAACTATCAAAACTTTATTTCCTTTTTATTAACTCTAAAAACTCTTTGTTCATGAATGGGAAATACACAGTTAGCTTCTTTCACATGCAGCACTTCAGTTTTTATGAGCTTAACTGGCAGATAATGCTGGTGAGTAGAGACAATGAAAGAAGTTTTCAGACTGTGCCAGGGTCTACAGCACAGACTGTACAATACATGGATGTTGTCTCAGATACTTCACCACTTTATTTCTGAAGCTGAAATATGAAGACCATGGTCGGCAGCTGCTTTATTGGAAATGTTGACTCATTCTTACGCTAATCAACCTGGCTACAGAAAAAAGAGACAAGCTTTAAACCTCCACAGTCACAGCTACAGTGTGCCCATCTTTTAGTCAGATCAGCTGTGCCTTTAACTGTGCAAAACAAATATCTCCAACTTTATTGAGTTATCAAAATTTAATCCTCTAGAAATGTGCTGAATCAAAATCACTATTGCACCAGGCCTTATATAATTCAATGCAAATATCAACTCTTTGAACAGGTGTGTTCATAGTTTCTGGTGCTCCTGCAGCCAGCCTCAAGTGGACACTTTAGGAACTGCATTAGTTGCACTCCACCTGGAGGTTGGTGCTTGGTTTACAACTTGTTGTAGCGCCCCCAGTGGCCAGTAATCTATTATTTTTGCACTTCTGACTTTTTTGAAATGTCATTTTATATGGGAACGAGATCAGCTGCAATATTGATGAGGTGAAATGACATTTTCAAAATACAGGCTGCTTTGGAAATATACTCCCCAAATCCTTTGATAAATTCCTCGACCTTCTCTTGTGAAACTATGATTAGCATCAAACTGAAGAATACACTGTGGTAAATAAATAAATGTTTGGCAGCTGAGTCAGCAGACTGAATATTGTTACCTTGAAATCTACTTTCAGCAAAGCTGGAGGGAAAGAAAAAAAGATGGAAAAAGGAAACTAACACAACATTATGATGGATGAAAAAGCTTTTTTTTAGGAATGTTTTCTTTTTTGATGGATTTGGGCGCCTTGTCTTATTAGGCGCAAGGTCAGTGACTTTAACGGTTATGGAGCTGCTCAGTTGTTGAATAATATTAAGTATGTTCCTCTGGATTCTCTCTTAACACAGTGAAATCCTATCAAGACAGATCCAATAGTAATCACAGTTAATGTTATTGAAAGATGAATTATCAAAGGTAGGGTCTGCTGGATTTTCCTAAAAAATAAAATGTCAACTCTTACAGAAATAATCCTGCTCAATCGGATCCTACCCCCCCCCCTTTATTTATTTATTTATTTATTTATTTATTTATTTATTTAATTAAACCTTTTTGAACCAGATAAAACCAATTGAGATCTGGACCTCTTTTGCAAGGGTAGTCTGGCCAAAAGGTCAGCAACACACGTCATAATAAATAAACATTGTGCACATGTGTCAGTGTCTGCCTCAAACCCTCTCCTCTGCCTGTATGTTGATGTTTTGGTGGTATTGGGACATTTTTTGGGCGAAGAGTAGCTGTGGCCAACTCAGCCAATCACAGGGCGTCCAGTGCGCAAGTGACTTTGCATGTTGATTATAGCGGGTCGAGATGTTTTCCTGAGCAGCTGCAGTAGTGGATGTTACGCGGAGAAAGAAAAACACAACCAAAGTGAAACAAAACGCCAAACAGTTAAAGCTTTTTGTTTAACCAGGGTGAAGCTTGGCTTGACCTATACTTGCTTTCAAGGACAAAGAGCAATGCTAGATAGCTTTCTGGTAACCAGATATGTGTCAGATACTCTCTATAGTCTCTTCTACGTAGAAACGTGATGCTACAGGTGGTTGCTGGGCTGGTGAGTGTGCGTAGCTTCAGTCGGAAGCAGTGGGTGTGCGTTGCCACTGGCACTGATGCAAGAAGGAGGGTCCCAGTTTGAATGCTTTGTTTACTAACAAGTAGCGGAAAATCCTGCAGACCCTACCTGTAATGTCCAGGTGTACTCTGATGTGAAAACACAGGATGCCAGAGTTGAGCATGTAGAAGGGCAGGGAGCTCCGAGAACAGAGCCAAGCAACCAAAGATAACTTATTCCATGCTGATCATATATCATTTTGAGATGGGTGATCTTGACTTAACTATATTAGAACTATTTTAGTTCAGTCAAGATCATGAATATCCATGGTTATGGATGTTTGGTACATAAGTAATGCACTGTATCTGACTTACCAGACCTGCAAACTTCTTGAGGTCCACATTGAAAACTAGCACTGAATACAAAATCAATCCACAATCCTAGAATAGTCCCCTGCTAATTTAGCCTGTTAATCACTCCTCAGCGCCATCATTAATAAGCTTGATGAAAACATTGTGAAATCAAGTTTGAGGAGATCCCACAGCTCAGCACGTAGGACCATCGACCAAGGTGCTATATTTGATGACTTAGGTGTAGAATAGGCAGGAGCACATTAAAGTATAATCGTTAAAGGTGAAGGTTAAATTCTAATCATTATGCCTGTAGCAATGAGGATTTACCTCTGTGCATTATATCAGCTGCATTCCTAAAGGTCAGCACCTTGACTCGGCCTTATTCTTCCGTTCTCACCAGCAGCCCCATGATCTGTTTTCATTTACACATCAGCCCTGACTGAGCCTGAAGTCCCTCTACACCAGTCACTCCTTGCAAAGCTAAAGTCCTGTCCTCTCCCCTGCCTCTTTTCTCTGCTGTTGTCTGCGCTGTCTAAACAGTGTCAGCATAGGTTAATGGCGAGTCCGTCTGATCCAAAGCAGTGTTCCCTCTGGCTACACTGCACGACTACAAGACATCGAGCTGACTCTGTTCCGCCTTCACCTGTCTGCGGCTTCTCTGCTGAGACACTATTATGCTAACGGACTATGGGCATCTGGTTCTCTGATTTCCCACACTCCAATTATGGTTGTTGTCTAGGACTAGTGTGTTCTTCAGCATAGCTTTAACAACATCATATTCCTACCTTGTTCAGAGGTTAAAAACAAAATCTTCAAACATGTCTTGGTGGGTTTGTTTTATCTTTTACACTTCGGTCATCACCAAATATAGATCCGGGAACTTAAACCAATGTGCTTTAATCAGGTTTTTCTGTGGCAAAGCACAGTTTCTCCTGTTTTTAATTGAAAGAAAGCGAAGCAGCTGTCACAGTCACACTCTTTAAGTGAACGTGTGTGCATGTGTGTTCTGGGGAAATGGAGCATTCTGCACTTATAAATCACCTTGGCCTCATTACACCAGATATCTTTGAGCCATATTTCTGCACCCAGACACACAAGAATATGCACATATGTACATTGCAGACATTCAGATACTTTCTCTTACTACTTTTTAATGCAAAAAACAACAAATATATCATCATCAAGAAACTAGTTACTGATGATTACCTCTCAGTACCATGGAAGAAAAGCCCAGGTGCCTGCATTACAGAACGTACCAGTACACACACGCACACATATGCTGTGACCTTGGATAACTTCAAATAACCACTGCAGCATTTTCACAGCAGTTTCAGGTCTCACACATGTGGCTGTTTCTGACCTCACCAACAACACGGTTTTAATCAGCTCCATGACAAGGTTACATCGACAAGACCATGAACAATAACAACAGAGCAGAACAGAACAGAACAGAGCAGAGCGGAGCAGGAGACACTGGATGTTTTTAACCCACTGATTCTCCTCCCCACTTTTACAACATTTGAGATCAGAAATGGATTTTTAGTTTTGAGCACACTCATTAACCTTTCTGAAAGAAAGGTCACGGCACCTGTTGTAACTCTCTGTAAGAGCTCCTGTTCTCAATTCAGAATTTTCTTCAGCAGAGGCAAAAAAGAACAAAGCAAGAAAGTAGCCCAAAACTTAAAAAACTGGTTGTAAGTATGACATGACCGGTAACACAATTATCAGCACGTGATCGCGTTCCTCTGTGTTTATTGGATAAGATTGTTAGATGCAACCAACAGGATGACCATATTCTGAAAACCCCAAAAAAGGTCACCTAACCCAGCCTCTTTGTGATACTGCCAAAAAATAGTTAAAGGAGACAAAGTAGCTTTGTAAATACATAAATTTGAAACATTCATTTTCTTGTTAAAGGAAAAATGTCTATAATTTGAAAATAAATAATTCTCCACAACATGCTTCAGTAAAGAGAACAAAAAAGTTAGCCCATTTCTCAAAAAAACATATATCTCTTGTGCAAGGATGCATTTTATTCAACATTATCAAACTTGATATTAAGTGTTGGGGAGTGTTGCCCAAGTGAGCCTATGGCTGACTTGAGCAACAAGCAGGTGCCAAAGTGGTCTGGGCTGCGCTCCATGAGGTGTGCGCGGCCTGGGTTCAAATCCAATCCGTGGCCTCTTTCCCGCATTTCACTACTCACTCTTGTCCTGTTTCCCGCTCTATCCACTGTTCTCCCCAATTTGATAAAAAAAACTCAAATTAACTTAAAATAAATAGATTTAAAAAACATACATTTGAAAGGCTTGGAAAGCAACATTTTGTGTACAGCTTTTACTATTAAAAACACATGTTTTTCTCAATATGTCAGTTTGTTTGGTTATATAATATTGTGTTCATTGTAAAAAATATGTTCTTCATAACAGTGTGTACCAATAAAATCAAACTTGTTTCATAAACCAGTTTGAGAAACGCTTCTTCTGTACGTTTGACAATTCAACCCAAAGGGGAGTCCTTTGCTTTTTCAGGCAGCATCGAGTAGACCCTTGAGGAAGAGCAACATTTTGACACTTCCACATTGACTGCATTTTTCATCACTAGATGAAATAAGAAATGAGATAATGATAACTTGACGCATTCAAACAACACAGGCTTCATAATTTTCTGAAAAAATTGTTTCAAGCAACTTACAAAGCTCCTCAACGAGAATCTAAAATGAAAGTCCTCCTTTTCATTTATTTCTATTTTTTTATTAAGACTGAATGACTGAATTAGTTTTTTTTTTCTTGTTGCATCTTTCAAACTCTTTAACTCCATCTTTAACAGAAGGATGTAAAATAATTCCCAAACGGTACCATTTGAAGGTTTTACTTTCAGTTTTATTGATGAGCAGCTGTGTGTTACTGCTGCAGCTCCGTCATTCATTTCCTGTTTTCATTTTGTCATTTACTGTGTCCCCATTTCATCTTTTACATCCAAGTCGTTGGTATGAGCCGTGACAATTATAGCACTGTGTGTTTTAAATGTCAAAGTTTGTTTGAAAATCCTCCAAAGTACAAGTCTGTAAACATTTCTGTCAAACTTAGGGTCAAAGAACATGAGTCACATGTTTATGAAATCACTATTGTGTGTGTGTGTGTGTGTGTGTGTGTGTGTGTGTGTGTGTGTGTGTGTGTGTGTGTGTGTGTGTGTGTGTGTGTGTGTGTGTGTGTGTGTGTGTGTGTGTTGTGTGGTTTGCTGTAGGACTACGATCAAAAGCTCAAACCCTCAGTATTATTGGTTGCCTGTGGTACTCTGGCGGCTCTCTGAAGGATGTGTCTGTGGAATCCCGTAGAATAAAACCCGTGGCAGAATTCATCTCACGGACGAGCAACAGAGACAAAAACAAGAACAGAAGAGGAACGCAGAGTCGGAGGGAGGTAAAGAAAAAAAAAACAGAGAAAGAAGCAGACAGACGGAGGGAAAAAGATAGGGAAAGGTGTGGGTGCTTTTCTTATTAATATTAATCAAAGTAGTCTCTTTTTGGAGATTTCACTACTGCTTCAGCTGAAAGATATCTTTATCCTCAGAGGTTTTGAATGGCGCGCTGCATCTCTGCATCTTCACTCCTGTAATCATCCATTGAGTCTAAATGAGCTTTTAATTTGCCAATCCAGAACGGCTCAGTCCAACTTAACCACACATAATCCAACAGCCTCTGATCTTTTCCGCATTCTCTCCCTTCTCATGCTGTGTCTGCCTGCTGCTGCTGCTGAAACAGTGAACACCGTGACCAGTGTGACAACTGTAGAGCTCCAGCCTGCATCGCCATCGTCCCAAACCAACGTGCATTATTAATTCCGTCCCGCTGGCAGCGCCTCCCCCCTCCTGCTCCCGAAAGACGAGCATCAATCAAGAAAGCATCGTCTGGGTGAGGGTTGTGATGAGAATACAAAAGCACACACACTCAGAGGTACACGCAACGGGCATGTGCTTTCTTGACCAAGGGTTCCTGTTGGCAAGCAAACATCAAGAAAATTATGACATCAGACACAGCACAAAGAAGGGCCTGTCTTAGGACTGAGAAAGCTGCCAGACTGTCCAATACACACACATTAAGAGAGCAAATTTACTAAGCAATACATTCCAGCTGCAAACCCCTGGCTCGCTCTGCAACGTATTAGGAAGTAAACCTGAGGACAAGCATGTTTTTTCTTTGAATTAAGAGACAAAAACATCCTGTGTTCGCCGTCCTCTCCCTCTGCGTTTTCCTGTGTGCCACTGCTGATGCTATGTCTATATAAGTCTCATTATCTCTTTCCAATCATTTATCAAATCTGGAGCACCCCTAGTGCGTTAGTATAATAGCCTGGATCAGTTAATGGCCTTGAAACCTCATTTAACTGGGCACAGGGATAAGCCTTTGAGACGTCGATAAGGGTATATGTGGATGCGATAAGAGACAGAGGTGGCCTCAGTTGGAACTATAACTGGAAAAGCACAGCTCATGCGTTCAAATAAAAGCGCGACTGATCCAGAGACGTCAAAAATGATGTGGATTCTGGCAAAAGCTTTTATCCGTGGTGCTCACTTAGCTAAAACACCAATTACAGCCCCCGAAAGCGCTGCTCTATGTGAGGGTGCGTTAGCATGTTTTGCTGGGTGCAGGTACAAATCGTTAGCACAGAAAGCTAATGGTGGGAGGAAATCATTAGTGTTCATAGCAACTGACAGCACTGCTTTGCTACTGTCATGTAGAGGGAGTTTGTTATGTCCTATGACGCTCCATTTGAAATACCCAACTAGTCCATGTTACAAATTCATATTTTAAAGTGTCTTACTAAGAAATGTTTTCTACGACTTCTAATTTCAAAAGGGCTTTATTCTGGTCATAAGACCGCATATTTGGCTGACTTGACAAAAGTTCATAGCAGGTTCTTACAACCCAAGGCAATGCAGGTTCCAGAAAATATGAATTCTGCCAATAGATTCAACCTTTTAGGGCCCGTGCCTCCACACAGCATTTTTTTGCACAAACTCTTTCCTCTATACTGACGTTTTTATGCTTCAAATTGCTCTCTATGCTTCATATTTGCTTTTACTTGTTTATAAAAACATTTATAAAGAAAATATAAACACTTTAAAGAAAAGTTTTGTTCTAAAAATAACAGCAGACAAAGAATAGGTTATTGTTATTAATGATGAATGAGGTGGTAAGAAACTGTTATTTATTTCAACAAGTCTGATTCATTTCTTTTCTGTCATTATTGTTGATAAAGCTGATAACCAAGGCCCCTCTCCTTTTTTTGATTTGGTCGGTCTGTTAGGGAGCACTGAAATGGCCAAGTGCCACAGTGTTTAGCAACATAAAACAGCTTATGCTGAGGGACTTTTTGCTCGATTGCATTGATAACTGGAGAGGTGTTTGCATAATTTCTTTAACACTGGCTGAAGGTGCCCTTGAGCAAGACACTGAACCCCCAACTGCTCAGTGTTGAGCATAGCTTTGGACAAAAGCGTCTGCTAAATGAAATTGTATTGTATTGGACACAGGCTCCTATTTACTCTATTAGCTCTACTCAAAAACTAAACAGCACCTTGGCTTACATAGTCAGACCAGGGCTTGTGATGTCAAACCAGTGATCTGGATTCTTTGTTTATGTCCAAAGACAAGCAAGAACAATTTAAGGAAACATTTCTATAATTTACCTTAATGTGGAGAAATGTAAGACTACAAGCAGAAAAGTGTGTAAAGCAGCTAGACCGTGTTTTTATCAACATACTGCTGTGAATGCATGAGCTCAAATCTGCTCTGTTCACTCAAAAGTTAAATGTGATAATTCACAGAGTCTGTACTTGGAAAGCAGCAGAATGCCTGAACATTCGCTTTCTCACCAACAGTTTCTCCTGTTATAGGTTCAGGGTCAGACTGCATGTGTGAAAAGAAACTTCAGAACCAATTAACCAAGAGTCTTGCAGTCCATTCTGGAACATTTTGCAGTAATTATCCAGACTTGGAATTACGGGAGGTTTTCCCATTCAGCTTAGAATGAATAGAATTGGAAAGCACTGAGTATTAGCTGATGAGGCTACTTCTATATCCACGAGTCAAAGAGGTCTACACGGTTATACTTCTTTCATACTACCCCTGTCATCACCACACATCAAAACGCTATGAATTATGGGTAATTTCCTTGGGTTAAACCTGTGTTGTGTGAGACTAAATGATTAAAGAGGGCAAAGAGGGCTCAAAAAGTCAGTCTCCAACATTTGATTGTCTCTCAAAGGGGCATTTCTAAATGTTTAAAGACTTAGACAGAATGTATTGGACTATTTCTTACATGCATTTGGGCTCAATAACATACTCAGTGATAGGAAAATTACTTTAATTTGTAACTAGTTGTAGTTACTTATATTCTTTGTTTTGTTCGTTTTCTTATTTTTTTCTTGTGTTTTTTTTTTTTTTTTTTTTTTAAGAAATAAGAAAATTACACTTTCATAAGCAGTTAGTTACCAAGGAAGGCATCATTATGTAACTTTTTTTTTTTTCAAACAGGTAGAACAATTTGAATTTCTGAGTTGGTTTTACTAATGTACACTTCACATGTATGATACTGCCTTTTTTTTTATCAATGACGTTGAAGTAGTGCCTGTAATCCCATCATGAAAATCAAGTTAATCAGTTCTATATTTCTGTAGCTGCCTGCCTTGAAAATGAACTCCCCCCGTGGTCACAAAAGTCAGCATTACCATTTGGGAAATAAGGTCGGTGGCGCGTAAAGGGATTAAATATAATGTCAAAGTCAGCAACCGAGCGTCCGTTTCATCTTTGCTCGCTGTGCTCTTTTCTTTGACCCGGCTACAGTCATGTAGCCCCGTCTTGTAAAATCAGCTTGAAAGGGAGGATTAAAATAGTTCCAATGAAAGTGTCAGTACAGTGTCGCTCTTGCTCTTTCTCTTTCTCCCAGGGTGTGAAAAGGGTGGCAAGTGTTGTCCTGCCTCCTGTGGGGAACGTCATTGTAGAAGTGTGCGAGGCAAAGTCTCTAATTAGCTTTGTTCTCATTAGGGCTACAACACTGTCTCCCCTCGGACAGACAAACACACATTTACACATGATCACACATACACACATACACACACTTGGAGTTATGGCAGAGACAGAGGCCACCCCACAGCCCTTGAGATGTGGCCTCTCTTCTCCATTTCTCTTTCAATTAACCCTCTTCTTCCATCCTCCATCAGTTCATCTTTCCCCTCCTCTCTTCTCTCAAATGAAACATTCTCTTTTCACAATCTCAAAAGTTTTGTCTATTTCAGTTTTATCTTCCATTCACCGTGCCAGAGGAGAGCAGACCCATTAGAACAGCCTTAATGGAAGCGTGGCGAACAGGCACACAGGATTCGGCAGCTTTTAGGCCTAATTATTTTCTGCACATCTTTGTTACGCTTATTCTGCTGATATATGGGTTTCTCCGGTCTCTGGGAGGAGAGCTTAAGGTTGTTTCCATATCTCCATCTTCCTCACTTATCAACCTCTTTCTAAGTTGCCACACAGCTGATACCATTAAGTGGTCATCAAGTATTGGATAGAGGTATTTATAAGAATTGTTTTCTGTTTCTATTTAAAGCTGATGATGACAGCAACAGGAAAAGAAGAAAACGAAGATATCTGTGAGTGAACAAAAGCTGGCACAGACTGGCATCTGCCTTTGGTTTGTGCTGTGATCTTCAGCTGCTACGCTTAAGCGAAAAACAAAAAGACGAGAAAAGAAGACAGAGCTGGCAACAGGCTGGGTGCTGCCCTCAGTTTGTGGGAGCTGCATGAGTGGACACAATCACAAAAGTCAGACACAACTGCACAGACTGGAATCGTTAATTTGCTCGCTTGTGCAATGATCTACAGAAGGATTTGGTATCAAATAAAAACATTTTTTAGCCTCTGCTCTTCTGATGAAACGAGTCAGGAAGGGATGCAGCCGAGTCAGAGGGCCGGAATGTTCTATTCTACTTCTCATGAGTCATGAGGGACGTGGCGGATAATCACCAGACCACACCCTGAAGCCTTCGACAGGGAGAGCAAAGTGAGAGTAAGCTGTCAGACACAAGTAGACATCTTCATTTTTTTCATTCAAATGTGGTGCGAGTCTGCTCAGACTTACACACACACACACACACACACACACACACACTCCTCCAACGAAGGGTGTCACTGTACTGGCATCAGCAGCGAGTGTCATTGCCTCGAGGTTAAAGTAGATAAGAGAGGATTAGCATTCATTACTCCATACAGTGATGATACACCCCTCTGCAAGCACACACACACACACACACACACACACACACACACACACACACACACACACACACACACACACACACACACACACACACACACACACACACACACACACACACTACAAGGCAAATGGCCAGATTTTTCTCGAGCTACAGCTCTCTCCTTTTTTAAAAGACTGACAGTCAGAGCTGAATACAAAGGGAAATACAGTGATCCTTTTCATCCTCAACAACTGAAGAGCTGGAAAATCCTCAAACTGCAGCCTTGGGCATTCATGATGAGTTCTGACAAAATCAGAGAAACAAAGAAAATAAAAAAAAAAAACATGAAGAAAGAGCTTTGTGTTTTAGGTGTTTTGCATTTCAAAGATTTGTGTTATGTCATATTTGATATAGCATCTTTTCATCTTTTTCTTCTCATGCTGAGGTTACATGTTTCTCTCCATGGAAACACAGCGCAAACAATAACCTGAGCACAGTCAGAGATCTTCCCCCACCTTTGGGACCCTGGCTTTACCACTTCATCTGGCACCATGCCCCTGTTCCCAAAGTAAAACACACACCAGAGAGTAAAACCAGACAGAAAGCAGAGTCAAATGTAGGTTAAGGATATGTTTTGTTAGCGCGACACATCAGGCAGAAAAAGCATGACATTGTGTGACTTAATTCCTTTCCTTCTTACCTTCACACACACATTTAGCGACAGAGCAAAGGGCCGTCACCTCTTGCCTCTCCACGTAGCGCCTTCCTGCTGCACACTCATCCACATCGATCCACATTGATCAAAGTCAGCTCGTACCACTTCAGGAAAGAGGGGAGGTAATGCTAAGCAGGGGGATCATAACCTCACTAAGCCTCTCATAATGGCCTCATCCGTTGTTGGAGATGCCACATATTGTTTGTAATCACAAAAGTAAAGTAGAGATGTATATCAAAGAGGCTGTAATCTAATTAAAGAGGCATAAAGGTCAGATAAATGGGAACAAATTGAAGTTACGCTGAAGCTTAAATGATTAGCTCTGCACGCACAATAAGGATCCGACTGTAATCTCCATGTCATTACGATCACATATTCTATGATGTGTCGTCCCGTCTAGACTTCAAACATCAGCATGAAAGCTGCAGAGAGAGACAGCGAGGTGACAGACAGCACGCTGTCGGGAGACCCAACACGACACAGCTGCTGTATCTCTCTCTGATGGCTGAGCCTGATACCGCTGTAATCCACTTAAAGCCTTTTGAAGAATCACAACGTCCGACAGCAAGCTCTGCAACACGCACCATAACAATAAAGGGATATTACAGACATTCTTCAATCCTGTGATGACTGACATGACTCGCCTGTTTACTTGTACCCCTCTTATTACTTTCTTTCCATCTACACACCTCCCATCTATCTGCTGTTCTCTCCTCTCTTCATTTGTCCATCACTGTCCATGTTACACCATTTGATGTCTACGCACCCGTCCATCACTCTTTCAATCTCTTCCACTTCATTTCACTGTTGCTCCGTCTCTTTTCCTCTCTGGCTGTAATGTGCTTGTTGACACCACCCTCCTGTCTGTCTTTCTGTCTCTGCAGGGATCACAGCCCAGGCCTCATATTGGATGTCATTATGATGCTATTACAGAGGCTCGGCAAGAAAGTCCACTTCTTTGACCATTGCACAGCTTTTTTTGCTCCCAAACTACTTGTATGACTTTCTCTCTTCATCATCATAACCTTGAGAGCTTAATGTGCTACTACCTCCATGAACAACCCTTCATCTCCAGATGTGTCAGACTTGGCACCTATACATTTGTGAAAACACACTTTCAATGACCATTATTCCTAAACTGTTCACACAATCAGAAAAATACCACTGGTTAGTCAAAGCCTAGACATCGCTCTTTCAGCCAATAAATGGTTATTATAGTGATTTCATTCAGGCATCTAAGGAAGCCCACAAATACACAGAGCGCCGAGAAGATGGATAAAAGGAAAGCACAGAAAAACGGAGCCAACTTTGTCCAAAAATGCCAAAAAAAGAAAATCCTCCTAGGTTATAGAACGTTTGCTGAGGTTTCCGCATGGTTTTGTGATCCAAGGAGCATCTAAAGTAAAAACCTAACATTGGATGGGAAGGATTTTTGGGATGAATTAAATCTCACTGTCTAGTTTTACCTATTATGCGTATGCATAGAATGTATTTGAGGCTTGTGTTATGTGGTGACTTTTTTAGAACTGTACCAAGTCTTATGAGCTAAGTCTGATGTTTATAATATGTAATAACCTTTTTAGAACAGAGTACCATGCTGTGTTTGTACTTTGTATGTGTAAGTGTGTGTATTGCGCACCACGTAACATATTTTATGTTAAATATTAATGTATTTTTTGTGCTACATCAAAACAGTGTACCATGTCTTCTTTGTACTGTATGACCATGATTTGAGACTTATTGTTTGGTAACCTTTATAGAACAGTGTGTCATGCCTTGTTTGTAGTATACAGTGTGCGTAACCGGGTGAATATCTTTCTCCTCTACTTCCTGTTTCTCTCGTGATGAGGAGCAGCGATTTTCAAAGTGCTTTGTGTGCTAGGAGAGGAAGAGGCTGTGGGGATGCTGGAGGTTCTAGTGATGCTCTCAGTATGAATATGGACCGTTAAAGCAGGGTCTCACGATCCTTCTGACTTTTGGGGTTTTAAGCAGGAGGTGTCAGAAAAGTTACCTCTAACCTTTAACAAAATAAGAGACAAAGACTCATAAATGTTATTGTATGAATATTTTGTATTGTTCGAATTTTAACTTTATCAAATAAAACGTGTTATTTGTGCTCAATTGCAGTTTCAGTAAAGCTCCAAAATCAAATTTATTTTTGTGTTTTTTAATTGATTTTAAATTATTTTACTTTCAAATAGCATGCAGTATATCGTAACATATTGAAAGCTTCAAGTTTTCAAGAAAAAAAGGCCAAAGCACTTACTCACTGGACATTTTTTGACCTTTTCATGTTAAAACTCAGCCAAAAAAAAAAAAAAGTCCAGGGTCTCCCAGAGTAGTGCAGGTAGTAGAGTCTTCATTTATCAGACCCTTGTCCTGCAATCATTTGCAAATCTAGAAAGCATATGTCTGTCATATTTCTACAGAGTGGGCCTCCAATTTATTTTTTCAGTGTAGCGTAGAGTTAGTGCTGGCTTAGACATGACCAGAACCAGACCCTAGTTTTGCTGCTATAGGCTTAAGCTTGGAATCGATGTCGCAGCCTACATAAGTCCCTGTATCTATGCAGAGACCCAGGCACGTAGCTGACATGAGCTCCCTTCAAAATAAAACTGCATGCAGCACAACTTCAACCACTAGCCCTGTGGTTAGTCTACTGTGCTGGTAGTAATATAATAATGACAGCACATCGGCCGTACTCAAACATTTCGTCTTCTTCACTATCTCCTCTTTATTCTTGTGAGAGTAGTTGTAAGATTTTGAGCAACATGTATCAGCTTTAATTCAACACAAGGTGCTCCAAATTTATATGAAAAACAAAGCAGAAATGTAATGGGACGGGAAACAGGCAATCAGACAGACCACACTGCCCCCATGAGCCTCGGAGGAGAACTGCAGAGCGACACAGACACATCTACGTTGAAGTACAAACCAGACTTTAGACATGTACTGGTTTCCTAAGCTATTGTTTTCCCCTATTTCAACTGTATTCATATGAAATCATTGCATGCTACTAACCTTACAACCTTACAGTAGCTTTAGTGCTAGTTTCTCTGGCCCCTTGTCGCTCATATTATTGTCTGTTAATGCTAAGTCATGTTAGCCCCAAGTCGTCACTTCTGTTTCTTTTTGTGGTCTGTTTTTCAGTTTGTTGTGAGATTTTCTCTTCCTTCTCTCATCAAAGGGGTGTCCTGTTTTGTCACTCTTCTTCACACTGAGCATTGAGCCTCTGACAGTCTGCATAGAATATCATACACACACACACCCGCTGATCACACTGTGTGGTGTGATCTTGAAATTAATTATATTGGAAGAACTGGAAGAGGGATAGAGAATATTTCCTCTCTCTTTTATGGGTCATGTCAACTTTATTGGAATAGTCTCTTTTTGAATTTCCCTGTTTTAGCTCCAAACTTCACCATATGTCTGTCCCTTGTTTACTGTTTGCACTGTGCTTTATCTGTTTAATGACTCTTCACTATGAAAGAAGTGTCCTTATCAATAACCCATGGATAAATGTTGAACGTCTCTAATCAATCCTTCAAAGAGTTCAGTCTACACTTGCTCTGTACGTCGTGTGTCCTGAGGTAACTCCTGATGTCATTTGGCTTGATTTGAGCATAAATTGACTGATTCCTGACTTTACTGTTTCAGGGTGAAAAAAATAAGTGGTTTCTGCATGTTGGTGATTCAGAGTTGATGTATTAAGTTTTGCAGAAAGGAAGGAAGAGAAAGCCAAAGCAGAATGCAGCCAAAAGCATCCGCTCCGTAATGGTGGTGAAGAATCGATAATGCATGGAGACAAAGTGCTGCTAAACAGTGTGGTTTCTGTTAATTAGCACTTCTCTAATGATCCCTCTTTCCCTTTCTCTTCTTCCCTGACTCCCCGTCTTTCTGAGCCTCCCTCCCACTCTTTTTCTTTATTGCGTCCTTCCATTAAAAATGCTGCCTTTCTTTGGCTTCATCTCTTGTTCAGTCCTCCGTCTGAGTGTGTTGATGCTGCCCTCCAAACCAGTGTTCAGTGTCTCAGCAGAGAAAACAAAAGCAAGAGGAGGTATCCGAGTTCTTTTCATAAGCCTGATGAATATCCCACTCCTGTGTTTGTGGCTGATGGCTCTCAAGGATGAGATTTAATGAACCTCTCATCCAACTCTGATTATTTTCTAATTAAAGGATTGAGTGATGGGGGCATTGAGTAAATTCATGAATGCATGTTTATAACTGCGGGAGGGAAATAAAACAACAAACATGCTAATGATAGACGCAGAGACAGATATCATAGTCCGCTGAGCCTTGTTTACTGCGCTCCCTTGGGAGTGGAGGTCGTTTGACTCAAAGAAATGTTTGCAACATTTAAACAAGTTGCAAATCTAAAATCAAATTATCTTGTTATTTAAAATATGTGTACATGAAGTAAATATCAAAATGTTTGCAGTTGCGTAAGTTGCTAATAACAGGCTGGGCTTTGAGACATTTGAGATATTACATTTGGTTTGAGCATATTTTTAATCATGCTTGGTAGAGCAAAAGGTGCAGAAACCCTCTACAGCAACACCCATGGAAAGTCTCTCTATATTTCTCTGTCTGCCAAATGACTGCATTATTATGAGTCTTTCATTGGAAACATTTTTTTTTTCCAAGAAAGAAGGTGCTTCGCTTGTGAACCACATGCCTGTCACAGGGAGCTAGTTTGGGGAATTAAAATGTGCCAAACTGTGTGCCTCTGGTCACTATTGAGTTCTTAAATACTCAAACAAAAAAAGGCCCAAATCATCCCTTAATTCATCTAAGGAAGGAAGATCAGACACTAAAAAGAGTAAAAGTCATGGCATTACTTGGCTTGGCTGAATAGTGGTGTTTGAGCTTAATTTGAATGCATACAAGTGGAGCAAGCTAACCATGACAGGGCTAAAAGGCTAATCATTTGCAGTCTCAAAATTCACTATAGTGTAATAGCATGCCATGTTTGTATAACTTTTACAGCTATGCTCAATCTTTGCAACTTTCTCCATTTTTGGATCCTACAGCACTGTCACTGATGTTTCCTCCTACTTTTACCATTTGATGAAGTGCTGTTCTTTTTCTACTGTTGTATGATTCTGTTGGCAAAGTTTTAGGATGTGCTACAGCCACTGTTTGGTGGGTATACCGCACTACAACCAGGCAACTGTGAAAACGGTTAGAAAATTGCAATTTTAGACAATTTTATAATACTTTTACTAATCAGTGATGAATATTAAACAATTCAAAAGTCATATTAATGCCATGCATCTGAGATCCGATGGGGATGGGGGATGACATGACAATCCAATTAGCAGTGTTTCAGACATTTCAGTCAAAAGAAAAAGGTCAACCACATGTTTATCATGAAAAAGTTATTTCAACAGGGATAAAGAATAAATCGCCAGGACATTTGAATCTTTAACTCTATAAATCTGTAGATTTATGTGATCCAGTTATTAGTTTTGGATGTGCTCTGTTTTTTTCATGTGTGTTGCAGCACGAGTAGTTAATGGAGTCATTACCACTATAACAGTGCATGGAGCGCAAACACAATCCACTTTAGTGACAACCCACTGACAGGGGCCAAACAATAATTAATCTTTAACCAAAGGCTAAAACATGGGGGTAGGTGCATTGATATGGTGGTATTGCTACGTGATACTTCTAAGGTACTCATATGGTATCCTTTACTTTGAAAAAGTTCCGATAGACAATGATACTCGAACAAAATGCCTGTCATTGCATCTTTTCAGGTTGTTGTCATTTGTTTTCTGTCCATACAGTTGGATAGAGTTTGGATTATTACTCCTTTATTTCGTTCAAGGGCTGCATTGGAAGCCTCTTAAAGTTTGGGAGCACTCCCACAGGATACAATTGTGTTGGCCATGGTAGCAACTCGTGCAAGATCGCTAGACGGAGCCAAGTTTCTTTTTTTTTTTTAATTATCATTTTATTATTAATATTTGATTTTTTGTCTGTTCAAACACAAAATGATTGATTTGTTAACATGTGGGAATCCCTTTGTCCCTAAGAAAAAGCACGAGAGTTCCAGAGGCACAAATACATAATATCAAGCCATTAATTCTATGAAAGTTCCTTCAAAGAGTGAGTGTAGAGATCCTCTTCACAGTTTAAAAAAAAATCCTTTTTCTTTTTTTTTTTTTTTTTTTTAACACTATTGCTCCAAAAAACAACAGCCCATGTCTGAAGCGGGCAGTCTTAGCAGCTGGCTCTTTAAGGCTCCCCACCCCACAACCCCCTTCCCTCTGATTGGCAGCCCTCTGGAGGCCTGTTTGGGGCAGAGAAATGGACAGATCTGATGTTTGAGGCCCGTCCCTCTAATGTGTCATGAACCAGTTAGGAGATCTTTATGTGATGGCCTCATCTCATGAGAAAATTGTATTGCGTCTATTTTGAGCAGTTTGTAGACAGATTTTTACATTTTTACAAAATATGAATGCGTGAGGACATCTTTGTATCAATTTTGAAAATATGGGAAAGCATCACCCCCCTTGTTTAAAAGATGGGGCATGTACCTTTAGAACAAAATTTCATTTTGTGTTAACAATGTCACAGGGTACACATATATAGACAAAGAATGATTCACCTTAGAGCCTGTAAGAGTTTTAAACTGACTTCCTTGTCTTTGGACAGCTAAAAGTAATGTGCTTAAGTACTTCAATTGTGTGAAACACTGCTCCTCCATGACTCCCAGAAAGCATGATTAATGCAAACTAACAATCTGTCCTTTGTTTCCAATCCGCCACTTCAAACTTTGTCCTGTGTCATTTTTATTAGCATTACGCCGTGATTTGAGAGCTTCCCTCCGGTGGATTCTAAAACGGCACTCACATATATAATCAGCTTAAAATCACCAACAACACAGCAGTGAGGGACCAGCCCAGCCTCCAACTTCCTGCCTGATGCAGCCGGCAATACCATTAACCAGGCACCAAAGCCACTCTGACGTGATTACCTGCCTGAGGTGAATGCTCATGATTTCACGGGAGTCTCTCTGCTTTACTGAGGGCACTGTTTGTGTGTCACTGTGTGTGTGCCTGTGACTGCAGTACAGAGTGAGGGCTTGTTTGCCCTGTTTGTGTCAATGTGTGTTTATTGTTCAGGGTTGAAAGTGAAGGACCACGCTTCAGAAGTCTGACAGCAAAGCGTCCAAACTCCAAAGATCAGATGAAGAGCAGAGGGTCAGTGACAGATAAAGGGAAGAGGAGATGGGAGAAAGAAAGGCGAGACCACAAAGGAGGAGAACAAGCTGGCAGACTACTTGCTGTCCTGGAGTGAATTAATGTCCCGTTGCTCCCACTTTCTGTCTACCCCCCAAAACAACTTGTCTGCAGAAAAATTTGAGAGTTTATTCAACCGCATCACTCTGGAACAATTAAAAAAAAGGTAGAAAAAGCAGTCGGATGATGGTGATGATGGTGTGATAAAATAAAAATGTGCGGGGAGTCAGATGAGATGAGATGTTCGGTGTTGTTTGAAAGATGGAGAGCAGAGTGGAGAGTGGTGGAGGAGGGTGAGACAGACAAATGGGAATGGATCAGGCCATAACTGATTACAAATTCTGTGCACAACAGCAGGAGCAGCAGGAGCAGCAATAGCAAAGGGACATCACGACTCAGCACGCAAAGATGCTGATATTACCTTCAGATTGCCTAAACATACGGAACCCTCCAGTCTTGAGTAAAAGAAGCTGCAGTGGCACACATACGTAATGCTGGAAAACAAGCATGGAAAGGTGTTTTCGATGTACACTATTTCAGTCTGAGGCAAGATAATAGTTGTAAAAAGTGGAGGAAAAGGCTTCAGGGACTAAAGGCTGAGATGATCGCATGTTGTAGGAGCCTATTCCTGAATGCCCTTGTATGTATACTGGCTCTGATCTTGTTGTGTCATGTCTCCATGCTGATGCAGCACGTTTAAAGATGGATGTGTGTGTTTGTGTGTCTGTGCTGAGGCAGCACATCCACAGATGGATGTAGAAATGGTGGCCTCTCTGAGGACAGAGAGACATTTAGAGGAGACGTTCAGAGGAGAGAGCCTGACAAAGATATTAGCAGCTAGCTCTGTGGTACCCTGTTTACTTCATGGCTACGTGCTAACAAGAGCCATCTTTTATAATGTCCTGTGTAAGCTTGAGCCATGCAAGAAATCAGATACGATATATCTGGTTTAGTTTGGCCCAAAAATATATTCTAAAAATGGAACTGCAGAGTGTGAGATGATAACAGTCAGAGAGAGTACACCCACTTGCTGGCACTAATGTTTTGGAGCATCTCTTAAACCAATAACATCACTTTACAAAAACAGCTTAGGGTACTTCAAATCATGCACTCAAACCTGCACTTTAGAGGCTCAATACAAAGCAGGCCAAAACAAAACACAAACACAAGCATGAAAGCAGCTTTTCATCCCAAATAGATTGACTGTTTGTTTTGAAATCAAAACTATGTTTTTCTAAAGGTGTTACTAAATATACCACACTGTTTTTGACTCCCCTGTTGGTTTTGGCAAAGTCAGTAAAATAAGTTAACCCCAACTTTTGGACAGAATACAAAGCTAGCATAACACAAGATTAGCTTAACAATTAATTTAAAATAGTCGTTCTGATACCAATATTTACCAGTTAAAGACAACTGTAGCTAATTAGCCCTCAAAACCAACCAGTTTTATGTACAATTATGTGTTTCATACAGCAGCAGCAGCATGGTGTGCTAGCTAATTTAGCGTTTGACCGTTTTAAAGATAATGTATGTAATGAGATCAATGTTTTAATCTGACCTACGTTTTGTAAAGTTTTTGTTGTTTTGTCTGACTTGTTTTAGATTTAGATTGTATTGTATGTTTTAATTTTTCTCCACTGAGGAATGACAGACTTAAGCTAGTTCTTTTAGCTAGCTCTGACCCAGCAGTTGTGCATAGTTCCTGTTGACTAATATGATAAACACAGCTAATCTAAATAAATGTTTTTTTTTTTTTTAAGTGTTTTCTCACTTACTAATCCATTATTTATGCCACTTATCCTGTTTTGTTGATTGCCAGGCTTTGTGGGAGTGGCAAAAAGGAAGCTGGGTCCAATCACAGCTGCCATTGGGCACAAGGCAGGTGAATGCCTTGCTGGCATTTATGGGCAAACAACCAGACACAGGAAGCCAGAGGAAACTAACCAACCAAAGACCTAAAACCAAACCAGGGACCTTTGGCTGAGAGGCAAAAATGCCAACCGCTGTGCCACCAAATTTTCCCTTTCTCTAGCGATACTATTCCATTTTTTTATTCACACTTTAACTCAATACTTGTGCTTCTGTAAAATAATTGTGCATTGAAGGGAAATTCAAGGAAATTTAGCTATTCG
This sequence comes from Halichoeres trimaculatus, assembly GCF_033239565.1. Lineage (NCBI taxonomy): Eukaryota > Metazoa > Chordata > Actinopteri > Labriformes > Labridae > Halichoeres > Halichoeres trimaculatus. The sequence continues at coordinate 23,680,053 of NW_027437188.1, forward strand.
TAGATCACTAGCTGATAGCAAATGCTATTTGGGATTTCACAAACTCATATTCATGGACTGCTCCTCCTGTCACTAGGAGACCTCTTCTCCGCCTACATGGAGCAAAGTCTTTGTTGTATTCATTGAATGCATTGCTAAATGTTCACCTTCCTCAATTTTGGGAAATTTGGCAGTGGCACAACCCAGAATGCCAGTAGTCTTTGATGTCTTCATAGTGAACATATTTGATAAGTTAATACAGTTAACCAAAAAAGTCAGAGGTATACAAGTTAGGTTTTGCTTCAAAAGTCCAAAAATCTTAAACAATAACACAAAATAATCCATATGATTACATATATGCTATGTATAATTTAAGATAATCCATGTTCATTTCAAATACTGAACTTTGTTTAGAAACAAGTCCTTTCATTTCTGGTGAAAACAGTGCACTGCTTGTTTATTCATCATTATAGATCCAGAAGCAGTGCCTTCCTGAGTTCAGGCACTGAAATCTGTTCATGAAGAGAAAATGTGTTACCAGTTTCTGAGTCACATTCACACTTGGCTGACTTAATTTTAAAGTTTGTTTTTCAATCTTTGAAACTTCTGTTATCTCTGAGTCAGCATTGTTGCTATCCTTAAAACAGACATATAGTAGATGGTCTTAAAAGTGGAAAATTATGATTAGAAACACTTGCTGAGGAATCTGAGGTTCTGGACAACAATGAGGTAAACACTGCTCAGACACAACAATAATCTCTAGTATGGCTGGAAAGCATTTTCACTCTCTAACACAGCTGTCAGGTTTATCCAGTCCTGGGTACAAACAGCACACACGGACCTCAGTGACCCCTGCAGACCAAAGTCTTGAGATTCACACAACTAAAGACAAAGCAATCAGTGAATGACATATAAACATGAATCATCTCCTCCCTGATGGCTGCATGGCCACAAAGTCTGAGAACAACAAAAATCTCCCAATGAAAGTGATGAACAAAGAGAGATGAAAATCAGAGTGTGGAAATGAAAGTGTCAGGGATGCCTGGAATAGAAAAAGAGCAGAAAAGAGGAGGGGTGATGGTGGTGGGGTATTGAGTAGAGACAGATTAACAGAGGTAATGAGAGAAGAGGATGAGAGCGGAGAGCATGACAGTAGAATACAGATACAGAGCAGATTAGCACTGTTGGAGTACGTTTCCCTTTCAAAGAGTTCTTATCCAATATGCGGCATCCCTGTGTGAACACACACACATACTCACACACACACTCTAGTGCACACACACACTTCTACTTGTATTTTCTGCTGGGCTTTCATCTCAATACATATTGCCTTACGTATTCTGCCACCGTCTCTTTTCCCTACTCTCCTTTCTCTCTCTCACCCTCTGCCATTTTTTTTTGTCTTTTCAAGGACTCCATATATGTAGGTCACTCGCCATACCTTCCTATTGTTGTTCAGGTTCTAACTGAGTGGCTTTGTCTGTGCAGTATGTTATTGCACATGCAAAATTTCAAGTGCTTTTATGTGGGTTGTGCTCCCCATTACACGGTCCATAAACTATGATCACTCTGACAGAAAGAACAACTCATGACTCACATGCAATGAGTCGTGGTGAACAATCACATATATTACATATGTCTAAACATGCTGCATCAATGCAAACTCTTTCACCATCTTACTGGAAATATAGATACTAAGGCACGTTTGGCAGTATGATTCTGTTGCTCTGAGAGCTCCCTGCCTTTCAACGAGACTATGTGGAATGCCAAAGTATGAGATAGGAAGAATAAACTTCCTCTCTTTTTCTGGTAGTGGAAAAAACCTTGAGAGAGTTACAGATACGTAAAAATCTATATACTAATGTAATAATATAACTACATAAAGTAACTAATATGCCTTTTTTATGGAAAAGCAAAGATGAAGAATTTATCCACATGCTGCATATTTTCTCATTTTTTAATATACACTGTATTGTGTGGTTTTACAGGCTATATCAAAAGTTCACAAAATCCAATGAGTTTTTTTTTCCACTTTAAAAATTCACATCTCATTGTTAATTATCTAGAGTCTTCAGGGGATTCTTAAAAATAAATATATGAACAAGGCTTTTAAGGGTGGATTTTGGAAATGGTCCAGTGACTGGAACAAACATGCATCAAGTAATTTTGAATTCTGCTGGACGTACTCTTCAAACAGTGCAAAAACTGGTGGCCAGTTTGTCCAGTCTGTTTCATACTTCTCAAAGAAGACGTATTTAACTTTCCCATTTTCAAACATGGTTATAAATTAATAATGTTGGATGTTCATATGAAACAGTGCAGTTTTTCACACGTCTACACATTCATGTGGTAGAAATCCCCCAAACTGTTTGTAAACTGCTTCGAACAGTCTATCCTACAAAAAGAAGCACAAGATCTTAAAGTGATCTTTACTAGATCTTCATGAGATCTCCTAACTGCTTTGTGACACCTTGAGAGTGCAAGCCTCAAACACTAAGGTCTGCTTAGAGTCGAACCAGTGACTGCTGTAACAAAAAATAATGCTCTGGACCTCCTAATAAATGTCAGCTTCTTCACTTCACAATGTTTATTTGCTCTTATTGCACAATCATGACATAATAAGGGAGAAATGTTGCCAAAGTTGGCACTGCCAGCCAGATCCATGGTGCCAGAATGCTTTGCAAAGGGAAGCAGATAGTTGCCATATATAAAGAGCTCTGTGCAGTGGGTCTGAACCATAATGCCTTCACATGAAGGGTGTGCACCTCAACTGCAGAGCCAGTGTGCTTTTCTACTGATAAATATGACAGATATATTTAGGTTTAATCTGCATTTGAATCAGTGTCTGAGTGATGAGTCATTCCACAAGAGGGACAAAGTCTCTGTATGAATTACCTTTGAAATATCTAAATTGATTTCTCTGTTGTTGTTTTTTTCTTTAACATCTAGAGATACTGAACTCTTTATAAATCCAACTTTAAGGAGGTATATCTATGACATTGTGCTGCCAGCTGTGCTTTACAACAGCTATTATGCACTCTAACAGGCACTTTAATGTGATTATGAGGACATAGAACACAGCATCATCACCACTATGACAATTCAGGGTGCCCTGTGTTATTGCAGTAATGGGTTCACCAGTTCTCAAGGGCATGTGGCATTACAAGCCCAGCCTCACCTCTACGACTATATAATGCAAAATAAAACCCAAAGGAGTGTGGAAGCTTTAATGTGCGTTTTAAGACGACAAGTTTTCACTGAGCATGAGCAATAATATCCCATTTATAGGCCAGATTTTAAGCTTAGGACATGGCGATGATGTGCAGAAGAAGTAATAGGCAGCATCAGTCCAAGTCTGTTTGCCTGTCTGATGCCCTAAATTGACTGTAGATGGTGTGGGGACACAGTATGAGATGGAACATCAAATGTATAGAAAGTCATCTAGTAATAACAGTCAGGCAGCACAAATTTTGAGAAATGAATTCCTGAGACTGAAACATTTCAGTATTTAAGCTTTAAAGACTGTTTGTTGGGCTTTGTTTTCTCTATTTGTCGATGAATTGTTCTGTGTTCTGACAACTTCACACTGTCTTCATCAGTGAGCTAGTCAAGTGAAAACCAACACGTTTATTTCTGACAGTAGCTGGCTGATTCACTGGCTCTACACAAAGAGGTGGAAAACAATAAACAATACATGTGACGATTTCAGAAAATCAAGACAACACTTAAAAACTGACGGACTGTTCAGAATGAGATATGCAGCCTCAGTTATTCAGCCTTAAACACCAGACTGAGTACTCAAACACGGTTTTCTTCTCAGTGTACCACTGAACTCCGAATAGAATACCAAAATATTCAGTGTATATATAACCGCCTCAGAATAGAAGGGGAAAAATAAAACAAAATTATTGAGGAAACGGACTCTTTTTTTCTTGCCCTACAACCCCAAGCTGCTTTTGGACCCACTGTTTATTTGATATCTGGGCAAATATTCTCTTTGAGCTCCATAAAGTCCTACATTAACATTTGAAGTGATTTCTTTGATTTTACGTCAGATGATACACATACTTCCTCAAAGAACTGATTGCTGGATGAGTTTCTACATTATAAATATAAACTACTTTGGAATGTTTTTCTTGCCTATGATTTACTTAAAGCTCCTGTGAAGGGCTTTCTGTTTGCATCAATTTTGGCAGCCCTTCTGGACAGAGTGATTACTCTTGTGTTGTAATCACGCCAGATGTGAAAAAAATTATTCTTGAAAATGAATTACATGCAAAGTCAATGCCAAGATGTGCATTTGCTGTTCTTGATGGGTGATGCAAATGATGCCAATTAGGTGACATGAATTCAGAAAGTTTTTCATTTAAATGGTACAAATTTTAGTCACTCTATTTTCATTATTTCCCTATTACACTAATTGGAAATATGATCTTCAGTAAATCTTTAACTCTACAAAAACCAATCAGAATGGAGGTTCTGAGGTTCTGTACTCAAAAACAAATGGAATGGCTGTTTTTTTTATGGGAATAGGAATTAATTGAGTTCATTTAGAAGGAAATCACTGGAGAAGTTCGCTTATCTAGTAAATTGTAAAACTTGTTGGTGTGCAGATGGCCTAGCAGTCTGGGTCACATCCCCTCAAGCTGGAGGCTTTGGTTCGAAACCCAGCCTGTGGCCTGTATTCCACATGTCATCCCCCACTCTCACCTTATTTCCTACCCTATCTACTCTACCATCCTCTCTCTGGTCATAGGCATGAAAAAGCCCCCCCTAATAGATAAATAAACACAGACATAAAAAAAAGGAACAAACGCAAAACTTGTAAATCACTTCTTTCCAGCCATCTGTTGTACTAGCAATATCGTGAACTTAACATTAGAACATAGTAACTCTCAACCTTTCTGCTAATGCTCCAGTTTGTTTTTGTTGGTCTTAAAGAACAATCACTGTCAATATCAGTTTGTTTCATCACTTGTTGAAAACTCCTCACAGGAGCTTTAATCCTTTAATTTCAGCTCAATTTTCACTTTTCTTCTTTTATCCATATTTTGAGCAGATCATCTTTATTTTGTGTTGATAACATCGACAAATTATCATTAATAAGCAATTATGTAAGGACTTAAAAGAAAAGGTTGGAACCAAGTCCATGCAACACTTTCCACCCAAACAGGCCAAAAACTTGAGGGAGTATGAGAGCTATAGCACATCCATAAATACAGCTTTTAATATCAGACTCACTCTGAGCATGTCCCTAAAGATCCTAATCACTACCAATTCATACATATGATCACTTTGAAGTTGTTTATTAAATGTTGCTTCCTTTGAAATGAGTAAATAAGTAAATTGGTGAATCCTGAGTGGGCTCGTTACTCTGCTTGTAAACATTGTCAGTTTCTATTTAGAGCTAAACTATAATCAGCACCAGAACAGAATTCTTTGTGGAAAGAAGGAGATTTGGTTTAATTTTGAGTCCAACATCTCCTTAAAGCTGAAATTGAATGAACAAATGAGTAAGACTGTGTACGCTCTGAGAATGTACTATTCTGGTTGCTCAGAGGGGTTCCCTGCATCCCAAATTCATGTTAGTATTAAGAGTGCTTATTATTTACAAAGAGAAAAGAACTCAGCCGAGATCATTTCTGCTGGAGAAACATTATTCAAATGCCAAAAGAAAGGAAGAAGAGTTCAATGAGGAGAAGATCCTGGAAAATTAAGCCCAATCAACCCTGAGACCCTCAGCATAGCTGGACCATCATATCGTAGTGAAGCTCCTGTGTCTCTTTGTCTCACTCTCACCTGTTTCTCATCACATCCCAACAATAAGACTTTATTGTATTCCATCAGCCTAAATGCACTATTTGCTTTTTTGATTCTCCTACAATGAAACCGGCCTTTTGTCCAGCAGCTAATAGCAACAAGCTGCTGGATTCCTGTGGCGGGAGCCAAAAGGACAAGCAATACCCACGTTTTTCCAAAATGGGTTGTTTGTCTGTTCCCTTAAAAGCAGACATCATGTGATTGTTTAACCATTAGAGAGTTCTTTGACCTCTCCAGCTTAGATTGGATCACAAATGAGATGAATTCTGCTTTTATTTTTGTCAAAACACACAGACTTCTGTCGTCTGTGAAGCAAGACAAATCATAAATAACCTTTAAATGCTGTTGTTCTGAAGAGGACTTTTTAAGTGGCTGTGATACTAATGCTGTGATAGTTGAACTCTTGCTGTTTAATCAAATTGTGCTGAGTGCCAGGACAGAATCCTCACAACTTTATTAGAGTGGTTTTCACTGTCACTGTTATAGATCCACACAGAAAGGGTCAGGTTCGCTGTAACATTGACCAATCCTGCAGAGTCTCTGCTTCTGACTCATTTCCTGTTGGCCTCTATCATGTTACGAAGCCCATCCAGTGGAACTTTCCACCTCATTTCTGGCTGATCACACCTGCTCTTGAGTTGAAGTGACTGAAGAGAGTTTAAAATTGGAATGAAAGCATGCAGCAAAGAAGCCTTGTTGCTAACAAGAAAAAATAAGAGGATAAAAAAAGCTTGCCCACATGCTTTTTAATTTCCATCATTACCCACACTCCCTTCTGAGCCGGCATTTCCTAAAGAATAAAGAGTGGGTGGTTGTGTCCAGTGCCAAGCCACCATCCTTCCCTTTACAATCCCCTTTTCCCTCACTCCATGCCTTGCTATGTGTTATGAATTCAACCCCAGATACAGCTGATCTATCATATTGTCACAGAGGCAGGGGAGGGAGGCAGACTGTGGAATGCCCTGGCACCCGGCGCAGTGCTACGCTTTCTCGTGCATTCCCCACCCCTGTCTCTGCCTCTCTGTCTGTTTTCATGATCCATGCAATGCCCCCGCGGCCCCCTCTATCCATTCCTGTCTTACCTGTACCAACTGAAACCCACCCAAGCTATCTGATGTGCAACCAAGCAGCCCAGCGGAGTGATAACACAGAAACCCCTCATAGGTTATAAACAACGTGAGCTGTGGCTTGAGCTTTCTCGACTGACTTCCAGCTCTGGTCTCCTGTTATGCTGAATAACACCCTGAGTGCCAATCAGATATGAGACAAATTACAACACGGTAGAAAGAGCTGTATGATCCAAGATCAGAGTGCTCACCTGAGCCAAAATACACAGATTTACATGACTGATACCTTTGTCAAACACTCCTCTGTTTTGCCTCTGGAACTGAGGAATCAATCATCTATCACTTTCTATTTATACAATGTCACCTCATGGCAAAAGGTTATTTCATGTAACTTAAAGTCTGTCTTATTGTTCACTGACCCAAAATATATCCTCTAATGAGCAAGCAATTTACAATATTTGTGAGAACTTTTCTTTTAATAAGAAACCTGAAGTAACACTAAATCTATCATCTGTTAACAGCTGGCACAACCAAATGAACAGCAAGCGGAAACACCACAGCGTTTGTCTAACGTGTGTTCATACGCTGTGTAGGTCATCTGTGCTCTGTGTATATACATGATGTCTTCATATATGACTTACAGCAGTGTATTACAGAAGGCCAGTGTTAATGCTTGGCTCTCAGCCATGACACATGGTGCCACAGCTGACCCTTCCACACGCTCTCACTGTTATGGGTAAATAATAGCATGAGTGTGTGTTTACTCACAGTGTATGGGTGTCCACGAGTGTGAGCTGTGCACTATAAACTCATGAATGAAGGGATTTAGACATGCGTGTAACCACTTTAAATAGCTTTATCTTTCTTCTTTGGTTAGTTTTAACTGAAATAAGTTAAACAGTGAATTTTTATACCTGGATATGAACTTCTTTTGTGTAACAACTTGTGAAGACATGTGAATTAATTACTCAGTCATATAACATTACATTCATTTTTTTATATCGTAAAATTTGGTCTATATAGAATGCATTAAAACATTTTACCTTGAACACAAGACTTTATTATAGTTAGGCATTCACTATTTTCTGAAATGTTTCATTTAAAGAGGGGGCAATGCACTATTCATCTAGTACCACCATTGTAGCTTGAAACCTATTTTTCTCATCCTGATGTTTTAGAAAATCCTTTTTTCAGCCCCAGTCTGAAACACTTCAATTTAGCTGCTGTCTCTTTAAAGCTCCCTGCTCCACAAACCCCCATCCTTCCGATTGGCCAGCCTTCTAAAGGCCTGTTTGGGTCAGGGCTATGGTGTTTGAGGTCCCAGTGTGTCATAAATCTTTCAGGCAATCCTGAAGCGATGACCTTATGACATCATTTCAGCAAGTCTCATAAGATCTTGTGCTATTTTTTTTTCTTTCTTTCTTTTTTTAAAGACTGTTATTATCATTTTATGGATTTCTGCAAAATATGACTGTGTAGGGGTTTGAAATTTGCACACATACAGCACATCTAGCATCCATCCTGAAAGAAGACACTGAACTCTACGAAGCTTTAAAGCTGACACTTTCTGTTTTACAAGAAACTAAATTCAACCTCTTTTTTTGTTAATTCTTTAAAAACAATGGATGAAATATGCTACTGCTAATATTTTTTGAGTTTGGAAGGCATTTTGCGACCTCCCTGCCAGTTTTTTATGGTACTGCTGGGGGTCCCGACCCTAACTTTGAGAACCACTCAACCAAAGTTAAAAGACATGGTACTAAAAAGTGCCAGAGAGTTGTATCGGCACTGCTTGTTGTGGATTCTGCTAAACACAGTAAAAATCATCATGCAGAGGACGGCTTACTCTCAGCAGAATGATAGTTTGCTGTTGCACCTTGTGAAGTTAAAAGCCAAGAAATTGTAATAACTCAAAAGTTCTTAAACAATTAGAACATTCAGAGATTCTTCATAGTGTTGAAATATAATGATAAACATCTTTCTCACTCTGAAGGACTCCATAAAAAGGGCTGTCTTCTACCCTGGTTAAATTTTATACCAGATTTTACAACTACTATCACCTCATACCAGCTAGAGCACAAGGAATAACTTTATCAAAAGTGGATTTGTGGGAAGTGACAGGAACAATATTCCAAGAACTGAACACAAGTCAGAATGATTGCCTTTTCAGTCATGCAAACAGCATAGTTGTTGGAATGACGCTATTGGCCTATTGTCTGATTGGTTAGGTCATTTCATTGTTTCATACGGAAATATCCGATCAGTTTTATGAACTCAAATGGAAACTTATCTGGATGCTCATGGTCATCAGAGGATGAATCATGCTTAAATAGTTCCCTGATGTTTCTTATGGCACCAATACAAGGTGAGTTCCAGGATGTACTGCAACAACTTTAGCAATCAATGAAGTTTCATTTGTTCATTACTTTGACTAAATACATAAGAAAACACATATTTGTATCAACCATTGCCTGCTAACGCATAAAACTAAAACAATGAAATATAGAAAAACTTGTACAAAAAGGAAACCATAAACCTTTCTGAGAGATTGCTTTTGTTGCCTAAACCTAACCACTAATGGACCTACAGACTCAACCACCATCCAACCACATCTGCATTTGCTCAGTGTGTTATGAAGAAACAAAGACTGCCAAGGATTATGATCTTTGGCTGTGTCCAGTCCAGAAAGTGTTGCCTACATTTTTCTGGGATTAAAATGGATTTCTGGGAGACAGGGTTGGTTAGCATATAGCATGACGAAATGACCGGCAAGACAAGAATCAGACTCACTTTGAATTATTATTGAAGCTTTCCCTGAAAATGAACTCAAGAGCTGTGGTCACAGTCCGTTGACAGTATAGACAATCTAATCAGCTGTGCTTTTGAGCATCAGGTAAACACTTCTTGCCACGATGAATTCCCAGCAGTCTGTAAAGGATCTTATAATGTAGACTTTTTCTCTTTCCTTTCGTAACATCTTGACCGAGAGTCTACTGTTTGAAAAGAGACAGAGAGAAAGAGAGGAGCTGCCTAGTGGGAGTGTGTTGTCCCAGTGCCAGGGCAAAAATAGACAGTAAATTGCAGAGCCTTCTGAGAGCGCCCTGCTGTGCAGCATGACCTCAAAATAACACACACACACATACACTGCAACACACAAACTTGAAATATACAGTTTGCTGTCCTACTTCTCAATATTTCCTATTCTGCCTGTTGATGTGACGATCACTCAGAAACTCTCGCATCGTGCCAACCAGCAGTCCTGCGCTAAAGTTGTGAGCAAGTGAAGGAAACTCTGAGTCTGATTCACAGATGTTAAAGTGATCACAGCCTCATCTCAGCTTACCAGGACCCAAACACCCTTCAAAGTATTTATAACAATATTTGTTGTCCCTTTGCAATTTCTTAACCTCGTGGTTAAAGAAGCAGCTGTTTCCTTGCATCTCTCTTTTCTGAAACACAAGCAAAACGTCTATTTTCCAACAAAAATTCTGGCTTCTTTAACATCTAAAACATGACTAAAATCTATAAAAGGACACTAAAACCTGGAAAAAAAAAAACAAGAGAACAGACTGCTGATGAATGACTATCACAGGTGTTTGTCATACTCACCTTGAGTGAGTCAAAACAGGCAATGACTCGGCCGTTTTCCACTTGACAGCTCTTGGCAGGGTGAGCGAACTTGCACTCGCTGTCCGGCCGCGAACACGTCCCTCTCTGGAATTCCCGACAAACCTCCAGCGTCAGCCACTTTGTGTCCCGGATCGGTGTCACATTCACTGCCATTTTGGACAAGGCAGGACGGGTCGATGAAGAGGAGGAGTAGATATCCAGCAAATGCAATTATGTGTGGGTCTGTGTGTTTCTAATGACACTGGGACAAATGAGGATGAGGAGTCGAGAAAGGACATGGGAGAAAGTCTGGTTCAAGAGGTCTCTGTCCCCCAGGGTGTGATTGTGAGGTGAAGCCTAGGAGGCCTGGGACTCTCCTACCACCTGAGGACCATCCCAAGAGTCTGTTTTTGGCTGCAAGAGGAATCCTTCACCTCCAGTCACCCCAGGCCGAGGCTGGTGACGGCCACAGAGTTTTGGCTTTGTAATCTCTCTTTCTCCCTCTCCTTTTTTCACTTAAACACACTCACGCACAGGTTCTCTCTATCGCCTCACACCTCAGCCGAACTGACAGACGAGACGAATGGCAAAACGCATTATCGATCGAGTCGGCCCATGATGAAAAGATGCAGGAGGAAGGAGAAAAAGGAAGAAAAAGAGAAGCAAAAAAAGACTGTGGTGAAGGAGGAAGCAAGGAGGAGGTGAGGGAGGATGTGTGTCTTCAGCCCGAGGATGAGGACGGAGGAGTGGTTGGCGTCCACAGAGGAGGGCTAAGTGGCATGGATGGCAGACGGAGCAGGAGATGGAGTGGAGCAGGGAGGTGTTAGTGTGGTGCAGACTTGCTCAGCGGGTGGTGTTGGCAGTCCTGCAGCTCCTGGTGTGGTTGGAAACTCCGGCAGACATGGAGAGGCACAGAGGCAGAGGCGGCTTCAGTTGAGCCAAACAGCCGAAGGGGTTGACGAAAGAAGGCACTTCTCTCTGTGGAGAAGGAGGGAAGAGTGTCAGTGGAGCAGACACACATACACACACACACACACACACACACACACACACACACACACACACACACACACACACACAAAAGGCACATGTCTGCATTCATTCAAACACGTTTCCCAGTCATTCTCTCGCACATCTTCTCTTGGTCGCCCTCACAGAGGCCGCCAAGCTCTCAACTGGAAAATCAAATCAAACACCAAATGGCTAACAGTAAAGCTCACACACTCAGGCGCAAACAATTTGATTCAAAGGAAGACTGTCAAGAAGAAAGACAGATCAAGAGAAAAAGAAAAAAAAGAAAGTGCAAAAAAATCTGTCTTATTTTATGTTTGTATCCGGGGAAAATATGGCTTTAGAAGTGTCATTACCAATATGCAAAACCTTCATCCAACAAAAAATGCTGACTCTCACTTAGTTTATGAGAATCACATTTCTGATGTGAATATGTTATTATTTTAAGTCCTTGAGAAATGGAGAAAAAAAATAAACGCAAAGGAAAACATGGAGTTTTCAGCAAAGTAACCATTTCATTCAAGGATTTCCTAGTTAGGTTTTTTTTTTTGTCCCTGAGTCCAAGTCCAAGCCATTTGATTAAATACCAAGTCCCGATTCGATACTTCTACTCAGATACATTGCAGTCCCCAGCTCCTGCGTTGTTCTTACTATTGTGATGTCATGCCCTGCGTTGTTTTTGTGTGGAGTTGAGACGGTCTGACTCTGTTCCAACCAAGCGGCAACCTCCGGTCTGGGAATATGAGACAATGCGGAAGTGCTAAAATCTGCTGTTTCTCGAGTGTGTGCTTGAGGCTGGCTCCAGAAGTACCAGAAGTCACATACACACCAAGCCAAAAAAAGCCATTTTCAAAGCAGAAATTAACCTATTTGCAGCCTGGTTCAAAAAATGTCTCCTGTCTGAGTCGCTAATTTTACTACTGGCACCCACTGTAGGGGGGTGAATTTTTTTCTAACTCAGCCGTTCAGAGGGTATTAAGATTGCGAGCTCCCCCAATAAGAGGCACAGCTGAGGGTCACATGATGGACAAGCACCCTATGGTTGCAGGCGAAGCCCTTGCCACTACCAATATGGCCGCTATAGCCGATGTGCTTCATTTTCCGTTTCAGAAACAGATGGGTGACGTCAGCGAGACTATGTCCATGTTTTATACAGTCTATGGTACCACAACATATCAAAACAAAGGCAGTGTGAATTTGTTTTGTCAGAAAACATGACTTACTCGTACATAGGTGTCTGGATCAGCTGTTTTCGGGGGGTAATGTGGGATCTTTAAGAAAACTGTAGCTACACAGTAATCTGTGTAGCTACAGATCTGTGTATACCAACACGCAGTTGGTGAAGTTTTACAAATTCAAGTGTTATTGTACTTAACTTTACATGTGGCTGAAATCTTCAAGGAGGACAAAAATTGTGGGTGACCTCAAGTAGATTTTTTGAAACTGAAAAACTGTTGAACTGTTGAACTGTTGAACTGTTGAATTTCCCAAACAAAATGTCCTCTGTAGACTATACCTATTATAGGGATTTGAGGACACCAAGAAGGTTTTCAGTCGTGCTTTCTGTCATGGATGTGCAAACTATGTCACACTGACTCTACGAGGCCACATTTTTAGATGAATTGTTGAAAAAGTGCAGTTTCCCCAAAAATGTTAAGCTGTTAATACTTCAATGCAGTACTTAAAAACAAGAAAGACAGAAGGTCACACCAATGCCCAGTCCCACTGTTAAAACCCCTGCTGCCCTAGATTCACATCTGGTAGATTTGATTGGTGGGTGTCTAATTAAAATTTAAGCATATCTGTTTTGAGATGAAACTAACAAGGACAGCTGAAAGCAAGGCTCATCATGGACAATGTGAAAAAAAAATCACATCACATGAACAGAAGGGCCACAAGTATGAAAATAAAAAAAATGACTTTGGTGGAAATTTTTAATCAAGCCAGTATCTATTTGGCCATACACTGGAGGTGAAACATGCCATCTATACCATCCTTAGAGCTGGGGTTTAGCCTTAGGGAGAAAGTTAGATGACAAGCCAGGAGCCACGCAAGAATAGGCGAGGCAGTGAACTTATTTTACCACTCCATATTTAATCCACTGGAAATGGTAACCCTCTCTGTATTCTCTGCCCTTACCACAGTCCTCCTGCCAGATACAGTGGGCTGCCCTGGCCTTCGCTCTCATCCACACACACACACACACACACACACACACACACACACACACACACACACACACACACACACACACACACACACACACACACACACACACACACACACACACACACACACACACGCACGTACACAATCCCAAAATATCATCCCGGGTCTGAAAAAGTAGTTCACCACGGATGTGACCAGCCCAAATAGTCGTAGAGAGCATGACACATAAGCAATCAATGTTTGGCCAAGGGAATATTTTACTTTTTTCTTTTCCTCCTTCCTCTATTTCCTCCCTTTAAGGCTTCATTTTTGTCTGACTACTTTTTTTTGTAGTCGAAACTGGTAAAAGAATTCTTTGATGCTCTTTCACATATACACATAATCAGTCTGGGATGCGCTGTATTTTTTGGATTAGTCTATGACACAAAGCTGTAAATCACTCCTATAGTCTGCTCTCTTTCAGTCTGACTCATGCTGCTTCAGTTTATGCTTCACTTCAGTTTCTGAGAGCATGTTATGACAGTCCTGTTTGTCTTCATTTGACAAATCCACCACTTAGAAAGTAGAACCAGAGTTCTTTTAAACATATAAATACTTCTGTACACTTTTAAAGTGTTGTTTGGGTCAGCTGCAACCATATAAAACTGGTTTAGGCCACCTTATGCATGTTTTTATTCATCACCGTTGCTGTTTTATTCTGTGGCTTTAGTGTCAGCCAAGCAGACAGAGAGCAGGGCCAAATAAAAATCATGAGAAGTAATGTAATTGGCTTATAAAAACATACCTGCTCCTCTCTATTATATACATCAGACAGTTCAGTAGGAGTTTTACAATATAGAAAAGAGGTGGGAGAGGGGCTACCCCCAAATTTAGTCAGATTACTGATGCACACAATATTTCAGTCTGGATTGTCTCAATTTAGAAACCACACCAGTGCATCACTCCAGCATATTCATAAAATCACAACATTTGAGTGTGGGGGGACAGAGTGATGATGTAACTACTCGTGGGATGGAAATGTGCGGGCAGCAGCAGTAGGAGTGTGTTTTATTTATTTATTTAGTTGTTGTTGTTGTTTTGTGGGAAGTGGGGGCTGTCTCTTTAACTCTGTTTTTGATTGGCTTATTCCTGTGTGTATCATTTTGTCCCACCTGCCCAAGCTGTGTTGATTCCAATCCATGACTTGAAGGTGCTGTGAGAGCTATTCAGAGTCATCAGTGTTTTTCTGGGTTAGACTTTGTGTCCAATGAGCACCATCACATCGTAAGGATGTAACTCTTGCTAAGGCCTGCACTAGTTTTGAGCAAATGACAAGAGAGAAGATCTTTGTAACACTTACTTTTCTTTGTTTGAGACAACTTTATGCAGGATAAAAACTGATGAGGTAATGTATTTCTTCACAGTTGTGAAGCACTTTTGATTGAAAACTCATTTTGTAGCAGAACTTACTGTACACAAGGTACGCAGAACGTTTAGTGCCTGTAACTTTTAACCTGATTGAATCCTGGTTATGTGCTACCAGTGCTCATCTACCAACTCCAACCCATAGACTGTATAATTAATGGATGTGATCTCCCGACGTCACCTGTCTGTTTCTGAAACAGATTTTTGAAGCAAATAGCGCCCATATTGGAAGTGGCAAGGGCTGTTTGTTTTAACCAGACTGTAAATAGGTTTATTTCTGCTTTGAAAACAGCTTTTTCTTTTGGCTTGGTGTGTATGTGACTTCCGGTACTCCCGGAGCCTCAAGCGGACACTCAAGAAAGAGCATATTTTAGCACTTCAGCATTGTCTCATGTTCCTAGACCGGGGGTTGCTGCTTGCTCCAACCTCACCAAGCAGAACAAATGTAACCTGTCTCTTCATTTTATTATTAGACCACATCAGTATAACTGCTGCATGTGGGTTGAATGAACATTATCACAAACAGCTTAACCTGTGTTTTAGCCCTTGCTCTTTCGCTCTCCTGTTAAGCTTTCATCTGCTCTTTTGCCCTTTCTCTTTTAGCCACTTCAGCTCTAAGTGTCCAATGTTACTACAAATTGAATCCAACAAATCAACAGAGAAACGGTAAGATCTTGCTTCTCACTTGGTCAACTTTTCTAATCCATGTAGAGCCATCAAAGGGACTTTGGGTTTCTATGAAAAAAATAGATTTGTTGTATGTATGACAACAGGTGGTTGGAAATAGCATGCAGAAATAACTAATTTTTGTGCTGACAATCTAGTTTTAAATGGTAGATTATGAACAGGCAAAGATAGAGAAGTGAGGCTACTTCAACATAATTTATAAAGACCTAACAGGGCCTTTAAAGATGCTAAAAAAGGATCCATTTTAAAAGGACTGCCTCACCACTTTCTGGCCTAGTTTCATGCACAGTGTCGTAAAGATGTGTCTTTTAACCAGGCGTAGGTTTGTTTTGGAACTAATTTTCTTCGTTCAGGACAACTTTTTACTGGATAAAACGTGACGAGGTAAGGAATTTATCTGTACAGTTACGTAGCGCTGTTGTTTAAAATATGACAACAAGCAAATGTCGTAAGTTTGTACTGTACGTCAGTAGCCGGCCAAATGTAGCACTACCAGCAGCCTGGTGATACAACATATCCGTAGGCTAATGTGACAACAAGCAAACTGTCAGTCAGTACAGTAGTTTAGTTGTCGTCCATATGTAGCGCTACTATCAAGGAGCTAACATAACCTCACTCTTCATTTTATTGATAGATTCTCAAGTCTGAACAGACCACAGCACAATAACTGCTGCATGTGGGTTGAACTGAACATAATCACAAACAACTTAGCCCTTTCAGCCTTTAGCTCAAGCTGTATCACCATCTCATTTAGCTTTTTTCTGCTCTTCTGTCCTTTTTCTGTCTCTGCAGGCTAAAGTGTCCACCATCGCAACATAATTAATCACGGAAATCGTTTTCAGCAGAGAAAAACGCAGATTACTTTTCTTTCTTCTAAACTTTGTCGGCTGGTGTGTTGTCATAGAGATGTGAATGTGCTGCAAATCAATCCAGTGTTTTTTGACCCAATCAGGACGCTAAGAAGAGGCTACAAAGTAGCATTTCAAATTAACGTATATTGGCGCTGATAATCTCATTTTAAAGTATGGATTATGATCAGGCATATAAGGGAGACTTTTTTAAAATCACTTTCAAACTCCTCAAGGCCCCTTTGATAAAAATTTATTTAGATAAAATATTTTTTTCTTTTTTTAGTAATTAGAAGTTTATTTATTGTCGTTTAGAATTAAAATAAACATATTAGAGCACAAGAGTCAGGGGATCTTCTTTTGAGGACCTTGCCTTTTAATGAGACATTATATTTAAACATGTGCAGTTTTGAACAGATAACCCATAAATAGATTTTTGAATCAAAAGCTTTGCGTTTGAGCGAGCTGAGCACCTATTTTTAATGTGTTTTGGGGTAAGAGATCCAAAGTAAGCAGTAACATGAAATGACCTCAGTACTGAAAAATATTTTGACTTTAAGATAAAGTTTTTGGTCATAAACAGAGCTCATCATACTTGTCTCGTGCTATTTCAGAGTCCAAGAGTCTAAGCAGAGAAGAACTGTGAGCTCAGAGAGAAAAAAAACCCCGCTGATAACCAGCAGCTCTGAACTCTGGCATGCTCTGACATAAAAGAGAATATGCCCCATTTACAGTGACTGCATGAAAAAGAGGAAGCCAACAGTCGGGGTATATACATGTATTAAATTAGACTATCGTACGCGAGAGTCCTGAGGCAATGTCACGCATTTTTTTCTCGAGGGAATTATGTTTTCTTTGACATGTGTGAAACCCCAGTGTAAACAGCTATGACAAAATGAGCGTTAACATCAAATAAAGCTGATTTGATATGTTCCATTAGAGCCGCTGTAACATCCATGTATCTTGTATCATGTATCGAAAGCTTGAACTGAACTAAGAGGGAGAGAGAGGCTCATTAGACGAGTCTTGTATCAAAATAGAGAAAGAAGAAGTAGGGTTTAAAATTATGAGAAATGACTCTGGCGTTGAGGAAATATATAAATAAAGGAGTCATCAATAAGCATCTTAGCATGTGTGAATAATGCATGCGGCCATTTCCCATAGCCAGAGGCAGGAGATATTATTACACCATCAGATCAACTAGCCGAGGTAATAAATTGGAGGGGAAAGGGAGGTATAAGGCTGGGGATATTACGTACTCCCCAAACCCATAACACCCCGGCTTCCTCAAAAGACACTCACTCAAACACGCTCATTCACACGTGAGTGAAGCCTAACATTTTATCTCACTCCAGACTAACTTCAGCTGTTGACATGTGTTCCTCTTGAAAGTAGAGTGTAATGGCATGTGTTCCACCTGGGTACATGTCTGATCCTGTGCTAATCCCTCTGTTAAAATGCTGCTGCTCAGTTCTGCTCTGGTCAAACTCTGGTATTTCACGGCCATAAAAACTCTCTAGGAATAACACACACATTTAGCCCTGAGTGACACCACTGCTGCTGAAATCCTGATCAGAAGAAAGGGATAACGTATAGTGAGTGGGTGGTTTGGTGAATTATAATACAGATAGGATAGGCTGGGGGCTTAACCTTTGTAATGCACAACCAACTGAAGGCTTTAAGAAGTTAAATTTAAAGCTGATTTGAGAGATATTTCTTTCCTTCTTACCAATGCCTGCCTGTAAATTACTGGAGGGTTTAACTTATTTAGTACTTTGGAGGTTAACACTGGAAGGGTGTTTTCCACAACATTTGTCTTTTTCATACACTGCTGAAAATTTTCTCTTGCTTTGAGGATACGGTGGTGCAATCGGCTGAATCAGCTTATCCCAACCAACTGGTCATCTGCTTTACTATAAAAATGGGTAAAGGTCAGGGCGAGCTGTCATGTGAATGTGGTGGGTAACAATCTGAATCATTCACCGCAGGTCAGTCGGCAGGCAGTGGCGATTGCTCCAAGACTGCAAGGGAAGCTCAGCTTCCCCTAAAATGTCCCCAAAAATGTGGCAATATGTACGTCTGTGTGTACATTTTATTGACAAAATATGCGCTAGAATTCCTTTATTTTTTGTTCAGAATCAGCTACCTATCACAGGTAACTGGCTCGCCCTCCTTCTCATTCATCCCCGCAGCATCTTAGCGCTTTAACAGTCGGACGCTGAGCGTCCTCTGACTTCAGTGGGGAAGCGTAGAGTGGGTTGTTTCACTGTGGAAACTGGGCGGTCATTGGATTAACACTGGGCTTTGTCTCACCCATCGGACGCTCAGCGTCTCTGGGGGTCTATGAGGCAGTGGGCTGGCCTGGACGCTTGGCTTCTGCATGATGATTGGATGATCTGTCTGAGGCCGAATCCCTTTGTGATTGACAGTGAAATGAGCCAGTCAGCAATCTTGAAGTATAACCCTCCACCGGAGCATCTTTTGTAATGAGGAGCTACTCCTGTTAAAAGCGGCTCAAGTCTTACACCCGCAACACAGTGGGCCAAGGCCATTTTAGCAGTCTAGCTCTGCTGGCCATTGAGAGAACACTGGTAAAATCCCTGGAAAAAACACCTGGTTGGTAAGACAGGGTCACAGATCATTTTCTTGAAGAGGGACGGAGGGTAGAATTTACGTTTAAATAAACCAACAAATTTATGATGAAGGCCGGAAGAAAATGAGCTCCCCCTCCTTGACTGACCAGCAGCCACCACTTGGTGAGGGCCATAGTTTCACTGACGTTGAGTACAGTTTGCTAATTCATACTGCTCATCTAAATTGTCGAAATTAACTTTTTTTTTTATATAGAAACATCCTTACTTTTCATTTTAAGAGGAAGCGGTTTTGCTTCACGTTTGAAGAGTGGCAGCGCCAGGAACGGCCTAAAACAGCTTGGTTCAGTATAGAGGTACCAGTATACTGAACCGAGCCGTTTGATTAAATTCAGCTGCTGAATTTATGCATCACAGCTCTGAATAAATTTTAAAATAGGATGGCTGCATATTACCTGCAACACGACTGACCAGCTAGGCAGACTTACTGCAACAGAACAGATCCTGTGTAAGTTGAAACATTGATTTGAATGAAACCTATTTGATCCGTTTGTTGTATCAGAACAGATGCACTGCAGACACATCCAGTGTATTTTAGCCACCATGCATATTTCTGTGACATTAGGTCAAAAACAGCCAGCACATACTTGTCCTCCCCTTGAGGAAACCTCTCAGATTAGCTCCCTCTTCTGTTAATTTGGAAAGTGTGTTTTTAAATTCCCTGAAATCAACCAGGGAATGTCACATGTGAACTATTGTAGAGAAATCAAAGTATCAAACTAACAATGCAAGTTACAAATACAAGCACCCTAAATGGTCCTGGCTTTGTTTGTTATTGCTCCAAAAGATAACATTTCAGCCATTACAGTTTGTTCTGTCTCTTTGCTGATGTAATGTTATGGAGTAATTCTGAGCAAAATGAACAAAACAGGCACATGTTTTTTTTATTTATTTATTTTTTTTTAAATGTTTCTCTTCAAATATTTTTCAACTCTTCAATGAAATTAACATCCAGCTGTGCATCCCAATGTGTCGTGCAAACCACGTGGAATGTTTCTGTTGTTTCAAGGCCTCTCGCACATTCAACAAGAGCCACATCCAGCTCTGCATCTGAGAGCAATACAGAGAGAGAGAGAGGAAGGAATGAGGAAAAATTGAGTGAACAGCAGCCAGAGATTGGAGCCATTTATTCACCTTGAATGACTCCGGGAGAAGAAAAATAAATGGAGGGAAGGTGAAAGGGAAGAAAGCCAAAAGGCAGGTTCCACTATGTTTGATTTCCTGTCGCTGACCTTTGGAACACAATAGACTGAGAAACAAAATGGTCAAAACTTACTGGAGAGTAGAAGAAAACAATTTTCCTCAAAACGAGCTCCCCCAGAGAGATGCAGTGTAAACTCTAATCTGTTAGAGGGCGCTCGGCAAGGGAGGAGCTGTTTGCTTAGGCAGCAAGTTGCACCTCAGACATCCCTTAAGTGTTTCACATTTTGGAAAGAGCTTCGAATTTGATTCTTGCTGTCAATTCTTAATGTTTGGAAATATGCTTGATTAATGGAGTAACGTTGGCACCTTGTTAGAAAACAAAGAGGAAATCTGGAAGGAGGGAAGGGAAATTCAGTAATGCTAGAGGTTAAAGGGTGCTGAGTGCAGTGGCAAAAAGCAGATGCAGGATGCCTCATATTACGCTGCATCACCAGGACCAGGATATCAACTGCGTATGACCTGAGCTGCCCTTTATACTGATAGGAGCATCAGGAGGAAGCCAAGGGGGGTCAGGGAGAGACAAATAGAGCAAAGGAGACCAGAGGTGTTGACAGGGGAAGGAGGAGGCACTCAGAGTAATTAGTACAAGTAGGTGAGAGACAGAGTTTGGTGTGTTGGGAAAAAAAAGGAGGGAAAGCTAGTTGAGCTCTTGCAGACACAAAGGAGGAGGAATCAGAGGAGGAAGAAGCAGGGTTTTGTTCCGTATCACAGCCCTCCTGACTCCTCTGTGATACCATCGTGACATTTCTCATCTCTCTTCATTTATCTTCCTCTGATCCCCACCTGTTCGCCATTTCTGTTCCTCTTCACGCGTATGCCTCAGTGTTCTTAGCTATTTTTCTCTCCTCAAATCTTTACTCTTCCTTGGAAATCTGCTCGCTGTCTGCTGAGTGTCATGTGACATAAACAACTTTCTTAACGTGGCTTTTTATAGTAGCTGTCCTCATTTTTTATTCGCCCACTGTCTCAGCCTCCTCTTTCTATTCACCCCAAGCTTCTTGTTTCTTTCCCAAACAGCACCTTATGCTGCAGTGCCATGGTAATGTGCGCTTCAAGGTCATCATCGCTACAGCAGCAGGAGGACCATGTTTAAATCAAGGACAAAGTGGTTAATGGTGTCAGGTTGGGCCTTGTGTCAGAGCAGCATGGTGTAAAGTGTATGAAAAGGAACAGACTTTTGGAAGAACTCTGATTTTTACTAAATAGTGGTCATCAAATAATGAGGGTGGAGAATTTTGTGGAGTTGGTTCAAGAGCAAAATAACAGTCCCTGTACCGGCTATTCTGAGTGTAAAACAACCATATTTCTTATAGATAGTCTAAAACAAACACTAAAAACTGCTTCAAAATCTGATATCTGCGCGACTCTCATAAAACTAAGGAAAAAGATTTGTTCCATGAATTACAAATATCTTTATTCTCAAAATTAAAAAATCTGGGTGGCAGACACCAGATGCATCTCCAGGATCAGATAGGTTTCCATTTAAGTCAACGTGTCAACTTACACTGGATCTGCTCTGTTGCGGTCCGGCTGGATGGCTTTTGCAGCAGATCATAGCTAATTGCCTGCCATTCAATTTTTATCTGGATGTAAAGATTAAGCATAGCAGGACAGGAAGTTTTGTACAGAAGCTACTTAAAAACTCCCATTGACTTTCAAAATAAAACAAATTCCGTCAAAACCAGATTGTATTTAGCTTGACTACGTCAACAAACATGATGTGCCAAGCACATTGTGAGGTTCTACAGCCCAATATGAATGAAGAGAGACTTATCAATGGAGTGGGAAGCACGGGAACTTCTCAGTGTTACGACACCACCTGCCAGGCATGCGGCTTGCCGGACTGAGCACCGGCACACAAAACAGAGTGGAGTCGGACTGCAGGCATGTCTAGTGTACTTGAGATGTAAACCTGTATTAGCCCAGTGAGCAATTTTCTATCAATGATACACCTAAAAATTCTCTGTGTCTATTTAAAAACTTGATTAAACAGATGTTTCAACCAGATTACGTATGCAGACAAACTCCTCCGCCTGCAGGCTTTTAGAGGCAAAAATACAACCAAATTAAGTAAAGCGATTCTAACAGAGTTCATGACATGCTGTTTACCACAGACATTTGTGGACATGTCTTTGAGCCAAAGTATTTTGAAGTAAAGATGCCCCAAGCACTGAAGGTGAAAGTGAAGAACCTGCAGTGCTTTGCATCATCATGAATAAGATCCAAAGTCCACTGCTATACAAAACAGCAACACGTAGGAATGAGGTAGGAGCCTTTTAGCCAAATTGAAAACTTTGAAATGAGGTCTTGAATGTTCAGACCTGACGTCACCTTGTTTTCAATTTAGTGTCAATATTGAGACCTGGTAAGTGCTCATTTTGTTCAGACCAGAGAGGTACACAATCATTCATTCTCTTTTTTTATTTTTATTTTTTTACATGTATTTGAATCCCAGGATGTTTCCTGTTCTCTAGCTTATTATGTACGAATGACTCATTCTATACCCATGTCAGTGAGTAATCAAAGATGCAAGGCCAGCTTTGCTAATTGGGACACAACACACTTGTTAGTACATCCTCTAGCTGGAATCAAGCGACACGAAAAGAAAATTCATGCAATTTACTTCACCCAACAAGAACACATGCAATCTTTACATTAACTTGTATGTAATTCACTCAGGAGGAAGACTTTATTATTGTCTGGTGTGAAAACATCATTACTAGGCTGCTTGTTAAACATATGTAGGATGTCTTGTGTTTATGTCTTGTCACTTAATCTAGCTAATGAGATTGCACTATGAGGTCACACAGATGGTCAACAACGGCTTGTTGAATCACGTTTCTGCAAACGTACTCATATAAAACAGGGATAGAGTTGGTGGCAGGTGACCAATCAGAAACCTTCTGATGGATTTTCAAGTTTGGCAAACTTTGAAATAAGATAAATAGGGGAAAGTTCTATGGATATTCTTATGGAAGTGGACTAGGGCAACTGAAAATAAATAAATAATAAAAATAAGGTCAGAGTTCAGGTTTTTTTCTCAGAATTCTGACTTTTTTCTCAGAAAAATATAATAATATTAATATTTATAATAATAATAATAATAATAATAATAATAATAATAATAATAATAATAATAATAATAATAAATTTTGACATTTTTTTCAGTGGCCCTAATTCTCTTCTGTATATCCTAGACAGGGAAGAACAACAGGTGTAAAATAAATAAATAAATAAACTGCTGCTCGTTTGAAGGCTTAAATCAGCCCTATTTGATTAGCGACCCACAGGCCACATGCTGCTTAAAAGTAGCTGCTAAGTGATTGGGATTTGGGTTACATGAGAAAAACATCTTTTACTAATTCTGACAAGTTCTTACAGAAATTCCAACGTCATTACAAATATTGACTGCAACGCCTATTGTAAGCCAGCAACTAACTCAATGCATTGTGTCATTGAGTAGGTGCGTTCGAAATGTTAATATTAGCAGTCCTACTTAAGTGAAAATAGCACATCCCTTTCTTCCCTAAAAAAGAAATTCAACAAGGAAAAATTGTCAGTTTAATCCTGTGTGGACTGGAAAGAATTCATTCTATTTAGCACCTGGTCCAAAAACCCAACCAATATGTTCGCTCTGTAACGATGATGCTGAAAGTTTATAATGTCTGAAGACACCACACTGAAAAACATTAACTTTCCTGCTATAAATGCACAGCCCATCTTGTGTCCTTAGTCTGAAAATCAGACCCAACCAAATTTCTAAATGAATAGCCCTGGCTTAAATAAAAGGTCATAAAATCTCTTCCCTTCATCAGTGCATGACAGATTGGACCATAATAACGCCTGTCTTTTTGTCACTGAATGTATTTATTGCTCAGCTTTATTCTGTATTGTGGCGTGTATGCCAGTTATAGACATATTCAGTTGAAGCCCTGATGAAATCAAACAGCGGGGTATGGGGTTCAAAGAATTCGAACATATAACTCAAGCTGTTTGGTTGATTTTTCTTATCTTACAGGCACAACAACTACAAGACATCAGAGCTTTTATCCGTCTGTGTTTGACCTTTATGTTTTACTGGCTGCCAGATATTCTCCTTGACCAATATTTTCCAAGTCCAAACATGGACCAACAAATCTGTGGTGTCATGTCAGCACAGAGGGTGCTTGAGAACAGAAACTTTGACAGCTATTTTAAGTAACTGCCTTACTTGTCAAGACCCAAAAAAGAATCCTCCAAATGGCTTTATCTGTTTTTGTGAAATTCTATAGAAGTATTTATTTGAGTCTGTTTTGTAACTTCTCACTGTAGCTTTAGGCAATGACCAGCAGACCTGACATCACATGAACTCGATCATTAAAACACATCTTCCACTGGTGAGGCATTTCTCTACAGCAAGAAAGGCTGAATTCGCTGTTGACCCGATGCACATCTTAGCAGTGTCTACCAGTTTTGTTCAGAATTTGCCAATAAATTGAGCAAACACAACCACATATTTGACTGCAGAGAGAATCATGGACTAAATCTGCAATGTCCCACTGAATGAGACATAAAAGCTGGAACAAAATTATATAAATGTACATATATGAAAATTTGAAATCATTTTAAGTCAATTAGCTTCAGCGTTTGCAGGCTGGGAGTGAAAGTCAATGCAGTATTAATAAAGAGAAGACAGAAATAAACTGGAATGCAAGAGTCATGCAGAGAGATGTCACACCAGGCCAGAAATGATCTGGCATAAATCTGGAGACAGTTGCAGCAGATGACAGTGTTTTCTGCTTGTGTGAAAACACATTGTTTGCTTTCAGTGTTGATTGCTTCCCTGGTGCTTTTTTTTTTTTTTTTAAGTTTGTTTTTGAGACGCTATGAGCAACAGGAAGCTGCTGACCATCAGCTGGCTGATCACTTGACAGGTCAGAAGGTAAGCGAGGCCCAGAGGGCTGAGTACAAGAATAGACCTAATTTTTAGTGATTGTTGTTTTTTGCTGTTAAATTGATGAAACAGGCTCATAAAACAGCATGTTAAGCTAAAGTGGTGCATTTGCTGACGGTGGTTTTGTTGTCAAGCCATTCTAGCAGTCATCAGCCTTTGAAGTGGTCTCAAAAGCCCTCACTTGTAATGTACTGCGATGTGTAATTCTCAAATTTTTAAAAGACTATTTATTTTCGGGTGGGTGAAAGCTAGATAGAGGTAAAACATTTTGGGTTGAAGTCAGAAGCTATAACTGGCAGCAAAGACTTGTGTTTACATCATGATGCATTAAAACCAGAGCCTGACCAGTGCAACTTAGCTGGTGGAGTAGTGGTATAATCATCCAGCCTGTATCGGTGGGAAAGCGCTCAGATTCTTTTGTTTATGCTCATTAATATGTTGCATCAAATACTTGATTCTGGTTGGGCTAAACACCATAGTAATTGAATACCTGATCCCGCATGACAGATCAATCTGTAGAAAGGAGCATTTCACATCTGCCTGTTGACACTGTGGCAAAAAATGTTCTTGCTAGCACCAAGTGCTGACTGTATGGCCCTAAAAACTTTAAACATCAATATTCATTTTTTTCTTCTCTAACTTTAACTTCAATGGGAATATTTAAATGAATACAACTTATAGGCTTACAGGTTCATGCCTTAACTAGACTGTGAGTATGAATATTCATTTGAGCATCATTTCATCCCTATTACAGAGGGACTTTTTTGCTGTTTTAAAAAAGTATTTTTATGTTCAGTAAAGTCATCTCTAAATCCACATTTTGTGCCGACTGGTTTATGTCTTCTGTTGATAGCTGGGTGATAAGAGGTAGACAGGCCCCCTGTGCCTTGTGTCTGGTCTGGGTCTATTTTACCTTCCTCTCGCTGTGGCTCCTCTACACTATTAATCTTGAGCCTACCAATAATAGCTGTATTCCCCTTTTTTATGGCAAGGCAAGACCATGCAAGGGAGGCTTATTTGTGTGGCACAATGCAGCAACAAGCTAATTATAAATGCTCAAGACAAGACGGTGTGGCATGAAATAAGTAATAACTAAACTTCTCAAAAAATGAACACTTGGATATGAAACAGCATGGCAAAAACTGACTATTTTAACAACAACAGAAGTTTTGCTAAATTTGTATCAGTGTGTTTCTTGGCTTCATGTCTCATCTGTTCACACGGAGGAGGTGGGCTTTATGAGCTGCACTACAGCATGGACCTTCAACACTGCAAAAGTGTTAATACATTGATTTTAGTGACAAACAAACAAATCTGAGCCACAATACACCTGACGGGTCCAGATTGATTCATTCAAGATATTAAAAGACAAAGTATAGTAATACTTGTATATATTGCTTGTAAGGAATAAAAAAAGAGAAAAAAATGGTACCAAAAACTTACCTGTCAAGTTTTGAGAAACAAGAATTATGTCTTAATACAAAAAACTGAATGTGTTAATTTTTGAAATCCAAATGGCAGATTTTTTATCACTCTTTACAAGCAACTCAGCTGTCATTTTGTTACGAATTTTACATATATTATAAAAAGAAATTTTTTGTCAGGTAAACATAGTTTTTATTTAGTCACATACAAAAAAAAAAAAACTTTTTCTAAAAATCAGACCAAAAATTGCAAAGATTCATTCATTTATTTTGGCAGTGAAATATTTCAGCCTCACTCTTGTGGAGCAATCACGTCATCCATCTTTTCCAAAAACAAGCCAGTGTTCTGTTTTACTTGACAAAGTGCAACGTATCAAATGTTTGCATAAGACGTGCTTGTCAAGTGAACTGAAAAACAACAACTAAAGGCAGAAAGTTAGTTTTCTGGTTCATGTTTTTGTATGTTTTATTCATTTTACACAAACTGGAATGCATTATTGATTCCTGCACTAAGACATATCTTCAAATAAGTGTGGAGTTAACACTGGAGTATATGAGCTGCATTGAGGCATGGTTCTCATGTTACCTTGGGGAACGTAGCAAGCTGTCAACATTGCAGGTTGATGTCTGTGTTTTTCCTCTGAAATTAAGTCATATTAAAGATTGAAATAAAATCCTCATTACTGCTGCAGACATGGCTCATTAAGAAAACATTCACTCACGCGACAGTGACTAATGAATGCTGGGAAAGTTTCCACTTTTGCTTTTACTGAATGTACACTTTGATTTTCTCAAAACTACTGCATATAGTAGAGTATTTTTCCTTCCACCTACAGGCTGCTTGTGGAGCAGGGAGTGATGGACATCTTGCTGACATTAATGAGCTGAAACACCTTGCTGAGGGGTATTCATAATGCTTACTCACGACCCCCCGACACACACACCCAGTCCCAAGCATACAGGCTTGAGTTTTGATCCAGCAGTCCTCAGCTGAGTGCTGGTCATTCTGAAACCATACTCCATTATGATGATGTTTCCACTGACTGAACCATCAGGGTAATCTTAGACTTTATTCCCAAGCTCACACAAACAAAAACGCACACACATTAATATTGATCACAAACCATGAGACAGCAGATCTGCTGCATCTTTGCAGGATACACGACTACAGAGATGAATGGAAGGTCACTGAGTGCATTTATATTCAGCACACAGCCATATGAGTAATATGTATGCATATGCACAACATCAACTACTGCTCTACCTCTGCACACCCTCTCTCTGACACACACACACACACACACAATGTATGACTCCCTCCTTCAGCTGTAAGACAAACAGAGGGGAGGGGAGACGGCGAGGGGCAGTCAAGTGGCACGTGTGCAAGCTGTCGTCTGCACTGTGGTATCAGCACTTGTGTTTAAACAGCCTGACGTGCACACAGAGACAGCGGCTTATAGTAGACGCCCACATGAATAGGGTTACATTCAAAATGCATGGTTACCTATTCATATACAATTGGCTTTACTTCTTATCTCCACTGCAGTGTTGCTACCTGGCTGTGGCAGTGCCAGCGTGGTGTAATGCAGTAGAAGCGAGAGTGTCATCGGGTTCATGGACATAAACCAGCCCACCGCCAGACCAGTCTGCTCCTCTCAGGAATAGCAATGGAGGAGGAAGTGAGTATAGATGTGTATGTGTGTGTGTGTGAGTGTGTGTGGGAGGGCAGATCGAGAGAGATTAGAAAACGGTGAGAATGATAGGAGACGTGGAAAAAAACAGACAGTGAGTGATGGAAAGGAAATATCCAAGAGATACATGTAATAGTTGGAAGGGAGGCAGACAGATGCTGGTGAAAAAAGTAGTGTGCCCACTTTGAAAAAGCTCCCTTGTGTAAATTTGCCACCTCCGCATGTGGCATTTCAAGCATGGGGGCTTTTTACAGACACAAAAAATGGGCTGACACTCACACTCACACACTCATACAGACTGTATTCTCTTCCCCCTTTCACAGCTTCTCTCTTGCTTGGACAGAAACGGAGACATGAAGGCAGACAGGTGAATAAGAGAATGATAAAAACACAAAA
Organism: Halichoeres trimaculatus; assembly: GCF_033239565.1. Taxonomy (NCBI): domain Eukaryota; kingdom Metazoa; phylum Chordata; class Actinopteri; order Labriformes; family Labridae; genus Halichoeres; species Halichoeres trimaculatus. Next base: position 23,708,945 of record NW_027437188.1, read on the forward strand.
TGAGACATGCAGACAGACGGAGGGAGACACTTGGGAGGTGCAGGTGGCACGGCCTGAGGAAGACAAGAGCGGAGACATTTGGGATATAATGTGACAAGAGGAGAGAGACAGGATTCAGACAGACATTCAGTACAAGCAGATAAGAATAATTTATGACGGAAGAAAATCCTTGACAAGAAACGGTTCAGTAACAGCAAGATGATAATCACTGATTAGAAGCTGAAAAAAGTTTAATAGGAGGATTGTTGTAAAGATTATGAAGCTCAATGGATGAGGACGATTAACGCTAATGATTTTGCCTTCTGTGGATTCCACACATTCCCTTGTCTGGTATTTATGATCAAATCAGGAAATACCAAAGCAGTGGATGCTCTTCCTTTAAAAAAACTATCATTACACAGGGAGAGAGGAATCTCTGACTTGTCATCACAACAGCATTTTGCCAAACAGGAGGACATCTGTAGTCTTTATCCATCTTTGATGACTGATTTAACAAGTTTTTATTATTTATTCAGGTTTAATTCTAGGGATGCCATCTTAAGCAACTCTCTGACAGTCATCTTTTTGAGCTGTACAGACTTAAAGCTCCTGTGAGGAGATCTGCAAGGGTATTGAAACAACCTGATGTTAATACTGATTTTGGCTTGTGAAAGCAAACAAGACCAAATAAAAGAAGACAGATTATCTGGTTGCTGTAATTTCAATGTGTTGCCCTATTTTCCACTTTAAAAATGTCCCACACCAATACCTTAATGTGAGTGGCCTGTTTGACATTTAAAGCAAAAAGGATGTGGCACGTAGCTCTGGTAAAAAAAAAAAAAAAAAGGAATTTCTTAAAGCTCCTGCTGGTAACTTTTTCTATTATTTTTGTAAACAAATATACAGTTTTGCCCTCTCCTAAATAAAAATGTTTGCCATGGGAATTGTAGTTTTCTTTTTTTTCTTTGCAACAGTATGCTAATGTATCCATCGCCTACAAGACAAGCAGATAAACTATCATATTAGACATATTAATTTACATTTGTTGATCTCCTGTGCTTTAATGGTAAATAAAGAGTGAAAATATGAGTTTTAGTTAGAGTAATCATGATTTTTTTTAAAAATCCTCACATGAGCTTTAAGTTCAGTGTCAAACTAGCTGACACCTTAGCGTTCCTGCCTGTCACTCAAAGAGGCCATCCCCCAAAATTTTACATCGAGACTTTTGAACATTTTAACATGGGGACCTATGACAACTAATTCACTTTAGGGGACAGCCTCAAGTGGACATTTGAGGAACTGCAGTTTTCTGGACTTGGTTTTTAAACACAGAACGTTTTCAAAAAGGATCAATCTTTCTGCTCAGTCCACAGAGGACGCCAAAATCAACACAGAAGTTAATCAGTGGAGCATCACCTGAAACGGATGCTATAAAATAAAATGATCACTGGAGAAAATACAAATGAAAAACGTTGGGACAATTATTTGAGATGAGTGGGTGTTCTCCCTGAAATAAACTATCTCCATCAACACTTGTGACGTGAGGATTCCCTGACTTGTCATCAGAGCAGCGTTCGGCCAAACAGGGGATAATCTGTACTCTTCAGCTGTCTGTGACCAGTGATTCAGCCTGACACCTTAATCTGTGGAAATCACAGAGGGCTCCTCGGTGGAGCCAACTGTATTTACTATAGATTACATCTCCCACTAGTGTGCATTAGTCCAGTGACAGCTCTGCAGACTGCAGGGAAAACAGCAATCATACACCATTGACTGACTCACTGTGATTTCGCCACTTGCCAAATGGCCTCGAAGGACTCCCCCCGACCATTCGCTTCAAGTGACTGTCTGTCTGTCTTTCTGCCAGTTTGATGCTCCATTTCTGTGTTCCCACTCACGTTTTCCCCTCGTCACCTTGATCACAGCACCCGCCCTGTTGTCTTTTTCCAGTGTAATTGAATAATGTAAATTAGGGTGTCAGGGTGCTCCATGTCATTATGCACATACACGCTAATTTTCCTGTCACGCACACACACTCACAAACACGCTGCTCATCTGCATTCGACAGACTGCCCCGTGTCTGCTGAAGACAGCAGGGAGATGACATCACTTCTAGAGGACAGATTAGAAGAGGGACGAGAACAGGAGGCGGGGGAGGAGAAGCAAAGAGGACAAATATGTAGAAAAATCTCACCTCTTGTTGTTTGTATCAATTTAGTCAAACTCAGGGAAAGCATCCTTTCTCCTTTTCTCACTCTCTCCCTATCAGTCTTTTTCTTTCACATGCAGTTGTTTAGTCAGAGTGGTGTGTGCCCTGAAATTCAGTATGTATCTCAGTGCCTCTGCGCTCTGCCTGTTCTTTACTCTAATGACCTTGTAGATCTGCCTGCTCTGATCTGCAGAGAAGCTTTTTCAACTCACAGAGAGTCAGGCAAACGAAAGACAAACATAAAGTGAGAGCCGTGGAAAAGCAGAAGGATAAAGAGTAAGTCACACCGACGCAGAGAGAAAGAGAGACACAGACAGAGAGGCTTTAAGAAGGGTGAGGGAGTGAAACTATGGAGAGAGCTGTTTAGATTAGTGCACATGTGCTCCAAATAAGTACAAACATACAGATGCTGCGTCTATTTCAACATCATAGATTATTTTAAAAAAGCATTAAAAGTTCAAAGTGAAGAAAAAAAGAAAATAATAAAAGTATCTTTGAAAAAGTGTTTTTCCTTTACTGTAAATATAAGCATAAAGGTGCACAACAAACTTCAGTCAATATCTTCTAATGTAGATTTTTTTTTTATTATTTTGCTACCTGCAGTTCTTAGAGCTGCTTTGGTTTGCTCTCATTTAACATCTGATAAATGAATTAATAAATTTAATAAATTAATAAATACATAAATAAAGCTTTTACCGTAGAGTGTGCACCAGCAGAATAAGACCCCTTATTAAGAACTAGAACTTGTGTGTTTTAGGTTAAATTTTGTTTAGAAATTCCATCCAGAAACTTTAAAAATGACAAATGAGAAAAGAAGTGCACACTCATGACAGTTTGGTTTGCACTCCAACACGTCTTAAGGGGTAAATGACACCGCTCATCATAACTTCCAGCATGCAGAGTGGAAAATTGGCATCATGTCTTCTGACCACAGTTGTTCAGAGAGCAGCACAGGGCAGGTGACCAAAGTGCACTAAAAAAGTGGTAAATGTCATGAAGGTTGGAAAGGTTAATGGAAACGTGTGAATGAATGTGCAAAATTTTTTGGATCAACTTGAAAGTAAACTTAATTTTTGTGCTCAAGCTTTGATGTTCAGTCTCTGAAATCTTCTCAGATTTAAAATTCAGAAGTTGTCTACTGTGCTTTGAGAACCTTAAGATCTGCTATATGAAAATGATGTACATGCATTTAGACAGGTCCCCGACTAAATCAATGCATCGAAACTGTCTGCAAACTAGCTTTTAAATGTGTGTACAAACTTTAAAAGAATTATTTAGCCAGTGCAAATTTCAGTTTTAATGATTTCATGCCTGCACATGCTTGCACGGTAATGTGTCTGTGCATCACACTGGTGCAGACGGCCTGAGCAACGCGGGAGTTTAATCATTTCCTGAGGGCAGCTGTAGTGTAAACACCAGTAGTCCAGTCATTACACGAGAGGAGTATGGGGCTGCCTGTGTGGTGTGTGTGTGTGTGTGTGTGTGTGTGTGTGTGTGTGTGTGTGTGTGTGTGTGTGTGTGTGTGTGTGTGTGTGAGTGTGTGTGTAACAGAGAGTGTGTTCATGTGTGTGTTTTCATTCATTCCCCCATTAACATCAGTGCACAGTTTGCTTTAGTCTTTGCTGTTGGAGTCACACAACAGAGATTTCAGTATAGTCTAAGAGACAGAGTGTAGTCTGCCAGCGAAGGGAATGTGTGTCAGTGTGTGTGTAAGTGTGTGTGTGTGTGTGTGTGAGTGGGTGTGTGTGCTAACTACTCTGCGGAACATTAAACACAAACGCTACCCATTCTTTTGTCCGCTCAGCTCTTTTCCACATTAAAACTGTCCCACCTTGCTCTACTGCACATTAGCAGTGAGGAACCGTGATCATCTGCATATGTGCACACACGTTCGCTCAAATAGGCTTATAACTGACTCAAACACATGTCAACAGCTCACATTAAGCATCTGGATGGCACATAAAAAAATCCAAAGGTGGAGTTAAAAAATAAGACGGACACAAGTTAGTGTAAACAGATGCAAAACACACACACAGAGTAAACAGCAAAGACTTACTGTATCTCTGCAAGGACTCATCTGACTGCTGCTGAGCGGAGAATGGAAAGTGAAAACCTCATGCTTGCTTCACGGCACTCCTCTCTTTCACTCCCTCCGTCACTGCCCCCTCCCTCCCTCCTTTTTTCCTTCGCCTTCTCCCCCCCCTGCCTCTCTTCCTTCCTCCACCTCCTTTTCCTCCTTCCCTCACTGTCCTCCACTCCCTCACTCCCTTCCCTTCCCACTTGGCAGAGCCCTACTGTATTCAGATACCCGTCTCCATATAAGGCAGCACAGCTAAACATGTCACACATAATTTATCCACAGCAGGCTGCGAGTTCACCTTTCACAGCTCGCACTTGGATCGTATGCAAAGGAGCGAAGGGAGGGAAGAGAAGAGGGGAGGAGAGGGGACTTAACTCAGACAAACTTCTACTGTCAACAGCCACGTTCCCACAATTACACACTGCGTGAGTCTGTGTGCGTCTGCATGCAAGTATGTGTGTTAACAAATGCTGACAACCAGACCGTGAAAATGCAAGTGGAGAGCAAATCGCGGTTCACCTGCACTGATCCAACACCTCCTTCTCTTCTCTCCCTTCACCATCTGTATCTGCAGGCAGTAAATCTCATACAGATGCTGTTTGTGAGACCTGTCCACCTGCACTCCCCCTTCTTTCTTCCCTCTTCCTTTCTCTGCCCTCCTTATCTGAGCTGCTACCTTTATGAAACATGACTGACAGTGGCAGAGAGAGGGTAAAAACACTGCAAGACCAAAAAAAAAAGTCATGAAACAAAGGTTGAAGAGAGGGAGAAAGAGGAGTTGGATCATTTGGTTTTTGAGATTGAAAAAGGGTGATGCAGGGAGAGAAGGAGAGTGAGATTAAAATAATATGTCAACAAAGACGCAAGAGCTTGGAGTTGCTGCTGCGAGAACGAGCGCGATTCCCTCTGATGATGTGTCAGGTTTTGCACAATCGATGGCTTTAAAAATACATGCCTGCTGACCTCTCCTCTTCCTCCTCTACTCCTTCTCTTTGAGTTTTTTTTTCCTCCCATCTGACAGCCTTTATATTGCACTTGAGAAAAAAAAAGATAGAAATGCAGCATGTGGATAGCAGTTGTTGGAGGAGAGAAAGGAAAAGCAGAGAGTGGAGGGACGGCGAGATTGGGAATAATAATAGCTGCACTTGTGTAGCGCTGCTAGCAGCTAGCTTTCTCCTCCTCCCTCCTCCTCCTCCACAGCTTCAGTCCACTCACAGGACAGCAAGAGTCACAGCTCTGTTGCCATGGTGTCTAACTCCATCAAACACTACGTCAGGTGTGTGTGTCTGTCTGTGTGACTGCATAGTGTTGTGTGTGTGTGTGCATGTGTATGTTTCGGGTGGGTGTTACCAAGTGACTCAGAGCCACATCACTGACTTGTGGCTGCAATATATCAGGGTGTTTGGAATTTTTCACTTTATCGGCTGTGTGTGTGTGTGTGTGTGTGTGTGTGTGTGTGTGTGTGTGTGTGTGTGTGTGTGTGTGTGTGTGTGTGTGTGTGTGTGTGTGTGTGTGTGTGTGTGTTTGTGAACATGTTGATTGAACAGCAGCCTGCAGCCTGCCCTTAGACCCACCTATGATGGATCTGTGCTGCTCTAGGCGCTAATGTTTAGCTTTAGCTTCTATAAATACTTTTTCATTCATTCATAAAGTCAAAGCAATGCGACACAGGTTAAAGTGGTATGGATTTACATTCCATATTTGGGAAGCCACTGACTTGTGCCCAAAAAAAAGGCCCAGTGGTTGTCTTTCATGATTACACTGAACTGGAGAGGAGCGACAAGTGACACGTCGCCTTTCAGTAAATTCAGCTAACAGTTGATGGAGATGCTCAGCTGGGGCTGCACCTTTGAGCCACATTGCGATTGTTCTTCTTTTGGTGTACTAATACTCAATAGCTCCTGCCACTTGAGAACTTTTAACAGGAAATTACCCCATCTTTGGACTGGAAAGCAACAGACTAATAGAAAGTCAATGCCTGGAGATTTCTTGAGGTGCTGATACGCCAGCATCTCTGCACACCAGCAACGTCAGTGCCTCCTGAGCGTGGTTTCTGATGCTGGACTGATTTTGAACCAGTTTGTAATAAGTAGAAAACTTGAGATTTAGCTCAAGCCTTGACTGGTAGTTTGGGTCTTAATGCACTGCATGTTCATACTCAGTATGTTAAGAAACTTGCACACCTCTATGCTCTATAGCAGGGTTAGGCAACCTAGGGCACCGGTGCCAGAACTGGCACACAAGGCTATTTATGTTGGCATGCAAAGAATAATTACAATGAGACAAAAGACTAAATAAATAAAATATGCAATAAAACTATTGTGTTGTTTTCTATTTAACACTTAAGATTAATTCAAATCATTGACTTAACAAGTGTGCAAATGTGTCTTGCAAGTGCGTTAACGCCAGTCTCTTGTGAGGTCAGTCTGCTAGCTTGTGATTGCATTTATTTAGCAGCAAAACACTATTAGCAAAGTATGCGAAACAAAGAAACGCATTCAAGTCTTTCTGTACTGCTTAAAACCAGGCAACAGAAGAAAGTTATAGCATTTCTCACCGCATAGCCAAGCATGGAAAACCATTCAAGGAGACTTTCTTGTCGGTTATCAATGATTTTATGTAAGAAATAAGTCTTGGCACTTCGGGCATGAGTATATTTCAAAGTGGAACAAGTCATGGAAAAGGTTGCCTACTCCTGTTCTATAGAAATTAAATGATGTGTGTTTGCAGTATAGGAGTACACCATCAACGATAAAGTTCAGCAACATGTTGCAGTGACGCTTTCAGACATGCTAACACCCAACATCTTAAACATCATTCAATTAGTCTAAAATTTGGTGACTTTTCCTATAAAAAGTGATCCAAAAAACTCACAACTGAAAATACTTAAATATTATATGCATTGGTACAAGTGCAACAACTTTTTGTACAGTGAGGCTTCTTCTAGTAGTTAGTATTGTAAGCATTTCATTAAATAACAATTGTGTTCTAAGTGGTAAATGTTGAATACATTTTTTAAATTTTGTTTCTTACAATACAGCAGCAAGCACAATGTTCAGTGGTTGGAATGGTTAAACATCAAACCTATTTAGACCATTTGAAAAACAGACTCAAAGAATATCAGCAAAAAAAACAACAACATTGATTTAAGAATTAGCTTTTGATTAAATTGTAATTTTAAACATTGGTATCAGCCCTGTTTTCACGCTTATCTTATTTATAAAATGACACATAGTGACACTGTTTACCAATTAAAGAAAACATAAGCTAACCGTTTTACTTCACCTTGGTGCTGTGTGGCATGAACAAGCAGAAACTAAACTCACTGAACTTTTTTCTATGAACTAATTTGGCCTGTTTGATCAGTTTCTTTCTAACTTTTTCATTTAGAAAGATTTAATAACTGTCTTTTGTGGAGGTTTAAGTATCACAAACAGCTGGAAGATCAGTCATGGACTACTTTGTTTGGGAGTCCAAAAATGTAAACTTTTATCACTAGCTTATCTTGTAAACAAAGACCACAACTCCTTTATTTTCAAAAGACCCCACTACCCAAAGTTTCAAACAGAATATCCCCTGTTGAACTTTCAGCACGTTATTTTATAATGCTCTGGTAGAGTATTTAACATATGGTATTCACATATATATAAGTGAGATTCTAAGATGGTAGCCAGCTATAATGGAGTCAGTTTAAATTACTTTTTAGACTTTTGTTGAGGTTTAATCCCCCGTCTAACAGCACACTTGATTCAAACACTAGATGACTGATTTTAAAATATTAATTTGCAAAACTCTCCTGAGAAACTGTAAATTAGAAGTGCAGAGAAGTATAAAATCAGCAGTGCTTTAAAATTATACCTGAGTATAGTACTTGAGCATACACTTTCCACCAGAAGTCTTTTATTCTACTGGGAGAGACGCAGTGATGAAGAGACAAGGCGCAGGGAAAGTGGTTTTGGACTTGCAGATAATTGCTGCAATTGCAGATAATTTAATGCACACTAAGGTTCCTGCTCAGCGCTCTGCTGATGTCTGTGTACAGAGGAGAGAACAGAAATGACTGTTAAAGCACTGCTTCCTATGCAAGTGTCCCTCACATCCTCACTCATTCTGAGTACCAAAACCTGGCCTCAGATTCACTAACACGTGTCCCTTGTGTTCCAGATCATTAAAAGCAGGAACGAGGGAAAAAAATATTGAGAAAAGAGAACAAAGGCAGGAGGAGTAAAAGCTGGACAAGGAGATTTGGATCCATATATCGTCTTTGATCCATGCTGCTAAGCAAAGCCAGAGCTGGACCGAGAGCAAAAGAATATCTGCTGGAGGACCTCAAGGATCTTACCGCATGGAAAATCCAGCAGGGTCACCCAGAGTGAGTCTGAGGGTTTTCAACATTTACAGCAGACGTTTGATCTATTGTTGAGTATCTTCAGATCAGATCATAAGGCAGATAGACTCAAACAACGGTAGCTATTTCAGCTTTCAAAAAACTCTCTGACCTTGCAGAGTTTTGCATCTTTCTTCTCTGCCTGGGACTGACATATTCAGGGGCCCCTGGATGTGACCTCAGCGGAAAATGTAAAAATCTTTCAACACAGACCTCTGCAGCAGACCACTGCTCGTATATATGAATGAGCATTGTTTAAAGCCTCCTAAACCCTGACACTCACCACTGAAATAGCTGTGGTATGTTATGGTATGACCACTGTTATTCTTCAACTTATAACTAAAGACAGACAAACATCCTCCTGCTTTTCTTTTTCCTTCTTACAGGATACTTTGGCTTCATCTTGGAATCACTAAAACACACTTTCAAGAAGACCCAGAGGGCTGTGTAACACAGAGACACATACATGTACACACTTTAATCAGGCAGCTTTGAGTCTCCTGAACACCAACGCTGAATTATTACCGAGCGTAGGCTGGGATATAGATGCTACTGTCACATAGGTGTCTGCAGGATAATTCTATCAGGCAGCAACACAGATAGTGAAGGGGGCTCTTAATGAAAGGAAGTGTAATAAAAGAGGAGCCTCTCCATTTTGAGCTGTGACAGGTGGGTTTCTGCAGAGGACGAGCAGAGAGGAGCTGATTCAATCGAAACAAACTGAATATTCAAATATTTCTCCAACCCCTGTTTCAGCTGATCTGCATTGTGGTCTTTTTTGTTTTTTAATTATTCATTATTCTATATTTTTTGTCATTTTCGAGCAGCAACCAACAGTCTCAGAATAAAAAGCCAATGCAAAAGTAAAAACTGCAGTTCACTGAGCATCCACTTGAGGCTGTCAGCAGAAATGCTGGAAACAACACACTGTTTGAGGGTTGAATTTTTTCATAACTCGTTATTTTTGAAGCTATTAAACATAGTAATTTTGCCTATATAAGGGCATGGCTGATTCGATTGACAGGCAGGCCTCTGTAGCTGTTAGCAAAGAGGCTTAAGGCAAGCCTCTTTACCCCATCCTAGCTCAAATAAGGCAAGGTTGAAGCGAGATTTTTTTCAGAGACCATGTCTTTATATTAAACTACATACTATCCAGTCTATGCTGGCACTGCAGCTTGGAGCTCCAAATATTTTAGCCTCACTTTTGTGAAGTGGTCATGTCCTCCATCTTTTTTCCCCAAGCTAGCATTCTGTTTTACTTTATTGACGTGTTTCACATGTGAAAAATTTGCGTTTAAGTTACATGATGATTGAACTGCAAAATTACTATTAAAGGATGCAAATTTTAGGTTTCTACAACATCTGAAGTTTTCATTCGTCTTTGCCTCATCAAAAATCAAACAAAGCTAGGATAAAGCAAGTTTTTTCAAAAAGGCACCCTGAAACGATGGGCTTCAAAACTTGTTATCAGAAACAAATGGTTAACGTCACAGATGCAACATCCATAATTTAAACAGGTTAGAGTAATTTATCAACACTGCAAAAACGATTTGGTTAGTCTGGTGTTGTGTCAGCTTGTCAGACCATAAAACTGTGCAAGAGACACATGTAAAACAATCCTTTCCTACTTCCGTGTTCTAAAGTAGAATAGATGACAAATGATGGATGATTAAAAGCTGAATTTTCTTGTTATACCACTCATGTTTTCCTTTTTATCCAAGGATCTCCACACAGAACTCAAATTTAATGATGTTCTTTAAGAAAAACAATCCAGAAATAATGGGAAGATGAATTCAAAACACTTCCTCTTTGCCTCTTGTTGTGCTCTTCTGTGACTCAATACAACTGTGTTGAAACATGATGTCATGACGCAGTCCTTTGAGGTGAAAGGCTGAAATCCCCAGTTTGAGTGCTGTGGTAATAAAGTTAAAGGATCCTCGCCTTGCTTTGGTGCAATCATGCTTTCCAGCCCAGTCTGTGTCTGGCGCAACAGATATGTTCCCGAGGCTGGGCAGCCGTTAAACCACAGAATGACCAGTGAGGGGGGACGCCACCAATCAGCTTGTAATGGTGTCACGTGGAGCAGCGTTTACATGCCTCAGAAACAGACTAAGTATGATGAAGTTTTTACAATAAGCTGAATTGATCCAAGATTGCCTTCACAAGTGTCATTCAAACCATATCATTGGGACTACTTGTTTTTCTCCAAGAACACTTGTTTTGAAGTTTTGAAATCCATAATTTTTTTTTGTTGCATATCAGGTAAAATGATGCAACTTTAATGTTTTTTTGTTTGTTTGTTTTTTGCAGTGGAGCCTTCAAAGATCAAATCTCCCATCTCTGGATACAATTTACTGACTCTTTATTTATTTATTTTTTTCTTTAATTCAATTAAAGGTGGTTTTTGATGGTAACCCAAGAAGGTAGAGTATCCTTAGAGAGTGATAAAAGTATTCAAGTTCCACTGTTCAAACCAGCACTTCAGTAGAATAAGTACATGCAAAACCCTCCCTGCAGATTCAAATGAGCGACAGTTAGACAGTATCTGCAAAAGCAAACCCAGACACAAACTCAAACACGCTACACATGCAGCTATTTTATATCCCCTCTGAAACCTTGCTTTCCAAAAAAAGAAAGAAAGAAAAAGGAAAAAAAACTCTGACATTTGGTAGTCAGAAAAAAATCCTTATAGCAACAGGCAGGGAAGTTGTCGGAATCATCAGAACGTTTCAAATATTAATAACAGCCTGTCGTCTCTAGAGCAACTCTCCCCTCGGGTCCTCTAAGGAGGCACAGACAGATACACGGATCACATTGTAAACCCAGAAACCGTCCACACGGTCAGAGGAAAGCTGTCTTACCTGCCTGCCTGCCTGTCTGGTGTGTCTCTCCTGCGCTGGGTCTCGGCGTGTGAGAGAGCGTGTGTGTGCGTCTCACACACTGTCCCTCCAAACAGGAACTGATGAATCTGCACGACTTCAGCCCTGCAGCATGCAGTGCATTATGGGGTTTCAGTCTCCCTCTCTCTCTCTTTCTCTCTTTCTGTTGGCACGGTGTTAGAGGGGGGATGTCCTCGCCTCCTGTCTGGAGAGAGGAGGGTGGGTGAGCTCACACGCGCTCCGTCCACACACATGCATGCACGATGCAGAAGGAGCCTCATGATGACAAGCACCGCGGCTCTGGTTGCCGTGGAAACAGCATCCCTCCACCCCTCCTCTGCTGGTCTTGCAGCGCTCTCTCACAGCATATTCTGTTTAAATAGTAAAACAGAGAGAAGCAAAAAGAAAGGCTGAGGAAGCTGCATTATACTCTCTTCTATTTCCTGTGTTAAACACTTAATTAGTGCCTGAGCTAACATGCTAACAAAGCAACAGGAAGAGACTCTTGTGGTCATGTGATCACTAACTGTTGCTTCTGCCTTTTGAGATAAAGAGTGGCTGGTGTGGCGTAAGAGGGGAATGACACAGACACTTTGTCCTGGGTGGTTTTTCGCATGTGTGTGTTTGTGTGTGTGTGGATGTGTAGGTTCCTGGAAGCAGGCTATAGTTCCTGTTTGTGGTTTCTTTCATTTTCACCATAGCTACAGCCGCTGCACTGAGGCCTGCAGCTCTTTGATAACACATTTCAGTCACATTACCAGCGAGGGAAGAGCAGCTGAACTGAGCGATGATGTACACAGCTTACATTTGCATACATGCAGACAGACACACACACACGCAGACGGACTGACCAACTGCGCCCACTGGTGTAATTATTCCAATTTTCATCATGATTCACCTTCCTGGAGGTAGTGCTGAACTGTTATTTGAATGGGATGATTCAGAATAATAATAAGAGCTCCATGGGTTATCAAAAAAAGGCGGGCTGATGGACAAGAAAGAAAGGGGAGACACAGGGAGGGGAAAGGATATAGAGGGAGATGTAATTTAAAGAAGAGAGGACTGGGGTGAGGAAGAAAAGGAGACCAGACCTCCCCTCTGCCGTCTCCCATGGTGACAGGGTGGGTGGAAGGCCGCGGCTGTCCTTCAGACCCTGTAAATCAACGGTTCACAGCCGAGACCTGCAGCGTAAACTATCACACTACTAAGCCCCAATGCGCTGTCTTTTTTTTCCTCCTTTTTTCTTTCCTCATGCAGCTGTCAACTCTCTTTCTTCCTTTCTGTCAATCAGTCCATCACCCTCTTCATTCTGCTGCCAGCTCCACTCGACAGTAAAAAATAAAACAAATACATCATATTTAGTTAGATCAAAACACCATACAAGAAACAAGAACTCAATCTCCCACAATTCTGTTCTTTTGTCTTTCTGGTAGCCATAGTAACAGGCAGGAACTGGGATTCACTGAGCATTGATTGTTGAGTTTCTTGCAAGCATCTTTTAATCAGTGAGGTTGGCAAAGGTCCAGCAAAGGAGCAGAGATGGCTCTGGATGAGGTGTGAGACGACAGGTGGTGATGAGAGTGTTGTGCTCATATAAAAACATTATTTGGTTGCAAACTCATGTTTAAAACTTTAACTTTCATTAATTCTAAGGAATAATAATCCAGGAATCCCAGGACCTTGAGCTGACTTCTGTTTAAAGCTCCTGTGAAGATGTTTTTAGTTGGTTATGAAATCAGTTTAGATATATAGAGATGTCTCTTTGAAAAAGGGGACATATATTTCCTATATTTTAAACATTGATCCAGAGTGAATCCTGTAAACAAATGCTCGATGTTGATGCGCAGATTCATACAATTGCACAAAATCATAAATGCAGGGGATTCCAAAGGGTTTACATACTTTTTTCTTGCAGCTGTATTTTGTAGAACTCACTGAAACTGATCAAAACAGACTGACTCAAAATTATAGAAATTATGAAGTCATGGCACAAAGATCCCCTAACTTGTTCATGAAACATTGAAGGGGCAGGCCTCAAACACCAAGGTCTCCTCATAGCTCAAATCCAGACAGACCTATGGAGGGCAGGCAGGGATTTTCTGAGAGGGGAGCCTTTAAGAGACAGAACTACAACCAAAGATCGGCTCAATAAGATCAGATCTTAGTGTCTTCATGTGGCACCTCAAACAACACAAATGGACGACAAGAGAGACCAGTGTTTCCCCCATCTCCCAGTGCCGCTGATGCTGCCAACTGTAAACCTGGGGAAAACACTGAGTAGATGTATGTATGTATCTGACCGAACTCTTTTCTGAAATCAATTTTTAATGATCCTTGAATCTGGATTACCAGTGTCCTAAATGGAATGCTGTACTTCATGATTTATCCACAGGGGACGCCAAACTCTACACACATGACAAAAAATCCTGACTATTGAAAATTACACACTTTCTGAATTTTTAGATTCTGACAAAGACAGATTTTTTGTCACAACAGTAAAATTGATATTATTAGTTCATTGATAGTTAAATATTAGAAGTCCAGGATAAAATAATAATAATAATAATAATAATAATAATAATAATAATAATAATAATAATAATAATAATAATAATAATAATAATAATAATAATAATAATAAAAAGTCTGATTGAAAACATCATTTTACAACTTAATTTGTTTTAATCTACTTAACTTTATCAAGTGTTCTTTTTTCTGTAATCGGCTTGAATTCAGCTCTTTTCAGATGATTCTGTTTTCACAATTACATTTATCTGAATTCTACTTTTTTGGCATATAATCCAGTGCTAGCTTTGATCCGTCTTTCACTCTGATCCATGCAGATGATTTACTTATCCTGTTGGCCTATCTTCTTCATATTTATGATGGGCATGTGTTTACTGCCTTCTGCGGAAGTTACATTTTATATTTAATTTCATAGTTAAACAAGTTAAATATTTTAAAGCTTCGCCCTCTGGTGGTTGGATGTTAGACAGCACAAAGCTGGACCACAGCAATTTATCTTTGCATAAAAATCTTCAAGAATTGATAATTTACATTCAAGAGTTACTTAAGTATCAAGAAACAGAGTTGTTATAATAAAATTCATATTTAACTGAATAAACCATCTACAGGTCTGAGGGAGCACAAAGCCTTCTTTTTGTGCCTCTTGAAGGAGAATATTTTTTAAATGAGCTGGCATTTTCACCAAACACTCATATTTTCAGAGTAATGAAGGGTCCTTGAGACAGAGCAACGCTGAATAACCTGCTCAAATTTGGAAGCCGGAGTGATTAGTCCACTCTTTGTGACTACTATGGCAGTAGCAGGTGTCCACAGGCTACATGTGCCACATCTATTCATTACTGACAACACTAACTATTTCCTTGCACGCACACACACACACACACACACACACACACACACACACACACACACACACACACACACACACACACACACACACACACACACACACACACACACACACACACACACACTCCTCACTGTATATTGGAACTACTCATTAACAACTATGCAGCTCCCCTTGAGCGCAGTGACCATTGATTAGGCTTGTGAATAATGATGATGATGGTGGGTGTTCTGGTGTAATTATACCTGCCCTCAGACTTTTGTTTACCTGCTTTTAGATTTTTTTACTGCACACCTTTACTGAAGGCTCTGTACCTCTTTTTAATTATGTGCATTAATAGTGAAGCTGAAACCATTTATCAACTCAATGATAAAGAAGAAATTTTTAATACTCATAGTTAGGGACATGATTAAAAAATTAAAACATTTTGCTGATTTTTTCGGACAATTATGTTCAATATTCAGGCAACAGATTTTGGGTGTGAGAGTTCTTGTTTTGTCACGCAGATATTTAATCGATGGGTTTTAATTTGACAAAGTTTTTTTTTACTTCAACCTCTTAATAAAGATTCACTTTTCTGCTGAATAGAAAAGACGAAGGAGGAGCTTTTCAGAGTTGGGATGCTCTGGTTTAGTTGTATGTTCAACCAGTGCATGGGATTTTAAGTTGTGTCTCAGAATGCTAATGGTATGCTAATGATATGCTGTTTTAGATACTGCCAAAAACATTTACTGATATTTGTCCTCTCATCTTTACATTCTGCATGACAATTAATAAGCCTTCAGCGACTGGCTGCTTTTGCAACGGTCAGGGCAGATAGGGGTCAAAGATCAGCAAATTTGAACTTCGGGCTACCAATCCAAATAAACAAGTATGCATGTGAACTGCTTTTGATTCTTCTTCTTTTACCAGGATGCAGAGACTTCAAGTAGGAGTTTGAATATATAAGATGTCCTTGGCCGGACAAGATATAATTAGAACATTTGTGAGGGATGATGTACTTGGCTGTCAATGTTGCATTACTTGTGGGGGATTTTGAAGGAGTTCATTATGGTGAGATTCTCATATATGCTGCTGCGTAGATATCTGTCAGATTTTGAAGCCAGAACAAAAAGTGTCATTGAGTTATCGCAGCAATACAGTTACCTATTCAAAGAGGTTATGTAATTTGTAAAAAGAACCGCAGATTCCGAAAGGTTTCTGAAAAGCAAAGCAAAACAATATTTATTCATTTATTATTTATTACAAATTCCCTCATTTCTGTTGGATGGATGGAGTAGAGTGGTGGAGGGTTGTTTTTGTCTCACTCTGTTGTAATCAGTCTGTTCCTACTTAAAAAAAGACTCACGCCAAAGAGAATAGGTGAGTGTTTAATTTCTTAAAATATTCCTTTACATGCAGACTATCAATAGCTCCTTCAGTGCCACCCAAACAATGTAGGCAGCTGTTTAAAAAAAGGATATCTGTGCATCAGGCTTTTCTCTAAACACAGCCGTAACACTTCTTTGTTCATTGGTAACAGACAAAACATAACGAATGTAGTTTTTCCAAGTTGCAAACAAAACTCTGCAACAGGGAAGCCTACTCAAACAGCATCCAGTCAAATGTTTACTACTCAGACTTTAAAGGCAACTGACAAACAAAGGTTCACTGATTAAAATTTAGATAAATACACTGCTTATGATGAAGGAGCATCAGCTCTCAGCTGATTTCTTCTTTTGACTTCTTCTTATCTTTATCAATTTACTTTGAAAACATGAGGAGACGTTTTCAGTGATTGAAAAAAGAAAAGGAAAAACTTTCCTATGTCCATAATCAAATCTCTGAAGTGATCAAACTTTTAGTGTAGTTTTTATTTATTCATTTGTTTATTCATTTATTTTAAAACTGTTGATTGCAGGATGTACCATGAATAACTCTTTCACACCTAAAAAAATTACCATATTAATCTTAACTGTGTGTGAAAAAGAGGCCTATTATAACAAAAGACATCCATTTACATGAGATCACAACCAAATGGCTCGTCTCATGGTATGAATGACCACAACACTCTGTTCTACCTGTGCATATGAGTGCACAAGTGACAATTCTTGGCTAAGCACCAAAATGACAAAAAAATGAAGGTCTTAAAACCAATCTAAAAGTTAAACCCAGCAGGATGGGAGGATCCATTGTAACCGAAGAGATGAGTTAAGTATTCCACCCAAATTCAGGGTTTAATAAATAACAAAACTGGGTTGTTTCAACAACAAATTACGTATTTGTTCACCAATCTATCCAAATACTTGTTAAATTAAATTAACCAATACTTGTATTGACAAAAACTTGGTCAAATTTAACTTCATTTTAAACATATTTCATAATTTCATGGTGCGCTGATAGCCAGTCCATGCTGTGGGACACAGGTAACCAGTTCGTGCCATGGGGCACGGATACTCAAGTTATTCCATGAGTGGCACAAGCAACTTTGGGTTCAACATAATGCAGGGTACAACAGGGTCTCATATCCATCTTGTTCCCTCCTCACTCAGGGTTACAAAACATCACAACAAAGAAATACCTAGCTAAAACCATTGTCTTTAAATGTAAAGGAGCAGTTATTTAGTTACATTTCATGACCCAGCAGTTTAGTTAATAAAATAACCCAGCTGTTTTTAGTGTGAACACAGTGTTAGTGTTGAGCTCCATTACAGAAAAGTATCTTTTTCCCATAATGCATCCCTCTATGTCCTAAATCCTATGGATTAAGCCAGTTGAACCTTAAATATTTAGGGACGTGTAATTAAAACAATGATTGTTTTTAGCTGCCAGATTTGTCAGTAACTGACCAGGTGAACACCCTGATTGGTCCAGGTACGCACGTTTTAAAAATGACACATGAAAGTTGCCATGAGCTTGTTTCCACATCCAAGTGTGTCCAAGTTCCCACATAAGACTGATAAATAAGGGGCCATTGTACTCTCCAAAGCAGTAATGTCCTTTAAGCTGTGTTTTCTTACCACTGCTTGTACTGTCCTGCTTTCACCAGCAACTTAATTCTATGGCTGTGGACAAGAGAAAAGCTGTGACCTTAGGTGGTAAGCACATGGACTACCTAACAACAGTGTTTGGCACTAAAGTAATACCAAGAGAAATATTCCTACAGGCAGCTAAGCATTCGTCAGAGATCAAGACCTCTAATTTTTACTTCACCTTAAATCTGTTCCGTCCTCTGTGTTAATTGTCCTTTGGCTGTCAGTTTGATGCTGAGTGAAGCCCTGCTGCCCTTGACCGCCTTCAGTGGATGAGTGTTGCTCCAGAGTTGGGACAATAACTTTAGGAGAGTGTTGGCCAGAAAGAACTCCTTCAGTGTCAATCAAAGAGAATGGTGCAACTTGGCTGCAACATGTACTGTTTGAAGCAATGTTCCTGGGGTGCTGAATGCAACACAAACTGTAAGCTTACAGTGAAGAAAGCATTTTACAGATACAGTTATCTCCCTGATGTGATTGCTGTTTGGGATGTGTTCATGTGGAATATTAGATATTTTTAATTTCCAAAGAATACGCAAAACCACTTAGTAGTTCAATCTCGGCTCTTTACGTGGGTGAGATGTTGACATCGCTGTTAACACAGGTCACCATGGGGTTTGATCCGAGTACCTGACCCTGCCTGGAGGAGAGCTGGGAAACAGAAAATAGCACCCATACGCAATCCACAGCCCAGAGACGTATGCATGCATACATATGAAACAGGGTGGGAGTGAAAAAATGTGAATCGCCTTTGGTAACTTACCATTGGTAAATATTCATAAGAAAAATCTCCAGATTCATCACAGCTAGCAGATAAATGTGCAAATGTGTGAGACAGAGGGGTAAGATACTGATTATTGGAGAGTGTTGCAGGGAAGAAACAGATGTTTTGAAAGAGAGGAGCAAAGAATTACAGTGAAAAAACTGAAACATTTTCCTTTTGGTTTCAGTTTTGGATATATCAAAAAAAAAAAAGCTTTGGTCTTACAGAAGTAAGCACTTCTAGAAACTAAATGGAAATCATAAAACATTTTTTTAAGCACAAACAGAATGAAAGCAAATAGTTTCTGCAGATTAGTAGCTAATTAGAGATGCAAGAAGACAACTGCCAGAAAAACATTATGCAGCATAACTAAATCACTGAGCTTGAAGGTTGGATTTAAGTCTATGATCACACATGCAAGCAAATTCAAAGTTTACATAGCTAATGTCTGGAGGGATCCTTTAGCAGTTTGACTGGGAATATCAGCCCGCTACTTTCATTGCAGTGAGAAAAATCTATGAAAAAAAAAGATAACCTGCGGCAGCCCTCAGGCAAAATGAAAATCACGATTTTTGGTTTGATTGGACAAACAAACGCCTCATGGAATAATGCTGCCTGTGGTAATGTGAGCCCTCATCATTCATAGTACATATTCATAGAGCAATGCTTTTTGTGTGAAATGGTGTGCATGGTATTTCACGATTTGGTGCACTTTGTATTTCATTATTCAAAGCCAGACTAGGATTCCCTGGAGCCCCTTACTTATCTGCCAATCCACAGAGTAGATCGACCCAGAGGGCGAGCTGTGGGGATGTTGAGGTGTACTGAGCAGATCGTGTCCATCCTGTGCACCATGCTCACTGTAATGACCTGCTTGTTTTCCATGCCATCCTTCATGGTAATGATAAATAAAGTCACATTCAGCTCAGCCTTCTGGGGAAGACTATTTCTTTCCTTGACATGAGAAAACAAGATTTCGACCTGACTCAGGGTTGGATATTCTGACTTCTGTAGCTCCTATAAGTGGGAGGTGATTCTCATTTTCTCTGTGTATTGGCAGGCAGAAATGTCCACAGTATGCATATGACCCCTCACTGAAGAGCCGCGTGCCTCAGAGTACCCAACGATCTGCTTTTGGTTTTGGTCAGTGGTCTTCTCTGTGTACTCATCTTACTCAAGATCATGTCTTTCAGATCGATACCAGTATGTTGATGTGAAAAATAAATCTTTGTACACCAGAGTGCATTATGGAGTTGGTTCAGAACGTTGCAGCTTGGGTACTGACTCGTACCAGAAGGAGAGAGCACATCTCTCCAGTGTTCGTGTCTCTACACTGGCTACCTATCAAATCTCAAATAGAGTTTAAAATTATTCTTCTGACTTACAAAGCTCTTAATGGCATCAGGCCATGCTATCTTGAAGAGCTCATTGTCCCATATTATCCGTTTAGGTCACTGTGTTCTCAGCACACAGGCCTTCTCATTGTACCTAGGGTTTGTAAGAGTAGTATGGGAGGTCGAGGCTCCTCTTCTTAGGAATCACCAACCGATTGAAGTCGAGGGTGGGTGGGTGGGGGGAGGGTCACGGTCTCTACTTTTGAGAGTAGACTTGAAACTTTCCTTCCGATAAAGCTTATGTTTAGAGCTGGATCAGGTCTTAACCAGGTCTTAGTCGTGCCGCTATAGGTTTGGACTGTCTGGGGGGAAACTGACACACAGGGCTCCTGTTTCCATTTCTCTATCTGTCATTCTTACTTCTAATATTAATATCCCATTACAGTTATTGACCATACATCTCTCTGGGAGTCTCTGAGTTTGTCTTGTAGGTTTCTCTGGATTGGTGCTGTGGACGGCCTGCTGCTGTGGACCTGTCAGACTCTAGATGCCATGGCTTTGGAATGTGGCTGGGAATAGCCTGCTGTGGACCCATAGTTTCACCTAAATCATCGTCACAACACCAATCACACACACACACACACACACACACACACACACACACACACACACACACACACACACACACACACACACACACACACACACACATTTCTCTCTCCTCTATCCCTCTCTAACCCTATCACAGTGTCCTCAGATGTCTGTCTAACATGAGTCTGGTTCCGTCCAAGATTTCTGCCCGCTAAAAGGAAGTTTTTCCTTGCCATTGCTAAATGCTGCAAAGTGCTAAATGCTGCAAAGTGCTGTGCTCATGGTGGGTTAAGATGAGATACGACTCCCTATCTTATCTCTTATGTTGAGTTTCTGCTAATAAAATTTTATTAACATCTACGGGTCTAGACCTGTTGATGTTTTTTGAAAGTGTCTTTAGATGTTCTTCATTATTTGGCACGATATAAATAAAGATTTGTTAAATTGATTGATTCTACAGTATCATATAATATTGTATTCTATCAAATTAAATTGCATGATATAGTGTCACTTGGGATAGGTACTGATTTAGGTACTTTTATAGGTACCGACCAAATTCTGTCTGTAGTACCGAGTACTGATCCACATAAAAACAAACGGTACCATGTTCAGTTGTCAAATGCATCCTCATGACTGTGAGGGAGTGGAAGAGTAGGACATTTTCCATACTAGAAATGAACCCAGAATTGAGAGTTTATATACTAAAAACTATGTTCAATTGAAAACTTCTAAATTTTCATTATTAACTTGATGCCTGTTGTCGCAAATTTGCGTACTCTGTCAGGTCTTGCTGCAGCTGAATTGACCTTTGTATCTCATTAGTACCTATTGGTACAGGGGATGAACTTCTTAGGGGTAACACAAATTAATATTTATTACCACATTAACACACACAAAAGTAGTGCACATTGGTACTGAGAACCGATACTGATTGCCAGGTACAGGGCACC
The DNA here is from genome assembly GCF_033239565.1 of Halichoeres trimaculatus. Lineage (NCBI taxonomy): Eukaryota > Metazoa > Chordata > Actinopteri > Labriformes > Labridae > Halichoeres > Halichoeres trimaculatus. The sequence continues at coordinate 23,730,501 of NW_027437188.1, forward strand.
AGTACAGTGTTGTTTCAAATATGAAAGGTGCCCGTCCCTAGGTGTCATATTATATCGTACCACATAGTATGGTGTAAAAAAACAAAAAACAAAACAAACAGCACCAATCTTGACAACCATCATTTGATTTCTCGCAATCAGAAAGAATAGTGACAATTTTTGTTTGAGTTCTCTGTATGAACTAATGAGCAGGAAAACAGGACTTTACTGTAAGGCTAAGGATTCCAAGATATCCCATTGCTTACAGTACATCAATCTTGAGAGTCAGAAGTGTAGTTCACTTGACTGTACTTGTGCACAGATGTCTTTTTGTGTTCTCTGATGAACAACTTAACTGTTAGATGATAGCAGATGAGACCTAGGATTGTATAACAGCTGATTCTGTTTCTTTTCCTACAAACAGTTTTCCTATTTAGAGCCAAAGCAAACTGAGACACAAGTGGACAGTAATACTGCAGACAACAATCAGAACACAACACTTTGGCATCCAAAACTGAGTCACATGCACACAGATTTCTGTGCAATCTGTGAACAGAGATTACACCAGCATCCATGCTTAATTTTTTTTGTTTATTTTCAATCGGCTGTTAAACGCAAATATTTGTTGCAAATCCTTCACTTAGTTCTAGAGGTTGAATGTCTTGTGTTTCTGTAATTTGAATATTTGTTCACACAAGAGATAAGGTCACAATCAAGCATACCAAAACTTTTCTTCCAGGAGTGATCTCTGCAGTGTGTTTTTGGGCTTCTACTTAAATTACAATATTTCAAAAGGCTTTTCTGGCACTAGACATGCCAACAAGATTAGCTCTCTGTCTCTGTATCAGATTTCAACTTTGGCCTTCTTGAAAAAATTACAATCATGGAATCTATCTTTCCTTCAGCTCGAAATAAGTCTCTCTTTTAGAGGTGCTGGCCAGCTTAATAGACTAATTAACTCTAATCCCTAGAGTCCCGTAACAGCCAAATGAAATTAAAAAACAGCTCACACTACACTTTGCATTAGAGGCAGTGACTTAGTGTTTTTTGTTAGTGTGCAATAGTCTGCATGAAAATCCATTTTTTAATCTCTTATTTCCCCTCAAATACAGGCACAAACATGCAAATCTCTGTCTCTCACACATACACACACACCTCCAACGCACTGATTTTTCACTTTTCATGCTCTTTCCCCTTTTTCCTTTTGAGACAGTAATCCCCAGCTGCAGCACTAATAGCATTAGCGGAGCATATCCAATCCCCTTAGAACCCCAACAGGGAGCTCAGACCTACACTGAGACAGACACTCTGGGGGACTACACTACCCATACTGCCTCAAGAAATCCATGCATGTTGCTCTGCTCATTACAGATTAAGGGAAAGTAAACCAAGTTTTAAAAAATAGGTAAAGAGGTATGCAGTGAATCATCAATATTTTCAGCAGGGCGCTTTTCAGGTAAGTGTAATCTGAGACTAAGAATAAAGTCGATCTGTCTGAGCAAGATGGACCGATTGCATGGTGAAATCTATTTTAACAGCCGACTGTTTAATTTATGCAGATCATAAAAGATCGTAAAAGTGTTACAAAGAACAATAACAGAAAAACTGCTGTGTCATACAAGAAAACATAGCAGATAATTGCCCTGCACTGCTGGTGATAACAACGTGATCACTGCATTGATTGCTTATTGACAGAGAGTGCAGCCTTCTACCTGAGCTAATTAGTGCTGCAGAATAGCTCATTTACAGTGAACTGCTTGAATATATCTGTTAACTACAGCTTTAGTTTGGTGAAAAGATCCTTCCTCTTCTTCAAACCTGCATTTTTCCTAAATTTGAGTATTTAAGCATTTCAGAACCAACTGGCCATCATTTGAAAATATCCCAATCATGCCAGAAGCCAGGAGTTATTTGAAGCACATGGTGAATGATAATGGACTGTACTTGTTTTTCTAGTCCCTGAGCTGTAAATAGTGCTTTTAAACTACATATAACCATTCACCAGTTTATACACAGATAAACTTGATGGCAGTGGCAAAAACAAAATGTGCCAATAAGAACTTATAACATTGGATATTCAGTGGGAGCAACATGAGATTCTTATTTCTCTTCAGGATACTACAACATGTGGCCTGCAAGCCCTGGGAATCAAATCATCAATCTTTGAGATGAGGGCCAACCAATGTTACCACCCCCAACCTGCCAATAGGAGATCAAAGCTACCCCTAAACCCCTGACGGACTATTCAATCAATCAATCAACGACTGGTTGAGAGTAAACAGGTTGTCTAAATCTGAGTTACTGACCAACACTAAAACCAACCAATAACGAACCTTCCCACTGAGAGTCAACCAGCATGCCAGCCAAATCCATAACCAACTCCATAGCCTTAATCTCATAGGGAGCGCCATACTACTTAATGTCCTTCTGCGCACACTTGGCCTCAGTGAAATGAAAACAACATACAAGTGCACATCCACAGTGCTTTCATGTGATTGGACAACTGTTTCGATAGTATTCTGTGACTTCTGTGGTCTTACCATTGCTGAGTATAATTCATAACCATTAAGTTTAATGTGAAGCAGGTTAAACCCTCTGGTGCACAAATTACCAAAGTCTGCATCACGTTTTTTTTCCTTCAATTCTTAAGTGTTTTATTAATTCATATTCTTCTAAGGGCATGAAAAAAAACATTTTCTATTTTTTTTATTTCTTTGTTTTGTCTTTTTGTATTTTATTTTTTATTTTTTTTGTAAAGTTAGACATTCAACATCAATCATCAGAGATTAGCGTAAAAAGTAATTATATTGTGGGTTTTTATTATTATTATTATTATCATTTTTATTATTATTATTATTATTATTATTATTATTATTATTATTATTATTATTATTTTGTAATTCTGTGGATACCAATTTTTTTTTTTATATGCTATTCTAAACAAGAGTTGTCTGATGCTCTCACTGAACGCCTGGCTAATACAATGATTAAGAATTAATCAATTTTCAAACTTTGAGATTCAAATGACACTTTGACCCTACAACTAAGTCATGACATTTTATGACCCTGTTTATTGGATGTATCTGGCCAACATCAAAACTTTTGTCTTTCACTCACCAAAACTGCTTTCATATTTCAAAGTAAAGATATGATCTATAAGTCTAAAACACCACAGTTTACCTGGCAGATCTATTTTATTATGACTTATGGTAAACAGCTGTGGCATTAAGAGTAATGAAATACTTCAGCTTGTTACACTTTGTGTACGAGTCGGCATGTAAAACAATGAATCTAAAAATAAAAGCATACTGAGAAACATGTTGCTCTTGTTTTACATTTGATTTGAATAAACAGATGTAGACAATGTCAACAACATAGTTGAAATTGGAAATTCAAAACTGCATCCTGGTGTGGGGAATTGGCTGCATAGTTGCTGAATTATTCATTCGCAGGCGATGCAAACAAGCATTTGTATGTAAATGTGTTTGTGTGTGAGCCCACATGCATGTTGTATATTCTAGGAAAGCTAAAGACATAACAAGATGGATTGATGGGTGATGGTGAGTATATGTGCTGTGGTATTCTCAATTATCTGACAGACCATCAAGACCAATAAGTAGCGCTCCTCAAAGGAGTCAGAGCTGAACCCAGAGAACCAGAAGACTGGTCTTCCCTCGTCCCGGCCCCTGATAATCAGCCTGCCAACCACAACGCGTCTTGACTTCATCTCTCAGCAGTTAGCCATGGCCCACAGTGAGTCATGGACTACAAAACAGCCTGCCGTCTGCCACAACATAAGCTTAAAAGTAATTGTGCTTGCATGCAGAGTCAATACTCTTTTTTTTTCTCTCTCTCTTCTGCATGTGAGAGCGAAAAAAATGATGTAGACACAATAAAGGAAAGCAGGAGCTACAAAGAGGAAAGGCAGAGGAAAAAAAAAACAGCAGCAGTTGTGTGTCAGGCCCAGGAATGAGCTGTAACCTAATGAGTGCAGATGAAAGCTGACTGTCTGAGCTAACTCAATTCTTTGCTCTGCTAGTCGCACTTCTTAGTCTAATGATGTGTGTTCCTGACTACTGATGCCACAGCGCAACGCTGGATTGCCTTTTTTTGGTCATACGTTTTTCCGCCTCTCGCATGTGCAGGATGTTGAACTTGGCTTGCACCAAACAGAGGCTGACATCACCCACACTGTGCAGCAGACATCTGTTTAAGACATGTTTACAAGTGGTGAAACCACCGGCATGCCTCTATCCCCACTCGTATAAACACAGAATGGAGCTGACCATGTGCACGCTTGTATGTGTGTGAGCAGTGTTTACACAGAACAGATAGAGAAATATAACCAGAGCAGGAGGTGAGGCTACAGTCTTTGGGGTTGTGGTTAAAAAACAGAGCAGGACTGAAGCAACACGAGGGCGAGGATGTTCCTGGGAGGTCTTTGTAGAGGGGATCAGAGAGTTTTTAAGGAGCAAGGTGTTGTGTGTACACAGAGGTGAGGAGGAATGTTGTAAAGCTGTTTGTAGAGTCAGCAGGCCAATGAAAAAGCTTAGCTGTTGGAGCTCAGCCAACGCCGGGATGGGAAAAATGAAGAAAACTGGGGGAATGTAATGATAGAAAAGACCTGGATCTATAAAGAGGAGAAGTCTCAGGCGTGTTGTCTATTGAGCACAGTTTTACACTCTCCTTAAGAATGCAGTCTCAGGTTAATGAAATCCAGGGAGCTCTCTTTAGAATTGAATCAAAGCTCTTCTTACACTCCTGCACCACTTTTTACCATATCCAGCTCCACCGCAGATTGCATCCATCCTCTTTGTTTCAAGCAGCTGATCATCTGCACATCTGCTTCACACATTACTGTGGTTCCTGTGCACATTCCTACATCCCTCCATACCTGCCAGGTGTGTGTGTGTGTGTGTGTGTGTGTGTGTGTGTGTGTGTGTGTGTGTGTGTGTGTGTGTGTGTGTGTGTGTGTGTGTGTGTGTGTGTGTGTGTGTGTGTGTGTGTGTGTGTGTGTGTGTCCTATTACAGCAAAATAAAAGAGCAAACATTACATATTCCGCTCCTATCCAGAGGGTTTCTTACAAAGAAAGCTGCAACTTCTACAACAAAGAAGCAAAGGGTCAAATAACAATTGCTGCTCATGTTCTTGTCCTCTGCACCATTGGTTTATATCCAGTTCCATTAAATCACTCAATATTTAAAATATTAAAGTTTTTGCTGTAAAATGCCTTAGGGTTTGTGCACCGTTTCCCACACATGAGATAGATGTCGACGAGGTTAATTTAGGAGCTAGAAAGCAATCATCATAGTAGTAGGACATAAAAACGATACTATAACAACAGATAGCTGCATATGAGGACAGAAAGGTTGGGAGGGGTTTAGGAAGAAATAACTATTGTGTGAAGCAGCTGTGGCTCCAAGGTAGAGTAGGTTGACTTTCATTTGGGAAGGTTCGCAGGTCAATCCTTGGAGCCTTCAGTCTACATGTTAAGGCATCCTTGGGCAAGGCACCAAACCTCCCTTAGCCAGAATGCTGTGTTCGAACGTGGGTGGATGAATTGCCTCGTCCTAATGTTGGCTTGAAAGGGGACTCATAAGTTCATGAAGTCCTGTCCTGGCGTTTGAGTGGTAACCAAAAATGAACACTGCTGCTGGGCATCGCAACATAGAAGAACACAATCTAATCATTCAAACTCAAGCAGTAAGGAAAAGAAACCAGTCCAGTTACTGTTTGAATTTACTGACTATGTAATTTGGGGATTAAAGTTCTCCATTGCTATGACAGATTTCCATCTATTTCAGAATTGTTAGATTTCTTCATCTGTGTCAATCAGACAAAAAAGTAGAGCAGACTGCTATCTTTAATGTTGGTATTTATCTAAACCCTGTAACACAAGTGTAGTTTGCATATTTTTGTGGAATTTCAATGTGGGCTACGGTCAGAGCTTTTATCTGTTGCATTAAGTCTGCTCTGTGTAGGAGGCTTTTATTGTGGTAGTGAACATCAGTGCAATTTATTGACCCGACAAAGAAAAAAAAAACTACAAGGGAAATAACAATCTATGATGGAATTAAATGTTAAGTTCCATTTTGTACAAGCAGAATTTAAATTGAGAACTTGTATTTATTTAAGGGTGATGGAGAAACTGTTTCAAAGGTTAACCAAACAAAAAACGTTTGTTGTTTGAATATAAAATTTTTGAAATTAATGCTCCAGTGCAAAAATTATATATATTAAAAATAATTGAAGATGGTAGGACAATCAGTTATGCATATGTTTGCACAATCAGTTGTACAGCAGTCAGGGTGACTAAAAGTTAAGTTGAGCCAAGCATTTCCAATAAGGTGACTGGCATCAATTGGCTTCTAAGTCCTCCTCAGAAACCAAAAGGTGATGTCACATTCTATACAATCTACAACCCTTGGTCTAAAAGCATGAAGCCCATTCTGATGTGCTAAAACCAGAGTGCTTCAAGGGCCCCCATAGAGCTGGTTTCCACTGGAGACTTAAACACCAATCCAAAAAAGCGTCCTGTTTACAGCCGGGTTCAATTATGATTGGGGTCTGAGTACTTCATTTCTCTACTGGCAAACACCATACGAGAGGTGATTTTTGTTTTTTGGAAAGTTATTTGACTTTAGAGCTTTGCTGAGTGCATGGTTGACTGAACTGACAGGTTGGCACCTTGTAGCTACCACCTTCATGTCAGCCTTACTCAAATGAAGCTGGGTTAAAGATGCTATGAGGAGGATCTGTTTTGATTGGACTACCTAGCCATCTTTTGGCCCAGAGTCTCACGTACACTGTTGTAAATAACTTTTAGCGAGGTGAGTTGGTTTTTTTTAAACAAATGGAGATCGGATCAAAACAAATTTTCTCTGTTCAAGTCAACTTTTTATTTTTTCGAGATACAATACACTGAAGTAAGGTATTTATTAGTTCAGTTAGGTAGCGCTAGGGTTTGAAACGTGACATCAAGCAAACATTGTAGTAGCCGGCAATATGTAGTGCTATCGGCAGCCCGGTGCTCCGACATTTCTGTAGGCTAATGTGGCAAAAGGTAAATACTGTCAGTTTGTATGTATTTTAGTAACTGTTTACATTTGGTCCAGCAGCCTAATGCTCTGAGACATGTCTAATGTGTAACATAAGTGAATCCTGGTTATGTCCTGTCACCTACCAAGCAAAGCCAACGTAACTGGCTCTCAATTTTTAGTGATAGACTCTCAAGTTTGAACAGACCACTGAAGAATAACTGCTGCATGTGAGTTGGAATGAACATTATCACAAACAGCTTGGCCCCTGTGTTTGCCAGCGTGCTGTTGTTATAGAAACTTAGACGCAGCGTAAATCATTCCGGGTCTGCTCGACCCAATCGGAAAGCTAAGAAGTAGCATTTTGAAAACACCTGTAACCTGTAATATTGGTGCTGATAATCTCATTTAAAATGTGGATTTTGATCAGACATATATCTAGAAGTCGTCACAGCGACTAAGTCCATATAACATACAGTTTATGGTTTCATGCAGTCTATGGGGATCACCAAAGTCACAACAATTTATCCTCAGGAGGATATTAATCTTCTTGCAAGTCTATTGGTCCCAAAGTTGATGGGATATTTCACTAAAGGATGGAGTTGCAAAGCTGCTGACCCAAGGTTAAAATTAAGAAGATGACTAACTCAGTAGCACAATGTTCTGTATACAATGATATTGGTGTGTATCGTGTTGCTGAGAGTTGAGATCTAAAGTATTGAACAGAGGCTTCAGCAGAGCTGGGGCAGTAGCTACAATACAGAATGAGAGAGTTTAAAGTAGAGGCATGAAATGATGATACTTTTATTAAAAGACAAAGTCGAGCTTTAAATTACAAATCACATTAGAAACTGTGCTGTGGAGTGAGTAGAGAATCTATGCAGGTTCATTTTAGATTTATCTCCATCTGAGCAAAAATCCAATTTAGATCCACCCCTCCTTGACCACATAGCAATCTAGCCTCCCCTTCATGGTGCAACATAACTCAAGGACAGTGAGTCAGCCAGTCAATATGAGCCTAATCTAATCCTTGGTGCAGAAATCTGAGCCGCCATGAGACAAGCAGAGAGCCATGATGTCACAGAGCAAGACCTCCACCCTGTCTACCTGCAGAGAGAGCAGATGGGGGTTGGGAGGAGGGTAGGGGGGAATTGGAAGTAGGGAGAGGATGCCTCTCTCATTCTTACACCGATGTCTTTGTTTTTTTTTCTTGTCTGAGTGCAGTGGAGTGCGAAGTGGAGACATTAGGATCATGTCAGTCATAATCGCTACCTGGGGAGGAGCAAGGAGGGAGCGGCTAACCAATAAGGAAGAAGAGACAGCAGAGACAGAGGTGAGATTGGATATGGTACTGGCAGAAACCATCAACACATGGACAAACACATAAAACATAGAAATCCATGGCCACAGTATGAGCTATATTTGACTGCCCTCAGTCTTTCGCTGTAAATCTCTGCACAAACAAACAGGATGAACCTCCTCCACCACAGAGCAAATACTTAAATTCTTAGTGGTGCTGTCTCTCTAGTCCAGTGAGCACCTCCAAACATGATCTCTCCTTATTTCCTCTCTTTATTTTCTCAAAACCAAGCAGACTGAGACAAATTCCTGCGGGTGTGTTATTTTGGGGAGCACTTGACCACTACAGGAATGGCTGGCAGAGTATGTTTCTGGCTTTTGGTGCCAACACATACATGCCAAGAAGTCAAAGACACCACAGAGAGGAGCCATCACTCCTCACTTCTGACACTCAGACCTAATATAGAGAGATACTTAAAACATAATATGTCAGAACAACTTGCATGTCAAATCATCTTACCTGCTATCTAAGTGGTAACCATGCAGAAGATCAGAAAAAGATCAGATAACAAAAGTGTCCACTTAAGGCTGACCTTCAAAGCCAAAAAAAGTAGACTGAATTAAAATGCCCATTTTTCAGCTGAATTAAACATGTTTACAACCTGGTAAAAATAGTTTTAAATTGCATTCTGTGTGGTTCATCATGGTACCTAGCCTACAAAGAAGAAGATTTTTGATGACTGAAAATTGTGTTTTTGCACTGCTGCTTCAGGGCAAGGTAAATTGATTGCCACACAGTCTTAGCTCAGTGTACTCCACAGTTTTGTAGTGGAGTTGCCAAACCTCAAGTCCAAATCAAGACTTAAGTCTCAGTGTTAAAGTCTGAGCTGAGTCAGAGTGACCAAAGAAGGCATCTAGTCATCTGCATAAAGGGACACGGTCCAATGATGAGACCATTATTTCTGCTGCAGTGAGATCAGTGTAAACTCAAATCTACCAACAACCCATCTTAAATGATCGAATATCTTGGACGCAACAGTCGAGTCACCTTATAGGCCAGCATCTACGTTGGCTTGCTAACGGTAACATAATCAACAGTCTGAGTGACTAAATTAAGTGACATTCTTTCCACTGTATAGTCCATTAACATTTTAAGTGTACTTTATCTTGCCGACAAAGGTTAGTTAATACTGCACAAGGATCCCATGGTCTAGCTTGTATAACTGTAAAATCTTGGATGGAACCTACTTGATAATCCTGGCAGTAACTGCTGTTAACAGACAAAAAGCCAAGCAGGCTTGTAAACTGAATCTAAAGCAGAAGTGCAAAAATATAAAACAAAAGTCTTTTGTTCCTTGAATGTCCCTTTGATGCAGGCTTCAAACCCCACAGGATCCACCAAGGCCTATTAAAAAATCCACTTTTTTATCCATTCATTCACAGCCTGGTTTGATCACTTTTGGACAGATGTAATGGATCACTTGGGAAAGTTGTTGGTCTCCTCTTCAGAAACCATTCAGAGACGTTGCTGAGACTATGTCAACATTCGCTGAAGCAGCTACGCTCGTCTGCTTCCATTGGTTTCTCCAGTGGATACATCTGCAGTTGCAGTCAGCTTCCGCCACGGACAAAATGTCACTCTGCGGGGTACGCAGACTTGCTCAGTCATCAGCTAATCAATAAGCCTTTGGTGCTGACTGCTCAGCTTGATAACTTGGCATTTGCCAACTCTTTGCTCCTTACTAGGATCAACCTGTCCTCCGATTGTGGTCACTTCTGGCTCCAGAAATCAACATGGGCGTGGGTAACCGCTGCAGTAGTGGCCTCATAAATACAGTCAGGAAATCAATGGGTGATGTCATGAAGGCTAGTAGAGTCCTTTATTTTATCATGCAAAATATACATCTAACAAGCGTGAATCATGGTATGTTTCTGCTCGGCATATCTCTTATCTTTAACAGCTTTTTCTTGAGAGCAATGACAGAATTCACTAACGTCCTCCATGGTGTAAGAGATTCCCCTGTCCCCTGGCACTTGGTGACACCAATTAGAAAGAAGCAGATATGACACGACATTGGTCGAAGCACTTTAACCAACAGAAAAACCCTCTCTCTGACAGTGTTTTTTGTGTCTGATATAATGGTAAGAAGTGAAAGAGGAAACTGGGGATGAGTCAAGAGAACTGCAAGAATGAAGAGGATGGGGGAAAGGAAGTATAAAAGAGAAAGAATGGCTGATGTCAGTGTTGGAAAGGGACATTTTCTGTCGTCAGCCCACACTTGACTGTCAGCTGACAGAGCTGCTTGCTCAGACCTCACAGAACAGGAGTGACAAGAGCGCTGATGTGCTGTTACAGAGCTCATATATGCAAGAAATAAAGGTGAGTCCCCTCATTGCTGTTTAAAGCTGAGTACAGTATTTCACAAATCACCACAGAGCCTTACAAGACACTCATTGTCTCTATTTAACCATTACAATGTGTTTTACATGAAATAACCTGTTTCACAGCTCCCAGGTTCCCCCACGTAAGCGGCATGATGTCATCAAGTCAAGACACAGAACAGGAGGACCATTATTTCATGCAAGGCGTGGTAATGTTCACATTTGTACAATTCTAGTGATGTCTGTAATGAAACAAGAGACGACATTGAAAGGCCCTGAGGTGTATGGTGTGTGGTATGAGTGTGTGTGAATATATGTGTGCGTGCTCAGACAGTAACTCCTGTGAAGAAAACTGCCACCTGCTGAAATGAATGATAGCGATTCATGTCGGTACAGTGTGACAAGGAGGCAAATCACACACAGATGTTGCAGTTATGAGAGCAGCCCTGTGTGTCACGCAGCTGCCAGTTTATTGTGGATAACAAGTTTCATAGCTTGTAAAAAAAAAAAGCCACTTTTAAACTACCGTTTGGGAAAATGAAAGCAGGCAGCTGCTAACTACATTTCTGACCACTAACTACAATGCAAAAGTGTGTGTACACCAACAATGCATCATTTAAAAATCTGCTTAAGGCCAAGTATACAGCAGGGCAGTGTTAAAGCAGAGAATGTGCAAGCCTCACTTACACATGTAAAGCATTCAGCTAAAGCCACGGCTTGACATTAGTTCTGCTTGACTGACCCTGAGAGCTGGCTATCAGAAGCTGAAGTGAAAACATGGCAGGGTCAGATATCAGCTCTTGCTGAGGCCAGGAAGTCTTAGTTCTGCAAAGTGTCCAGTGACTAGCGTAGCGATTAGCTGACAGTTAGCTGAACTGACGGTCTTTCTTTTTTCTTTTTCTTTTTTTTTATTTATACGTCCCAGTAGACAGCAGAGGCAATCATATCAGTAACGCTGAGAAAGCCTGACACAGCATTTACCACCAGCGTGTGTAAAACAAGCCTCCAGAGCTGGAGTGACTGAAAATGAAAGAGATCCACAATAGAGCTGAGAACACAAAAATCAGGACAAAGTGGAGACAGAGGGTTCAAACTGAGAGCCCCAAATTACCTGCTACACTTAACATAGTGGAAAATTTGGATCCAAGTTATAAAAATATGATATTATTTGTCTTTTGTTATACATTTGGATCACAATTTCGAGGTTAGATTTTGAATGGAAAGTATTCTGATTTTCTTTTCATGACAATCCTTACAAATACTTTCTTTGTAAGAACTGAGTGTTATTTTCTCTGCTGGAGTCAGAAATAAGAGGAAGTTAATTTGACAGTGTCTTTGACACAGATACTTAAATGGTTCCCTCTTTGAAGTAAGACTACATCAATGATTGGCTGAGAGAAATCCCTGGCTGTTTATTATTTAACAGCGTCTGATTGTGGGTTACAGAAGCACGACAGCCTAGCACCTTTAAAACAAGAAAACAAGGACAGCTTGAACATTAAGTGTCGTCTTTAAGTCAATTTTTCAATCAATAATGCTAAAGTAGTCTGTGACTCCTCCCTCTCTATAAAAGGGGTGAAAGTAGGTAAAGCCCTCAACCTAACCCCTGTATCAGCATGCCAGTTTGACTGCTGCTGAAACTCTGGATGAATTATTAACACAACCCCTGACTCAAGCATAAGAGAACATATCGGAATTTGAAGTTTGGAAGAACATAAAGGAGACATGATTGAAAAAAAGGGGGATGGGGGATTGAGATGGCAATAAAGGAAGACAGAAGACCAAGCGAGGGAGAAAAGGCTTTAAGGAAGCAGAAAGGTCATAAAGGGAGCATGAAGTCCAAGAGGGCTAGAGTCTACTTTCACTTTTGGACGTAGCATAACCTTAGCATTATGTCATAAATCAATGCTTTGTCTCCCAGAAATATTTTCCTTTCAGGCCTATATCTCATGTGACAGACAGATGAACACTCATAAGCAAACTTGCTGCAATGGGTTTTGACCCAATTAACAAACTGTCAGATGTGAACTACGTTGATAATTGGTGCAGAGTTGTAGTGATGAAGCTCTAAGTGTGTCACCTTCTGGAAGTGGGACAGTTCAAGCTACAGGGGCTAATGGGAACACTCACTCACGATAGACCAGCATGACACCCACCCACACACTCACACACATACACACACACAGTGAGGCTAAGAAACTGAATCAGATTTTTACAGCAGAATTTATTGTTTTATAGTTTTTGTTGGGCATCTACTTTTTTTGTGTTTCTTTGTGTTTGTGTGTGTGTGTGTGTGTGTGTGTGTGTGTGTGTGTGTGTGTGTGTGTGTGTGTGTGTGTGTGTGTGTGTGTCTGTGTGTGTGTGTGTGTGTGTGTGTGTGTGTGTGTGTGTGTCTGTGTCTGTGTCTGTGTGCGTGTGATGCCTATCTAAGGGAGAGAGGAAATGAACAGAAGAAACTGAAACTAGCAGATAAAGTCCTTCACCTTTTTATTTGGTCATTCTTTCCCAGGCACACCAACATACAAATGGAAATACACACTTACATATTTATAGGTGATGCTGGGACTATAAGAAAAAACACAGACAACAGGATTGTTCCTGGTTTATGAGCTGGTGAACTGGCTGTTCTATTCGGCCTTGCTCTCAGTTACTGTCTAATCATACTTTTTATCTTTTTTTCCCCAAGTTATTTTTGTTTCATTTTTATTTTTTTCTAATCCACTCTTTTACTTTTTTAGATGCTGCTTAATTTCCGCAAGTCAATATTGTGTTCATGTAAAAACTGTAGGACACTTGTAGAGTTGTAAACCTCTGAAGGAGTTTTGGGTAAAGACTGCCCTCTGCTGGACTGAATTTTTCATTGAAGTCAGTTGTTGAAAACAAGTGTAAACCTATCTTGTTGCACAAATTATAGCACTATGCAGTTAAACATCAAAGAAGTACATGACTAATGACAAGATTAACAGGAAAGAAAATGAAAAAGGTGTTGAAGACTTTTTTTTTTTTTTTCAGGTTTTGTCGACACCAGTTGTTTCAACTGGTCTGGCTTTGGAACCAATCATCATCCCTTAACACTTTACTGCCTGAATTAATCAACAGAAATAGATTGTTTTTTTTGTGTTTTGCGTTCTTACAGATATTACATTAAGTGAAGATTGTAAATCTGAGGATAGTACTCACAATAGTTATAACTAAATTATATTATATAAATAGTCACGAGAAGTTCATCCCCTGACGAATGTATTGTGACATAGGGGATCTGATACAATCTTTGGTATGTGTAGAATATGAATCAGTAAGTAATAATGAGATACAAAGGTAATTTCAGCTGCATTAAGACCTGACAGGGTATGTTGCAAATTTGTGACACAGGCATCAAGGGATTAACGGCAAGCTGTAAATCAATCAGAGGAAATTTCTCAACTGTATTTGATAAAAATATAGAGCACTTTGAACCTAAGTTGACACATATCATAACAGTATGACAGCAAAACAATTAAATGACAAACCAGAACCACCAGAAGATAGCGTTACAGGAAAAGGAACATCTCCTGCTAAACTAATTTTAATTTAAACCAAAGGTGCCCTTTAACACAAAAGTACAGGATCCCTCTTTCATTTGTTTTTGTTTGTTTGTTTGTTTGTTTGTTTGTTTGTTTGTTTGTTTGTTTGTTTGTTTGTTTGGTTGGTTGTTTTTTTAGATTACAATACAGATAAAGATAACAAAATTGGGTCCACAACTCACTTTTTGGTCACGCACCATCAGTTCAGAATCACAGTTTGAATTAAGGCTTTGCTTTTTTGGTTTGTTCATCTTTTGTAATTGTCTATTTTGACAAGTTCTGACATAAAAAAAGATGTCCCAAGAGGTGAAATAACATCCAACATCTGGAGTGGTTAAAGCAAAACTGTAAGCAAATCAGACAGGTTTTCAGGTGCCATCCTGTTTTATTGCTCTGTTCTAAAATATCAACTGTTGCATGAGCCAGTAATGTCTCCAACCAGCATTTAAGCCCCCTTACAGCGTCTATTGTTTAAAGTAAATCAACTCCCTATAAAGCCAAGGGCTGTCAAGGTTTACCTGAGATAGAGTTATGAAGAAACAAGGGTGTTAGAGGGTGACCCCATCTGCAGGCCTTGAGGTAAATGAAAGACATCAGAAGTCTCTGAAACAAAAAAAGAGAAAAAACAACTGGAACAGGTCCCAATGCCTTGACTCCTTATGTTCTTTTCTGCTTCCAAAAAGAATACTCAGTATTGTTTTCCTGTCACTCTCTTAATCTCTTTCACTTACCAAATGCATGAAATATGCATCCAATACGTAGACAAATTCTGACTATAATCCTTATAAATCGAGGGTCTTTATTACTTTCAAGACCATGACAAAGCCCACATAGCCCTTTGATTATGTGAAACTTTAAAAACCTCCAGAAACACAGACTGCGCTTTGTGATACAATGAGTTATGAAGACTTAACATGCATGAAACAACAATCTGTGAAACCTTTGACACTTTGTTTGCAGTGACATGCCACTAGAGGGTGCTCTCTTTATATATACCACAAAGAAGTCAAACTGATATAAAAATAGAACTCATGTCATTGCCCCATGGTAGGCCTCCAAGAGAACAAGTCTGAACACTGCACTGCACAGGAATGCTGTCAGATTATACTTGATCCCACAGTAAGATATCCAAACAATCTAACGTGCATTGCAGACTGGGTTTCTTAAGGACATGCCAATGCCAATACACCTAGCTTACTTTCTCTGCGGAGTAAGTTAAAAAGAAGGTCTCACATGTCTCTCAACACAAGGTCATGTACTGACCATTGTACGCTTTGTTGCCAAAATATACACAAGGCTCTCTATCATGGTCAACATCAACAAGATCAGGGTGTTTTTATAGCCGTGAAGGTGATTCAGATCAGAGAGTGAAAATTCATAGTCATCACTGTGGTATTAGTTTTTAACCTGCATTCGTTCCAAAGCAAAGTGGACCATTTTTACAAGATTAAATACAAAAAACATGAATGTTCGAACACATTTTTTGATGATAAGATATGCTTTTAGAGCTTAGGACCCTTTCTGATGTGAGGAGAGCACTGAATCACATTTCAAATGCTTGATCACAATGTGAAATCACTGAATATAATATCAAAGATACAACTCAAAGCCTCTGGATGTCCTCAAACATATAAGAATGGGTTCAAGTCAGGGCTAGGCAACTTGTGATTATGAAGATCAATGGTTGTATGAGGATAGTTTTGATTGCAGAATCCCCAAAAGCCCCAAATACACCAGCAGCTAAGGTTGCAATTAATATTGCAAAACCAGTTAAATGACTCAAAGAGAGAGACCTGTTCATGCATTAAATTAAAGTGCTAGCATTCGCTTCAATTTTAAAAGGTGCTCATGGTGAAATGTTGGAGAATATTTAGGCAATTTAGTAAAGTCCTTATACCAAGGTATCTGTCATATTTTACCAAGTTAAGCATATTGTGTCATGTTAGCAGTGAATATAACTCCATAAATACAAATGACCAACTGATCATAAGATAAGGGGAATAGCATGCTTCTTAATCAGTTGGCTTAAGTAAAGCAGCTGTCAAGAACATCAGGCAATATTTACATACACATCCTGCATCCTTCCTGCAACTATATTGGAGCCTCTCCCAGACATGCACTCCTGAAACTGTCTTGAAACTTTCAAAAGTGCTGCACTTATCGTTTCCAAAGTTGCTCTTTCACCTTGTCAGACAAGTGGGTGGTGGTTGGGAGGGGGAATGAGTCTCAGGATATGACATACAAAGCTCACAATGTTATATTGACACGTCATCACCACCCCCAAGGTGCATTTTGGGATTTTTTTAGAAGTATTGTGCAAGTGTGATGATGGCCTAACAGACATTAACCCCTGAGACTGTTCTAAGATGAAGGCCAGTTTGTAAAAGCAAAATAGAGGCCACGAAAATGTTTCTTATGCAGATGATTTGATACTTCATTACAAAGCTTCATCTGAGCCTTAACCAGGGGGGTGTCTAATGCATCATTTTCATACACTGTACACACTATCCACACTACTTCACAGCTAATGCCAATGTTTGTAGCTCATGACAGCTAACACATTAAGATTGTGTAACTAACTGATATGACAAACAAGTCGTGCTGGTGTCACAATCAGTTGCTTGTTTAATCAAAGTCTGAAAAAACTGAAACTGTGACAACTGAACAAATACAGACTTTAAGCAAAAAGGCTGTCGAGTAAATGAAAATCTAAAAGATGTGCTGGTTTATGAGGTGGCATGCGAAAAGACAGAATATGTAACAAAGAAAAGGAATGTTTGTGATTATTAGTTGAAAGATAAAGGAGAGATCTTAAGCTTCTATGACAACTAAATAAGAGCAAATACAAAGCCATGACTGGTGTTACAGGGGAGGAAATACGACACAGATTGTGGTCAACCAAGTGATTACATTTTTAGCTTGAAACCTGCTTGTGAATCACCAAACAGTTACAGCTTACAAGCGGATAAAACAGATGATGATAAGTCAGAGCCAGGAAATTGTCCTTTTAAAGCCAGTGGTGGTTGAGGAAGACGCTGCATGAAACAGAGAATTGACATCAAGGTGAGAACACAGTCTCTCATAACATTCTGACTGAAAGAAAAGAATTTGGGTAGCTTAAAAAAGGTAGCAAAACTCATCTATTAATACATTTCTTGGGGTTCCATTCAGTAGATATTGACCTTTGCGCAGGTTTTGATTTTCATTTTTTCTTGGGAACATTTTCCTCCAGCCCTGAGGAGATCATAAGAAATGTTCTATAGAAAATAGTGCTCTTGAAATCTTAGTGCGCTTTTAACTGCTAATTTTTACCTTTACATACAAAGAATGTTGTTTTAGTGGAGTACAGTATGTCTAACAGACACCACTCTTAATTTAAAAATCTTAATATGTTCTCTCTTTGATGTAAAAGCAAAGATGTGTGTTTGAGCCACACATAGTTTCCTTTGAAAGTGTGAACATCTATATCCTCTTACAAAAAATGTGACTCCAAGCACTATATGCATCAGCAATAGGGAAGAAAGTAACCAATCAATGAAACAGTGAGCTGGTTTTGTTTCACGGAAGAATTCATTTGTTACAATTTGTAAGGATCAGACATCATCAGAAACGTCTAACAGAGAAAAAGCATATCAAAGTATGTACAGTTCAATTCAACTGGCAGTCTTAGCTATATGTAAATAAAAAGGTATACTTTCTGGTTTCCAACACAGGATATGGATTGTTATCTGCTAGAATCTTTATTGTATGCTACAAAGTCATCTGCAGGGTTTTATTTGGTGTGTGTCATCTTGTCTTATTGTATAAATGCAAAATACATTCAAAGTGTCGGACTGTCGCAGGCACAAGTCAAAATGTTGTGGTTGAAATTTCCAGCCACATCACATTAGAGGAAGTGGTACCCTCACAGTTCAGTGTTTACTGTTTCCAGTGCTCAGACAGTGGCTTCAGCGGTTCATCATCAGGCTCTGTATCAACTCTCCCAGAAACAACTCAAAACACTTCAACATGGTAAGTCCTAACCTTAAACATACACTATATATGTTGTGCTGCATGAGTTGAGCTCTGAACCTAGAATTAGTTTCTCAGTTCCACATCAGAAAAGCCAGGTTTTAAAATTTCACACAGGTTTCTCTCTCCTTCCCTCCTCTCTCCATTCACCTTCTCTTCTTTTCTTTTTTATTGACTTCACTTTTCTTCTACCTAGGGGCTCAAGTGTTCATCTGTAGGTGACAACTTGGAGAAGTACTACCTTTCACCGTCATATGCCATAGAGTTCTGCGTTGGGTTTCCTGGAAACCTTATGGTTGTTCTGGGTTACATATTGTGTTTGCAGAAGTGGGAGAGCTATAACATTTATCTCTTCAACCTGGCAGTGTCAGACCTCATTTTCCTTTGCACACTGCCACGCCTTTCATACCTATATGCTAACGGCCAATCAGAGAGCAATCTCCATGCTTGCATTGTCAACCGCTATGTCTTGCATGTCAATCTCTACTCCTCCATCCTCTTCATGGTTTGGCTCAGCATGGACCGCTTCCTGCTCATACAACATCCAGCCCGGAACCATTTCCTACAGAGCCGCCGCGCCGCCCTGGTCATCACAGGGCTGAGCTGGCTAGCCGTCAATGTGGAAGTTGCTCCAATGATAGCGCTGATGGTTCAGGACCAGCAAGGTGTGAACTCAAGTCGCTGCAATGATTTTGCCAGCCTTGACGGAGACATCAACCTTTTAGCGTACAGTCTAGGGCTTACAGTGACTGGTTACATCATCCCTCTGCTTGGACTTTGCATTTTCTCCATCCGAATTGCAAATCTACTGCGTATGCAGGAAAAGGCTTTTCAGCGCAGGACGACATCCTACAAGCGTCCCTTGAGGGTTGTGACGGCGGCGGCAGTCATGTTCCTGATTATTTACACTCCCTATCATGTGCTGAGAAATTTAAGGATAGCATCACAGCAGGTCTGGGCTGGGCTGCAGTCATGTGAAAAGACGTACATAGAGGGTCTGTACATCATGACTCGACCGTTAGCCTTTCTGCACAGCGTCATCAACCCTGTCTTCTACTTTTTCATGGGTGACCAGTTCAGAGAGCTTCTGTTATCTAAGTTCAGAAAGCTGGTTGGGAAAACCAAGCAGCAAGGCCCAGCCTCAATGAGTTCACCAATGGAAAACATGCAGAGCACCCATGTATCTCAACTAACTTAATCTTTAAATATGGCGTGATGTCAAAGTTACAGTTAACTGTTTAAAACCTGCCGAAATAATGTCAAACTGTGTACCATTAAAAATATGAAAATGTTTCGTCAGTGACAAATACAGTTCTACAGTTTCATTTAGCAGACACTCTTGTCCAAAGCAAAAGCAACATACAACACAAGCAAGAATTTAGACAGAAGGAAAACCTAGTTAGTGCGACAACAGTGCTACAAGTTATTCAGCTGCAGGTGCTGCCATTAAGTGCAGGGTTTTTTTATGGTAGTATAGAATAATGTTTTTTTATGGTAGTGCATGACATCTGTCATGCAAATAACTGTTGTGAAAGATGTAATGTTTATTTAAGAGACTACTTTCTGGGTAGCATGATGACTGGTCATAAAAAACAAATAAACCAGGCTTTCTATGAAAGAGCTCAGGCAAAGTAGAAACGGTGGTGTAAAATGTCTCAAAGGGACAGAGGCTGGTTATCTTTTGTAATTGGTCTATTGTATTGCCAAGTATCCTGTTACTGTTGAAGCATAATGTAGCATTTACAGTTAGATTAAACTGCATTGGCATTTTGGCATTTGTTAATACTCTTTTTGGAATGATGTACACAGCTACAGGATGCCATCCTGACAGTTGAGTCAGACATGCCAAGCTTAATAACTTAATGTTTTTTTGTTTGTTTTGTTTTGTTTTGTTTTGTTTTATTTTGTTTTAAACCAGACTGCAAACATGTTTTTTTTTTTTTTCTGTTATGATTGTCTTTTTTATGCTTGGTGTTAATGTGGTTTCCCATGCCTCAATAGGAATCTCAAAGAGCTGTGGCTTTTTTGCACTTCGGCTCAGGTTTCATATTTTTAGACCAGGGGTTATCACTTAATATGAAAGCGGTTCTGGTTTATAGTTAGCAGTAAGCTGTTGATTTCTTGAAGACTAAAGTTTTCTTGTGTACCTGTTCCTCACATCACTATCTTTGGGTTGTTTCATTTTTCGAATTAGATGTCCTTTTCACAAGGCCAGTTTAAGACCATGTCCACACGTAGCCGGGTATTTGGGATATCACATATATTTTTATATGTTTACGCCTGTCATCCACATGAAACCGCAGTTTTACATCGCTAAAAACAATGTTTTCCGAAAACTCCGGCCATAGTGATGATTTTGGAAAATTCAGGTTTCATGGTTTTGTGAAGACACCGATAAATAGAGTTTTCGGTTCTCAAACGTCACAGCTGAATGACGGGGGCTCGTTCTGTTAGGCTGGCACAGGTTTCACATCTAAGAAAACACAGCTAAATATGGGTTTGGCATGCCTTGAACCGCACTAATCGGCAGATTTACCCACTGCGTGTGAATGAAAGTATTTAAAAAAGGGGGGGGGGCTAAGTGTGGACATGGCCTAAGGCACTGGTTGTTATGTCTCACCTTTTATATGAATGTGAACTGTGTGTTGTCATAATATTTTCTACTACAACAAAATGTGTTGAAAGTATGTTATTTTTCAAAATTTGAGGCTTCCTTTTTTACCTCGGATAAACAATTAATCAAAATTAATATAATTAACTTTGGTTTCTAACACAAAAATAACTGTATCTTTATTGGTTAGAATATAGTTCAAGTTAGGTTTTAGAATGTCCAGCCCTGGTTTCACCCTTTTTTGATACAAGTTTTGATGTTGAAACCCCAGTTTGTGGTTAATGGGTCTTCCAATTCACAAAGTTACTCCGTTACTTTTTGACAGTAATTTGTTTCAACATCAGTGATCCTAACAGTACTCAATCACTGTTGATCAATGCTCTAGCTTTGATGGATTTTCCTGGTACAACAAAATCTGTTGTTATAACTGAGCTCTTCATTACCTCCTTACTCCCAATCTACACAGTTTTAGAAAAAGATATTGTGCAACTCAGTCATCCAAAGAATTATATTTGTTTTGACACACAGTTGACTGGGCTTGTACAGTCAGCCTGAAAACCAGCCAAGAAAAGCAGCTCCAGGAGTCGGTTTTTGGTGTCTTTGGTTTTTATAGTTGTAACTGTTCAGTCCTGTCTGAATCTGTTTGTGGCTTTTATCCTGAGTCCTCAGCAGGATTTACAGGTTTCTATAGAGGAAGCGATTTAATCAGCAGTACCAACAACTATTGTCTGTCCTCTGCACTTGGGTGACATACAGCTAAAGGGCCTTAGTTTCTCAAGAGTGAACATATGTTATTAGTGTTGGCTTTGATGCTTACTGTGCACCCCCTTTTCAGTAAAACATGCTTCTGATTAAAAAAGATCCTTTTGGATTAAAAGCAGCTTTGCTGTTGTTGTGGTAAATGAAAAATATTGGTTCAGGCTCAAACACGAAAAGCATGTTTCCATCAAACACATTGCAGTGCTGGATATAATCATCTATTAAACCATGGTAAACTTTGTGATGCTGTTCTTCTCTCTTTCTTTTTTTCCCCCCATAATTAAAATGTCATCATCAAAATACTGAACACATTATTTATACAGCACTTAACTTCATGGGGCTTAAATAACACAGAAAAGATCAAGTTCTCTCTTTTCAGGCACGGTTATTCACACTTTACTTGATCCACTATTACATTTATATTGGCATATGTCCTGGGACAAGAAAAAAAAAGAAAAGAGGCAGGGATGAAACCTGAAACTTTGTTTAAACTTTCATAACAGAAGCTGTAGGGGTCAAATAAAGACACAGCCCATGGTGAAAAAAAAAAGAAAAAAAAAAGATGAAAGGTACGTATGAGGACAAAACCTGTAGCTCTTTATACTAACCTGATTGACACAGAGTCATTTTGGGAAGCTCTGTCTTCCCTTCGTGGAGAGCTGCCAAGCAGCCCTTGGAACACCTGTGCTGGCTGAGCAATCAGCACAGGTAGAATCATAAAGCCATTCTGGCACACACTACATTAGGTAGTCTTGCTAGCCTTACTACTCCATGCAACAATGCTTCTTCTACTTTTAGAAGACCACTTTTTTTTGACATTTAAAAATTAATCTTGGCTCACTTTGCCTGTCAGGGCCTACTCCTACTGATGGAGACTATTTACACTAGTAGAGTTTTAATACAAAAGCAATCTGGTTTCAGTGCTCAGTGTTCTTAAGACAAAAAGATCTGTAGAATCAGCTATTTTTGTTCTCAGTTAAAAATATTTTGATTAAAAAAAATAGCTGCACTCATCAATGATCGATCAAAATGAAGAAAATGTTGAGTTTTCAAGAGGAAAATCTAGATGCAGTTGTTTTCAAGGTGGTACTTTTTTTTTAGGTCCAGAACTGCTAATGCAACAACATACTCCTGTGCAATTATTTTTACATTTTCTTTTTAAGTTAACATTGACCTCAAGCCAACATGAGGGATACTACACATTTAAAGGTTAGACTGCATGATTACAAGTAAAGGAAGCAGAGGGGCAAGAAAAAAAAAAACAAAAACAAAAAAAAACACAATTTGCGATCAGAATGAGCAAGTGGGAGTAAAATGGTGGTTGACCCTTGTGTTGTCCTAGGGTCATTCTGACCCAAGATAAGAGCTTTTGCCATCAATATTGACCTTGTAATTCGAAGTATTTTTATTTTTGCTGTAATTTGTTGACTTAACTTAACAGGCTACCAGTTGAAGGTTACTTATAACACAATCTGCTGCCAGATTAGTTCTGGAGATCCAGGAGATCTGCTCCAGATCAATCTCTGCAGTAGCCTGTACTGGCCCTTCACCCTAAAGGAGTAAGAGCAAATTCTGCCCTCATTAGAGTGATCACAAAACCCCCAAAATCTTGCATGTTCCTTGCATGCAACAGAAGGCACATCAGATTGGTTTAATTCTGAAGAATTAGTTTTGAAATGCAAAATGTTTAAGAAGTGAATGTGAGCATGCTTTAACGGATAATAATTTGAGTTAAAGTTGATTGAAAGTTATAACAGAGATGGGGGATAATTTCTACTCTTTGGTTTGAAAATTTGAAGATGCTGCAAATGTTGCTATGGACACAGGCCCTTAAAACGTACATTACTTCTTAAATTCAATGAATGAATTCAGTTTCAGGCTTCGTGAGCAAGTAATTAACACACATTAAAACTATGTTTGTACAACGAACATATCGGCAGGAGCAGTGTGTATGTTTTTCACATGCCAACTTGTGTGTTTTTTAAACACATAATTAAAAAAAAAAATTCATTGACTTGATCACAAAGCATACACAGTTAGTGCGTCCCAAATCGCATACTTCCATACTGTGTACTCAAAATTTTCAAATTGAGTGTACTAAGCATACTACATACTCACTGGCTTAGTGCGCAAATTTTGAGGGTGTAGTGCTGTCCCAAATCGCATACTGCGCAGCGCCGTACTTACCGGGAATGATGACATGATGTCGAACTGTTCTTCTTCATTTAATTGTGACCAGCTCGTCATCAAGCTCTGCTTGAGCCTGATAACGAGCCATTCATTTGAATCAGGTGTGCTGGAGTGGGGTAACATCCAAAACATGCAGGGCAGGGGGTCCCCAGGACCAGATTTGAGAAACACTGGCATAGCCTATCATTCGCGGAACAAAACAAACAAAAACAAGTTACACCACATACACAACGTCAACAGCTGATGGTGCTTGGTGGAAACAACACGTGTAAAAAACAATATCAATAACTTACATTTATACATTGCTACCAGAGGAGGAAATGAGTGCTTTGTGTGTCCACAGCTGCATACTCAAAATCCGGGACGATTTGAGTACATCATCCTGGTACTTTTGCATACTCAATTTTCGCATACTATGCATACTGTTTTTCATTTTGACGCAGTATACTCAAAATTTTGAGTATTTGAGTATGGAAGTATGCGATTTGGGACGCACTATGTGTTTACAAATCAGACTCAGTGATGACAACAAAAGGGGGTAGAGGTGCAGCAGGCAAAAAAACTGTAGATGAGAAATGCTGTGAAATTGAGGTTCAAGGTGCTGCAAGTGCAGTAAATGCTGTTAGTGGACACAGGCCATTAATCTTACATTGGTCTCAAATGACAAAGAGAAAATTCAATTTCAAGCCTTTTTTGCAGGTTTAACAAGACACTTTGTTTAAACAGTGGACAAACTGGCAGTAGCAGTGTGTGTATGTGTTAACATGCCGGTTCACACTCATGTTCATGAAAGCACTAAGGGTTTGTTTGTGTTCTGTAGGTATAATCTCCTCAAAAACACTACACATTATTTACAGTTCCTAGGAATCACCTTTCCATAATCCATTTCACGTTACTGTTATTATCCTTCCACAGCACTGAAAGAATCTGTTAACAGTACAAACACATGGGGGGATAACAAGTGCATACACGCATGAAGTGCTTAGTTATACACTTGCACACAAGGCCAGCATGGTAAAGCATATAAATAAAGTTTCTTTATCCAGGTAGAGTTAAGTGTTGTGTTTATCATGTTCTGATAAACAAGGTTGACCTCTATGTAACACCCTTTTGTAATAATGCTTAATTTGCTATCGTCTGGCGCTTTGTTTTTCAAAGAGAGAAAAAAACAACATGGCTCATCTTTTTGGTTGCAGCCTCTTGGACTGTGTAGGTGTGTTCAGCGGTCTGCAGTGTGTTTGTAGATCAACTGTACTCTCCCCCTCAGCTTATAAACACTCAACAGATCCCACAGGGACTGCTTCACCTAAGTGGCACCAAGTGGATTAAGTGTGCCTGAGTCAGTCAATACAATATCCTGCTTAGAATATCATCCCGTTCACGTTCACTGAGTGTGCTGTGCTTGTCATCATTATGTAACGTGGAATGCAATGTTGCTGGTACATTCTTGAATGTTTTTCTCTTGGAGCTGTGCATGTGATGGTTCACAAAAAAGGAACAACCGATCAGCAGATAAAGGTCAAGTCAATTTATTGTCAACATTATTAAAATTCAAAAATGATGCAAATCACATGATCTCAAAGACGAAACTCAAAAACAAAGACGTATCCATATTTACATTTAAGATGTTAGCAAAAATAAAAGCTGTAAAGCATTCAGTTGTTAAAAAAATACATTGTGTATTTTGTATTTTCTTAGTGAAAAAAAGAAAAATGGAATAAAAATAAAACAGAAAATGGTAAAAAAAAAAGGGACACATTCAAGCAATGTCATACCAGAAAGCTAAGACTTTTAGATTTACATAAATGAGCTGTGTCTTTCAAACCTGAAGCTTAAAAACAGTGAGAGAGAACAGAACAGAACAGAAATATGAGGGTTATTCTTTGGTACCCTTAACGTACCTCTTATCATTTAAAAGCCATTCTATGTGTGGAGAGATCACAGAGTGATGTCTTCTATGGATAAAATTATGAGAGATAGGAATAGTTTTGAGCATCTTTTTGCATGTCGTCGTCTCGGCCTCGGTGGAAACATAATGCAACCTAAAACCACTGAGGCCTTCAAAAGCAGAAGTTTCTGTCACAACACAGAAGTGACTGCGGTCTAAAAACTGATCCCAGAAAGTGTCAAATATAAAGGTCGTATACATTGAAAAAACACATTTCCCTTGTCTATAGATATACCTG
This sequence comes from Halichoeres trimaculatus, assembly GCF_033239565.1. Lineage (NCBI taxonomy): Eukaryota > Metazoa > Chordata > Actinopteri > Labriformes > Labridae > Halichoeres > Halichoeres trimaculatus. Next base: position 23,756,519 of record NW_027437188.1, read on the forward strand.
TAAGTCATGCCATGACCTAACAACCCTGGGAATGTGACAGCCAGAAAAAGTGTGCACTGCTGTTGTTTAGCTGTTGCGAAGTCAAGGAGTCAGACACACCAACTGCTCTGTTTTAGTTTGTGGAGACCAACATAAATGTCTGTCTGTATTCTGTCACAACACAGAAGGACCAGAAGGAGAAAGAAGTTGTTTTTATTTTCAACATGAAGTCAACTGAAGTTGGTGCAACTTTCTCCATGTTAAATTGACCTGGGGCTGCTTCAACAATGAGGGTGGGTGCGAAGCGGCATTTGCTTAGACACTGACTATAATAACTTCTTTGTGATACTTGAAGTTTAATACAAGAATCATTTAGCTTGGGCCTTACAAGGCCAGTTAGGCCTTATAGCTAAGACATGTGCCCCATGTACAGAAGCTGTAACCCTCAAGCAGGTGGGCTCATTACTAAGGCTGGAATGATATGCTTTTTTTCTTGGTTTGATTCTTTTACAATTTTGGGGATGCCAATTCAATTTAAATTGCAATTCTTGGATATATCCGATTTTGAGGCTTTTCTAACACCAAACCACATAAAAAAGTTGAATAATGATTCTGATGTCTGCAGACTATATCATGAGCCATACTTTCCCCAAAAAATGCTCATCACATGTGAGTCAGTTTTAAGAATTTACTCAAGGGGTTGCTACAGCTCAACTTTTTTCCAACCTAGCTTATGAACAAAGACTTAACTGAAGAATTCAAATTTGAAAAAAAAAAAAAAACATGATTCTAAAAACAGATACTTCTACTCATCGATTTTTTTCTTTCATACCTACCCATTACCGACCCTGTCTTCCAGTTTCCTGCTCTATCCACAAACATTTGGCTTGGTACTCATAAAGGTTCCTCTGGGGCAGCTGTCTGCGCAGGTCTGCACCCTCCCCTCTTAAGACAACATTTGAACAGCCAAACAGTGTAGTGCATCATTATCACATCACCTCTGCCCACTCAGACCACTGCATGGATAATGACATTAGAAACTTAGGGACTGCACATTTCTTAAGAACAACTCGGTGATGAAAACAGCTCAAAACACCAACTTATGGGACCTTAAACAGTACCATGTCTCTCCCGCTCCCTGTTTACTTGCTGTGATTGATGTCTGGAGGTATATTGTGACAACACCGTCTTTGCTCATGTGTACGACTGTTTTCTTTGGAATGTGACTCAGCATTTTAAAACCATACACTTCTGAAAATGAATAGGAATAATTAAAGATGCATAAAGATGTGACCACAAGGATACTTTCAATCAATTAAATTGTTAACTAACCAACTACAACATGTCTGTGATCATACAACTAAGGGATAGCTCTAATCTTGAAAATACGCTGGGTTGCTAAATCCAACAGCAAAGGATTTGCCATTCTGCAAAGCAACGTTTGATAAACAGGAGTTTGGGTTCAGAGACATCAGTGATGGATGTCAACTTTGGATGAAGTCAAACTCTTCAGATGATTATTCCTAATTCCTCACCTAGATTTGATTTGTAAATCCATGAGGGATTGAGTATTCGTCGTATCAATGGCTATCTTTTGGTATTCAAACTACTTCAACTGCTAAACAAGTCCTTTGTTGGAAACAAAATTGAGTAGCTGCCCCCACTCACAAAACAACTTTTGTGATATTTCACAGTTCTGTTGTCTCCTTTCATCTGTGCGTTTTTATATATTTTGGATAAGAAAAAAAATCTCCTGAGAAGAGTTGCTATGTTTGACTCAAATTGTTTAATTTAAAATAAGAATCTGCTTCTCAAACTGGTATTCATGAATCTAGAAAGGTAGTGATATTGACGGGAAAAAAAGTCAAAGAAATAACAGACAGAAGATGAGATATGTGCACGTGACCAATCAACGGTACAATGTTTGGAAAAAAGGAATGAATTTTAGTCATCAAAAGCTCTTATAAGTTTTCCTCAAGCCATTTGATATAGTTGTCTGTCATGCGATGTGCGATTAGGAAGTCAGTTGGCCACACTGTGAACATTATCCCACCGTGAAACCCTGCCTCATAGTGCTCAAGTGTCACCTCAACTCCAGCAGCCTGGAGTCGTGTGGCGTACATGAGCCCATCGTCTCGCAGAACGTCATACTCACATGTTATTATGTAAGCCTTGGGCAGAGAGTGTAAGTCCGTGTCTGGGACCAGCAGCGGTGATGCCCTTGGATCAGACAGAGATCGAGATAGTCCGTCCATCCCAACGTCCTCCCTGGCACCCTGCACCACAACAGGAGCACTGTAGTTGTACTTTCCATGATATTTCTCAGGCAGAAAGATGCTCCAGTTGACAAATTTCAACAGGCTTGAAGACTCAGGGCTATTATGTGTGTTGGTCATCATGGCTCTGAAAAAGGCTTGGTTGCTGGTGAAGTATTGACTCCAGAAACGCACCATAAGAGTGCGTGGTAAAATGGGCATGTCTCGATTCTGCTGATAGGAGGGTGTGTTCAGGTCCAGGGCCTGCAGCACCGGGTAGATGAGTGCTTGGGCCTTCAACTTGATCTGCTGTCCTGGTTCTTTTTGTAACTGTTAAGAGAAAATGAAGGAGGGTAGTAAAAATTAAATGGGACTTGAAAGAGTATTTCAAAAGCAGGCCAACATCATCTGATAACGCTCATCACAGCTGTTGACAGGAAGCACTGAATCAACCACACCTCTATGTATCTAATATGATCTGCTTTCAGCTGTGCTGTTTTTGTTTTCTGAACTAGTTTCACTTCACCTCAAGAGAAAGCGGCATTTTAACAACAGTGGCAGAGATGAGTGCAGCTGTAGCTCTCTGTATTTTTATATAAGTATATGCCATGGTGTTAGTTTGTTGTGTTGGAACCATTGACTGTATGAGTGCAGTGACCCTTTTAATCATGGTCATCTACTTCCTCTTCCAGCTGAACGCTGAGGTGTACCGAGACCTGCCAAGTCCTGCCAAATCCAACCGTAGTCTGATACCAATCGCTTCATCTATGTGTGTCAACCAAGCTTTGTTTAGTCCGATTTTGGTTTGACTAAGCTGTTTACACGCTTTCCAATTGTCCAATTTTCTTTCTTAAGCTGTATGTAAACATACTGACTGTCAATGAACAGCATATGGTGCCAGGCAGTGTAATATCTAAAGCAGCTAAGGAAAAAAAAAAGAAAACAAAAAGAGCCATCCGTTTATGCGGAGTCCTGAAATCAGCCACTTTTCAGAAGTTTGCACTGAAAAAAAAAAAAAAAGTTTGCACTGAATGAGCGAGAGTGTTACTAAAAGTTATTGTAAATGTATGCCCATAAGCAGAGCTGCCAGAGAGCCAGCTAAAAACTATAGGGATCACTATCACAGAGGCTACATATTGTTGTTTTTTTAAATGGTTGTCTCTCCAAACAAAAACCTTACAGTGGAACACATTGGGGTTTCTTAAAACAAATCAAACATTATAATAATGCATGACATACACATACACATACATACACATACATACACACACACACACACACACACACACACACACACACACACACACACACACACACACACACACACACACACACACACACACACACACACACAAATGAAAATATCAAAATTTTACACTAGATACAGAATACAGAATGCTCTTTGTTTCCAGTGTCTTCTGCAAAAGTTTTACCGGGTGAAATCTATTTGCTTATCTACTTCATTAAATGCTTCCTTGGCTAAGTTTCAAGTATCATGAGACCTGTAATTGTTTCGTAAGAGCAGGATGTCATGCTTGTGACAAAACAAACCGGTTTTTGTTGTCCCTGATCCAAGGTTATAATCTCACAGTACTGGTGCCTAGCAGCTACCCAGAGACATTTTCTTGTTAGATAAAATGTCAGCTCTCCTCATGCGGGAAAGTACAAGACTGTATCTGGGGATAGGGCTGGGTTGTAGGGCTGATACGCTATTCTCACGATTCTATTCTATAAGGATTCTATTCTATAACGATTTTTTAGGTGCTAATTTGATTTGAATTGCTATTCTTCAATATTTATGTTTGCTTTTTGAACACCAGACTATGTGAAAAAGTTAAATAACGATGATAATGTCAATAGACTATATCAGGAGCCATATCTTTCAATAGAATGCGCATCACATAAGTCAGAGAGAAACAATTCACCCTCTGCTGGTGGTAACTTTTTTCCAATCCAGTTTATAAACAAAGACTGAAATGAAGAATTTGAATTATAATTTATTATGAATTGAATTATCAAATCATAACCCCTTGAGGCCTGTTGTCGCAAATTTGCAACATACCCTGTCAGGTCTTAATTCAGCTGAAATGACCTTTGTATCACATTATTACCTTTTGATTCAGACTCTACACATACCAAACAATGAATCAGATCCCCTATGTCACAATATATCAGTCAGGGGATGAATTTCTCGTGACTTTACAACTTAACTTATGTAACGCCATTGTGTGTACTATACTCAAATATTCAATCTCCACTTTATTTAACATCTGTAAGACTGCAAAAACACATAAAAACAATCTATTTTTGGGATTGCTGATTAATTCAGGCAGTAAGGGATTAACCTTCATGCTTTCCAAGCTATGCCTGGCAAAAATGTTGCAGTTGTAAGCACAGAAGAGTATAGTAATGAGTTTAATAAATCTGTCTTATGGACAATCCCTAACTCACTTTTTCAATTCGTATCAGACTAATACCCAATACCATCATAGGATCAGCGCATCCCTAACATCCCTATTCTTTGTATGTAAACTACAGGCAAATTATGTCACCAGCACCTGATGGTGCGGATATCTGAACCACCCAGAACAGGCGTTAGTGATTTCTGTGGTTATTTAATATGTCTGCAAGACAGTTTCAGTTTTAAAAAAAAAAAAAAAAAAAAAAAAAAAAAAGGACCCTAAAATCAGCGCTCAAACCAAACTCCATTAATGTGAAATAGTCAATGATCTATGTATGCTACTTCTGCTCTGAGCAGAAAAAAAGGTATTCCAAGGCTAACATTGTGACTGTGGAGACTATGCGCGAGGTAGATTGGTATGGAGAATAAGTTAAACAGAGAAGCCAGATTCCATTAGAACAGCTTCAGCCAAAGTAAAGCAGGAGTGAAGACCTGAGAATCCCCACCAAAAACTCTTTCCAAGCATCTCACATGCTTATGGTAAATGTGGAAACAGTTCTGCAGTTTGTCACTTTTAAATAGAAGTTTCTTCTTTGCCACTGCATCAAACTTCGTCCTCTCCATTCAGCTCATGAGAGCAGATCTGAGCTCAAATAGTTATGGATTGCCATTTCCTTATCCAATTTTTGTTGTTTTCCCTGATGCATTCCCTCTCAAATAATAAAAAAAAACCTTTACAAGTTACATTACCAGAAGATTGTTAACTCTGTGTTTCCCTTGGTCACTTGCCTCTTCTGCTTTTTCAAAAGTTTGCTGTGATCAAAAGTAATGTTTTCTTGTAACCATCATCACACTTAGTCAAGTTCCTTTTTCCTGAGATACAAATCTGACCCCAGTACAACAAATTAGATTCAGTACCTGCTGAGAGACAGCAGCTGCCAGGTTTCCCCCTGCACTATCCCCAGACACAGCAATACGACCTGGGTCCACAGAGTACTGAGCCAGCACCCCCTCCTGGAGAAAGTGTTTGACTACACGGTACACGTCCTCATATGGGACAGGGAAGTGGTGAGGAGGGGCAAGGCGGTACCTGAAGGAACAGAGAAGAGTGAATTCAAGGCTGAGAGTTAATGAAAGGCATGAGCACAGAAAGTAGTTTAAGTTTGAAAAATAAATAGATAAATGAAAAAATAAATAAATAAATGAAGTATTTCTGGATAAAAGGGATGTAATGGAAACAGAAAAGCTGTTTTTGTTTTTAATTTTGTTGACTTTTAACATTTCTTTTTCTTAAATCAGCTCATCCAAACAACCAACACACATCTGTAAAAGTAAACAGGATACAGCACAACTCATCTGCCAAACTGTCTTTGAAGTCATAAAATCTGTTTGTTGTGGGGGAGTTTTTTTCTTGGGGGTGGAGTCATAAAACTTAGGACACTGAAACGGTTCCGTGTCTGTCTGCCAGGTTATGTGTAGTAGTGAGGGGCTTCTGAACACCAACAAATGGAAACCAGAGAGAGTTCCAGTAAGTTGTTTCTTCTCACAAACAATACAGTTCCTGAAACTACTCAAAAAATCTTTCAGTGAGATGGACTTTAGTGTTGACACATGTTCCAGTCAAAAAGCCAAATGTCACACATGGCTGACTTTAAGATTGTGAAATCCTGAATTTGCCCACTGGACCCTTAACAATCACAGACAGGAATTCAGATCAGGGGAAAGCATGATGCCCCTTTACACCCCCACAGTGGTATCTCTCTGTCAAATAGTATCTGTTAAAAAACTCGGCCATTTTATACACACATAAGAGAATCACCTTTTTGTATCAGCCACTCCTCTAACTGTTGAAAAACAGGTTTTGGGTCACATGATTGAAGGTAGAATGAGTGCCAGCTTCACATTGAATACACACCATCGTGTGGAGTTGTGAAAGAGGAAAACTCTACCCAGACCCGGATGAAAACCTGTTAGCTCCACTCTACTGCATCCTCACTTCTGAGTAATGAGGGGGGACATGCACATGTGATGTTGGGAAAAATGTGAGAGATGGTGGGAACAAGGCGGGATGGGCTTAGCTATGAACAACAGATGTGTAAAGGAAGCAAAATAATGGCAAAACTTAATTAAACTCCTCTAACACTGCTGCAACACTCAGGAGAACTTTTAACTACAAAGCAGTTTGTGTTGCACATAGTAGCAGCTATTTTTCATAAGCTATAAAGTCTGATGTACTCACTCTACAGAGACAACCACTGCATCCAGCTCAGTAACCATTCTTCTGACCAGAAGATCATACGGGCCCATTCCTGCATGAGGAGACAACACAGATACAGATTACAAAAAGCAAAGCAGCTCAATAATTTGTATCAGTATTTGACACTAGCGAGTGCTTCTTCACGGAATGATTCATGTTACTGTAATTCTTACGACTGTTCAACAGATTGCAAAACCAGCATGAGTTGTGTCAAACTGCATGTCATGTCTTTATGCTGTGGATTAAAGGGAAACCACCCTCTGGGTTCCCACTGCTGCGGCAGACGGTGTGTTATTTCCTCAGGAAATTGTAAAAGCTCTGTGGCTCTTCTTTGATAGTTTGCTATTTGTTGATAGTCCTGACACACATTCCTGAAAGGTAGTCCCTAAAATTTCTGAAGTGTCCATCACACCATCAAGAGGCATGGATATGTGTAATAAAGACTCAAAAAAGCAGAAAAATATCAGCACTCGCAATAAAGTTTTAGCGTTCAAAATGCACAGCAGATTTAAGCCCGAGGCTTCTGTCTGCATTTTGTAAACACTGATAAAAGCCTAGGGCTGAAAGCTCCTGTTGAACTTTATTTCTAGTGCTGACAGATGCAGACTTGAGGTATGTTTTTTGAGTCTGAGCACACCATCTCTTTTTCATTATAATAAAGACTTGACCCATCCAGAACAATATAGTCATAAGATCAACACATCAGCTTACGGCTGCTGCCCAGGCACCACCCTCCACCGTGAAGGTAAATGACAGCTCTCCTGAGCTCAGCGTCACCGCCCTGCTGCTTCGGTTGATACAGCAGCACCTCCACTCCATCAAAAGTTTCCACTGTCACCTCGACGTGCTTGTCCGACTCAGGTGTTACATTTTCAATCAGAGTGATGAGATACATCACCCCCATATAGTCCATCAGCCCAAGAAACTCGCTGAGGTCTGCCTGGAAAAAGGGGGAACAGAACATGAGATCTGGACTTCTTGCAACTCATCATGCTGGAGGCAGCAATCATCTCTAATTCTAAAAATGATATTCACTTAAACAGAATGCAACTTTCCGTGCCCAAAGCAGCAAGCACTTGGATAGCCATCTCACAGAGGTGGACCATGGGGAATGTAGACAAAGGAATGCTGTTTAGGAAATGTTATCAATGCCCTTAGGGTATTTCTTTTCTAGAAATGATAACTGGATATAGCATCATAGAACCATGTATTGTACTCTGTTAGCTCTGATAAGGTCCGCTTGCATAAGGCTCATCAGCTGATGCTTCGCCAGTGAGACGAGAACACTCATCAGAGACTTATCAAATCTGAACATTACTGATTGCATTGAATTGGTTAATGATTTACTACAACAGCTACAGATAGATAGTTACAATATATATGCAGCTATATAATTGACAAATAGTTACATAATGCCAATGAGAACAGAACCCCCGCCTTAGAAATTATTTTGTAAGGGTAAATATTAACTATATATACGAACTGAGCTGTAAATAATGACACTGTGAGTGAAAAAATCTTCCTTCATCTACATTCAGGCTATAATTGTTTGTATGACTTTGGTGTTTAAACCTATTAACAGCCATCACAACAGGCTACAGTAAAGGACAGGCTCTCGTTGTCATAAATAGGGCCTATTATTAGAACAGGTGAGCAGGACAATACAATACCTGGATTAGCACCTGAAATAATCTGCTGTGACTAGCGTGTGTATCCCCAACAGCAAAATAAACATTTGCAAACTGCTTAGTCTGAAAGAGCAAACAACGGCAAGGTGGTTTTGCACAACTTGCTCTGACTAATAAAGGGTAAAATAACCACACCTTGTGTTATACCTACTGACGTAAACTATACGTACTTTCTCATTCCTACGCATTAATTCGTTGAGTAAGTTACATGTATACAGATCTTATTAGAGAGGAGTAAAGTGTGTTTTCTTACCAGATGGCTGAGACTTCTGAAGAAACAGTCGGTCAGCATGAGCTTCCATCTCTCATCTATATCTTCGGGAATGGGCTCATAAATATAATAAGCAGTGAACGAGCAAACAGCAAAGAACAAAATGATGCTGCCCAACTTCATTTTACAGCGTGCGTCCCCGGGAGCTGGCAGCAAGGTGCAAACACTAACAGGGTGTACGCTGCACTTGTTCACAAGCAGCTCCGGCGTGCCACAAAGCGCGGAATTAATTTTGGCTCCGGACCAGCTAAATATGACACCACGTGTTTGGTGTCATTTGATGGTTATCTGCGTGCATGTTCGATGTTTTTTTCTCCGCTGCTCGTGCTCGTTTCGTAATACATGTCCGTGCCGTGAAGCCGGGGAAATTAATTGAAGTGTCAGTGATATGGAAACAGGAGCGCGCGCGCTCTGCGTACTCACGAGGCAGAACCGTCCCACGTTGGCCCGAGCAACAGGTTCCTCAGGTACCTCCCGAGCGCGGCCGCAGACCTGACACGGGACGTGCGTTAAAATGTTGTGCCAGGATGCACCCATGGCAGTTACAGCTCCGAAAACAATCTTTCACTTTTTTTCCTGCGAAAACCAGCGTAGTGGGCTCCACTGATTAAAAAAAATTCTCGAGTAGAAGTTCACTTTTAAGCAAGTAACTGCAAACGCAACAGAAAGAAGAGAGTGTGAGAGTTTGAGTTACACGGCAGCCTCAGCTAACTATCGGTGACAGGGTCGGATGAGATTCCTGCTTTCCTGGCAGGACGCACCGTGGAAACAACATGACTCTGATGCACTCACGTTTAGGAGGGAGCCTGCACGAGGAGCTAATTTACTGCTGCAGGAGTTGGTACTCGGGGAAGTTTATTCTGTCGTCCTGTCAATGTTATTTTACTTAGTTTCACTGTCGTTGCATTTTCACGTTCCATGCATGTCCATATAGGAGCAGAATTCGAGTCTCAGAGAAATATCCACATCAAGTTATGGGGGGAAAAAATGAGGTTGTATATTTTTCTACACTTTTCTTCAGAGATTCACTTTCTGCTGACTTTATCAGGTTTCATTTAAGAAAAACGTTGTGGCACTTTAAGAAGGCAAGGCAAACTGTGTGTGTTGTGCAGGCTTCACCTCAGCAACCTGAACCACATGCCTCCACGTGACTGTGCTGACCCCTGTGTTGTGATCTTTTCAAACTTTCCCCAAATCAAATGGGAGTGTGTAATTGGCCGGTGTTCGGGGGCTGGCAAGTGTCTCCTTTCATCAGCAGTCAAACTGAATTGAGTTGCAGCCTGCAGGAGCCGGGGTGTGACGGGGGGCTGGATGAGAGCCTCTGTGAGACTGATCGCTGCTGAGCGGTAGAATGCTAAATCTGGTCTCAGAATACAAAATCACACTTCACACACTCCAGGATTCTCCCTGGAATTCCCTCCCTACTTCTCTCCTCCAACCACAGGCCTCCACTTAGCTTCTGAGGGAAACCACCTCAGTTGGCTGGTAAATTTTTCATGGCGCTTGCCTTACTCTGTGCGTCTTGTTGGGGAAGGTAGGACGGGTGTCAGAGTGTGCGTGGGTGTGGAAGTTGTCTTCATCAATCTAGAGCCATGCTGTGCAGAGCTCTGCCACGTGCACCCTTCCAGCACCTCGCTGTGTGTAAGGGGAGCTCAGCCAGATGTGAATTTGTCTAAGGACTTACACTTTAAATGCTGGAGTGTGAGTGTGTGTGTTCATGCGCGTGTTGGCATCCCTGTGTGTGTGTGTGTGTGTGTGTGTGTGTGTGTGTGTGTGTGTGTGTGTGTGTGTGTGTGTGTACAGAAGGGTCACGTTTCATTACTATGTGCGTGTGCTTTCTTGAGTTGCACACATCCACAGGGGAACATCCCATTCTTATAATTAAGGAATGTAACTCAGACCTCCACTGCTGATGAGCAGAAGAAGAGCAAGAGCAGCAAATATAGCTCTTCAGTTGAAAGCACCCCCTGCTGAGGCACAGCAGATGAGCTACATGTGAAAAAAGCATCACAGTTGATTCACAGTTCATGCTGAAATGAGAAGAGGAGCACATTTCTGATGTTTTAATCAGGACCTGACTAACACACTTTGACTTAGAATGTCTTGACAACTTTATTAGTGTGCTAATAAAAAGAACGGTATGGTGCAAAATGACTCATTAAGGTCACATCAGCAGTTTTTGGGTTGTGTACGTTGGCTAAGTTCTTTGGAACACAAAACTTTGTGTTTTCCTTTAGGTCTTATGTAAGTTGTTTGGTCTGGTTTCATTCCTGTCTGATGAGAACACAACCAGATTTTAATTGTACATGAATTGCCATGAGGAATTTAGAGTACATTTTGGGACATCAAAACACCCCATAAAGAAAGCAACCTATAAAAAAACATACACACAAACACTTGTACATTAAAATACACTGGCTACTTAATTAGGTTCATGTTACTTGTAACAGGTTAGCCCTTTTTTGCCTACAGAATTGCCTTAATCCTTTACAGCCAAAAATTTAACAAGGTGCTGAAAACCTTCCTCAGATAATTTTCTCCATATTGACATGATAGCATCACACAGCTGCTACAGATTTGTCCATGATGAGACTCTCCTGTTCCACCAAGTCCCAAAAGTGCTCCGTTGTATTGAAATCTAGTGACTGTGGAGGAATACAGAGAACTCATTACCATGCTCAAGACACCAGTTTGCAACGATTTGAGCTTTGTATCAATTGTTGATACAAGGCAGGATGGGTTGATTGTCCAGCAGAAATCCAGACTCATCAGACCAGGCTAGGTTTTCAGTCATCTTTTCTCCAGTTTTTGTGAGCCCATGTGAAGTGTAACCTTAGTTCCCTGTTCTTAACTGACAGTAGTGACATCTGGTGTGGTCCTTTGCTGCTGTAGCCTGTCTGCTTTAAGTTTGGAGTTTTCAGAGATGGTCTTCTGCCTTCCTGCCTTCAAGTTGTTATCTGTGTTGCTGTTGTTTTTCTATGGTCTTAAACCATACTGAACCATAGACTGTATGAACTATATGTCTCAACAGCGTCTCTGGTCTGTTCCTAAAACAGTGCAGTGAAACCAATCCGTTGGATATGACACAGCCTTTGAGCTTCCTTTCTAACAGCTACAAGGCACCAGTCAGTCACATGAGCTGAGCTATGTCTCTGACAGGACAATCAGATGATCCTAATACCTTCTAAACTGCCAAGTTAAAGTAGAAAAATAGTGTGTGCCAAAAGCCATTAGCCATTAGCATTAGCATTTCATACCCAATCAGTTTTTTTAACCAGGCTGTAAAAATGCTTTTTGATGCCATACAAGTCCGTTTTTGTTTTTTGCCATAGGATATACATGGTTTTCGGTCTTTCTGCAGCCAGCCTCAAGTGGATTCTCGATGAACAGCAACTCCATATTGGCTTCATTTTTCTAAGCCGGATGTTGCCCCCTGGTCTGAACATTCTCCTCTGACCTCTGGCATCAAAAAGGTACTTTTGCCTGGAGAGCTTCCACTCACTTGATATAGCTTCTCTTTAGAGACCATTCAAACACTTTGGGTGTGTGTGTGAAAACCCAAGAAGATCAACAGTTAGTAAAATACTCAGACAAGCTGCAATTTACCTTTGGCTAAAGGTGTTGACAAACTGTGATAATGCAGGAAGCAACCTTTTTAAGATAAGATAAAATAAGATAAGATAAGATAAGATGAGATAAGATACACCTTTATTCGTCCCACGTGAGGAAATTTACAGAGTTACAGTATTACAAGAAGGTGTATTATCAAAAACATTGCAAAAAATGTATCACACAGAATAATATACTATGTGTAACTTAGAAACAAAAAAAGGTTAGCTTTATCATGCTACAGGCTGCTAACAGCTGATCTCATGTGTAAACAATGTGACCATGTTTTTTCATAAGATTGGATAAACACAATATTTTAGCATTCTTCTACTGCTCTTCATTTCGGTCTCCATAAACTTAGCGTCTTTGTTTCTGTAACTAGCTGTCTGTACCTTCTCACATAATCCACTTTTTCTTGCTCCTGGGGTAAAACAAAAAGAAAGCTTTTAACGATTGTTGTTTGGCTTTAATACACAAGAATAAATGAGTGCATTACATTTCACCTACATGATTTGATACTCATCGTAGCCCCTATACTAGAAACTGGTAGAGGGACATATGTTTGTTATTTTACACACTGATTCAACTCATTAAGAACTGGACAGATCACAAAACAAGCAGAAAAGGTCAACAGTTATCATCCTTCTTCAGGCTGTGCTGCCTAGCTACGCTGGGAAATAGTGTTCCTACTCAAGTCACCCATTGAGCCAAATAGAGAACAATATGCTTTCATTTACTTCTCATGCATTGTATTTATTTCCTGTCATGCTGGCTTACATTTCAAGCTGCGGGGCCAGAAACAGGGCTACAACCTGCCCATGTGTAATTATGAGCCTGGCAGGTTGCCTCATGCTGTTGGTCTATTCTTCTCCCCCCTTGTACAATCAAAAATTACCATATGGGACACTGCATCTAGACATCTTTATGTCCCCAGACCTATTCAGGCTTTGCAAATTTCTGCCCTACCCTATTTTTGTTATTGGTTGGTATGGGTGTTTTTTTGCCACCAGTTGGGCCTTGAAAAAAAAAACAAACATCCAAAACCGGTTTTGCTTTGGTATGAATGTAAGGACATGAACTTTAGAACAGTGTGCTGAAATCATAACATTGTGAGTGTAGAAAGAGGATTTCAGTCTTGTATCTGAGGATCATTGGTATAAAGAATAAATGTAACACATCTGGAGGTTACGTATTGGTGCAGCATTGATTACTCACTTAAATAAGTTAATGCAAAACAGACTGAACCCTGCTATGTTTTAGACCTTCTAAAAAACAATGCCCTAACACAGAAGGATATTTTTAAAAAATGAAGTTTTATACATTGCATTGTGTCATGACTGCGTTAAATACGGCACCCATTATGAATGACTGTTTTGTTCATCCTCGCAACACATTGTCACTTAGTCATAACCCATGCGCCAACGCCAACATGGCTGATAGCAATCTATTCTTTCACTTGGTAATTCAATACAGATTGGCCTGCCAAAGCCGTGTTTGTATAGCTAACCAGCTGGAATCTGAGACCATTGTTTGGTAAAAGAATATAAGATATCGAATCAGCCTGTAAGAAGAGCTGAATACGAGTGAATGGGGCTTTATTAGTTCATCTTTTAGAGACACAGACTTGATTGTTGCAGCTTCAGTGTGAAGGTGAACCTTCTGTCCCAAAACAGAGTTTGTTGTGGGTGCAGTATCATCTGAAAGCAGCATATGAGGAAGCACTTATTTATCAGTCAACTAATTGGAAAGGCTGGTCTTCTTGTTAAGAACAAATCCACTCAAAAGTAGAGAAGCCCTTAAAGGTCATGATTAAAGACATTTTATTTTCTCCATTTTCTCACAATAACAAGTTAATTTCAGTTATTTCTTGTGTTCTTAACTCACACATTCATCTCAAAAAAGGAAAGAAAAAAATCAATGAAAATAGGAAAAGTTACCTTTAAAAAAACCTTGAGTTTCTAAGAGATGAAATTTTCAAGGTAGTCTAAAAATCAATTCAGTGTGTCGATAGCTGTCATTAGTCAGAAGATTTCTTGCTTTTGCTACTTTTTGAAAGGCACAAAGAATCACAGAAACAGGCTTCACTAACCTCAGTAATGCAGGCAGCATCAGAAAAGCAGCTTGGCATGCCTTCTTCTGGCAAATAATAGTGATCGGCCTACTGAAATGATTTATGGACTGCCAGAGAGAATTTAAAACAATATAAAAAAAAATTGTCTGTTGCTGGATATTTTGTTTGATTATTTTAATCACCTACCTTCTTCATCATCATCATCCCAACATGACATGTCTAGTAACCAACGTAGCAGTTAATGCCTTGAGGTTTATTATTTCCACCCTAGGCCTCAGAATCACGAGACCTGGTGTATTAAACAGCAGTGGATAAGCTCTTTATCAGCATTCGCCTATGCCACACTTCTGTCTTAAGCGTGTCAACCTCTCACCCCATTCCACAAGTATTTCTCCTGTTATCACAAAGAGGAATTTGCATACTACTGACAAGGGAGCACTTTCAAGATAAAGAATCATTTGGAATATGCCCTGTTTAAATCATTGTAACATTAATAATACATTTTATTCAAATCCTTGAATAACACATTAATGATAAACCTGATCTGAAATGGTGCCAAGGTACATATAAATGTGAATGCAAAATAGTAGTAGCCCCTTTCGTTATCTAACCTCATTCCATCTTAGGCTGCTGCTACTGCTCTTGGTACTGGCTTAAAGACCTCTCTGTAATTCCAAAAGCCTTGAGTGCAGGGAGCATAAAGCATATGCTGACTGAGGAAGAGCAAACAAGTGAGATAAAGTGATAAAACTGTCTCATTTTATGTGTTGTTTACAACTGAGCTTACAAAATGCTACTACAAAGTCATAGAATAGTTCCAGCCTTGCCTAAGGTTGCATTAAGCAAAGCATATGGGAACCAACACGGGTGCTCTTACCAAATTACACAACAACTAATCCAGTCGTTGCTGAGGGAAAAAAAAATCTGTAGACAAAGAGGTGTGTTTCCCACACCTCACCTGAGAAACCCTCAAGCTCAACAGTTTCTGTTCCAGAGAAATAGTTTCTTAAAAACGTAGAGCCCTTCAGCTCTAACATAGTTTGTAACATTTAATGTTTGTTCTGCAAACAAGAACTGTCTTGTATGTTTTGCCTCAAACCTTTTTGACAAGATTTTCAACAGATCACTTACCAGAACTTATTCCTCTCTGACCTGCCTTCTCTTTAATACTGATTTATAGTGTTCTTTAATGTTAACCTTGAGTAGTTGTCATGCAGGAACATGCTGTGTTGATGTGTGCCTGACAGTGACAAAGCATCTAACCTCTAACCTCCTTATTTAGTTTATCTTGTGATCCAGCAGAGGGCACTCCAAGTTTAGATTACTGAGTAGAGCTCCTTTAGCCAGAACATAAACTTATGTTGTTTGCTGGGAGAGTGCTTAGAACATATATGCCTGTTTTTCTTTATAAATTTAAAAAAGAAAAAAAAAAAAACATGACATGGCATGACATGACAACAAATCTCATTTTACCGTTCTTGTCAAGGCCATTAACCCACCAACCCATAAACAGAAAGGAGACACTGAAACTAGCTTTGGATACAACATGTGTTGTATGACAGAAAAAAAGGGCAGAGCTCACAGCTACTGATAACCTTTCAGAATATATGGCATGTGGTTAAAGTGTTGCTGTAAAGACATATCAAATTAACTTTTCCTTATCTGATCACTGATCTCTACTCTCCAGCAGATGGTGCTGTGTCCTCAATTAACCACATCTTCACTTTCAGTAGATTTATTTTGAAACTGAAGTTTTGGGGCCTATAAAACCAAAACAAAAAACATTTAGAAGATAAAAATAATATGATGGGAAATTTTGGTTTATGTTGAGCACAAAGTTGTGTAGATCATTTTTACTGTATTTTTGTTGTTTTTTGTTTGTTTTTGACTGCGTGTAACTATAATTGAGCAGTTGGAGCACATGAGACTTTGGATGCTGTGTTAATGCCAAAGCCTGATTTATACTTCTGTATTGAACCCACACCGCAGTGGCCGGCACATTCATCAGCGCCACATATCTGTGACAATGTGTCTGCATTCTTTTTTTGTTTCATTTAGTTACAATAGACTGTATAACATATGGACTGAGTCTCCTTGACATCAACCACTCATTTCTGATTCAGGGTTTTAAACCCTTAAGTCATTGGGAGCTGCTTGGGAAATTCTAATGAGCTATTCCTACCAAAGTCATTTTTTGTTCCAGGCTTTAAAACTGTTCAGTTTTGCTGTAGAAAAGTGGAAACTCAGTGAACAGCAGATTTTATCAGTTTAGCATCAGCTTAATTTCTCGTTGTTTGGGAGTTGAAAATGGATGTCAGGCATGCACGCAGGCTTGTTGAAAAAGGGTTAAACAGGCCTGCAGCTAAGGCTTCACCATTGATTTGAGGCAGACATAAAAAACCAGGCTTAAGCCTGAGCAGATGTGGCAAACACTCTGTTGAGCTACCAGGCCAATCCAGCTCAAGTTATTCACAAATAAAAGCTTTCTAGTACAGGTCAGTGGGTAAGATGTGATATAACTGATGTTAGTTTGCAACTTTGCCAAGTCCACCGCATCGGGCATGTTCTATTCTCTCTTTTTGCCCACAGTGTGCACAGAGGTCTTTATTCAATAGACTACACATCCAGCCTTCAGATTGCAGAATGTTTTGGATGCCAGCGCTGATTTCCACACAGCTGCTCCTCTCTCATCACAGCCACAAACACATTAAAAGAGATGTGAGTTCAGTAAACAAGGCTCCAAGTGGCTGTGCTGTTATCACGACATCTCTCCATATCTGACTACTACAGCATGATTTTACCTTCCATGTGTAGTTCTGGTGACCCACAGATGAACACATCCTCCCACATCACTCAAAACTCCTCCACACCGCCAGGTCGGATGCTCTGCTCTATTACATCGCCCTCTCAGGACCCTGAAAGTTGCCTGGCGTGTTGCCTGGCTGACATCTTGAGGTGAAGGGTCAAAGGTCTGCAAATAAACACCACAATACACACAGCGGCCTGCATCTGAGGCAGAACAAATGTGCTCCGCTGTCTGTCAGTGCTGATCTGCAAAGCTAATGATAAACGTTTGTGACCAGTTCAGAGAAAGAAAATCAAATGAGGATGAAAGTCCAACATGAAATGTACCAACTGACTTCTTAAGATCAGATACAACATGGTGTGAGCATTGGTTGAAACATGCAGAAAAGATGCAGTTACTCACATGACGTCACAGTTAATGACTTTACCACTCAGTGTAACATATACAGCGCTTGTCCGCCTTGACACAGACTGATTCACTTGTTAAAGTTCAGGTTTTAAGTTATTCAGAAGCTGAACCTCTTCAGTCTGGTTCTCTGTCTGAGCTGTGCAGATGGAAAAAACAGCGTCATGATACAAGAGAGCTGAGACGGATCGGCTCAGACACACCTTTGCTACATGTGTAACACAAGTGGAGCTATCCATGGCATCACTCCTTTCCTGTTGCATTTGCTTCTATTGTAAGGTTCCTTTTCTTTTTCCCTTTATTTACATTTTGCATAATTGGCCAAATTCAGTGAAGTATAAGATGGGTGCTGTGTGAATTATTTCTTGCACAGTAATAAAAAATAAAATTCTTGATTGGTTTAACATTCCCAGCCTGAGTAAGTGCTCTAAAAATGTGACATGAGGATTTTTCAGAAGAGGAGGTGATTCAGAGTTGTGATTTAGAGGAGAATCACTCCCTTGGGACAAGCTATCATACTCCTGAGCATACACGACATGGAAGGAAAAACGTATCAACTTTAAGCACCTAACATTCTTTCCATTCTGTGATGTGTTCCTTGTAGCGTAAAGCTTAAGAGGTGAAGAATCCACCTTATCACAAGCCATGACAAAACCTTGACTTAGGTTTTACGCACACCACAAACACTATCTCGTAAGTCCACTAATTGCTGCTGTGAAACCCACAGGTTGTTTCCTTGTTTATGATCTGTTATGGAAGTCTCAGATTAGGTCAGATGCAGCATAATGTGGTCGGCTGTATCATTCTCAAATGCTCCAGAACACTGATAACTCATTAAAGTGGAGGTTTTACTTTGTCCTCATGGAGATGGAAACATAGAAGGCTGCCTTGGCTGCACACTGATGTCTTTCACATCACTTCCTGAGTCGAACAATGCTGCACTGTGAGTTGTCGATCCACCATCTGAAAGTTTGCTTGCACAGATACTGTTTTAATGTTCAGCGAAGAGGTCACGGAGGATAACAGCCTGACTCATCTCTTCCACCTTCAGACCGGTGTGACTTTTGAATTTAGGAGTTTCTGGCCGGTGCAGTAGTAAGACAACTTGTAAAGCACTCAGGTTTGTTCCTGTGATGGAGAGACTTGGCATGCACGGAAGACGACTGAGATCACTGAGCCACATGTTTGCGAGGCTTTTTTGGCTTATTCTGAGACTCTGTGAGCTCATTCCATGACTGTGGAGAAATGATTTAATTTACAGGTCCCCCATTCTTGGGCAATAGTTTAGCAGTGTATAATGGGAATATTGAAAATATTCAGCTCTAAATCATATCGACAGTCATTTCTTGAGTGCATTGGACCCAAGAAAAATGGGCCAAACAGTTATCATTCCATTGTTGGTCTGTTTCCAGTGTCTAAACGGATTAATTACAAAGCAGATAAAAATATAAATATCAGCTTTTCATGCTGCTCACTGGTTTAAATATTCAATCAATTTATTTAGGTTTTTTTTTGTTTGTTTTTGTTTTTAAATTGGATAGACTATATATTTTATGAACAAAGTGTCCGTGATGTCATCTCTATTTTTTTTTATTGATGAAGAGTTTTGAAGCCAGTCATCAACAAGGGCCATATTGGTGTGCTGGCTCAAAAAGCAAAGATTCTGGCCTTAATAATATGTAACTATAAGATTTGTACAACTTGCACATTGTTTAACATGTTAGAAGCTTTATATCAAAGGCAAAACATCAGCTTTCTTTATATTCCATTAGCATCAACTTTTACCAGGCATTGTAATTTTCTGAATTCTTCAAAACTTGTTTTGCATCCTGCTGCACTATTTCAAGTATCTTTTATCTCTTGCTCTTTAATCAACAATACTTCTTTATAAAGGTCATGGTCATGCTCTTAGTTGTATCCAACTGATGAAGAAGAAGCTGTTTTTCATTAATGACACTTTCTTTTAATGGATTAACTCACACATGTGTGTTCAATGTGCTGTTTTTATGTATCTGCAGATAAAAGGGGGTGATCAGACAAACAGGATTAGCAGCAGGACCCTGATATCATCTAATGGCTCTGAAGGAATGTTCTGGGTTTTTTTTCTTTTTATTTGGGGCCATTGGGGTCCAGGGGATCTGATGGTTTGGAAATAAATGTTTATAAAAGAAAAAAAAGGTTCATTTTTCACTATCCTTGGTCATACAGTATGTTCTGGAGCATTGGATAGGAAACATATTTGGCTGTGAAAAGGGTGTTTTTACTTTAATAAAACTTTAAACATTGGATATAATTATGAAGTTATTTAGAAAAGTCTGATTTACTTTAAAATGAGTTAGGCTTTACATCAATGTGATATTTCAGATTTCTGTAAGTGGAAATGCATCTT
Organism: Halichoeres trimaculatus; assembly: GCF_033239565.1. Classification (NCBI taxonomy): domain Eukaryota; kingdom Metazoa; phylum Chordata; class Actinopteri; order Labriformes; family Labridae; genus Halichoeres; species Halichoeres trimaculatus. Next base: position 23,776,650 of record NW_027437188.1, read on the forward strand.
ATCCTTTCAAATGGGGCATTAGGTTCAGGATAAGTTTTGCTACAGAACTATGACAGTGGAATAAACTTCATTACATATTATCAAAATATAGGAAATAATTCCGCACTGAACCTGGCAATTTCTCCTCTGCTGTATCTTATTGTATTGTATTGTATTGTACCACCATATCATCATTTATAGAGTAACCTAATGTAACCTATCCTCACGTATTGTTCTATGTTGTAACATATTATTGTTTTATATTGTATAGTAACTATACGTATCCTATTGGAACATATTACTCTATAACATATCATATTGTAACATAACTATACATATCCTACTGTATATAATTGTAACGCATCATACCATAACTTATCATATTGTAACCTATCGCATCGTAACTTATCGTATCATAACTTACGCTATCATTTCCAATCTTGTTATTTCTAAGTACATCAATTTTGAAGATCATATTTTTTGTAACGTAATGTATTGAACTATACCAGACTGTATATCACAATCACATCCCATCTTATCATATATAATTTATTGTTGTGTATAATTGTGTTGCATCATATATTGTGATTTTTCCGAATTCTACCGTTTTGTATAGTACCAAAACATATTATGTATCACATCCCTGCACCACATCATGTTGTACCATATTCATACATATATAATAAAATTTTTTAAATTGAATCATATTTACTCTTGTCACATCGTATCCTACCTGTGCAATGATGCTTTAATCTACAAACCAGCACAAACAACATGACAAGTGAATTCACATCTGTGTGGGAAACATCCAGGAAATCTGGAGTACCAGTACTCAGACCGCAGACGGTGGGTATGCAGTGCAAAACATTAAAGTCTTTGGGGCTGTTAAAAATGGTTACCACAGTAACCTAATCACTGCAATCAGAGGGATAAACAAAGCAGTAAACACTCGAGTTTACAGCCCTGTAGAATTTCAAGTTTATACTTACCCGAATGAGGTCAGAAACATTCGCATGCTCTGACACGTTTGCGCACAACAACTGCACATGAACTAATGACCACATACACACGCCACAGACACATATATCACAGAGCTTTGTCACAAACACCAAGTCAGCAACACAAACACCACAGTGACAAAAGGTGTGAAAGACCAGGAAATTCTATTATGTAAATGCAAAGAGCTGCATGGGCTTCAAAGGAGAAGGTGTTGAGTGTTGCATTGATTGTAAAGTCCTGTTAGGCATTTCTGTGACCTAAAGAAATTCAACTTTTTTTAATGAATTTTATCTGACTGATCTCTTTGCAGTAAAAAGATAACTTCCACTTAATCAAAAGCTGAATCATAAGTTCCAGGCAGCAGTAAAGGAGAAGTGCATGAAAAAGATGTGGGGGGAAACTAGCACATGTTTTACTACATAAGCAGCTCCAGGAGTTTCTGTCTTGCACTCAGTCATTGTGTCCAACTTTGAGCATATTGTGCTGGAGCGTTATTTATGATCAGAGCCTAAAGCAGACATGCAGAGATCGGCATGAATGCACCCAAAATACATACAGGGCAATGGGTGCATTACAGCCCAAAAGTGGTTGCATATGTCCATGCATAGTGTGCCATGGGGTTTTAAACTCTGCCATGTTTATAGACGAATACAGATTATTTGTAGATACACAATGAAGCACAGTTAAGATGCATCTGAGAATAATTGTGTGTTTCTTATTATCACACTATTTAATAATGTGTGTTGGATCCAAAACCTTCCAAGAGACCATAAACAGGCGAGAGAACTCTGGATATTGTCAAAGATAGCCAAAACAATTGTTGCCACACAGAGAACATATCAATCTACAAAAAGTTTGCAGCTGTTGTGAAGCACAAAGTACAGCATCTTTCAAAATGTCCCAAAATTTTACACTGTTAGAGGTATTTATCACTTTGCTGATGGCTGTATTATCAGTCAGTTTTGAATAACTGATAAAAGAAGTGTTGTGCAGAAAACAGGAAGTCAGACTGGTATATGAGCCTTTAATCCCATGATTAATCACAAGGTGGTGTGACCAAGATGCAACAGTTTACGGTCATTTGACAAACTTCAAATTCATTTTTTTTAAAGCATCACAAACTTTGTACAGTTTTCAGTTTCAAACCTCATTGTCTGTGTAGGGTACCTCAGTAGGAAAGAATGCTGTGATAATAAAGTGCTGCTCTCATTTGCTGTCTCAATATTATCCAAGAGGGGGAAGGTGTTTGCTGGTAAAGATGGATGCAGAGGCAGGAAAACACCAAAACATACATGGTGAGCACTCCAGAAGAACTTAAGCAAATAACAATGATCAAAAATCTGTCCCTGAGAAGAATGCCATCTCAGGCTGACTGCAACACCTGAAGGGAAATCCACAGAAACCAATCTAATTTCCTGTCTGTTCCATGTCCCATTTCATTCCACAGACTCTTAAATTGAATTAAGTGCATGCATATGCTTAGATCAGGCCTGGAGGATAAATGCCCATACAGAGAGCATATGCTTAAATTGAAACTGTATTTGTTTCACTGACTGTGGCTTCCTGTCAGAGGTTTTTTTTATTTTTATTTTTATTTTTTTGGGGGGGATGTCATGGCAAAGAATCTGGATATTGTATTGACTCATGACAAAGTTCAGTATAGTTCAGTGGAACAATAGTCTTACAGAGGAACTATGTCAATCACCATCACACAAGATAGAAAAAGCCTGATGGCTGAACCTGGAGCAAATTACATTAAAGCAGAGCCAAAGAGATTTTCCAATGTTGTATAGAACTTTAGAGTGGAAATAAATTGCTTTTGTCTTCTCACTCGACTTTTACCCCTGTTCTTGTTCAAAGCTAAAATTCAAGCATCTGGTTTTGTTTTGTCTTAGCCTTGAAGACTCAAATACTCAATACACATTGGCTTTTAACACTCACTTTACAGACATCACAATGACAATATCCTGCTGATCTCAGAGCTGGAAAACAGAGATCCATCATAAACTTCTCAAGAAGCCTGCTGAGGATTTTAGTGATTGCTCACTCTGCTGAGCGTCCTGTAAGCAGCCAAAATGCTTTTCATGATAACAGTGATTTACACGCTCACTGACACAGAGGACAGCCGGTGACGTGTTCGTAAATCAGTGATGACTAGGTCATTGCCAGACGGACAGATGGATTTTGAAGACTCCAGTAATATGTGTGGGTAAAAATACCCCAGAAATTCCAAACTAACTTTGGCTTGGTTTTGCAAATGGCTCAAAGTAAGACATAAGCTGTACAACTGTGACTATACACTGTCTGAAATCCCAGGGCTCAGTTCCATGGCCTCTGCTTTTTGAGCCCTGGATACATTTTGACTCTTTTAAGGTCAAATAAAATCAGATTGTGAAACCAAACACTTCTGGGGATTTCATGGAATAAAGTTTCTTTGGAAATAAACTAATTCTCAGATATGGTAACTGCAAACATAGCAACTTCCTCATAAACCGGATTGTTTTCACAGATCAAAGCCAACCTCTGTTTAACATCTCTTGCCTGCTGTCAGAGCCTCAAAGATAAACACATGTATATGGATTGCGTCTGCTTGCACACAGTGATAAAACACACACACATATCATTTGCACACACACAGTCAAAGCTATGTGTTAACTGTTAGTGTGAGAAGATGTCATGATACTTAAAGCTCCAGGAGGTGTCACAGCATGTCCCTACACAAACATATATGAAATACATTGAAGTGTGCAGCTGAAAGAAGCTGATAAATACCAAATGAAGTTTAGTAAAGCTGTCACCTTGGATAAAAAGCTCAACAAATCTGGAGCACTTAACAAAGAACTACAAATTTACAACAACTCTTCCATTGGTAGACAGGAAAAACACAGCATTCACTGACTATGTATGTGGGTATCCCCATAACTGCAGTATCATACCAAGGCTATTCATAAAACCATATTTTCAATAGTTTGGCGACATATTGGGAAAGTTTATCTGACCCCATGACCACCTGTTTTTCTCCTATTCTACTAGGAGCAACCAGTGCATCACTCTTTTTGATGAAGGAGTCAAAGGTAGTCAAACAAAACAAGTGATGCATTAAATAAACCCACTCAGTCAACAACAGAAGGCCTCATCCACAAAAACATCATCACACATGGTTCTAATCATAGCATCTGAGGCCAGCAGGGAGCAGAGGCTTAAGTTCTCTAAGAAAAGGTCAGTGTCCTACAGACAGAGGGGACACTGGGGGAGTCTGTCTAAGGCTGGGCTGTGAAGGAGTTTGAGATGCTGGCACATGAACAAACCATTCACGGTAACTGGGGATGGTTCAAGATGGATGTCTCTTTACTGATTTCGCATTAAAATGGAGAGAAGCTTAATATTGCAGAACTGTCAAGCAGTTTTAGTGAGTGTTGAATGCAGGAAACCATTTGTTGAGAAAGTGTCATTTGTTAACACTTTGCCTATTCTGTATTCTCAAACTAACAGTTGGACTGTACACAAACACCAAGAAACTTAAGTCGCAGCCAGTTCTAGCTTCTCATTAATTGCTGGCTATAAGCACCTTAAGGCCTTTTAGCAGACAATGCTGACTGCAGTGTTAATTTCGTTGACTAAAACTATGACGAATAATATATGTCAATGAACCTTTTTCACGAAAAATAAATAAAAACTGAATAAAAAGTCAGACATGGTGACGAAGGCCGTGACAAAATATAACTGACTCCCCCTCATACGCAGCCACCCATTACCTTAACAACACTTGCACGTGCAGTAGTGCTTGTCAGAGGATCATGATAACGAGTACAAACCTTTATTATTACTCAGTGAATGATACAAACACAAGAATATGGACAGAAAGAAGAGCAAGGGTCGTGCTGATAAGGCGAGAAAGGACAAAAAGAAAAGCATTACAGTCTGATGCCACCACATGTTCCAAACTTAGTAACTTCATCATTAAGAGGGGCTTCGGGGTGAAAAAGGAACTCCAGATGGAGGGGATGAAACAGATAAGGCACGATGTAAGAGAAAATGCAATGCTGCTTGCAACCTATTGTCCAAGTTTACATATCACAATATAACCCTAAATTATCTAATTATAGTGTTGTGATGACCATCTGGCAACTGCAAGATAACACCGATTTGTAAACAACAAATCACAACAATTCTTTTTAACTCATGATAGGCTCACACACTGAGTTCTTGGCTTTTATATGTTACAACGATGCAATCAGCTTTCAAACCATGATTATTTCTATTGTTAAGCAAAACAATAGAGGCATTTTTCTGAAATCAACAACACACAAAAAAATAATCCATCTTTGTGAAACTGCAGCCAAGCCTCTAAATTTAGACTACTCCACAAAAGCTAATTCCAGCACGTATGCTCACTTTACAAATTAGCAAGATCTATCATCTCATCATCATTGGTCTTGGCATCTGGCCTCCAAAGTAGACACAGACTGACACAGACTTATTCTAAGCCACTGAGCCTGCCTGTCTTACGCTACAGTCATCATGCCATGTCATGACCCAAAAAGGCCAAAAGGTATGCCGGCCTCACTATGGACAGCTGTGACTTGGCCAGCTCGTGTTACACTGATCAGGACGGTTTGGAGAACCGGGTTCCTTTCATCAGTGCTGTTGAAAGTTGATGAAACCTGAGTCAGAGTGAAGTCACGTCAACGAATTCCCAGAACTACTTTTCCCTACAACTCACACGACTCCACTCTGCTATAAACAAAGACAATGCAGAGTAAATTTCATGATAAACATAAACACATTCAGTGCTTTTTTTGTGTCATCAAGAGTCATTACATCGAGTTAAGACTCAATGAAGTCCCTCAGGACAAGAAGGGTTATTGATTTGTAACACATGGCTACGACCACAGACCAGAAAACCGTCATCCAGACCGGTCTTCTGTTCTGACACACAACCACCACAGCTTTGACAACTTGGGAACTCAAATGAACAAATGTACAAAGAATCAGATGATGTGTGTATCCTGTAGTAAGCACCAAAGGCTTATAAACAGATAAAACCTCAAACACTTATGGAGGCTAGACATCTTGTTTTTTATTATTGTGAACTGCTTCCATGAACACTTCGTTGTGCTTTTGAAAATGGGAAATGAAAGCACACTGAAATGCAAAAAATGTAGGAAACACAGATTAACATCAGTTAAAAACCAGCTTGTCTCTCTGATTTATACTGCCTTTTGTACAAACAAAGCAATGAAAAGAGGGTTTTTGCTTATTAAGAATGAGACTGGCAACCCCACACTCATGCTGGTTTTGCATGTTTTCAATGTCTCCACTGTGATGCTTGGTTTGAACTTTAGCAGGTCAAGATGCCAAGATGTATAAAGTTGCTGCCATGTTATTGGCTGATGAAAACTTGCATTAATGAGCAGTTGAACAGGTGTAACCAATAAAGTGTACGGTGAGTGTATACTGCAGTTGCAGCCAGTTTTTGGCTGTATTGTTTAATCTTCTGCTGTTGGCGCAAACGAAGTACAGGTTTACAAAATAAGTCTTTTCTTACCTCCTTTATGTGCTGTACACAAAAAGATTAATTCTATGCTTATATTTTCCCTCAAGCTATTAACAAGATCCTCAGTGTTTGCTTATAACTGTGAAACGTGCAACTGGAGCCAGCACATCCACAAAGTGATGTTTAGAAATTTAAACCTCATGGATCCTGAAGTTATATGAAAAGATCAAAACGTGTTTCAGATTCATTTTTCCATGTGTTGACTGATATAAAGGGTGATTTATTTGTTGCTGCGAATTTCAATGAGGCTTCAACTGTATCTGTCAAGTGTAAATCAGACAAAGTGATGGGTATTAGTGTTACAAAAGAAACAGGAGATATAAAATGTGCCAAATTATTAGAGAGAATTCCCCACGTGAGGAAAAACATGTCAAGGATGTTGAGAGACCATCTCATGTAAGGTGATATATTTTCCAAACCACACTATTCCTGTCATTCACCTCCCACAGAGATGGGCCCCCAGTCATAACCCAGCAGAGAGTGTGAGGAGGCCGAGGCCAATGCAATGTGTGTCTACAGATTCCTCAGAGCCTACCAGCTAGCTGTGACTTTTAACAGCCGACCCAGTTCCTTCACGCTCCCTTTAACCCACACTGAGAAGAAAGAGCAATATTAGTTTATCATTCCCCACTGTCAGCAAACAAACTGTGAGGAATTTCCTTAAATCAAACAACATGCTGCTGAATCGAAGTCCTTTTAAAACCAAAGGGGAGTCCTAAATCTAAGTTTTGCAGCTGGAGGAATAATACAGCTGCCCGTGTAGTACTCCATCATCTGGGGTTAATTAAAGCAAAAAGGAAACTGTTGGCCTGGCAAGAAAACGGATGGACCAGATTCAACTGTGTGATCAGAGGAATCACAAACAAACAAATCACTGTGTTTGTTGCTGGCCGCAAAGATAGCGCATGCAAACACACACACAGAAAGAATCTCTTCTTGTCTCATCATCTCTTCAGCTTGACCTCCAAAGCCCTGAATTCTCATGAGGACTTGGATCATGACCTACTCTATGATGTGCCTCTTTAAATAACATTTCTCTTTGGTAGCAGATTAAATCCATTTTGATAGAGGTTTATAACCAGGCGATAAATCCTGCCTAATTGAATTAAGCCTTCTTTAAATCACAATCCCAGGGATTTAGCTTTGGATGACGGTCTTTCTCAGAAAGTCACATTTCCGGAGTCTGAGCCTGCTAAAGTATCTGGCATGATAGAATTGATGGCCCTCCAGAGTGTGTCACTGATGGTAAATCAAGTTTAGCCATTTGACACATGCACAAGTTTCTCCTACCCCTACAGTGACATTTATATTACCCTTTATATACAGTAGTGACCTCCAGAGCCTATCTGCTCTCCATCTTTGATTCTGGGTGGTAAATGCTGCTTTCTGATGCAAAAAGAAATCTGATTTGGTCACTGTTATTTGTTGTGCACATGTGCTGGTGTGTTGTCCAGATGTTCAAATAAACAACACCGACAACACCACATGTGCTGGAACATGGCAACCTGGCCTATGACCTGAAGTATTTGATGAAAGGGATGCCCGTAAATCCTAATTCCACGGAAATTAGTCATCTGCTAACAAAGTTATGAGTTCTCCTTGCATCTCCCACAGTGGTTTAAATATTACTCTGAAGTTACCAACAGTTCTTGGAATTATCTCCTCTGCAGATGGATCCATGTGTACATTGTTATCTGGGTGCATATGTTACGAAACACTGATGGTCATCCAAAGTGTGTTTGTTGATGTTTAATAACATTGATGTGAGGTGAAATACTAGCTTTGTAAGAATGAGACGGAAGGCCAACATATTCATTATGTGATTTAAAGACAGCTTGCAGCAGCTGTAGTTTGAAGGGTACTGTTTCATGAATACTGTTTACACATGAATACCTGAAAGATGTTGACAGCGACATCAACAATGACTAATCCAAAGATACGCTAGCTTAAAGCTGGAGATCAGTGTGCATGGTCACAAAATGCCACGTTTCCTTAATACACTACAGCAGACCACATGAATAACTAAATGCTGATGATACAGTCCTTGACATGCTCAATAGCAAAAAATCATGATGCATAGCTTATTTGACTATTATAAAAGCAGGATGAGATTGTTGTCAAGAAACACTTATTTCATATGTCAACAAAGACCAAACTGTCCACAAGGGGGAGCCTAAACTGACACAAACCAAAAGTTTCTCACAGAAGCTTTAAAGTTACACGGATGTGCATTTCAAGAAAATCAATACAACAATTTTTTCCTAATTTAGTTACTATTCAAAATACAACTCATCCCTTTTATTCATGCAATCTACCTCAAATTTTGGAATGTATAAGTAAGAAAAAATGGTACAGTTACAGTCAGTGCACAAAAAACTAACAGTAGAATGTGAGGGAAAAGTATTTGCCAGTAAACATATTGGTTTGTGGGCAGAAAAAGAGATCTCAGAAGTGAAAAAAAGAAGTGAAAATAATGAGATTTTGGAAAAACACAGGCATGAAACTGACCTCCCCATGTCTGGAATGACGGGTGGTTTGTGGGTTTTATTGTTAGCAAAAAAACACAAGTAAAAACAAAAGAGTTAAATGACCCACTGAGTGGGAAAGAAAAATGTCAAATTCTCATTTTGCTAATCTATGACAGATTTGTCTCTGAACGCTGAAACCAAATGCTGCTTTGATCTGATAGTTTGTTACACATACGTGCCTGGAGCCCCTTTGTATCAGGGCCAGATTTAATCATGCAGTACTATTCATCATTTAAAAAGAGAGATCAAATCAAGCAGAAACTTATTTATTATTAAGGAGCCACGTCTGATAAATATCTAAAGTCAGGGAAGCATTTAGATTCTCCTTCTTAGATGTGCTTCTGTGCAAAACAGTGTGATGACCTACTTCTAAAACCTAATAACACATGTCAGATATTATTGTTTTGGCATCAGCCTCTGATTGAGCCAATGTCCTGAGTGTTCTCTTGAGAAAAGTTTCTGAGTTTTCTGAGTTTTCTGAGACAACTGTCTGTTGAAAGGTATTTCCAGGAGACCACCTCTCAGACTCTCCCACAGTTGCAGTTACTCTAAGGTTACGTTACTGCCGATTTGGAGGGGAGGGAAACTAGAGTGTGCGCTTAACTCTAGGCACTCTCACAGACATGCCTCCCGTCCCTCTGCGGGTCAGACACAGAGGACTCATCAGAAGAATCAAACTTGGAGAAACACTGACAGTTAACTGGATCTTTGCATCTTTGTCTGGATTATCTTATTCCTCAATTGCAGTGGAATCACATTTCACACATCTTAAGTGGGGTAAGACAAAATACTGTTAACATTTTTGGAAGGAATAAAACTTTTCTAATAGTGAATGCATGTTAAGTCAAACTTTGCATGTAGTTTGAGTCTATTTGACTTGAATAATCAATTAGCTTTTACCTTTTGTGCATTTCTCAAAAAATGTATCCCCACTCCATCCTGCCACTACAGTGACATGAAGTGTGTGGTTCAAACATCTTTATTTTAGGAACTTTTAAGTTTCTGATAAGATAAAACCTGAAGAAATATTTCATGTACTAGCTTCTTTGTGTTACCAATCTTGTGTTAAATATGGATCATCTATTTGTTCATCTCTCTCTATCATTGTTATTCTCCTTGGGAGTAACACTTAAACACACTGTCCCTGGCCCTGCAGGTGTGTTTCATTAATGTTGCAGTACAGACTTTAGACTCCACTGTTCCATGCAGCTGCAGCCCCATCCCCTTGCACAATGAGTGTGTGTGCCTCCAAATCTTCATACCTGCGGAGGAGGTTGCTGGAGACTCTGTTGTTCTTGGCTGCTGTGCTGCTGCCGGCAAGCGGTGACTGCCCCAAATCATGCGCCTGCAATGTTCCTACTGAAGTGCACTGCACCTTCAGATACCTGACCGCAGTACCTGACCACATCCAGCCAGCTGTGGAAAGAATTAACCTTGGGTGAGCTTTTGTTTTCATTCCAGCTTTAAGTCGAGGGGAACAAGGGTGACAGGAAACTCCAGATGAAGTGTCAATGATTGATTGATTGAACCACAGTCTGTAACAGAAACATTACAAAGAATAGACTAGAAGTTTTAGCTTTTTCAGTTTAAATCAACATACTAAGCTATTAACTATCAAAGGTGATAAGAGGAAGATCAAGTCAAAACTTACATCAAAATTAAGCAGGTTTTCATTTGTTTGCTTTCACAGTAAGCAAACCTAAACTTGGATTGGCCATTAGCTAAAGCTTATGGCAAGTAAGCTGGCTAATGACTGTCCTTACTTCCTACCAGGTTTTCTTGAGTAGACTTACTGTGTCTCCACAGTACTGGAGTATTTAGTGCTTTAAAAAATTTAAAATCAACAAATTAAAAAATAACTCTTCTGGTCAGCTACATATCACTAGAACTGAGCAGCAGTCCTGCCCAGTCTCTCAGCTAAGCAACTAGCTAGCAAACTGTTCATTAATAGCCCTTGAGATAGTTCAAAGTTTGTTGTGGGCTTTGTTTTTCAGTATTGTGTCTTTACCACATTCAGACCTCCCGGTGAAAGACATAATTATAAATCCATACAGCCATAGACTGTATACAAGCTACATTGATCGACATTATGAGGACTTTACAGTTTGCACCACCCCTTGTAATAGCCAGAAACATAACAATGACCCAAAATGTAATCCAAAACAACAACAAAAAAGTGTAATAAAGCATGAAATGTAATAACTGGTCAATTATATAACAAAAGTGCTGAGATAGAAATGTAATTAAAAAAAAAAAAAAAAAAAGTTATAAAAACCAAAAGGCCAGTTTTTTTACATTTGGGTTTTAATTATTATTATAATTATTTGTAACATTTTAGGCTCAGTACTTCTTACATTTTTCGTCAGTTAAAACGTTGCAGGTTTTATTACATTTTTTTTTTTATTTACAATTTGGGATGTTGTCACAAGCTTTAACAAGCTTTAACGAGCTTTTTTACACCTTTAAAGTAATTCTTTCAGCTATTGGTCATCAATAAGTATGGGCGTAACTGAATGCATAAATAAAAGTTCCAATTAAATTTCAGAAGAACCTACAAAGTATCAAATGTTACAGTCATTAGCAAACTTTAAACAAGCTTTAATGTTAGCTAGGTAATTTACGGAGGAGTTAGGTATTCACCTCTTATGCAAATAATATGTGATGTTGCTGGAGGTTGGTGTTCAGTATTTTGTCTGAGTGAGATGAGGAAACAAATACTATGTGAAAAAAAGCATTTAAGTAGCAGGTACTCCTGCCATATTTTGGTGGTGAGTCAGATGCTGTGCTCTTAAACTTGTGAAATTTCCAACATTTCAATCCTTTTTCCAGAAGTTTGTATTCATCACAGAAAACTGAGGATGATTTTAAACCAAATATGCCCCATTACATCTAGTGCTGCCAACTTAGAAACTCTGTTAATGTATCAAGCAATATTTCATACCCCTCTAGTAACCCTTTAAAACAATGACAAGTGACAAATCTGGCAGCTTTTCTAGTATTATTGAGGACTTTCAGAGACTTTGATTGTAATGGGTGCGAGGGTCTCCTGCTGCTTTTCAAAAAGCAACAGGTGCTGCTGTGGGCCTGTCCCCTTTTCTAAGGAACTTGTAGATGGACCAGTTCCTCGCATCTGCAACCAGAGCAGGACATGCTCCACCCTTCACGTCTAGAGAAAAATTGCAAATTAATTGTTTATGTGTAAAGATGCTTGAGTTATTAGTAGTTCTAAAAATATTTAAGGTGTTTTACTCACTTTTTGTATCTCCAGACCTGTTATCCTTCTCTCCTACAGTATTCCTTACAATAACACACATACTGTGAATCATGAAAAGTTGGTGTCTTTTAGGGTCTTCTAGTAACCTTTAGAACAACTGATTACATATCTTCCTGATCTCCTTTTGTCACACCAGAATTTTAGCTGGAGTTTCTCTGACAAAACCTTAATAATGGGTGCATTTAATTTAGGTTTTGGTGCTGATGACGCACACTCGGTCGTATGGCATAAGGGCTCTCATGGACCCCTCTTTGTTCCTCTGCTTACAGGTACAACAGTATCACTGTCTTGAGAGAAAATGACCTTTTGAGGCTTGAAAACTTGGAGTTGTTGATGCTGCATAGCAATACCATCCATAGTATAGAGGATAGAGCCTTCCGAGACCTCAAATCCTTACAGGTAAAAGACATGTTTTTATCAGTCTTTCGTTGTTAAAATAAATTCTTTTGCTCTTTTGAAAAATCAAGTCACTATGCTGATATGGCAAAAGCATCCACAAGTTAAATGTCAACCATCATACTATGATTTTCAAACATGATACATTGACAATTCATTTTCAAATTGAAGACATTTGACAAGATTTTTTTTTTTTTTATCTTCTAAAATGTACTTTTTTGTTGCAAGTGTTATTCATGAAGCTCTTGTGAGAATTTTTTTGATGGTAATCAAGCATCATGGTATACAATACCTCTTTATTAAAAAGCAAATGAAACTATTAGCAATATGTTTGATTCTGTCTTTTTCAGTTATATATTTGGGCTTTAGTGCTTTTATTTGCTGTGGATAAGACAGTGGATAGAGCAGGAAATTTTGAGAGAGAGTGGGGGCAAGTGGAAAGGGGCCTGAAAGCAAATCTGGGCTACTTACTACTGGTAGGCCAAGCCTGCACCCAAGATTTGTTAATTCCACATAGTAATTTTATATTTCATACTTTTCTCAATTTTCCACACCAAATATATATCGAGAGTTAAAATGAGAAACAATGAAGGAAAAGTTTTAATATGAGAAAATCAGAAAAAATTCTCACAGAAGCTTTAAGTGAAACAATTTCTGAAAGATGCTTGCAACTTCTGAAAAATGTTTTTACAGATCCTGAAAATGTCCTTCAACAAAGTAAAGGAAATCAACAAAGACACATTCAAAGGCCTAGAGAGTATACTGAGACTCCATCTGGACCACAACAACATCCAGTTCATCAGCCCCGAGGCTTTCTACGGCCTTACTAAGCTGCAGTTGGTCCACCTGGAGGGTAACCACCTCCAGCAGCTCCACCCAGACACATTCATCACACTGAGACACAGCGAGGTGTTCAAGGTGTCCTCGGTGAGAACCATCCATCTGTCAGACAACCTTCTCACCACTCTGCCTGCAGATATTTTCTCGGGCTGCAGTCACTTAGAGAATCTCTTCCTGCACGGCAACCCATGGTGGTGTGATTGCCGTATGAAGTGGTTTACAAAGTGGTCACAGAGGAACACAGGTGAGGAGTGTGTGTTTGCTTTGATTCTCTCTGAAAGCATTTAAAGAGGTGTCATGTCATAAAATGTTCCGACGGAAGAGAGCCATTCTATCTTAATGCCAGAGTTTACCTGAAGTAAACCTTTGAGAAGAGACATTTGCTGGCAGCTATGATACGACACATGTGGTTAAGTTGTCCTTAGTAGTTTTTCCCAGACTTTTGAAGTGGAATTTATTTCTCCTTCAAATTAATGGGATATGTGATTCTGTGTAAAAGAAGACAGGCACATCCAAGAGAAACACATAAAATGTTGTAGGGACATGACTGTGGGCACAGATCATCTTTTTCTCATTGTTGGGGTAGAGGAACAGAAGTTACACGTTTTTTTTCTCATGACTTGGCAATGTAACAGGAAGCTCATATAAATCTATACATTAATGGTGACTTTTTTGGGTTCAAAAGTTTTATAGAACAGTTTTGGTTTGGCTGGCCCCATTAAAGGAAACTTTAAATGTCCTTGTGTAACACGGCAAAAGCTTAATTCTAAACAACTTGCTTTAATTGTTTCCAGGTGTGCTGAAATGCAAAAGGGACCGGAGATATCCAAGAGGCCAGCTGTGTCCTGTTTGTGAAAATCCTGCCCCTTATCTCAACAGGCCTCTCTCCCTTCTACCAAGTGACGCTTTCACATGTGGGAAACCTTGGATCCAACCTCATCTAAAGCAGAAAAACATCACTCTAGACGAGGGGGACTTTACTCCAGTGTCCCCAAAGGATTTCATCGCTCCTTTGGGATCTATACAAATGAACTTGACAGACCACTTTCACAGTGATGCCAGTCTTTCCTGCACTGTCCAAAGGCCCTCTGGGTTTGAGAATCTGACACAAACCTTGGAGGAGGAGGAAGGGAACAATGTGACAGCTCTAACCAGCAGCATAACGACTTATTTAGTGTGCAATGTTGATCATGAACACATACAGCAGTTGTGGCAGATACTGGCCAGCTATAGTGACTCTCCAATGAGACTTGAGAGAGGCACAATGCTAGCCAGAAGCCCTGAAATGATTTACCGATATAGTCAGATGGAAACAGGGGAGGGAGAAGAAGGAATTCACACAAACATTGAGGCTGAGATCAAGGCCTCACCTGCATGGTTGATGCAAGGAGAGGTTAGTTTCCAGCTTGACCGCACAACAACCACTTTTTCTACTTTGCATATTAAGTATCAGTCTGTAGTCAACCTGCGTGTGGAGAACAGATCACCCAGGAGGGACCGCTATTCTTGGACCATGATACAGAGAGATAATCAAACCAAGACTGAGCACACTGTAATTACAGGTGGGAAATGGAGTTAACCCTTAAAAACAGTTGTGGCTGATGTGAATTAATGTCTCTCAATATGATTAATTCTTAATGGTACATTAAAATGTATACAGAATTTATATTGCTGATTACGGGAGCTACTCAAGAAAAATACTCAGTATCAAAGAAATAACTACTTCAATGAAATATTTATTTTATTTCTAACATAGGTGGGGTGGCACAATTAAGTTGCCAAATCCGTGGTCAGCCAAAGCCCTCGATGGAGTGGATTTTACCTGATGGGAGTAAAGTAAGAGCTCCTTTCTCCAGTGAGGACAGCAGGATCATTATTAATACTGAAGGAAAACTCACTCTGAGGGGTGCAGATGCGTCAGACACAGGAGTCTATCGGTGCATTGCCACAAACTACCTGGATGCAGACATCCAGATCTTCCGGGTGACAGTTCTGTCCCCAGATGTGGAAGAGTCTGAAGTCAATGGTGTTCAACTCTCCCGGCCACTGGGGGGTAATCTGGTCTTGGACTGTAGCGCTTCAGGGAGTTCCAAGGCATCGGTTCAATGGATCCTACCTGATCACTCGGTACTGGACAAGTCTCAAGGGAACAGGAAAGTGTTTGAGAACGGGACCTTGCTGATGCAGGGTCTTACAGAGAGAGACAGGGGGTTTTATAGGTGTTTGGTTGCTAATGACTTAGGAGTTGACCTTCTCGTGTCTCAGGTGACAGTGACGAGTGGAAGGCCTGATAAGGTATCGATTTTAGACAATGAGGGATCAGGAATGGAAGCAGAGGAAAATGATGACTCCAGCTTGACTGAAAACAGAAAAAACCTACAAGAGGTCCCCTCCTCCAGTCCCTCGGAGAGAAACAGTCAGGAATCTAGAACTGTTACCTCAGATAAACCTTACCCTCGACACAGGTCCCAAGGCAGAGGCAGACTTGGCCAACGGAGAAGGGGGCCCATCAGCAACCGCCGCATCTGGAGTAGAAGGGGCTTTGATAAAGGTTCCAGGAAAGTGGACCCAAAGAAATTTGCTGAATTTATGAAAAAGGCCCAAGATGGATCAAAAATAAAGACCAGCACTGAGAGTGAGGGAGTTGAAGAAGCAGACTCAAACGGGGATCTCTCTGGTGATGGTGAAATTGGCTCTGGTGAGGATCATAATGAAGACCAGCTCATCACAATGTCAAGGACACTCACAGTGACTACAGATCACCTACAGAGAGGCAGAATGTTTGAAACAACTGAAGATACAAACACACTAACCACAGAATCATACATGAAATCAGATTCTACACCAGTCATGCCCACATTCACTAATTACCCAACTGAAAATAGTGAAAGTCAAAGTGATCATGTAACACCACACTTTTCAAACAACAAAGGGCAACCTGGTGTTGGGGAGAAGACTAAGTTTCATACAGAGGAAGGAACAACCAAGCCAGGCTCAGTCATGAACCAACCCACAGTGACAGATACATCACAAGAAACTCAGCTCCAGTTCTCAGGTGAACAACCCTCAGAACTGGAAACATCCACAAATACTGCACTAGTGTTTACCACAGACCCCAATATTACTCCGATGAGGGATGGCCCAGGCCCAGTGGAGCTCATCATTCACACATCCACTGACCCAGAAAGCCAGATCACATTCACAGCTGTCACCACCACAGAGAAGCAACAAGACGAGATAACCCTCCACTCTACCCAAACAATCAAATCCCCACGCCTGCCTGCAGGATCCACCATCATTTCCAGGCAGCAGATCCGTATCATACCAAACAAGAATGTTAGAGCAGGGGGTCGAAGGAGGACCTTCCCAGGGCGCAGGAGGCTCGTTAAGCCCAACAGGATCACTGACATACAATCTTTCATCAATAAACTGAAACAGCCCTCAGTGACAAAGGAAGGGAATTCAACAGTTCCATATAAAATTGAACTGTCCACAGGTAAGCAGCCCTATTTTGTGAGAGCAATGTAGGTAATGTGCTTTATTATTATTTTTTTTTTTTTGCTAATATTTGTGTATGTGACTTCTTCCCCCCAGATTTTGAGGAAGACAGTATGATTCATCTACAAGTGGTCACACCTTCTAGGTCAACCGTACGTCTAACCGAGAGACCTGCCTCTACATCGAAACCTGCAACTTCTTCAAGGGGTTACATAACCTCTGCGGATACACCTGATTTTTATCCTACTATTGATCCATTCCTTACCATAACTAGGAAACCATCCACCTCCACCACAGCTTCTACTACTACAACTGCCTCAAAGGTTATTCGGGGTAGAATTCCCTGGAACAGGCTGTTTGGAGGCAAAGACAAGGACGCAATATTGGGCAGGCTAAAAAGGCCAATTATCAAACAAGGGACATCGACTACAACTGCACCAACAACAGCAACCCAAATCACAACCCCCGTTGCTTTGCCTACCAGCACCGCAAACTCAATTGCTGAACCTGATACTCTTTCCCCTCTAAGACACCCCAGTGGTGAAGACAGCTCGGTAGATGATGACTATGAAGATTTGTCTTCTGCTGATTCTGAGGTTGCAACTCAGGGACCAAGCATTCACCTCATAACTACCACCAGTGCACCATTTTACTCCACCACGTCCTCGACCACTGCTGAAACACCCCCAGAATCACAGACCTTACCTTCCCCACCTACCATCCAACCACCATCAAAAGAAAATACTGATGAAGCAGTATCATCAGGATCAGGTAGTGTACCTGATAATTGGTTTGGGAGCAGACGAAGGCCTGATGGAACAAGAAGACAGCAAGGACGGAGAAGGAGGCCCTTTAGGGGCAGGAGGCCCTTAAAGAAACTTAATTCACAACCTACTACCACAACTGAGTCTTTAACTATGGGGGTAACAACCACAATTGAGGCAACTACACTACCACAGAGGACTGTTTCTCCTTACAATCCTCTTTACACACCAACTAGAAAAGAGGACAGAACTCTGATAACTGTGTCCACAGACCAAAAGGAAGAAATAGATTTGTATGATGAGTTGGACTGGAGCACATCTGGCAGTGTACCTGTCTACACTACAACCCAAACACCCTCAATCCCATCATCTATGTATATCCCGATCACCACATCCATACCAACTACCACAAACAGACCTGCAACAACAGCTTGGGTCAAAGTCCACAGCAACATCAGACCACCATTGCAAAGGGGAAATAGCTACCTTACTGGTAGAACACCGTTAAGGAGAATCAAACCTACTGTGCAGAGCCGCAGTGCCATTGACGATGATGATAAAGGCCTTACTACTGATACAATAACCATCCTAACAGCTGAGCAGGACTACACTGACACCAGTAATATTGAAGTTACAAGGGCCAATACTCCTGTTTTTGAATCAACGACAAATATCATGACAGGCAAGCCTAAAATTGTTGGGGGCAATGCAGCTAGCTTTACAGTGTTGTCCAACTCTGATGCTTTCCTGCCATGTGAGGCGGTTGGAAATCCTATGCCAGCTGTGACCTGGAGACGCTTGTCTACAAGTACAGGTAAAAAAAAAGGAATTTTATAGTTATAAACGTAACTGGGAGTCACATCATAAAACTCAAGTCACAAGTTGTATTCCTTCAATAAGGGGCAATTGTACATGTTGACTGGCAATCATGTTGCTAAGTAAACTAAAACTGTTTAACACTAAAATGATATAATGAAATAAGTAAGAAGACAAGGAATATATGCATGTTTTCAAAGCAGAATTTTTCTTAAACTTTTTTATTTATTTTTTTCAACTTTTTCCAGGAAGCACCATTGCCATTTCAGGGAGAATGGGCAAGTTTGAGGTGTTGAAGAATGGAACATTGTTGATCCAGGACGCCAATATAAAGGATCGTGGTCAGTACCTGTGTCTTGCTGAGAACGATCATGGATCAGACAAACTTCTTGTCACTCTCTCTGTTGTAGCTTACCCTTCACGCATCCTGGAACCAAAAATGCGTGACATAAAGTCATATGTAGGAAACACTGTTGAGATGAAATGTAAAGCAGAAGGTCGGCCCATGCCCTCAATATCATGGATCCTGGCCAACCGAACCCAGATCAGGGGTCAAACAATGGAGAAAGAAAGGGTATCAGTATCTTCTGAGGGAACGCTGGTCATTAAGCAGGTTTCAGTTTATGACAGGGGACATTACAAATGTATTGCCAGCAATCCAGCTGGAGCTGACACTGCTACAGTCAGACTGCAGGTGGTGGCAGCACCCCCAGGCATCAAGGAGGAGAAACGTCAGCAGGTAAAAGCAACTGTGGGCCAAAACTTGTGGATTCCCTGTACTGGCCAAGGCAGCCCACATCCCACAATGCACTGGGTCCTCAATGATGGGTCAATAGCAAGATCTAACATGCCTGCACATAATCCAAGGATACTTGTTCATGTCAATGGAACCCTCCACGTTAAGGGTGTAACTCCAGCAGAAAATGGGAAATATGAATGCATCGCTACCAGTTCGACTGGCTCTGAGAGACGGGTTGTGACGATGATGGTTGAAAAAAAAGAATCTGCCCCTCAAATAGTGGAGTCATCAAAGCACATGACAGAGTTGTTCTTTGGGGACCAGCTAAGACTTGACTGTACAGCTACAGGAGACCCTAAACCCAGGATCATGTGGAGGCTGCCATCTAGAGCTGTAGTAGACCAGTGGCACAGGTAACTATTCACATAAAACAAGATGAAAGTAAGATTTTTTTTTCTTTTTTGTGATTGTTAAACCAGAACATGGAAATATCTTTAAAGAAAATGCCTTGACACACCTAGTCATGAGATCCTTCCAAAACAAGATTGCTGAATACTTAAAGGTTGAGGAACACATTTTTGCAGTTTTTAGCAGAACAAACATGGTAGAAGTGAAATAAAATGTTCACAAGTATGCTTAAACTAGTGTATAATCCTGTACATTTGGTAATCGTTCTAACTTTTATTAACTTTCATGCACCGCTAAGACTAGATTGGCTGTTATTGGGCACAAAGTAATTTGACTGATAGACGTTTGACGGTAAACACTTCTAAAAGTTGTCAGTCACAGTTGCCAACCATGCAGAAGCTTTTTGTCTTCTGAGGCCACTGTTGCTTCACCCACAGAAGCAAAGGGATGGTACTGTCTAATATAAGACCCTTACATGTAACTGAAAATTTCCCTTTCTACGCACTATACATTCAAGTACACTGTAAAGAAACACTTATACTACCTCCACCAAAGGCTGTGAAAATCACAAATTTGCAAAAAAACAGACAAACCGCTGAGGTCTTATTGAGTATCTGAATGTAAAGGACTATATTTCCTTCTGTGTGGAAAACCTTAATGGAGGAAGTAAACATTTCATATCTGGAAATAATTTGCATGACCATCCATTATATATACATATAACAGAAAAAAGACAACTGGAGGAAGGCTTCCCATTGTCATCAAACGCATAGCATTACTGCTTCAGTGTTTTGTTTAAAACGTTGCCAAGGCCTTCTCCGTTTTTTTGGTCAGTCCATAAAATCTGACATCTCTTCATCTCTGGCAGGGATTTATTGTACATGCCTGTTTGTCGTTAGCTGTTACTTTAGTTTTGTATTGATCGTGTCTGGAAGTTGAAATATCTCTGTGTAAGCGTATTGGTTTCATAAATGTTTTATTTCATGCATTTTCATTTATAAATCTCAAACTAGTTTAAAGATGTATAAAAGTTAGTACCTTCTTATTTTAGGTGTTATCTAGATAAAAGAGCAGAAACAAGGACAATATATTTCTATGCCAGTTGCTGTTGTGGTCAGCTCCAGTAAATGGTGCTCATTCATCACTAACTTCCAATGTTTTTCTTGCATTTATCCAGGATGAGCAGCAGAATTCGGGTACTAGAAAATGGTACTCTAACTGTGAACAGTGTCAGTGAAAAAGATTCTGGAGACTATCTCTGTGTGGCACGAAGCAGAATTGGAGATGATCTTCAACTTGTGAGGGTCAGTGTTTCCATGAAACCAGCCAAGATAGAGCCTAAACTTTATGGAAAGAAGCAAGTACCCTATGGTAAGGACCTAAAAGTTGACTGTAAAGCCTCAGGAGCCCCAAAGCCAGAGATCTCGTGGGGTTTACCAGATGGTACAGTTGTCAACAGTGCTCTCCAGTCTGATGCTAGCAGTGGAGGAGGACGAGCACGTCGTTACACCCTTTTTGACAATGGGACTCTATACCTAAACCAGGTATATAATTACATATTATTCTATCTCCTAAACATGAATGCCTTACACAGGTAAAAAGTTTTACTTTTTTTGTTGTGACCCCACAGGTCGGTATGTCAGAGGAGGGAGACTACACCTGCTTTGCTGAGAATCAAGGAGGCAAGGATGAAATGCACGTCCATATCAGTGTGGTGACTGCTCCCCCCAGGATCCGACTATCCACCCAGACTTATGCTCGTGTAAAGCCTGGAGGAAATATACGCTTTGACTGTGAAGCACTTGGGGAGCCAAAACCCAAGATACTGTGGATACTACCATCCAATGATGTCATTGCGGCATCTAACGAACGTTATCTAATGCATGTAAATGGTTCATTAGGTATTATGGCTGTGACACTTAATGATGCAGGAGAGTATGTTTGCATTGCTCGCAACCTGGCTGGAGAAAAAAGAAGTGTCTACAAGCTTGATATGGATGGCAATCCACCAGTGATCAATGGATACCGGCAGAATAGGACTGTAGTCAAAGATGTAGCCGCTAAGTTCTCCAGGAAATTAATAGACTGTCAGGCTGAGGGAAGTCCTATTCCTAAAATCACATGGATTATGCCAGATAACATTTTTCTGTCAGCGCCATACTTTGGTAGCAGGATTAATGTTCACCAAAATGGGACATTAGAAATCCGAAATGTCCGGCCAACGGATACAGCAGAGTTTATTTGCATAGCAAGAAATGATGGAGGAGAGGCAGTGATGGTGGTGCAGCTGGAGGTTACCAGTATGCTACAAAGGCCCATTTTCAAGAACCCTTTTAATGAACGCATTGTCTCTCGGTTTGGGAAAACAACAGTTTTGAACTGCTCTGCTGATGGACGCCCGACCCCAGAGATTACATGGACTTTTCCGAATGGCACAAGAGTCACTGGTGTGCACCACCATGATTCTCAGCACCGCCTCGGAAATGATGGAACTTTAGTCATTTACAGCCCACGCAAAGAGGATGCTGGGAAATACCGCTGTGGTGCCAAGAATTACCTGGGTTACATAGAGAAACTAATTGTTTTGGATGTTGGTGAAAAGCCTTACATTTTGACAAGGCCTCGGGGCATCATACGCAGTATATCTGGAGAACCTCTCTTCCTTCACTGTCTATCTGATGGAAGTCCTAGACCCAGAATCTACTGGACTATTCCTGGTGGCCACACTCTTACTCGACCTCAGGTCATTGGGCGCTACAAGTTACTAGAGAACGGTACTCTGGTTGTTCATGATACTACTCTCCATGACAGAGGAAACTACATCTGCAGAGCTCATAATGATGCTGGGGAGGCTGTTCTTACTGTTCCTGTAGTTATTGTTGCCTACCCACCACGGATCACAACACCCCCAACTCCCAGTGTGAAGGTAATGTCTGGGACACCTATACACCTCAACTGTGCTGCTGTTGGAATACCTAAACCAGAGATCACCTGGCAGCTCCCTGATAATTCCATTCTGACTGCAGCAGATCAGGGCAGGCCACTGGGTAGTGAACTACTGCATCCTCAGGGCACACTTATCATTCAGAGGCCCACACCATCAGACTCTGGCATGTATAAGTGCCTGGCAAAGAACAGCCTGGGCACTGACTCTAAAGGCACATATGTACATGTACTGTGAGAAAAAGACAACAAAGGGTGGGGGCTGACAAAGAAATATTGACAAACTACAGCTTGTACCTGTGAGGTACTTGTTTCACACATTTGCATGGATACTTGCAAATTTGGATTTGCAGTTGATTTGCAAAGACTTGGGGAATGTCATTTTAAAAGTGTAAATTTTGGATGAAGAAACATGACACAGCATAAGGAAAGACATTTTAAAGGGGAGTTATTTTCTTTTTTAAGACTGAAAACACCAGCCTGGAGCAAGTGAGACTTTTGTTTTTCTCTTTTCCTTTTTTTTTTAAAGATCTGGTCCCTTGGCACGGAAATTCAAGGATGGTTCTCATACGGAATGTGTCTCGCGGGTGCAAAAGAGCCAGTGCAGAGTCAAACTTAACAGAATTTCTCTGACCAAGGATTGCTGGCTAAACATACTGGTACTTTAACTGCACACAGTGGAGCTTTACTGAGAGGAAAAACTTGCAACAAATTAATGGACAGATTTTAAGGCATCCAGGGGGTTTTACCTGCCTTTGTATATTCTCCCAAATTGGGTATTGTAAATATTGCTTTGTTTATTAACTGCAAAGTAGAAGTTAATGGGTTTTGAGAAAAATACAACTAAATTTCAAGGTGGGGGAAACTTAGTCCTAGATAAATATATTCAAGTTGTTTTACACTGGATTCATATCTGCATGAGCAGTGCCATCCTGTCATACCAGAAGTTCACATAATGACTTTATTTTACTTTCTTTCAAGTTCCATGTAAAGCAGACATTTCTATTTGCTTTCTGCCTTTAGCTTTCAGCAGTGAGGATACACAACAAGACACTATCATTCTATTGTGTTGTACACAAGATTTAACCATAATGTTATACATTAAGCTGATCTGTAGCAATACAGTACATGTATATCTATTTGTAGTATCTACTCTTTTAACACATGGGGAAATAAAACCAAAAATTCAAAATAGTTCATACCTTTTTTAAATGTTTTCACCATACCATTTCATACAACAAGATTGCAATGTTTAAACCTTTATTATGGATATTCTGTACAATGTATTACTGTTGAAGGTGCGCAGCTTTTATTATGAAGGTGTTATAAAGGCAATTATTCCAAGTTTCCACGCAAGTGAAACCGTTGTCCTTAGATCCAGAAATAAATGCATTGTTTCACTAGTGAATAGGAGCCCTAGAAACTACCTGTAGCCATGCAAAAGAGACTAACACTGTGTGGTGACCAAGGATAGTATAATATATGGATGTCATTTCTGTGACACCATCTATTTGTTTCTGATAAAGATTTTTGAAGTCCTTCGCCCCAGTGGCCAATATGAATAATGCTGAACTTAACCAAGCTTTATCCAAGTTTGAACAAGGCAATAAGGCTGTCAGTAAAGTCAGTCATACCCTTTCATGGGCAAAACCTATAGGTTTAACAACTTTTGAATTAAGAGGTTTTTTTTTTTTTTTAAATGTACCCCCCATGCAGAGTGCTGATAGACATTCTTTTTATCAAAAAATCGTATTTTTTGATGTAAAAAATCACTTTTTTGGTTTTGGTGTGTGTGGTTCACAGTGTTTCTGTCACCAGCCTCAAGTGAAATCTCAAAGTAGAGCAGTTTTAGCACTCCCACGTAGGCTTCAAATTTTAAGAGCAGAGGTTACCGCTGCAATAACTAGTAATAACTGATAAACCTGTCTATATTTAAGTTTTAAATAATGAAGACAGACTAGGTTTTAATGTATAACTATGTTTAAGAAGAAGTACATTCCCTTAAAATCCTGATATGTTGGTAAACAATTCATTTTGAGTCACACAAGCTAGCTTGATATTCAACATTGGGAACTGAACTGACGGAAGCAGCCTCTTGGTAAGTTGGCCTGTTAGCCAAGCTAGCGCACTGCTATACTCCAGAAAATACTCCACAGAAGTTTAAATCTGTTTAAGGTAGATTCAGAACTGAAATATTAAAGATTGGAGATATTTCTGAGATACATCAGATATCAAAGAGACTCCCATAGGAATGAATGGAGATCCAGCTGACCTCCATACATGCATGCATGTGGTATCGAGGCATTAGAATTACCTAGATGTATCCCCACACTGGAGAAGAGAGTTATGACTGTGGCTTCTATAGAAACCTTCCAGACACACACAGCTCTCCAGCTGTAAAAACAGTTTTTTACTCAGCTTGTCAACGAGCATGACCCACAAGGGAGCCTTGGGTTTTTGTTTGTGATTGTGTGCTGATTTTACTGCCGTGCTGCAAATTGAGATTTCGACCAAGAGATGAAGGATTCTGAGACAGAAAGGGGAGCAGAGCCACATGTTGTTAAAACATGGACCTATATGTAGTGTAGTTAATGTTAAATTATCAGAAAAGAGACAGGCAAGGTATTGCAAAACTTAAAGTTAATTGGTGAATTATTTTTTTTAAGTGTCATCAGGAGACCACCAATGCAAAGTGATGTTCACTCTCTAAGATCACCCTTTTGCCCTTTACTTTTATTTAAAGTGTTTGCTCCCACACACACTGGCATTTTTAAAGCTATACATTGAGATTACGAGCATGAGCCTTTAGGCAACACCTGAAAACAGTCCGTCAGTAAACTGCACTAATTGTAACCCACCTTTAATTTAGAGCATTTAAAACGTGGCAATTAACATGTTTGACTGTCCACATAAATTATTGTGACTGTAACCAAAGTATTTTTTTCCAACATCAACCTGGGGGAAGAAAGTAATAGCTGTTGGAGCAAAACCACAGTATATTACACTGTATCAAGGACAGCTTTAATGCAGCTACCAGAAAGAAAATGTTAAATTTACATTGACTCCCAACACGTAACAGCTGCACGTAATGGAGCTGTTTTGTTGTGGGAGCGCCAATGAATAAATCTTCAAGATCACAGTTTAGAAGCAGTCTACAGCAGTGTGATTTAACCCAGGAGCATATTGGGGAAGAGGGAATTGTTTTCCATATATGTCGGAATGCAGGCCACTGGCTTCATGATTACACAGAAAACTGCTTGCATATGTGGGCTAGGCGACAATCTAACACAAATTACTCAAGTTAAGTGATGTTTTTAAAAGCCTTAATATATCTTATATAGGTCCTCAGTTTGGTAGATAGTTTATCATTCCCCACATGTGCCCTCCCTAAATGCTCCAGAGTTTATTTGGTTTAGCTCTGGATTTGCGGTTCAGTTTTGCAGGACAGACATTGATTAGAATTTTAAACATGATTTTCCCATTGGCTCCTTTTCTCATGAGGATTTAAAGAAAAAGAGTTGGGGTCTCATGCATACCATTTAAAAAATATGGTTTTATGAGGTGCTTCTGAAAGGAGCAGTGTGGGTTTCTGCATGTACACCTTCACTAGGTCAATTAAACTTTACCTTTGAACCCGCTTTCTGGTGAGACATGTCAGCATGAAGAGTTGCACAGCCATCGACATTTTCTAAGATGAATAAACAAAACTTGTTTTACCAAAAGCTGAGGTTGGTGGGTTTCACCACTTGTCGGCCACCTCGAAGTTTTAGAAAAACAGAACTAATCTGCGCATAATCAACCCCCTTCTTTTCTGGTGGTTTTGTCCCTGTTATCCCACAGTTCAGATTCTCCAAGGGACTCAATGCACACAAAAGTAAGATTTATTTGAAGCAGGCCATTGATTTTTCATGACTATATACCTTTCACATTTTTTTTTAATCTGGATTCAGCTGTCAAGCTGCTACCAAAATAAATTGGATTTGAAGACATCCTTTCCCTTAACATAGACTCTATGTTTTATGTCTGAGTGGAAAGGACCGTTAACAATGACTGCTTTGTTCAATTCAGCAAGTTCTACCTCAATATTATCCCTGTTTCCATTTATCAGGCAGACTATCTTTATTCCAAGAACCAATACGAAGCAATCTCTGTTCAATCGGTCAGTAAGTCAGAAATTCTATTCAAAATGCCCTTCTCAGCAGTCTGAGCACAAAGCTTTATCTAGTTTTTGCCTGTCTTACTCTGAGGGCCCAATCTGATCATTATAAAAGCTGACACAGTTACCAGGCCCTGACCTTGTCACAGAAAACAGTGTTTATTTTGTCATATGTGGCACATTTCAATTGATAATTTGATTGGTTGTAAAGTAACTAAAAGATCCTCCTTTGTACCATTTAAGTGACATCATGTGCACTCTTAAAAGAAATGAAAGAACATCCATTCTGCTGTCCTTGACACCAGTGACTCGCCTTTTTTTTTTTTGCTGAGTTGTTGTACCCTAAGTACAGCTTACTACCTAGCCACCTAGCTAGCTAACTAACTGTGCTGTTTGATGTATTGTAAATATTTTTCTTCTTTTTTATTTATTTTTTACTTATTCATGATTTCACACCCACTTATAGAAAACAATGTAGCTCAAAGTCTGTGTGAGCAATTCCCATAATACTTCTTTGGCAAACAGTTAACACTGAATCAGAGGGGAAAACCTGAAGCTGAGTGAGAAACGGAGGCAAACAAGGATAAAGTCTGGAGACTTGGTGGTTGTGGGAAACCAGGAAAGTGTGAGACATATTTTTGGTTTTTGGTATGAGCTCCATCACTTCACTCAAATGTTCTGAGTCTGAACATGGAAACTGATATCTCAGTGGAGAGTGGAGTGTTGGTAACTGACCAGAGTGAGATTGACAGAGTGCTTTTCTGTTAGCGTACAGAGTCTGTCTTACGTCTTTGATGTTTCAGTCTTAGCAACAAGCAGACTGAAGTGAATTATTGCTTTTTGCAGGAATCCAAGCATAGAGTCTGGAAAGTCTTTCCAAATGTTATAGTAGACTTTTCATTCGGAACACACCTTCCTGTACAGAGGATGGGTGTCTCTCTCAATACCTGTGGTGATATAGGAATTTCACATTGGCATTGTAGAATCCACACATCCACTTTCCAGCCACAAGTAAGACAGATTCATCTTTGCACTTCACTGCCATGTAGGATCTGTCATGCTGTGTCGGCAGCTCTTGGTCACTTCTCATGAGAGACTATCTCTGATGAGCTTTTAATATAACTGGATGATACTTTTTTAGCTATTGCATGGAAGAGGAAAAGCAGGCATTAGTTGTTGGCTCTGTAATAAGACCCAGTCAAAGTCTGAATTTTCAGTCAGTCTCCTCCCTAAGTCCCATTAAGCGCTCTAAACTTAGTACAGGGGCAGAGCCAGATAAAAGTAAAGGTGCAAACATAAATCAATTGACTTTAGCCATAAATTTGCCAGAGTTTAGAAAGCAGACACCAAAATTTTTATATGCCAAGGGAGACCCACTATATATATAACGAAGCTGGCCAAACATGGCAAAGGATTTAATGTTCACTATAAAGCATGGAATATAAGTTAACTGGTAGCATATCCCTTGGTTCTGTGTCAGGGGCAGAGGAAGTACAACAGTGGGGGTTTCTCTGATCTGATTGGATGCAGATGTGGTCTTTATGTCCCCAGAGAATAACCAGGTGGAATGTTGGAGCCAACTGCTTATTCAACCAAGTCACACAAACTAAAAACATCAAAGCACCTCTGAATTATTGAGTCCCAAAGGCAAGGGAAGCCTTTAAACACGCCAGCTCACCCAATTAGGCTCCATCAACAATGTGGCACAGCTACCTTAAAGGAGAGGTTGATGTTCCTGTTTGACAGGTTTTCCAGGAAACTTTTCATGTTTAGTGCTGAATCATTACAGATGAGTGTGGTTGGTGCCAGTAGGAACTTGATATTGTCAAAGTTCATATTTAGGGCCAAAAATGTATTAAGAGATCTGAAACATTTGAGATGGTAACTTGTTGGTGGGGTACTCCACATGTGTAGTCCTAGCATCCAAATCTGTTTAAGCCGAACTAGTAATTTAAACAATTTCTACACATTTTAATTGCACCATGGCACTATTATACTCTTTTCTAAGCCAATAGTTGTCAGAATAAGACCATCTGACTTTATGTGCTACCCAATTTATTTAAGAAATGTGATATCAATGTTTATACTTCAAAAACAAAAAATGATAGATTAAAACATTGTTTGAAAAATACCCAATATACAATTGATCACAAAAAAAAGATTAAAAAAAAAAAAAGCTGAAGGCTGTTACGAAAGAGGGACATTTGTGTGCAAATAACATTCCTCTCCTCAGACACATCAACCATCAGGACTTCCTCTGAGCCTGTGGAAACATGGAAAAAAGTCTTATTTACCACTTTGCTGTGAAGCCAATGTGTAATTTAGAGGCAATCTGGAGGAGCTGTTACACAGCTGAGGAAACACTAAACACCTATAAATAAAAAAACGAGACAGGAGCAGAAGTCTTACCTTTAGAGAGCTCTGGGTGAAAAGCTTTCTCTTGTTTATGAAATATATAAGAAGTCAGACATTCCTTTGGACAGGAAATTTCCATGATTGATTAGATTTAGCAAGGGAATCTCTGTACCTGTTGTGCCAGAAATTGCACCATAAAACTCAATGAATCATGTCCTAACTTTTGTTATTATATTTTTCAGGGGAACTTTAGCAGATCAGAGGCATATCCACAGGAGTGGCCAGGTGTGGAACCGGTTTCCCTCTTCTGATTGGCTACTCTTGGTGCCCCAGATTCCTCAATAATAGTTTGCTATTGGCTTCGACAAGGCAGGTGGACTAGTGTTGAAACTAACTAAACTTGGGGCAAAAAGTAAGGAACTTTGTGTTTGCTACATTATTTCCTTGTTTCTTTGCTCTTTGCAAAAAATCTTGTCCCCATTAAAGATTTCAACTAATTGCTGAACATAACATCAAACCACATGTTCAGGTCCCAGTGCATGTGTTGCCAACACCAGAGCAAATGGGCCTGATAGTGAGACCAGAGATTGGCTGCACACAGTCTGTTCTGAATTGTTTGGGCAGAGGGCCTACAGCAGGGGTGGGCAAACATTTTGATTCGTGGGCCACAATGGGTTCTAACATTTGACAAAGGGGCTGGACCAGAAACACATGGATGGAGTGCTTTGGAAACTATCAGGGTATTATTCGTTCATTCCATACCCGTTTTAGAATCCAAAATCGGAAAACAGATAACGATTTGTTATTCAATTTTTCGTTTTCAAATCAAAAATCCGAAAACAAACAACGGTCTATTTTTTGCTGTTTGATTTTGTTATGAAATTAAAATTAGAATATGAGAGAATGGAATTATAATGGGATTTTTAATCTGTGTATGGTTCGTTCTTTCGTTATTCTGTTACAAAACAAAATCCAAAAAACAAAAAAACGGACTTAATTTTTTTGTTTTTCTGTTTTAAAACCAAAACGGTAACAAAAATATTTAGTTCTCCACTCCTTATTGAACACTCGACATTCTTTGTCCACTTTCCTTTTCTTAGGTCCGTTCATCTTTACAGAAGGGCTGATGGGTCAGAGGGTAAAGTGCAAACGTGGAGTAATAGGCCTACGCTTCACCTCAACAAAGCCAATGTATCTACAGTGCGCCATCTAGTGGGAAACATCAGAATTGCAGGGGAAATAAAACATTAACAAGGTTAATTCAATTAATTTTTTCAAGTTCGGCGGGCCAGATTAAAACGTTTAATGGGCCGCATGTGGCCCCCGGGCCGTAGTTTGCCCATGCCTGGCCTACAGCCACATAGTCCTGCAACTCTGACTACAAATCTGGAAGTCAGCATGCAGTTCCTGAGTGCTGACAGGATGAGGAAATGTTTTTCAGGTGTTGTCTTCTCGGGATGCCCACTTTGCAGAACTCCAGCCTGATGTTGCACACACCCTACCCAAACCAGTCAAACCTGACAATTCTTGGAGCAAACCCCTCCTGACCGCTGTACCATGACCAATGCGCACAGGTACTGGCAATCAGGCTGGAATATCTGGAGAAAAATTGATGGAAATGGTTTGGCAGATTTATCATGGGTGCAACCCGCATACCCAGCTCTACTACTTATCCCACAAATGTATGTTCCTTACAAATATGGCACTATTTAAAAGGGAAGTGATGAAGCTTTAAAATATTATATATATATACAATATATATATATATATATATATATATATATATATATATATATATATATATATATATATATATATATATATATATATATATATCAACAGCTCTACTCTCAAAGCTTCACATTATCTGATATACCAGTTAATTTAAATTACTTATCTATATACTAGAAAGCTTCTTTGAAAACAAACACAAGAAAGTGTGGAAACTCTAACAGTCACATATAAATTATGTCATCTTGTTAAATAAACTCAGAGGTAAAGTTTTACACAAATTGTTGAGGTGAAATCATTTAACATTACATCATTTAGCCCACCTGCTGTTGCTTGTCTGCTCTATATAAATGTCTTCATGGCACCCAGCAACCTCAGCTACCACGATGACATCAGAAGAAAAATAAACCCTCATTATAGCTCTGACTTCACTGGTTGCTATGGAGGACACCATGTTTGCTGCTTGGGTTGTAAAAGTTGCTGTGGAATTTTCCTGAAGCAATGTAAAAAAAAATATCTTGGCATGGCTTTGTTTCAAGCTACACATGCTGTTGTTAAATTTGTTTTACAAGGCCCTGAAATGTTTTAAAGCCTTATAGATTTTGAATGTTAGAGTTTGGTTTTAGATATTCATTTCCTCATGATCATGTTGTGTTTAAATTTGGGGCTGTTTATATTACAGTCATGTCTGTAGACCTTTGTCCATGACATTGACCTTTTTGCACATGAATTCCTCACCATTGTAGTTAACAGCTGAAGTTGACACTCTCAGTCCTGTCCTCTTGGCCTAGCTGTTGCCCTCTGTGTGCACACAGGTCTCTGCTGAGGACATAGACACCCTGTCAAATATGTATGGTATTTCAGGCTGGCCAGTCTCTCAAAGAGAGCTGTTGTCCCTGATTTCTTCCATTCCCAAGCCAAAGCTGCACATCCTGCACCCACAGGCGGAGGGCTGAGGGCATTCAAACACATCAATGTCCTGGATGTCAATTCAGAAGAGGAATGCTGCTCAACAAGTGCCAGAAACACTTAGGAAGTGTATTTTTTTCTTGTTTCTTTGTTGATTTGTTTTTGTTTGTTTTTTTTTTATTGTGTGATCAAGCTTTTTGTCTGTTACTCTAAAGAGTTACTGGTATTTTATTTTAATGGGTGGAAAAATCAGTAGACCAGTACTGTTTCCAAAGATGCTACTATGGCCAAGATGTAACCAAATTTGGTACACTTTGCACACATTTGTCTTCATTGGAGTCTTGATTCTGTCCAAAATATTTTTGTAGGTCCAACAGTAACTATCCCTTTATCCTGAGTTTCCTGATGGGAAAGTAGCTGTTCAATTCCACGTTGTGATTCCCAGCTAGTTTCTAACTGCTACTGTTTTTTTTTTGTTTGTTTGTTTGTTTTTTAACTTAAACAGCTGCTGGCTGCCGTTAATGCAGAGATGAACCAGTTTAACTATTAGCCATGGTTTGTTTTTTTTGTTTTTTTTAAAAAGCCCTCTTAAAGGATCTGTTTCTCCAAGTCTTTCTTACACTCTTAGGGGCCCATATGTTAGAGGCAACGTGCTCAGAATGAAAACAGAGCAACACCTGTGGTGCACCAGATTATTGTGCCATGCTACGGGAACAAGCACCAAAGTTTTGATTCACTGAAAACTCAAGTGAAGTCAGCAGTGTTGTGGTACTATTATGGGGGGTACGAAAGCCTTCTAAAATAACTTTAAAAAAAAAAGACTATTAATAAATGCGTATTTTATTCATCACTGTACAATTATAAAAAAAATAGGGACTAAATTTGACCACACAAAACCACGCAAATATAAAACGTTTGATTGGTTTTCCATATTTCTTTGATGCCTTAAGACCAACTAGTTGACTGTACAAGGACAGCAATGATGTCTGTGGTGGAAGATTATACTTGGAAACACAGCAATATATGTGCATTGCTGGTCTGATGTTTGACTAACCAGCTAAATGACACGTCTTTGAAAATCAAAAAATATTAAAGTATCACAAGCTGAAAAGTTTGTGCCCCCCTTTTCTTGATAAGTACGAAAATGTTGAGGCTAGCATCAAACAGTTGACACGAGTGACAGTAGTTAACCATCAAACAACCTCAGTTTCTTTAGCTGGTAAAATTTTCTAAGAAGACTGGTTAAGGTAATCTTGGTATTAAATAAAATACTTACATTTTTTTTTTTTTTTCACTTGTGATTGTAAATTGTATTATTTCATGCATTGTTCTTTCTGTTTCAGGAGGTAGTCACAAATAACCCTTCTGGGGACAACTGCAAAGTTGGTTGAAGGATGTGGATCTGCCAAATGTCTTAATGTCAAATTGTAGTTGTCAAAAGCTTTGTGCAAATCAACTCTAAAGATGTTTCTTTTCTTGAAATACATGTGAGAAGAAAAAAATATATTTGGACGGCACCACTTGTCTGTAAAGCCAGTGTTCTTCTCGTGATTGAGGCCTGTTGTTGCTTACCACTACAGTGCTTTAATAAATCATTTTAAAGGGGGGTTTTGGTTAGACTCAGAATTGTCTTATTTTCAGGGACTAAGGTATTTCACAGCTGCATCATGTAAAACCACCATTGAAACAACAACTTGAATTGTTTGGTCTAAATGGACGAATTCCTGAAACCCTCAGTTGTGTAAGCCAGGTAGTGTTTAGTAGGCCATCCATTGATGCAAAATCCAGACCCAAGAGATGAGCCAAGCTGAGAAGCAATACCCAAACAAAAAGTAGTTGCTAGGTAAACACTTATGGGAGAAATTGGAGCTGAGGATGGAATCAGCAACATAATTTACTGGTACGAATTCAAATCAAAGAGCCAGTTGGATCCAAAGGTGAACATGTGTGTCTGTGCACTTTAATACAGACAGTCAACACACCCACACCGACGAGTCCAGGCTCATGAGACATGAAGGAATGTACTGAGGTCAGCAGTTGAGGAGCCCTGAAAACACCCCTGAAGAAATGAAAAAGCAGCCGTAGAAGGTCAACTAGCCGATTACCATGATAAGCATGTTTATTATCGGCATACAGTGATACTTTACGCTTTAATGGTGCATGACTGCAAATTGTTTCATCCTCCATAAAAGAAGAATCAGTGTAGCATGCAGTATTGTATTGATGTATCATCATCCCTTTATCACCATATGGAGTGCTGTGCATTCGTCAGTGCAGCGTAACCATATGGGAGGCAGGCCTTCTGGAAGCAGTAGCTAAAGGAACCATACACTGTCAAAGCAAAGTATGGCCCACACATTTTAACCCAGCAAGTAGAAGCTAAAAAAATAAGCAAGCCACAGGAAATGTATACACATAAACAATTATACACAAAGAGAGTGACAGCCACAAATAAACCCTAAGCTGGGACCACCTTGAATGCTTTTTTGACTCTTTCTAGAACGTCTGTCTACCTGTCATGATGCCATTATGATGAACAGTCCAGTGTTTGTATAGGTCAGGGGTCACAGTTCAGGCTCATGCTGCCATCATGTCATCTGGTCGCTTTTGACCACAGCTGTTACTGCTGTGTCATAGTCAGTTCAATATTTGCACCAAACACAAGGGTTTCTTCTCACTGACTTTTCTCTTATATCTCTAGGATTCTCTGAAGGAAAAGACCACCAATTTTTTCGCCGAGAGCAGGGCGGCTAAATGCAAAACCCTACACCCCAAGAGGAAATTAAGTTTTTCTGCCACCATTCTCCGGCCCCATTGGGGAAGAAAAAATGTGCAAGACAGTAGCTGTGTTCAAGCAGTCATGCGGTGTGGGATTTGGCAGGGGGTGAAAGTGATGATGACTGGTGACTTAAAGGTCATGGGGTGCCTAGGGAGGTGAGAAAAGGAGGAAGGGGTAAGCATGTGTGTGTGTTTAACTGAGGGGTGGGGGGGTGTCGAAAAGACTCAGAGGGGTTTAAATGAAAGTCTTATGTTACTCTCTTCTTATTTCCTCTGCCCATTCCTTTCTTCCCGTCTGTCTGAGAGGGAACTGACAAGGATTACTGTGTGCTAGAACAGCACAGCTTTGCCTCTATCTGCAAAGCACTCACACACTAATAGCAAAACAAGAGGGAGGTTTGAGGAATGAGCCTTATTCTGAAAAATGCTGTGATTTCAGAGCTCAAGTGCCAAAATAAACAACATGGACACGTAATTTGAAAAGCAGATTGATCCTTTGACCGACTTCTGTGAAAACTGTGGTGAAACTAGACACTGGCGAGTGCAAAGATGGATAATATAAGGCAAAGCAGACACGCGGATTGACTGGTGTTAAACTGAAGAGCAGCATGTGAAGTGAGGTGCTTAAAGACACATGTGCATGATGCAGAAGTGATCAGAGCCAGATGTGCAAAGATCACAAAGAGGAACAGGATCACTGCATGTAAATATGAAAGGCTGGGATTTTTGCTTGACCTGAAGTGGGGATGAATATATTAATAATGACCTTCACCTTTGACAACAAACCACAAGCGCAACACAAGTTTAGATCAGCTTCTGCTTAGGAAGTGAAGGCTGCTGACTTTGCCAATCTTGTCTCAGACACAGGCATGCCAACTGCTGGCACACAAGAGAATAAGGGGCAAAAGGCCATTTGGAGAGAGAAATTAGAGAAGTAAATACAACATGTGCAACAAAGTAGTTCTGGAGAAAAGAGAACCTCCATTCGCTAACTATTAAACCAAGGTTTTTCTGTATGCAGAGAACACAGCACAACAATATGGTGTAATGTTATGCTAGCTGTGATGAAAAAACTGTGCTTTTTATCGGTAAATGTTGATAATGCTACTGTCAGCTTCTTTGAGATTTCAGGTTAGAATTCACAATCAAGTTTGAAAAAGCTGGCACTAATCACAGACTCTAGAAGACTGACTATAATCATAGAAAGAAATCTCTATGTGCTGAAAGAAGTCTGGTACATTTTATGTTAGTTTAGTTATATCATGAATAGAGTTGAAAACAATGTGCAAAAGGCAGGGAAGGTCAAAGATTAGAACAGTAATAATGATAAAAAAAAACACAACTTGTGGCTATGACAGAGAAATCTGTAAAATTTAAGATGCAGTATTGGTAATAACACATAAGTTAGCTTATTTTAAAGAGGCTTACAAGCTAGAATGTTTTCATCAAGCAAACAATTCATCATCATTCTAAAGTTATCACTCTTGCTAGTCGACCAGAGAATAACTAGTCCATTATGTGATTGTTATTTTAATACCGTGTGCCTGAAATGGGGGTTTGTATTGACCTAGTGCAGCCACCTGCCACTAGCTATATCTCCAAATTAAGACAAATATCACAGTTGCAAACAACCACTGGTTTGATGTCAAATTTGAACAGAACTTTGCCTTGTTAATTTAAAATGCATATCAAACACAAGCATATGGATTAATATGTACTGAGGTGCTGCCTGATATGCTAACATTAGCGACATTTAGAAAACCTACTGGTACCATTTACCTACAGACTGTGAATATGTAAATACATTTAAGATAAGATGCTTAATTTTGATTGCTTTCTCAGAGATTTTTTTTTTTTTTTGCTTTTCTTGCCTTTCCACATTTTAATTTCTATCTTAAATACTAGCAGAAAGTTGCTAGTGGTCCAGCATTGCTGGAGTTATTACTGAAATATCCCCAAGGATAAATGAAGAAATACTGATTCTGACTGGCATGTGCCGCAGACATTACTCAAAATGTGAGTGTTCAACAGCATCTTTTCAACAGTTTACATTTTTTGCTTCTTAAAACCAATGTAAAAAAATATTATCATATTTTTTATTAACTTTATTGCTGTATTGTTTATAATTGATACAGGTTGGATCATGTATAGTAAGCATGATGTTATAGGGAGGAGCTGTCATAGCAGAATGGAACTCTGAAGGGGCTC
Source organism: Halichoeres trimaculatus (assembly GCF_033239565.1). Classification (NCBI taxonomy): domain Eukaryota; kingdom Metazoa; phylum Chordata; class Actinopteri; order Labriformes; family Labridae; genus Halichoeres; species Halichoeres trimaculatus. The sequence continues at coordinate 23,813,528 of NW_027437188.1, forward strand.
TTCTACCATAACAATCCCCTTATTATACATACCCTTTTTTGTGATTTATTTAAAAATCTCAAAAACAAAAAGGAAATCATTAATTAATAAACATAAAGAAATGTTATTTCAAATGGACATCCCTTGTATGATTTGATTTGACTGTGTTGTTGTCTTTGAAAGCACTCGGACTCAATGATGTTAACTCATTAGCTTGTAAACAAAGACCATGATGGGAAAGCAGTGTTGTAGAAAATCAAACAGTTCTCAGTGTTCATACATATTATTCTGGTGTGCCTTGAGCTTCAAATACAATGTACACTTTCCAGAGTGTGGACCATCATGTGAGGTGACAGCGTAAAATCCAGCATGTCTCATGAAAACCTTCAGACAGAACTCTGTCTGCTACAGATTACAACAGACAAAAATGAGGAAGTTTCTTCATGCTCTGTCTTGAGGGAGAGAGGTTGACGAGTGGAACCACTTAAATGAAAATAATGTTAAAATCTCACTCTGTGGTAGAAAGCGCTGTATGGACAGAGCATTGGAAAGTAGTACGTTCCAACACTGAATGGAATTGTACGCAATGGGGAATTTTTATATCAGTGAAGCATTTGCCAAGAGCATTTTCATATTTTTTTCCAGACTGGAACGTGAGGCTTTATTGCTTTGTGTTTCCAAGCAGGTTGCTTTTTCAGAAACAACATTGTTGTATGGGGACATACAGTTCATCTGTTGTGCAAGAATGTCTGTTAATATGATATATAATTACCTTTGTTAGTTGATCCATTCAGAAAATGAAGAAGAAGCTGAAATAGGAAATAGAAATGGGATGTGATCAGTGACTCATGTGACAAATACTTTTTGCTGTATGACCCTGTGTTCAGTTTTCCTGTTTTGTATAAATAGAAAATACATATTTGCCCAACAAAGGATGTTAAAATAGATTAAATTACCCTTCTAGATACACAAATTAAGTATGCATCAATAAAAAATATGGAGAGGCAGTGTCACGTTACAGTCTTCACTACGTCTTTTCATTGTAGAGGTCATGACTCAACAGGAAATAGAAAGGAGAAGAGAGAAAGTCACTCAAGTGTTTGCAACACTGGAACTGTGCAGACAGAACACATGGGTACACTTGGATCCCATTTGTACCAAACAAAGAAGAGAAAGGGACCAGAACCTGTGTGAGACCAGCACTTTGACCTCAATGGGACGCATATCAGATTAAATTCCAGGTCAGTTACAAATCTATAATCATCAAAAGTAAATAAATCAACAATCATCATAATAATTTTTTCTTGTTTTTTTCAGAAACATTATGGAGAGTTTTACAACCATCCCTCTGTTCCCCGGCAACCACAGCAGCCACAACAACACCACTTGCTCCCGCGACAACGTTTTAAAGACGGTGGTTTTTCCTGTCCTCTACTCCTTTCTCTTCTTAGTCGGGCTGACCCTCAACGGGGTGGCAGTTTGGGTGTTTTTTCGCATCCCTTCCAAATCTCACTTCATCATATACCTGAAAAACATTGTCATTGCAGATGTTATCATGACATTAACATTTCCTTTCAAGGTACGTATCGAGTCATCATTGCTCCTCAATGTACATTTTTGGGTACTTATAACCTCTATCTTGAGTCTTGAGTATCATTAATTAAGTAAGTGTTAATACTTAATTAATCAATGATTTTTACATATTTTGAACAAAGAATAGAGCAAGGTTTTAGTTATAACATCGTGAAACATTTATTTGAAGTGAGTCAACCCTGTTAAAGTAAGTAAAAATATTAAAATAAGGAATGGTGCAGCTAAATTTTTTAGCATTTTGTCAAAGTTACCAAAGGTGGCTTTCAATTTCATTTATCATAACCCAGCCATTTCCAAGTTTCTATCATCCATCTGCAATACCTGAATACTATTTGTAGTTTTACATGTTATCAAGAAGCTACAACAAAAATCATTTAACAAAAAACAAAATGAGAAGAAAGAGGTTTGCATGACCTTATCTGGAGTTTTTTTTTTTTACAATTGGAAACCAAAATGCCTTATCAGTTTATATGTGTTACGAGGGAACTCTTAGTTTCCCTTTTGGCTTGAAAACAATTTATTCAGAAATTTGAGATGTAACTTCTGTTCGAGGATCAATAAAGTATTTTTTAATCCAATTCTGATTCTGAATTTGGCATCCAACTTTTGTATATTTCTTAAGATTTTTTTTTAAATACGATAAGTGCATGACTATATTATTTTTCTTTTACTTTTATAAATGTTGTTTGGATTTTTTATTTTATTATTTTTTGTTTCTCTTTTTAATGTTGTTTTAATTTTGATTGTTTGTTTGTTTGTTTGTTTTGTTTTATTTTTAATCCCAGTTGTTAAAATGTACGTCTATTTAGATTTGTCAGTTTTTAAATCATTAATATGAAACTTTCATGAGTATAACAAATTGGTAAATTTCATCTCTATGACTGTTTCGTAAAATAGACAACCAAACTTAGTAATGTTTTTATATTTACAAACTGCTTTTGAATGTTTGAAGGAAGTGTGTAATAGCAAAGTCTCTTTTTCCATAGGTGTTATCAGATTCCAACATCGCCTCCACTGGGCTGCGTATATTTGTGTGTAGGGTTTCCTCAGTGCTCTTCTACCTCACCATGTACATCAGCATTCTCTTCTTTGGCCTCATCAGCATTGACCGCTGCAGAAAGACTCTCAAGCCGTTCAGGGGGACTAACGCTGCCCGACTGGCTCGCCGTAAAATCCTCTCAGGAGCTATCTGGACTTTTCAACTGGTTCTCTGTCTGCCCAACGTGATCCTGACAAGTAAACCCCCCAAGTCTCCAAATTTCAAGTGCAGTGACCTGAAGACTCAGGCAGGGCTGTATTGGCATGAGGTGGTGAATTATGTCTGTCAGGTTGTTTTCTGGACTAATTTAGTGACCGTGGTTATTTGCTACACCTTAATCACAAAGGAGCTGTACAAATCATACTCCCGTACTAAATCTCAAGGCTCTAGAGGAACTATTTGTAAAGCACAGAGCGAGGGAACAGTTCGAAAGCCAGGGCAGGCTAAAAGAAAGATGAATGCAAATGTGTTCCTGGTTCTGGCTGTGTTCTTTGTGTGCTTTGTGCCTTTTCACTTTGCCCGCGTGCCGTACACAATGAGTCAGACTCGAGTGGTGCTGTTTGACTGCAAACTCAAGCTCTTCTTCTTCCAGCTGAAGGAAAGCACGCTCTTCCTCTCATCCTCAAACTCTCTGCTGGACCCTCTCATTTATTTCTTCCTCTGCAAGTCCTTCAGAACCACACTGTTTAAAACCCTGAAGCTTTCACCTGGTACCTGTAGCTGGCTGCTGAAGAGGGGATCAGACACGGATACAGACAGCACGCCTATGAGAGACTCCACTGCGTGAACATAAAACCATTAGAACAACAACAAAAAGAGACCATGTTTAAAAGTGTTAAAACACTGTATGATCCACTAGAATCAGCATGTTGACTGACTGCAGTCTTTCCTATAAAGACACATGTTTATACACTGCTTTGAAAAAAACAAAACAAAAACAGCATTACTGTACATTTAAAACATGCACAATGAACATTGTGATTTGACTTTCTTGACTTGATTTGACATGTATGAACTCATACAAAGTTTGTTGAACTAAAAGACCAACAGGAGGGCACATGTGCATTGCCCTTTCTGTTCTCTTATGAAGTGATAGCATAACTTCCTTTGCTTTGTTTTCATATCTTGGAGAAAAGAAACCTGATGACTAATTCCCTGAAAATACATTGTGTTTTTTTAGTTGTAGAAGTATTTGCTAATACTTTTTTATGTTTAAAAAATAGGCCAAATAAATGGGATTAAACACTGTTTACATGTGTGATACTTTCTGCACCTCTCTGCTGCAAAACCTGGTTCTTATCTGTCTCAGAAAGTGACTATCCTACCACGAAAGTAAAGACAGGCCATCAGGGCTTTCTGTGGGACTTAAAGACTGTGGGTTGTATTACTGATTTGTATGAAAACCGTAGATGTCATGATTTGTATCAGTTCCTAATAATTCATAATGAAACGGTCAAAATGAGAAGTTAGAATGCTTCTTTCCTTTTATTGGTTCTGTTCATATGTTTGGTGTCAGTATCATAAGACTTGATGAAAATGTTTAGTATGGGCTAAAAATGCGTCATTTCCCAAGTTCTATCAACTGTGAAAAGAAACAGAGAACTTTTTTAAATAAATCTTGTGTTGATCTGTTTTGTTTAACAAAAGAACCATCTTTAAGTTGATATGTATGTATCATAATGTTTGCTTCTTTTACTGGTAGCTGCTGACAAGTGAGATAGTGTATAGTGAACAGGTGGTTATAGGAAACTGGAACCTGTACATGACATAGACAATAAAACATCACCAGATCCATGTTTATTTTTTGACGCTTTTGTTTTCTTGTATTAGTTGCTAGCACTTAGTGAGATATTATATAGTGAAGACATAGTTGTAGTGAATTGGAAACTCTTCACATGGGTCAAAAAACGATTGGTTAATTTAAAAATCATGATTTAACAAGTCAGTTTCTTTTACTAGTAGCCAATAATTAGTGGGATTATTTCTAGTAAACAAGTGTTTGTAGTGAATTTGAACCCCTGTAATTACTGTGCCCTGCTCACCCTGTCATGTTTTTGATGCATGATCCTTAACTTGTCTCATAATAATAATAATAATAATAATAATAATAATAATAATAATAATAATAATAATAATAATAATGCATTTTATTTATATTGCACTTTACATTTACACAATCTCAAAGTGCCACAGAATAAGAATAAGAATAAGACACAAATTAAAAACAAATTTAAAAGCAATTTAAAAACAATTAAGACACCTTAAGAAATCCTATCTGAAAATAGATTTTAGGAGTAACCACACGTCTTGGAAAGAGCTGTTTAGTTCATAAAAAGTCTGGGATTGGAAATACAGAACCTGAAAGTACTGACTGGGTGTCAAGAGACTTTGTCTCTAGACTGATTCTGCTGCATCATTATTCTGTGAAAAGGTTGATAAAGAGGCTTATACCTTTTGGGGGACGAGACCTGGATTTGTGGTGTAAAAGCTGAGATATCGGTGTAGCTTGAAAAAACAGGGTCCAGCTCAATATGTGCTATTTGAATGCTTTTCCTCCACAACAGCTCAAACTTCATGGATTTGCATCTTTCTGGTTGAACGGGCTCCAACCACCTCAGTCAGCAATCTTTCCAAGGTTTTACCTGGCCAGGTGTTAGAGTGGAAGCTAAGGACATGACCACTGGTGGTGAGTGACCTGATGTAGTCTTTAGTTTTACAACTGAGAATTGATTATTTTTTTCATGCTAGATTTGTAGTTAACTACACAAAGGTCAAAAGGCAGCTGACAAATCCAACATGGAATGAGTAATGAGAAAGTTTTTGCATCGTAGATGACTTGCATGATGTGTGACTTTGCTAGGATTGAAATGGCAATGAGCGCGAGAAAACTTTGATTGTCCTCTGAAGGAAAGGAAAACTACTTAAGCTTATCCTGGTTGATACAAGTGAAAGTAAACTACGGTCTTATGAAACCAAGCTGAGATTACATCATACTGCACAAAAGCTTTCATTGACTCACAATCAGTACAATGTTCACAGGGGGCTTTTCTTCTGCAGCTATAAGAATGGATAGGTACTTTCGTACTAACGTGTACTCTATATTTGGGTCCAAACAGAAACACAGAAAGCAGACAGCCGTAGACGTTTTAAGGCACTAAATGTAAAAGGGGCTAAAGGATTATGTTTTCTTAAATTGTTTTTAAATGTATTTATTTATTGATTGATTTGTTTTTATTTTGTGATAAAATGGTTGAAACAGTCTCTTTGTATGGCAAGGTGAAAACAAATCCAACAGTTGCATAACCCCCTTCAGTGTCAAAAGTGTCAGGTTCCAAGAGGCATTCAAATGCTCTGGTTGCGCATTCAAAGTTAAATCACTGTAGCAAATGTGATTCTAACTAATGATGAATGCAAATCAGGAACAGCGCAGAGCAGGTGTAGTCTACAACAAGATGTTGACAGCATCTGGTTCCAGTAAAATCTCACCTCACATCAGACTAATCACTTACTCCAAACCTCTGTAAACTATCCATTGGGTGTTATTTTCCTGACATTGCTACAGTTTGCTTTTATACATAACTCATGCAAATGTTTTGTGGAATATAACGATCAAACCAATTCACTTCTAAATCTCTAAAAGTACAGTTGACACAACTGATAAGCACATGAGTTGGAGTTAAGCATTCAGGGATTTTGCTGAAAATTACCAATGTGTACAAACTGTGATGTCTTTCTTTAACACGTCTGTTTTTTTTTCCAGATTTAACAATGGCAACCAACAACACTGCCCTCCTGTCCAGTGTCAGTTTACAATTCACCACTGTAAATGTGGCTGTTGCATGTCTTTACTTCCTCCTGTTCCCTGTTGCGTTTCTGTTCAACATGATTGCTGCCTGGGTTTCCTTGCACCTCTCATCCGCCTCGACCTTCATAGTCTATCTCAAAAACCTTGTGGCTGCTGATCTGCTCATGACACTGATGATCCCACCAATGGCAGCAAGTAAGCTACCAGGAGCCTCGGTGTGGTTAAAGATCTTTGACTGCCGCTACTCCTCTGTTGTTTTCTACTGCAGTCTGTACACCAGTATCACCCTAATGGGTCTCATCAGCCTTGACCGCTTCTTCAAAATTGTTCGCCCATTTGGAAAAGTTTTAGGACAAAGTGTTACGTTCAGTTTTGTTGCATCTGCTTTGGTTTGGGTGGTGTTATTTGGAGGTACACTTATTCCCACAATCGTTCTGACGGACCAGAGTCCTTTGAATACAACAACAGATTTCTGCATGTCCCTGAAAACTCCAGCTGGTGTGACCCTTCATAACTATGTGGTTCTGTGCATGGAGACCCTCTTCTGGCTCGTCGCCATACTGACCATGTTCTGCTACATCTGCATCACCTTGAGAGTCCTGCAGTCCTTCAGGAACTCTGGCAGCAACAACAACCAGGGAAAGAAGAAGACTAAGCTACGAGTGTTTTTGATTCTCTTTGTGTTTTCTGTATGTTTCATTCCCCTTCACATTATGCGAATTCCCTTCACACTGAATGAAGTCTTTCACATTGATGGCGATGCCCAAAACTGGGTGATTATAGGTCACAAATTTTGTGTGTGGCTCTCAACCACTAATGCCTGTCTGGATCCTCTCCTCTATATATACCTGTGCAGAGAGTACAGAGACAAACTGGTTGACATGATGAAAGATAAAGCAATCTGTCTTGGGTTGTATTCAAAAGAAAGAGAGGCAACTTCACAGTAAACAAAGACATTTGCTGGTTGAAAAAATGAACAACCCTGCGATACAGAGTAGTTGACATTATAGAAGAATGAGTCTGTTTGATATTTTATGCCTTAACAAACAATAATAACTTAGAATGAGCAAAATGGCCATTGCATTTTGTTTACCTTTTTGTTTAATGTTATGCTGCCCTCTAGTGTTAAGTCAGGGGTCTGTCCTCTAGTGAGACTTCAGAAATCCTCAGAAACATAGTGGGAAATGATTGAATTACAAAACATATATCACTAAGACAAATATTTCATATCTTAAATGTACATTTCTTAAATAAGTGGGTTCAACTCTTAAGTTTTTTTGCAAAATCCATGTCAAACTCGTAGGTCATGTGTCAGAGCATGTGCATTCTGGTATAAAGATTTGTACTTATGCACTCATAGAATTAAACTTTTTTCCTCCCAAGAATTCATGAATTATGTTTGATCCCTGTATATAAATATTACCATGAGATTGGTCAATAAATAAGAGGATTGTGGAAAGTAAAAAAAAATGCACCGACCCAGTCCTGGTATCGGGTATTGATCTGATAAAAAGCATGACAGGATAATGGGGGTGGAACGATACAATGAGCTGATCCAAAGGGCTCATCCATCCAGTTCAAGAAAAGAAAAGCCTGAAGTTGCTAAAATTCATTCTCTGTCTTGTCCGTGTATGTAAAAGAGATTGTGAAATTAATACTGGTATGGGACCAGTTTAACCATCAGTCTATACTAAAGCCAAAGTATTAGGAACTAAAAGGTTAGTCTGGTACATCAGTAGTTTTTGTTTCCCTTAACGGGATTTACTGACAAGTTATTAAACAGACAGAATGTAACACTGACACCTCTTTGTGACCAAAGCAAAAATAGATACTTGACAAGAAAATGGAGAACTCAGGCGCCAGGCAAAACTATTCTTAGCACACTGCAGAAACAGCAAAAAGTTGAAAACACCAAAATTGACACAATCAGAAAGTTCCTCACATGAGCTTTAAGTATTGGTTCCTGGAATTTGTGATCTGCAGATACATTTTTTTTCTTTTCACTTTCAGTTTACCATCTTATGTAGTTTCTTATTTTTTGTGACTTTACAAAAACATAACTGAATCCCATAAAGTTTAAACGTTTTGTTTAAATGCTTGAATAAATGTTCAGACTTATTATCCCACAATAGTTCTCATACATCTTGTATCCAAGTTCAATAACTTCCTCATGAAAACGCACTGCTAAGTTCCAAAAGAATAATTAAAAATATTTGAATGGATGACTTTTATTAAGTTTTTCTTCTCCACTTGAAATAATTTAATTATCTCCAATAACTCTTTTTATCTTTGAATTAAACTAAAATTTCAAAGGAATATCTCTGATGGCCGGCACGGCACCAACTTTAGACACCTTTTTTTCTACCTGTGAGACTGAAATGGGGCTTATCATTGATTCATCAAGGGGAGCTGTTCTGCAGTGGCCTGTTTGGTTTCTCTGATCACTGAGACCACCTGTTGGTCAAATGATGACATTGCACCATGTGCTCCAGAATCAGCAATGGGACTAAATGCAACCTATCCCTTAAAGTGATCTAAAACATATACCGCAAAAAAGAGCTTGCTTGGTTTTTTTTTTTTTTTAAGAAAAAAAGGCTATCACAAATTCAATGCAACAAGTCTTTAAAAGATTCAGTTCAGTTTCTTTCTTCAGCCTCAACAAGCACAATGATGGTGGGGCAGCAGGGAAACATGATGGGTAGTCTTTCAAATGACATTCAGGCCTGAGACCACATTCCCATTAACATACATTTGTTATGTTGATGACTCCAGAGGATAGGGACGAGTATAAGCTGAGGAGGAGACTTCAGGCTACATATCTGTAAAATGAACAAGAAGACGCATAAATTCTGCTCAACTTAACATGAAAAGTCAGATGGAAAATATAATATCTTATATAAAGTCTGAAGGAAATGTTAGGGATTGTAAATCTATTCCGCCTCCTTTTTAATTTGGCAGCAGTGAACATTGTGTACTTTGATTTTGGCTGAAGACCAGTAAGTTTTTCCTATTTTTGCATATGTTCCAAATTGTCTCCTCACAGCTGAAATGTTGATTTGTTTGCTAGGTAAATCAATGGTGTTTCTTAAACACCTACTGTGGGGGAACATGCAGACTGATCCATCCTGTAGCCTTGGGTCTGAGGGGGAGGCAAGTCAAGTCATCAACTGTAAGTTTATTATTATCAAAATGTACTTCATCATCACATTTAGATCTTAATTCAATAGTTATCTGTTGGTTTTGAAGATGCCTCTTGACATCAGTTTTGTAATGTTATATGGTGAGGACAAATAGAGTGTGCTTACAAAGTACCAAAAATGGTGGTCACACAGCTCATAACATTATATATTAAAAATAAAATGAGTACTACTGCAAATATTTTGAGTTTGAACTACTCATAATCTTTTCCACTTTCAAAGCAAAAAAAAAAAAATGTACTCAGCTTCTTTTAAGCTACTCCCTTGCTCCTTTCCTTCTCAATATCTAGATATTACTCTTTAGAGATTGACATGTGTTTGATTGAGCTGGTTTTTTGATTTATTTGTGAACCTGACCAAAAACAAACAAACAAAAAACAATAACAATAACAAAAAATAAATAAATTACAATAAACAAAACAAAAAATTAAAAAGCTCTGAAACTTATTGGGTAAATAAAAGTCTGTCTATTTTGGTCCAGGTAAAACAAAATAGGGACCCAATGGTTCAGAATTAAATGAGTGTATCCAACTTTTGAATTTATATGTCATAGAAATAAGAATAGAAATATTGCTGTTTTTTAAAATAGGGACTGCATGGTCTGTGAACTGCCCCGTCACAACACTGTTTGTCTTTGTATAGTCTGTAACCCTGGCATAATCAACCAGAAGACCATGGACCCAGAGTTGGATCTGTTCAACGACAGCGAACAGGGTAAGTGCAGAACTCATAGAAGCCCACCCTGATTACCATTAATAAAGTATGTCTTATCTTATCTTATCTTATCATGACAGTGAAATAAAACTCTGTTTTGCCCAACTTGGTAATGTTGTGACCGTGTGTTCTCAACTGTACTTTCATTTTCAGGTGCAACGCCGTCACTGAATCAAACAACACAAAATGAAGAGATTTGTGACAGTTTCATTTATGACCCACATATTGCCCCCATTCTCTACTTCCTTATTTTCCCCTTTGCTTTATTGCTGAATGGTGTAGCTGCCTGGGTGTCCCTACACCTGAAATCTGCCTCCACCTTCATCGTATACCTGAAAAACCTAGTGGCTGCTGACATTGTTATGACTGTGATCGTCCCAATCAAAGCAGCAAGTGACCTCCCGGAGGCATCAAACCTACTTTTTGCACTGTCATGCCGTTATTTTAGTTCCATCTTCTACAGCACTCTGTACACATGTATCGCTTTGTTGGGCCTGATCAGTCTGGACCGTTTCTTTAAGATCATGATGCCCCACAGCAAAGTGTTCAGTAATTTAACCCTCAGCAAAGTGGTGTCTGTGTTCGTGTGGGCCATACTCTTTGGGGGCTCAGCTTTACCAAACATCATTCTAAGTGATAAATCAGTCGCTAACTTGACAGAGATCGGCACTTGTATGAATCTGAAAGAGGCAGCTGGGCTTTCAGCACACGAAAATACGGTGATTTACCTGAATGTGTTTTTCTGGCTCGTCAGTGTGGTCATTGCGGTTTGCTACATTTGCATAACAAACAAAGTCATTCAGTCTTTCCGAAACTCAGGCAGCAACAACAACCAGGGGAAGCAGAAGATCAAACTACGCGTCTTTCTGGTTCTCATTGTGTTTTTTGTGTCTTTCGGACCGTACCACATTGTCAGGATTCCCTACACTTTTGCACAAGTCAACTATACTTCCACGTCCAGCTGCAGTTATCTGTTAGGGAGGTTTGCCAAGGAGATCAGCCTCTGGTTTGCCACCACCAACATCTGCATGAACCCACTCCTCTATGTGTTTCTGTGCAGGGAGTTCCAGGAAGAATTGAAGTTGCTGATGAACCGTTGGTCAGTTTCATTTAATGCCGCCACAGGAGGGAAGGCAGACAGCACTATACCACAGACTAGACTCTGACAGAGTTTGTGTGGATATCAAGCCACAGATTCCTGATTATTAAGATGAGACCAATGTCTCTACCTCTCCCCACTGTACAAAAGCGACGCCAAAACTCTTCCTGTGACAGGAGCTTACATAGGTCTGCACAGTAGAGATTGTCTCTTAAAATCATTGGTGTCAGTGAATTATATGAAAAATCAATGTAAAAACGTGCAACACTAAGGACACATATTGGGCAGCAATCAGCAGATTGTTTGCACTGTGGTGGTGCATCTGTGTGCACATTCTCCTAACTCTATGAAACTACCAACCAGGAATAAAAAGGAGCTGGTTGGAGGAACGTTGGGAAGATGCAAAAACTGTGTCTCTCACTTGATTCTGGCTATCTGTTATGTTAACAAGTTAGCCTCAGTTGGCATAACCAGCTTCACCTTGTGGCATACTTAAGCTCAACCTTGTTTGCTAACAACAGTTTGCAGTGGTATTTAGGGAAACCCCTCCCCTCTTAAGATTCAAACAAGCTATTTAAGCAAGTGATTTAAGTTATTTTTCAGACACAACATCACCAACCATCATCTCAGCCTCTAATTTTGCATTCATGTATATTCACGTTTTAGTTATGACTACTTCCCCTTTTAGTATCTCGAGTGATATTCATACCCAGATTTGTTTTGTTCAGTTCTGCATCAAAGAGAGAAATTTTGACATGGGACCTATTGGGGATTCCTTGACTTTAAATTGACTCCAAGTGGACACTGGAAGAACTGCAGTTTTTGCCACCTCTGCATTTGCCCCTTACCCCAGCAGTGGCCAGATTGGTATAGACCAGTAGCTATTATGCTACCAGTACAGCAGAGAGGATTCTTGTGTCCGTTTGCTACAGACCCCTCAGACTAAACTCTAAAAAATAAAAATGTTAGCATCCGTCAGGATAATAAGAAGTATTTGTAAAAAAAAAAAAAAAAAGAGAGACCATGTTTGAGAAAAGTTTCCTCTCCCTGATGGTACTTTATGTCATCAATTGTTTTGTAAAGTGTACAGTTCTGTTTTTTTAATACATCTAAAATTCCATCTTGCAAGGATAAATGTTCAAGTCTGCTTTTACTTGTAAACCTGTTCTCAAGCTGTTTTTATTTTTTTCTGTGGCCTGTCACAGTTTAGCTTTTTTAACAATTGTGAAACTGCTGACACTAAAACGAGGAGTCAGGGAAATACGCAGTTTGAGGGTGGTTCTGCTGTTTTTACACCAGCTAACCACAGTCTATTTGTAGTTAAATAAGAGTAAGGAAAACAAAGCCTTACAGTAGGATAAAGTCTGTAAATAAGGCTTCTATGCAAAGCAGGATAAATCTATTCAAGATTTGCATTTTACATGACAAGGCAGATAAGGTTTATTTCTATAAAACTCTGCAGATGTGTTTATCAGACAATATCAGTGCTGAAATTGGAAAGTTGTCTTAATTATAAGCATAGAAAGATTCTTCTGTTAAATCTTCATTCTATGGTAACTTTGATAATTGACAAAATCTTCTCAGCAGATTTTCCTGTATAAGATGATTTCATCTCTCTGTGTGTGAATTTTTTCAATCATCTGGAGTTGTACCATCATTACACATTTAGGCACAACTTTTTCACTTGTTTGTTTTTTCATGAATGTGAAAATAAATAAAACTGAAGGTTAAAAGTGACCTCTTTTGTTAAGATTTGATTAGACCTGTTTTAACCTTTGCAAAAAGGTTTAAATTGTGCAACAGAAAAACCTGAAGTTTGGTAAATGTAGTCATGTGTAGTTCCCCTAGAGTGTAAGGTTACGGTGACCTAATAAAAGCCATTATGTGTACAAATGTACCGTCTTTGTTGGTCAGGAATTTACATGTTTCGTTAGTAAAACAAAATCTGATGAAACAACAACATGTCATGGTCAAAAGAGTTCACAGTTCACTTGAAGTTTGTTGATAACACACGTCATTTCTCAGATACTCATTTCCCCCCATTGGTTATATTTCCTGGTCCTTATCCAAGTGAACTCACACAGGATGTGTTCTGTACTATTTTTAACAAGATAACACAAAAGGGAATTGAACTTGAAGACTAAAACACAGTCAGAAATATGAAGGTCACTTTTAATATCATCAGTCACTTAAACTGTCACGTATGTGTTGGTATTGGTTATTAGTTATTAGTTATTAACTCCCTCAAAAACACACCAAATACATGTGGTGTAGTTAAGCAGCTTATCTTTTATTTCTGGCATTGCAGCGCTTATAGCTAATGTATTTCAATAACCACTAAATGCAAAAAGGATTTAGCTCAATGTTCATGTGAGTTTCTGTGAATAAAAGCCACAACCATGACACTGATATGAAAAGAAAGACAGACAGATGGAGGTGCAGTATGTAAGCTGCAGCGCTGGTGGTTGGGGGTGGGAGGTGGGGAGGTTGCATTTGGTCTATAGATGTGGATCAAGCACCAAGTCCACAGCTTTGGTGTTTCTGCCTGTCAACTGCCACAGAAACTGACGCAAGCCTGCGGAGGAAGGGGGGACTGGCACGGAGCAGAACAAGGCTCATGGCAGACAATCGGAACAGGAAGCAAGGAAGGAAAGGGGGCTTTCACCCGGAGGAAGACTGGCAAAGTCGTTGGGATTGTGACAAGACAGGCACACAGTAGCTGCAGAGACCACCCATTGTAAGAGCATCAAACACACACATGCGCTTAAAGAGAGAGTGTGAGTGAGAACGTGTGTGTGTGTGTGTGTGTGTGTGTGTGAGTGAGAGAGAGAGTGTGTGTGTGAAAGAGAGAGAGAAAGAGAGAGCGCAATACTGAGTAACACAGACAGGCTAAAAGCCGTGTAAGGCTGCAGGCTCTATAACTCTGGCTCAACTAAAAAACTACAATAACACTGAGAAGTTTTAAATTTGGGGTTTTCTGTTTTTCATCAACTTCCTGTGAATTGAAAGGAGAAAAAGGAAACGATATCTCTTTCTTCCCTTTTTTGAAATAGTGTTTATTCACTGCTTTCTTCCTTAGTCTTCTCGCCTCCTGCAGTCTCAGACCATAAGGACACAATAGAAAGGTAAGACTCAATTATTGTAAATCGTTCAGATTAAACATTAGCCTGAGCTGGGCACTTTTTAATTGTAACAAGCCTAATTAACATTATACACTTAGTAAAAGAGGCAGCAGTTGAGCAGTATTGTATGTCTTGGCTGCCATGGCACCTGCTTCAGGGCTCAGTGTTATTCAAAGCAGTTAAGTTTCAATGTAAAGACAGCACACATGGCAGATATACTGCCTGACGGGGGCCGGGGACTCACAATGAACAAACTGAGTGGATTGTTTTCAGATGCACTCTGCAGTTACAAAGAAACTTTTTCTTCGGGCATAACAGTATTAAAAAAAAAAAAAAAAAAAAGGTCTGAAGTTGCTTTACCTCAAAAGTTTAGATTTTCACACTTAATATTTGGCTATGAAAAAAGTCAACTATGCACTGTAAAAACTGAAATCTAAGCAAATTTTTGCGCTACTTTTAGTTAAAATCATTGCAAAAGACTTAATTGGCCATGATATCTGAAGACTAAAATGACACCTGAACTATATGTCACAAGAAAAAATAAAAACAGTCAATTTGGCAAGAAAAACATTCATAATTATTTTCTTGATATAAGAATAATGTCTTACTATTAGAAACTACTTTTTATTCTTTAGACACAATTCAGGGTTAATTGTTGTCTTATAATATCCCATGGTAAAAAAATAAAATAAAATAAGACTTATAACTGGGGATGGGTACCTTTCACATTTGAAATAATATGGTACTGATGCCCAGTACCTGGCAACTGGAATTAGTACTCAACGATACAAATTTTCGGTACTTTTTTGTGTCGTAAAAAATATCAATTTGTTAAATAATATAATGTATTTTTTTTTCAAATTAACATATTTATTCTTCAAAATATAACCTTGTTATGCTGTGTTAATGTCCAGCATGGGAAATGACCTACTCTTCCACTGCCTCACAGTCACAAGGATGCATTCAGGTACCTAAACATGGTACCTTTCGATTTTACATGAATCAGTACCCAGTACTTTTGACAGCATTTGGTCAGTACCTATAAAAGTACCTTATCCGGAACCCATTCATACTTAAAAGCTCATATTAAGTCTAAAAGGACATTTTGTAGTTCAAAAGAAGCCATAACACTTGTTTAGATTTCCTTGTTTTACAGTGTGTAGTTGACTTTTTGTTGTTTTATCTTCTTTTTTCATGTGTGTGAAGTTTAAATTTGAGTCACATTTTGATGAGGTAAAGCCAATAAATGCTCTATTTCTGGGTCTGCATAGTACAGTTGTTTAATGAACCCAAAAATGTCTTATCAGAATATATCTCTTCCTTAAGACAAAACTTTTTAGCTGCTTGTATGTGTATGTTTCTCCATCCGACACCCATCCCATTGTCTCAACCTCTTGGTCTCCTCCACAGGTCCACCAAAGGTTAAAAAAATGAATACCAACCTATCAAACACGACCATCAAGTGCGTCCGGGACACCAGCGTGACAGCCGTGGTTTTCCCTTGTCTATACAGCATCCTCTTCATATCTGCCTTGATACTGAACTCTCTGGCTGCATGGATCTTCTTCAACATCCCCAGCAACTCTACATTTGTGGTCTTTCTAAAAAATGTGGTAAGAGACACTTTCTTTATAAATTCCCCAGTCAGTTCAGGACAGAGAAAAAGAAAACCTTTTTTTTTTTTTTTCTTTTGATTAACAGGTGGTAGCCGACTTGCTCATGACTCTGACCATCCCTCTGAGAGTCTTAAGCGATGCAGGCGTGGGTTCCTGGCAGCTCCGTGCCTTCCACTGCCGATACTCTGCTGTCCTCTTCTACATCACCATGTACATCAGCATCCTCCTGCTGGGCCTCATCAGCTTGGACCGTTACCTGAAGATCGTCAGGCCCTTTGGGAAGTGTGCTCTGCAGCAGGTCCGTGTGGGTCAAGTGCTGAGTGCGGTCATCTGGGTGGTGATGCTCTCTCTCGCACTGCCCAATGTAATTCTCAGTGATCAGCCACCACGGGTGTCTGGAGGAAGGCTGAAATGTACCTCCATGAAGAGCAAAGCCGGCCTGCTGTGGCATGAAGGGTTCAACTACTTCTGTCAGGTAGCTATCACATCAAACCTCAACTCAACAATTTTGGGTACATGGTTATTCTTTTATTAATTATTTTATCAATCTTTTGTAGGTAGCTGGTGGTAAAAAAAAAATGGTAATGGTAAAAAAAAAAAAAAAAAAAAAAAGTTTCACACTTTGTTTTCATTCTGTTGATTGAGGTTAAATTTAGTCACCATATTTAGTCAGTGGCGTGTTTTAATGCAAAAACTTAATCTTGTTTATCCAATCTGGATGCATTATTACAATCTAAGCAACATTCCTGTTTAAAATGTGACAGTACGTTAAGTTCAGACCTTGGTGTTTAAATCTAGGGGGGTAAAAGTGAAGACAGTCTTAAGAAAAAAAAGGAAAAAAAAAAGATAAAGTAGGACTAATTTAACTAAAAAACTCTGCTCAGACAAATCAAAGAGGAATTAACTTTCACATTTGTGTAAGAAAGTACAGCATATTAGGGCCGTGGTTTAAAAAAGGAGCTGGCTGGTAATTGTAGGGGTAATTCAATTTGAGTGTAAAATTTATCAGAAAGGGTGACAGTGAGAAAAAAACAGCTAATTTTTGTGTGAATAAAATGCTAAACTTGTGTGACAAAATATTGAGAAATAGTGCAAAGAAATTGCAGCTGTGCATAAAAAAAAAATAAAAGAGTTTTGCTGATGAATAAAGGAGAAAATTTTAAGGGGAAAGATTTATTTTGCTTATTTGCACAAAAAGTTTGCAAGAAGGAGCTTATGGGGTAAAGAAGAATGAAAAATGGCACAAATGGTGAGGATACATTTGACAATTTGGTGTGTTTTTTTTTTTTTTTGAGTTGTTGATTTATATCCCAAAAGGAGCAGATTTGTGCCAAATAAGTTGAAAATTTATGAAAAAATAAAAAAATAAAATTAAAAAATAAAATTAAAAAATAAATAAATAAATAAATAATAATAATAATAATAATAATAATAATAATAATAATAATAAATAAGAAGAAAAGCAGCTAATTTGTTTGGAAGTAAGAAAAATCATCTCAGAAAAGAAGAATTCATTTGGTTGAAGAAGAAAAATGCAAATTTTTATGGAAAAAAAGGAGCAAATTTGAAAAATACTTGAAAAAGAAGAAGTGAAGGAAGGCGCAAGATGATGTGAAATAATCTTAGAAAGTGGTACCAATAGAGATCAAGTTGCAGGAGCAGTGACAGAAAAACTGTAATTTTTAACAGTTAAACATTTTTCACTCTAGATGGAACAAATGAACTTCCTTTGTGAAATGAACAGTCGGTTGAACAGGCGTGTCAGAGGTGTTGTACAGGCTGGCTGTTAGGAAGAGATGGGAAGGCATTCATTTTTCAGTTTCTGATTTGGAGCTTTAACGTTTTTGAGCTGTCAATCATCTAATCTTACCCTGAGAAAGAATTAAATGTATGTTATATAACATTAATATGTTCACTGACACAGCCTTCACAGCTAGACTGCATTATGTGTCACATAATTAGAGTATTTCATGACAAAATATATGGCATGTCGGATCATTACTGAAATGATGTCCATGTGTGTTCTACAGGTGGTATTCTGGGGCACGCTGGCCTTGATGGTGGTTTGCTACACATTCATCAGCAAGAAGGTTTATGAGTCATACAAAGCTTCAAAGAGTAAATCTCAAGCTGCAACTCGCCGAACCAAGGCAAAGGTGTTTGTGGTGGTGGGGGTGTTTTTCATCTGCTTTGCCCCATTCCATTTTGCCCGTGTGCCCTACACTCTGACCCAGACGGGAAGCATGGCGAGTCACTGCAGAGCACAGAACGCTCTCTACATCGCCAAGGAAACCACCTTATGGCTGTCAGCCACTAATGTGTGTCTGGACCCACTCATCTATGTGTTCCTGTGTAAGGTGTTCAGGAAAAGGCTGACTGCTGCCATTTGTCATAAGCAAATCCACAAAGGTACGATGGAGTCCCCCACAGCCACGTCAACCCAGATGGAGATGTCACAGTTAGCCCAAGACAACCGTCTGTCAAGTAACGGATTGTCACAGTAACAGACAGGACAATGGACAAGGGGACACAATTAAAAAACTGTAACTGTGAAGACAGGAAGATGCCTTAAGGGATGTGTTATTTCATGTGTATATACGATTTGAAACTGTAAAATATTATTGCTAATGCAGGTTAACAGAATCATCTGAATCAGCTTCAGAAATGAAAGTGGACAAACACACCCATTACCAACAATTAGTTCTGTTTCTGTTGCAGTACTAACCACAAAGCACTTTTATTTGCTTCGTCATCCAACATGTTTCCTTTCTTATGCTTCCTATCATGTTCTATTTCCTCTTCTCTAATCTAGTTAAAACTGCACTTTCCCTTCACCAAGTCTTGGCTGGTGGAGTGTGTAATCAGCCTCCAACGATTACACAACACGCAAACAACACACACACAGCACAGAATGATAAAGAAAGTAGGAGTACATGGATACTGGCTGAAAGCCAAAATGTCTGTGTTTTAATAACAAAGACTTTAAAAATTAAATAAAAGTCATATTTTAGATACTACAGTTGCATGGTGTTTCACTTGTGTGCATGAAATCTGTCAAAAATGACACCGGTCGTTCTTTTTTTTTTATCATTATACAGTTAAACAAAGTACAACCCAAAAAGCAGGGTCATTTTAAAACTGAAACAAACTCTGTTCCATAGTATCAAAAATAACCAAAGCTCATGACAGACATAAAACAGATCTACACTCGTATCTTCAACCTTAATCTGCCACAAACCAATGTAAGCTATAAGCTGTGGTCAGTCGACCTAGAATTACAGAGACAGCACCTGCGAAGAAAACCAAGTTGAAGAATTTTTAGTATGGTCTTACCTCTGTTTGTTTTGTAGCGGTTTTACTCTGAAAAACTAAAATGTCAACACGTGGGCACAGTCGGTGGTTAAGTGCAAGATTTTGCCTCTTTCTACCTGTGTGTGTCTCTGCTCTGCCCCCTGTCACAGCAGCTGTTTTAGCTAAGCTGGCAATCTCTGTGAATCAACAAACAATACATACGACATTGTAGAGGAAGACTGCATGCAGCCTGACACCTCCTATCAAAATTACCTACACATGTGTCTTGTGATTGGTCTGTTGAGCATTTTAGGAATAACTCGAACATTTCACCCCCTCTGGTGTCTACTCTAAATCTTTCCTTGCAACAGTTGCTATATTGTATATGGCCACATGCATCCCCATCACTTTAACATAATGTGCTCAAATTTACTGTAAAGAGGTAGAAAACGTCACTATCAGCTCTACAGGTTGAAATCAAAAAGTAAAAAGAAGTAGCATAAAGGAAGTCCAGTGCAAGAAGAAACAGCAGATAGAGACACATGGGAAACCACAATTGCTGCCTGCATGCACAACAGAAGTAAAGCAACTGTGGGAAAGAAAAGCAGCCAATGAGAAGTGAGAGTGAAAACTGCAAAGGCAAGATCCTTCACACAAATGTGCTAATGTAAGGTTTAAGTGACTTGTAGTACAAAAAAAAAAAAAAGAGCTAAAAGACATGTAAGATATGACGAAATAAATGATTTTTTCTCTTACTTCAGACATGGTAAACATATATATTATGAAATATGATGCTTGATTGGTATTTAACCCTTTAACTTTCACTCCTTTAAACCTGTTTTCGTTCACTCTTGAAAGGGATATGAAGTCTGTTTCATTTTTAAGTCACTTGTGATAGAATAAAGCAGTTAACCAAGAAAAAGCGACTCACACTCTCTGGCTGGAGGTTAGACTTTCCATAGAACTAAATGTAAACCAAATCTTACAACACCCAGTGAACCTGCAAGCTTTTGGAAAAAAAGCTTTTCACAATATTGCAGTAGCCTTATTGCCTCATTAATTTTTGAACTGAAGAAGAGGAGGAAGAAAACACATAAAAAGGGGAATAAATTGACTTTTTCCAACACTGCAACAGCTCGAAGACAGGTTTCAGGACATTCACAAACTGGCTCTGCAGGATTAATGCCACCTCCCACATAATTTACAGTCATGTCTGCATGTGGCTCTGATTAATGTAATAATGAAATATGATCTTCCTCCATCCCACCCTCTGTCTGCTACGACAGAGCCTGATATTTGGGCAGGAAATTAATGAGCTTCACAACGGTCTGAGCGGCTACTGCAGCCGGGGGAAGGACCGTTCGTCACCCTCAGATTAAATCCTCTGACAGATGACCCTGCAGTGGTGAATTATATGAAATTCTAAATGACATTCATGGAAATTAAATAAACCCTGGAGATAGTGATGCCAAGCAGTATGCACCAACACAGCTACAGAGACAGAGGAGCTGGATGAATACGGGGCAGACGATGGAGGGGACCGACATGTTTAATGTAAGCTGATGTGTGTAAAGGGTTTATGGAACAAGGTAGTACAGCTCGCATGTTATAAAAACCTGTCAAGTTTACATGTAAATGATGCAAATCAGCAAAGATTTAGTAACAGTAGCATGTAAAGACATTCCACAGGAAAGACTTTGAAGCAGCTTACTGGAGCTTAAGCCTTAGGTCCAAAAGCAATTACGAGATAAAGTTAGAAAAGAAAAATCAAACCGAGCATGCATATCTCACTCTTCTTATAGATTTAGATATATATTTTCATTAGAACCAAACCCATAAACTGAGAAAGATCTCAAAAATCAGCAGGCAAAACTCAGCCTCAACTTTAAACATCGGGGGGAGCAAGTCACGCATAAAGTGTAAAAAAAAAAAAAAATTAAAAAAAAAAAAAGTGGACGTCACCTTGCTCAGCTAAAAGTGAGGCTGCCACTGAAACTGCTCCCCCAGAACACTTCCTGTAGTAAAGGTTAAAAAATCTGTCTCTTCATTCCGAATGAGCTGTGGTCAAACTTTACAAAATTAACAAACCACAGAGAAATGTTTCTCACATCCAAGTGCTGTGATTCAAGTCCTCTTTTTTTCTGTTAAGTTTTGTTTTCATTAGTTATTGGACTTTTCAAACTGGGTTGTACATCATGTTAACAATGACTGACAGTGGCCATTCCTGTGTAGTTTTTTGGGGGGTATAGTCAGATTTGTCTGGAGGGAGAGCCAAGAAGACATTAGACTTTCAAAAGGAAAAAAAAAAATTTTCACCATCTCTCATAGTCTCTACTTGCACTGACTCTGGCTGACCATTGGAAGCACCTGAGATGGGGTATTTTGTCTTCCAAACCATTCAGTTGTAAAAGGTGGAGTTACACTGTCTACTCTATATACAGTCTGTGGTCTGCCAAGTCTCTAAAATACGCAATAATAAATTATGGCCACTAGAGGGAGAGAAGAAGCAGACAAAAATCAGCACAGAAAATGTAGACCCAGTCACGATCCAAGCCCAAAAGCAGCATGACAAGCAAGGTCATAGGATATTGTCTGACTTTCCCAATAAGCATAAAAGTAAAAAACTAACTTGACAGTGTTTTAAGTTTATCAGTAACAATACAGTATGCCCACAGTTTTTCAATGAACACATATAACTATATATCAAGCAAAACAAATAATTAAGATAGAGATCAAATGTGAAGCAGGAAAAACAATTTTTGTTTTTGTTTTGGAAATAGTAATTAAATGCCAACCCACATCCGAGTCTTTACAGAAGTCAGCAACAAAATAAAAAAAAGAAGAAGAAAGAAACAGTGGCATAGTTTTTATCATGTCATGGATTCTTTTTACATTTCCATCATAAGTGCAAAAACAGCTGCTGGTGGCTTGTAGCCTGCTGTAGCTTGGGTTAGCCCAAGGCAAACTCCCCAAGACAAATGGGCTCATATTACTAAGACACTGGCTGTTTTCCAAACCACCTACTATACAAGCAGTGCCTTCTGCAACGATTCAATTTTACCTATTGTGATTCTGCAACAGGACTGTGAAAAGTTGGACAGATGATTCGCCTCTCATCCAAGATGTTCTGTTGAGTTCTGTTGTTGGAACTGATAAAGCGCTTTGGATCAGGGGTCAAACATCTTCCAACTCTGTACAGTCCAGTCGCCATGTTTTTTCAAGCCTTCAGAATAACCATGGCCTGGATAAATGAGAAGCTACATGGACATACCAGAAATAACAATCCCATTTTGCAACCGTTCACAGGTGTTCTCCTGCTATTCATTGATTTCAACAATCAACCATGTTTGATCCGTTCCTGTCCCTTCCCTCTGGCCAATATGGCAACCATTGAGTGTGAGCAGCGTCCACCATTCCACACTAAACTTATGAGTCTGTTCACAGCATTTCCTGTCAGGTGGGTCATGTCCACTGTCCATAGCATCTTAAAATCACACTTAAGTAAAAGTAAATATATTATGACATAATATAAATTTGATTAAGAGTAAAACTCAGCGTCTTTCAGGGGGCTTTTTTCAAGTGCCAAAGTGAGCCTCTACCAAATGAACACATTTATTTTGTGGACCCCTCTCCCATGAAAATAGAAGTAACATCTATGTTTTCATACCTTTGGTTGGATGCTTTAAAGATGCTAACCCCTCGTATGGGTCTCTCCTGCTTAATAGGCGTAATTTTTCTCCATATGCCTTTTCTTGCTGGCTGGTTTTAGTGTGATCCGTGCATTTTTCCACATTTGTAGGCAGATAAGACATCTTGACATTTTGTACACTTGACATGTTAGTCAGAAAAGTGATGTCTGGAGGTACTTGGACACAAACGATGCGCGCACGCTCCAGCGAAGATGTGTTCTCAAGCACGCGCTGAGTAAAACAGCTCCACAAACATGCAGCAAGGCGGGTTTCTGTTTGACTCCACGTGACAGCTCTGCCGGGTCATGTGATCCACCCTCGCTGCTGTAAACTTTCCTCCCGCATATCCCAACAAACGAACATGGCGGACAATGAGGAGCGGCAGCGTCTGTTGGAGGGGGACAACGATGTGCCGCCCGCTGACAGACAGACGACCGTGGAGCCCCGCAGACCGCTGCCTGCTATCTGCGACCCCAGCCACCTCCTGCACCGAGTGGTCGTCCTTGTATTCATGTGCTTCCTGGGATTTGGTGAGCGTTCAGAAACCCTTAGTATTAACTTCCCGAAGCATCTCAAAGTACTGCTGTGATGATTTGGGAATAAGTTTAACAGGTTAACCTTTTGGCTTGAAAAGAAATACACACGGTAAACTGTGCGGTCCGTATATATTATATTCCGTATATTATATATTACGTGTTTTTCTACAGGAAGCTACTTCTGTTATGACAACCCTGCTGCTCTTCAGACCCAGGTCATTCAGGTAATTAGATACTCGTAAATATGAAGTGCACATCAGCTGACTTCATGAAGAAATACATCTCCCCCTAGCTGAGACACATAACCCGATAAATGATTGAGTGTCTGATGTCTATCTTCTATTCTATAGCTTGAGTTTAGAATACTAACTTCAATCAATTGAGTCAGAGTGAATCTGATTGGTCTCTTCTTTCTCTTTCTACCAGGATCTGAACCTGAACACTGCAAAGTTCATGCAGCTGTATGCCTGGTACTCATGGCCTAATGTGGTTCTCTGTTTCTTCGGAGGTTTCCTGATTGACAGGGTTTTTGGCATCAGGTACAAACTCAGACAGGTGGCATTTATTTTGAGTACAGCGTTCGCATTTACACTTTCTGCCTTGCTCAGTGTCATCTCTCTTTTCTGGTATTTTATAGGTTGGGAACTATCATCTTTTCCCTCTTCGTATGTGCTGGACAGGTAGGTTTAGATTGAAATGTCATAAAAAGTGTTCCTTGTAAAGTGGATAAGATGACCAGGTTTTATAAAAGCATTGTATTACTGCTCTGCACAGGTGGTATTTGCTACTGGAGCCTTGGTGAATCAATTCTGGCTCATGGAACTTGGACGTTTTATATTTGGGTGAGTACAAATAAAAGCTTTGAAGCTTCAAGAACCTTATGTTGTAAACTCACACATTTTAGCTGACACAATTATCCATGTATGATATTACCACCAATCCTAGTTCTTTGTCTTAAAAACATTGACATAGAAAGTAGGTATGTACCAACCCAACTTTTTAAAATCGTGAAACAGATACTGATACCTTGGTTTTGGTGTCCGCATATACCAATAATCAATCCACCTAATACCAGTATTGATTTAACATTCTTTATTCCTTAGGATGAGCTGGTGAGTTATGTTTTGGTGACTTCAGGCTTCTAAAACTTGAGTTGAATAGATGAGCTCTGTGGGTTGGTCCATTGCTGCCAGTATTGGATCTAGCTTTCAGAGTCTGTATTAGACTGATACTCCTTACCAGGATTAGATCAGTGCATCCATAAAAAGCCTGCTCTTTAGGTCTAGTAAAGAGCCTATTGTGTCTAAAGATTGGGCTATGATTCATTCACTTTAAAAAGAAGATTCTTTTCTTTCCTGGTAGTATTGGAGGAGAGTCCTTGGCCGTAGCCCAAAATACATATGCTGTCAACTGGTTCAAAGAGAAGGAGCTCAACCTGGTGTTTGGCCTTCAGCTGAGCATGGCTCGAGTGGTAAGACTACTGCTGACAAAAAATTACATCATGAAAGAAATTGACATTTATTGATATGACGCATTTTTACTTCATTCTTTCTTATCTCTTTGTTTTAAGGGCAGCACAGTAAACATGAACATCATGGGCTGGGTGTACAGCAAAGTGGCAACTGTTGTTGGGGCTCCAGGACACACCACCCTGGGAGCATCACTCATGCTAGGTGTTACTTTCACTTTAATAATGAGCACTTTACTCAAGGACAAGCCAAGTTGTATTCACTCAGACTCAGGTTTCATGATCTTGATTTCCACCTGTAAAATATACTTGTTCCTTTCTCTGTAATTCCTGATCTCAGATAACACAGCCAACCAAGACGGAGAGAAGTGATATAGAGAACTAAAAGTTTCTCCCAGTAACGGATGAGTCACGAGTTAGAACAAGCGTCACTTCTTATAATTTCCCTTCAATGTGCTAAAGTGCTTCCACTTTTTATAGGCCTGGCAGTTAAAGTCTCCTTTTACTGTCTGCCTTGAATGCGCTGGTTTAACTTCAGTCTGACCATTACAGATAAAGTCATGTGGCAGTTGAATCAATCAGCAAGAACCTTTTTAACTGTTTAATTATCTTATCTCAAAAGTAATACCAGAAATTTCACTTTCTTATTTTCCTTTTTTTATCTCCTTCATGCTTCTTTAATCTATTTTAATTTCTCATAATTCTCCCCAGCTTCTATAACCTGCCTGTTTTCACTCTTCTGCGCCTTGGTATTGGGATACCTGGACAAAAGAGCTGAGAGAATCCTCCAGAAGGAACAAGGCACAACAGGTAATGAATGCTTCCTTTATCTTCTGTTTTTTTCCTCTTTGGCCTCATCTGTCAATAACGACTTGAGTCACCATTACTATCTGGAAGACAGCCTGTGCAGCCACGTTTTGTTTTGGTTGTTATCTGCTTAAGTTATCACTTTGCCGAGACAGTTTACCGGCTGCAGCACTTTCTCTTGCAGGCAATGACAGGGGTAGTTATGTGATATTTTATAATCTTCCTTTAAGAGTAAGCGGTGTCTCAAGTTCTTTTTCTTTGTGTGTGTTCTTAACTTGCATATTAGGTGAAGTGATCAAGCTGACAGATGTGAAAGACTTCCCTTTCCCCCTATGGCTCATCTTCATCATCTGTGTGGGATACTATGTCGCTATTTTCCCCTTTATTGGGCTGGGACAGTGAGTATTTCATCGTATCCTTCTTTCACTCAAAAGGGTTTGTGGTCTCTCACATTTTCAGCATCTTCTTTTATAACTGGATTTCAAAATGGAGGATCTGGATTTTAAGATAAAACACATCTTATTTTATCATATCAATTGTATTAGTTTGTTTCCGCATGATTCACCTGCTCACCAAGTTGTGTGATTTTGCTATTCCCTAGATTTATCTGCTGACACTGATGCTGTTGATATCAGATCACATATTTTTTGTTTTGCATAATTTCATAAAAACTTTAGGCCCTATTTTTCCTATTTTCACAACAATAGATGAAATACTTACCAGGATTTAAAATATCTAACATCATTTACAGTTGTGAAGAAAAATGTAGTACTCTTTCCAGGTAAGATCCTATTAAGGTAAAAACCCTGGATTGAATTGAGTCAGTACAGCCCTGAAGCTAACAGTACACAAGAAGAATCAGACAGGCAAGGCGCTTTGACAGATGTATGATGTATGCTTTGCATGTTTTTCCACAGAGAGCCTGTATACATGAGGAAAGTTGTTGTTGTGCAAATTAGGCAGAAAACAATGCATGGAGTACTGACAGCTTCCTGCTCCAAGACACCACTCTTTGTCATCTCATTTTGGGGTAACATACACATGATAAGACAAGAGCACTAAGTGTGTGAGCTCATCATTCTGTGTCTTTTTTTTCAGGGTGTTCTTCATTGAGAAATTCAATTTCTCTCCAGCTGAGGCAAGAGCTGTCAACAGGTAACAGAGAAGTCACTGCTGGCATTGCCTTTTTGGTTATATTAGTAATTAAATGTATGTCTCACCAAATTAAAATAGCTTTTTTTATTTTGAAAGTAAGAATTTGAGAGTAAGCACATGCAAGACTTTCAAAATCTTGCAAAACAGAAGTAACAGAAATCAAGCTGGAATCGGCTTCATGTTAGCAATTTGAAATATTTTGCACTCAGTCTTGACAGTGAAATAGAAAAATGTACCATAACTCAAGGCAACACTTTCAAGGAGTTGCATCAGTTTCAGTAAAGGCATCTCTCTGTATATGTATGGTTTCATGTTTCTCCAGGGTCAGCTTGAATCAGGCCATCCATAGCTGCCCTAATGCAGTTAAATGATACAAATATAAAGCAGGAATTGAACCTAATAGCTATAGTAGCTGTAATAGATCATTTGCTTTATAGTGCTGCAACACTCATCACTCATCCCATTCTCTCTTTGTTTTTTTCCCAGTATTGTGTACATCATCTCAGCCCCTGCATCTCCAGTTTTGGGCTTCATGGTCGACAGGACCGGCAGAAATGTGATATGGGTTATGATAGCTGTGCTTGCAACTCTCGCCGCTCACATGATTCTGGCTTTCACTTTTTGGAATCCATGGATTGCAATGGTAATGAAACCTCTTGTACCATTCACTCCAGTAGTCCGTGCTTAAATGTGCAGCTTCATGGTATATGTTTAAGTACTTATAGCATGTTTGTGTCTGTGTTTTTTCTCCTGTAGTCTCTCCTGGGCGTCTCTTACTCTTTACTGGCCTGTGCTCTGTGGCCTATGGTGGCATTCGTGGTGCCTGAGCATCAGCTGGGGACCGCTTATGGCTTGTATGTTGACTTGAAGGCAACTTTTTTATATGATCCTAAACACGTTCCAAGCTAAATCACAAACAGCTCAATTATTCTTGTTGTGATTTGTCATTTATACCTGACAAACTGATTGGACAACTCACAACAAAAATATTTTAATTTATCCTGAGGGTGGGACATCAGTCATTGCAGTTGCTCTACACAATAAAATGATCCAAGTAGCAATAAAAAGTACAAATAAAAAAAATTAAAGGATGAAATAATAAAATAAGTGAGAAGCATAACAGAATGAGAGACAGGAGACACAGCCTCATCTTGCACTAGCTCTCTTCCCTCAGGTTTTCCCCCCTTTGCATTTCTGTGCATCTTTAATATCCAGAGTTCTGAAGGAATCTCAAGTTATTTGGGCACTACCAACTGAGCATAGTGTAAACATATCAACAACAACAGAAAAAAGCCAAAAGGTTGTGATTTAAATGAGTTACAATCAGATGTATTACAAGTACTTTTTTACATTACATGGAATTTGTCTTGGTCTGTTGGTGCAGATAGTTGAAAATGCAGATAGCATAGATGAAAATTATATCAATTATGAACAAAAAAATTAAGAAACTTGCAGAGGTAAATGTGAAAAACAGTCCCCAACTCTCTCAAACCCCACGTCAAGAGAGGGCAGAGCTCGAAGAAACTGCCCATAACAAGTTTAGTTGAGAAAATCACTACACATCTTGCAGTTAAGGTTATTGATGTACCAAATTGAAGTGTTGTTTTCTTAAGCACTGAATCTGCAGCCATATTCACTTCCTCTTTTGTAACAGTGTTTAATTGACTCTTCTTACTTCCACCAGCATGCAGTCCATCCAGAACCTGGGCCTTGCTCTCATCGCTATGGCAGCAGGAGCCATACTTGACACCAGAGGATACCTGGTTTTAGAAGTATTTTTCTGCACCTGCATCTGCAGTAGGTTATCTTTGTCTGTTTTGAGATTGAAACCCCTATAAGATACTTTCAAGGCACATGATCATATGTTTTTTTTTCGCAGTTGCACTGATGGCAGTAGTGATGCTGTACTTTGTGGATTATCTCAGAGGTAAGAAACAAAACTGGAGGCTTTCCCACTGCGGCATCCTCTCTACACTCTTACCCCTCTGCCTCCTTTTCTGCACGTGGTATCTCTTCACTTCACTGCCACTCTTCATCACGCCTCACCCACTCCACAAGACTCAGCCACTTCTTAATCTCTTCGTCTCCCTCTCTTACTCCAGGAGGAGATCTGAACCGGTCAGCCTCAGCCAGAGCCATAGTCCAGGAAGAAGACTCTCCAGATGCAAAGTGAGTAGCTTTAAACCCTTCACCCTCCATCACTGCTGTTCCACCTACTTCTCCCAACAATTAGAGAAGCAGGATTAAAAACCCACTCATGTAATCATGCAGCAGAGGCATTCATGGACATGTTGATAACTCTTGTTCTCAATTTCTCTGAGTGTGACCTTTGAATCTAAATCTACTGATTTTTGTAGTAGGATTATTTTCTTTTAGCCCCTAAAACATCAAATGACACAAAAACGATGCTCAGCCTGTTTTTTTCTGCATCCGCTACAGTTCATGTTGATGTTTTCCTCATTAAGCTCCCTTAGAATAAGGTTATATGGATTTGTTCTTTGATCCTATATCTTATTCTCAGGCTGCATGACTTGCATACAGACAAGCAGATTACTGTGGATCCGCAGCTCCTGGTTTTAATGGCTGACAACAGTCAGGCGTGTAATGAGTCATATGATCCTCACTGTGTTTGCTGATTAGACTTTTAATTTTACTTGAATAATTATTGTTGAAAAACTGCTCAGAGCACTTTATGTACAGAACAATTAATAATCACTACAAGTGTAAATATTTCCCCAAAGAAAACTGTTTCTTAACTCATTGCTTAGCTTAAAGGGCCTGTGAGGACTTAATGCATCTACAAGGTACTTCATATATTCTTGTTTCCACAAGCTTTAAATACATTTTGATATTGCACCAAGAGCTAGCTGTTGCTGCTTCATTCTGCTGAATTATTACCCTTTTACCCAAACTATGATGGAGAACATAGTTACTATATAAGCAGACCAGAAGGAGAATTTTAATCCAGTTTCATTCTTTCTCTGTTCTGTCAATAACACACCACCTGTGCTTGGTTTATTTAGTGTTTGAAGGATACAACAACAGCATTCTTTCTTTTGGGTGTTATGCCTACTTCCTGTTTTCATTCTTTGTGGTGAAACCTGTTTCAGGCTTTTTTTTTTTATCACCTATACAATCGGTGTAACAGAAAACAGTGTATGTATTTGTTTTGAATGGCTCATGCTGTGTGGGAACATAGACTAATACTCTGTGTCTGTGCTGTGACTGATATTTTCCAGATGATGATGGTTAGGAGGGAACACACATCGTCCTGGGCTTCAGAGCCAGTCTGCTGCATTGTCCACCCCATAGCTGCCAGTCAAGTACCATGGGGCAGGACTGCACTACTGACTCCGCCCAGTGCCGGCATCTGTGGCTCTTCCCACCAGAACTGACTGTCTGGACCAGTCTTTACATTACCCACTATGAACTAATAGCTCAGTTCGGACTCTGACAAACAGTTTGGACTCTGACTTCTAACGCTGACTTCATCTCTTCCAAAGTTCAATTCTGGCTGACATGTGTGCGTGTGTGTGTGAGAGAGAGAGAGAAAGTGCAGGTGTTTGTAAAGTATTTCACTTTGGCCAGCAGCTGATGGTATGCTGTGAAAAGGTGCCTATAGACTTTTTAAAAGGAAGCTTGATTTTATTACCATTAATGGAGCATCAAATATGAGATTTCTATATTAATTCCATTGTTTTATATGTATATAGGAGTAACTGTGGATGTTTTTAAATGTTTTTATACAATTCTGTTATATTTACAAACTATTTTCAGCACTCTGTTACTTGCTTTGTTGCAGACAAATCAGCATCTCAATTATGCACATATTGTCAGGACTCACAAGTAATTGCCGATCATCCCTTTACTTACAGGACTCTCCCAAGGCAAACTTAGTTCATTTTCAGTTTAATCATACGTCTCATTGACCTTTCACGGGGGATAATCTTAAAAATGGCATAGCTTTTTATTCTTTAAGTTTTTATTGCTTAATTCTTTTATATCTTAATTCCTTTATCTGCTCTTCACTGGCCCCAGTTCATAAAAATGAATTTCCTCTTGCATCATCAAATGGCAAATTACTATAATGATAAAAAAAAGAGAGCATTACACTTTTGAATGCATTTACCCGTGTAATGGTATTCAGAAATTCAACTTTTAACAAATTGTTTTATTAACATGACCTTCTGAAAGATTCATTTCCGCACATAAATTATGTAGACTGCACTTCTCTCATTTATCTAGCTCAGGTAATTAACTTGTGGTGAGCAATGCCCCCCAAACTTTTACTTTCTTTATCTGGGGGATGAAACAAAATATTAATGCACTATGTTAAACTCTCACCATTTCAGTAACTGGAGATTAGATTTGTATCCCTGTGAATGAGACACATTCACTTCCTCTGTTAGGCAAATAAGTTAACGTAATATGATAGCCAATAACTCCTGAGAATCTTGTCTCCTTTCGGTCTCTTTTTGTGTGACATAAAGTTCACTGCAGGGTGTGGTGGTGCACTGACATTACTAGTTAGTGTGGTTATAGGTGCCAAAGAGCGCCATCACCCTTCACCAATGCTTCATGAAGTTGGAGCTGAAGCAGACTTGAAACACTCATTTGGGATCAAGTTACTGTAGGGAAAATGCCTTATGCATTAAAGGAAACTATAATTAGTGTTTAGTTAAGATTCTGTAATTGCACATCAAACATGACCTCAGTGTCATACAGATAGAAACGTGCTGCTCTCTGTATTTGTCTGTGTTTTGCACTTTAATATTCTGACAGCAGTGCAGTCTTTGCTAACTGAGAGTATTTGAGTTGAACAAAGCATTATAGTCTGTAAATAGAATATATTCATGAGTAATCATCGATCTACTGAATAGAGGGACATTGGAAGGAAAGTAACTTGAAAAATCTTTTTTTGTACAACCAAATCACATTTAATACCAAATTTTTCATGGAACAACAGCACTGGAATTAAATACATCTGTTGAAGCAGTTGTCTTCTCTGTCATTGTTAAATTTTGAGATAATTTGCTTGTGGCTTAGTTATACAATTTCTGTCACTTGTGCTGGTGGTAATGTCAATAATTCTAGTTATGTTACAGCTGGCTGTAGAAGCGATCAAAGACAGGTACATTGTTGTCATTCTTGCAGGATAAGGAAAAGGAGACCAAGTCAGCTGATAGTGGGTGAGCATGCTAGACTAGCACCCATGTCTGCTTTTGGCTTACGGAACAGGTACCTCTCCAGGCTTGGTGCACAGGTATGCAAACACAAACACAAACACACCATGTAATTAGAGTCAATACAAACAGAGTAATTTATTTTCAATGTGCATCTTTAATTGTGCCTAAAGAGGCTGGTCAGATTAGAGGACATTCACAATATTTTAACATTCTTACTCTGAAGGGTGGAAAGCTTGAATGGTATTATGCTTTACTGTTTTGATCAAGGTTAGCAGGTTAGCTCTTTGAGTAAAAGCTAACAACAGATGTCTGTGAAAATGTTAAAAAAAAAAAAAAAGACATTAATACTACTAATACTACTTTTCCACTAAAAAAATGACTTCTTCAAAACCAGCAAGCAGGACATTATTTAACTACTTCCTCACTAAAGTGACTGCGTGATAATTTTACACCATGAAGATGAAAAGATTTCAAGCTCATTGTACGTTAGCTTAACATCAAAGATATTAGCTTAATGGTTTAATGTTGAAATGAGCAGTGGAGTCATAACTGTTGGCTGCAAGTGAAACACAGAAATGTCACATTTGTAAAGAGTCAAATAAGCAGTGGCGTTTTCTCCCGGAGGCCAAGGGAAGCCATGCTTCCTCTCTTTTTTTAGACTGTAGCTGTGATTTAATGAAAATATTCCTTTGTAACAGTTTCGATAATTGTTCTGTGTTTTGTCACTGTTATCTCTTCCTTATTCCTCTCCTCTAGTTATTGAGCATTTTACAATGTGTAAAACAGCGCCCTCGTAAATGTTCTGTGGCAAATGCGTGGTGAAAATACGATACTGCACGCTGTTGTCCGCAAGGAAGCCAAGCAGAGTTGGCATCCCTTGGTGAAAAAAAACAAGAACGATTAACCAATCAGATGAGGCTGTGGTCATGACACTGCTCATCTGTGATTGACCAAGACTGTGCCAAGGGAAGCCACCCTGTCTTTGGCCTCAAACCAATCAAATCACAGTATCGTCATCCTCGAGCCACTGCATGAAATCAGGGAGCACATTAGCAGTGTGCATGAAGCTGTCGGTTGTATGTTTAAGTGGGCGGTTGAATGAATTAATAAGATGTTTAAGCTAAGTCAAGAGGACAACGTACGTGTGTGAATGAGTGAGTGAGGGTGGGAGAGTGAAAGGGCGTGTGTCGGTGTTCAAAGTAAGTAAAATGAGCGCTGTCTGGGCGCTCTAACAGGTCCGTTACATGAAATAGCGATATACAAACAGCAACACAGTCTTTTATGTACCCCACTCCCAAAATAAAAATACAGATAAGAGGCTTTGTCTCACTTGGCTTCCTCAAAAAAAATCTCCACGCCACGCCACTGCAAATAAGGCAACACGTCAAACTATTTTCAAGCTAATATTAATTCCAGCAATCAGGACATTAGTTAGAAACTCATGCCTTTCTTCTGAAATTATACAGAAAATTGAAAGGGTTACCAGCTCATTGGTTGAGTATTACAACTGTACCTGAATATTTCACCTGTCAAGTCACTATAAAAGCAACACATTGGACGACTTGCTAGCTAACATTAACTACATAATCTATGAGGAACTAAGTCTTGCTAATAAGTTACGCTATGTTCTTTGGCGGGCAAATAAACATTGAAGCCTCCCTCCATGAATTGAGCTACAGACTGACATTTTCCATTGGGGAAGATAGCAACCATGTTTTATTTGGTGGATTGGAGTTTATTTTACAGCAAAACTGGGAATTGTTTTTAACACTTTGTCATTTTGTAATGCCCCCTGCCCCCCCACTCTCAGCTTCCAGACCACTGCTCCACCCATCTGTCATCACTGGCCTACAGAAGTGTTCTGAAATGACACCCTCCTTTCAACTGTCTACACATCCAGTAGTGTGCCGCTCCAGACTAGTTTGCACTAACAAAAATGAGGCTGCTTACACAGGGTCCTCTTTTGAACAGTCACTTTAAACTTTTTGAGCATTTTTAATCTTCATGACTGTTTTTGTTGTGGGTGTTACACTGGACGTATGTTTTCTTATTTTAAATCATCACAAATTACTTTCAATTTTTGTGCACATCTCGTTTTTCTATTTGTCTCACACTTGAAGTATTGTACCTGTTTACAGAAACCAGATTTCGTTGCACTATGTAAACTTGAACCGATGCTTAGGGTGCCTAGGTGCTAGTTTTACGTTTCACTATTTAAACGGTAGAGGGCGCCAATTCTCTCAAATGTTTATCATCGTTGGCCACAGTTTCAACGTTTTAATTACTACCTCCAATGAGTTCCGCATTTTCAGTCCCATTGAGTGAATTTCCTTTTGTCTGCCTCATATGTTTGAAAGATGGCTGGAAGTAGAGGTGCACTGTAGTGGTTTTAAAAAGCCTCCTCACTTTTAAAGATGTGACCTGTTGAATGTTGCCATATGTTCTTTTATTTTTAAAATAATAAAATTAGTTGCATAAATACAGCTTGTGAATTTATTCTACAGTTTAGTGGTTTTAGTGCTGTCACTGCCCCTTGAATCCTGGTCACGGACACCTATAGCTGTGGTCTGCCCCTTCCTCTGCACCTTCCACATCCTTTAGGATTTTTTTTAAGGCTCAGATCATTTACCCAAAACCAAAGAACAGTTGATAACATCGATAGGGTGTGATATGAAACCAAGCAGCACATGGAAAAAAAATCATTATTTTTTCCTCAAACCAGAATCAGAATCAAAATCAGAAATACTTTATACCGTATCATACCAAGAGGTATTTTGGTATACTTTGAAAAGCAG
Organism: Halichoeres trimaculatus; assembly: GCF_033239565.1. Lineage (NCBI taxonomy): Eukaryota > Metazoa > Chordata > Actinopteri > Labriformes > Labridae > Halichoeres > Halichoeres trimaculatus. The sequence goes on from NW_027437188.1 coordinate 23,848,619, forward strand.
AGGGAGTTAAGATGGATTTCATAAGCATTATTTAAAGTAAAATAAAAAAAAAGTTTTATCTTTTCTAAAGTCTGACAAAAAGGTTTTACTACCTAATATGCGTGAAATCTGGGCAGCAGCGAGGACCCATATTAAGTTAAGCGCAGAGGGTGGGAGTCGAATCGCTCCGGAGAAGCGCTTAGGGCTGAAATGGAGGTTCAGAAAAAGTAAAAGTAATGACTGGCCGGTTTTGAAAAAGCTAGGCTGAAGACTGGTGGCACGTCCAGCTGCTCTCGCATCTTAAACCAAAGCCCAGCAGACGCTGGGGGATGGATAGGCCTACTTGAAAATAATTTATAAGTGATCTATTCTAAAGTGTTCTATCTAGTAAATAGAGCAATTTTTATAAATGGAAACCTTGCCAATTGATGCAAACTACATCCCTTCTTTCCTTTACACCTGTCTGCTGTGTTAGTATGAGGTGAGCTGCTCTAATGTATTTTGCCCGTGCGTCCCACATCCTCACACTCGCACCTGGATGGTTCAAACCCCCTCGAAAGAACTCACAGATCTATACAGCCTATTGGCACACAGACAGTTAATCTTTTCAAATGACATAATCAGCTGCTATACTTTAGCACACTGTGCGATCGCCCTTCCCCAGGGAGAAGACGCACAGAATAATTAACGCGGTGATTACAGCCGATCGCCAAGTTAAACTGCACCGTCAACGCACGCGGTATAAAGGCGCGCGCACGCTCAGCGTCCCATTGGCTGCGAGAATTTTCCCAACTGTGGTCTTCTCTCTCCGGCTGGCTCCCGACTCACTTCTCACTTCATCCCCGTGTCTGTGTCACCGCGGAGATGCTGAGGAACGGCACGTACAGGTTGGTACTCATCCTCATCATGTACTGCAACAGTTCATATTTAAGAGAGACGAGAAGCTCCAGCACTGGCTGCTTCGACATGCACAGCTGACTGATTCACATCCTGCATGACGTTATCTACTCTGCAGCTGGACAGAGAGCAGTACAGGCTGTTCACGTCACTCACGGCTTTATTCTCTTTCACGTCCGGAGAGTTTATTGTGTCCTAACTTGAGCGGTGTCCTTCTAGGAGCATGTACCAGGGAGAGGAGGCGAGGCTGCGCAGCGGGACTCTGTCTGTGGCTCGGGAGAGGAAACACCTCGCTCTTTGCATTAATAACCAGGTGAGATGCATTCACATGATTTATTGGATCACATGGCATTGCATGTATCTTGGTGGTAAGACGCTCATGGATGCTGCTCTCTTTGGCTGAGGGAGCAATGATGTAATTCACTTTCTAGTCTTTTTTTAGTAAGTTGATGCTGGCACTGCTGGGGTGCAAACTCTCTTCTAAGCAGAATAAAACAAGAGAAGTAGAAGACTGTATCAGAATTATAATTCTCTGCAGTATGACAAAGCTTAGGCAACTGTTCCCCTGTGGTTTAGCAGCTGGGGAGACAACAGAGAAGTATCAGCACCATGGACAGTGAAACCTTCTTCTCTGAAACTAAAACAAAGCCTCTCTTATTCTTTTCCATGTAGTGCAGCCTTAACCGCTGTAAACTTGTCTCTCTTTTAACTCATTCAATCGGCACAGTTGGCTGAATGCAATTTGTGCTTTTCATGTTGTCTATGGGCCACTTCAAAATTTCAGTCATGGCAGCAGCTAAAAAAGGTCTCATTAACACCACATAACACACCTCCTGCTATAAACACCTTAGTTATCAGAAGGCAGCAGTGAAGGAATGCAAAGCCAAACTTCTCATTGTCATGTAAAAGAAGGAGATGCCATTAGAATCTAAAAGCAGCTGATTTTTAAGGAAAGCAAAAGTTTATTCCTTCACACACAAATGAGAACAGCTAGAATCATGTTTAGCAGATGTGGATGATGTTTTCTTCATGTGTCTGAATGAATGTAGGTGCAGAAGTTCACCTGGTTGCATAGCGCTCCTGAATATTTAATGCCCGTGATGTAGTGTTGCGCATTATTGGCGACCGGGGATATTGAGCGCGTGAGCCCTGAAAGCACTGTTCCATCACAGCTTTTGACTTACTCTGCAATATATTACGATGGTGCAACACCCCCTCCAACACGTACACACACTCACATGTACATGTTCTTTTAAAGTTCTCGTTTCACCACCAGATTTGCTTTTCCTTGCACTGCCTGAAAGTTGTGTTTCATCATCACTGCAAAAAGATAACATTTCCAAATTGATCCAGCTTGACATGTGAAGGATTCACCTATAATTGGTGTGTGAAATGCAAGTCATCAAACATGAAGGCTTCCCTGGTTGCTGTGTCTGTGCATGTGATTCAGATTCATTGTTGAGGCGTGAATCCCCCCTTGAGAAACCCATTAATCTAACCAGCTATTACCCCATAATCAATGGGACAGCTGAATTTTACAGCCATGGGGTCCTAGTTGTTAACAATTTTACACGGAGCTTATTTAAACAGCATGCCGAGCAGAGGGAGGGTCACGTTTAATGGGGTTAAGCATGAAATACACTGTGCAGGTGACACTGTTGACACAGCAGTTACAGCCTGAATCTTACTATCATTCATCTACACCATGCATGGAGCCCCTTGCTGCACCTAATTCAATGAACATGCAGAGAAAATGTCTCAGGATTTTTAATGGGCACAAAGGTGTCACTCAGGCCCAGTAAACACAAACTGTGGGAGTATCAGCTGATTCAGCCTACTGTAATATATATAGAGGGATGTGCATAGTGGGAGTGTGGTACCAGGGAAGGGTGTCATATTTCAGATGTGCATTATCGGCTCTCCCCCAGTGGGACAGAGCTGTGCTGAGTGCTGTTTGCTCCGGCTCACTCAAACGCCCCGCGATTGAGTCGTAATAACCCGTGCAGGATCAGGATGAGCCTGCATGCTGACAGATAGGTGTCTTCTTGCCCGTCACGGTCATATATATTGCTGCGTCTGTGTGTGAGTGCGTGTTTGTTTTCACTCAGTGCCACAGAAAAATTATGACGTGCATTTTCTTTAAGAAGGAGATACACCATAACTCCTCCAAAAACAAACATTAAAGGTGCGTGCATGAATGCACACTTCTGTCATTTCTATCCTGTCCTATTTTAATGTCTTGGGATTCTGATTTCAGCCAAACTTGATGAGTCTGTTTTTGATCACTGAAAGAAGCTCCCTTATCTACTCATAAGCACATGTTGTTGAAGGACTACATGTATGTACAAACGTGCTTTCAATCCCTCCCCCTCCGTATGTTAACCAGAGCAGCTCCCCATTGGTCAACAGTAGCAGGGGGAATAGTCCCAAGCACATTGTGACAGCGTGCTTCTCATCTCAAGCTCCACACTTTTTGAGATGTCTTGGTCTTATAAGATTCAATGTATGGCCTCTTCCTCCATCTTTTTATTCTCCTCCACCTCATCACAAATGGTCCAGTCTCTGTAGTACTGGTCTTGTGTATTTTCTGTGTGTATTGGTGCAAAGGATGGGTACTGAATTAGGTACTTTTAGTGGTGCCAACTGAATTCCATCTGTAGTGCTAAGAACCGATTCACATAAAATAAAATGGTACTACAAGGCATCCTCGTGACTGTGTGGGAGTGGAAGAGTAGGCGATTTTCCATGCTGGACATGACCACAGCATTGAAAGTTTATATATTGATAAATACATGTGTCAAATTGAAAACCTTTAAGATTTTATCATTAAACAAATTAATATTTATACCACATAAACACACACAAAAGTAATGAAAATTGGTGCCATTGAGTACCAATACTGATTGCCAGGTACTGGGCATTGGTACCGTATTGTTACGAATGTGAAAGGTCCCTATCTCCAGTGCCAATATCATTCATCACAAAAAATGTTGTCCATTTTTTGGTATGGTCTGTGTTTTACCTATCGAACCCACCCTGAATACTTATGACAGGATGTTAAAGGCAGCTCTGGGACCCATTTGTTTAAATTTCTTGAAGAAATAACAAACATTTGAAAATGATGAGAAATTATTTGTGAAACTGTGGTGTTTAAACACAGTAAACTAAGGTCTCTTTCTTCCCTGTTGTGCCTAAAAATCTGTTTTTCGAGGATGTTAAAAAAAACTGCAGTGAAGGCATAGAAATAAAAATAACCTCACAACAATATGTGTGCATCCTCATCTGTCAGTCTACACCTCCTGCTCCAGCCTGCTACTGATGTCTGCATGACTGCAGATGCCTGAGTGTTATTGTGTGGATGTATAGCTTGTACACACTGTTATCTGATCTGTATAAAACTGCTTCCTCTCAGCAGTTCCAGCACAATAAAAGTTTATCATTCTGATTCTTAGTCAATTGAAACCAGAGTGTCCTTTCCTCTCCCTCTTTTGCTTTTTTCTAGCCTCCTCTCCACTCCAATGTGATTTAAAGTTTGGAGGAAAATTACATAAATACATCACTTTCCCGCAGAAGTGCATGATTTTTCCTGATAGCCATAACAGTAAGAGAAAATAGCCTTTCAAATCATGTAATCTCACGAGCTCATCAGTAACACCTCCATTTCTCAGTGGGCTAGTCTTCTCTCTCTTATTTTTTCATCCAGGCAAAAGAGTAAATGTTGACTCCCATATTACTCCTCACACGCGCCGCGCATGTAAATTGATTCCCGATGTTGCGATTAACTCAGCTACAGTTGCCGCTCCTGATTGGATGTCTCCCCCGGGTTGATCAGCAAGTTGATCCGCAGCTAAACATCCGATAGTCTGATGCAGATGTTTGAAAGCTGCAGTGAAATCCCCTGTGATCAGATAGACGTATGTTTACATGTGACTGTGCATTCAGGTGTGTTTGTTCTCTCAGTGCACTCAGGTGAGTGTCTGATAAAACTTACAAGCCTGAAGGGCACGACAAGCTGATCTCACACGCTCAAAGGAACAATCTTTGTTCTTGGTTTGTGTGTGTGTGAGAATGTGTGTTTTAGTGTGGCATCCAGCTCAGCCTGTCATCGATCTCTTTGAAGGAACTGGGACTCTGAGAAATTATGATTTTAATAACTCATAAATTAAAGGGCAGCAGACTTTCTGTTGTTCTCTCCATCCTTCCTGCCTTTTCCCCCTCCTTCTCTCATTTTTCAAAGACATAACGCTTATTTCCGTCTTCCTCCACCTTCCCCTGCCATTCACTGTATTGATTGCCCTGGTTTCAACATAATGCGATTAAGCTGCTTGCATGCTTACAAATTCCCATTTTAATGCAATCATACACACAACTATTAATTAAATGAAATGCCATGTACCCTATAGGCTACATGTAATGCATTTTCCCTGTCATCAGCTGCAGTTGTGTTCTCTCTCTTCTCTTTCTACTGCTCTCGTATAACTTTAGTGCATTCTATCCGCTCCACCGACCCTATACGTTACTGCAGGTTGTAAACTGAAAGGATAGTTGCAGTAAAAGATGAGTAAACAATGATTGTAGCTGCAAAAATGACCAACACAAGTATATTAAGAAAGCGCTTCAATCTATAAAAACTCAAACAGTTCATGTTTACAGTTTGAGTCTATGTTAAGGTCATGCTTTTTATGGTCTAAAATACTGTCATTTGACATTTAGTTGTTATAGTGTCAATTAAATGCATTTCTGTGGCTTTAAACTTGACATCCCAGCCTTTGTACGACCCCAATTTTATGCATTTTCCAGCGTGTAAAACATGAATTTCAGTAGTACAGATTTATTCAAACATCCTCAGTATCATTTGTCATGGATTCTTATTTTAGCCCGAGGTTTTGGATGGCATCTGCAGTGAACGCAGCATCGCACTTGTTGACACTGTTGTATTATAAACCCTTATTGGCCTTTTGCCTCGCATCCTGAACACTTAATCCTCGCTGGCTGCTGGAAAAATGAGGCAAGAACATTCAGAACTGTTGAAGTAATGCAGATTGAGGAGGAGCAATGTGATTGAACAACACACACACAAACACCCAGATATTACAACTTGGGTTCAAATGCAGGACGAGCCATGCATGCTTTTGGTTCAACATTTTATAGATATTTATACAAATGGCAGAAAGAGTTTAAAGCATATTTTTGCATAAAGCTGTTGGAAGATTCACTCCTGTCTCATCCAGAAAAACAGACTATTTAGTCATGAGAAAAAAATAGTGTTACAACACTGTATAGCTGCTCAAATACTGTTGTGTAGTACATGCATGGGTTTATGGTTTTACATCTGTCATTCCAGAGGATATAAATAAGTCATCCACCCATACACTACCAACAACTGGCCAGATGTTGTTAGTCATACAGAAATACCTCAAATTTGGGAACTTAAATTTAATCTCTCTTATCTGGTAAAAAATTGTCTAACAGAAAATATGCAAAGACAAAGAAAATGTTATAAGTCTGTTTACACTCTGCAATTTCTCAAAATTGAGATATAGAGAAAAAAAAAAGGATCACTTTGCATGTTTTCACAAGTAAATAAATCCCATTTAAAAATATCACCCTTACTTCATACATCATGCACAAAACACTTGAGGGTTGTTGTGATTTGTCCTTTTTTTCCCTGTCTCTTTAGCTGCAGACTTACCTCTGATGAAGTCATTAATATTATTAATAACCTAGACATCACTGTAAAACCTCACTTTTTGGATTTATTAGACTACTGCTTTTGCATTTAATCATGCATCACTTGCTTTTTGATTCCTGCCTTGTGCTGATATTTTATAAATTATTACTGAATGAATCTGTGATTTTTCGTGCATGAAGCTACGCATTAATTTATGATAATTCATGTATGCTTTCCATAAAGTGTTACTGTATCTGCCCTAAGAGCTGAAGAAAACTGCTGAGTCTGGTTTAAATTCCCCGAGGGATCATAACTACAGGGTCACCTTACTCATTACACATACTGTATGTCATTTGATCCTCCTGATTCCAGAGCTGAATGAACTCTTACACTCAGACACATGAACCCAAACAAACACTCACAGCTTGCACCTTGCCAGCCAAAACAGACATGAGTGAATACTTGAGATGGAGTGGAGCTGCTTTGCTGCTTTGGGAGCACATCCATCTGTCCAGTCCCATTGAGCTCGATGGCAGTGGACCCAGACTGGCCTGAGTCTGGCCTCACCTCCCGTCCTGTGTCCGCTGCCCAGCTGCTTGGCACCTGCGCTCAAGCTGTTGTGCACTTGCAAAAGCATACCAGCTGTTTTTGCCCCACCTTCCAACATGTGTGTAACTATCTACACCTATGCTAACCCAGATGAGAAACAGCCATCCTCAAGACTTATAAAAAGATATCGTAAAACCATAAAAATACACTTTGCCTCGGTTTTGAAGTAACACAGCTATGCCTAACAAAAGCTATGTGGGGGTGGAGGAGCAATTACACATACAGGAAATTCCTCTAATTTACTGCTGCAGCGTATCACAGCACAGATTCTCTTTTCTCTGGTTCATGGTAGAGAGAATTAAAAATCCTGTTAACATATTGTTGCTCTTCACAGGATGAGGTGAAGCGATACCATCGCTACTGCAACCACAGCGGAGGACAAGCAGTTCCCAAGGTGGAGAGGTGAGTCAGTAGTAATGTTCCCACTGTAATGTGAAAAGTACAGTTAGTGGGCAACAGTTAAAACCCAGTGAGGTTTGTTTATCACAAGTTAAAACAAATGCAGCTACATCCTGCTACTCATGAAAACAGCCTCTATTACAGAGAGCAGCAACTAACAGTGTGCGCTGTTCTTGTTTCTGGTAACACAGAGCCCGTCCACATAAAGGAGAGGAAGAGGATGACAACACTCACCATCGTCGTGAGCAACAACAGCACTTGGAAACCAAGGCTATTGTGTGAGTATCTCCTTAGGTTTTTTTTTTTAGATGCTCCTGTTTCCAAAAAAACAAACTGTTGTGACATCACCTGTTGAAGTACAAAATACTCGTTTTGGACCTTCAGGCATGCTGCTTTGGTAATCTATTGCTTAAAAAAAAGTGTTAACACATCACTACCTCTATGTACTTGTTGACAGACCTCCACTGACTCATTTCATGAGAGACAGGTAGCTTTGCCCTTGAACAAATAAAACCCTGCTCTCTTGCCGATTTTGTTGCAGATGGAAGCATAATTTACAAAATGTTCGAAGGAAGAGTTCAAACTTCGCATCGAAACCATGAACCAGTGGTTTGTTACTCTAGGATTTACAGAGGGGGTATGATGCTTCACTACATTTAAACATGGATATAAAGTAGCAGTGCCTTATTTGAATACTCAACACACCAATTTCCAACTGCTTCACATTCAAATGTTGATAAATCCCTTAATCGGTCTGTAAACTGCTCAAAGCAATCCAGTCTAAAAAGAAGAACAAGATTTTCACAAAACTTGCTGAAATGATGTCGACATCACACAAGGATTATCTTTGGTCTTCCCTGGTTCATGACCTTCTGCAGGGGCTAACCTCCAAAAAACAATGTCTGCCTTTTGCTCAGCCCCTGAAAGGCCTCCAAAGAGCTGGCCAATCGCAGGGAAGGGGGTTTGTGGAGCGGGAGCCTTAAAGAGACAGTAACTAAAACGAACTCTATTAGATAAAGGTTGTAAGTAAGAATTTTTCTTTTCCATGGAACTAAGGACTTTACGAGGGACCAGTGCCTACTTTTAGTTGTGGGCTTACCAATCAACCCCTTTAATTTAAACTTTCAAGGTCAAGGAATTGGGACAAATTTTTAACGGTTGTTGAAAGACTGGTGAAAGTCCTTGAGAATGTGCCATTTTTTTTCTTACACATACATATCAAATAAGTGTTAATGATAATCAAAAGCCTTTCAAGAAGGATGCAGCCATTAATGACTTCAATCAATGCTCTTTAAGCTAAAACACAGTTTGATCCCTGTCATCATCATGCTGAAGATGGCAGGGATCAACCCTTGTTTTGCCTGTCAAAACTGCATCAAAAAGCTCAGAACGGACATAGCACAGGTTGAACCATTTATTAATGTTGACCTGTCTTTGACTTCTATGGTGTCATTGTTGCTGTATGGCCTCTGTTGTTGTCTTACTGCCCTCCTCTGGTCTGGTGATGTGGTGCAGTTAATTTTATTGTTTTCCTCCATGTCACTGACCTGATTTGCATAATCTCGCAAGGACCTTAGGCCCAAAAATCAATGCATCACAGGAACACTTTAGTTCCTGGAAGGGTAGTTCTAGGGACTAAATGGCTCCTGGGCCCTCTGGCCTCTTTAGTTACATTAGGAGATGGTGGCACACCGTCTTTTTTTCATGCAGTATATGTTTTTATTCAAGAGGACACATCTATTTTGAATCATCAGTATCACATGTATCTGTGTTTTTCTGATCATATTTGTTTCTGTTTTTGTACATTTACTTTAAGTGTTGCCCACCAAATGTTACCAATGACATTAAAGGGCTTTATGTTGGTTGTTCAGCTTTAATTCAATCTTAAATCTGATTAGATTTTGGAGCTGGGTTCAGAGGGCACCTCTGAGTGCAGGGACCCTCGTAGACTGCCATGTAACACCACTTTACTCTAACACTTTATAGGTGTATCAGGGAAGGACAGCTCATGCCTCAGGCTTTCACTTCCTTGAAAGTCGAGGGAAGAAAAGAGGAAGCCGATGTTTGTGGCTGGAGTTAACATGATTGGGGTGTAGAAAGGTGAGACAGAAAGGTAAAAAAAACACTGGAATAGGAAGCAAAGAAGGAAGATGGTAAGTGGAGAGGAAAAAAACAGCAAAGAGAAAAAAATGGGGATGGAGGAAGAAGAGGGAGGGGGATTAAGGTATTGGTTTTGGAGCTTGGAGTTATGGCTTAATTCAGTTTGTTCTATTTGGCTCAGCTGTCTCTCTGCTCCACTGGAGGTGAATGTGTTTCTCCATTGGGTAATTGATCCAACACTCCATCCTGGACTCTGCCGTTGGGGTAACTATGGGGATGAAAGAAAGTGGAAAGTGAAAGGTGGAGAGAAAGAGAGGTGTAGAGGTTGTGAGGAGGGGCGAGACAGGTGGAGACGGATCAGAAAAGTGTGTGATGAGAATTAAACAGAAAGAAAGGGGAAATGATGTCCCAGAGGAAAAGTGGGAAAGTCTGAGGCGAATAAATTTGGGGAGGTTGAAACTACCTTTATTTCTAATTTTCATGTTGCCCTCTTATGTTTCTAGGATTCAGCGGGCCTGGCGTGCGTGCACATCTCGCAGAGGAAACCGGCCAGAACAAGACAAGAACCGTACCAGCAATCATCAGGATGAGACGCTGACTTCGGAGAGCCTTCAGGACTCTGTGACAACCACCAATATTTCTACAGTAAGGCCACGTAAAGATTTAAGACAGCCATATGGTGCAACGCCGCGGCAGATGGTGATACATTCTTTCAAGTTACCTGCTACGTAGCTTGAGTTATCAGCTTTTGTTACCCCTGACGATGAAAAATAACATGTGAATAGTTGCATGGATGGATAGACTAATAAAGAGGGGAGCGAGGGAGGGAAGGAGGTGGGGTGTTTACCTCCAGTGTCATCTGTGGGACTGCGGGGGTCGTATTTGGTGGAGGTGGATACGATGCCAGCTGGCTTTGTGCCCAGATCTGTAATTAGCCGTTAATTAGGTAAATTTTCAAAGCTGGTTGATTGATTAATGAAGTGCCTCTGCCCTTGTCCTCCCCCCAATCACCCACCTCCTCTTCCCTTCCTGCTCCCGAGGGAGCTCAGCTGAGAATTAAACAGTGCTCACAGAGCATAGCAGCCAAACAAATGCAAGAGGAAAAAAAACGAGTGTTAGAGGACTGAGGAAAACAGTGAGAAGGAGAGGAAGAGAGACAAAAGCATAGATAAAGAGATGAGTGTTAAGAAATGCCTTCAGATCACTTCAGGTTTTAAGTGACAGACGAGGACTCACAGACACAAACACATTCACAGTCTGCTCGGCTGCTTTCTCAGTCTGTGCTGGCTCTTGCAGTGTAGTAATCACACAAGCTCCCCACACACTCTCTGCCCACGCTCTTTGCAGAGACTCAGCACTGAAAAACATGATGTCATGTCTGCATACTCACCAGTGTGAGTGTGTGTGTGTGTGTGTGTGGGATGCATCTTTTTCCCACTCTCTTTTTAAGCATTGCTGAAGGGAAGCAAGATTCCCTCAGCAAACAGATGGGCTGGTGTCCTGGTGAGACTGGATGTGTGTGTGCTTTGTTTTTAGGTTGTTTGTTCTGCTTGAGAGAGTTTGTTGTTCATTAGCACAGCAGCAAATGTCTTCCTAATTAGAAAGTTACTGTAACTTAAGAACCAGGGAGACAAAAACCCTTCCCCTCTTCTTTATTTCCCCCTCTTCTGTAGCTTTTACCCACAGGTTTTTTTTTTTTTTTTTTTACATTATTTAAAGTATATCATATATTCTTTATAAGATTTAGTATCTACCACCCACCCAATATCTGCAATGCAGCTGTGACTTGGTAGGGTAGTATCATTCCTTTGTGGCATTGCTCAACACCTGTTTCCTCACCTAACATTCGTCAAAAGTTTGAAGTTTTCAAGTTTGTTACCACGCATATTTATTTTCATTTTTTCTTTATACTATGTTACTTCTCTCCAGCTTTCAAAAGCTGAATATTCTACTTTTTTCTCAATATACTTATCTCTCATCTAGAGTTGCCATATTAAAACCTGTATCATATTGTCCCTCTCAAAGCTTTGCAGTAGCTTTTTATGATTTATGACTCTAAGCCTTATGGACATCTCTAGCTGGTGTCTCTTTCTGTCATTCTGGTAACCCTGCAGTAGCTTTACATGATTTTAAGCTTAAAAACAGACACCAATTTTCTTACACAGGTGTTTTAGAAAACCTTTCATTTTGCTTCAGTGTAAAACATTTTAGCTGCTGTCTTTTTAAGGCTCCCCACTCCACAAACCCCCTTCCTTCTAAGTGGCCACCCCTCAGGTGGCTGGTTGGGGACAGAGCTATGGGCAGATCTACTAGCCATTAAGCAGTTAGAAGATCTATATGAGATGATTTCATCACCTCAGCAAATCTCGTGAAGATCTTGTGAAGATCTTGTGCTACTTTTAGGACCATTTTGAGCAGTTTAAAGACATATTCAGGAATTCCTACAACAAATATATATGTAGTGGTTGAAAAATTAGTTTAGTACGGACAAACAGAATTGTTACTTCATATCCATGTTTAAAATATCAAAACACATAAAAGCCCCTCTTTAATACCTCCAGCATTCTGTCATTTTGTCACTGTTGCTTTGTCATGTCTCTTTTTTAGAATAACAGTTTTGCCCTTTTAGGGAGCATCAACTGACTAGTGATGTCATGATCTGAGCAAATATCATGTTGATCTCAATGTAGTCTCAATTGACTTTTTAAGCGAGCCATTGCAGTCTCATGCAGTGATAACAAAACCTGTGTTTACCTCGTAATCTGAACCTTTCCAACTTTAAGTTTTGACATCCAGCATTTTAATTTAATCAGCTGATAGAAAAAAAAATCGCACATTTCTTTTGCATATAGGTGGCATACTCCAACTTAAGCTGTAGAAATATCAATAAAAGTGATAAAAGTTCCATCTAGTATAGAAATCCTGAAATGAAAGGCCTCCCAAATGTTATTTTAAAAAAGGGGGAAAGTTTCTTTGCAGTCTACTCTCGCTTTCTATCCCCCAAACTACTCCACTTTCTCCTGTTAAGATATTTTTTCTGGCTCGCGCTGCAGTTTTCAACTTCAAATTTTTTACCCTCTCCCTTCACTTGCATCACTCCTCATGGCCTCAACACATTCTCTCTCCTACCTTTCAGTTTCTTTCTTACGTCACCTTCCCCCTCACTGTGTTCGCCTGTCCTCATTCACACTGTATCCCTCTCCTGTGGCTGTTGAGCTCTCTGAAGGACAGACATTCATCAGTATAAGGCCAGAGGTGCCACATTATATCTGCTTGTGTGCATGTGTGTTGGCGTTCATGTGAGCTCATGTGAGCTTGAAGGACCTTGCAACCGGCCTGCAGGGTAGAGAGGGGGGATCAAACATACTTCATGCATATTTCATGTAACTCTGATATTGAGCAACACACACACGCACACATGCACACAGTACAACACACTGCAGCACATACAGAGGTTTTCCATGGAAAAACATCTTGGATCTACAGTCTCACTCTCCAAGGGTTCTGCTCTGTTCATATCACTGTCAAGTTGTCTCTTGCGTCTGTGTGTTTGTGTGTCTTCCATATATTGCAGTCTTCCAGCAATGGTGGGCTCAAGCACGTAACCTTCGACCCAAATGCATTATTTATACAAAGAGGGGCCAGGCCCTCCATGTCCTGCTCTGGTCACTCCTGGCCCCTTGATAGTAAATCAATAGGTCTGACTGTTCTGAACACACTGCAGCTGTACATTGGCCAGCCTGCACGGGCTGCTGTTTGTTATATAAACCAGTGGGAGAGGGATTGTTCAGAAATGACGAGTCACTAGAAGGCAACCCACACACTAAGAGCAAAAGTCCAGCCTACTATGAGTAGTTGTAAGAACCATTATTTATATTTGGATTTATTTCCCCAACCATCAGACTTCAATTTTGCCAATATTATTGGAGAAGCTGAGCTGTCACTTTAGGCCCTTTAAGTCCCCATTTATTTTACCATCCTTTTTTTTTTGGTCTGACCACACAGAGAAACTAACACAAAAAACTGAGCAAGAACTATGTAAGTGTTTGTCTATTTTTTTCTTTTAAATATCTTTCGAGCTTTCATTCATGTCAATTTCACCTGATAAGTTAAAAAAAATATATCATTGTTTTAAGATATTGTAAGCAAATAATAAGGCTTTTAGTTTTTTATCACAAGCAAACAAAAATCTGGCAATGAAAAAGGAAAACTGACATGAATATATTATTGAAGTAAGGATATCAGACGAACTCAAGACCCTTTAAAATGTAAATGTGTCTTCTTTCAATGGCAGATTTTTTTTTCTTACCAAGTTGCAACATCTGGTCTAAAAATATGAGGCAATGTGGAAGTGTTAAAAACCAAACCAAAAAAATGACTTCAGTCTAAGTTGCTGTCTAAGTTTTATTTATTTGTTTATTTATTTATTTATTTATTTATTTATTTATTTTATTTTTATTTTTTTATCAGCGTACACTGTGCATTGATTCATTTTTTATTTTTATTTTTTTATTATTATTATTATTTTTACAACTCATCAGTGTAGATCAAGAGATTACCCAATTAGTGGCACAGCTCAGCTAATTGACAGTGAGGTGCCCCAAAGCTGTCTCATTTCCAATATGGCCCCCACCAGTGATTTGTTGCCCAATAGCTAGATTTGACTCAGTTTTTAGCACAAGTGATTAAAATCCTGATAATATTAGCAATGTGGTACTGGTATGATAGTTCAATTATCCATCAAACCTTTTTGACTTGCGATGCTCCAGGATCCTTTTAGTGACTCAGGAAGCAAGCTGCTGGTCGATCCTCCCCTCCCAAACAACTGGGCAAATGTAGGGCCAATAAGTCTCCGGATTTAATGTCTGAATTCAAGAACTCTTACCTCTACAACCTTTTTTTAATCCATTTGGTGCCTCTAATACTCTGTCCTACATGCTGTAGCTGATGGCTTATGTTGTATTGCAATGTGTCATTACATGAAACCTATGAATAATGTCAGAAATTTTACTAGAACATTTGGATATACTCATGGAAGGAGTTTTCTTATCCACGCACATAGACACGACTGTAGTTACAAACAGAGCTTTTTTGTACAGAAACAGAAAGCATGAAAGCTAGCTATGTGTACGTTTGATACATACGCACCCATGTGTATTTATACAAGTGTGTGTAATTGGTATTGATCTCTCCATGTAGCTCACCACCTAACTCACTTATAACACAGTTTTAAATATTCATCAGGCACATTCACCAGCATACTTAACATTTGTGAATTGCTGAGAGCTACACTAATAGCAAAGCCAACCATGTTTTTAACTGACCACCGGGTTTAGCTTTTCTTCCTGCTTCCTTCTTTGAAAAATGAATTTAATAGACTTTCCCGAGAAAAAAAAATGGAGTTGCAGTTTTAAATACAGATGAGGGCTTGCACACAGCAGTGAGTCCCACCCTGTGAAGTCTAATACATGAACATCTGCTTGCTGTTCTGCCCACATGGTTGATTGTCAGAGCTTTTCTCTGGAATAAATGTCAATTACTGTTCGTCAGCTTGCACAGTTAGCTCTATGTTCAGGTTTGAAGCTCTGCTTTTTTAAAGTGTGACAGCACTATGTGCTGGAGTGTGCATTTGAATGTGAGTTGCTGTACTTGCTGACTTTGTTGCTTGAGTGGATTCCCATGATTCACAGCTGATCGTGACCCGTTGGGATGGTTGGAGAGTTCTATTCAGAGACACAAACCGGTGATCAAAGCATAAGTGTTGAAATGCTTCAGCGCTGTTGCTGTCATTACAAAGAAACTAATAATAATGCTGCTGGGCTGTCTGATGACTGTGAAATGATCTCAGTGATGGATGGTAAAAAGAGGAGAAGGACTGTCAGAGAGTGAATTGCAGATAAAACACATTACATCATCCAAGCCAGGAATGTAAGCCAAGTTTGTGCCAGTGTTTTTTGTCTCACAGTGTTTGTGGATAATGATTTGTGCCTATCTTTGTGACATGTTTGCACTTTTCCCCCTCCTTTCTGAGGCCTGGTGGAGGGAAAGTGTTAGTGTAAGCATTCCTACACACTGCGTGGGAGATCGTTCTCTCATCTCTCATGCCTACAATCCCACAAAGCCAAGTGACGGCTTCATCCAGGCCTACACCTCCACCTCCACCTCTACCTCTGCCCCCCTCTTCTTAATCCCTTTTTCCCACCCTGCCTCTATGTCATCCCTTGCTTTTCCTCCCACTGTCTCTTAACACACATACACACACATTCATGCTCCCAAACAGCAGTCTCCCCATTCTGCAGACAGATGCTAACAGATTACTTGTTTTATTGATGTCGGTTGGTGTCTCATTTGAAATGAATTTATATACCTCTGCCTGGGAGTTGACATCGATCTGGCTTAACTCATGTAATAGCCATGACATTTGCCTATTAGCTTATTTACTGTCAAAAAAGGCCCTGGCTCAGCTGGCCTCCTGAGAGACTAACTCTTACATTTGTATCTGTTAGGGGAAAATGTGATAGCCTGTGCAGAAAATCAACTCCTGAGGAATATTCAATTTGAGGGCGCACACATACACAGACTGCCACCCTATTCAACACACGTTAATAATAAACGAGTGGAAAAACTGCAAGTTTCCAAATAGCAGCACAAGCTCATACTCCCCACAGTCGTTTTCTTCTAACAGTCCCAGTTTTTATGAAGTATATTCTGTAATATGTCAGAAAGATAGCTCCCTGTTTTCTAATCTGCTCCTTTTCCAATTTGCTGTGGTTGCTGTTGTTTTGCTGGAACTGTAGTGCAAGCTCAACAATTTCATGCTCAATGTGTCTCTGATGTATTGACTAAATCATGATCATTTACATTTTCTAGGCATTAATTCCAACAGTATAGCCCAAGCTGCAACTTGTGGTGTTCAGAAAAAAAAGCACATGCTGAAATGCAAAACAAAAAAAAATGCCTGTTGTCCCTTTTGTGTCCACTGGGCTTTGACAAAACACTTTTTTTTTCAGGAGAATTTTAAAAAAATTCAGTCTGGTGCCAAAATACTACTACGAAAAACAAACAAACTAAAAGCTTGATACTGTATTTCCTCTTTGATAACAGCAGTTTTGGAACTCTTCCTTTTCAAGGTCGCTGTTGTGTTCACACCATAGACTGTATATAGAGTGGACAGTGTGGCTCCGCCATTTATCATTGTACGGTTTTGAAGCCAAAATACCGCCGTCTCAGGTGCAGCCATTGGCAGCAATTGCAGCCAGAGTCTGCTCAGTAGAGACGATGAGGGATTCTGGGAGAATTTGAGTAGAGCGGGGTGACAAAAATAATATTTTTTTCTTTTCTTTCGAGAGTCTAATCACTTCTTGACTCTACCTCCCGACATATTTTACAATCCCTGAAAATAATACACGGCAGCTGTCAACCATCGTTACACGCGACGTAAAGCCTAGTTTTTAACCTTGTACAACCACTGAAAACAAAACTTTTCAGAAAAAAGAGGACTCGAATACAAGACAGCCAAATGTTATCCTCAAATCACCACAATAATCAGACGTGAGAAAAATTTCAACAAGGAATATTTATTTTTTAAAGTTTGACCACAGCCCATCTGGAATGGCTGGAAGCTGGATTTTTTAACCTATACTGCAGCCAGCCACCAGGGGGAGCAGTTTTTGTGGAGACTTTGAGCCGAGCAAGATGACGTCCAATTTTTTTTTTTACAGTCTATGGTTCACACCCCATGTAATTCTTTGCTAGCTTTATGCATGAGTATTTGGATGTCTTATGTTGACTTGCTCCATTCACACAAGCCCCAGAGGACATAAAGCCACTGATGCAGTGCTAACTGGCTAGTACGTACAATAGTAGGAAACAAATGACAGACAAAGGTTTTCAAAACATACCACAAAGTCTGAACTCTCTACTCACTGTCATCTCAGGGAGCAAGCGTTTTGTACCTGTTTTGATTAATAAAATCTCTGCGCTAATTGGCCACCGCAGTACAAATGACTCACTTGAAGTCAGGTTTGTTTTCTCTTGTGAATGAAATGAGAATAACATCAAACAGGTTGTGAATTTAGACCCATAACTCACTCAGTTGCAATGTGCAATTTGATCAACTGTTTCATTCAGTGTTTTCAGCCTGTGACAATCTCCAGCACCTACACTAGTCTAGTGTGTCTGCTCAGCATGCAAAAATGAACCTAGAAAGTGAAGCTCCAAAACAGCCATTGATTTGGCAAAAGCCCATTGGGAGGACATCTCAGATTTATCATGACTGTGGTAAAGAGGGAGAATGAGAAGAGGGAGAGAGCTGATGTCTCCGGGAGGCAGAGAGGGAAAGATGAATGGACCAGTGAGCTGAATGAAGGAGGAGCACAATGAAGACGGAGAAAGCGTGGTGGGTTTTGGAATGATTACAAGGATATTAACTGTGCATTGGAGCTTCCATCCTGACGGTGGCGTCTTGTCCTTCCATCAGTGCATGTCCACAAACATAAGACACACCAAGAGTCCTCAGCAGTACATTAAGACCATCTTATGACCCCTCCAAAAATCAATGAAAGCTGTTACACAAATGGAGAAGAGTTGACAGGTGAGAAAGAGCAGAGGGTGAGCTGGATCTTGATGGAGGTGCTAGAGGGGATGACAGAATTAGTGTGGAGTGGAGAGCTCATTTTAGTCTTCTGTTTTTATGGTGTTTAGTCTTTCTTTTTTTTTGTGAGCAAAGCATCGTGAATCACTTGATTGGATATTTTCAGCGGGTCGTGTGCAGCATTTCAATGAGATGGATGGTTTACAGCTGCTATATGTGGTTTTGATTGGACGCTGTAGCGTAGCTCAAACTCCCCCCTGAGCTTCTAATTGGTTATTTATCTGGAAAACATGCCATTTAGCTGACATTACTTAAACCAAACAAGCATGTAGCTGCACGCAGGCTCACATATGGCTTCATACAAGCATGGATGTGACACATATACGCACTCACACAGACTATAATGTAACATAAATCTGCTGGAAGCATCTCCAAGCCATCTGCAGCTGTAATAACAAACTGGTACCTAAGGCTATATGCTCTACTGTTCTATTACAACACACTTCTCTGCACACACACATACACACACACACACACACACACACACACACACACACACACACACACACACACACACACACACACACACTTTCCTTGCAGTTATCTCCTCCCAGTTTTTTCTCCCCACTCTTTTCCTCTGCCATCGCCACCCTTCTCTCTCCTTCCTTCTTCTCAGGGCTTGTCCCCCTCTTTAGCCCTTCTCATACCCACATCAGCTTGGCAAGTCCTCCATAATTAGCTCCCTGGAGGAGAGAGTAGTAGCATAAAGGGCCAGCACAAGGGTGAGTGTAGATCTCCTCTCTGACCTGTTCAGATACGTTCAAGACCTCTGGAACAGTTCACCCTTCTCTGTGGCTACATCTCACTATCAAGAGACTCCTTTTTTTCTTCCTCACACCCCCACCATCTCCTTCTTTGACTCTGCTCATCAACCATCCACCATTACTGTCCATTAACAAGATCAGAGGCATTATAATCCTCCTCTGACAGGACTCCTGCTGTGTGTACAGGATGCTCGGTGGTGGGGAGGTGCTAAGGGAGAAGCAGAAAGTGGTCGTAGTCCTGGGAGAGGAGTGGGTATCTGAATGCAGAGGCAAATCTAAAGCGTGCATACATTAGTGAGGCAAGACTCAGAGAACTAAAGGAAAATAAATGTCAGCACAAACGTATGGACTGTGCATACATATTGAGCGTTTACTTGCACCACTTCCCATGCATGATTCTCCACAGTATGTGTGGAGTGATGTGAAGGATTTAAGCAGGTGCCGTCTTTCTTGTTAACACCATGCATACCATAAACTCTGTTTTTGAGTCCTGAGGGCAGGACTTAGTTTGTGCCAGCTGGCTGAGTCATCTCATGGGGTCTTTGACAAAGAAATGAGGAAAACAACAAATCAAACGCTTTCTGTTTGCATAATTTAAAATCACACTTAACTCCTATTTTTGTTTTTAGTTCTAAAATAATGGATCAAATATGCCAAAAAATAGTTTTAGAAGGCATTTTCTGACCCCCATGTGACCAGTTGCTTAAGTTGTACAGCCCATGAAGCCAGCCCTCAAGCTGGTGGTCTGGGTTTTAATCATGGTGGAAGATGCTGACATACATGGATCAGTAGCTGTAGTGACATGAACCAAATTAGTTTAAAAATATCAGCATGTTGGGTCCTGGCAGAAATCCAGCCCTACTGAATTAGTGTCTTAAACTTGCATGCTTGGATGGCAGTAATAACATGTGATGTTTTGAGTAAAATGGCAATGAGGAAATTTGCCCTCTCCACCTGTAGCATAAAACCCCTTGCCCCTCCTCCCTCTTTTCTGCCTCCCATCTGATCTGATCATTGGAACCTTACCTCTCTTTGTTATCACAATTTCAAGATAATGTAAGAAGATTCTCTATAAAACACTCCTTTTCATACCCTCTTGCTGCAGCTCCAGCTCATTCTAAGTTCCTTTGTCCTCTTTCTTTAATAATCCCTCTTCCATTATTTAGCTCCAGTCAAGATCTTCTTCAGCTTAGCCATCTTACCGTTGCTCATAAGGAGCCTAAGCTGATGAGCCGGTCAGTGACTGTTAAACTAAAGGCACCTCACTGATATCATAAAGTCCAGGCTCCGACAGCAAGCTGCTGATTGTCTCATTAGTCTGTTCCCTAACAGAGCTGAGAGTCTCCCTCACTCTTCTAAAGGTGCATTAACAGTTTAAGCAGGGGTTCAATAAAAGAGATTGTTAATGAAATGTTCTCTGGCTGTTGGGGGGCAATGAGTTTGATGGGATACCTTTCTTCCAGAGATGCATGCATATTTTCTCACCCCTTACATTTTTCCCATCATCCTTGCCTCACGCATATATGCCTTTTATAAACCTACAGTCTTTGACACTCTAGTCAACACACTTTCAGATAAGTATTTATAAAGGCGTTGTGCTGTTTTGTCAGCTCCTGGATTTCTTGCTGTATCACCTCTACTGGTATGTTCTTTCTTCTATTTAAAAGTGATGGGCTTTTTCTGCACCTCTTATCTTTACTCAGAAAAAAAAAAAAAAAAAAAAAAAATATATATATATATATATATATATATATATATATATATATATATATATATATATATATATATATATATATATATATATATATATATATATTAGCTTTCTCAATAAAAGTAATATCGATAAACACACAGACATGACTATGGAAAAAGCCAATACTATTGCAAAGGCATGCTTTCCTTTTATGTGAATTTCTTCTGTGAATTGAGATGCAGACTTAGCAGCAGGCTAACCAAGGTAACCACAAGTCCTTTCCATAGGCAACATTTTCCACATCGTTCAAGGGGAACACAAGGCGTCTCCAGGACAGATCTGAAAACATAATCCCTCTTGTAATTGTTTCCTTCAGGCTACCGCAAAGTCCCCTCCTACAAAGACAATAAAACCTCCAAAAAGAGTAGCAAGGCTTGTGTTGTTAGTCTTGCAATGATATGGTCAGATAGCTGGATGTGAATTTGGAGTGAATAAGGAGTCCATGTTGTATAATCAGAGATTTTGCTTTTGGCTATGCCTGCAGCTACAAGGCTCAACCAATATTCAGTTGATATTTTCAAGACTATTATCTCCTTTTGAAGAAAAACCTTGTAGACTTCAGACTGGTATATTATGTATCCACTTATCCATGTTTGGTGAGTGTGTTTGGTGCGTAGGTGTGGGTGGGTGGGCGTGTAAGTTACTGTAACTGCAAGTAAAAACATGGCATCAAACATCAATTAAAAAGTATAGGTGTTTACCTGCAGTTGAAAAAATATTTCACATCACACTATATTTCGCACCATGCTTTTATGCCAGTTAAGAAGCGTGGCCCTCTATCTGTACATTTCCCAAAAGGAGTCTCCATAGTGTAGGAAAAACAAGGGTGAGTGTGTGCATGTGAAAATGAAAAATATCCTAATCCTGTGCCTTATTTTCAATTCCAAAGTCTGGGCATCCCCATTTAAAACTTCCAGCAGGGTCTTAATTGTTTATCATAAACAAGTATAAATGTGAGCATGCATGTAAACATTAAGCTCTTTTCACTTTATGCCTACTAAGCCTCTGTAGATGTCCTACTCATGTTACAAGAACTAGCTGTAAGTCGTGTGTGTCTTGTTCCCAAGTAAACATTTGTTTCACTGGATGAGCATGTGAAGTATGCCAGGGGAGGCTCTTAAGCTGCCATGCAGTGGAATTTCTCACATGCACAATTGATCTCTGCCCTGTTCTCATGTCTTTTTGATCTATGAGTCAGGGATGAAGTGAGGAGGTTTTGTCCTCTGGTTTGATGCACATAATGAGTATCTATTCTTTAGTGCATCACAAAGGAAAGAGCATTACACATTAAAGGAGGGAAAAGATAGACTTGAGATTGCTTGGGGCCAAATGCCAAGGCACTTCTCTAATGTGGTCCATGTGCACATGTTAGCGTGCACTAACTGAGCAAGAGTGCTGTACTGTGTTGGGGAATCTTCCTCGCTAAAAGTCTTTGCTTTGAAGTTGTGCCTTTGTCTTTAATAGACTGTTGAATCTTTGAAGCCACCGTGAGAGCAAATGTATTTGCATATGCATTAACATCAACTTTAAAGGTACTGTGCAGGCATGTGTGTGCATTACTGTGTGTGCATGTGTGTCATGTGCACCCACGCACAAAGCACCTATCTCTCTGCCCCCTCAACCACTTTAGACATTGGCCTGATGTGTCCTTAAAATCTTACACCATCCCCATGGTAACATTAAATTATCCAGAACGTCTTTATTTACCTATGCAAATGATTTTCTGCTAGTTTCAACCTGTCAATCACAATCTTAAGCATATTGTTAAAATTATGTGGAGAAGGTGAGAGCTGTCTATCTAAACTTGACCGGTTATCTAACATTCCCTATGTACCATTTTGTTTAAAGCACAATTCTCATCAGAGCTCTCAGTGCAATTCAGTGAAGTTGTGACGATCACCTTGTGGACAAGGTGTGAGTTTATAATCAAACCATTTTCTCTCTTTTATCTTTTCAGAATCCAATTATCCATGCTTTTATTTATCTATGCCATTATTATTTTTTGTGTTTTCTCCCAGCTTCAAGCAGAGCCAGAAGTGATTTACCTTCACCACTGCTTATTCATTTGTCTGTTTACACATTACAAATTGTTGAAGTGTTTGGGGGAGTAAAGTTGATTTACTGCTGTTTTGATGAGTACAACACATCTTAACTTTCTTCCTCCACCCAAAATAACCTGGTTGGAGTCTTCTCCTGATCCTCACCTCCTGAGCCTGTTTTAGCTGATACTTTTGAAGATTTGAAATGTCTTCCTCTCCTTTTAGCATCTTCATCTCTTTCCTCTAACCTCCTCTCTCTTTCTTCCCCCACCCACATCTGTCGTACCAGCTATACCTCAAACTCTCAAAGTATTTTAAAGTTCATCTCTCAACATTACTGTGGGGTTCATTATAAAATATATGACTCCTTCTTCATTCTGTACAGCCCTATACTGTCATCAAAGCCTACTAATGGAGTCCAGCGTGGGAAAGTTCTGTGATTGGTCTGCTTGGTAGCATTACAATTTCCTATGTTTACAACAGTATTAAACTCATTGCATTTTTTTCTCTTTTCTTCTTTGACACAATTACACCCTTATTAGTCTTGACATTTGTCAGCCACAGACTCTGCATTTTTGATTCAGTAGCCATAGTTTCCTTTACACATCAAGCAAAAAAAAGGTAAAAAACACGAAACTAGAGGTCTGAAAATGTTTATAAGGCAATAAGTCAGGATATTTTGACCCTAGATGTGATATTGTTACGACCCAGCTTGTGAGGGGAAAGGGAAGCAACATGAAACCCTGGTTTTGATGAAAATTGAAAGTTATTCATGTTATTATTCATTTTCAAAACTGTGCACGTAACAAAACAGGAGGCATACAAACAAAAGGGAGAAGGTGCCTGCTCAGAAAGAAACAAACAACACAACCAAGGGCAACTCTAACTTAGAGCGAAAAATGACCAATAAATTAAACAATACAACAAACCCTGAGCCAGAAGTTAGCACGTGACAAGCAGCTCCCCAGCCCCGTACAAATTACAGCATGTTTACTAACAGTTAGCCTCCCAAACCAGGCACATTGTCAGCACTCTAACAAAGAAGTCTAGTGAAGTGTCTGAAGCCTCTTGATTCTGCTGCTCCACCCTGATTGGTCCTGCAATACCTGCTTCTCAGCCAATCAGCGTACCGGCGTGTGTGTATATATATATATATATATATATATATATATATATATATATATATATATATATATATATATATATATATATATATATATATATATATATATATATATATATATATATATATATATATATGGTAAGGGACACCCTGCATACCCACCCAGCAACTGTTAATTTTGATTTTTTGTAACAATAAAAATTCATATTTTAGCTGAGTTGGAAGTAAAATATGACTTGGGCACCTCCACTGCGAAAAGCTATTCTGCTGCATGTTGCCCAAAATACTGTATAATGAATAATAAATATCATCTCAAAGTTTATTTAAAATATTTCATTTTTAAACTTGATAATATGGGTTTTTTGTTGTACTGAGCAAGTCAGTATGCTGTAGACATCAATGTTTTCCTTTGTCCTTTCAATTTTGAGTAATATTGTGTGATTTACAAATACATCATCTTTATTATTCTTAGGTAACTATAAAGAATATCACAATATATCACAATATTGTGATACTGTGATACATTGTGATACTATCGAATGGTGATCCGAGTATCATAAGGTTCTTGCTAATACTCACCCCTACAGGAGACTTGTAATATGACAAGCACTGCCACTTTGTCTTTATGTGGAGTATTGCAAAGTCACTCCAACACACAAATTTGTCATACTCATGGTGGCATATGCTACGCATGGTCATAGCTATGGTGTAAAGCCAGGGTCAGATACAGCCCGCAAAACCATTTCATATGGCCCACCACTTAATACCAGTTTGTAATGAAATCCAACCCAGTGCACATGGCCTGGTCCACTGAGGAGACTGAAGAGGAAATATCTAATTTCCAAGTTTACCCTGATTGCAGGACAATCATAGCTTGAACCCAAGGGGAAAACACATTTGGCACACTGTCAACATCCTCAAAATGTTGTTCACAAGATGTCTCTTTCAAAGGCCAAATGAAGGGTTGCTACCAGGCAGTGTTTCACGAGAAGTGGGAGAATGATTATTTCTGTCAAGTTTAAGGGTAATTGTGAAACTTGGATGCTCAGCAGCCCTCAGGTAGTTTGAGTTTGAGACCCCCGTTAGAGAGCCTGATTTTCTGACTACCTTTGAAGCCTGCTCAGGGACACGTTATCTTTGTCTCAACTTTACACCATAATGACATTTTATGGTGTCATAACAGTCCCTTGTCAAAGCGGTAGTGCAAAGGAGGCTTATGTCTGGTTTATTTGGGCCAAGTTAAGGGGCATTCACAATCATACTTATCCTTTATCTTTATTTTTTGGATTACTGGGCCTTGGTCATTTTCATGTTTGCCGTGTAAATAGAGAATAAGAAGCAATCTCTAAAAGCCTGATCAGTAATAGCAGACGAGACGGTAGCCTCTGCGTTCAGTTAATGACTGCTCATGACTTACTGTTCTATCTCCCTAAATGTAATGGTGTGTGTGTGTGTGTGTGTGTGTGTGTGTGTGTGTGTGTGTGTGTGTGTGTGTGTGTGTGTGTGTGTGTGTGTGTGTGTGTGTGTGTGTGTGTGTGTGTGTGTGTGTGTGTGTGTGTGTGTGTGTGTGTGTGTGTTTGAGAGGGAAATAGGTTTACGATACTGCTTACAGTAAAACATTTACTCTGAACAATGATGTCATGCATTGACTCCAGATGTTCCGCCTCCTGCACTCATTTAGCTCAGGCTATTTCCTGTCATAGAGCAAACAGGGAACAAGGGAGCAAAATATTAAATCTTTAAAAAACAAGAGTGCTGAGGAGGAGAGGGAAGTGGTAGACCCAACCAGTTGCTCTAACTAAACACCATGTACTGTCATCTTTCTTGCTGGTATTTCCATTATGGGCAAGCAGTTAGGTTGCAGGCCCCATGAGGCGAGCCCTTGAGCGGTTGGCCTGGGTTCAAGCCAAGCCTGTTGTCTCTCTCCCTGTATGTCACTTCCCACTGTCATCCCACTTCCTTCTCTATCCGGTGTCCTTTCCTTTCTGAATAAAGACACAAAATAGCCTAGAACATAACTGAAAATACAGTGCTTGATCAAATATTTTGGTATTCAGCAATCTACTCTCAATTCAGGGGCAGGCATGGCAGTCACCTAACACTGGGTGGTGGTTTAATGAATTTGATTAGTACAGTATATATTCTCCATAGATCTATCTAGAAACAAAGAAGGGTTTTTCAAACAGTTGTTTAAGTGTTGACGAACTGAAGTTTAAAAAAAAAGAAGGAATGAAGAACCATTTATTTAACATGTGCTCAACATGGGATCAAAGTTTATGGTTAAACAATATCACACTGGTTTGTGTGTGGATAAGTGTTGCTACCATTGACAAAGCTAGCTCCTTCAGCTTTTGGTTCTACTGCCAGGATAAAGTCCACACGCCTGTCAGGGGTTGAGATTGGCTATATTTGGCCCTTTTCCAGATCACTTGCCTTACTAATGTAACTATTGTCCCAGGGAAATTACGCTGATTCAGAATAGCAGTCAAGAATTGACGATTGGGAAAAAAAAATCCCTCTGTTTAGTTCATCCAGTTCCTCCTTGACCTCCTCCTCAGTTTGCTGGTTCTGGTGTACTACAGATGCCCAAGCTGTAAATCCTGGGAATCTGGCTCCTGACCCAGACTGTGACTGTCTCAAAACAGCTCTCTTGACAGTAAAGGTGTTCAGACTTGGCCAAAGCATAACAACCATATCATTTCTACCCTAACGTGCCATCAGTCATCTGTGCTTGTTTACATCTTGGTACTAGAGCATAGTATCCATTAACAGGTGCTGCAGCCCTTTCTAGTGGCAGTTCGCTGTATTACAGCTTACACAAAATATCTGGCTGGCATTTTGACCAACTCATTACCTCAACTTGTCCCTTATGCTCATATTTTGCAAAAGCATTCATACTGTGAGGTTAATTGTTTGCTTAATAGCTCTGTCAAATAGTCCAAAGACTCAAAAATATTAGTAAAAGTTACATAAAATGGGGAAAAGGATAAAATCATCTCATTTATCCAACCAGCATACAGGTTTCAGTTAGTGTAAAGAAGTAATGAGAGCCTCCTAAAAACCATCTAATTGTCAAAAATGCAGCTTTCACACATGTACTCAGCATATTTCTCAGGCTTTTACACTTAATGATCTGGTGCAAAGCTTTGTTATAAAGGAAGCAGGAAAATGTGAGAAGCAGACAACAGAGGGTTAACATTTTTATTGTTTAAGCAGAGAAACGAGCTGTATATATCATCCTATGTATTCAACAAGGAGCTGGCTCAGAGTCATAAGAGACTAAGTTGGCAGGAGGATGGGGAGATAAAGAGCTTAGGTGAGGAATGAGGGTATGAATCTTTAAAACTGTAATATGCAGCTTTCAGGAAGAAAAATGACTCATAAAATAATTTTGCTTTTTCCAATTTACAGTCACATGGAACCTTGAAAGTGAGGCAGCAAGAAGAGTATCTTACCCTTATTAAGCAGGGGAGCGCCATTATAGCAGAGACGCTAATTATTTAACCCAGATGGCATTCTGGGAATCCAATTTTTCCTCTGGTGGTCTTTTATTTACTCAGCAGAAAAAAAGACAACTTTAAAAGGTTAAAAAAAAAATCTAAATTTTGCTACTTTAATTACTGCCTGGTTCATAATTCTTCTAGTTATTTAAAATGTGTTGTAGAGTCCATTTCAAATATAACAGAAACAGAACAATAGAGCTATTTCTGCTCAGTTTTAATAACCTTTCATCTTACCGTTTCTGTATCTTTAACTCTATTCCCCTCTCTTTCTTGTGCTCTCACAAACCCTGTGTGTGGACTGTTAATTGGCTTGTCTGTCACCCTAAAATACTTCTGCTTGCTGTGTGAGGAATAAAAAACCTTTCCCTTCTAGTCTCTCTATAAAGAGCTAAAAGGAGCCAGAGATCCTGTTGTTTGACAAAAGTGACACATGCACTTGAAATATGACTAATAGATTCTCACCTGAATGATTCCAGAAATACCTTTTAGAAAAGCTACCTAGAGTAACCTCGCACTTGACAAAATGATGAGAGATTTGCAAATAAACCAAAAACTTGAGATGTTTTTTTAAGTAGAAACACCTTTTCAAGTCTGCCATATCTGCTTTTTATATCGCTTACATCTTCCTCTCTTTCTACTCTTTATTCTCTGCTCTGCTGTTTTTCTCCCTCTGCAATCTTCAACCAAAAAAAGAGTTTGGCCAGTTTCAATTAACACTAGTCACTTGTTCATGGTGCAGTGTCAGAAAACCTTTTCAAAGAGCCCTGCTCACATGTCAACCTATTCTCCGTGATGCGGTGGGTATTTTTACCCAATTTTATAGCCAGTCTTTAAAAAGAACAGTTATACTTTGTATACTTTGTGTATGAGCATTCTTTTTACTGCCATAAGCAAGATGTATATAATAGAATAGAATAGAATAGAATAGAATAGAATAGAATAGAATAGAATAGAATAGAATAGAATAGAAAATACTAAACTTTATTTATCCCCAAGGGGAAATTCAGGAGTCACAGCAGCAATCAAGACAACAAAAGTAAAAAAATGTATTGAAAGTGCAAAAAGGTCCACAAGAAAATAGATGACGACAACCCATCCATCACTCTCCAGCTCAGCCAGTCTCCACCTCCACAGGGTCCAGGACTGAGCCTCCCCAACAGTCTGTTCAGTCTCCGTCTCCTGGATCCTGTCTGCTCACAGCAGGCGTAGCTCCTTCAATGTGGCGCCGGCGTCCGATGTCAGCTCTGTCAGACACGTCTGATGCCCCTCTGCCACTGGGCTAGCGCGGCTAGCTCGTCCATCTCACTGGAGATAGATCCCACGTTCCCAACAACCATGGATGGAAGGACAGGTCCACGTCGTCACCTTCCAGCTCACACCCAAGAACCAGCACGTCATCCTCACCTCCTCCTCCTCACCTTGAGGGAAATCATCAAGCCTCGCACTAGTTAGCATTGACATGCTACACGCTGCTGACAGCTAATTTCACATGTAAACAATGCAGCCATGGTTACATGTAGGATCTCCAGACAAACACAGGAGAAAAGTAGTAAAAATATCGCTGAAGCCACAAAAAGTCTGGTGTCCATGACCAACGATGAACCATAAAAAGTAATGATCCACTCCAAATACAAAGATGACAAAAAAGAGCCAAAAAATTTGAAAGAAACGGACAAAGAAGAGAAAGCTACTGCAACAGGCAGCTACTTTTGCTGCGCCTAGCAACAAAGTATACATACCTATCTCTCTTACATGCTTGAAGTTGTGTCTGCTTGTAGGGTTGGTTTGCTATATATAACATCCTTCATATCAAAACATTCAATTAAAGTCTCAAAAAGTCTCATGGAATCGTTTGAAGATTAGCCAACTAGTGCAACAGAGTTTGAGTTGAATAGAGTTGGGCTGGATCCAGAGCCAAATTGCCATTGAGCCTCAAGGCCTCCTTGGTATACACTCCCTGTTACCAATCGTGCGTGATTGAACTATCAAATTCTGGATGAGGTTCAGACATTTCCTTGAAAACAATGGCCATCAACTACAAATGTTACACTTTTTTAGGAATTTCTAAGAAGTCTCCCAGGGCCAACTCTGCTGGTGTCCATTCATGCACATCTAGGCATGCTGAAGGTTAGCTTCTTGTGATTTCTGAGTTAAATGGACGTGTCAAAAAGCACCAGCTGTTTGGCATCACTACTGTCTTTAAATGGGTTAACAAGTGATTTATATCATATCACAGCTTTTGGTTCTTTTGGCAATGTGGGCAGGTACTAAGTTCAACAAAAATAAAAATAAAAAAAGAAAATTTGTCTTCACCAAAACAGTAGCTAGCCTTAGATTTGATCAAATTTGACAAATGTGGACTTAGTTGTTTTAATGCAACAAACTGCCAACTGAAGTCAGTCTTGTTGTGTTACTTTGACCCAAACTGTAACCTTTACGAATCCTATTTATTCACACTGTGGATCCCAAGGTCAACCCACCCAACCTACTGATAAAGGTCATGGAATGGGCTGACACAAGTAGCCACCAGGTTTCGTTTCAAATGGGACCCGGACCCCTGGTTCCTGGGTAAAACTCTGGCATTTAATCCATGTCCCAATAAAGACATTTCTCATGCAACTGATTTCTTAAAGGTTAAAAAGATTTTTTTTAAAAAACTCAGGAAATGGTGTAAATTTGGCAATTTTGGTTTAATGCAACTAAACACCAACAGGATCAGTTAACAGATAAACACCAGACTGCTTCATGTGAAGCTAAGTTTGATTACAGTTAGCAGAGCCAGTACTTCAATAGTGGTAGTAAGTTATGTCAAGTTTACCAAACACAGCCCAAATATGACTTTAGTGGCAGGAAGCTGGGCTACAGCTCAGAACCAACATTTAGACTTCAAAAATGAATCAAACTGCAATGGTTTGCTAAACTGCTGACTCATTCCAGTGCCAACTAGCAAGGGAAAATGTGTTCCATTACTTAGGGTGCAGTCACACTGTCCATTCGAACCATGCTGTACTCAAGGGTGATTGCCCACCACATAAACACACAGCACTGTGCCTCTTCTGAAGAATACATCCAGAATACACTAAAAAACATGGCCCACCTGTGTTGCCATCAAGCTTATGTTTACATGAAGCGCCATCTCATCAGAGTCAGCACAACGAGAGACAGACAGCACTGCTACAACTTTAGTGACCTTTTGAATTAGGGTAACTTAGTCTGGTCCAACACAGCCCTCTAACACTCCTGCTATTGTTTAAAATGACTGTCAAGAGGAGAGGTCGCAGCAATCATAAGCCATGGATCATACCTTATGTCCACATGCTTATGCTCAAACATGAATTGAACAGCGCTGAACCCTACTTCTCAAAGCAGAGAAGTGAATTGTGCTCCAGCACGGCACACTTGAAGTAACAAAAACACTGGCCAAACGATCTGGACTGTAGGGCTGAAGTGTGCCAGTGTGACTTTGTCCTGAGTTAACAAATTGCCTTTATATTTCATTGCACCCAATAAATTCCCTCCACAGAAGTTTTCACATTCATTTTAAAGTACACAATGACAAAGTTTTAAAGTTTTCCACTTTTACACCAACCTTTTAATATCAACCCATGATGTTTCTGTCAGTAGCTGGTTTTTCTAAGCATAATGCTTCATTTAAGTAAATGAGCTTACTAATAGCACATGTAATCCTGTTTGTGTGGATGACTTAAGCTAAATATGATATTAGTGTCAGACTTCTCAAGAAAGAAAAGGAATAGTATTTCAAAAAATCATTATAACATCTGTCCTTCAAAGGCACAATCTGGGTTAGTGGTCCGCATACAGCTGATTGAAGTGCGCTAAACGTGTGTGTAATTTTATCATCTCTGTGTGCCCATGTAGCTAAACACACTTGAGCTAAATCTAGATAACTTCCTCCTGGAAGGGGCTCGGCTATATCAGTGACAGCGGGCTGGTGTCTGCACTAGCATGTGTGGAGGCTCTGTAATGGTTATATTTAGCTCCTTATCTCCCAGACGACTCTCTGAGCACACAGTCGCCAGGCACGGCAGCAGATTCTGGTGAGAAGCGAAGACAGTGGGAACAATTGATGCCATTTTGGGCCTTGACAAAACCAAAGTGTCAATAACCAAAGATGAGAATCGAAATACTTGCTCGTCTTTTAGGCTTATGCATGTAATAAAAGTCTTCTATATGTAATATCTGTCTGTTTTATTTCACCCCAGCCTCGCTTGTAGTGTAAGCTTACAGATTTCTCACATTTTTCCACTTTTCTCACTTCCTTTGTGCTTCCTCCTCACCTGTATTGTCTTTTTTTTCTTACCTCTCTATTCCTTCTCCCTCTGTAACCTGTCTGGCAGAATGAGATTTGGAAACAGTGTGCATGTTTTGTGTGTCAGTGTGTGATGTTTCTTCTGATCCCTCTGAATGTTTGAAGCTGCATTACGTCAGATTCTCTCCACTGTCTCTAAAGCCTCAGTCGTAGTGTATCTGTGAGTGAGAAGGATGAGCTGAAGCATTGATTTCCCCCATACATCCTGTACAAACATGACAAACACACACAAACACACAAGAATTTGAATCACATGTTCCTCACAGGATTGCAACACTGGCACACAGCGCATGCATGAATGCATGCATGCACACTTTTTCACTTCCAGGTACAGTATGTACGCTGATGACATCTGTGTGTTGTGCTGCTGCTGCTGCTGAAGCACATGGGCTTTCTCCTCTGCATTATAGATGAGCAAACTGTGAGCAGCTTGTTTGCTTTCTAAATTAAGTTTTTCACTCCCCTCTGCCTCTCTGTGAGTTGTTGGCTCTTTACACCTCCACACACGCCAAAGCTTCAGCACATGTGCATCTGGTTTTTTTTTTCTGCATCCTTGCGCACACGTGTGTGCACAAGTATAAGGAGGCTCTCTGCTGGTGTTTGGTGGGAGACGCTCTCATCTTTAATGCATGCTGCCCTGTGTGTGGAAGTAACACCCTCTAAGCTAGAGGCTCTCCTGCTGGTTAGCCTTTAGCAGTCTGGTGCTGATAAGTAAGCATACACTCAAACTCCAATAAAACCTCTGTAAGACTCTACAGCACAGGCACAGAACCCCTGGGGATCCTTTTTTGACATTTGGGGTATTGATTTAAACATTGTGAGCTGTGTAAAGATGTATCGGCCTCCAAAAATAAGTGAGAAGGAAAATCCATGATGCTTTTCCATAAATTTAAACAGTTTCAATGGAACGAAATGGCCTCAAAACTCCAGCTCATTTGTCTCTGTGGATATTGAGAAGACGCAGAATCAGACTCTATTTCATACACTTTCTGTTTCTTTCAAACACTGGTTTAAAGCTTTTTCACTTGTTTTTTAAGCTCTACAAGCTCATGTGCTCATCTAAGATGATTTAGAGATCATCTTGCAGAGATCAACCCTTAGGCCACCAGGAAATGTCTCAATACTCCTGCTATTCAAGTGAAGATAAGTTTTGGATTGCATTCTGTTTGTCAGAAACAATGATCAGTGATATTGTGCATGCTTCCTCATGTGCTTCTGAGAAAGCTTTGTTCTAAAATAACCAAATTAGACCTGAGTGCAGAGCTATTTCAATGACATTTATTCACAATAATTTAAGTGTTCTGTTGTATAATTTAATTCTCCTCTGCAGTTTGTCTTCTTGTCTTACCCTCACAAGCTGTTACTTCTATTCTTGCTCTCCAACAGTCAAAAATTTAAATGGTCAGATACTATTTTAAGCACTGGATGTCTGTTTGATGAAGTAGTGGCATCACTTTGGATTAAATCTGCACAACCTCAGTCGAACCTTTCAGTAATGATGTAAAGATTGATCCGTCTGGGCATGTTTGTGCTGTGTTTCCAGCTTCTTTTGTCAACTCTTTGACTGAGGCATTTGCTCTGTCTAACACTTTATGTAGTCTGGGTGGGTGGATGAACAGTTCCTAAACCTTTTGTTCAACCTTTAGCCAGAGCTGAACATTGCTGTCTTTTCCTGTCTTCTCTGGTTTTATTTTCTCTGGTCAGACTTCGACAGAGCTCACTCTGAGGGCGTTGATGCTCTCAGAGAGAAAGGAGGAAGCAGAAAGAAGACCACACAGAGCTCCCGCACAGTTTGCTGGTTCAAGTCATGCACACATATTTAGACACACGGACATCTTTGTAAAAATAAATGCATTTATTGATGTATTGTTTCCCTCAGAGCAACTTGTTGGTCTTATGCACCAAATGCATGCACTCCACGTACAAATAGGAATGAAGGTATTGCATCTCTGCTTGACTGAGCGGCAGTGATTGTCCCATGAATGCCTCTGGGCTTGTCTTTATCTGCTACACAGGGACGTTACATTGTCTATCGGATTCACAGAGCATTATTATGCTGCATGTCTGTGTGGCGTCTCTCTTGGAGAACCCCCCTCCCATCCTGAGCAGCTTATTCCCACATCAGGCACCCTGACTACCCTGAATGTCAAGGAGAAATAACTTATCAGTCTCCAATCCATCTACTCATCTCCTTCCCTTCCACGTTCCTCGGTTCATGCCATTTGTCAGTGAGGCCCCATGAGGGGTAGCAGGCCAGTGGTCAGGCATCCCTTCTTCCTCTCTGGTCCGCTATAGCTTTGTAGCTATACTGTCCAGTGGGACAGAGGGCCACACACTGACATTTATCTCCATGGTAATGGAGTTTGCTTTTAGACTGGAGAATAGCTTTTTGTCCATTTATGTGTGTGTGTTTGAGTGTGTGTGTGTGTGTGCGTACCAATGACGGTCTGAATTAACTGATTTTTGCAGCCTGCAAAGTGTTAAATTTGGCTCAGCTGGCAAAGCTCCATTTGAAGTATTTTGTGAGAAATGGTCAAATTTACCTTGAGGTAAACTCAGTAGTTTCTGTCAGGCTGTATGAAAGAGGTGGACTCTACTAACGATGCAGAGACATCTGTTAAAGCCACAAATGTATCCTTTTAGTCATCTCCATCTTGCTTTTTTCTGAGCCAGGACTGACATACTTGGCATAATTTCTGGTCTTCACTGTCAGTTCTAATAATTGCTCAGAAAATAAATAACCCACTGCACTAAGGAAGACTTAAAAACAGTCTCAAGTCTTTGGGAAAATGTTTATTAAGGCAATCAATCATTGGAGAAATTGAAATATTTTCTGTCTTTTCCAGTTACAGACTTCATGAAGTTATGGAGAATACAACAGCTACCCTAAATGAAGCCAGAACTTTTCCCTGGTGACTGCCTGTATTATAGGTCTTTACAGAGGGGATGATATGCTTTCCCATTATTTTGAAATATTGAAAGAATAATGCTAATAAAGTAATAATGCTGAATTTCCATACTAAATGTGCAAAGATTGTCAAACCACTACATGTTAATATGTTGTAGAAATCCCTGAATGAGAACGTAAACCACTCAAAAGTGTCTGTTATTAAATGGACAAGATCTTCACAAGACTTGATGAAATTATGTCATCCCACAAGGATCTCCTGTCAGGCTCATGAAATGTTGGAAGGGCAGGCCTCAAACACAGGTCTGCCCATATCTCTGCTCCACACAGGCCTCCAGTGGGCTGGCCAATCAGAGAGAAGGGGGTTTGTGGTGTAGAGCGCTTTAAAGACACAACAGCTAAGAAGATTTTCATAGAAGATAAATTTAGGGTTTTCTTTAAAAAGCATGATTTCTCCTCTTTAATCTCACATCTTCCATTCCAGGTGAAACTAATACATTTTACTCAAACATGTTTTTTGTCACAGCATGTAGTTCTTATCATTCTGATTATAGCTTTAATTACTTTAAGATGCTAAAAGGGAGCTGTGACATAATGATTGGCAGCTCTCTCATCAAATGTGGGCTTTTGGAGGCCTGAACCACAGAGTAGAGGAGAGGCAGCAGGGAGAAACAACAACCTTTAACAC
This sequence comes from Halichoeres trimaculatus, assembly GCF_033239565.1. Taxonomy (NCBI): domain Eukaryota; kingdom Metazoa; phylum Chordata; class Actinopteri; order Labriformes; family Labridae; genus Halichoeres; species Halichoeres trimaculatus. The sequence goes on from NW_027437188.1 coordinate 23,884,035, forward strand.
AATGAGTGTCTGTTTTTGCATATACAGGGATCCCACTGCTGCAATATGTCAGTATTTTGGCTTTGCTTCACACCACAGGTGGAGATGTAGGCACGTTTCCTATGTTTATATGCAGTCCATAATTTTAATATTTAGGCTTTATCTATGCAATCAATTCGGTAGCTGCTGAAAGCAGCAAAGAGTCTTAAAACTAAGACGTTATGCCTATTTTTATTTCTCACTGTCTTTAGACGTTGTTTTTTTGGCTTCATAGCTCTTCCTTATTGACCACATGTATTCAAGTCACAAAATATGATGACAAGCCCTAAAGCCACATCCCACAACAAGATGCAAATAAAGATTTCCACACGCTATTTAGCTTCAAAAAGACAGAGTGAGAGGACAGTTTATGACCAAATAAATACTCTTGAGTGTGGCAGACAAACAGATGCTTAACGTTTGGTGATTTCATTTTTATTCCATCTTCTGTTTAGAGGTAAAGTTTTCAGCCTAGGTAAAAGAGGTTGTGTTGTTATTTGTGTTCCCTCTCAAGGTTTTTTTCTGTATCTTTAAGCCACTGCAGATTGTCTGAGTATCAATTCAGTTTGTTTTAGCTTTAGTTAAAAGTGACGGTCCTTGAGTCTTAATATTATTCCCAGGCACAAGAGGTGACCTTTATGCTTTAGATTGCTGTCTTTTTGTGGCTTACTCCCATATCAGATTTGTATCCCAAAATACACATAAGCTCCTTGTTACTGAGTTAAATCACTCTGATTGAAGAAATTTTCTGTATGTATTTGCTGCTGAGTTGTGAGTCAGTGTTTATTTGTAGTGGCAGCACCTTAAACGTGATTCAAAGATAAAACTCTTATTGTCTCAAAGGTTACCCCCAGTGCTGCTCCCAAAGATGGCAGACCGCTGCACATGGTACGGATGTCCATCTACTACATTAAACTGCTAAAACACACAAAAGCACACCACAGTGCCCGCCCTCCTCTCCTCTCTGGGGCTGTATTCCGGGCTGATTGAGATTCTGTACCAAGCTCTGCTCTGTGCTTTTATCAGTGGACTTTTATCTACAACCCCCCTCCAATCCTCCATCCTCCACGTCCCCACCTCGACCCAGAAGTCACATATCAGAGCCTGCCCCTGAGCCCTGTGAGCCGACGGTGGGGCCAGCTGCTCGCCCCAACTCCAGCTCCCCCACTTCCACCTCATCCTCCACCATTTCTCTGTTTGTGATTGACTTAAAAAGACACTTCAGGACACAAGCTACAAAATAGTTTGATGTTCACTCTCGTCCTTGAGCGCATGCAGGTGGGGACATACAAATGAGAGGACAGGGTGAATGACAGCAATATTGTTAAGGCTTTGTTTATAATAGAGATTGTGTAAGGACAGCTTTATCAGGCAGCTTGTGTCTGAGGGGCATTTAATTACACATGGCCAATTTTCTCCCTCGCCCTGCAACCGCCCCCATCCTTTCCCTTCCTTTTGCATCGCTTGATCTCTTATCTCTCCCATTCACAACAAGCACACACACAAACACACTCACACATACACCATTATCAGCTAGCTGTTGCCTGTTAGGAGTGACCCTATCGCTTGTTGGGGGTGTGAGCGCATACACATGCACACACATATTTATTAGTCTGCACTCTGTGAGTGTGGCAGCTGTGTGTAAAGGTGAGCGATTTAAAGGCCGACGGTTGGTTAAAGAGGCTGGTATGTAAAACAGGTCACATCAACAAGGACGTGCGCATACTTGTGTGTGTGTGTGTGTGTGTGTGTGTGTGTGTGTGTGTGTGTGTGTGTGTGTGTGTGTGTGTGTGTGTGTGTGTGTGTGTGTGCGTGTGGGGTGTGTGTGTGTGTGTATGTGGTTGAATATCTGCTGACATAGGCTGCGTGCCCTCCAGCACTTCTCTTTGCTTACCCAACTCTTATTAAAGCAGTAAATATGGCCAGGACATAAATTTGACGTCATGATTTAATTCCACTTTCTCTTGCTCTCTCATACCCCCCCTCCTCTGTTTGTGTATGTCCACTGCTGCTCATTAATATAGCATTAATGTTGCCTTCTAATTACAAGAAGCCCGGGCTTGCTGGGGGGCAAAGTTTGATGCATTCTGTTTCAGGGTGCTCCTTTTTGCTCTTTTGAAATATGCCCACCTCTCCACTCCTCATCAATCTGCTTTAGAGCAGGTGATATATTGTGAGCCTGTGTGGGTTTTTATGAGTGTGTGTAATTGGAGTTTTATGTAGATGTTCTTGAGCTGTTAAAGAGCCAAACACGCTCCAGGTGTTACTCTGCCCCCTTGCTCCCGTCTTAAAGGCACTTGGGAAGGCTGTGAAACAACAGGATGCACACTCAGAAAAAAACAGCATACCTTAGACTGCCTCGCATAATCAAGCACGCTGAAGACGACACAGGCCTATAAAACAGAAGTGGCACATTTGTTGTAAAGATAATTAATTCCCTCTTTAATTTGGAGTTTGGCACATTTAACTTAGCTGAGATTTAAGTACCCCTACACATGATCACCCTCTGTATGACGTGTTTACAACACTAGAGGAAAACTTTCTGATTTATGTGGACATTTAGTTTATTTATATTCAGCATGTCCTGCCAAACTGCTGTTTATTATGCATCCGAAATACAGTGAGATGTCTTATAAGATCTAGTTTGAAGCTACTTTCTCCTGACGAGTATTTACCCCAACATTTATGAGCCCATTAAAATCTTATCAAGCCAATGGAACCGTCGTGAACAACGTCTTTCTCTTCTTTTACCACTCACATTATGGCACTTTGAATAAGTGCTAATAGGGCAAGGATGGGGGAAGATGGGAAGGGAATTTAGGGTGAGGTGGAAGGGAGGAGAGGAAGTGACACAGTAAGTTTGTACTGAGATTGGAATAACTAGGTATAATGTAATCAGACAATACAATCTTCATCATGTTTGAAATGAGATAAGAATGGGATAAGAAGAAGTTTAATGCAAAACACTGTGAAGTTGAAACAAGAAAAGGATGCTGCAAATTGATGAAATGAAAATCAACACTGATACCCTTTTTTAACAGCAGAGGGAGCTATCTGCCAATGACTTCTCTTGTTCAAGGTCAATTGATGTCTTTAGCTTTTTTTTATTCTTCTGTTGACCTTACACCGCTGTGGCCATCACAACTGCGAGCGCTACACTCGTTTGTACTGATACGTATGTGCCACGTTGCAGTACTCCTCCAGACCACATGAGGGAAGTGTGGTCTGTACAGTTGTCAAATCACCTGTTTCTGGTCCCACCTGCTTTTTGAATCACAGCGATTTTAAGTGCATTATGTTATGATGACGCAATGAATGACAGATGCGCTGTGATTCCAGAAATGGAAGTGCACAGGGCTTATGGTCTACGTCATTTCATCACATAGTTACATCATAAAGGAGCGCCATACAATGTTGAGTTAGCACAGAAGTTTCAACCAGGCTTTTTATAGCCAACATTTGTACAAATAAATTGTCTTTTAGCTCTTTATACTGTATTTACTCCTGTACTTCTGTGTTCAAGTGGAAGTAACTTATGTGAACTTTCAAAATAAAAGCATGTTTGTAATTAACACAGGGAAAAGTATCTTAGCTGTAAGCCTCTAAAACTGGTTGAAAATACTTTATGACCTTACCACAAGTTGTGGTCTTAATGGGTGGAAAGCATTGGTTTGGTTTCAGTGTATACAATTTTGAACAGCTTTTTAAGATAATTGTGTGTCTTTTCAGTGCCATTATTAAGAGGATAGGACAGTGAATAGAGTAGAACACTGGAAAGACAGAGTTGGGGATGCTGGGCCAAAATGAGGAAAATGAGCCCAATTAAACTTGCTTCACCAGCTTCAAGGACTATTGTCTTTGTAGATTTGGTGCATAATTTCACTTATGAACTAAACCTGGTGAGTTTCTAGTTGTTAGACTTTTAATTTCGTAGAAATAAATTGGATTTGGTGCGTTGTTTATCGGCCTAGACTTTAAATGGTCTATTTAAGTTAAAAACTGCTGTGAACTGAGTGTCAGAAGAATATCTTCCAAGATCTCACAAAAAGCCACTTTGTTTATGAGGTTTTATCTCTGTGTTTTTGACAACTGGAATCCCAGAACATCCTTCTTTTTTTCCCTCTGCATCATAAATATTAACCTGCGTGTCCACACAAGTCACATATTCATTCAAACACAGGCACAAAGCTCGTTTCCTCTGCGAATAGCTGTGAAGGAGGTTTCTCCGACTTGTGAAGGATCCATTTGTGGCAGTGGGGAGACGAAATAGGATGGAATAGCACAAAGGAAAAGAACACTTTTGCCTTCCTCTCTGAACAGCCCCCCCCCTTCTCTTCCTATAGTCTGAGATGGAGGGAGACAGTGGAAGAAAGCATTAGTCAGAGTGTGAAAGGAATAGAGCGTGAAAGCCCAACACCTCAAGTCTTCAGAAAGTATCATGGTTTTCATCAGCGGGCTGATAGAAGGAACAGACTGACCCTCTGTGAATTGTTCTCCTGAATATGATCACATACAGGAGCCGTGAGAAAAAGAAACACAAGGTTAGAATGACTTTCTCCTGGGCTTTCTTTTAAAGCAAACTATATCAGGGTTTTTTGTAATTCAGAAATCTCATTTTGAGTTATTATGTTGAATATTGCCTTTTTCTTCATATCCATATCAATTCTGCTGAAACTGAGGACTTCTTGTGTCCCCTCCTCTCCCACTCCCCTCTGTGCTTGTCTTTTGGTTACCTGGGAAACTGTTTCCGACTTATTTTCCTTTTGGCGCAGACAGAGACAAATTTATTTAACCTTTTGGCTTTGTGAAACTAAAACTGTAGTGAATGGTGTTGGATTTGTTCAGGGGGCAATTCTATGTGACTGTATCACTGTTGTTTTTATAGGTTTATCTTTACTGACATGTCTTCAGTTTTGTGCATTATCACTGAATTACTTTAGAGGGATTGTTCAGCTTTTTCAAGGGAACACAAGGGGATCACAGCTCAAACAATTTGTTGTCAAATCAAGAAGAGAAGTGATTCGAAAGCTGGGCTATCAACTATGACATTGAGGGTCAACTCTTTCACGCAGGTCAATGAGTGATTACTTTGCAAGTTGCCATTTAGCTGTTAAGGTGTAGCTGCTGCCCCGGCTGCTATTCAGTGAAGCCTTTGCTTGAGTAAAAGCCTGATGATCTACAGTTTGGCCTCCTGCTGCTAAGGAAAGGGTCCCAAAGATCAAAATCAAGCACAATATTTAATTCAAAGTAGGATGACAACTAATCTAGTATCTATAAATGTATTGTTAAAGATTTACACAAACTGTGTTGTTTTTGAATTTCTATCACGAGAAACAAACAACAGGTGGTATCCATAAACTGTATAAAATATGGATGTAATCTCTGTGGTGTCACCCAAGTAAGTAAAAATTTTGTTGATAATTAAAGTATAACTGATTTTTAAAATTGAAGAAATGTTTTTGCTTTTTGGTAGGATATGTATGACTATGCCTACTCAGCATATTATTGACCTGACATTTGGTTAATTTAGTTTGGAGTTATTTACATTCTGAGTTTTTTGAGTTTATGGAATTAAAGAACAGTTAACGGTCAGGTTTCAAAAAGTTGTCAAAACTGAATGTGGGAAATGGGTTAAGTTCTGTAAAAAAAAAAAAAAAAAGGAAAACAGCAAAGAAGACCTGGAGAAGTAGGGATGGGAATCGAAAACCGGTTCCTGTTGAGAAACGATAAGAAGATAGCCTTTGTGCTTAACAATTACCTTATCAATTCTTTACATTGTGCTGGAGCCGCCGGGCCTTATGTCGACTAGTCTGCTGCAGCTATCTTAGCTTAGCAGTTAGATAACGTTTTCCAAGAAAACTCTCATTCAGGATTTTCAGCTTGAAGTTTTACTGAAGAACTGACTACATAAAGAAATGTACATTATTATCTCTCAGGAGATTCATATTCAGCACATTGGAAATGGTATAAATCACCTTATTTATCAAAATGACAAACTAGCGCAAGCTTGATGCTAAGGTATACGGGAGAATGCATTAATATGCTAGCAGTTAGCATACATCAGTATAACTTCTGCTTCAAAATAGAATTTCAACTTTCATCACAGAAACATATCACATCAACTCTTTGTAAAAAATACTGAGAATTTCAAATGTCAAAAGCTAACAGGCAATTGAAAGGCTCATGGCTGACTTCATAACTACGGGCTTCCAAACAACTTAAACCATTGCTATAACCACTTTGAGACACCAGAGGGGCTTCTTGAATTATTAATATATTACAACACAGTACATCAACGTCACACTGTCTGCAATTTTTACCTGTTTCTGTATAATTATGCCCAGAAATATCCAGACTCAGGGACATTTTATTCACTTTCAGTATAAACTCAATTAAATGTTGCTGACACAGAAAACCTGTAAAGCTACTTTTTGTACCAAGAAAATTCACAACAGGAATTGAGTGAGGAAAGGGACTGCCTCCTAACCAATTTGGGTTACCTGAAATTTGTTTAGTTTAACTCAAGGTAATTCCAGTTTTGAGTTTGCACCAGATTCTGTGTGCAAGGTGTCTTAGTGTGACTTTTTTGATTTTGGATTATTATTATTAATCAGCATCCGAAAATAATGGATTCATTGTGAAAAGACCTTTAGGGCAGAGCTTGGGTCCTTCCTCTTTTTGAGGTGAACAGCATCAGCAGAGTAATGATGAGAATTCTGGCTCTTTTCAGGGATCCAGATCATTTGTCTCAGCAAGAACAGGCTCTTTGGGCTCCCAGACACCTCTTTGTTGCACCATTTTGGCTTACAAGAGATTGCTAAGATTCACGCAACCGCTTTATACTACCAACCCACCCATAGATACTGACTGCTGCCATAGTGCTGCATTCCTTCACTGATTTCAGGTATCGCAAAAAGATAAACTGTGACCATACCAGCCAACTCAGGGACTTACTGCTGTCACAAGTGGGACTTGGTAAGAACAGGACAGGACTGTAATTTCTCTTAAAGCTTTAATATGGTATGTTCCACCTTCCTTACAATCGGCTAACAGTGTCAGACTAATCACATCTTCCGTAACGTGCAATCAAGTTGTTCAGACAAACCCTGCTGTGTAACCCACAAACACGAGTGTCAGCTGTGTGCATGTGATTATCAACAGAATAAGATGTTCTGTTTGACAGGGACAATCTGTGTTTTCTATCAATACACGCTGAGATTTGACATCAGACTGGTTGTTTAAACAATTGATGGTAAGCTGATGTATATGAGTCAGGCAAGGGTTCTTGGTAGTTGCTGCTCAGTCATCTGCAAACCTGGTGACTTCAAATGGTAGCAGTTTGCTAAAGCTTTAGACATCCAACTTCAAAAGAGTCATCCACACTTTGCTCCGAGGTGTTCACAGCAGTGAGGAAGGAAAAAAGAGCAGGTTCCTACATGAGTGAACACATTTCTGCTGCTTTTTCAAGAGCCATGTGAGACGGGTAGTCCCAATTTAAAAGACCTGTAGGAAGATAATAGCTGTAAGCAATTCAGCCATCAGAAAGCAGAGCCATCCACATGTTTATCATTTTGCTTTTTCAATGCCAACATCATCTCATGCATGATGCTGTCTGCTGATACTTTTTATACACTCGTGAATCACATTTGTGCCTAGATTATCAAACCTTTCTTGTGTGTCCTTGCATGGCGAAGCAGGTTCAGCCAGATACATCTGTTTGCTTTCTTGTTGCTCATTCTGATCATGTGTGTGTGTGTGTGTGTGTGTGTGTGTGTGTGTGTGTGTGTGTGTGTGTGTGTGTGTGTGTGTGTGTGTGTGTGTCTGGATGTGTGTACCTGACAGGGCCCCAGTGTGCTAGCCAAGCCCTGTCACCCTCTCCCACAGTGAGGTGAAATGCTTTTCACTGCTCGCTGCCTCTCTTTCTCCATGCTCCTCAGGCTGCACCAGCATCCAGGTGGGACAGCAGGCAGAGAGTATTGAAACTCCAAAACCCTGTGTGTCTGTTCTTGTACGGACGTCCATTTTTCTGCGTGTGTGTGCGTGTAAAGTGCGTGTAGCTGCATGATTTTCTACCAGCGGAGTGTGTCCAAAGGCTGAGACATCGCTGTAGGCAGGCTTTCTTTATCCAACACTCCCCGTCACAAGGTTTTCTCCCTCCTGCTGCTGCTTTTACAGGATTAGAGATGCTGCTGTCGCCCTTTTTTCAGTGTTTGTGTGCTCCTCTGCTTCACAGCCACAATAGTGGAGTGAATGGACAGAGGAAGAGAGCCGTATCTATGATTCATTTAAGTACAGCCACAGTGAATTAAAATATAATCAGGTTGCATCACCTTGGCTCACTCTTAATCTACAGTCAGACTTTGTGCAGGCAGCTGTCCTGTTGCCCATCTCTTCACCGTCTCAGCTGTAGCTTCATTAACTTCAGCATCAGGCTGCATGACTAATAGACTTATATTATACTGATAAGAATCATGTTTGTTGTAATTGTGTGAGTCAATTTCCATCCATATTAGCTCATATGTCCTGACTGATAAGAAACTGAAAAACCGTCTCATTAACTGGCTGGAATTAATCATCAGATTAACATATATCAGGTTTCATGGTTATCGTTCCAGGTGGATGTCAGAAACCTTATGTGCATATTTTATTAATGTGACTGGAAGTTTGTCCTTAAAGGGGGGGTATTGTGAATTTTTTAGCCTTTAAACTGTCCCTCTGATACTTAAGTGGTAGCTTTATGTGGTTTACAGCTGAAAGACAATAATAAAAAAAATGGAAAAAAACACTAGAAAACTCATTTCCAAGTATTTTTATTTTAGCTGTTGTTGCTCTAAGGCACACACGCTCTACAAACCCCCTTTCCTCTCATTGGCCAGGCCTCTGGAGGCCTGTCAGGGGCAGATCTTGATGTTTGTAGCCCCGCCCCTCCGTGTCATCCACTAGTGAAGGGATCCTTATGTAGTGACTTCATGATTTCAGCAAGTCTCATTATGATCATGTTAAGAGTTTGTTAAGCTCTTTAAAACACTTTGTCTGTTTATCCAGAATGGACCCTTTTAAGCAGTTTTTATTGTTTATTTACTGTTACTTTTTAATTTCAGCTGCATGATTTTGCAAGCTAGACACAGCGCTCTCACTCTTTGCTAGTTAGTGGTCTCCGAGGACCAATCATCCACTAGATCCTTGTGAATTTATGGTCCTATATCAGGTCTTGGGAGCTCCTTAATACCTTCACAGTACAGGTTGAAGTCTGCTGTTGTATTTAGGACTCCTAAAGCTTATTCTGTGGTCCATTCGTTTCACTCAGGTCAGAAACATGCCTATCCAGATTGTTTACATTAGAACCAAATTGTTTTCTCTCTCAAAATCGCTCTTGTGTGTTTTGAAATATCCCTCACTCTGGCTCTCACATACATCCATACATAAGCTGCAACTACAACTCAATTCTTCATTGAGATAAACAGCAGAGCTTATCAGCAAGAAGCACAGGCTACAACATGACAGCCAAGTAACCTGGCTGCTCCCTGAGAGGAGACAATGCTGACATTCAGAGAGCACATATGAACACACAGATGTGCATAACCTTCACTGTCAACACAATGGTGCTATCAGTCAGGCCCACTGCATTAGGATAATCACCCTATTCACTGACACAGTCAAATATACATCTCCAACCCAAATCCATATCCCTGTTATTAAGGATTTATCTCAATAGGGAGGAAAATGTTCCAAGAACTGCTGTTATTGGCTTTGGCTCTCCTCTGTAACAGAACATTACAACGCTGACATTCAGGCAGCAATTATACCAGGGATTATCATCCATACATCCAGCAGTATGAGTCGCTTTAACATAGCAGGTGGTGTTGGCAAAGTGCCAGCAATCATAATGACGAAGGTGAGATGGGTTGAGTTCAGAATTAAAGGGCTATTGCAGCCCTTTGCATAAATCCTGTCTCTTCCTCTCCTAAGTCCTGTTTCAGTCCTCTGTAATAAATTCTCTTCAGTGAGTGCAATGCCTCTGCACATAAACCTGCATCAATTTCAATCTTGCAGGCAGCACTTCTAAATATTAAAGGGACCATTTGAGGCCCCCGCATTCAACTTGTAGCCCCTATTTGCAAAAGCATGCAAGTATGTAACTAGTTTTCTGCATTTGTGCTGCATGAACAGCCATACATCATAACCTCACGCTGGAATGGAAGGAGTATTGGAAGCAAATGTCAGAACATAAAACAGATGTAGAACAGCATAACATATAAATACTCCCTAACTCCTGAGCACTGTGGGGGGTGGAGGTTTTCTCCTGTCTGTCCAAACCACACACTGCACAGATTTTGACAAGTGAAGAAATGTGACAATATTGATGCAGAATTTGAGTTCAGGTCTTCTTTGTGCAAGAAAAAGATTATAGGGAAACGGAAATTGACATTTGCACATAAAAATACATAAGGGTATAAATGAAATACTTGAGAGCTTGAATAAACCTGAAATTAAAGCATATGCAAAGTCTTGTTGAGAATTCACAGGCTGATTTATTTATCATAAAAGTCTCACAACAGGAAGAAAGGAAGGTCCTGACAGATCTTATTTGATTAAGTGGAAAAAGTAAGGTTAACAGAAGCGTGAATACTAATGTTTTTAATATGCAAAAGGGGGAGACTGCAAATATATTTCCTCAGGCTGTTTCTATGCAAAGCTTACTAAACCTTCTTCATATGAGAGACATCTAAACTTAAACCATAGACTTCATGCAAAACTAGAAGAACTGTATGGTAAAAGGATTTAACTTTAACCTTTCTCCAGAGTGCAAACAGAGTTCAACGTTTGGCTTCTGGCTGCTATAGATCTGCTCAGAAAACACTGGCATCAATGAGGTAAAACAACACCCCTCTACTTCCTGTCAGGGTCATGTTACTGGGTCATAATATTCTCTGAACTGAAGTTTAGTTTGTCAGGTTTCTACACCTACTCACCATAAATTAACCCTTACATGAAAAAGTCTTGATTTAATGCTGGAGCCTCTATGAGATTAAAAATGCAAACTAAAAAAAAAAAGTTTGAGGCAAATATTCACAATAAGTGACACATATATATAATCTTGTCTTAAGATAATGTTTGTTATGATTTGGCACTGTATAAAAATAGATAGATAGATAGATAGATAGATAGATAGATAGATAGATAGATAGATAGATAGATAGATAGATAGATAGATAGATAGATAGATAGATACATACATACATACATACATACATACATACATACATACATACATACATACATACATACATACATACATACATACATACATACATACATACATACAACAGATGTTTGGCCAACAAACATTATTTTCTTTCCAGTGTAGAAAAAAGGTCTGACTATTACATCTTAACTTTAAGTAAGAATAAAATAACAGTTTCTGAAATGAAAAGCCACATTTCAGATCTTTTCAGATTTCTGCCTGTAAAAATTAAGTGATACGATTCTGACTATTCAAAATTCTATAAAGCCAGAATCTTGAGGAAAAAATCAGACTCTTTACATGAATCTTTTCCCAGAATAAGAAAGCCAGAACTCTGACATTAATCTTAGAGTTTGAACTCTTCTTCAGTGTCCTGAAAACATTTTCTTCTTTTTTTTTTAAACTTGTCTCTAGCAAAGCAAAATTAGCAAAGCTATCATAGAAACCGTTTTTTTTACACATGGGGTGCCAAACCAAGCAAAAACCATATTGTTTTCAAAGAAGCTTTTGGTACAACAAACATGTATTTCTGTTTTCTGTCCTATTTGATGTTCTTTAAGTATGATAAACCTTTCTGTTTTTCTTTCTTTTCTTTTTTTATCTTTTTTTTTTGTCACTCACTTTGATTTTAATATACAGTATACAGTACGTTTGGCTCTTGTGGTCTCTTAGGGAGTTGTTATCAGGAGCAATGAGCCTTCAGTTCAGAAACAACAAAGCTGAACAGTGGTACTAAAACAGTAAGACAAGGCTCTGCTGGAGGTCTGAATGTGTATGTGTCCCCACATGTGTACATCTCTGTGTGTATTCACTCCACCTGTGAGTTTTTGAGTGGAAAGATGTCCTACTGAGAATGAGACGCGTCGTGGCCCATTGAACATCCCCTCTCCATCCTGCCAGCTCCATTTATCCTTTTTGTTTGCGCTTCCCTTTTTTTCCCTCCTCTTAACCCTCCTCATTTCTTCTAGAAAGCTTTTTCTCTTAAGCTCACTTCATATCCATCCCCCCATTTTTGCTTTCTTTAGATGCATCACTTTATTGCGATCCCCTCCCCTCTCTACTCTCTACCTCTCTGCATTCTGTTTGCTCTTTTGTGTTGTGCCATACCATTATGCTCTCTTCTCTCCCAGCCTTCCATCACACCTTCACTTTTCTCCAATGTACTTTTTATCCTTCCACTGCTCCATCTGCTCCTCTTACTTTTTTCCTCCCATTTTCCTTTCTTTTCTCCAAACCTCAGAGCATTTATGCCTTTATCTTTGCCTTCATTCATGCTCTTTGAGAATAAACTCTTGAAGCAGAAGGATAATTCATTCAAAGCCATAGCCAGCAGTAGGCTCCTATCTAAATGAGATGAGATAGAAGATATTTTCTCAACTGAAGTTTAGGAGGTTTTTTTTATTATTATTATTCACATAAAACAAAGAAATCAGAAAATATCCTGTCAAATCAGCATAGCTGCTATAACCAATTATGAGTATTTCTCCCAAGACTATGAAAGAAAGTCCACAGCATCTCAGAATACTTCTGACACAGAATTTAAAAGTGTTGCTTTTGTTAGATATACACCACAGACTAGGGATATGCTGGACAACATGCCAGCTACCCAGAAGTGAAGCCAAAACTAGATAAGAAAAAATATGCTGCCTTAATTTTAACAGGTATTAAATGGACTGAACTAAAAAATAAAAACACAAGTTTCATTTAAACTGGGTAGTTGATCCGAAAATGTCCAACTTGTTGACTTCAGGCCTGGCCCCACTCATTCTGACAGTTTGTTGTTGTAGTTTTTGTTCATGTTAATATGATCTGGTGTCACCACACAGTGTTCATTCTGCATATCAACCTGTTGTTTAAATGCTGTTTCAGTGTGTCACCTCCTACCTGATGATGTGCAATTTATCAGCTCTGGTGTTGTGATGGAGCAAAGATGGACCAGACACAAATCTCCTAGAATTTATGGGTTATTCTCTTCTTGCTTATTTTATGCCTGATCCAGTAAGACTCCCCCTATAAAAAAAGTACAGAGGTGTCTGAAATATATATTTTTTTTAAATCTGGTTTCTTTTAAGCTAAAAAATTGAAGAGAGCTATGACAAAAAGTCAGTGTGATTTTTCTGCAGTAGATTTTTGCCTCTCAGGCTACATAGAGCTTACCCAACATCTTGGTCAAGGTCATTAAGGTTGTATGTATGAAAGCAAAAAAAGGACATGGACCCTAAGGAGTCTTTCAGAGATGACTCATGGCTGTAGAGAATGTATTATATTCAACTAAAAGTTTTTGTTTGAAGTCAAAGTGCTGAAGATGATTTCACAGTTTTCAAATCTTAGCATAGCCTTTTTGTTGCCACCTTACCCTCCTTTCTGTTATTCCCCAGTGTGTTGTCTATGGTGGCCTCTTAGCTCTGCTTTAATCTCCTTCTGCTTTGACCATCAGTCAGTCACCAGCAACCCAACCTGCCACCTGTCTCCTTTTCCCTCACTTGTCTGTGCAACACTTTTCCCTTCAGCAGCTCCTCCATCTCTCCACCCATCATGTCCTCACCCTCCCTCCTATTCTCTGTCTTTCTCTTTCTCATTTGCAGTGTAATAGAAAAGCAAACATTTCTTATCCTCTTTCTAATTTCCACACTTTGAATATTTGTCTCTTCTGTTAATTAAAATGTCACTTGTGTGCTTGTGTGTGTGTGTGTGTTCTGGTGATTCGTTTGACCTTCACACAACCCCAGCCTTCCAACCAATCTGATTTGCTTCAAGATCAACACCGGGGATAGAAGAGGACGTTTGCAGACCGCTTCATCCATAATACATCATTAACAGTGTGAATTAGCTGCAGGATTGGAAAATTATCTGTTTCGTTTGAACTTCACCTTGAAAGAGGGCTAATGAGATGTGAAGAGGGTGCGGATAGCCCCAAAAGCAATCCATCAGATGAGGGGGACAGAGGAGAAACAGGAGCAGGAGTTGTTCAGGGTGGAAAAAAAAAAAAGAATGATGGGTGAAGATGTGAGGGAAGAGAAATGAGAGACGGAGGACAGGCGGACAGGTGGGAAGACAGAGAGGTCTGGTGATGGGCAGAGGGCGATTTGTGGGGAGAAACAGAGACAGAGAGACAAAGGGAGAGAGATGAGGAGGAGAGAAAGATTTCTGTTTAAAGGAGATTAGCTTTTAGATAGGGAGAATGGGACAGAGGAGGAGCAATGGCAGGGAAAGTCGCTGCTGTGAGGACAGAGGGAGGTAGATTGTGAGTGCGTGTCAAGAGGCCATAAACGTTGAGAGGGTTTGTTTTAGCCGTGTCTGATTGACGAGGCTGTTTACTGGCTGTAATGTCCACAGAATATGAAAGAGCTGATCAATTGAATGTCAAAAACCAACGTAACACTACTTCTTAGGTTATCAGTGATCAAAAAACACACCTACAACAAAGTTTAGATACAGCAAATCATATCAAATCGGATGATAAGGCATCTCTTGATTTATAATACACTTCTTACTTAAATTACAGTGTATGTGCAAGGGTGCAAGTATGTTGGAGTTGTGGTGGGGTGCAACTTGACCTGTTTATGAGGCACCATAACACAGGATTTATTTAAAGGGATAAAGCCAGGGAATGAAGAGGATGAGGAGGTGTGTGCTGAAGCGAAGATGGATGGAGGGATGAAGCGGTGGAATCCAGAGGGTCAGTAATCACCCAGCGGTGCACTTTTAAACATCACCAAAACTCGATATTTACTGTGCGCGCAGACCGCCGGACATCAATACAGCTGAGTATTAACAAATGTAGATTCCATTGGGTGCCAGCTTTTTGATACACTTATTCAGAAATAAATAAATAAATCTGCAAGCAAAGAAATCCATTTTACTGCCTCTGCCCTCCCTGATTATTACCAACACTGTTGTTTTTGCTTTATGTGCAAGAATACTGGCCACATTCCAGACACAAGGAATGACATAATGCACAAAACAAGGGCCACATGCATTTGAAGATTTGATTTTAGTGTACATTACAGTTCATCTAATTCTAAAAAACTTTGGTGATAGGGTTTTTATGACTATTTAATCAGGCTTAACTAATTTTACAAGAGTTTAAAAATGTATTTACTTGACTCTGGAAAATTTCAATACAGTATCCATGACCTCATCAGGCCATGTTGGAACCAAGCAGCAACCTCCGGTCTGGGAATATGAGACAATGCGGAAGTGCTAAAATGTGCTGTTTCTTGAGCGTTCACTTGAGGCTGGCTCTGGAAGTACCTGAAGTCACATACACAACAAGCCAAAAAAAAGCCATTTCAAAGCAGAATTTAACCTATTTATAGCCTGGTTCAAAAAACATCAGGGTCACGTTTCCGACAGGCGCCCTATGGCTGTAGGCGAAGCCCTTGCCACTACCAATATGGCCGCTATAGCCGATGTGCTTCATTTTCCGTTTCAGAAACAGACAGGTGACGTCGGCGAGACTACGTCCATATTTTATACAGTCTATGGTTGGAACCTAGTTAAGCTAAGAGTCTCATGATTATGCAGCCTCTCATAGACAACTTAGTGTCCGGTAGCCAACAGTTAATGATGAAGAACTTGTAACCAAGATTTCCTCTTCAATCAGATTTATTAGTTACATTTTCCACAAGCGACTTCTTAAGGTTAATGGCAGTAAAGTTTAGAAAAAGTCTAAAATAGCAACAAGACATTTATGAGAGCTAAATTGTTGTTGTCAGTTGCACTTGGCATTACAATGGACCATACCCTGGCCCTAGTAGCTTGTAAGCTCATAGGTTCTGGGCCAGAAGAAAACCACCTACTCTCTCCATATTCATGGTAGCCAACCACCTGCCTGATTGATGTGATGCTTCTGGAAGCCGTAATGGTCAAGTTAGTCTAGCTTGTTAGCAACCTGTGACATCTTTAGTGGTTACAACTTCCATCCAGTGCTTCTCTTTGTCAGCTCAGTTGTAGCATGTTTTTAAAGAAATGTACTGACGCTCATGTTGCACTTAAACAAGTTTGTCCCATCTCTTCTGTCAATCATTCCTCATGACACTCCACAGACTGCATGGCTAGTTGTCCTCAGGATGTTGGTCAACATTTACAACCTCAACTTTTCATTTAGCAGATTATGGGGGAGAAATTAAAGGAACCATACCTCACACCAAAGAAAAATCAGCCACAATATCTTCAAAACCAACAAAAATCAAACTGTCTTTTTGTTGGAAAACTGGAATCAGACCCAAAATAACTGCCATAATCTCGTTGTGTTGATTTGCTTTAGTGGTGGAGTAATCTCTTCGTCAGGTAGTTGGTGGTTCCATCCCAGCTCTCACAGTCCGCAATGAACTCTCAAGTTCTCCTGTAAACTTGGCTAGTGGTGTGTTACTGCATGAGTTGGATTAGTTGATGTTTTGTCTGCTGTCATAATAAGAATTTGAATGAGTTGGTGTCACATTGAGTTAAAGTGCTATGAGTGGTCCAATGAGAAAAGTGCTAATCCATTCACCTTCAAGGTGGCCTGTGGCTTTAAGCAACAGATGCTTTCTTGCTAACATTAGCCATATAAGCTAGGGTGTCAGGTGTTGCCAGAATCACCACTGTGGAGTCTTAGAAGACATGGTCCCTCTCAGGAAGTAGTGATCTAAATGTACCAAATTTGAATGTTTGCTACTACCCGAAGAAGTAAATGAATCATTTTGTAACAAGAGAGTTTCACCGATCTGGTCTTAAATCTCCCAAAGTCTGATTCTGACCGAGGCCTACACATGGTTCGTCTCAGCCTGTCAGGAGTGGTGAATTGCCCCAGTCCTGGAAGTCAAACTGTTTTTAAACCTGTTACCAGCCTGTAGAAACAAACTTGCCCTCACTTAGCTGCACTGAATCTCCTTTCTCTTTGTTCTTCTTCTTTCACCTTGCCTTGGACTTTTTCTTCCATTTTAGTTGTTCTTTTTTTTTTCTTGCCCTCACTTTCCTCCTCCCTTCGTCCTGTGCATCCCTCTTCATGGTTCAGTTATCTAGAGTGTTGCTATAGTTACTGATCTAAGAGTAAAGAGGCTGCTGGGGTGAAACAGCAGGGGGCCGTGAGACTGAGAAATTTAAATGAAAGTCAGGTTGGGACCTGCTGGCCACACATGCTGTCGTTGCTTAATGCACACAAACAAAAAACTGCAAATACACTGCTGCCTTCAAAATAAAAGCTTCTTGGGACAAAAGCAAACAGAATTAACCAGTTTAAAGCCTGTTAAGCTGTGTTTACAGGTCTTATTTTCAATCAAATGACCACATGTGTGGATGATGAGCTGTAGTCAGCTGATTCCCTCAATTTTTGCAATTCTATTTTTGCATTCAAGTAGTAAACTCTTTCATACCTCTCTTATTCTGTCTCTTCTGCCCTCTGACTAAACACAACACTTTTTATGTCCACTCCTTCTACCTGTCCATCTCCTCCTCCTCCCCCTCCCACTCTTCAAATATTCTTTTTTATCCCCCTCTGTCCACTTCCCCTATATGACCTTTCCGATCCTTCCAGTTCTTCATATTTTTTGTCTCGCTGGTCCACTGCTCCCTGTACTTTTCCCCTCTCCTTCTTTAATTTAGATTTCCATCGCACTTTGTTCTGTCTGTCTCGCTCACACTCCCTTTCATTTTACTTCTTTTGATGACAATCTCTCATTTTCCCTTTCCCCTTTGTCTCACCCCGTCTCTGTCTCTCTACTCTGCCCCCATCTCTCTCTGTCTCTGTTTCCCTGACTCACTAACTCACTCACTCATGGCTCACCTCCATTAGTATTCCCCCAGGGTGGCTAGACTCCACAATGTGTCGGGTGTCATCTCACCAAAAGGCAAACAATGAAAAACGAAATGTCTGGAGAAGCCCGGCAGTGTGGCTGAGTGTGGGAGAGAAGGTGGAGGTGGAATAAAAGGGAGGAAGACGATGGGGGGAATAAAGGCGGCAAGGCAGACAAAGAGACTGTGCTTTGTACCTGAGGAGACGGACAAGTTTGGTTATCCATATGTATGCTAGCTACAGACAGACAGACAGGCAGACAGTGATTGGGTACGTGCCGACTGAATGTGGAGGGTGAATAACTGCTCATTTTCTCTGCTTCCCATAAAAAACACCCTGCTGCTGAGCTGTGCAGTGATTGTATGCAGCAACATGTTTCTCTACAGCTGTGTGGATGTGGGTGTCAGTGTGGAGGAACATGATTTATACCTGGTGTGCGCATGCACCCGTGTTGAATGAGTGTGTGTGTCTTCCTGCAATTATGTAAATCAGATGGACAAACTTTAACAAAGAGACAAAGAAGATCTAAAGGATCTGTTATAATCTATAACTTCCTGGTTTTGTTGAATACTTGGTTTTTATTGTCATGATTATTTCTATTGGTGATTGTTAATCTTATTGGCCCCATAACAACAGCTTTGCCCCTTGTGCTAAACTTTGAGATCTTCAAAAATATATTACATTGAAAAAGTTTTAATAATAATAAAAATGATAAATATCATTCTCAATGAGCGTGTAAATATGAGTGTAATTGGGTCTCCTCTGCCTCTTGAGTCATCCCCAAGTGGACACTTGTGGAACTGCAGACCTACATACATTAGACAGTAATGAAAGAGATTACTGTTCAGCTGTGACCTGCCTTTTTTCCTCAGAGCATATTAGATGCAACAACTTACACCAGCTGCATAGTCATGAGCTGGAGTGTAGGACAGCTGGAGTCAGTGATGAGCCTCTCTGCATTCATGATTCTTTCAGTGCCTCCTACAACCCTTAAGCCTGAAACAAACTGGATGTTTTAAGTGCTGTTCTGGTGCCAGACTTCTCATCCTTGTACTGATCCGTGCAACTTGATGCATTGTTGCCTATGCTTATTAGCTCTGGAGGTCTCTGACCTGCTGGATCTGGAAAACACAGTCATGCAACAGAGCACAGCCGGGAAAAGTCAACACATTGACACTCTGGGGCTGTGATAGAGTGGAGACGGACCGGTTGTAGATCTGGTGGAATATGGCTAACAGATTAACACCCTAACCACCAGTAAACACAAACAGAATATACCAGCATACATAACATCAAAAAGATTAATACTTTTTGTGAATACAGTAAAACAAAGTAAAATGCAGTTGATGTGTTAAAAGTGAATGATAAACACATTCATATCCTATTGGACAAAAGATGTTCCAGGCATTAATAATCAAAAATTGTCGCTGAATAACAAGCCAGTCACAATAGTTTTATATATTCCAATCTCCTGTGTTTACCACTTTCTCTTTTTTTGTATGTGCACTGTTGCCTTGAAGATCCGATTTATCTCTGCTCACTACAGGATGGGGTTCAGCATGTTGCCAACATAATTCAATTAAAGTTATTTAAAGTTACCAAGAGAGCTGAAACAAAGATTCAGGTAGTTAAGTTGACAGAAAATGATTTAAAAAAAAAGGTTTAAAAAATGATTTGCTTTTTGTCCTCTAAATTAAAGTTAACTAAACATGGGTTCATTTGCTCTCCATTCTTTCTCCAAGATCAGCCAATAAAAAGAAAAGCTAGTTAAGAAGTTATTTCATAATGAAAACATCATGAACGGTACTACACTGGTTTTGAATATGTACAGTCCCACTGCTCACATATCCGCAGGTTATAAGTGCCTGTGTATGTACTGCTCCACAGTTACACAGCTGTCAGAGTCATTGCTCTCATTACAACAGCACTGACAGCACAGGTGCGCTGATGGTGAACCTTTTCTTCTGTGTTCCTTTCCTCCGCTGCTGTTAGCAAAACAATGGCTGGCAGTCCTAACCCTGAGCAGTCCTGTCGTCTGGCAGGCTATTCGTGAAATGCACAAGCATCCATGAATATGAAATGCATGTATTATTCACTGTGACTGTGATCTAGTCCTGAATCTGATTTGAACCTCATGCCTGTCTCTCCACAGTAAAACACCCGTGGCAGGCCCACTCCTTTTTCATTTGCAGGAGAAATATAGTCTATAAGCGGCTGGAGGGAGGGTCCTAACTCTTTTTTTCTACTGCACATAAACATTATATCAATGCACACACACATACTCACACAGATATCCTCTCTCATAGTTCATGCAGCAGTCAGCAAAGCTCCCTTTCTCTGAAATTTAAGCATGCACTCAAGGTCTCTTTTTCTTTTGCACATACTTCACCCTTCAAAGAGGGAGGTAAGACAGGGTATGATATAGAGGCGGTCTCAGCGTGTGTGTCATGTGACGTAACTCAGGAGCAGGGTCACTGACAGGGTGAGGAGGAGAGTGAAGGTGGGTAATGAAAGGGTGAGATGAAGAGAGGAGGTAAGAGCACCTTCTCTGCAGGGGTTGAAAGATCACTCCGACTCCCTCTGAGGTACTTGAAAGACTTGCTGGAGAATAGTCGAACAGACACACAAACAAACACACAAAAGAGCATTCAGAGCATGACATGAGCTGTTTTAGCTTCAATATTGTTGTGATGTCATTCATTGTAACGTGATTCTAAACTCAGCAGGACACTAACCAGACGGGTAAAAAGAAGAAAACAATGAGACAGTGATAGTGTGGGGTTAGCAAGGGACTTGTAGTCAGGGATGCAGGGATACGGTGCCCTCCATGTGGTAGCACGCACACACACACACTTAACACACACACACACACACTGACCTTCAGTGGGTACCTTAGTAGACAGGTGGTGGTGCCATTGCCTGTTGCTAAGCAATTACCAAGTCCATTACCCTGCAACATGCCCATAAAGTGTGTTTTTTTTCCCTCTGTGTGTATTTTGTGTGCAGTTGGTAACAGTTTAGTGTTTGTGTGTATTTCAGAGAGAGGAGGGGGAAAGAGAGCTTTCATTAAAGCAGCTATGGTGAATTAAGCACAGCCCACAACACAAGCTTTCAGTGTTTTCTTGCTAAAAGCAACCACCTGCCATTCCCTGACCCACCGTCCCTGCAGCACACATTTTTCTGCAATGTTGTTTCATAAAAAATTCAATTATATAAAACCTAATCTACGCCCAGTTACTTCATGCCGCCTCTGGGCAGATCTGATAGCTATCAGATATCTTAGAAAGCCAAGTGTAGATGTACTCCAGCAGAAATTTAGTTGGATTAAAATCTGATTGTTCAATCCACCTGGGGAGGCAGGTGGGCTTTTTGGTTTTGGCTGCCACCAAATAGCTTCAGGTGCATTAAATACACCTCCTTCTGGAGTTTTGTGTGCATGAAGCCCAGCGAACTCGAGATGGAAGGCGATGGCATTTTCCCCCTGACAAAACACTGAAACATTCTCAAGGACTGCTGTAAATAAAAGTGAAAAATTGATATAGAGTTTAGTGCAGAAAATGCAATACAATAACATTTAGTTACCTAGGACGTAACTTTAGAACTATTTCTTTTTTGTTCAGTGCTCTTGTCAGTGTACCCTAGCTCTTGTGTCACTAGTAGTTTACAAGTTAGTTCTCTGAAAGCCACAGACACAAAAGTTAGAAGTATGTCTTTAACGACAGACCTCAATGACAGGCTCTAGAGCTGTCAACTTAAAAAAAAAAAAAAAAAGAGAAAAAACAATCCAGCCTTGGCTATTTGGATGGACAGCCTCCTCTTTGTGCTGCTGATGTAGCACACGGCGGTGGTCGAAGGCAGAGGCCTTGGTGGCCTGATTCCCGGTTACAGGAGGTTTGTTTGTATGCTTAACTTACTGAGTTATGATTGGTAAAACCACTTTCCTAAAGAGGTTAACAGGACAGAGGAAACAAAAAGCACCAAGAGCTGAAAAGTTAAAGGTCAAATTAAGAGAGAACAAATCCTATTTGAATTGTTTCAGTAAGAAAGCTCTGATTTGCTATTCTCTTTAGCTGAGCAAAGCCTGATTAAAGCTCAACCAGTGGTCTGTGTGTGTCAAGCATCTGGATTCTCAGTCATAAAATCCCTC
Source organism: Halichoeres trimaculatus (assembly GCF_033239565.1). Lineage (NCBI taxonomy): Eukaryota > Metazoa > Chordata > Actinopteri > Labriformes > Labridae > Halichoeres > Halichoeres trimaculatus. The sequence goes on from NW_027437188.1 coordinate 23,906,220, forward strand.
CTATCAACAAGTTGATCACAACACTGTCCCTTGTTGATATAAACAGACTATGCAAAGTTTAGAGGACCAAACAGGATATTTGGACCTTGCATTTGTTCATGGAGGATCTTCAAAGAAACTTGTGCAGTATTTTAAGACTTTTTTATTGTTAGTCAGTGCAGGAAGATTAAGAGGTGTGATTTATCATCACGTGTCAGCATCCAAGTCCAGAGCCTTCCTTCATTGTGAGTGTTTATATGTGTGTGCATGTGTGCACGTTCCTGATTCACACAGCTTGATATATGACTTGTTAAATGCAGCAGCTTGTGTTGCTGTAAATAACAGGCAAGCTATTAGGAAAAGGTTGGACAACTGTAGCAGGCGATATAAACCCCAAACTGAGGCTTGTGGATGCACACAAGAAGCACTTAAATCCCATGCACTCACACACAGGTGCAGAGACACACACACTTAACACACGCACACACATGCACACAGGTACATAGACAGATGGTCAGATAAACAGACACAGGCTGTTTAACACCCCCCAAACCCCTCCTCTTTAACTCAGCCAGGAGGGGAGTTGATGTGGTTTGATAGCCACTTGGAGGCAAATACCCTCCCTTAACAGTCGCACTATTGCGAGAACCCACTTTTGCCCCCTAATGCAGAAATGATTGGCACTCTGATGCGATTACCTCTCCCCTGTATTCTATTAAAATCACTTCTCTTAGAAAAAAAAGAAAAAAGCCGGGGAAAGGTAGCATTTACTCTGGGGCACCGCTCCTCCTACCACCACCTTATTCTGCTATCATGTTCATTCAACTCTGCATTTTCTGTAAGGATATGGACTATTCATGACAACTTAAATCCAAAACAGCCTGCGTTCACATGCATCAGACAATCAAAGAAAAATATGTGTATTTATAGTCCATGTGTAATAATTGGATTGATTTCAATCAATAGGTTTGTATCGTAATAGCACCAAAGATGTGGGGTAAAAGTGGAGGCAAAGAGGGATTGATAGAAACAGTTCAGTGACAATGCTATGCAATATGCCAATTATGTGAAGTTCAGCAATAGCAGTTTAGTAATGACAAAATAAGTATGGCGTATAATATTAATGTAAACAGGGCTAGTTATCAAATAACCAACTCATTCATACAATAAGACTGGTGTTGACGGTTAAAGCAGTTAGAGTTGAGCAGGTTGAGGTCCATAGGTTTGGTGTTATTGTGATTCTGATTAGATTCTGGGGAGAAGAGGGTTTTTGGAGAGAGGGGCTTAAAGAGACAGCAGCTAAAATAAAGCATTTCAGACAGAGAGGTTTTCTAAAACACCAATTATGTAAATTATATGAAACTACCATGGGAGTACCAGTAGGACAGTATAAAACTTTAAAAAAGAACAAAACCCCCTTTTCAGTCTCCATAACCTTTCACAAGATACCTAAGCTTTAATGTTTTGTAGGGTTTTCATGCAAGGTCCTCATTAATCCATCTGAGATTGAGACTGAACTTCTGCCTGGGATACGTTCAACATGTGAACTCCACCCAAAACCAATGCTGTCCTTGTTCTGAAAGGACAGCATTGGTGTGTTCTGAAAGGGCAACACGTGTAGTGTGAAAATTGCTGCTGAGGACATTGGAGCCTGTATGTTCAATAGAGTCGGCATTAGTTTTCATATGGTTTGCTTAGCACAAAGAGTTAATGCAAGTTGAAGCATAGACTATAAAATCATAGGCTAAACTACAGCTTCCATAATTGAAATCAAAAGCAACAGAAGCCATAAAGCCCGCCCCCTCCTTAGGTAGAGTTGTCAAAGTCCAGGGCTGCTTTTCAGTCCCAACGGACTGGGTGGATTGTTAATGTTAGAGAATGGAAATGTGCTACTGTTAAGATTAGTTATTTTGTGTAAATTTCAATGCTAAGCATTTTCTGTATTGTGGTACTTTTCATGGTTCTTTTGAAAAGAGTTGTTGGCCAATTGAGTTCAGCAGATTTAAATGTGTCTTCACTGTTGAGTTACAAGATAAAAATCATATACACAAGGATAAAATTTGGGGGATTATTTAATATCAAAAGTCAAACTTTTTTTAGATTAGTGGAGAAGATCCTCCTTGGTTTGACTTGAGCTTCTAATGTTTACCTCACTTAGCCACCCCTACAGAAGTTAGCGCTAAAATTTAGCCACCTCACTCAAAAACTTTACGGTCACCTCTACTCCATGTTTACTCTTGTTTCACGTCAATGAATAAAAATAACTAAATAGGTGAGTACAAGATGCTGAAAGGAAGTTTTCTAACTTTTAGACAAAGCCAAGCTGTCTCTTCACTTCCTTTCTTCCTGCTTAGCTAAGCTAGCTTGGCTAATGTTTTTGCTAGGAAGTCACATTTGATTGCAGTAGTGCAGTTTTACTCCTAATCAGTGAGAAAACAAGCAAACACTGTTTCCAAAAATATCTCAAGTGTTATTTGACTCCAGAGATTTTTTTTTTCCATCTGTCACAACTAAAAAAAAAACAGCTTCACATTCAGAATTGATTTGATTTTGGTGTTATTATTTTTCAAGACACTTAGGTTTTTGGAGTGATGGTGAACTGACAGAAAGGATTGGATGGGACAGCACTAAGCTCCCTAATTTTATTAAGCGTGTCACTGTTGTGGTACAATCATGTGTCCAATCAGACTGGACTTCAGCTGTCTTTTCACTCTGCATGAATTTCCGTCTACAGTCAGTTCAAACTTCTCTCTCATTCAAAACTTCATTTCAGCTCTTCTTTTTAATATCTCCTACATGTCTTCCTCCTTCTTCTCCTACAAATATACTCATCCTGCCCACCCTTCTCTCTATCTTTCTCTCCCACTCTCTCTTCCTCACCCAGCGTTCGTGGAGAGGTGATTTATGGCATATGGCTGTTGGCTTTAAATGGGATGTTTTATTCAGTGGTGGGAGGAAGTCGCTGCCTTTTCTAGCGCTCTCCTGAGCCTTGCTTTAAAACACATCGCACAAGCACACACAAATGCATTTACACACATACACACGTACATTCTAAAAGGATGATTTAGAGACTGACTCTGACATTTCCTCTTAGATTCAGAAAGAGTATTGGACAAGGACAGACAAGACAGACTGACAGGGTGGACTGAATGACAGGCACGGGTGCTGCTGACTGAGAGTCAAACACAGAAGGAAGAATAATGACAACTTCTGCAGGAACTGTGGAGTTTACTCTTGTGTGTGACTGAGTGTGTGTGTGTGTGTGTGTTGAAAGTCAAGGTCACCCCGGCGGGCTGCATTTCTCTCCCTGTTGTCAGCCCGAGAAGCTGACAGCTCTGTGCTCAGTTCTGAGCAGCAGAAATGGAAATTTGTCTATCTGTCTTTTATCTATAGTTGTAGTTGCTTGTGTGGATATGTGTCGGTTTATGTAAGTAAAAATGCAAGAAATGTGTGTGTTCCCTAATGTTTGCACGGAGAAGTGTGTGTGTGTTATTCTAGTGTGAATAATTCAGTCAGAATATCAGTGTGAATATTCATTAACTGCGTACCAGTGACAGTTACCCATGTACCTGTCAGTCACACTCTCTACTGGGTGCATTTTGGTAAGTGCTACACACACACATGCACACACACAAATACCACATTCATAAAAATACACTCTTTTTGTTGTTTCCCGCATCTGCATTGAGAAATTTGTACTTTTGTGTCCTTTTCTTTGTTTTTATCAACACCATGCGTCCATGTTTATGCAAGCTTGTTTGAAAATAACTTGGGTGTGGTTGCTCGAGGTTAGGGAATGCTGCTGTTGCTGATTTATTTATTACTTCTGTCCACAGAGTCATCATGTAAGCAGGATACACTCCAGCTTATCTGCGCCGTGTGTTTATGACCTCATACTGATGCTTTCGTGGCACAGCTCCCAAACTCTCTGCTTTAATTCTAGGTCCTGCTGCAGAGACAGGTGTGCTAAACATGACTTATCCCTCACGTCCTCCCGTTCTACTACTGCAGACTAATTGAGCCTGTGTCTGTCTGTTTGTTTGTGTGTATGTGTGTGTCCAGGCACTTTCACACACATATAAATATCCCCAGAACTAATTTCAACTTCATTCTCCCCCTGCGAGCCGGAGAGCAAAGACAAGTCTTGCAATAGCTCAGCGTGGAGCCGTAAACACGGCAGGTGAAATGGGGCTCGGAGAGCAAACGCTGCTCGCTCCCCCCGAGCTCTGAAAGAATATTCAGATAGTTTTCATTTTCCACAAGATTGGCTAAGGGTGATGGCTACAGAGATGGTGGAGACAGGGAAATCTAAAGTTAGAGGAGCCATACCGGGGAGGGGATGTGTGTTTGTGTCAAACATGGCCATTATTCACACCCTTATTGAGGCTGAAAGAAAGCAGATGGTTTACAAGAGGAGAGACGGAGTATTTCTTCCACGGTCTTACATGGGGGATGTCATCTGTGTCTGCACAGCTTTTGTTTCATTTGCCTGTTTGTACATTACAGTGGTGTAATGAATGTTCTAATGTGCAATACCTGATGCACAGGTCTTTATCCATCATATGAGGGATGCAGGAATAAATTATTTTGAGTCAGGGTTAAAACAGACACATTTTACAACCTTCAAAAATACTAAGCATAGGGATGAAATGGGAACGTACCAGGCAGATTTATAAATGAAAAAAAGATAATTGGGTGCTAGAAAATGGAGTTATGGGAGATTTTTGCTTCTTTTGAAATTCCAGATTTGACCTTTGTCGCAGCGAAAACATTTTAATAGTTTAACTCACCTGTCCTTCAGTGTCTTTGTGCATCTCCTACTCTCATCCAAATGTCCTCTATCACTTCTCCCCTTCCCTGTGGGCCAAATAGCCAAAGCATGTCCTTTATATGTGTGTGTGTCCACATGTATGTGTTTACATGATCATTACCACTTTGACTGCCTTTCGCAGCTCCTCCTGTAGAGATGAATCTAGTTACAGTGCAGCCGTGGGGCAGGATAGCAGAGAGACAATCCCTCCATCACACCCTCCACCAGCAGCTACTATTCTTAGCCCAGGCAATCACAGCACTCATTATTACTCAATAGGGTGGAGGTATGCAACTCATGATCTCTCATCATCTGTTCTGCCTCTGGCAATGAATGCATTTAAGATTTTGCACACACACTCACATAGAGCTGCTTATTACCATTTATTGTATCTTATATTTTTAGTGTTGTGAGATGAAAGGGGAGTTGGGAGGGGTAAGATGGAGAAGACGCTCATCAATACTAATTGCAGCACAACTATTGATGCTGATAAAGCTGCTTAGCTCATATTCTCAGAGATAGAAATAAGTTAATGTGTTTCAGATACACAAATTGATTTTCTTAACTAGTTGTAAATGTGCAATGTGAGGGAAAATGTAATTAAATAAGTGAATCTTGTTGGGAAAAAATGCAGATATTTGTTAAATTCATGTGACCACAAAGTTTAGGACCTTGCAACATGGCAGTCCACAATTGATAAGTAAAGTCATTTTTGTGCCAGACATACGTTTTGTTTTGTTTTTTTTGTTTTGTTTTTTTATATCTCTTGTTGCTCTTTTTTTTTCTTTTTTCTTTTTTTTTTTTTTTTCCAAGTGTGTAATATCTAATGTACTGTGAGGTAAAAAAACAGGTAGACCAGAAGATTGGGGAGTGACATGAGGGGAAGGTGCTGGTGGAAAACCCCAACCTCTTGGCCATACTGCCACCCACTTTATATTTTGTTTTGTTTTTCTTGTTTTCTTATCAATTTATATTTCCTGTTTTGCTTTTTTCATGTTCTATATCACACTTAAAGCCACCATGAGAAGATTTAACTTTAGGGGGAACCACCAACAGCATGTTGTAGTAACAACCTTTTTCTACATTTCCGCAGCAGATATTTTTGATAAATGGCACATTTGACTTGTAAAAGACAGCAGAATGAGATTTTTCTTCAGTAGAGTGAAAGAAAGTATTGCCATGCCCACAGGTTGAACTATATAAAATACAAACCAAAGGCTCCCTACAGGAGCTTTAAAAAAAAAAAAAAGATGACTTATGTTTTGCTAATACAAGCCACAGATTAAAGAGGGAGGTATTAGGGTTTTTCAGTGTTTATCCTTCTGGTAACCTCAGTGTAGTTTGAAATGACTTACTTACCTATTTTTCTCATACTAACCACGTATACATGGACCCAAATATTCCGATTGCATTCGGTTTATTTGCTCAAATGGAAAGAATTTAACCTTTGTATACACCTCATTCCGAAAGAAAAGTGCCAATCCGAATGGACATTTAATCGGTTTCACAGGGGTGGAATGTTCCTTTCCCCAAACCGATTGAGGTATCATGTATCCACTCAAACGGAAAGTCGTCAGGCTACGTTCTTTCAGCCCATGCTGAGATATGACGTAAGACGCAACTAGAGATGTTCCTCAGCTTTAAAAATGGTCGCGAGCCGTCAGCACTGGACTGCTGCGGAAAGATTGTTTTTTATCTTAACTTTGAAAGAAATTAACATAATATCAAGACTGGACGGACGACGAACTCGCAATACGGAGTATTGCAACACTGTGATAAACAAAATGTCATCCTCCAGCTTTGATAAATCTCGTGATGTTTACGTTTTTCTGCACATGCCCCATTGACTATTCTGTTTGATTACAGCGGCGCATGTAGACCAGAGATTGGAATATTCCTCTATACTATTGTTTTCAGAAAAGTCATTCGGAAAGATGAAAAACTCCTCATGTAACGGTGGCTACTGATGTTTGAAGAACCCTTTTACTGACTTAAATGCTACTGTCTCTTTAATGGTCCCCTTTCCACACCCCCCTTCCCTCTGATTGGTGAGCAGGGGCAGAGCTATGGACTTGGTGTTTCAAGCCCGCCCCTCCAACGCCTCAACGCCTTTTAGTTTAAATCCTTAATTGATGACCTCACCAATTCAGAAAGTACCATGACAGTCCTGTGAAGATCTCATGCTATTTTTAGAAAGAACTTTTTGAGTTACATACTGACAGATTTCTTTTTCACAATAATTCAAGTTTTGTTTAGAAAAGACTCATAAAAATACTGAATTATAAAATCTGTACTCATCCACCTCATGGGACAGGATTCAAAGCAGAGAAAACTAGAGGTAAAGAGAGAGCAATGCAGGAGAACAGAGCACAAACCTGTGAGATGACATCACCCACAGCTACAGAAAACCATCTGGGTCCGGCTGCAGCATCTACCCCGGGTCTGCTGATCTGCAGTGAGAGTGTGATGTGAGACTTTACCCCTACCTTCTGCCTCCACAACTTAGCACTGTGAGATTTAGATAGCACGTAACACTTCTTAGATTAAAAAACTCTAACATCTGAGGAATTATCGGAGGAGTTTCGATTAAAAAAAAAACATCAGACAGGGAGAGATAATGAGAATGAGAGCCAGGAGGAACAAGAGCCGCTGCTCTCTTTTCCTCTCTGCTCACACTGTCATGTGTGTGTGTTTGTGGGTGTGTTGGACAGGCAGAATGGCTTGTTTATGGGTAGATTAATTGCTTTTATGGCCTTGTTTCTCCCTGTGAATGGTGCTAGCTGTTTTAATGAACACCCACGCTGCCTGCCTGCCTGTCTGCTGTGCCATTCATGCTGCGGCTGCTTTCCGAAGCATAGCCGAGTTTTAGCTCAAGCTTTCCACAGCTAGACACTCCCTGCATGGCCCTGCACAGGTAGTTGATTTTACGGGTGCGTGTGTGTATGTGAGTGTGTGAGGCCCAGCACAGGTGGGTGGCTCCGCTCAGGGCCTGCAGGGACTGAGGTCGAACCAGCAGCTAGCTGGACCGTGACTTTAATCATTTCCTGCTGGGCTGGGGAGAGGTAAGCCAGGATTTCCACAGAGTACAGCGACACGGTCATGGACACAAAGATTCTTAAAAAGACTTTCAGAGGAGGAGATTGAGTGATAGCTTTAAGACGAAGTGAGAGTGACCATTTAGTCGAGAGGTTGAAGGCATTAGGAGTAGGTAAAAGCTTTTCACACAGCAGCTTTACGTGGATCAATTAAAATCAAGCAAAGTTTCTCCCTCTGGTTTGCCTCCCTCCTTCCCTCACCTAATCACCTTTAATCATGCCTTTCCTGTCTTTCTTTGCCTCTACTTTTCTTCCTTTCATCCCTGTTTCTCTCTTCCTCTCTTTTCTCCCCCTCTTCTGTCTTTCTCTCATTAATCAGGTCTGCAGGCTTTCTCTCTCTCCTGCCTTTCCACTTCATTAAACCTGAAACAGCAATGGCCCTCTGCTAATGGACAGTCTCAGCTTTAACTCACAACTCAGGCCTAGCTATAACAGTTAGCCTGTGTGTGTGTATGTGTTTGTGTTTTGTTTTCTAATGTGCGAACGTGTATAGGTATAGTCTAGCATGTAAAGTTGTGCACACACATAAAGTTTTCTCACAGAATAACAGATATTTGATGTTATTTGTTTTCTTATTAATCTGTGATTCATCTTGGGTTTTAAGGTCGTAGTCAAACAGCAAACAAGGAATAAATAATAGTGACCTCCACTCTAGTTATCACTTTTAAAGTTTTACCCTTTTAATGTGTGAAAGTCATGGACTGGAAAAACAAAAGAAGGTGCAACCTCTTCATTCCAAAACAGAGTGGGTGTTACCTAGCGGTTTAAGTAACCTAGCACCCAATGAGGCTAGAACTCAGGTGAGTGGCCCAGGTTCAGTTCCAGCCTACAGCTTCTTTTAAGCATGTCAATCCCCACTCTCACTGTCTCCTACTTTATTCTCGCGCTGGGACGATATGCTATTCTCATGATTATATTCTATACTGTTTTTTTTTTTTTTTTTTTTTTTTTTCTTTGGGGGGGGGGGATGCAATTTGATTCAAATTGCAATTCTGTGATAATTACGAATTTTGCAATTTTTTAGTTTGCTTTTTTAACACCCGACCATGTGAAAAAGTTAAATGATAATGATAATGATAATGTCTACAGACTAAATCAGGGGCCATATTTTACCATAAAATGCACAACACGTGATTCAGAGAGAAACATTTCACCCTCTGCTAAACATAAGGGATAACTTTGTACAAATCCATTTTTTAAACCAAGACTGAAATGAAGAATTTGAATTTGAAAAAAAAAAACTAATTTTGATATTGTCAAACAAAAAATCCCAATATATTGATTCTAGATCCCCCCCCCCCCCCCCACACACACACACACACACACACACACCCTTACTTCATTCACTATTGTGTTTTCTCATATAAGTGCATAAAAAAGCCAGATTAAAAAGAAAAGAAAAAAAAAAGATGCAAATCTGCATTTTTCTTATGGCCAACAGGGGGACTGAACTGTGAAAACACTGATTACAAAACCTGTAGGGTGGAATACCTGCATGCCTGTTGTTTTGTCTTTTATTTTTTTTTATTTTTTTTCTTGTGCTATTGGGGCTGCCTTAAATTGGATGACAGAGCAAAGGACCGTACAGGAAACAGGGTGACCTCTTTGCCTGGTTCTTGGTTGACTGAAGGTTAGTGAATCACCAATGTTTGGCTTCTTAACATCTCTCCATGAATCAATGGGTAACATCATGGAGACTAATTTTGACATGTTTTATTTGAAAACTGTGAACCAATATAGAAGAAGACAGAAAAGTCAATTTGGGGGTATGTTTGCCTGTGACTGACAGGTTGCCGTCGATGGAGTGTAGAGTAGAGTGTAGAGTGCAATCTGCCATCAAAACTTGGTCGCCACTGGGTCCAAAACTAACAAGACAGGACAAGTGAGGATATCAGACTCATTGATGATGTCATGGTGGTTATAACTATTTCCTAAATCGATTAAATAGGCCAAGTTAATCTCATCATAACAGAGTGCATCCAGTTCTTTCTTCTATGGCTTTGGAGGAGCTTCGTCACGACTCAAGCATGCAGACTACACATCAAATGGAAATCCTGAATAATGAAATAGATTTTTAAAGCCCAGCACTTAAATCAATCAGAGAGGATCTGACTGAAGGCACAAGCAAGTTGTATTTAGAGAAGTAGTCTGAGCTCAGCCTGTCAAAAGAGCAGGATAACTCACTGATTTAATCATTGTTTTGTTACATTATGTCCCGGAAGTTGAAGTGTGCTATTAAACTACAGGGGCACTGTTTTAAGGCCAAATCAACCTTTTAGGAGTTTTTAAACTGACTTCAAAGAGCGCCCTGTTCGAAGTTCTTCCACTGACACCTTTGAAATCAGATTTCCAGTAAGTAAGGTAGGCAAAGATAAAGTTAAATACACTTAAGAAGTCTTTAAAAGTACCTGCTTCTATGAAAAATAAAGATCAAAATATGATCATATTAAATTCAATAAAAATACCCCAGGGGACTCGTGTTCCTTCGTCTGCATCTCTTTTACAACTAGTTCCACAACTGCCTTTACAATGTCATTAAGCAACGTGGCCAATCCATCCATTTGACCATAATGCCCAATAAAAGAGGCTTTATGCTTGCATACATTTACCCTCACATCTTTGCATATATATTGCTCTCCACCCAGCGGTGCAGTGGTTGGTACAAGGGGTGTTCTGCTCGGCTGCAGCGGAGGACAGGTAGTATTGAGTGGCGTTGTAAAAGCAGCTGTTTTACTGTGTGTTTGTTCTGGCATGTTAACGGCGGGCTTTACTGCTCTGATTATGGCCCACCAGGGGAGCTGGGAGAGCTAACTATACAAGGAGATTGCTGCAGGCGAAAAGGACAGGATGAAGTGCTGATGTACATTACCTCAGGGTGTGCATGTCTTTGCACTGACTATCAAAAACATCTTCTTATGGGGTATTGTCCTCTGTGGATGCCTCATATCTGAGCTGGAAAGTTTCAGCCTGAGTCTGTCTGTAATATTTTATATCAGTGTGCAAAAACTAAAGATATCTGCCTTGTTATTTAATGTGTGTTTTGTTGGCTAAATTTCCCCTGTAATCATGTCCATGCCAAACATGCAGATTTTCAAACTGCTGTTGAAGTCCCTGAATCAAACTGCTCAAGAACAGGCTGTTAAAAATGAATTAACAAGAGCTCTCCATGAAACTTCCTTAAAGGTTATAAGTTTGCCGAACAGAAACAGTAGAAACAAAGTATAATGTTTACATGTGTGCAGTATTTTAAAAGAAGTGTACAGTAATCCCCCTAAAACTTTCATTTTCTTTTTATTAAAAGAATGTTAAAAGAATGTCTCCAGCAGATTTTGGGGGGCAGAGAGAGTGAAACGTATTTTTCAATATGTCAGGCCACCAGCTTTAAGTGTACCTGAAAGGCAAGTAGAGAAGAAGAGGAGGGCAATTTTTAGTTTTGAAGTAGAAGAAGAAGACAGCGTTTTTTGCTGTTGTCGTTGTTAAAGAAAAAGAGAGAGAGTTGTCGTTTTGTACAAGAATTTGTATTGAGATTATTTTATGATTGGGGATCACATGGATGCTCCATAGGTAAAGTTTCAACATGTCTTTGCATAACGGTAGCAATGTTTATTTGTTTTAAACTGCATTGTTTAATGTTTACCGTATCGACTAACAAACGTAACCATTTAATTGTTTGACAGTCTTCTTTGATATTTGAGGGTCCCTTAAAGAGACAGCAGCAAAGACATCACTAGGGACAAAGTGGGATTTTCTTCAGCTATAGATCATGTAGAGCTACCAGGGGTTTTACGGGTATGATTCAAAGCCTAAAATAAGCAAAGTACCCTCTCTTTAATGCATAATAATACTCACAGACCAAAACAGATGATAAATTTATTTTTCCACCAAGGCGCCAGTTTGTCCTCCGGTCTGGCACCATGCAGGTGCTCATTCTGTTTCTAAGACAACCAAAAACCTCTAAAATACATGTGTGGTGTGAGAGTGTGCATGGGTATGTTAACCCTGGCAGTTCCTTCAGTCTCCTTTTAGCTGGTGTTACCCACAGACTGGTCCATATCCTCTATGAAAGTCTTACCTGTGCTCCTCTTTTAAGCTTGTCTTCGGTTTAGGTTTACATCCTGCAGTAGAAACGTGTTGTTGTGTCTTTTTTTTCCTGCTTTTATTTTAAGCTTTTGTAACCGTCTTTGGTTTCTCCATGCTCCATTTTCTCTTTCTCAGTATGCAGCTCCTCTCACTCTGTCTCTGACGCCGTCAGTCATTAGCCTATCCTCTAGAGCAGAAAGAGCCACTCTAGGTGTGTGTATGTGTGTATCACGTGTATTTGTGTGCCAGCCAGTTTTGATAGCAGGGTCACTCAGGGACAACAGTCCCAGAGTCTGGATGCTGAATCTCAGTGGAGAAACCTGCACACACACCTGCAGGTGCAGAAGGCAAAGGCGTGTGTGTCTGGTCAAGAATAACTACAGATAACAGCACCTGTCTTGGTTGCTATCACCCCAACACACACACACTGGCAACACCCAGTGTACTGACAGGCTGTGTGTCCCCGTGGCAGAGGAGAGCGATGAGGATGTGAGGATGATGGCAGAGATGGCGCCGGCTGGCTGGCTGGGCCAAAGGACCCGGGGGAGGTTTGACTGATAGAGGCTGCCTCCAAAAACCCTCTGGATACTGTGTGTGTGTGTGTGTGTCTGTGTGTGTGTGTGTGTGTGTGTGTGTGTGTGTGTGTGTGTGTGTGTGTGTGTGTGTGTGTGTGTGTGTGTGTGTGTGTGTGTGTGTGTGTGTGTGTGTGTGTGTGTGTGTGTGTGTGTGTGTTAGAGGGGTCTGCATGGTACAGCAGATGGTATGGTGCTGTTTTAACCAGGTTGGTTGGCTTCAAGAGAGGAGCAGGTCATGACAGCTTTTTGGCTGAGTAGAAAGAGCCTCAAGGTTAAACCATTGTTGGGTTAGGGGGGCCTGCTCTGTGTCCAAACCGAGTTAGCAAGATCTAGTTTATAATAAGGAGGGGTATAATGTCATCTTAGTCGACTGTATTTAGCCAGATGATAGCTGGCTTATTGTTATTGCTCTATGCACTAAGAAAAGGGAAATTTATGTTTGATCTATACATCAAAAGTCTTTCTTTTAAGCGGTAAACATAAGTAGTGTGTATTCCAACGAAGACCCGTCCTGCTTTGTTTGAATAATCAAACATGCCACTGTGAATCTTTTTTGAGTGCTAATAAAAATAACTTTTAGGATAAAGTCAATTTTTACGCTATTTGTTTTTATGTTTCATTAGATTTGCTACCAGCCTCAAAGTCCTAACAGGAGCATTTTTTTAATTGTTTATTTATTACATGGTAATATTATATAACTTCATTTTTAAGGCTCAAAAAAAAAATACAGAGTAAAAATTGTATAACAAAACTATCAACCCCCAGCCCTACATATTAGAGAATCCATATTTCAACCTGTGTCTGAAACATTGCTTATTTTTAGTGACTGTCTCTTTAAGGCTCTTTGCTCTACAAACCCCTTTCCTTTGATTGGCCAGCGCTCTTGAGGTCTGTTCATGGCAAAGCTGTAGATGGACTTTGGTCTTTGAGAACCACCCCTTCAACATCCTCTTGGGAGATCCTAGTGCAATGACATCATCCCTTTGGCTTTAGTCTTTTTATTATCTTGTGAGGATCTTGTTTAGATCTTAAGAAGTTTATGAAATTCTACATCATATAAAGCAGTTTTCAAAATGTGCACACTTATAGTATGAACCACCAATCTCCTATGTTCCTTTATGTCGATGTTTAAATTGTGTAAAAGCATAATACCCCCTCTTTCAGAGCCAGGTTTAAGTTTTGATCCCCCTATTGCACATTACTGCATGTTGTCTGCCAGTGCCACTTTAACACACCACAAGCACAAGCTTTACTCTGGGTTAAACAAAACACATGCTTCATGTGTTTCTGCAGTCTTTAAAAATGACTCTGTGTGTGCATATTTTTGGAGACGGTGGGTATCTGAGTTAATTGAGTTCATCAGGGAAACAAACACAGCTGGCCGGCACTCTGCAGAGCTGGAAGACGATAGAGAGACAACCTGGAATCTGTTTCCAGCACACATCAGGAAGCTCATCAAGTATTGAAGAGGAAAACCAACTTAGACTGAAAGACTGCAGAGGGAATACAAGACAAACACGACAGGATGAGAGGAAGTAGACACAAAAAACCTGAGAAAACAGAAGATGGATCATGTTTGATATGTAGCGAGTAGGGGAGAGGATATTGACCTTATGGAGGAACAGGATGAAAAATGTCGCAGAATGAAGGGGAATAGATCATGACTTTGACTCTGTTTTTGGGTTTCCTCTCATTGTCTGTCACTCTGTTCCCTGAACTGAGTTAAGGGAGCATTTAGAGCAGCAGCAGAGCTATTTAAATCATGTGTGTGAGTGTTAGTACGTGTGTCTGATCAGCTGGGGGTGCAGAGGACAGATTTACACCCCATGTACAGGAGAGATGAAGGCCATTTTCCCAGGCAGGCCATTTCTCCTCTCTGTTCTGCGTTCCTCCGGCTCACTCTCTGGAGTCGGTCCAGTTTAATTTCTTCAGAGCCCACAGGCTTGTTCTTTCACCTCCTCATCCCTTCTTCCTTGCCGCCAACGAAGGACCTACTTTCATATTCGCTTCCTCTTTTAACTCCCTTGCCAGCTCTCAACCCAATCACTTTCTGTCTCCCTGCAAAGTGCTGCATCTTTATCATCCCTCTGCCCTTTGGTCCCCTGCAGCTGAGGTATCTAACCTTTTAGAGCGTCAATCACTTGATACACCCCCTCCCTTCCCCTTCCTTCTGTAGTCTTTCTTTGTTTTCTTTTTTCTTGTAATAACTTTTAATCCTCCTTGGTTAATCCACATGAAAAAATTTGACTGTGATTACAGGTGTGTTTTTTCACCCCGAATTAACCACCTGAAAAGGACAAAAAAATAAAAGGCCTGTGGAAAATTTCTTTAAAACTAGAGCTGATGATGATATCATCTATAAGTATCACACACTTTTTCAAACCCTTCACTAGAATATTTTCTTTTCACTGGAGTCGAACCAGGGAAAAGCCATTGATTGCCCCATTATGTGCAGCCGAGTTTAAAAACCATTAACAAGACAAATAAGACAGAAGATGACCCTGCACAACAGTACAGCAATAAAAAAAATTATTAGAAAAAAAATCAACTGTGAGACTGTAAAAATAATAACTCTGTAAAAACAATATAAAATAATAATAAGCAGTATAAAAAGGCTGAGATCATATCAGAAGTGAGGCAGCATAAAGTGGGAATAAAAGGCTGAGTGCAGCGGATAAGTTATTTTATGTCCAGTATACAAAGACAAGCTTTCAGTGTTTTTTTCCTCAGAGCAAAGGATCTATAGCTGTAGATGGGGGTGGTCTGAAGATGGTATTGCCTTCCTTTTGAGCTGCCTGTTGTAATGATCACAAAACATAGCCTGACTCCGCCCACTTTTCCTGTTATGACATAATCAAGTCTGGCAGCACTGATTTATTAAGCCATATATACAGAAGACTGAATCAACTGCTTTTTTTTTTTTTTTTTACTGCTCTGAATCTTTTGGCAGACTTAAACAATATTTCAGGAAAGCGGTACCTCCTTCATTTGACATGTTTGATTATTTCGTCTCATACATGTGTAAGTCGGGCTTTTTGGCAACAAACATCATTCTTCTCTCTTTTTAACAGTCAAGTTTTAAGCTCATTGTGATATGTCCTCGGTTTTAAGCTTGTTATAAATCATCTTTTCAAACACACACACAATAGTTTCCTCAAACCAAGTATATTAGATATCACAATGTCACTGGGAGTTTCATGCTACGCATCACTCTGCTGTTTCACTCATTTTAGTCTGTAAGCACAAACCTTTTTATTTTGTTCTTATACTTTCTGTCACTAGTCTCAACCATTTATTGTGCTCCTAATAGATTTTTGCAAGTGTGTTAGTGTGTTTGAGTGTCAGTTTGCTCGCTGGCAAATTTCCATCACTGATATCCGGAGCGCATTATTCATCACTTAAATAAATCCCTGACTTCAGCAGGACATTTACAGTAATCTTAATACATGCTATTGATTTCAAAATCTATAACAGTATACGTTCAGTATTTATTCTGTGCTAAACCAATTCCTCTATGTCTTGTCAAAAGAAATGAATTCCTACAGTGCAAAAGTCTTCTTTTGTGATGTCCAAACCTTTCCAGCCAAGGCGGGATACCCCGTCCCCTATCAGGAGGAGGAACACCAAAAAAAAGTACCAGGACATAAACCAGGGGTTTGCATAATTTAGTGGCAGAGTTGACAGAAAATCTATAGTCATTTTGGGCTTTGGCAGTGCCAATCAGGCTTGTATTGATTAGTGTGTGTGTGTGTGTGTGTGTGTGTGTGTGTGTGTGTGTGTGTGTGTGTGTGTGTGTGTGTGTGTGTGTGTGTGTGTGTGTGTGTGTGTGTGTGTAAAAAAATGTGTGTGTTTGGATTTATGGTGGAGTCAGGTGGAGCGCAGAGAGGAGGAGCTGATGGAGAAGAGACCTTGAACCCACAACGCACTATACAACAACAGAGGAAATAGAACTACTGACAGCCAAACACAGAGCACTAGCCCGACACACACCCACACACAAATACACTCCTATCTCCACCTCTGTCATCAATCTCTTCCCCTTAACTCCACTTTCCAAAACTAAATGAAAATAAAAGAAGACAAGCGTGAGGAGGCGATGAGGAGAGAAAACAGAGAGTTAAGAGAGATGGAAAAGGAAAGATGATGATTCGATCACACACTGTGGGAAATCAACTGTTCTCTCTGAGTCTGAGACTGGGAGAGGAATCAGGACAGACATTCATCATACAGCAGGAGTCCAGAGAAGAGAAAAGACTTCAATCACAATTTGAGCCTTACGAGCCAGACAATTCAGGCTTTCAGGTGGATTGACTTTGCAGACTGATAAGTGATCCACTCTCAGTAGATGATATATATGTGAGGCAAAACACTCGGACAAATAGAGGAAAAAACAAGATGCATTCCAGTTAGAATATAGCTAAACAAAACTCTTTAAGTTTACTTTGGTACTGACAAATCAAAAGTACGTCCATGCTTGGGGGTACCACTGGGGATTTTGGACGCATAGTAGAATTAAATTGAGCCCAGTTAGAGCTCTATTTTTAACAATGACCTGAATTGTAACTTTTCTTTAAAATGTACTGAACCTGAAATGTAATATCTGGTCAATGATGAAACAAAAGTGCTGAGCCCAAAATGCAACAAAGATAATGTGATAAATCCCTGAATGTGACAAGATGTTACGGTTTGACATAAAGATCTTAGGTTATAGGTTTTTTTACATTTTTATTACTTTATCTTTTATTTATTTATTTACATTTCAGGTTGTTGTTTCATATTACTTACTGGCCTCCATCACCACACCACCCAAACAACAGAAACCATAAATACCCCACTGTGCATGGCTGCAACAGTCTGCATAAAATAGATTTCACTGTTTTTTTCAAAATTGATACTATGCACTGACGGCCATCTATGACAGTTTGATTTTTATGATAACATAGTTTAAAATGGTCTCAACATACTAAATGTAACTATGGTTTTATTTTTGAAAGGTTGAAAACAGAATTGCCACTTTGTTTTAGAGGGGTACCAAGTGCCCCTTTAAAATGTGGTTATCCACCTCATATCTAAGGGCGTATTCAGACCTGGACTGTTTGGTCCACTTTAAACGGACCAGGGTTCGTTTCCCAAGCTGGTGCGGACTTTTCATGCAGGTGTGAATAGACACAAACGAACCCTGGTGCGGACCAAACAACCGGACCGAGACCCACTTTTTGAGGTGATCTCGGTCCGCTTCCAAACGAACTCTGGTGCGGTTCGTGGTTCTCTGGTGCAGGGCTGAATACAAACCAAGGTCTATCCAAACTAACTACAGGATACATACACCTTTTGGGCCTATAAAGCCACCGTGACCTAACCGTCTTTGGTTCATACCTGATCCTCCGTCTTCTGTTTAGCCACGCTGTTGCTAGCATTTTGTGGGTCAGCACACGCAGAGCATAGCGTCTCCTTGCTGCGCGCATTCGTCTTTGCTGTTCCAAAATTTGAAACGGTGTTGTTAAGCTGCTTTGAAGGAGCTGCTCTTGAAACTGAAAATGATTTTGCAGCTCTAATAAGAGCACAAACACACGTTTACCTCCATTTCCGGGTCTGTATTCTGTGTGCCGCCTTTGTCAGTGCTGTCCAATGAGAGCACTGATCGTCACAGACGTGGATGTGTTTACAGAATATAGTCCACTTGCAAAAAGTACAATCTGAATACGAACCGCACCAAACGAAAAAAATAAAGTCCGCTTTTGGTCCAAACCAAACAAGTGGACCAAAGGACTTTTCTGGTCTGAATACAGCCTAAGACATGACTGGCTGTTTCCTTTTCAGAGGTGGGACTTAAGACAAAATCAACTTGGTTACTTTTTTACACATATTTAGCACCTCCCTTGGATAAGTCGGTGCCTCGGCCCTTTTAAATAAGTTTAGCTACAGTCCCTCCATCCAGTGACCCTATCCATGTTGCTATATCTTAACCTTATGATACACTGACACATGCTTCAAAGCACAGAAGCTTTTCATTGACCAATGAAATCTTTGATGCGTTCAGTATTTTTATTTCATGCAAATTTAATCCTTTTACAGCTTCATGTTTCAATATGAAAGCATCAAGGGCTGATTCAGAAATCACATTCAGTGCCCTAGATGAGATTCTAAATCTTCAAAGTTCCGGCCTTCCTTGAAGACCGTCACCATCCTCTTCATGCAGAGTTAATCACAGACAACACTAAAATACACACAGAAAGGAAGTTCCACAACTTAACTCTTCTTTCTCTATTCCTCAAACTTTTTCTCTTATCTGTGTTTCTCCTGTATCCACATTCCCAGATGGTACTTTTTACAGTCTGTATGAATGTGTCTAACTGGATGTGTGTGCGTGCGTGTGTGTGTGTGTGTGTGTGTGTGTGTGTGTGTGTGTGTGTGTGTGTGTGTGTGTGTGTGTGTGTGTGTGTGTGTGTGTGTGTGTGTCAAAGTGACTGCCTCAGCTTTGTGTTTAGGATGGCATTAAGGCGGATTTGGAAAGGCTGAGGTGACATTGACTCTCAAAGCAGGAGAAAGTTTTGGAAGTTTCGGCTGCAACAGAGTCAGACTTAGCTTGGGTTTAGCTTTCGTGAATGAATTAGATAATTATTGGAGAGAAATTTAGATGGAAAGACAAACGGAAAGCAAGAGATGAAAAACAGCTCCTTAAAGCAGCCATTGATCACTAGTCAAAGTCCTTGATTCTGTTTAATGAGCTTTTTATTCCGTCTGTGAGGGAGAGTAATGAGAAAAACATGGCCTGTCTTCCTGCCACGGTGGGAGTGGACACTCTGCCAAGCAGCAAAAAACCTGTTATTAGGAGAGGGTTTGATGTTGCTGTGTTTGGACATCGACTCCTGTGAGAACAATTCAGAAAGACACTCCTTTAAGTAGAAACATATGCATATATGTGCTTATTTACACTTCAAAGGCAGTTTCTCAGACTCTCCCATCTTTATTAATGGTGCATATATAAAAAACATATAACTTTAGGGTAAATATTAAAGATTACCATAACAACTGCGGTATGGACATATTTTCTCAGTGCGTCTAATAGATGCAATGTAGTCTTTTATGCACACTTTTTTTTTTGCAATGATGGTGCAATCAAACAAAAAATCAACTAAGGGTGCAGGTTTTATTGTAAAACACACACATACACACTCGGTGACATTCTCCTGTAGCTGCTCGGTGCCCTGATGTGACCCTCTTGGCTCATCAGGAAGAAACTGCTCCACTTAAACTTTGTTGCTCCCTTGTAATTGCATTAGTCTGCTCAATTATGTAGAGGCAGGCCTGTCCTCATTACACAGCACTATTAAAGCAGGAGGAAGGAGCCGAGGGGAGGAGAGCAGCAGGCGAGGGGCGCCGCTGAATGTCGTTTAAGTGAAAGTTTCATCGCCCTAATCTCCCAACGTGTCGGCCACATCTGTACAACAACTGTGCCGTACTTCATGAATTATGTCCGGCTCTATCGCTTCGTTTTCTGTTAGACTTCCCTCTTTCACTCCCTCTCCCTCTTTCTCTGCTTCTGGGCCAAATGCCTGGAAAATGCTGAACAAGCAATTTGGCAGAGTTCCTCCAAAGCTCACTTCACTTACCTCACAAGAAAAATGTCTAACGGAGCCAAAATGCTGCCAAACCACTTGCTGCAGGGGTCCCTAAGCCCGGCACACGATGATCACACGTCTGCTAAACATTCATTCATATTCACACTCACACACACTCACAAATACACGCTGTAGGGATCTCTTCATGCTGCAAACATCTCTCCCTCTTTTTGTCTTTTAAACCTCATGTTTCTTATTTTTCTCTGTCTTTGTCTTTCTTCTTGCAGGAGCAGCTGAAGAGCCTCCAGAGTGGCTTCAAGCATGTTAATGGTGGAGGTTTCCAGCTGCAGAGGTGCGTCTACACACACGTACACACACTGTAATCTCAGTGCATACAGAGAATGTGCGGCCGCGTTACGTGCAGCTGTAAAATCCCATTTACCTGCAGATGGAAGCTGAACATGGCTGTTTAATTAGAGATAACCCAAACTGAAATTGGACTGGTATGTGTCCTCTGAAAGCATTGGATAACCATTCGCCTTTTCTCCTCTTTCCTCTTGCTCAGTGAACATCTGACCATGGACCTGGACAACAACATTAACATCAACATGCCGCCAAATGAGACCAAGGTGTTAATGTGAGTAATGTAACACTGAACCAGGACATATTGTTACAAACTGTTTGTGGAAAAAGGGTATATTATTAGAAGGAAACAAAAAAGTACTCATAAACTTCCAACTGACCCCATGTTTTCCATGTTTTAAATGTGAAAGTCTGCAATTTAAGCTCCTCTTGAAGTCAATAAAATGAACCAGTACTAGAATTTCTGCTGTGATCACAGAGCCTGATGCATTTATTTCTATCATATCAAGAAGATGGGTCTGTTCAATGTTGGTCAGAAAACCAAAAAAAGAGACAAAATAGGCAAAGAAAAAGGGAAGAGAGATAAAAAACCTGAAAGATAAAACAGGATAGAAAAATTCAAAATATTATCCTCAAAAGGCTAAATATGTGATATTTGGTGCATGAGTTTTGAAGTCCTTTATCTCATCAACATGATACAAAGTTTCCTCAGTAAATAACCTGTTTTAAAAAAATTAGGAAAAAAGTTGATTCCAACCCCTTGAGGATTATTACACTACTTCAGGCAGCTGGAGATTATTATTATTATTATTATTATTATTATTATTATTATTATTATTTTGGCCCTTTTCAAATCAAATGCTCCCATGGAGTTATGCACTTTTTTTTTTTTTTTTAAGGACAATCATTGCTAATTTTTAAGAAGTTGCGATGCAAATAAAATCCAAATTGTTACCTTTTTTTTCAAATAGGTGCCACATTTATCAGATGTGATACAAGAAAAATATCATATGCACAATTATAGCCTTTTTTTGTGAATTTTTTTAAAGTATTAATTAACATCTCATATCAAAAACAAAAGGGCATTCTTGCCATTTTTTAAAAGGCCAGGTTTTACAGAATTAAAGTTGGTGAATAAGGTAAACAGTTTGGGGAATATGGTAATGAGATATAAATATTAAAGATATGAAGGCAAAAAAATTGCGGAAAAAAACTCATGTATGTGAAGGCTGATTCATTTTATTTTGCTATCTTGCCTACTTTTACATATCATCCAGGGGGTTTGTAAAAAAAAAAAAAAAGAAATACATTTTTGAGTTTGGATAGTAGTTACATAACTTTTTGATTTTTCAATATTAACCAAGTATTTGAAATCATGTATCATCTCTAAAGTGAAGGGACTGTTATAGTGGAATGAAGCCCTAAATTAAAGAACCCATTCTGAACTCCAAAAGAGTGTTTTGTTTTGTTTTTTAAATTGATACAGCAAAAAAATGTAAATTACCTTTTGTTTTTGTTGTCTGTTGTTGTTTTTAAAGGTTATTTTGTGGCTTTTAGTGTCTTGTGTGTGAGGATAGGACGATGAATAGAGCATGAAATATGTGGGGTAAAATACACTAGACAAAAACTATGAGTCAGAATTGAGCCCAGGCCTCTGCACATGAGCACTAAAGTGGCACACTGTGGAATAAAACTTTTAAAAGAAAATTTCACCTCCAAGTGTTGCAGTTCAGAATTGCATCACATCTTAAAACTTTGAATCATCCCCCTGCATGCTCTTTCTCTACAAGGTCTCTTTATCTCTGCATGCAGCATCCAGCGAGCCTGGCGTGACTTCCTCCAGAGACAGGAAGCAGAGAAGCGGAGCCCCTCCCCACCTTCCATTTCCTCCTCTGACAAGATGAGCATGTCAATCAGCATGACGACCCTGTCAGACGGCAGCACCCCAGTAAGTCACCACACCAACATACATCTGCATTCTGGTTGAACGATGCTGTGATGAATGTTTGTCTTTGCTTGGACAGTTGAATTTGAAGGACACAACCTGGCTGATGATTTTTTACACATATTCTGAGTAATAGTCCTTTAACTGACAGACTTTTGTTACTGGCTTGTTTACACTAAGCTGTGGGAGTCCTGAGTCTTGGCCTGCTTTAATGAAAAGTATGGAATGGTGCTTGTGCTGCCCAGAAGGGGGCGATATTTCTCTGCTAATTTCCCAGCAATGCAAACTCACATCTAGCTCCCACTCTGGAAAATAAATCTGAGAAGTTGGTCTCACATCCACACACTCCCTCACACAGCACACTGAGCATTGAAAGCAGCAAAAGAGTCATTCTCATTCAGCAAGTCCTCCTTTCATTTAAGCAGACCACAATAAATCCTGGGGATTTTCCTCACTGCGTCTGTTCTGGTCATTATAATTCAATCTCGACGTTTTCTGCAGCCTCCTGGCTTGAATAGCAAGTGTGTGTACACTTCTCCGCTAATCTCCGAGCCTGGAGTCAACAGGCAGGGTTAAATCTCCGAGACGGCTGAGAGAGTGGTGTGTATGAGCGCACTTAGGTGGTACTTGTCCGCTCAATTGCTACAGAGAAAAGCTTTTACGCAGGAGAAGGCTGTTTGATTTGAATTCTGGCAGATAAAAAGCAGGTCAGAGGGGTCTTACAGTGAAGGGAATCCAGAGCGTGCTCTCCTCAGAGTTGTTAGTTTTTACAATAACTTGAGATGTGAGCAGCTTGTGGATCTTTTTTCAGGCCAGTGAGGTTGTGGATAAAGCCATCAAGAATTCTATACAGTTTATACGCACTGATAGTAAATATTGTTTGTGTTTGAGCTCCTTTGGGATGGCAGGAAAATGCTGAGCTCAGTGACTCTCAGGCCAGATGATCATCAGAGAGAGTCAGGGTGTGTGGGTTTTGTGTGTGTGTATGTGTGTATTAGTTCCCTAAGGTCACTGGAGATAGAGGAGAGCAGCAGCGGGGAAAGGAAGATGAAAAACAGATGTTGGTTCACCGGTTGAATGTGCTGACTCTGTAGATCCGCCGTCCTCTGTGGGGAAACGAAGGCTCAGTTTCTCTTCTCTTATGACTTCATGTTTCTTTTTCACCTGATTGATCGGGCCAGTTTGCTATATTTTCTTAACTCTGTCTTGCTCTTATCCTTCCCTTTCTCTCCTTCTCTCTGTTACGGGCTTGTCTGTTCTGTAAAGCGATGCATTTGTGGGATGCTGGATGTGACAGCTCCACTCTTGTTTGAATTTCTAACAGTTTGGTTTCTGTTGACCCAGCAATACTCTCTCAATCCATGCACAGACACACACACACACACACACACACACACACACACACACACACACACACACACACACACACACACACACACACACACACACACACACACAGAAGAAAACATGGTGATGCAGCCACCATCTCCAGAGTGATTGAATTTGTAACCTTTGTGCCTATAACATCAGTCTTTGACAAAACCTCACAATGTGACACTACTGCATGTGTTTGAATTGTCTCTTCTTCTTGGGCTGTCTTTAAGCAAAAAACTCATCTTTGTTGTGTTTTTATCCGTATATATCGTATAATAGTAGTAGGCATTATGAAATTTCTCATGCATTGTTCTTTAAACATCATTTGAGGAATAAAAAAGAGAAAGAGGGATGAGAGAAAAGAGAACACAAAATATACATGTGGATACAAACATAGTGTAAACATAAGCCTCTTTAGCGTTGTATGAACGTGTATGAATAAGTCCATCAATTCAAATTATTATGAAGAAAAATTAGTAGAAGAACTGATTTTTAAGTTGGAAAAAAAAAGGCTTAAAATGAAAGTATTGACTGTAAATCTGGATCGAGGGGATCTACAAATAAAAAAAATCAACTTCTCTCATCATTTTGAATTTTGTTGTGATAAAACATGACAGAGAAGTTGACCTTTGTGCCTTTGTGTGAATATTGTGCAATAAATCACCCAGTGGCAGCCTCTGATCACTAAGTATAAAGCCAATGTGAAAATGCTTCAAAACTGCAGTACCTCAACTCTCCACTGGAATCTGGCACCAAAAATCAAGCAAGCCCCATTACCAACCATATTAATAGGTTGCATAGTTTATGGCAGACACAAACAAGTCCTGATACAAAAAAAGGTCCTTGTTTGATTATTGCCTATTTATTAATCCAAACCATAGACTGTTCTATATTGATGTAGTCTTTGTGACATCACACATTGTTTATACAGACTTTAGCCTTGCTTTCAGAGAGACAAGGCTATCATCAAATGGCACCATATTTGAAATGCTGAACTCAGCCTAGCTTTGTTCAAGTGTGGATGGGACAAAGAGGCAGACTTCTAGCCTCTTTGCAGACAACATCAGGATGTCTGCCCGTCATTCAGGTTAGCCATGTCTTTACATGGGCATAACTTGCAAATTAAAATAACTCAAAAATGAAAAAAAAAAAAAAAAAGTTGTGGAAAAAAATTCCCTTAGTGTGTGCCAATAGAGAAATTAGCTTCATTTAGTCCAAAACCCTGCTTTGTATCAGGGGTTGTAAAAATGTTGATGTAGTTTTTGGTGTTTCTGCAGCCCGCCTCAAGTGGACTCTTGTTAACCTACAGTCCCAAGCACTTAATATCTTTAAATTAGAGGTTACTGCTTGACTTTTTGTAACTTATTTCTTTTTAACGATATGAAGGCTACAACTTTTGCATCACTGGACATAAAAAGGGGCATGGCTTGAAAATGAAACTAATTCCTCTTTATTACCTACAAAAGCAAAGGAGATCACCAGCAATAAATAAATAAAATTGTAAATATTCTGTGTTGTAATTTGAATGCCTCAAATTCCTGTGAAAGGTATATTCAGCTGCAAGGACTTATACTTCTTAGTTGAAAGGGAGCAGGTTGAGATATTTTTGGCAGAAAGAATCACCTTGGAAATCACAGGACAAGGTAAACAAAGTGATAAGATGGACATCTTTGCTCACAACAGGCACCAAATTTAACGCAAGCCTCAGGTTCCTCAGCAGACTCGAACAGAACTATTTCTAAATTAACATAAACCTACACACAGCCTTTAAACTCTTCTTCTGGCTTCTGGGATGGCGAATCATTTCCTTAAGAGGGGTCAGTGCAGAAGTTTAACTCCATGACAATTTTTAATGTATTCATCTAGCCAGTAGAGACTGAACAAGGGACAAGTCCAAAATCTGCAATATCTCCAATATTCATGATATTTTTCCTGAAAAATCTGAATACACTGCCTATACTGTATGTTTATAGAGTGATGAGGGTAATATTCTTCTACAATCATAGTTGGGATGTGACTGTATTGTTTAAATGATCTGTCACGCTGTAACTCAGCTCAATCATTGCCACACCATTCCCGCAAAGTAGAGCAGCTCTGGATATCTCTCTTTATGATCGATCCCTACGCTCCACGGCAACACCACAGAGGGGGGGCAGAAATTATAGGTTTCATTAAAAAGGGACCTAACAAAACTCTGGCTTTTATGCCCAGATATGAATCAGCTGTCTGAATTTTATTGTTTCATAATACTGTACAGCGTCAACACACAACAAGTCCTCATCCCTGGCCACCTTTGAGCGCACACACATGTACACACACACACACGCACACACAAACAGCAGAGGAGAAGAAGGGAGCAAGCGCAGGGAGAGACACACAGCCACTGACCACTACGGCTTTAATTTCAGACTGTCTAGATGATAGATGTCTTTTTATAACCAGACATCAATCAATACTGTTTGGGGACTGGTCGCGTGTTTTTGTAGCAAGATTGGTAGTAAATTGCTTGAGAAATGAGGACAGAGCAAGCATCCAAAGAAGATCTGAACCCATGGAAATTATTTATTTATATATATTTTTTCTTTAGAAATTGTTCAAACATTAGGCTTTTCAAATCCTTTGTCCACGAAAAATAAAGAGGTCTAGTTTTTGCCTCTCAGCCATAGTCATCTGTGGTCTACATTTCTAGTGTAGGAGCTGTCCACCACTGTGGTGCTGAAATGGGATTTTTTGATGTAGTAGCACAAGATTAACACTAGAGGGAGATCCTGTATCACAATTTTTATGTATATACTTTTTAATAATTTATTTTATTCTCCAGGCTTATTTTTTGGGCTAAAAAATCTTAATATGCCCATGCTTAATTTTGAATATGTGAAAAGTGGGCTTGCTATTCTGTGTTCTAGCTTAAAGGCCTCTAGTTTTGCATAACACTGAGCAAAAACCTTTTGTTTGGTTTCTTGACAGTTTAACAAGTGTGTGATAAAGACTCAAAGATATGCAAATGCATGTGTGCATGTGTGTGTTGGCTGGTGAAGGGCACACAGGGGCAGGTTAGTCCATCTGGCCTGCTAAGGTGCTCTGAGACCAGGCCAAGCAGAGCAGCACTGCTTTCCCTCGTCTGCCAGCTGTCACAATTCCCCTTCTCTGCCCTCTCCATCGCTGCTCTCTTTATGCTACCCTCTACTTACCTTCCTCTTTTTTGCGAGGTCATGGTTTATTCTTTGCCTTTGCCTTTCATATTTAATGCATTTTCATTTTCTTAATCTTCTCATTTATGATTCTCTCTCTGTCAATCTCACGTTCCGGCTCTCCGTCTCTGTTTCACCCACCTGCTGTTCTCGTGGCTTTATCAGGTCACACAGCTGCAGAAACGGCTACAGAAGCCTGGCAGGAGAGATAAAAAAAAGGTTAGGCAAAGTTTGGGGCATGTTTGAGGAGTTACTGTATGTGTGCTTTTTATGTACAGTGCAGGTATATACAGTAAAGAGACCCTGCAGAGATAAAAGCTATTCAGCAGTGTTGCACTAGCTTTCCAGGTCTGTAGTTTAGCTTTGAGGTCTGCTGAGAGTTCTCCTGAAATAACCCACTGACTTTTTATGCCTGACACAAATTCATCATTACACAAAAGCATTAGAGCTTCAGCAGATTACTAAGCCAGCAGTCAGCACACACTGTACCCTGTGTCAAAGCATTTAACCCCTCACATTCATTTTCACCCATTTAATCCAATGCAAAGTGCAAATAGTCGCCCCGTCACTGAGCTCGCATAATTTGAATCCTTACAGTCTTTTTATTCCCTGTGCGACCCGACCTTTCATTACTTTAGATGGGAAAAGGCAGGAAAGGTCACATATTGTATCACCCCAGCAGAATGGTTATTACACTAAGGCCTGAGCATTGTTATTGTATGAATGAGTCTCCCTCAGGCTCACTGTGGCCCCGTTCTGTTTCTATTTACTCTAAATTAACCTCATGGCCACTGATCGGTGGACAAAGGCAGCTCACCAATCTTCATTTAGTCAACCAGGGTAAAGACAAATGCCTTTTCTTCCGTTTATTGTCTTTGTTTAACGTTGTTCAGCTTTTTTGTTTTAGGACAAAACCACAAAAGAGGGTGGGTCAAAAGTCACATCAGGTAACAGTAGAAAAGAGAAACCACAAAGCAAATCAAGAATTCTGAAGCGTAGTAAACATCGACGTAGTTCAGTGAAAAGTGCATTATTATTGCAGTAGTTTTAATAATGTATAACAAGGCAATTTCCCCTTTCGGACTTGACATAAAATATATATACAACGCAGTCACAGCTTCTAGGTCTTAAATGGTGCAGTCAGTTTACAGGGATGCTGGGTTCTGTCTCACCTATTCCAGTATTCAGAAAATGTGATAAACATTTGAGACTCATATGAAGTGTTTCACATAACAATTTCAGTTTCATTCACTTAAGTATTTGTTGTATTAAATGGGGCTGATAGCAGTAAAATAATCCATCTAAGTTTAGATTACTATCTACAATGCAGCAAATTAAATTCATTTATCACGTTGTGCATTTAAATTTCATCAAGTCAGTGACCTATTGCTTGTCCATTTGTACAGCCAAACAATAAGAAACAACTTGATTAAAGCTGAAGGAAATTCTGGTGATGGATCATTACAACCACAAGATGCTTGATCAGTAAATTGAACATGTCCGCAATGTTCAAAAAGCAAAAGGTGTTGTTGTTGTGGTAATCACCTATGATATGTAACCATAGACTGCAAAAAATGGACCTCCACTTGCTCAGCTCGAAGTGAGATCTCCACAAAAACTGCTCCCCCTGGTGGCTGACTGCAGTATAGGTAAAAAAAAAATCCAGCTTTCCAGCCATTCCATATGGGCTGTGGTCAAACTTTAAAAAATCAATACACCTCGAAGAAATGTTTCTCGCGTCCGATTGTTGTGGTGATTTGAAGATATAATTTGGCTGTCTTGTATCCAAGTCCTGTTTTTTTCTGAAAAGTTTTGTTTTCATTAGTTATATGAGCTTAAAGACGAGGTTTTACATAACGTTTAACGATGATTGACAGATGCCGTTCTCGTGTATTTTTTTCAGGGATTGTAAAATATGTCGGGAGGTAGAGTCAAGAAGTGATTAGACTCTCGAAAGAAAAAAAAATATTATTTTTGACACCCAGCTCCACTTAAATTCTCCCAGAATCCCTCATTGTCTCTACTGTGCAGATTCTGGCTGCAAACTGCTACAATGGTGGCGCCTGTGACGGGGGTATTTTGGCTTCAAAACTGTACAATGATAAATGGTGGAGCCATGCTGTCCACTCTATATACAGTCTATGTATGTAACATCGTTTCTCCCCCTCACACCAAAGGCAATGCTTAAAATGCTAATAAAAGAGAAACTGTGTTAGTGTTAGTATGTATAATTGCACATGATCCAAAAAGTGAAATTGCACATTATGACAAAAGGTCTTGGATTATTGACACTACAAAACACTAAAAGTAATGCTGCTTTCATGATTTTCAAAAAAAAGGTGTTGCAAACTTATAATTGCACACGACACAATAAAAGCCCTAACATATGACATTACAAACTTGCTGAATACAATACGATAACTTGCGCTGCACATGATACAAAAAGTCCTGTGTTATGACCCATGGTATAAAAAAGCCATGTATTATTGCACTAAGTATGGATACTTAAAAGTAACTACCTTGATATAAACAGTCATCTGTTATTCCACATGACTTAAGAATGAACATGTAATTTAGCGTTTTTACACATAACATGAGGACCAGTGCTGCACATGATACAAATAGTCATGTTTTATTGCACATGGTTTGAAATGACATGCTTCATTTGGGATTTAGTTCTCCCTGTGGCTATGCAGCAATGATTTTCTTTCAGACTGGAGTTCCTCAGACACAAAGGTTGTTTCAATGTATGTGATACTGCTTGAGAAACAGTTTATTTTAACTCATTACAATTGCAGCTATCAAGTCAGTGGTCCACTGCACACTGTTACCCCTCCAAGCAGTGCCATTTCCCACTGCTCCTCTTCCACTGTGGACCAGAACATCCCTGTGATGATTTATGGTAATTATGCAAATGCAACATAAGGCTTTGGAAATTAATGCTAACCCCCGCTAGTCTGCTCATACACTGGAGGATGGGTGTAACTCCAGCCAATGCTTTTACAATCCTGTTACTGTAATACCGGGGACAATGCAGGAAGCCGAGGTCAGGCGATTAAGGATTCCCCTGAATTAGCTCACGTGTTAAATCATCTTCTTTTATTCATTAGGTGCAAATTGACTGAAGAGGCGGCCAACACACAGGTGTAAACCCTTTTTGCACTTGTAGGAAGTGACACTGGATATGTAGGCTGCGCACTTAAAAATGACAAAATCCCCTTTGTCACAATCTCTCACCTGGACGGTTTGTGCTGACTGTTAGCTGTGCTGTTGTGAGTGTGCTGGGTCTGAGGCCTGCTCTTACTGAGGTGGGCAGGGCAGAGTGACAAGCCCTGTGAGGGGTAAGGCGACTGCTGTGACACACAAACCGAGGCATTGATTGACAGAATCATTAGTGACCTCTCACCACTCCATTCCCACCTTTATGTGGAAGGAGTCTAGATGTAGAAACTGCAGAACTTGTCAACACAGAGGCTTAAAACAATATAAGCCGTCACCATCCGTGTACTCCAGCTCTAAGTTTCTTAATAAATGCTTTAACCCCCTCTAGACATGTGAAGGACATTCAGATGACTTCTATAATTATGCATTAGACAGACAGAGCGTTCAGTGTAATAATGTCTGATGGGGGGGCAGCGAGGTCTGACTCTCTGCTAATCACCTGCCAGTGGCCGTCAACTCCAACACGGGCTCTTTCACACCTGGGACATGTTATGTCACATACTCTCTGAGGGGTGGAATACACATTATGTCTGTGTGACATGCTGGGCGCTCTGCGTGCGTGTGTGTGTGTGTGTGTGTGTGTGTGTGTGTGTGTGTGTGTGTGTGTGTGTGTGTGTGTGTGTGTGTGTGTGTGTGTGTGTGTGTGTGTGTGCGTGTGTGTGTTAGACAGACCTAAATGCTTGCTGAGTCTCAATTAGTTGAAGCCTTGGGGCGTTTTATTTTATACAAGAAGAAGAAAAGCCTGTTAAGTCTCTTAACTGAGACTGGGGCATAACAAAGCATAACAAAAAATAGAACCAAGATATTTTTAAGGCTGGAAGTACAAAAAAAGACATAATTTACATATACTGTTGCAATACTATAACCATGTTCAAGTATGCCTGGGTGTGTGAATGAGTAATGATTGTGCATCTGAGTGTGTGTGTGTACCAAAATCAGCACTATTGGTTGAAAATGCTTAGATAGAAAGAAAGTGAGACTTCATGTACTTTTTATAACATTGAAAACTACATTGAGTTTGTCTTGACAGCACCTCTTAAATGTTCCAAAGGGCTTTACAAAACCTGAAAACCGGGGGAGCAAACATGCAAAAATAAATAGATGAAAAAATAAAGATGAACGGAACAGCATTTCCCTATCCAACAGAGACCTTCTTCTGCAATCTGCACCATCTCAGTCTTGTTTACAACTGACAGCAGCCCTTGCTTCAGACTGACGTCATGTTGCATCTGTATTATCTGACGGGATCCACAGGGGGTCACTGTTCTGCTTTGTTGGGACAGACTATTCAAACAGAAAAGGGAGTAGTCCAGGTCCAATAAAAAAATACTGGGTCAAAATGGATCTGAGCTTTCCTCTGGTGGACACCGCTCTCCTTCTTTGTATCAATCTGTTTTTTGTTTTCTTTTTTTTTCTTTTTTTAAGCTCTTCATGTGCAGATACCAAAAACCTCTCCCAAAGTTTAAACATCAGGGACTCTCAGCTCTGTTAAGTGGAGGACCCTCAGTGAGCAAACACCCCCACCCTTCCCTCTCTGATAATGCACGTCGAGGGCCTCCTCTTTCAGAGATAATGACACACTATCAACATATTTGTAATTAAACAGAGGTGAGCTGCTGTTTTGTGTTTCAGTGCCCTCCTTTATTTCCCTTCTCTTCCATCTTCCATCCTTAGCCTCTCCTCCTTGCGCCTTTTAATTTCACGACACTTCAATTAAATATTTAAGTGTTTCAAGATGACGTCAGACTCCTGAACGAGTTGCTGGGTTTTTCCAGCCCACCTTCTATTTATAAAATCTCTCCTTGTGTCACAGCTTTATCCCTTTGACATGTGCATCCACTTCTATTAGCAGAAAACTCCAGAAAGAAGAAATAGGACAGAAACAGACAGTTATAATGTAATCTGCTCAGCATAAATAATGCTGGTCTAAACCCCTCTGGGTGAATGAGCAAAATGACAAACCACAAATGACTGCAGTGACGTTTGAAGGGATGTTCCACTGTGACAGAGTCTAATGACACTCGTTTTACCCTTTAATTAAGTGTCCTTTTACCCAATAAATAATTCATTCCTTTAGAACTCTGAATGTTGTGCTTTATCATGTGTTCAGACCAAATTAAATAGATCTTTTTATACAAAGAAATTAAACAAAACCAGTGGCAGGATGCAAAATTGTGATAAATTTCCCGTGGCCATAGGAAACTCTCAAAATTGTCCTCTGGAAGACAAACTTGATAAAGGATGCTACTGTACTATGACAGATCTGCATCATATTTAGCAAACATTTGATCCTTTATCTGATGTTAACACCCTAGAAACTAGTCCTTTCTTGAGTCTATATGGCTGTGGTAAGCCAAAGTGTCCCATCTAAAGCCTATTTCAGATATGTTCTTCTAAAGTTTTCTTGAAAATTTCCAAACTGTGCCTAAAATTTTTTCCAAAGTTGTTGTTTCATTTATTGAAATGATCCCATGTTTACCACTGCCTCTCATAAATGGACAAATGTGCAGACATCTCCCCTCTTCTCCATCTTAAACTTTTTGATCTTTTTATTCCTCCTGTAATCTCTTTTATTGGTTTTCTCTGGTTGCATGACAAAAATGTCATCACCCAGCCTGCTTGCTTCCGGAAAATGTCTTGCTGTGCTCTCATATCTACTCATACGGACAATGTTTACAATTTTACTTGAGGTAAGCAGAACAGGTCAGGGTTAATTTTTTTTTTTCATGTGAAATGAAAAGGCTGTATCTGAATACTGTCTGGACATTTATTCAGTACCATATTTTTATCTATGGTCACTTCTTGTCAGAAACTTTGAGAACTGTGCTGCTGCCTATCTTTGCCAGGACACTCGTGAAAAAAGGGGCATGCAAGGGTGTGCCTAGATTTTTTTCTTGGGGGGTCCAGGTAGGGGCACAGACTGTGGAAGGGTTGCTCTAAGATCAAGATTTCTTTAAATGCCGTACATAGATTTAACTAAAAATAGTGGGCTAAGGTGTGATAACTACATGTTGTACAGTTTAAAATTGTTAAAACATTTGGTCTCCTATTAGTCCACAAGGTTCAGGTTTTAAACTCCAGGCGAACAAACTGATAGACAGGTCTGCTGGGAGTGGCTAGGCAGGGTGCCCAACCAGGTTCCAGGGGTAGCTGGTGCAACCCTGGTGGCCCAGTTCCGGCCAGTATGCCCTAGTGCTTTGTTTGTTTGACCCATGAGGCTTGCCCAGGTTCGAATCCAACCCCCTCACTGTGTTTCCTGCTCCATCTACTGTCATTTTGTCCCTGATTTTAAGTGTACAAAGCCTGAAAAATAACTTCAAAAAGAGTTTTCCAGTTTCCTGATCAGATAAATAATTATGAACTGAAAATAAAAGATGTGAAATGTGATAATGCTCACTCTGAAAATTCTTGAACATGTTAGGAGTTTCACCTTCATGAATATGTAGCAGATATGACTCACTGTTTACAGTGAAACTGGGACTTCCTAACTAGATGAATGTCACTCCTTAGCTGAGTTGATGCCGCAATAATTGTTTCAAATCACAGACACTCCTTTGGAGGGAAGTAATGAACCATGAAATGCCCTGAAATTGGCCAAGCATCAAAGCAGAAAACTGTGCAGATATTGTCATTCTTCAAGTTTTTTTCTCCTTTCCCTTTCTTACCCCATCTCCCTTTCTCTCACTCATACCAAGAGAGCCTCTCTCCCTCTTGAACCCCTCAACCGCCACCGCCACATTATCACATTGATCTCTCCTTGCCCAGCAACACGACCATAATTGATCATTAATGTCTGATTGGGGACAGCGGAGATATGAGGAGCAGCAGATTGAGACAATTACAGATCATCTCAGCTCTGGAATCTATTGATTGGGGCTTTGCAGAGGTAATCAAGGCCACATTAGACACATTCTGCAGAGTGTGGATCTTTATTCAGAGGAGAGCCCATGCAAGACTTCTGTAAGAACTATAAGTGGATCATTGAGTTGATGGATTCTGGACACAATTCACTGATGGGAGATAAGATGAGGATTAACTACACTTCAGTTCTCTGCACATTCAGACAGTCAAGTTTGATAGTAAAGAAGTAGGGGAACGTATTTCTTTTATTTTTTTAGAATGAGATGTGCACAGAGAGGTAAGGGGGAAAAGAAGCAGACCCACAAATAAAAGATGAAATCCAGTCAGATATTCTTATCACTTTCCTGTAACTTTTTTTTTTTTTTTCAAATCAATTTGCATCAGTTGGAAAATTATCAATTGTTTTTGTGGATTTTACATTTGAATTCGACTGTATTTGTTTTTTCCCCTCTGTTGATAAGTTTGACTATGGTATGACATTCATAACACCATTTTGTAGGTGATTCTAATTGTTGAACACCAAGCTAATTGACTGTGATGGTGTACTTCACATGCTAACACAGGGTTTTTTTTTTCTTTTCTTTCTTCACATTTTTTATATTTTTATTTCTGCCAAACACCTCATGTTCCTGTGAAATAAGCTATACCTCCGTATTGCCCATGCTGGAGTTGACAATGTTTTATTGATGGGATTCATCATCGGTCATGCTCTCAGCCTCACAGATTAGGTGCAGCATTCACACACATACTGTACAGGCACGTAATAATTAAAGAGGCAGGCAAAGGTGTAGTGCTATCAATTTTTATGTGACGAGATTTTCACATTCTGTACACCTCAAGAGCTGAGAAGCGTGTGTGTGTCTGTGTGTGGCTGTGTGGCTGTGACACTGGGTGCAAAAGAACAGCCTGCAGCACGGTGCATATGCAGCCTCATTTACCAGATTCCACTCCTCCATTATCAGCGGGATCATTATCCTCTCTGCTCCCTGCTTGTCCTTACTGCTTCACTTCGACTAGGACTCAAGGTGGGAAGCCAAAATATTACACCCAGCATGTTTAATAATCTGTGTTCTTTATAGGTGAGGAGGAAATGCCTAAAATAGTTCACTGCAGTGTGAAGGTAACATACTGGTGTAAACTTTTTGCTACTTTTTTTCAGCAGCATTCAGTAGACAGTAAAAGGATGAGCGGTAAGAACATATCTTTACCCCCATGCACTAATGACTCACAGGCCACTGCTCTTGCTGCATCAGCTCGAGAGGAGAGTGGAGACTGTTCCTAGAATATATATAAAACCCTGCAGTGCACATTAATGACTGACCACTGATAGCCACTGACAAGAAGTTGGTGCTAAATATTACTTGTACGGTAAAAAAGTTGAGATGTTTGTTTTACAGTTTTAATATGACCTTGTTTTGCACAAAATATAAATGTAAAATATAATATTTTTCCAAAATATAATATGTTTCTTTGTTTCATTTTCTTTTTATACATTCCATTAACCCTTCCTGCTTCAGCACCCAGACCACAGTCAGGGAGTACAGGGGAGACTTATCGTTCTGCTCCTGGGCCAGAGCTAAATGCTAACTTCAGGGCTAGCTCTTCACACCTACTTCATCAGCAGTGAGCAGTAAGCAGAAAACAACAATCCAGCTTGGCGCTTGAGGAGCTGCGACTGCATTTAGCATCTGCACACTACAGGACTTTTAGCCATACACTGTTAATAATATCCAGCGCTCCTGTTCACACACTCATTCCAGCTCCTTTGTTGTCACGTCCCAACATAAACACACAGGTCACTTCCTCCTCACTTTCTCACACACTGTGCTTGGCGCTCATGCAGCTATTCCAAAACAGATACACTCTGCTTGTACAACCATATGCTCAATGTTTGCGTTCATACTTAAAAACAGCAAACTGAAATACTCTCCTTTTTTTCTGAAGAGGACCTTGTAGGAGGTCAACATTTGTTGAGAACCTCTAAACGTGGTTGTTTTCAAAGTCCAAAGAAACTATTGCAAGTTTTGCCTGAACTCTTGGAAAATCTTGGTGGACCACAACAACAAAAATAAACAAATAAATAAACTGAAAATATTAACCAAAGCAGCTTATGCAAAACCTACCACCCTTTCCAGTTGGGCAGCCCAATGGTTCCCAAAGTAGAGGCCATGAAACACAAATAAATAAAATTCCTTAAAAATCTAAAACTGTACAGTATTACAAATCTCATTCATTAATGTAGAAATTGATACAAAAAATAGAGGTTAAATTTGAAATGAAACTCTACAAACAAAAAATGTTTGATCTGTTTTCCACATTTCTTTGTTGCCACAAAACCCCTGAAGTGACTAAGCTAGGATTAAAAACAGTATCAGCTGCGGCATATTGATTCAGGAAAAAAAGTAATATGTGCACAAAGGTTGTTGAATTTTCCACTGATCAGCTAAACTGTCTCAGAATTTTCCTTATTGTTTTTTTTTTTCAGTTTTTGTGTTGGTCTCTTTGCATATTTCTTGGACAGAGAGTCATTGGTCTCTTGCACCAATATGTTGTGAGTCTTGAATTGAAAGGTTTGGGAATATGTTGGGTCGACAATCAGCCCCACAGACTGTATTTGTCATTTGAGCCTCTGAGCATCAGCTCTTGGAACCATCTCTTTGGTTCAAAACCAAAAAGATGCGACGAAAAACATTTGTTAGGATTCAACAAAAGTTGACCTTGCACAAGTTGCACATCATTTTTTTTTCCATTCATGTCACTGGCGAAGCAGATTGTGGATAAAGACACAATAAGATCTGCTGGCAGTGAATTGTTCTTCCTTCTTTTTTATACTCACTCTTTTGTGCACTTGTGAGCATGACAGCATGTGGTTTATGTTGCACAACAGACTACAATATGTGCTTATTGTGTTTATAAATTGATATTTTCGTCCATATATGCACACAGCACAGGAAATGGAGCATTACCTGTTTACTTACTCCATGAAGGGAGTTATTGATTGAATCCATAATTTTTGTTCATCTTTTTACCTCGTGAGTTTTCTTTGATTTCACATTGGCTTCATTATTACTATTTCTTGTCAAAACAGCCTTCTCCAGTCCATCTTCTCTAATATTTTTTCCTCTTCTTTTGCTTCTTTCTCCATTTCCTCTGTTTTTATTCAGCCTGAACAATCCCTCTGTCTATTCAGCCCTGTGAGATCCCACTAATAGTCACAGTGTCTGCTGAGGCGTGGAACAGTAGGTAACACCAAACCAACTCTGGAATTATATTAGACAGCAGAATACATGCAACCCCAATTGTTGTGTGTGTGAGCATCTGAGTGAGTGTGCCTGCTCTGTCAGACGTGACTATCTAAGCCGGGATTTTTATTGAAATACTGAACATGCAGTCTGTTGAGAGGGATAGACAGAGGAATGGGGAATTCTGTTTCTCGGTTTATTGGTTTGGCATTTAGAAAATGGAGAAAACCCAGGGAATACGAAGTAAGGAGGGAGGGGTATGTATTGAACAGAAGGGAGATTTAAAAAAAAAAGAGGGAGGAAGGAGCCTTTTCTCCTTCCCTCTGAGTGGTCTGGTCTCCAGAGAGAAATATACTGATTTGTGATTAATGAAAAGATGGAAAGAAGCTTCCTCTTTCTCTCCATTTCCCCCTCCCCTTTTCCCCTCTCTTTCTCACCCAACACTCGCACCCACCAGCAAAATCCATCCTGGTAATGACGTCTGTGTGTTGGAGAGGGTAACGGTGCAGATAAAGAGAGTATCAGGCGATAAAAAGCAGCAAAAACTCATTCCACAGTATTATCATCACCTAAACACTCCTTAAAACAAAGATAATGAGTTATCAAGAGGTAAACACCCGACCTCTCACAAAATACAAAGTCAAAGCCCTCTGTTGTCTAACTTTCTCAACGCTTACTTTTGGAAGACAGAAGACTGTGCTCTGTATTGGTTCAGGAGGAGTGATGCTATGGTAATGCTAGCTCATGCAAAGAAAGGACAAACTCATGCAGCTTCAGTTAGCTTATTTCGCTGTAACCTTTCAGCAGCAGCAACATACACTCTCCAACACGTACACAAACAGAATAAACATATTTTGAAATGGGGTTGCAAAATCCTGTGACTTTCATAAGTTGAAAAATTTCAATAGGAATTTTTAGAATTAATGGAAACTGAATTTGTAGGAATTTATGTTAACTGCATTTACCTGGTCATATGTGTGTATAAATTATAGATTATAAAACGTCATCTTGCATGGCTCAAAGTGAGGTCACCACAAAAAACTGCTCCCCCTATACTGGCTGGCTTCAATAAAGGTAAAAAAATCCAGCTCTCCAGTCATTCCAGATGGGCTGTGGTCAAACTTTGAAATATTAATACACCTCGTAGAAATGTTTTTCACATCCGGCTGTTGTTGGGGTTCGAAGACTTGTATTCAAGTCCTCTTTTTTTCCTGAAAAAATGTGTATTCATTAGTTTTAAGAGGTTAAAAAAACTAGGCTTTGTATCACGTTTTACAATGATTGATCGCTGCCATCTTTGTGTATTTTTTCAGGACTTGTAAGAAGAGGCAAGAAGAGATTAGATTCTCCGAAAGAAAAAAATAATAAGTATTTTTGTCACCTGGCTCCACTCAGATTCTCCTAGAGGCCCTCACAGGCCTTACTGCGCAGACTCTGGCTGCACAAGAGTTGCCGATGGTGGCACCTGTGACGGGGGTATTTTGGCTTCAGAACCACTTTCATGAATATACGTATAAAAGTTTGTCTGTGCCAACCTCTAAAAAATGATAGACATTTTGATGAGTATTTGTTAGGTTAGCTTGAAAGTGCCCATAACTTAAAGTTAAAGCCTACCGCCAAATACAGTTACCTCAGTGTTATCGTCAAAACAGGACTTCTAGACTCCAAACCTAGAAATGTGTCTCAATGGTAAAGCTGAAGGCTATTGAAGTAGTGATAAATGTGATATGAATCCTTTGCACATCTAATTCATGGTACACAGTTAAAATTGCATTCAATCATGTTGATTTAACCATGATCATTTTTAAAAACCTTGTTCAAGTTTATAACGAGAAAAAAAAACTTAAATTTATGAGCCAAAGTTCACTGGGGATTTTGGGAAAATAATTTGAGTTGAATGGCAACAAAAACCTGAAAACTTGCATTATTCTTGAGGCAAAATTTATGTGAAAAATTTCCTGAAACATTCCTTAAATCTTCCACCCCCCTAAAACCCATTTTGAATACAAATACAAAGTAAGATTGCTTGATATTTAGACAAACCGCAGATCCTCAGACCATATATTTTCATACTGTATGTTGAGGAAATCCCTGAATCTGTCAGCAAACTGATCAAACTAGTCTGTTCTAAAAGTAGCACGAGATCTTTGTGAGACTTACTGAAATGATGAGGTCACAGCATGAGGATCTACTGTCTGGTTCACGACAAATTAGAGGGACATGCCTTAAACACCAAGGTTTGCCCATAGCTCACCCCCAGACAGGCCTCCAAACAACTGGCCAAAGAAATTGAAGAGGGCCTACAGAGTGGAGAGCCTTAAAAAGACAAAGAAAATTTGTTTGTTTGTTGTGTTTTGTTTTGTTTTTTTGGAAATCAAGCTGCTAAAGAGGAAAAGACATATCAGATAGTATAAAGCCTTTGAAAGGAAAAAAAAAAGTACCCACTCTTTAAACTTGCATTGGTTGCTCATAAAGTGATTTCTTTGTATCAAGGAATTGGGGAACAACAAACAATTAAAATCCAAACATTGAGAGGTCGTGACTGACAGAATGACATTGTGGGAAATAAAAATTAAAAAAAATATTAACAAGGATAAACTAGGGGATGGTTTTACTACTATAAGGTGACTTTAGAACTAATTGCTCTGCAGTAGCCAATAAGTAAGCTTTTACCAATGGGTTAGCTTTAATTTGAAAGCTCTAATGTGTTTTAAATGATGCAGGCAGGTGATGGTGTGATACACAGAGAGAGTTTTAAAGCAGACTGAGGGAGATTTGGAGGTGTTAGCTCCTTCATGCCTCATTAGCTCAGTAAACTGATATCAGCTGTTTTGTCCTTATCATCACCTCCACCACACGGAGCACATCCCTGTGCTCTGCTGATATCACTGAAAGAGCAGTGCTTCAGCTTTCTCATTTAACCCCAAAGGGAGAAGGCAGGGGAGCAAGCAGAAGTTTTTGTTTCACCTGTTTTACCATGCAGTAGTAAAAAAAAAAAAAGAAAAAAGGAGTTGTAGGATGTGGAGAGATGAAACAGGGGTGAGTATAAGTATCATCATGAGAACCACCTAGAAGATCAGAAGCTACGGTGAAAAGCTGCGCCTGCCTGTCGTGAGGGAGACTTCACAGGAAATGTACACGCTACAACTCGTCATTCACAAAACAGACGTTACACACAGAACACTGATGCCAGTTTGAAAAAAAAAAGTAGGGACAGGAAAAAAAACGTAGGCGTACAAGAAAAATTGCGATTAGAATTAGAAGGAGCATTTCTGCAGGAATGCAGGGTCAGATTCAATGCATCATGTGGTAGTGTTTTAAGGATAAGGCAGAAAAAGAGGGGATATGTGGGGGTGAGAGAAAGGAGAGACTGTGAAGACTGTAAAATGGGATAACCTAAGAATTAAAACGTGCTCTTTTTGCTATATATATATATATTGAAAATGGTAAATAACATTTTCCATGCATCACTAGATTCAGCAACATCATTATGATCATTTTACCACATCGGAGCCCTCCTGATATGCAACCATAAGTATTATATATGTTTCAAATTCATGACTCTTGGTCAGACTGTCTCTTAGGAACACATAATTGGAGGAGGGAATTGAGCAGTGTCATCAGCTATCCTTGTGTGTGATCCTCTATGTTTATAGATCTGCTTATAGTACTGAGTTATACACATACTACTTTCAAGGATCAACTTATCAGGATAACCTTTGACGTAGGTTACCTTAACTGGGGGAAGAAACTGTGCACAGTGACCTCAATGGAGGTTGATCAAGAAACATCCTTTCTTGTCATTTCAGATTCTTGTTTAGTAAACTAAAGAGCTCAAAGCCCACCCAATGAGCTTTGCCAGCTTTGTCCACAGGTGTCAACATCACACCCAACCATTTTTTTCATGTGCATTGCAAGCCAAGGAACAAATTTGTGTTGGGTTAACGATTAGTACTCACAGAAATGGGCTTCCTGACGGCCAAG
This sequence comes from Halichoeres trimaculatus, assembly GCF_033239565.1. NCBI lineage: Eukaryota > Metazoa > Chordata > Actinopteri > Labriformes > Labridae > Halichoeres > Halichoeres trimaculatus. Next base: position 23,947,503 of record NW_027437188.1, read on the forward strand.
TCAAGCCTGTTAAATGTCTTTGTTTGGCTTATATTTTTACTGGGGTATCTGGGCCACTGGTTCCCAAAGTGTGAGTTGGGACCTGGGAGCATTGTGGAACCCTGATAGTGGAGGGGCATGAAATGACTTCTAAAATCTAAAACTATTTAGAGTCACATATTATCTCATCGAGAAAATCCAGGGAAGGGGTTACATGGGAAAAGATGCCACAGGTTGGTGGGCACCAAGCTCAGACCATCAGGCTCTTGATCTTAGTATCTTATATTTTGGGTTTGTTCGATTTTGTAAGTTTTTTTAATTGGCCTGTTGTTGTGAATTCCCACTTCCGACAGGGGCCAACTCTGGTACTGTTGTTTTGACAGTCACTGGGTGAAAAACTGGAAAACACTAAATTATATTGTATTCTAGCAGCTCTTGTGGTCGTTTTCAGGCCTGTTCCAAAGGGGCAGAGCTGACTGGGAGTGCCTTTGACTTGTACATGCACTGTTAACAAGTCCCTAATACCAGCCTCACTTTAAATAAGCAGTCCAGTCTTGTACGGCTAATAATGACAACTGTAAAAGAGTATTTTCTTCATGGCCTCAGCCCAGTTTATTTCTGCTCCTGTCACAGAATAATGCTTGACTGATCCCTCAGTTTCACAATCGAGCCTTTCCTCTCTCAGAAATGAAACACAATGCCTGATCCTTTTCATTCAGGCTAATAATCTCTCCTTGCATAGTAATTATATTCTGTAAGATGTGAACCAAATGTATGGAATGAATAAAGTATGATGACATACCCAAACTTATGGTTGCGATGTGGCATAAAGTTCAATCAACAGCTTCTCTAAATGATTTGAATAAAGTAAACAACATAACCTTCAACTGGGATTATTGTTGTGCAAACCTGAAAAAGTTTCAGCAGGGTCTACTTTATAAACTGGTTTCTGAGTTTAATGTATTCATCAGAACTGAGTCAACTTAATTCTGTATTCAGGAAGTGTTTGTTTGTGTTTTCAGTAATATGAAACATGTAGCTGCAAACTGAGATGACTGTATACCCTTGTTGTAAACTGAATGACAGCACTCGTACAGTCCCAGACTACAACGCCTGCATATTCGCGATGAATTCAGAGCAAACAGAGAATATCTGGCAGCTTTGATATGACAACACGTTTCCCTCTCGTGTAGAGCTCATCCGTCTCAAAACCAGTTATTCTCCAAGTTCGTGAACTCTGAGGAAACTAGAAAGACGGAGAGGGAAAAAGACAGTGTGTAAGAAGAAGGCAGTGAAAAGTCTTTCCAGGAATTCTGTTCGTACTGTGCCACTCTTCACTGTCTTCACACTCCTGCAGGGGGAAAACAGGTTTTGCTGAGAAAGGAGATCACTTCACTATTAAGATGAAGGCCTTCTCAGTACTTTGTAGTAAGCAGATCTCACCAGGGAAAAACAGAGGTAGAAAGTTCAGCATGTACAAGCAAGGAGAGGCTAACTAGTTGAGAGACTGGGAAGTTTTCCAGTTCCAGTCGTGTTTTCAAATTGTAGTTATTGAAACTGAAGACTTTCCAAAAAGGTTTCTTCCTGTTCATTGCTTGTGTTAAATTAATCTATCATCTTTTCCTCTGTGCCAGCCAGCTGCTTTGCTCTTCAGTATGGATAAATATTTCATCGGTCGATTTCCATTCTGTGGTAGGCAGCTGTCTCCCTGGCATAAAGGCCAGAATATGGAAATGACCAGAGCCTCTGTGGTGCACAGTAAATGTATTCAAATCACACAACATCACACTGAAAAAAATGTTTTGTTGAATTAACACAATTTTATTAATTTTAGCAGTTGCACGCAATATCTTTATCTAGATCTAGATAATTTATTTAATTTCAATGTACATGTTATTTTTAAGTTATTTCAAATTAATAACATTTGTTGTTGTAACTCAAATAAATTTAGTAGATTTTACTCAAATTTCCTAAGCAATCACAACTTAATCCATGTTCATTGAACTAAATTGTATTGTGTTGCCTTAACTGCTATAAACCCTTTTTATTTGTGTATACTCAAATCAATTTATTGGTTCATTAAAACATTATAGAATTGAGTTCAATGTAATTTAACATTTATTGTAGTACTTGGTCTTTACTTGTTATGATTGATCATATTCACACAAATAAACAAATGCTTATGAAACATTTAGGACTTTATTAAACAATAAATGAATGTGTGAGTGCTATGACTCAAACTTGCACCACTATTCACATTACAAGGCAGTGGTGGTGGTGGTATTGACCAAAGACAAGAACCTTGCACATCTGACAGACAGCATTCCTGACAAAAGAGATGCTGAGCATGTGCTACAATGTAACAACACAGCTAAACACAACACAACACATATTTCCTGAACATGCTTCTGCAGTGAAGGGGTATTTCAATTCACCTGTCAGATCAAAGCTTTAACTTACAAACTGAATCCATTAACTGCTGAGTGAAAAGTAGAAAAAAGTCAAGAAAAATACAACAGAACATTCTTTGCTCCAAACAAAGATGCTTAGGTAAGAGCGTGTCTTCCCCCACCTCTTATTTGAAATGGAAATTTACTTTTCAAAATTATTTGAAGTAAAACACCAGTATTGTTGAACCTTTTATACCAAAAGACAGCAAACGCTGCATTTGTGAGAACAGCACAATATACTGCATTTTTGATTTTAGCTATTTTTCCCTCTCAAAACCCCCCAAAACAAAACAAAACAAAACAAGTGACACAACAATGAGAAATCAATTTTTCCTTTGTGTTGTCAAAATATTTCTCCAAACCAAGCAGAATTTCTTTATTAAAGTTGAAGTGTTGGTCAAAAAATGTGAAGTAGTTCAAACAGACAGATTTATCATTTGTCAGACATTACAGCAGCTTAGCAAAGTCCAGGGTGTGGCTGAAGAGGTCTCAGAGTTCGGCAAAAATTTTGTTCTTGAGTCCAAGAACTTTGGGTGAAGGCCTTTCACCATCCATTTGCATCAGCACTTTCTGAATGAACTCGTAGTAGTTTCTGAGCTCTTTTGGGTATGCCATGTTCAGGGCATAAATGAGTCCCAGCATCATTGCACAGGCCTGTGCTTCAGATCCTATGTTGTCCAGAACAGTCACTCCTTCAACATGAACACCAATGTCATCAAGATGTCCAGTCACTCCACCCTCCTTGTTGATCACATATATCCCCATGCTCGATTTCTGCATGTCTTTCAGAATGTCATCGCCCCTGCTGTCCTGTTATTTGAGGGGAACAAAAAACAAAAAATATATATTGTATGTCATATTTCATGTCTTTCTTCTGTTTTACTTGAATACACTCAGAGCCAGGTCCTCAAAAAGATTGCACTGCTTTAGCTTTTGCAACCACTAAACCTGTTCAGACAGAAAAAACTAGCATGCGATCCTTTAAGCATACACAACATTGATTATATTGATAATAACTCACTTTTTGTGTATTTTTTCATTAAAAATGTGTACATCATGTAATCAAGTTGGCATTTAAAGGGTTAAAATACAATAAATATTGTAATATCTGGTATTTTTTATTAGATCTGAAGTTGACTGAATGATTTGAGCAATAAAAGTACAAACAAATATTAATGTAATGTTTTTACAGCAGCTTTGGGACAGGACATTTATGTCCTCCGATTACCTCAAAGAAAGGGTAGTAAATTTGTTCCATGATAACCTTTGACTTCTGGCTAAAATCAAGCTTTGAATTTCAAGGCTTCCATGAAAAATACCGTCCAATAGAAAATAATGTCATACTGAGTAACACTGCCTAAATTATGGAAAAAAAGTTGAGCAAAAAAAAAATTGACTGAATTGACCTTGAAAAATTGACAAAAATGTACTCTATTACCCACAAGGGTTAAAGGGCACAAAGAATACTCCAACATTTATACACTTTGGGACCATGTCTCAGGAGGTAAGGATAGTTCGCTAAATGCTGAGTGCTTCACTCATTAAGAGGATAAATCAGTGATACCCAAACAAACCCAAGAAATATATGTAACTCAACTGCTCATCCTGAAAATAGTAATTCAGTGGCCTCAGTGGTAGGTCAGACTGGGCTTTATGTTGACCTAAAGACAGGACCATGGACAGCTCTGCTCTAATGTAAACAGATCAGTATAAAAGATTCAGGACCATGGACAGCTCTGCATCAACTTGTTTATATACATTATTTGTTTATTATATATTTAAACTATTTAAGATAATCATGACATTATAATAAATAATAAATTAATCAACATATAAAGCCTTGACCATTAGAAAATGACAAAATGTGAATGCGAAGGTAATTATAAATTACAATTATTTTTCTTTCCGGCCTCTTAGTGTGTCTTCTTGTGGCAGACGGCTCAGGTTGATTGCCCCCTTACAACATAAGCATCTGGCCTAAAGAGCAGCAGCAGTCCTCCTCATGGCCCCATCATCTCTGCATGACTCACCTGCATGCGTTCCCTCAAGCCTGAATTTTTTTTTTTTTGACCTGCTAGATCACTTCAGCTACATGAACTACTTGCTGTGGCGGAAAGTTTACGTTTTTTTTGCAGCTCAGTGTATAGGAGACGTCACTGTGGAAGTTTGCAGGGACAAAGCCACCTCTATGCCATATGCGCCTGCATATCTTTAGAGCAAATTCTTTTGAGGATGGGGCGCTAAAACAGGGCAGATTGCATGAGCTATTTCTGCGAAAATGACAGTGCTATAGGCAGAAATAATCCATTCTTTGTGGATCCGGCCCTCAGTGTCATCAAACATTAAACCAGACACCTAATGTTCAATTTAAGCATCTTAGTCTGATGAATGCTCTTACTTCTGGACCATAGAGCTCCATTGTTTAAAAAATATAAAAACATTCAAAACACGGCAATGACCTAATGTTTCACTGGTTGGTCGGTCCTAAAAGATATTTTCATGATGTAGTTTTGTTTGCTTACTTAATTTATATCAACTCAAAATTTTTCATCAGTTGTCCTGTAACTACTTTATATCAGTCTTTAAAAATGGTTCTTGCTTTGTATGTAAATTTTCCCTTTATACTCATTTTAAAAAATGTATCACCCCAAAATTTTTTTATGCCTTATATTGCCTTATTTTGTCAGTCAAAAAAGGTTTCCACCCTGCAACTGTGGTAGGTATACTGCATTTACTAAGTAACATAACATTTTATTTTTATATTATTATCTTACTCGCAGATCAAGTAGTTTCTATACCATGCTGAAGGAAATTATCGGTAGGGCAAGTAAATCTGTCTTTTCTATGTGTAAAGTTCCTCTGTTTCTGTACATCTGTTTTCCCTTTAGCAAAATGTAAGAACAATTAAGTCCAATGACCTGGAGTACCAATGTTAGAACCAGTTATGTGGGGCCTACAATCAGATCAATGTTATCTTTGTTTATAGTCTAATTTGAGCATTATTTTCTTTCATGTCACATGGCATTGGTGTCTGACTTCTATAAGACAAAGTTGAAGTTCTGTTCACCCATGTGTCTTGTAGAAACTCTTTCCTTTACACAACAAAACATGTCAAGGGCAAGTGCAGTGACAATATCGTACCGTGTACTCCTGGATGAGACGTGAATCATCTTCGCCAAAGTAAATGCAAAGTGCCTTGAGGGCTGCTGCCCTTCTGTGACTGATGCCATTTGTTTCCTGTGAAAAGACGACTATTTCATTTCTCACCAATGCATCTAGGCCTTTGAAAGAGTGAATGCAACCAAAGTGTTTCCAGGGTATGGTTACTTAAAAAACCATAGATGTTTGCCATGACACTGAAAATAATAGACAGAGGAACAGTAAATCAGTTCATTGTGAATAACTTGTCTTAAAGGCCAAATATTGTAACTGCGACCCCAAAAGGTAGTCAATAAAGTCCTGATCAAAATCCTAAGACCAGTTGAAAAAATGCCCAATTTCACATTGTTACATTTTTCACAATTTCAAAACACAAAAAGCAAACATGAGAGCAAGTCAAATAAAATATTTGAGTAAGCAGTTTATTTAAAACGATAATTAAGGAAATTGTGAGTTCATCGGCTGGTTAAAAGTTTAAAACCACAGCCTTTAAAAGCCAAAATCTTCATGAAGCAACGTTCCCACTAGCCTCCTGGAAACACTCAAGCATGTCAAGTCTATTTTTTAAGTTGCAAGAACAATGGAGCTACTCATTACAAATTTATTATTTTTTAAACTTTTATTTCCACTTTAAGGGATTTCAATGTTTGTTGCTGTGGTCTTAAAGTTTAGAAAGCTGCTGAACTGCAAAACTATGGTTTTCAATAAATTGTTTGCTCAAATATTTTGATACTTTTTTCTTTTTGCATCTTGAAACTCGACTTAAAATCTTTATAAGTTCCAACAGTGCAAAATGTGAATTTGTGCATTTTTTTCAACTGGTTTTAAGATTCTGATCAGGAGTGTTTATTCACCATGAAACATCACTGATGCTGCAACTTAAGGTCTCAGTTGGCTTCCAAACCTGAGGGTTCTTTTGTTCAAGGCTCTGTCAATTGTATGTCAGGCTGGAGAACGTAAAAGTTATCAGTCACGTTCAAGTCTGTATGAGAACTTCTATAACACAGTATATTCACCTCTTGCAAGATCCTCAGAGGTTTGGCCAGCTTTTGGCCAGTCTGCCCCCCCTTCTTCTGGAAAACTGACTTCAAATTGGCAAGGACCTTATCCAACTGTGCCATGAATGTTGTTTCGAGAGGTATTGTTGTTATCCGCTGGAATTCAGCATTCACCTGTAAACACAAATAAGAGAAGATAGACAAAACTATGTTCAGTTATCAGTATGAAAATATTTGACAAGTACTACATTTAAAAAGGATACTTTTCTATTTTTACTTCATTCACCAAGATTACAGTATGTGATAGTATGTGTTTTAGTTTAAAGTATTAACCCCTTGAATAACCGCACATATGCAATGTGTGGCAAATCATCAGAAGCTGGACCAGTGAAAACATTTATTCTAATAGTAGCAAGCAGTGGTTCTGTGGTTATTAGGTGACCTCTGATAAACTCATTGTACAATACATGCTTTGCCTGCTCAAAACAGCAGACAATCCAAGAGCCATCTAACTCTGTATCATAAGAAAAGGTACAGTACACAAAGAACTTCAAGCAAAATAATTTTCCATCTCAGCTTCATAATGTTTAGTTCTTTTGCTCTCTGGTAGGGGTGTAAATCACCAGTTTCATGACAATACGATATCGATTCTTTGGAAAACGATATATTTGCCGATATCACAAAGTATGTCACGATTTGATATGATGCAATTCAGGGGCCTTCGATCGATTTAAGACGATATAATGTCCTCACTGAACACAATCAGCAACTTTTCACCTGAGGCAAGAAAGAAATACAAAACAATTTTGATAGTTTTATTACTGAAATGTGAACGATGTGCTGACCTTTGGGTATGACAGTTTGTAGAGGATTATAGCCATCTGTATGATCTAATTATGTTTTAAAATTAAAACTGGTTAAATTCAGGTAAGGTGCTTTTTTGCCCCCACAATTACCTTATGGGTCTGAATGTTATACTGTAATGTTTCTTTATTATATCAAGTAATGGCACAACACTATAATTAAAAATGACTGATTACACAAACTTTATTATTGACCTCCAACATTTGACCATTTTCTATCAAACCAAAAATTTGAGGCTTTGATTTTAATTAAACCCAAACACTTCTATTGTTCAAAATTAGAACGATCAACTTAACGAACTTAACATTGATGGTTTTTTTACTGTGATGCCTGATAACCACAGTTTGTATGTCAGTGTGATCAGACTTTGTTTCTCTGTGTAATAGTCGATGTGGAGGAGGAATGACACCAAGCTCTCGCCGTTTGACTTTTTAACTTTATGAAATTTCATGAATCAGTGGCTACAAAATCAAATGATGAGATAACTCACTGCAGTCGTGTGATGATGACCTCCTGTCGTCTGTGCAGGCTGCATCCTCTGCAGTCAGGTCGACCGTATCTTACCCGGATACAGGAAAGCTATTTTATGATTGGCCGATATGTCTGGCTCCCTTTTAGCTCTGTGATGCTAACAGCGTCTCGCTACACGTTCGCCTACAGCGGTGTGACTAGGTGGGCGCTAAACAGTACATTTTATAGCAGGAGAAATATCAGGTGTGGCGTGTCAGAGTGAAATGGTTCAAATGTGTGTCTCATACGCTGAGTGTGTGAGACTTGAGAGGAATCTTCACGACTCGCGGTTGGCTGGAAATGGACACGCATGTCTGGTCAGGATCTCAAAATAAAGGCGTACATTAAAGATCACGATGTGGATCGGTGTATCGACTTTCCATCAATGTGATTGGATCATTGCTTAACCAATGTATCGATCTATATCGATGGATCATTACACCCCTACTCTCTGGTAGGCAAAATCAACCACTACAGTAACTGATTTTCATTAGGTGCTTACCTCATTGATTTGGAAAAGAGCAGGCCATCTGGCTTTAACCACTTGGACAAGTGGTTCTCCTTGAACAATTTCTTTTCTTCTAAAGGAGAATGTTCTGGCCATCTTCTCTTTAACACATGACATGCTGTTTCTCCATTTCACATCATCCAGCAGCTCCACTCTGAGCTTTTCTAGGCTTTCATCTGTTTCGCCAGTCGGGTGTGAGGGACAGAAGTTGACTTCAGCCTTTTTTGGCCTCTTCACATTTTTTGCTGGAAGACATTCATCCCTTGGTTTGTTCTTCAGAGCATTCACAGACACTTCTGGACAGCCAATATTGCGCATCTTAGTCCTGTAATTAGCCATTTTGTACTTGAGGCTAATCATCCATGCGTAGTAACCAGTGGCTGACAGTTCTTTTAGACATGGAAACTTTTGTATGAGTGACCGTGCTACATCATCTATTTGAAAATTCTGTGGGTAGGCCGTGAACTGGAAAATCTCCTCTGCAAGTTTTTCCAAAATTTCTGACTTCAACCCTGGAGTGATCTTCATTGTAATCCCTGTTTCTCTGAAGTGTTCATTTCCTCGCTGAAGCTGAGTCTCCACATTGTAAGAGAAGCGAGGTATGGGGAATTTATGTGGCCATGGATGCACTCTGAGTTCACTGTCTGAGTGGTGCAAAAGGATGGTGCCATCCGAGTCTGCTGAAGATGAATACTGTGAGGACACGCTTGGAGATCTTTGGCTGCTTGCTGGTGCTTCTGTTGAATAAGAAGGGCCAGGGATACTCTGCAGTGACAGAGATGGACTCACACTGGCACAATGTTGTATGTACACCAACTTGATGGTAGCTCTGTCCTTAATGTCTTTTATTGATGTTGCATTCATAAATTCGTCATTGAAATCTGGATCCATAAACTGAATGCGAAAGTCATTTTCAATATCAAAAGATTCTCGAATTGCATTGTGCAACTCCTCTAAAGTCTCTGGCAATCCTGTAGGGACATCAAGTCTTCTGAAGTCATTGTCATCTACAATGACTCTCAGCTTCAGGTGCTGTGGCATTCTTCAATCTACATGTGGGGATAAAGAACATGTTTATTTACATTTTCAGTTGTTTTTACTCAGGTACAGGACTCACAATAATGAACCCATAAGTACAGAAAGATACTCCCACACATTTTGTTGTCTGTGACAGAAATCACCAATTCTTGCTCTGAGAGTTACAATTAGGGATGGGGATTGAAACATGGTTTCGTAAGGACCCGGTTCTGATTTTTTTGTGAAACCCGGAGGTCAATAACGTTTGATCTTACCAATTCTCTCATTAAGTCTCAGACCCCTTTTACATACTGTTGTGCTTAGAGTAAACTCATGTCGTTTATAACATAACAATTATGCACAATTATTTGTTCAGTTAAGTTTTTTAACGAAATTTGAGTCATGGCCTCTGCTGCAGTCTTATGTTTTGTCATGTCATGTGGACAGCTGCACGAGCCACCAGCTCTGCCTTCAATAGTAAGCTGTCCTCACAGACCCAGGAGTCATCATATGTCCACAAAAACTAATCATGTCCAGGTTTTTGAAAAAAGGAATCCATCATTCTAGCCAACATGGATGTAGCTTTTTTTCTCCACTTAGTGCAGCAGTGGATCAACAAAATAAAAACAAAGCTTCTCAGTGGTGCACCACAAGATAACCTTGTATGTGTGTGACAATAAAGTTGCAATTTCTTGTTTGGAATATCTTTGTACTTGTTATAATGACAAATAAAGTTATATTCTAAAATGAATGATGATGTTCTATTATACACATTTTAATTGAAAACAAGAACTAAGGCCCCAGGCCTTTTCCGATTCTGTCTCCCCCGATCTCCGATCGTTAAAAAATGCCACGATCTTGATCACGTGATCGGATGATTAAAATTGGATAGGAAAATCAAACCATTGATTAATGGTGACAGATTGTTTATCAACACTTACATGTAAAATTGAAACACTTAAAAAACAATCAAATAAAAGACAAATGTCACCCTTCTTTCAGTGAAACTGTACATTTAAGGGTTCCTGTAACATCTGCGCTGTCTGTTAAAAAAGGCATTTATTTCTGTTCACATTCAGAAACCATCAATTGTTGAGAAATAAAATCATAGCAAGTTTTGATTCAAGATTGCCAACGATTTTTTCTGATAAATAGGGAGTATCGATAAACGCATTGATAAGGACTTGAACCATTAAGGAGTATCAATAACAGCATCAGTATCAAAAAAAATTAACAATCCCCATCCCTAGTTACAATTTCAAAATTCTTCCAAGTTGTAACATTAAGCCTTTGTGCTTATGTGTGGCAGTTCTTCCTTTGAACATGATGTAGTTGAAAAGAAAGATTTGAACATTAATTAACTGTCTATTTTTATGTTGATCTTAACATGAACACTCCTATGTTTAATGGAAACATGAGGGCCACTTATCAAGAGTGTTATCAGAAAGCTGGTTGTCTCCTTGAAGAGGATTCTCCAATATTGCTTTACTTTAAAATACATTTTGTGCACTATATAAGAATTGTTCGGGTAACCCTCTTGCTTCCATGTTAAGTTTATTAGTTGATCAGCCCATAGAACACATGAACTTCACAAAAACTACAATGATCAAACCTTGTATGTACAGGAATCTTTTGAGTGTCACCATTCGCCGGCCTGCAATCGTGTAGTCCACCAAAGGATACTGGTCTACCAAGGCGTCAAGTTGAATGAGGCGGACATGTGATGTGGGACATAACTCAAAAGCTCTGAAATGCTCCCTGTACCAAGCACTCAGCTCTTTCACAATAAAGCTCAAGCTGTTCCCCAGTACAACCATCTGAACAATCTCTGCAAACTCTGGCAAGCCACCAATTGAGCCAACAACAACAACCATGCCTTCTCTGTAGTTCAATCCGTTAACAGATGCATTTTTTGTGAGCTGAATGCAAGTAATGTCAGGGTTTTTCAGAAGCAGAACCCTCTGAACATCCTGATGTAAAATGTCAACTGATACAGTTGACACAGATGAGACAGTCAAACAAGACTCTTCAGTAGTGGCTGAATCCAAGTGATACGCCATCATGAACTGATGCTTCACTGCCAGGGACAAGAGAATATTCTTAAAGGAACGGGTGTGGCGCACGACCTGTTTAAAAAAACTGTGCTTTGCCTCGAACCTCAATGTCCACATTCCAACCAGAGGTCCAAAAAATCTGATCATCTGTGGGTAATGCTCCACAAAATGGTGTTTTGGCAACAACTTCAAATCTGGAAACACCTCTTTTAGCCAGTATCTGTGGTCACAAATCTTGGCTTGAAGGAGAGCAATGGACTGTTCTGTGTGGACTGGTGCTACAACTAGCTCAACAATATCTTTGAGGTCCAATATGACCTGCCAAGCTGGCTCTTCCTGGGGCACTAAGTGTCCAATGAAAAATGGAAGAAACCGCAAAAGACACCAATTTTCATGTGCATTTCCTCCTATACTTTTCTTTTGTGTTAATGTCCTGGGAATGGGATGAGGACGGTTTATCTTGTCAGTCCATTTGAAGGGGAATGCCTGAATAGTGTCATTGAGGCTTTCAAGTGTAAAATACTTTTTGGAAATCAACAAGTTGAGACAATGTGCCAACTCCACAGGCAATATGCCTTCAAAGACGTCATGTGCAATATCTGGTGGGTAGCCGGTGCAGACATCAAAATGACTCAGATGTGCAGACAGAACACACTCCTTTTTAACACCATAACATGGTTTTGCACTGTCCTCTGCCTTTTTGACATGCGTTTCATGCATCTGTTTTTCACGAAGAGTAAAAAAACCCGAGCTCACTTCTTTCACCTGAATGTCAGTCTTCTGTGCATCACAAAATCGGCACATGTATTCTCCCGCAAAACTTTCAATAAATCCTGCAATTCCATGCGCTCCCAAATTGTCTGCTATGACACACTGTATTGTTCCTTTTACAAAATCTCCAAGCTGTGCAATGAAAATCCCCTGACTTTCTAAAATGACAAGATCCTTCAGCAAAGGTTCTAAAACTTTTTCATAGCCATATTTCCTTACATCTTCAGACTTACAAAGTAAGGCTAAATAAATGGAGGACAATGAAGAATGGCAACCTGGTGGTGAATTGCCGAGATTCCAGTAAATGGCACAGATCTTGTGTTTTTTGCGAGATGTGCCCAGTGGATTACAAATTTCAAAATCATCCACATACAAATTTAGTAAGACTCGCAATTCTCCTCCTGACAAAAATGGATTGTCCTTAAAAAACAAGCCGTCTCGAAAAGATCTATATTTGTTTCCCTCACCATTTACTTCTGTGAGCTGGCTATCTAAAGCTCTCTTGAGGATATTACCAGTTGCAAAGAGCTGTTGCAAGAACTTTAGTAATGGAATATACTGCAGTGTTCTCTTAGCTTTGAAATCCAAAATATATTCGACTGGTTCCACCACTTTAAAATTTTCTCTGTAGTACTTTTTCCGTCTGAATGATGTTGCCAAAGAACAGTCTTTACCTATAGACTTAAACACAGGATTAGATGTACAAAGAGCTGATGCAAGTTCTTCAACCACTGACTGGTCTATTTGCAAGTTATAACTGCTCAGTGTGTCATGAATAACTTTCCTTGTGCTACACAAAGACGCTGTGCTCAACAAATACTGAAATTCATCCAGCAATTCATCAACTGCAGAACTTGGCACATGAAAAATATTCTCCAATTTCAGTAATACTGCTGCAATTTTTTGTTCTATTATACCTGGTTTATCATTTAATACATCTAAATCTTCACCATCTGACTGGCTGTCTTCACACAGCTCTTCACTGTTTGTAGTACAAGACTCCTCAGTTTCAGCTACTCGATATCCTTGGACTACATCATTTTTAAAATCCGCCAAAGTATGCAAGCTATGTTTCCGACTTTTGTGCGATTTAAAGGTGCTGAATATGTTTGTTTTGTACTCACACCCTCTAAACATACAAGTTACGGTCTCATTGTTTTTCAGGTGGTGGCCTATGTGGACAAAGTATTGATACTCTGTTCCAAGCTCCCTACAGCCACATAGATGACAAAAAAATGTAGTTAATGAACCAGAGCCTTTAAAGCTATTGGTGTGACTCCTTGACAAGTGTGTCAAAAGAGAATTCCAAGCCTTAAAGATGCATGGACAATCAGGATGAATGCACTTGATTTGATTGCTGTGCCCAAAATGACTATGTTTAAGTCTATAATGTTTGAGAATCTCTGATTGTGTGGTCACTTCTACGCCACAGTTTTTACATTTCCACATTGACTGGACAAACAACACAGAAAGGAAAAGGAAAAAGGGGGTGGAGAGGGTGTTGGGAGCAAACACAAGTTGTGCTTTAATTTGAGGAAATTGCAAGCTTCAACAGTTCTGATTCTATTAGGCCCCATAAACTATGATGCAAATTTCATTAACAAAATAAACAAAGCAGTGTTCCCTTAGCTTTGAAATTAGCTTTTATAGTCAAATTTTGATTTTGATATATTGAGTAAAATGAATGAAATTTTCATAAAAACTGTAACACCATTAAATAAGCTTTAGATTTTTTTTTAAGCCATTACACTGACTTTATATTAAGAAATAATTGCAGGAAGATATGTAGTGCATGTTTTAGTAACATTATAGGCAAATGACTGAGCTAAGCAATGTGTTAAGATTTCAGAGTTAAAGAACAATAATACTTAGTAGCAGCAGAAAAGTGGACCCATAATCAATTATAAAATGAACTTACCAAAACAAGCCTCCAAACAGTGAACCTTAACTCTTCATCACACAAATGTCAGATGGATCTGCGGAAGACAACCTGCAATAAAATGAAATTTGAAAAAATAAAAATACAAATAAAACAAAATATTCTTACTGATCACAGACTACATTTAAATGCCATACTTCTCACAGAACATAAGAACCGTTAGTCAATTAGGTCACTAAAAACTTTCAACACTTGCATTTCAGTTTTGCAATAATTTTAACAGGCAAAGACTGCTGAAATTGAGAATTACTGTAGTCACTTTTAGAAAGATGAATTGTACATACCACTTTCTTTATCTAAAGCTGCTAAGCATGTGCAGTATGTTTTGATACACATTATAAATGGCGGTCCAGAAGACTAGCTTAAGCTTGAAATCAGTTAGGAAAATCAACTGAGAGATAAGTTTTATGATTTTTATTTTTTTTAAATGACACACCATAAATTTTGGAAAATTGAGCGCATCTGAACAGAAGCTGTACCCACTAAATTTCAGAAGAATTCCATACATACAGGTCACAGGTGTCTAGTGAGCACAGCCAAAACTGGAGTGAATAGAAGGCCAGAGCACTTAGCAATTATTTTCCTAAAAAGCTAAAGCATCATCTTATGTTTTGCTCCTTCCATCTTCCCTCCACTCACATGATCTGGCACTGTCCTCATTGTAGTATGAGATATTTCCACACATACATGTCGCACAGACAGATTTTTTAACTCTAAATTAAATTCGGTGTGACGAGTTTACATGTAATGTAAAACAAAGTATTCAATTAGCAGCTTCACAGGGTTCAAAGTCTGAGAAAAAATAGTTGCTTGCAGTCCTGAAATTACAGTAGTTCTATTTTTAATCACCATAACAAATATTTTAATGACAACACTGTTTTCATCACTGAGGGAACACAGTAGGCTAATCTGAGGTCAAATCTGGGGATAAAAAAAACCCTTCTGAACTCAGGGAGCAGTTGGCCCAGAGGTGTTATTTCTTCAATTTCTTCTCATATTGATTGTGTTTACATTTCTGCATTCCTTCCTATAATAGTCACAGATTGCAAAGTAAACTGAAGCATGAGCACTAAATGCAGGACCAGTCCAAATTGACTCTATGTTAGTATGAGGACTTTGCAAGATAAGTTTAGCAGCAGTAAACTGTTTAACAATCCCAGACAACTTTTTCGCAGGCCACGAGGAGTTGAAGTTATTGTCAAACACAACCCCATTCTTAGTTTCTTCCTCGAGAGGTACCACTAACTGAGAACCATCACTTTTGTCGACAGCATTGTCCTGCTTGCTAAAAAAAACAAAAAAAAACGCGGTCGTTTTTCCTACCTCTTCACGAGCGTCGCCGTTCACCCGCGTTCATCCTCTCTCCTTGGCCTGTGAGCAGGTGCTGTGCTGCATGTGATAAATCATCATACAAAACATCCCAAGAACGTTAACCGAGTAGAGCTTATTCAATAATTATAAAGTTGACACTCAATGATTCGAGGCAAAGGTAGTACACGTGCTAAAGCTGGCCCTCTGTGTCTGCACTTTTATGATAGCTGTTAGCTGCTGCGCAGCAAAAATAATTTAACCCTTTGCGGGGAGGAGGAAATAAACACCACCATACATTTAACATCTAAAACAATACTATATTTCCACACTAAAAATATGAGGTACATCGTCTTAACTTGATTAACAGTAAGTGCGGATATCTTTGAAATGACAGAAGTGGTTAGAAGACACGTGTAATGCAGTCTAATAACTATGGAAATTAAAGTAATTAAAGTAAAAACGAATTCCACTGTGTAATCCCGATTACTTGACAATTATAATGAGCAAAATAATGTTCAAGTTACTTCTTTAAGCATGTACCAACGTAGAACGGAGTTGCTGATGCACACTTGACATTCAATCCAAGAGCTGAATGCAGTAATATTGTAAGGAATGTTACATAAACACAAATAAATGATAGCGTTAAATTATTACTAACCTTGTAATTCTGAAGCTATAACATACCCACAAATTTTAAAAAAAAGTTTCTTTCTTACCAATACTGAGAGTAGATGGATGGACCTCGTGCTGCCCTGCTAACCCTTGAGGACGTGACAACGACGAACATCAAAATGGCCTCTCCTTACACATGCGCAGAAAAGGGCCTTAAAGTGAACGCATTTTTCTTTAGTTGCCTTAACATAATTAATATGAGCTTGATTCATACATGAAAGGTACATTTAGAAGTTAATCAAAAAATATGGGATGGATTTAATTACACATTTAAATCCATAAAACTGGCTTGAAAAAAATATGTAGCAATTACTAAAGGTCAAAATCAGTTTTTTCAGTGCAGTCACAATATATATCTAATACACTTCTATACCACCAATCTTTATTTGCATATGTTTCAGAGACTTTTACAAATTCAATACTCTGCTCCTACAAGTACCATTTGGAAAGTGGGAACACTCTGTGAATGCATAATGCAGCACACGGGTCCATATTCAACCCAGCTGTGTTGAGTTCTCAGTACAAATCCATCTTGTTCAGTGAGTGAAGGCAGAATAGTAGATACAGCGACCATATTTCAGTCAACAGCTGTAATTAAATGACAAATGACTAAGCAGACGCTAATTTGTAGAACAGGAGTTGATGTGATGTATTACTGCAGTCAAGGGCATACAGAGTGTTTGGTGGTACAAACATGAGCAGCAGGAGTGTCTGCTGAAGGAAACAGATACTGAGATCTGATGGAATCATGTCGTTAAGGACATCCTGTTTGAGTCGAGTGTGTTCTAATCACGATTGATTTATGCCAACTTCAGATGTGTCTCTCTTAACAAAGAAAGAATTTCTCTGGAACACATTTTTTACAGCTTTGTTATTATAAGAAAAGGTAAAAACAGATTTTTACCTTTTCATTTTTCTTCGATGATAAGGCTAGAAAAGCTCTTCAGTTAGATTAGTTAAGTTTGGGTTTTCCATAAAAGAAAATATTGTTTTATTTACCACAATAAACCAATGTGTTACTAGTTTGTATGTATTTGTAGTCCAGGAGATGTAGTCCTTCCATTTTTTTTATTTTAATTAAACTGTCTGCAAGGAAACAGTCCCAATGGTGAGGAAAAGGGTCAAAACACAACAAGCATTGCATTGTATTGCAATCCCAGAAACAAGCAGTGCTCCCCTGCCATCAGTCAACCTTTTTTACTTTCTACTGCAAGATAATGTATCTAAGCCCCAACTCTAGTCTTACTTCTCAAGTAACCCAAGGCTGGCTCATGAACCAGGACACAAAGTAGACAAGTATTCAAACTCACTTTCTTTAAACTCCTTCTAAAAGCTTTAAAGCTTGATCCAAAAAAAGCAATTGGTTCTTGAAGACATTTCTTTCTTTAGGCTTTTTTAGTTCTAACAGATTGGCAGCCAGAGCTGGAAAGATTTAGCCTTTAGTAGTCATCAGTGTGCCAATGGTTGTCACACAGGGTCTTTACAGCATCTTTGACCTGGGTGTTTGGTCATTGGGGTGAATTATGGGTCCCACCTAGGGTGTGTTCAGGGTTTTCTCAAGTGTCCAGACCGTCAAAGCACTTTTTACATCATTGATCATATTTCAGCATTTACACCACATCCATACACTGATGGCACAGCACACAGCTGAATCCATCAATCTGTTTTGAACTTAAGAAGGAGAGACATTTTCTATGACTTTCTACCAAGTTCAATTACCTTTTTTAGATCAAGCTTGAATTGCCATGACCTGATAACTGAAGACCTTCACAGACACCCTCTTTTTGTGGCATTCTTTGTGGCATCCCTTTCTTCATCTTCTTTTGTGTGCATGCATATTCCCCCAACATTATGTGAGAATTCTGAGGTCACTGAACACTTCTGGTTTTGGGCTCTCTGCAAAGTTTTATTACAAAGGATTCTGAAGATGACACTATTTCTGCTTGCAGTATTTCTTAAAGAGATCTTAGGGTTCTTGGACCATGTTCTTTTAGCATTTTCTTTATTTCACCAGTCAAACTTAGAGAATGATTCTAGTTCCTTAAATGTTTAGCCTAAAAAGTTTCTTTATATAATTAAAGTTAGCCCGACTGCTTTTTCAGAGGATTCACTTCATAATTGCTTTCGAATAGACTGCATTTTGCTGCCATTATTTGACTTCACATGATGTGGACAAACTAACACCTTTCTTTCCCCACTACATCAAAAAAGATAAGAATTAATACTATCTATTGGATACAAACTCAACATTGAAACTTTTTTGATGATAAAAAAAAAAACTTTTTTCCAAAGTCTCACAATGCAGTACCTGGTTTTAGCTGGTTGTATCCAGGATTATTTCAGGGGCAAGAAGACACATATTTCATCAACTCCTGTGTGAGGGTGCAATCTGGCGCTAGCTTGTGTGAATGCTGCTCCGCCTGCATTTGCTATTAAGTTAAACTCACTGGACCGTGCTTCCATATGGCCGGCCTCAATGCAGCCAGTGTCATTCCAGTTATGCACTGAGATTAGCTAATTCACTTTCTGGTTAGGGCCGATTGCTCTGCACAAAAGCACACTGTGTTCTGCTCAGCACTTGTTTCTTTCTCTGCGGCGATATAAAGCTTGTCTACAGGGCTGTGGTTCAGGTTTCTGCATGGACAGGAGTAAGACGGGTGCATTTGTGATGAGGAGAAACTCTGTGTAAGATGGGGGAAGGTATTATTATTATTATTGCATAAATGAGCATACAGGAAGCTACAACTTTTTCTAAGTAAAGTTACTGAACACATAATGCAGTGCTTATAGCTTAAGTAAAAAAAAAAAAAAAGTAGCATGCATGATTCCTCAGACCCACTCTTCTCTACTCACTGTTTCAAACCAAACCAATTTGGGTTTTTCCACAGCTAATTATTCTGCAGGAGAGAAAAAGCACAGCTTGATTGTTTGGATCTGTTTCAGAAAGCAGAATGCTAAACACACCAGGAAATATAATCACAAAGGATGAGGAAAAAGTTGTTACTCATTTGAATATGTTTCTACACAACTCACCATGCTCTTCCCATTTTGAGTGATGGGCTGTGATTGTGTTTTGTCTGCATGTGTTTGTGCACCCCAGTCCACTCACCCCTTGGTCCCAGCCGAACACATGTCCCTTTGATCAGCTCTGATGTTTAATTACACCAAACAAGATAAGACTGTGTCCTCCATCTGAACTGCTCCAGCTTTGTCTTCTACACTCCTATCTACTGCTAATAGAAAACAGCTGGGCATATCATGAGGAGGAATGAAATGTGTGATCCCAGAAGGCCTGCTATCATAGCTGTTTGTGCTCATCTTGAGCTGCTTTGAGAGGATGATGTACGCTTTCTGACACGTTACAATACTTATCTTTGATACTGAGACAGTGTGCTGGGAGGAAGGAGATACCTGTGGGTACTTTATGAACATAGATGTTTACCTGACAGCAGACAGAGATAATGTGAGAAAAAGTCCACAAATGATTTCACGACAGAGTATCAAACTGTGGGCTGCTGTTTTTTCATTAAAAATATTGATAGCGTGAAGCAAAGCTGTTGACAGAGATGAAAACAAATGATTCTCCATATTTCCCCACACAACCGAAGACTATCTACATAGCAGCTTAGAAGAGTGGAGTGAAACTGAGAGTTATGGAATTCATAATGAATTGTCCCAGTGACACTGCTGGCTGCCAGATCCCATAGTTAAGCTCAATCTATCACTGAAGAAACATTTTCAAATCTTTGTCTGCAGCTGAGATATGAAAAGCACAGCTACTGTCCAGTTCTAATACTGCACACATCGATTCACTTCTCTCCATCTGTCCGCAGCCTTAATTACTGGGTGTCTAGTGCGCTATCTGCCTTTCCCGTCTACGTAGAGCTATCATTCAGTATAAGACGAGTGAGTACAGAGCCAGTTGTAATTAAAGATGAAGAGAAGATGAGAGATTTCAATACCAGTGTGAGAAATGTGACCCAGGAGTTATAATGTCTATATTTGTCTATCATAAGATTTATGAGCTGCTGCAAAGTCAACTCACTCAGTGAAGTAAGAAAACTGAGAGAGGATATGAAGTTAGCCTCAAGGGAGAATTGTATAAGAAATAAGTTACTTTTTCATCTATTGAAAACCAAAATTGTAAGGTATATCCTGGTTCTTGTGGGGCCTCTATAGAAATTATAAATCATGTTCTTATTTGGTAAAGCAGTACTTCACACTTGTGTGGCCTTGATTTAAGTTTTCTGGGGAGCAAACTTTATGTACAGATACTCACATTTCGATGCTTTTCCATTTTTTTCTGCATAGTCACTTTGTCAGAGGTCATACTCTAGATTAAGAATCTGACATTTAATTACCACGACTGGGGTGTGGGAGGTAAAGCAGGATGAGGATGAGTACATTAAGAGTTCCAAGGCTTTATTTTCTCAGCCAATTCATTTGCAGTAATTTTAACGTTTGGGCCAAATTTTGGGTCAAAATTAGAATTAAAACAGGTCAGTTACTAAGGAATTCAACACCCATATGAAAACAGCCTTTGAAACATTTTTTTATAGTGTGAGACAGCATGGTCTCTTTATGAAATTCCTAAAAAAAAAATAAATAAAATAAATTAAAAAAAACGCCTCACTGATAGCTTTGAAACAGTAAAATGTCTATAATCCCTGTTATGCTCCACATCCAGGTAGCCCCCAACCCCGGAACAAATCATTTTTCCTCCATACTGTGTCCATTTTTTTCTTTTTTCTTTTCTTGTGTGTGTGTGTGTGTGTGTGTGTGTGTGTGTGTGTGTGTGTGTGTGTGTGTGTGTGTGTGTGTGTGTGTGTGTGTGTGTGTGTGTCTCAGTGGCCTCTGCTGGGAGGCATAGGTCTCAATCCTTGCTTGCGTTATCACTTTAACCGAGCATGGAGCTTCCTGTTGAGGTGATCAGCTGGGCGGCCATCTCCCTCACAGTGGGATACGCACATACACACACGCACCAAGTCAAAATCTTTATTGCTTTGCTTTTCTCCCAAAGAAAATCGAAGAGCTGCAGGAATTCTTTAGGGGGAAACATGTGGGAAAGAGGGATTAGGGTGAAGAAAAGTGCAGGAAGTTTTGTTGAGAACAGCTTAATTGAAAAAACAACATGCCTTCTCTTTTTAAACTTTATTTCACTTCAGTTGGCAACATTTTGTGGCACAGCTGTTGCAGTCTCATGTTCAGTAAAGTTTCAAAGGCATAAGGACTTGCAGTCTGTAGAAAATGTATGATAAAATGTCCTTTTAGGGCTCTCATTCAAAGGCATAGACAAATAGGCAATAACATAGACACAATGTAGATCACACAATTTTCAAGGTTTTTTAATGTTTTGCATGTAGTCTGATTCTGAATAGTTCCTTATCCACCTTTAACTCCTTTACCCTTCCTCATCCTCCCGAGGCTTCATTCTGTGCCCTGGAAACAAAGGCGACCAGCACTGCTTCGTCGGTTTCACTGCAGACTGTAGCTTGTGACTTCACAGTGCTGAAATCAACTCGGATAAGAGGATTATGGGAGTGAGGACGAGTGAACAGGATGTTTAGTGTCGGCGTCTGGAAAAACAGCCCGATCAGCAGCTGAGGAGAAGCTTCCAGACTTATAGACAGGCTCCCTCTCATTTGCAGCCCTCCAACTCTCCCTTTCTCTTTTCTTGATTCTGCTTGACTTTATGCACAAATTCTTTCTCCTCACTTTATCCCCTGTTAGTTCACCTCCTTTATTTCTGTGTAAATTTCATCTTGTGTAACTTTCCTTTTTTATTTAGAGCCTTTTTTGTTTCCCTCCCTTTTGTTGTCAGCTTACTAACATGGAATTAATATCATGCACTTCTAGGAGAGGTTGTAATATGTGTGCGTGCATGTGTGTGTGCGTGTGTGTGTTAGGGGTCTTTCTCTCTTTTTACTGCCAAGAAAATATATGTTCAGCTCTCCTGCCTTAATGCTCGTGGAATGGCTGAGTGCTGCAAAAAACGAAGCCATAATTGCACCACATCTGAAAGGAGCGGGCAAAGTGACGATCCCCCGAGGACCCGCCAATACAAGAGCAGATAATTACTCAGAGATAGACAGAACGACACTGTCACCGCCTTGTTCTCTTTATAGGGCATCAGTCGCTCTAGCTGTATGGATTATGTTGTAAAAATGTGATATCTGAAGAAAGCGAACAAGATTCTGTTAAAATTTTCACTTTTAGTCCATCTCTTTTTATTCCATCTGAGGTGTTCTGTCTAACAAAGCTCCGTTAACTGAATGGTTCTTCTCTCAGTTCTCAGCTACAGAGTGACTTTTATGACCACTTGGTCTTAAAGTCATAGAGGAACCAGCAGGATGTTTAGTCCTCAGGGAGAGCGCAGAGTTAAGTGCCTAGCTTGCTGTTTTGTGTTTCCACTTTTTATGAGTTCACACATTTAAAAGGTTGTACTGTATGGTTTTAATGCAGGCACAACACAAATGTATGACTCTGGGTTTTCTGTAATGACCTTTTACCTATGAAGGAGAGATTATGCATGGATGCTGCATCAGCGAGGTCCTGCTTCTATTCCAGCAAAGGATGAAAGGATATATTTTCAAATTAAAGTAGCATTATCTTCAGGTTCTCTTACAGTAACAAAAGTGACAGAAGTCATCTATCAGTGTACGCCACCCCTTACTGTTACCTGAGCTGAAGCTGATTATGGGAAACTTCTCTGGGATTTATTTGGTTTTATTTTATAAATTTTCAAAACTCTAAATGCCCCGGCTTCACTGACTTTCATCCTGTACATACCCATACATTCTTCTTTAGTACAAGACTTGAAAGCTTCTTTCGGTGCTTGAAAAAAGGAACCCCAAGCACGTTACACACCAACACCCAACAGGTGGCAGCAGAGGGATATGTCCGATGAATCAAGATATAAAGAGTGGCACACACATGCAGTATCAGGATAAAGTGGCAACCAAATCTGTTGGACAAAAAAAGGTGCAGTTCCTCAAATGCCCACCAGGGGCTTGCTCAAAAAGCATGGGGAACCCTATTGACAACTGTGGTATTGTTTTATGCCTATATGTGGACAAAAAGAGGGGGTTTTGATTTGACTCACAGGAGGGCACATGTTATTGAAGGCCTGCACCCCTTTACCAGTTAGTTTCTCAACTAACCGAAGGTTGTGTTGACTCAGTGTTTCTAGGAAGTAGACCATTATTGTCTCATCAATATTCATGAGTGACATCACTGGGACTGCATCAATGTGTTAATAGATACATCCCAAGCCATAGGGAATTGTCACAAAATGATTTGTGGCAATTGGCGATTTCAACTGTGACTTTACACTTTGATCACCTACTAATACTATAAATATTAAAACAATTTTTCATATAGCTTACTACACTGATAAGATAAATGCAATATGTTAGGGGTTTGCAGATAGTTATGGGAAATTCTGTGGGCATCATAAATGGACACTCAGTAGACGTCAGAAAAAAAGACGTTGTCTGAAGTAACAGTCTGCACTTTCAGGAGACTAAAATTACATGTCCAAAAATGACATTTAAAGACTGTCCTTTCAACAGCTAATGATAAATAATATGACAATATAAATGTATATATAATAGGAAGGGGTACCTAATTAGGTACTTTTAGAGGTACTGACCAAATTCTGTCAAAAGTACCGGGTACCGATTCAAGTGAAATCAAAAGGTACCAAGTTTAGGTACCTAAATGCATCCTTGTGACTGTTAGGGAGTGGAGGAGTAGGTTATTTCCCATGCTGAACATGAACACAGCATAACAAGGTTATATATTGAACATACAATATGTTAAATTGAAAAAAATAATAGATTTTATTATTAAACAAATGTATATTTCTTACCACACAAACACACAAAAGTAAACAAAAAAGTATAAGCTTGTTATCCTCTGCAGTGTCAGGCCTTTAGGCCACTGCTTCCAACACACAGCAGCCAACAGTGTGCTTTGGCATGAGGATGCCGTCAGTGCAATTGTGTAAATTGCCTCTTGCTTAACTGACATCTAATGTGGTGAGGTGTTACAGATGTGATGCAGGGTCCTCTTGAGTAAGCATGTAGTGAGGTTTCATTTAGCTCAGATGCACTAAAAGTCATCTCTGTCAACCTTCTCGCCAAGAGAAAGACCTCCGCCCGTCTATCACACTGATGATGACAACATGCTCGCTTAAATGCATTAAGACAAAGATAAATGTAAAAAAAGAGTGGGCAGAATCAATCAGACAGTAAATTGGGATGGGTTTGTTTATTTGTTAAGAAGAGAGAGAGAGACAGATGATAGATTACAGCCAATTATGGCTGAATGTATGTACAGAGGCGAGAAGAAGAATGGTGCAAAGTTAATCGATGGATGAGAAAATGTCTTCTCCAATCTTTCATATTAAATGTGAAGCATAGAGACAAATACCCTGTTTTGCAGATAGATTGTTTTGTTTTGCACACACAAAATTACACATCATTCAGTAAGCCTTTAAAAATCACTGCCTTTATCTGCTGCTTGTGATGTTTTTGCAGTTTGTACACGAGTACAAGCACACACACAAAGTATGCTCGATGCATCTTTAAGCAAAGCTTTCAACATCAAAACCTTGCGCTGCCTTGTGTGGGATTTTCTTTGCATTTACAAAAAAAAGCTCCAGACGTTTCTAAGCTTTACTACACACTCAGTCAGACATCCAAAAAGCCATTTACTCGCTCAGCAGGGGAGGCGAAGGTATTCATTCCCTATTCCAGTGGCATTTGTGACTCCAATCATCTTTCACTTGTACCGCTTTTGTGTAATTCGGACAAGAAATAAGGAATTTAGAGTAGTTCTGTGAAGTCCATCAAACAGTAAATCCACCAGTGTGACCTCTGGCATTCAGCTCTGCAGTGTTCAGTCCAGGTGTCAAAACCTAACAGCTGTTGTGTTTAGTGCTCTGACAGTCGCCCGACTGTGCCGGAGGAATTCCACCATGCCTGCTCTTACAGCCTTCACTGGGCACTGCTGTGAGTGTGTGTTGTTAACCAGCTGCTTTGTTGTGAGGTCCTCTGCCCTCAATATGTTGTTTACAACCATCTACTTCAGGCACATCTGCCCTTTAATCTCCCGCCCCCTTTATGTGAAATGATATTCTTTCATAAAAATAAAAACTCAAAAGCTTTTTTTTTCCAAACTGGAAAATCTGTAGGCAGAAAATTATTTCTTAGATTTTTCTATCTCCTCAGCCAAAGAAAACCAATTTCTTTTTTATTGTCATATTTCCAACAAATGAATTGAAGTTTCTCTCTACGGCGGGGAAAAAGTTCTAATCCTTATTGCTACAGGCAGAGAAATAATTGAGTCTGGGAGAGGTCATCACTCATGCACACTCAGAGACAGAGACACACACAGGAACTATTGTGGAAACACGTACGTACAGAAAAATTATGAATACATGTGAAGCATATGTTCACTCACAGATCAGCACACAGAACTGCTAATACCACTGTCAGATTCAGTGAGCCAAGGGTTTGTGATGTCAGTGCTGCGACTTCAGCGTCAGTTTAGTTGGTATTTTAGCTTCGCACCTTACAGTCACAGCATCACTCTTTTCACAGCCAATGTTATCTGCATACTCTAGTCTCGAGTAATAAAGCGGTCTCGCTTATATAGAAAACTCACCTAACTTCAAAAGTGTTGACAATATTTTTTTTCATCCAATATTGTAAAAGAGACACTGACAAATAAGGGTTGTTGTCAAAAAATGTGCTTTAAACTTGGTAAAATAACATGTTAGATGTTTGTTTAAATGTGCAGTTTGCGTTTCTGTTAGTGTCATAGTATTTAATGTGACAATCCTAACAAATTAATACCATTTAACTTTAAAAGAATCAGTCACATTAAATTGTCAAATCGTACAACCACAAAAGCACAAAAATATTAAATAATAAACCCTCTTGTCTATGGGTCTTATTGTACCATGCAAGTTAGTATGCCTTGGACATCGATGTTTTCTGTCTATTTTTGGGTCAGTTGGTTCAAAATCATTTTAAATTTCATTTCTACAGTTTAGATTGATAAAATTGTATTCATAGTCAATTTTTGCACAATATCATTTTTTAATGCGGAAAATTACACCAACTGACATTTCTGACCATATCTTTCACTCAGAAATATAAGCAATAACAGAGGTAAAATAAATAATAAAGATAAAACCCTGCAAACAAAGAATGTTTGATCTGTTTCCACATATCTTTGTTGAAGACCCTTAAGGTAACTAAACCACAGTAATAATGGCATCAGCATTGGCAGATTAATTAAGGTAACACAACAATATGTTTATTTGTTTGTTTTTGTCTGTTTGTTTTGATTGGCCTGTTAGTGTATTCCCACAGCAGGGGATGGCTGATCTTTAGCACAGCTATTTTTGGGGGTTGTGGTCTGAACAATTAGGGAACCTCAGGTGTAGAGGATGCTGTCTGAGGACTAGCAGTGATCCAGACTAAAAGTTTCTTTTCCTAGCTCTGTTTCTCTTTCAGGTTATAAAAATATTCTGCATTCTGGAGAGATGCACAATTAGAAAACCTGTGCTGTAGCTCCATGGAATGATCACAAGAGCCTCCTCATGCTCTCCAGGCTTTTACGCTGGTCACATAACTGAAAACTATGAACACTGTAATCACAAACAAGCTTTGGGAGTGGGACATTTCTTATCTTGCACCAGAAACTGTTAGGGTGATTTAGCTGAATGAAGATTAAAAGTTTGTGGACTGTTAAATTAATGTTCTCTGGATCATTTTATTCATTTCAAAATGATAGCTGCAGCTGCAGTTTATTAGCCTAAATCAAAACACTGTTTTATTAATTTTAGGAGTAGCCGTGTTGTGGTGTCACACAGAGCCGGGGCACTGACATGCCTGCTGGAGCGGACATAAACTATGCTATGCTCTTAGTAATATATTTGTGTTTGGATGTGAATAATCATGCAGGGGCGCCCCCCTGGCTGACTGTGGTGCCAGGGGAAATTAAGCTGAACAGCACCCAGCAGGGATCCTTCCATTCCATTAGGTAAAATATAGGTGGATCAGCCTTGACTGTCTGACTCCCACTGTCACGTCCACAGAGGCAAATGTCTCTTAGTCTGTGTTTTCTGGCAGGTGTGTGTGTCCTGGCTTGCTGAGACAGCTACGGTCACGCCATGCTGCCTGCATACACCTCGCTGATATGTGGCCATTAATCATTAAGTGAGCCCTATAAATACCCTCTTAAGGGTTTTCTCCTGTGTGTGAAGGTGCAGCTGTAATCAAGCAAAAGAAGAAGCCTTTTACTTTGTTCGCGCTCTTTCCTTCCCCCTTTGTTGTAGAGGAGAAATTCAGGCTGTTATTGAAGCTTTCATGCGTCCTTGCCTCACCTCTCTGCCGAACACTCCCTAAGACCTGCAGAGAAATACTTTGATTGAAGGTGACAGCTGCCAATAGTCATGGATTTTCTCTCCCTTTGTTTCAAAGTGTGTACGTCGATGTGTGTGTGTTGGCATGCAGGTCTGCCAGTGCTTGTCCGTACGCTTGAATGCGGTTGGTCCGTCTGTCAGCCAGGTTTCATTCATTAGGATCATATCCAAATCACACCAACTCAACCTCTCATCTCTCATTTAGTCTGATGGACACCCGCTCGGGGAGCCAGAGAGGAGACACGTCCTGCTTTGTCTGTCCTTCTCACTGTCTCTGTTTGTTTGCGCGTGCGTGACCATACGTGCCTCATCACAGACATTTGAAGGACATGGAGGGTATAACTGCTCTTTCATTTTGTTAATGTACTATGATTTTTTAACATTTTTCTCTGTCTCCCATGTAGCTTAAGCCGCCAAATTAACAACTGAACAGTTAGCATGCTATTCCATTTGGGCCTTTTTGGTTCCTCCCAGTGTCCTTGGTTGGTTCCTGTAAACCACTCAGCTCATGTCTGACATCTGTTTAGAAAGATTCTCAATAAGGCGTGGAAGTAATTACATGAAGGCAAAAAGGAAGAGTAAGGTTAGCTCTTTTCTTCACATCTGCAGGGACAGCAGCAGTAGTAAAGCTACCAAGGTAACTTTACCAACATCATTTACAACACAACTGTTGTTTAATCCTAACATATCACAATTTACACTACAACAGAGCAATTTTCATTTATAAAAATATTTTTGTCATTTGTTTTAAGCCTAAAGATTAGGATGAATTACACCTTTTAGCCATGTTTCTGCTACCATGAACAAGTGGTTGTGAGGGTAAAACACAGAATTCGGTAAATAGCTAACTCAGTGATATAGACGATATACAGACTATGAGCTGGCCCAACCAGAGGCACAGCCGACCTGAGTGACAGGCTGGTTCCATATAGCTGTTAGTATGAAGGCTCAAAGCCCACCCTATTTCCAGTACGGCTCCCACCAACAATTTGCTTCAAAACCCTGTTTCGGAGAGTACGTCCATTCTTAATACAGTCTATAGTGTGACATCGATTAAACCTTGTTTGCTGAGTCAAATAAGGAATTTGGTCCTCGGTTTCATCCTCCTCTGGTCCTCTGTGCCTTTAGTTCAGTCAGTTATGTGTTAGTGGATATTTTACAATGAACTGTGACAATTTAGGACCTGTGGATGAAAATGATCTCCTGGCTAATTCTGGTACTCTATTTCAAAAGGTTCCAAAAACTGAAATATATCTTTTAAGTACCAACTTTTCATTGTAGTAGTGTGACAAAATTATTTTTTTTAAGTGCATTGGTGAAGCTTGGAGGAAAAGAAAGCACATATACATTTGTATTTATCCTAGCTAACTGTTAGCCTGTTTCCAGACTGCTTAGCTAGCTTCTTGCGTCCTTCTTGGTGACTTCTTCTTTAAGATATGTAAAGGAAACAGTGGGTTCTATGAAGAAATGAAAAAACCTGGAAGAAGACAGCTGTATGCTAACCGTCACCTGTCCTGGATTAGCTTAAGGCAGAAATCAGTGCAATCACCTTCAGTCTGTTCACAGCTTGATGTACGATCTCACTAACATCAGACACATCATAAAGCAGAACAATAACCTCAGGCTGATGTGACATCAGTATAATTCATAAAGCTCTACAGGCATATCAGTGTCACACATTCACCAATGCTGTTTAATTACTCCTCATAGATAATCCACAGGTAATTACTTCTTTTTATTAATTTCCATTTTTCATGTCCCCATATCCAATCAGTTACTTTGTCTCAGCAGCTGAGGGATTGTAGAGGGAAATAATGTACTTTTGGAAGAATCGTTTCACATTGGCATTTTCTTATTGCATGGAGGGTGGCCATTAGACTGATGTAACTAATATGCTAATTTGGAATAACTTCAGGCAACAATATATGGCTCTAATTTATTCTAAATCCAGCAGCAATGTTAATTGTTGGCTCTGTGCCTCGGGCAATTATGCGTCAACAATAGGCAGCCAAGTATTGGATCCAAATAATAAATCCCATAGAGTGTTAGCTTTTTCTTTCTTTATATTCTTGTGTTTTAGCCTGTCTGAAAGGCATTCATTCCACTGCTTGTGAAGTGGCCTACCAGACGTCTTACTCTTTGGTGTAAATATTGCTCTAAGCGAAGTTGTTTGAATACTTTCAGAGGAGACAGAGAGTGGACATGTGAAAAATGTGAGAATGACACAACATGAAGTTTAGGAACGCAAAGAAAACAAGAGAGGAAAGGTCAGAGAGAATATGGAGAGGGCAGCATCATTATGTTTCACATCCTCAGACACCATTCTCCCTCTTCCAATTAAGCCTTCACAACACACATCTTTGGAGGCACTCAGCTAAGACTCTGAATGTCTCCCACTGGTCCAGTTTCTCTGGATCAGCAGTGGATCAGTGCAACATGCAGCATCGTTCTCTCTGAGAGACTGGGACCTGCTTTGTCAAGTTGAGGAAGCTCCAGCTGTTCTGTTGCTCTAAGGAACTGCGGACACATCCTTTACCAGAGCAAAATGAGCTCGCCTGGAGAGAAGAGGAGTTTCTGGATTTATAGCGGGCACTTTCAGTTTGAGCCAAATGGTCCAGTGATGCTATCGGGCCTCATAGCAGAAGAGACGCAGCACTTTGTCTGTCACATTCTAAAAACTACAGTACTGCAGAATATATCCACAGACAGGGCTGCCAATTTAGTGTCTTATATTCTGTTACATCAACCGTTTACACACATATACAAATACAGAATTTGTGTTTGTACAAAATCAGACACCATAAAGTTTGTGCTTCACTGACAAACAAAAGCCTGCCATATTTCTTTCACTGCATCAATTGTTTCCTTGTCTTGCATCACAATAACATCCCTCAAGGTGTCCGGGAAATCCAGCCATGACTCGGCTCCTTGTTGATGACTCATCCTAATCATCCTCACATCTCCCGGCCGTTCTCATAAATCAGTGGGTCTGCGTTTAAGTATAGCAACCCCAATCACAGGCTCCCAGCAGGCGACTTGAAACTTTCTTTCAAAGTCCTGAAACCTGAGAATTAAATTTAAAGCGGTTGGACTTGATCAGCCGAGATGCAGTTGATTGGAGTTTCCTCAATGTGCAGAGCTTCACCAGCTGAAAAATGAGAGCGTGTGCTGTCTGTGTGAGTAAGACAGAGAGATATGCTCACATCAAGCAGTTCTGGTATGTGTGTATGTATGTGTGTGTGGAGACAGTAAGATTGTTGCTAGGATGCACATCTCTCTCCCGAAGGAAATGAAATCTGGATGACGGCACGGCAGCCATCAATTAATCCTTCACGGAGTCGCAGACAGAGTCACACACACATTTTCACACACTAATGTATAGCAGTTGTCTAGCAGTCTTTCACACTGTTGTAAGACTCCTTTTTATACTCGACCTTTACTGAAACCTTCTGAGGGTGTGTGTGCGGTAGTTGTGTGTATGGTCATTCATTCACAGGCGCATCGTCAGGCTACAAAAGCTGCATATATCAAACGCCAGTCTGCCGGGGCAAACACCCACACAGTAACACAATTAGCGCAGAGTTTATGCAGTAAGTTATTGGCCTTATTGAACCACAAAGCAGAATGAATCTAAAAGCCAGATGGCTCTAGTGGCTTATGAATAATGATTTCTCAGCTAGGTAATTTGATTTGCCATCGCGTACTTTCTGCCAGAGTCTACTTTTTCTTCATTGGTGCATTGATTCCTGAGGTTGAGAGACAGCAGAATGATAGTACTCCGGGGTTTGTGTGAATGTCTTTTTATTCCTCAAGATTGAAAGAGGTAGAATGAGAGAGAGTGTAGCGTACACATGCTGTATGATGGGACCTGTCAATATCACAGCAGTGCTAATTGTTCCTTCAGTAACTGATGTGATGGCACAGTACTTTGTCTCCTTTACTCCTGCATCCCCTTTAATACCTTGCCTACAATTACCTTGCAGCCATTCCTCTTCATCAGTACATCGACTTTTGATGTCTTTTGCCCACATGACGTATATTCAGGCAAACACAGAGGCAGGGGGAAAGAAAGAAGACGGACACAAAAGTAGATTTAGCACCTTGCATTGAACCACTGGTTGCAGCGTTTGGGGTTTTTATGACAGCGAGGGAAGCCTTGTCAAAGAAATAGGATGCTGTAATTCTTCTGACAGGCACAGCACACAAAGCACAAGGGTTTTGTATCTATACGCTACTGAGGAAGAGAAGCCTGCGTAGTGTATTTTTCTGATTCCACTGAGGTATTATGTATACATTGGCAGACAGCATAAGATAAACAGTGAAAATAAGAAGAGCTTGTTCACCAGTGTATCCTCCCCAAGAGTACGGTTTCCTTTATACATGACAGAAATATCAAAGGCCTGTTTGATCTCACCGCCGGCTTCTCACCCTGCGAAACAAATCGACACGGTTCAGGGCTTTTTTTTCTTCTTCTTCTTCTTCGTCTTCTACTTCTTCGTCTTCTGAATAGCTGCTTGTTTGAGTTTTGATGATGAAATGTTGCACTCTGTTCAATCCCTCATGCTCTGAATTTCTCAGCTCCTCCTTTTGGTGCTCCTTTCTTTTACCAGAAGTCTCTCACAAGTCTCACTATCTTTTTCTTCACACTTGAACATCTCACCTTGTGTAGATTCAAGAGAGGTATTGGAGAGGTGGAGAGAGCATAAGGGGAAAGTAATGATACTGCAAAATGTAGAGCAAAATGTAGAGCAACTTCTAAATGCTTGCCATCTCGCTCCGTCCAGTATTACCGCTACACACTCCCGCTGTAACAGCCCCTTAACCACT
Source organism: Halichoeres trimaculatus (assembly GCF_033239565.1). Taxonomy (NCBI): domain Eukaryota; kingdom Metazoa; phylum Chordata; class Actinopteri; order Labriformes; family Labridae; genus Halichoeres; species Halichoeres trimaculatus. The sequence continues at coordinate 23,979,999 of NW_027437188.1, forward strand.
CCGTCTGGTCCAAGTTACCCTCTGCGCACTTAATGTCCTCCAATTAGGCCCAGGCTCATTTTGGACCAAGCTCGTCTGATTATTTGTCATTCATCCCATCAGAGCCGTGTTGCTGGACTCATAACTGCGACTTAATTGGCTGGGAGACTGAATGCTGGGTCTATATGGGTGCTTAGGCAGGATATTGACTGATGATGATGGCTAACGTGGGACTGGGAGAGCCTATCTGTGGGGTAATGGCGGCTGAATGGATGATGCCCTGCAGATGTCTTCGGTGTTTGCTGTTTAGCCCACATAAGCTTTCATGTCTAGACTGGAGGAGCTTATTAGAGGTGTGCCAAGTATGAGGAGGTGTCTATGATTAAACCTGAACATGGCATCCTCAGTCAGTGCAACATTTTTAGGTGGGACACAGATGTAACATTAAACATAAACTTATTGTTCTCTTGGGCACCACTTTAGCTTAATGGTGAAATCACGTGCTCCATGGACTGAATCTGTAACTTTGGTGGCTAGCTTTTTGTTCTTCAGCTATATTAACTGCTATTGTTGGCAAATCCAGACTCATCAGCCCAGGCAAGGTTTTTCAATCTTCTATGGTCAAGTGTTGGTGAGCACGTGTGAATTGTAGCCTCAGTTTACTGTTCTGAGCTGATGGGAGTGTCACCTGGTGTGGTTTTCAGAAGACCACACCAGTCAAAGTCTGCTTCAAGGTTAGACGTCTTGTGCGTTCAGAGATGGTCTTCTGCAGACCTTGGATGTAACAAGTGATTATTGGAGCTACTGTTATTCTTTCTGTCATCTCAAACCAGTCTGTCCACTCTCCTCAGACCTCTGGCATCAAAAAGGCATTTTGTCCCAGAGAACTGCCGCTCACTTGATAGTTTCTCTTTTTGGACCATTCTCTGACAAACACTGGAGAAGGTTGTGTGTGAAAATCCCAGTAGATCACAAGTTTCTGAAACATCCTATGACCCTCGCCAGCCTATCTGGCACCAACATGAAGCCACGCTCTAACCTCTCACCTTTCTTCTCCGTTTTGATGCTTGATTTGAACTTCAGCATGTCATTTTCCACTTTTCTACATGCCTAAATGCACCAAGCTGCTGACGTGATTGGCTGATTAGAAATTTGTGTTAACAAGTAGCTGAAGAAGTGTAGCTCATAAAGTGGCAACTGAGTGTGTGTGTGTGTTCAATAAGTAATTTGAAGGATTAGTACTAGTTTACAAAAGTACCTCAAAGTAAATGCTTTTTTTTTATTTTGTATGCACACATTCTTAAGTACCAGCAGAAAACTGAACAAATATTATCAATGAAATGAAATATAGAACAGTTACGGTGCTACAGCAGCAAGTGTGCAGTGCAAACATTACAAAAAGAGTATATAGGATATATACAATAAGTTTACACAGTGTAACCTTACAACAATGTGAAAAGAACTTTTAACCTTAAGAAATGTTTACAAAAACCAGGAAGATGTTTGATAGTGTTCTTTTTGATGGAAAAAAACTGAGTTTTTTTTGTTGTTGTTGTTGTTTTGTTTGTTTGTTATTTTTTAAAAGTTAATGAGTCTTTTTAAACACATACAACTGTTGGGAATTTGTCTTTGCTGTGTTTGTCAGCAACCTCCCTGGGAATATCTTAATTGGCCAACAATGTACTGTTTTGTTGCCGTAGGAGTGAAAATATGAGATTGCATAAAGTGATGCTCAAAGGTAGTTAAAAAAAGATAAGTGCTAAGCAAACTTTTCTTTTATATATAAGGATTTAAATAAGCAGTTAGAGCCAGCGCTTTGTCGATTGCAACAGATGGACAACACCTCAGTAGATAAGACAGTGAAATGCAAACAGATAAACAGTCAGTCTGATAAGACCCTTTGGATCAGGCTACAAATGATTGGATTGGCTCAGTGGACAAGGAAAGAGCAAAGGAAGAGCTGATATGGTGAGTAAATAGAGGAAAAGAGAGAGGGGCCCCAGCTGCTTCAAGAAATGGAAAAAAGCAGCAAATATGTTCCTGAGTGCCTGTTGGAATACGACAGGATGAGGCTGTGAGAAAAGAAGAAAGCCATGCTGGAGAACAAGGGGTTGTAACTGCTACAGCTTGTAAGAAGTCCGACTGAATCTGTTAATTTCACACCTCGCTTCCATGTCCACTCTGCTCCCCGGCTGCTTCATCTCATGAGTCCTATTTTATTAAGGAACAGGAACATATTCTGCGGTTCACTCTTTCATGTACTGTAACCATAACAACTAGGTAGGAGAACATTGTTCTGATATCCCACCATACACTGGTGCACTGCTGGTGCTGTGTTTGACTAGAGGCCATTGTTGCACCCTTTTTGTATCCTCCATTCAGAAAGTTCAGCTCCCCTACATCACCTTTCAGTCGAAAGGCGAGGATCTGAGAAGGCTCTCCTTTGATACACTAGGTTGGATGGAAGCAGCTGATTTTCAACCTAGCGTGAATGTAAAGGTGAAACATTAAGAGATCCTCTCAATCTGACCAACAGGCAGGAGTCAGCCATGTCGCAAAAATGAGGGAGATGAATCTGTGGGCAGAGGTTACCATCCCCATGGACCCTCTCCATGGTTGAATAAGGAGAGCAAGATCGAACAGAGGTCATCAACCTTGCTTTTTTTTTTTTTTTTTTTACCTGTAAGCCATCAGTTTTATTTATTTACTTAAAGGTCTGCAGGAATTTTTGTTACTTGTCAGTCAACACAATATTCAACTAGTCTCCTCCTCTTTGGCTCGGGACACACTCACTAGCCCATCAACCACCTGCAGCATCATGTTTCTACATGGGAGAGACTCATGAGAAAAGGACCTAACTTGGCATATTAGCACAAGTTAATCACAGGTATTTGACTCATACCTGGTTAGCAGAAAGCCAACTCGTGTCACTGTTCATCCTGAACTGCTTTCCAAGTGTCGGAAAATAAGTGAAAGTTGAGTCAAGCTTCACCTTAATCTAAGAAAAAGCTTTCACTGTTGGGCGTTTTGTTTCACTTTGGTTTTGTTTTTCTTGCACCATGCAACGTCCACTATCGTAGTTGCTTGAGATAGCTTCCCCACTCACTAACCAAAACGCAAAGTCACTTGCACACTGGGCACGCTGTAATTGGCCGATTCAACCAAGCTTATCCTCTGCCCAGAAAAGTCTTGAAACAATCTGAATTGAGGCAGACACAGACACTGAAACACAGGTATATAGGCCTATTTAACTTTTTAGGAAAATCCTGCAAACTCTACCATTTTTGGTAGAGTTTGCAGGATTTTCAGAGTTGCAGAGTTTTACCACATTTTTGCTGTGACACATATCAAAATTATTTTTTATAATTGCAAATTTAGCAACTGATTACATTTTATAGAATTGCAAATAATTAGCATTAAAAGCTAAGTTTCAACACATGAGCACTATATATGATCAGTGACACTGAGGCTCTTGCACAGGAGCAGACGTATTCCCCAGGTGTGTGTTCGTGTGTGTCACTGTGTGTTATCTGGGACTCTGTCCTCGGTGAGGGACTTTAGATTCATGTGTAAGTGAATGGGGTGATGGTGGTAGGGCTATAAGGCTTTGCCATCAGTTGAAGCTTTGCCATTGTTGTATTTATCCACGGTTGCAAGGGCCAAAAGAGGCGCTGAAAGGTGTTTCAGAAAGAAGAAAATGAAAATAGATAAGAAGCATATAGGCGACAAAAGAGCAACACACATCGTGTAAAGAAAAGCTGTCTGAGTAATACCAAAACCACTCTTTTGGAACTAAAACATAAAAAGGTCAGCTTGTCTGTTTGAGTGAAGCATTCCTCGGGGCTCTGCAGCTTGATCTCCACCCCACCTTGTATTCTGCTCATGTCTTTAACCACCTGCCTTTTCCTTACTCTATACCTTCCAGGCAGCAAGGTGCAGTTTATTTAGGATGGTAGACACCTGTACTTGCCTCTGAATAACCTTAAAGCAGGCAGTAAAAAAACACCACAAGGAGGGTTTTACAGTATGAGAGGGACATAGACAATGAAAGGTGGTTTAACCCACATTATATACATAAACCACAACATGTTTTCTCCCTCTTTGGTCTTTAAACTTTCTCCTCTTCCTCCTCAGGGGGAGTAACCTCCAGCAGACAGGCAGTAGCCTGGATGCAACATATCTTTTTTATTTCTTACTCTATTCCCCTCGCGCTACCTCTTTCTCTCTGTGCCTCTCCGTTGGCTGGTGATGTCATTGATGCAGAGATAAATATGTTGCTTTAAAGACCGGCTCGCTGCTGAGGGACAGTCCGCAGTGCAGAGAGGTGGAGGAGGGAGACGAAGGGAGTCTTAGCAGAATAAAACAGTGCGATACAACAGAGTGACTTAGTTTAAACCAAGTTCTGCTCCAATGGCTCACACTGGCTCTGATGCATGACAGACAAGTAGAAAGAAAGTGAGTGAATGGCAGAGGAGGAAGAAGAGGAAATCGTCAGTTCATGTTTTAAATATGTCTCGCTGCTCAGTCACAAATCAATGAGCTAAGCCTTCGTGAAATCAGCAGCCAGGATCTTGTGGTAGAGATTTAAATAATGATCTACGTACTGGGTTTCCACACACGCATACATTCACACTGGAAGACTTACACACCACACCCCTCCACATGCACACACACACACACATACAAAACTTCAGCAGACACACATAAAAAAGCAGGCTGTGTTTGGTTCGTGCAGATGTCTTGCAGTAGAGGTGATTTATGGCTCACTGGCTCATTCCTAGATGAATTCTCCCATGAATCATTGCACCTGCAGTGGCGATGGCAGACAGGGCTGTGTCACTGGCTTCTCTTTTGTTTGGCCCTATATGACTTTGTTTTGTAGGATCCTGTTTTTGTTTTTCTTTTACTCTGTTTGTGTCTTGTCATCAAAGTAAATATTGTATATTGAGCTGGTTTGTTTTTCTTTCCTCCATCTTCGCATCAGTTCTGGATGACCTGCAGGAGGATGATGAAGATGTGGGGTTGAAAAACAAAGAGGGAGGAAGGTGGGCATCTTGATGTTTACTTCTTGAACTGAACTTATGCACACACTAGATTAAAAAAAAAAGATGCAGCTGTAGGAAATTCAATCCAATGTAATGCTTAATTGTCTCAAACCTGCATTTTTTCACATGGCCAGCAGAGGGGGACTTTTAAGTTTCATAGGGCCAGTTCCTAAAAGTGACTGGTTCTCGCTTGTGTGTTTTTTTGTGTTTGTTTGCGTTTTTTTTTATTTTACTTGTTCTTTACTTGACATGGGTTTTTTTTTCTCAATTGATTTGGATCATTATCACCATTCTTACATCTTCTTTGAAGCAGCATGCAGCATGTGGCTGCAGAGTAGTTACGTTAAGTTTTTCACAGTCTTGTAAAATTACAGCTAAACTCCACCAGATCCGTGTTCAGTCAGGATTGTTAGGCTGCCTGGTATCTCTCCTGGTCAATGTGTTCACTTCCACTGACTCTGTTTCGTTGCATTCAGGCAGCATTTCAGATCCAGATAGTCTTGGCCTTTAGGAGCTGGTGTATAAAGCTTCTAATTTCTGCCTGATGCAGGAGAAGCTCTGTGGTCGAGTCTATAGCTGCGTTTCCACCAAGCAGTCTGGGTCGGTTCAGTATGGTTTGGGACGGTTTGGTACATGATCCCGTTTGCGTTTCCACAGCAAACTGTGCCCTCTCGTGGTGGGCGGCGTGTAAGTCTGATGCTGGAAGCCGCAGCTGTTAAACAATAGCGCGACGCCGTAGCAGCTTACCCCGCTATTAAATCCAACAAAGAAGAAAACGCGACACAGTAAACAAAGAGCACGGATGGAAGACATGCAGCATTTCGTCCTCTCTGTGATTTTCATGTAACTCTCAGTTACAAAGTGCAATCAAGTTTTGTTTCAGAGAAGTCTGTGAGCCACCAGGAGAAATACAGCCGCTGTCGGGGTAAGTGATGATTCTTTTGACCAATCAATGATCTGCAGTGTGTTGCTCTGCCTTCCGAGAGTGGATCAGTTCAGTCTGGCACCCATACGAAAGGGTCCCAAAAAAGTGTGACGGCTCATCTCGGTTTTTAGGGATCTGTCCCGGGATGAGTCAGTGGAAACGCCGCTGAAAGCGCGCCGTAGCGAGACGAACCGAACCAGTCTGCTTGGTGGAAACGTGGCTTAGGTCTCTCAATCTGAAGATCGAGGTTTGATCCCAGCTCCTGCATTCACATGGTGGAATGTCTTTGAGAAAGATACTGAATCTTAAATTGCTCCTGCTGTTGCTTAGTGGGTTTTTCTAACCAGCCACTAGTAGGTTACAAGCTGTCTCTCATTAGTCCCAGTCCCAAGCCTGGATAAATAGGGAGGGTTGAGTCAGGAAAGGCATCCAATGTAAAACTGTGCTGTATCAACATGTGTCACACAAACAGGAAATGGGTGACCAGCTTTGACAACCCTGAAAAAAAGGGGGAAAGAAAGAAGAACCTGCAAGATGAAAGCAGAAGATGGTGGAGAAGAAGATTAGGCAGAGAGGAGTTAAGGCACTGAAACAACTTTAAAACGTGCAGTTGATTACTAGGGTGAAATACTCCCTCTTGGCAGTTGTTGTTTCCATTGACTAATCCCAGGACAGATCCCCAAATAAATGAACCATACCATCCCACTTTTTTGGTACCCTCCCTTTGGGGTGCCATACTGATCCAACCCTAGAGGGTGGAGCTAGAAACATGGGAGTCCCTTAATTGGTGGAAACAATCGTCTGTGCGACAGCGGCTGCTGCATTTCTTCTCATGGCACAATCTTCTGTGAAACAAAGCCAGATTGTGCTTTGTAACAAAGAGCCACATGCCAATCACACAGAAGGTGAACTGCTGGATGTCTTCCATTGTTGCTTTTTGTTCACTTTGTCACGTTTTTCTTCTTTGTTGGGTGTATTAGCGTTGTATACTGTGTCGCGCTGCTTGGCGTCCAGTGTACATCCAGTGTACATGCTGCTTACCAAGAGGTGGCATGGTTGGCTGTGGAAATGCAAACAGGATCAGGTTTATCTGATCCAACCCGCACCAAACTGTATCGATCTAAACCAGACAGCTTGATGAAAACACCAAGCTTAACACAAAAACAAGCTGTTCCATGACTCCTGCAGTCTGGTGGTCAGAGTTGACAAAGGAGGGTGAACAGACATGGATCTATTGGTAATTTCTGTCTCTGCCCTTCTGAAACACTGTTTTGAGGTTGTTTGTCATTCTTCTCCACCTCCACAGCAGCAAATTATTGAGAACTGAGCAATGCGCCACTGTCTCCCTTTCCTCTTCTACTTACATCTTTGTGGCAGCTGTTCTCTGACAGTTGTAGTTGGTTAAGTTCAAGCTGTAACCTTAGAGAGGAAATTATGCTTTCTGAATTAACATGGCTGATGCAGCTTGTGTGTCCTAATTTCATCTTCAGTCCATGTCCATGATTGTCTGCAGGGGATGTCCAGCAGAACCCTCTAATGTATGCAGAGAAATACATTTCTAACACATGCTGAACTGTGTGGATATGTATGGATTTTTTTTATTACTTGTTTAACTTAAAAGTTAACTTTCTGTCTTGGGATTCTTTTAGCATTTTTTTTTAAAACAGTAGTGTAATGTGCATGTACACAGTTCACATAATTCCTGGCCGCCCACAGATCATACAGCTTAGGCTGTGTGAACACTTTGAGTGTGAGCTACATCCAGCTCTTGTTTCACAGCGAAGCCCTCTCTGCCCCTACTTGCTGTGTCGTCAGCTGCTGTGTCCCCGTCCTAAGTGTGTGTAAGTGCTGAGTCGCGTTAGTTTAAAACCCAGATAGACCACAGGCCTGCACACATATTTGTTCAGAAAAACGCAGACGCAGCCCAACTCGGACTCTGCTGTCAGAGTTGCTAGCGAGTAGGAGGCTGGGAAATTTGCTCAAGGATTTTCTGCCTCTGTGTCTTTAATCAGGATGCTAATTAAAGTTTACTGGCTAATTGTGGCTGAGATAGTGTTTCTGTACGCTGCCTACTTCTCTGTGCTAGTGCCTGGCTAATTACAGAGCTAATGGTCTATTGGTCTGCTCTACTGTGGACACAGCTCTAATACATGAACAGTAAAGTGATGGATTACAGTCTGTGTTCATCAGTCCGGGTCCCGCCAGAGCTTCCCAGGAGCTTCAAGCTTCAGTGAAGGAACTAGAGCACTGAAATTCATCTTGTCAGTTGGCCTCAGCGGTCAATAGTTGTCATTTCATGCCAGCTCATAAGACATCTTATCAACCTGAGGTCCTACACACACACACACACACGGATAATCCACAGATACATGTGCCTGCACGTGACTGTGGACTTCTTTCATGCTTAGGCGATCCTCTCCAGTCAGGTTTGAACATTGACAGCTGGTACTGACAGTCTGATATCCTGAGGCCGCTGCTCGGTGTGTGTAAAATTTGTGCATTCGTTAGCCATAACAATGATTAACGGGGTTAATTGGGCACAGTGAGGCTCAGAGTATGCCGCAGGATGACAGGGAGACGCTGCAAAGCTGTCACAGCGTTGTCGGAGCATCGCAGTGCGTTGCGCCCTACCTAAATATCATACCTGACTTCTGTCCCCGCAAATCCCAGCAGATCGAATCAGCTCTCTGAATGAAAATAAGTTTCTGTGAGTCTTTGGTTCTTGAATTGTCTTTGTAGAGTTTCAGTCCTTAAAGGATGGAGTTTCTTGGGTCTTGCTGTAAGCATACCTGCTAAAGACAAACAACAAGATCCTAAAACTGACACACAACAGAAACATTTTGGTATAGATCTGCCATCGTATTTGTGCTGCTAAGACTTAAAAAGCAGAAGCTTGGTAAGTTTCAAACTATGATAACGTGGATCACCTTCTTGACCTGTCTTCTAGTTTGTTGTGTTGATGTGAGAATTTGAGTGGCTTGATGGAAAGAGTAGGAAAGTCTTTCTGTGGAGATGCAAAAAGATGCAGCAGATGAAAGTTGTATTGCTGACTTTGTGAGGTAACTTGCTTGACTGTTTTTTTTTTTTAGTTCTAATCATTTGTTGTGTATTTATCTAAATGTTATTTGTTATCCTGTTTACTCATTTGCTGCAAACTGCTTTCAGAGCATTTTGACCCCAGACCCCCAGAATATTGTGTTCTATGACTATAAATGTCAAAACCACCAAAAGAAGAATAGACTCTCTTCTTTCATCAGGAAAAAAAAGTAAAAACTTCATTTTTACATTCTTTAGTAACCGGCAGTAAAATAAAGGCTGGTTTCACCAAAAATATCTGTTTTGACCTAAAACAGAGAAAATGAGCTTTGGTTAGTTTTGGTGTGTTGCTAAGTCAGTGGATCCACACCACCCCGAGTTAAGTTCAAAGATGGCCGCCCTGGGTGTAAACAGATATCAAGCTCCAGCAACATTCTGTTTATTTTAGAATCTCTGTCTCATGTTTGTTGCACAAAATCATCCATATAAATATTGTTGTTTGATGTTTATATATAGAAGTATTGCTGTTATGGTAAGTTTTCCCAACGTGGCGACTGTAATGCTGTAACGCTCCCTATGATCTCCATCATCTTGTCTCACAACTGCGACACAAACTCTGAGTGTGAGCTGCCTGAGCATGTCCAACTTGCAACGTTTTGCCAATGTCTTTCAGTCATTTCACATCTTCTTTGCATAATCTTTGCATAATCTTTGCTGATCTCTCATCAGAAGAGAGCACACCGCTGCCACCTACAGGTGTTGGTTCATCAGTTCACTAGTGTATAAGCCTGATATTGATGGACAAGCTTCACCAGAGTATCCCAAAGCCTGAAAAAAACATATTTGACATCCAAAGATGCCAGTTACAGTTAATGAGTTAAATGTTACCTTGAACATTTACCACCTTTTATCTTGGAGCTTAACAACATAACAAAGTTTCCCAAGAGTCCATAGCACACAACTTCTGTTAACTTCAATCAACACTTGTGCATTTTAATGCATTTGAAGAACTGATCCAGACTCCTGAGATGTGAAAATCACTGAAAAAGTCTTTGGTTATTCAGTTTGTTATGCACTAAAGCACAGGGACAGCGCTCTCACAAGGCAGGCCTATTATAAACGCAGCTTTCTTTGAATCCTTCTGTGTGTGTGTGTGTGTGTGTGTGTGTGTGTGTGTGTGTGTGTGTGTGTGTGTGTGTGTGTGTGTGTGTGTGTGTGTGTGTGTGTGTGTGTGTGTGTGTGTGTGTGTGTGTGTGTGTGTGTGTTTGTGTGTGTGTGCCAGCATGCTCATGCCCTCTGCCTTTGTAACTGGCTCTCTGTGATGTCTTGACTGTTTGTCAAACGAACCAAAGCCCTCTGTAGGCAACAAACGATAAACACAAGGGTAAAGAGGAAGAAAGAGTGAGGAGAGAGGCCTATTTGAATCAGGGATTCCTCTGTCTTCACTGTGCTCTTTGAAGCATGGGAGAAGCCTGATGATCGGATCAAGGATGCTGTAAGAAACGGGATAAAGGAGGGGAGGAGGGTGGGGAGATTTTCCTCCCTCTCTGGGAATACAGGGATCTTGTGTGATTCCTTTGCTTGTGCGTGCTGATGGCGTCACTAAGCTTGTCATCATGATACCTCTGCATGTGTAAGAGCTTATATGTGTGTGTTCACAGCTGATATGAGCAGCACGTTCTGTCAGAGCCGTTCTGATGCTGGGGAATGCAAGACAAACCCACACACAGGCTGAGCTGTGCATGTTTCCAATGATAAATCATGTTTAAGTTCTTATCCAGCGCATCAGATCCTTGATTGAATTAAATCGGCATGTTTTGGCCTTAAGAGGATTTCTCCACATGCATTATGTATGAGACTGTAATCGACACTGCTAATATCACTGCTGCTATTCAGGGATGAGGATTATTAGCACAGATTACAGTCAACTGTTAACAAAATAATGATAGAATACACCACCCACAGTGTGAGCACACTTCACCACCAGAGGGAAAAACAGTAAAAGTTGTGTTTGAACATCTCCCTTCAGAAATCTTTCGATACAAGGGTGAGATTTTCTTGCATCTTTAGCGCATTTGCCCTCCTCACGTTGACTCCACTCTTCTTGTGTTTGTGTTTCTACTTTAGCATCCACTCTTGTGCCCTTACTGCAGTGCCCTGCCTCGCCCCGCTGTCTGACGTATCGATCAGGACAGCCTCAAGCTCTCTGCATCGTAGTTCCCCAGAGCCCAAATGTTCTATATGGCTCTCAAAGTGTGTGATTTGTTACAGCCTTGAGAGTTAAACAAAAAGCTGTGTACACACTTGCTGCTGATGAAATGCGCAGCCTTCCTTGCGCATGAATCATCCTTTATTCAAACTTTATCCATTTTTTTTCCTCCCTTTTGGTTCGGCTTTTATCTCTCATCCAGGTGTCTGTCTTTAATTCTCTGCTTAGACTACAAGAGCAGGAGTCAGTTTATCTCCCTCTGCCTCTACCACTCTCTGTCTGATCCCCCACAGTGTGTGAGTGTGTGTATCCGCCTCCTGTCTCTATGTGTGTGCCTTGAACTGTGCTTTGGAGTAATTACCTGGAGAGGCAGAGAAATGAGAGGGAACACCTGACCTTTAAGTCTTTATCAGCCTGCAGGCCCTGGAGGCGACGACACAAACACACACACAAATACATATTCACATCAACACATCATACACAAATGCAATCAGTACTGGTGAAGCAAGCACACACACACTCACACACAAGTGGAGCTAAAAAGAAAAAGGCTTTCACACAATCGTTTCCTCTTGGAAACAAATGGCGTCATGTGCAGCGGTGACAGGCCATCTCTGTGAGGAATTCAGTCACATCAGCCAGGCGCATATGGCGGCCCTTAATTACACTTGCCCACAGTCGCACATAATTGATCATGTAATCAATTAATTAATGTGGGGCCCCACTTGTTAGTGGCCCATGACGCCCATTTGCTTTTACAGATCGTTAAAATGATAAAGGGGCAAAAAGCAAGGTTATAAAAGAAATAGTCACGGCTAAGTAATGGTAACAATAAGAACGAAGGAAGAAAAGAGGGAGGGTGTGTGTACTGTATGAGAGTGTTACTGTTCTTTTTATTACTCTAACAGGCACACATGCTCCAAAACTGCAGATACACACAAGAACAATTACAATCACTCCCTCTGCATGACCTATTTCTCCTATCGTCCCACTTGTTTCTCCTCCTCCTTCCTTTCACATATTTTTGCATTTTCTTACTCTCAGAAACTAGCTCTACACTTTTGTCAGTTTGCCACCAGTTCTTATTTATACTGCAGCCATCTGTGGGTGCACACACACACCAGTCAAAAGGAGGCAGGTGTGTGTATGTTGACGAATGGAAGTGGAAATAATGAGGAAGGGTTTGTTTCATCTTTTTCTGTTTATTCAAATCTGCTTTGTCCCATATGTGCTTGGACCAGAACAAGTAAAGGATCAAAGAAAATCACCTTTTGTACTTCATCCTACAGATTTCACCAAACCCTCCAGTGTGTCTGTCATTCCTTTTGGCTGCGTAAAAAGAAAAGAATTGTCTTCACATACCTGTCGATCATGTTCTCATGTTACTCATTGTTGGCTGAGTGATTAAACACATGACTGCTGTCTCACTTCATCAGTTTTATCTCCCACCTCGCCCCGCCCCACATGTCCACCATCTCAACTTCTATTTCTTCATCATCCGCTGAAGACCTCCCTGACATGTAGAGATGGTTTTACAATAAGTTACGGTTCGGCTACCAAACCTTTCAGGCTCAAATATAAAATCATATTTTTATATTATGTGATATATGATGTGTAAATTCCAACACACTTTCCACACTGAAAATCAATACTAAATTAGATTATTTAATAAAAAGTTTCTTTGAGTAGTTGCTCCACATATTGACCAGAAAATGAGCAATGATGAGGCTGTCTCAAACTTAAAAACAATAATTGAAAGTCACTGGGTATTTTTAGGTGATGTTTGTGCGCTAATTCTTGTCCTGCTATGGTTCCCTATGGTGAAATGATACGTCACAGTTCTGGCATCCGGCAAATAAAAGGATGACTGCAACAAGAAACATTGACCTAAATGGAAACCTATCTGATACTGTGCCGGGACAGAGCAGAGACAGACTGGAGACGCATCTGGTCTGTTTCAGCCGTTAGAGAACCATCAGTTCTAACCATAGACTGTATATAGAGTGAACAGCATGGTTCCGCCATTTATCATTGCACGGTTTTGAAGCCAAAATACCCCGTCACAGGTGCAGCCATTGGCAGCAATTGCAGCCAGAGTCTGCACAGTAGAGACGATGAGGGATTCTGGGAGAATCTGAGTGGAACTGGGTGACAAAAATTTTTATTTTTTTTTTCTTTCGAGAGTCTAATCACTTCTTGACTCTACCTCCTGACATATTTTACAATCCCCAGAAAAAATACGGGAGAACGGCAGCTGTCAATCATCGTTAAACATTGCGTAAAGCCTCTTTTCTAACCTCTTATAACTAATGAAAACGAAATTTTTCAGAAAAAAAGAGGACTTGAATACAAGACAGCCAAATGAAATCTTCAAATCACCACATCAATTGTATATGAGAAACCTTTCTACAAGAAGTATTTCTTTTATTTTTTAAGTATGACTACAGCCCATCTGGAATGGCTGGAAAGCTGGATTTTTCAACCTGTACTGCAGCCAGCCACCGAGGGGAGCAGTTTTTTTGGAGACCTCACTTCGAGCCGAGCAAGTGACTCTTCCACTGAGCCAAAGCTACTCTGTGCATGTGAATAATAACCAGAATTTTAGACGCATCATGCTTACATTTTCCAGAGAAAGATATTTAAACTGAGTTTGTCTGTGTAATCACAAAAACGTGCACAATCATCGTTATATGCACTTTGCCCCAGCGTTTTTGACTCTGCTTGATGAAAAGTTTATTCTGCACACATTTAGCCATTTATTTTTCATTACCGAAGTTAAGTGACCTGAACAGCTGGCTACATGTGAATGTGCATTAATCTATATTAAATCAACATCTCTGACAACTGAGGACAAGTGAAAATGGGTTCTTCAAGTGTAAAAAGTTTTACCCATTACCAACTGGTAAGCAAAACAATAATTGTTTAAAGCTGAGCAGTGCATTACTATTCCAAAGACACTGTACCATTATTCAGTTTGTTCTATTGTCCTTCTCTTACACATTTCACGGTCTTTGCTGCTGCAATGACCCACTTTCTCCGGGGGGATCATTAAACTTTCATCTTATCTTAACTTCTCTCAGAGCAAAAACCTCGAGGCTCTCCTGAGCTCACACCAAAGCACCGCAGCACACTGCAGCCGCATTCAGACACAATGCCTGCTGAAAAACACCTCCATAGTGTGCTGCATTAACATGGCTGTCAGTGGAGACAGATGACGGCAAAGAGAGGAAAAGAAAAGCGCAGAGAGAGGAGACATTATAACTATACAGGGCGGAATGACTAATGACCCCTCAGCTCACCGGTACTAAGTCAAACAGGGAGGAAGTTTGTGTTAACGGGTGCGTGGAGGGTTATTTGCACATTTGAGTGCTTGGGCCAATAATAAACACACAAGCAGAGTGTGCTTCTCGCCTTGCCTGCCTTCTGCATGGCTGCTGTCACTTTGATTCATGGCGGCCCGTTCTGCTTACATACAGTCAATTTGTAATAACATTATCTGTAGGCTAAAGAAATATGTCATCCTGCATTTGTGTAAGTGTAAACACCAGGTAAGTGTGTGTGCCTGTTTGTTTTGCACACCTGAAAGACAAAGTTAATTGTCATTCAGCGACCCCAGGGTTTCTTGGGAAGCTACATTAAGACAACATGGTGAGTGGAGACAAAAAAAAAAAATAACAAAGATGGTAGAGAGAGATGGCTTCCAGCAGGAAAAGAGTATCACATGGTCTTTATTTTGAAAGGGAAAGAACTCAAGTGAGAATCTTTGCCATAGCTTTTGAAAATGTCTTGCATATTAACATACAAAGCCTGAGGGGGAAAAAAAGAGAAAAAAAAACAAGAGAAATGGTTGATGTAAAATGAAAAACAATAAAGACATTAAAAGCCTGCACAAAGCAAATATTACCCATGGAGATCAATGGTCCCATAAAAGCCTCCTCCAGCAGATGCTTCATGCTAGGCTAAGCTGCACACGACATATATTGATTGGCAATTTAGCTCCAATTTAGCATATAGCACATTATGGGGAAAAAACACAAATTATAATAACATGTAGTGCTTTTATGATTAAAGGCCTACATATCAAACGCATACACAGGCGTAAATGAGGTGAGGGATTATGGGTGTAATCAATCAGCATGGCTTTTCCTTTTATGTGTGTGTGTGGTGACTGCAGGAGGCGCTGCTACTGCCCTTGGTCATTTGCACTCACGTGGAAATTTAGGAGATGAATTCCCCCTCCAGTGCTAATTACAAAATAGAACTAAAAAAGTAGTTCCTGTATGAAGTCAAATCAGTGTTTTGTGTGTGTTGACCTTTATTTGCATGCACTGATGTTGATGATAGGAGCGTGGTGGGTAGTGGTCTGTGTAAGAAGAATGGAGGGATGGATGGAATGAGTAAGGAGGAAGGGAGGACATGGCTGATTGGATTTTTGTTGTAATTTATGCCAAGACTTGTCACCACCCCTCCACAACTGATTCTTCCTGCTTCCTGTAGAGTGATTTCTCATTTCAGAGCCCAGTAGACACAGCTACATCAGCTGCTTATTTAGAGACCCTGTGAGGGAGAACAGATTGATGCCTCTTTATGACCTTTATCAACAAGACGGAAAACTTCTATATTGTAGTTCCTGATGCCTGTAATCACTTTGAGGTGGGAGGGTGTCGAACAAAAACAATTTAGAGCACTTTGAAAAGCATAGCGAATTTGCACAGGGAATATTTTTTTAAGGAAAATAAAACTAGTTACATAGGACAAATTAAACTCCACTTGCTCCGCTCAGTGTTCCAGCCACTAAAACAACATGAAAACATCCAGTTGACTTTCAAAATAAAATACCCAGCGTAGACATCAGATTGTATTTCACTTTACGACAATAAACCGTCATATGAGTACAGCAAGGCCAGGAGTCATCTGATTTGAGTTTTACAGCTTAACATGAATGTGGAGTGGCTTATTAATGGGGTGGGAGGTGTAGGAACTCTCCAGGCTCTTGACTTCAGCTTTGGCGTTCCTGCAACTACCTGGACTGAACCAGCAGCCAATGCGAACTGACAGATGAGAAAACACAGTTAAAATGCAACAGAGCAAAGACAGAATGGACGGGGATCTGGTGTTGGTTTGTTGCACAGGCATTGTCCATGAGGGTTGCCAAACAAAGTTACTCATTTATCTATTCTTATATACATTATCCTAAACCTTTTTTCTTTTTGGGAGGTCTAAAGCCAGTTTTGACACAGACACTCTTTGAGTTATGCAGAGTGACCGGTCATTCTGACATTTCTAAACAGGAACCTCAGTGCTGTGAGCCCAAAGTTCTCAAAAAGTTTAGAAAAGGGATCTTTAGGTTTCTTCTAACTTTATTTCTACGACTTTTTATCCAATAAGTGCCAAAAAGATGCACAATGAGCAATATCCTCATATTTTGTCTTTTTACACCCAACTTTTCCTTTGTTATTCTAACATGAATTACAAAGGATAAAAAGAAAAAAAAACTCATTAAATGTGACAATTCATAAAGCTTAAAGATGCTGTAAGGAGAATCTGTTTTAATTGGACTGCTTTGCCACCTTCTGGCCAAGAGTTTCACACACACTTTCGTGAAGATGTGAGTTTCAACGAGTGTGTTTGTTTTGCAAATGAATGGAGGTCAGATCAGAACAAATTTTCTTTACTGCAAAAAAAATCTGCGGAATCATTTTCAGCAGAGAAAAACACAGATCTCTCTTCTTACTTCTAAATTTTGTCAGCCAGCATGGTGTTGTTATACAGACTTAGACGTGCGATAAATCAGTCGGTCCTGCTTGACCTAATCAGGAAACTGAGGAGTAGCATTTGGAAATAACCGGTATTGATGATAATCTCATTTAATGTGTGGATTACAATCAGGCATATGTCTAGAAGGGAGACTTCCTCACAGACCCTTTAAATCTTCCTTTTATACTCAAAGCTGTACAAATGATAGCAACTGATTATCCAAATAGTAAATAATTAGTGTCTAATCATTGCAATTTGTACGCTTAAACTCATATTGGTTATATTATTTGGTAATAGTAACCTGTTGTGATTTGTTTTTCTTTGTATCTACAGTACGCCCATCATGTAATGGAAAAATCTGGTATATTTTCAACATCCAGCTCCCGGTAGTATAGTAACAGACGAGTGAGCCTCAAGTTTTTTCTGTTTTAGTGACCAACTTTTTCATCCTCCTTGAATTTACTGCAGCTTTTACTGATTTAGCACTTAGCCTCTTCTTTTTCAAGTAATTGCTTGTGTTGAGAAAGTGGGCACTTCAATTAGACAACACTGTGTGCATGCATGTGTGTTATCTGCACTGGTGAGATTTTACAAATGGGAATAGAGTAACTGTTATCCTCATAAAATCAAGGTACTTCCAATGAGCCCGCCTGGAGAAAAGACACCTCAGTCACAGAGGTCTCATTTTTAAGCTCGGTATTTGCTTCCTTTCAATTAAAAACTAATTAACAACTAATTACAATGACAATGACTCTGGGAGCGGGAGTTGATTATTTGTTTTTGTTAAACCTCCAGATGATATTTAGAAGGGTTAATAAGGATGCAACCACAACCTGTCGTCATTGAAAAAGTGTTGCAGACACACTGTAAGTCTGATTGATAACTACAGACTCCTTTGTTTTACACACCTTTTACTTAACACACCAGCTCTTTTTCACCTGCTATACTGACCTACACACACACAGTGAGGCTGCACTGACGGACAGACCCCTCTCCATCCACCCTTGACCAAATGACAGTAACTGCCCGTTTATCCATGAGCTGGTGTCTCTCTTTCAGACTTTGCTTCTATAAATCACTCAGAAGCAGGACGCCTCCTCGACCCCCGCGACACAAACACATCTGACAATCAATTCATCATAGTAGAGTCTGAAAACAGTGGGCGTAGGGATGCATCACGCATTTGTGCTTTTTGACAGATTTTAGAGTGAGTTTTGCCCCAGCTGATAAGCCAAATCCCCATTGTGGAAAGTGTCATGCACACACCTCGAATCTCAGTCCTACGGTCTGCATATCACTGTTAACATGTCTGCAAAATTCTACACACAAAGAAAACACACACACAGGAGAAAGTGTCTCATTAGCGACCACCTTCTCCCCCTGAGGTCAAAGTTCGGTCGAACATGCTGAAGCAGCTCAGAGATTAAGGGAGAATATAAGCAGACTAGTGTCTACATTGGCTGTTAGAGGCAGCTTATCAAACATGTATGAGTGGAAAAAACCACACACACATACTCACACATACAATTTGACATAACGCTTCTCAGCTAATAGGCAGAGCCGCTAGGGGCCATGAGTGGCCCTGGGAGCCCAGTTAAAAGCTGGAGGGGAAGGTTTGTATGTAAATGGGCTTATTTGCAGTAAGGGGCAGGGTCAGAAAGGCTTCATGCTGTTTGACATTAGCAGCAGCACCCACCAGGGTGCCAGGGTGTCAATGCCTTACCATTCTGTAATCACCTACAGGGAGACCATTAGAAGACGGAAAGTCTAGATGGATTATGTATGCATGGTTTCATGTCTGTGTCTGGATTCATTGTTTCCTGTATGTCTCTATGCTGATGATGTGATCATTTATGGGTATGTTTGGGTTTCATTTTACCGTTTCTGTAACTTGTTTTTACTGTCCATTCCCATCTTTATAGGTCCCTACATTTATGTCTTCTCCCTATGTGCCCAAATGCATGTTGGTGTGTTTGTGTCTTAGATTATCATCGACAAAGCGCTCAATTTAATGAGCAAGATGGGAGGAAAATAAATATAGTGCCTTGGAAAATGATTTCATCTCATACTTTTATTGCCTCTCATTTCCCTCCATTTATTGTGTGGGAGAGAGTGTATGGAAGCTCAGAGAGAGAGCAAATTTGAATCATTACACCCCTGTGTCAAAATTAGTTTGTCTTCTTTTATGCCTCTGCTTGTCTTTATTCATTCCTCCCAGAACAGCTGCGCTCTGTGGGTTCTGTTTTTAACTGTAGGATAACTGCAGTGAAACAGCAATGCAAGTCATGGAAAATATGTGTCCCTATTAGTGGGAAAAGAGTGGGGTATAAACAAAGCACTCACAACTGTGTCGCATCTGTGAACCTGCAGAAGAGGTGATGTTTACAGCTGTTTTTCCTTCTTTGTCTGCCCACAATAAAGCAGCAACCTGCCATCTTCCTCACACACTGTTAATTGGTTTGACATTTTCTGCCCCTGACCTAAAGAGAAACTGTCATTAAAGAGCCAGCCAATAAGAGCGGTGTGTGGTTGTAAGTCTGTTTGAATGCCAGACACAGGGGTCATAGGCTCACCACATTTCAGATTGTTCTAATTTCCTTTTCCTTCGCACTCTTTTGGCAGATAGTGTGTTGAGGCTTATGGTACTTCCTGTCCTAGCTCACGGAACCATGTTTGGCTGTTGACTTTTTGATAGGAGCCTTGTTGGCAGGGTAAGCTTTTAGCATTGGAAATTATGTTATCAAAGGATTATAATAATTTTCAAGAACAATGACAAAAGTGTTCAAGGAAAACCAATCCAATCAGAAAACTTAGGAGTAGCATCTCTAGATAAAAGGTATTTCAGATTTCACATTACTCTATTTATCCCCGAGGGGCAAAAAGATCTCAGTTTCATTCCTTCCAGTAACATACAATGGCAGAGACATATACATGGGGACGTAGGAACAGATAATGGCACTGATAGTGTCATTTTAATGTGTGGAAATTTCTCACAGCCCCTTTAAATCTTCCTTTTCAGCTCAAAAGTTTACAAATCTAAGCAACTGATTATCCTAACAGTTACCAGTTAGTGCCTAATCATTGCATTTTCTACCTTTAAACTCACATTGGTTATATTATGTGGTTACTGTATTTTGCTGTGATTTGTTTTTCTTTGTATCTGCTGTACGTCCATCATGTTGTGTAAAAACTTAATGGACCGAATCACATTAGCCTTATCCCACTGTAAAACACAGAAAAGAAATCTGTGCCCATCGTTAGAAAGAGACTGAGAACATTGTGTGAGGAAAGATCTTCAAAGGTCTTGATGTCATTAATTTAACATTAACATCTTTCCACCAGATTTCACCATGAAATCGATGCAAGATTTGTCACATATACAAACATATATGGCACTGGTGAAGGTTGCAATCTTGCAATTCACAGTGTGACAGTCAGTGACTCAATCTCAGCCATCTCGTTATTGCAAGCAGCTGAATCTGTCCGGTATCAGTCAATCCAGGGTTCATTCTGTCCTCTTTCTATTCACAGCTGTGCAGCTGAGGTACCATGCAGTCTACTTTTCTCTTTTTCTGTGTTAATCCTTAAAATGTCTCTCTTTAAGATTACCTTAATCTTTCATATTCACATTCAGCATCCATTTATAAACTATTTTTTATTATTTCTATTTCTGTTTTGTTTTGTTTTGTTTTGGTTTAATTGTTTTGTTTTGGTTTTGGTTGGTTTAGTTCAATTTGGTTTGGGGTTTTTTGTTTGTTTTGTGTTGTTATTGACAAATCACAACTTTTAGCAGCTGGGATTTAAACCGCTTCTGGAAATAACTGGAGAGAGACACACTTCATTATCTTTACTTTCATAAGAACTGAGCTGTCTCCTATACACTGATGTGACCAATATACCTGTAAAAATGCAGAAAGAAGTAATAAGTTTGACTAAAGTACCTTAGCCAGAGGATGGAGCTAAAAGACACAAGCAACCGTTTTAATGTGCGCAATATGCTGGGTTCTAAGGTAGACAGATTGTTCTGTCACTTAACAACAGTATTTCTACATCATGAGGTCACTGCCGGGTTTGTCTGAAAAGACATGAGTGGGTCTTCACTTATTTCAGCAGACTAAAAACTGTGTGGTTTTAGATGTTTGGATTTAGTTTCATGCTGGCCTCAATCATATTTGAACATTAAAACATGAGTTGTTGCTAATTTGAATGGTTTATTCCTCCACCTTGTACAGATACTGTAAAGTTTTTTTTTTTTTTTAAGTACAATGTTTTTGAGTGTTATTGGTGGTATGGTGGGACATTTTTTTTTTCTGAGGTGTCTTTTTTCAGCTTCATGTCAAAATCAAAGTGTCTTATTTCAAATAAAGCAGAAGTCCAGAGGAGAAAGACCTAAGATTTTTTTTTTTAATCTAGAATGTAAAAAATAATAATAATGTAATAATAATCTAAAAGCGGAGGTACAGTTATTAAGTTTAGTACCATTGACTTTCTAGTATGTAAGTAAGTTTGAAGTTCGAAACAAGTTGCAGAAGAGAAATACGCAACGTTAGCTTAGAGAGCAAAGTTTTTCTACCTTGAGGTATAAGAGGCTGCTACAAGGGAGAAAAGAAAAGACACGTGTGGCTAAAACTGCACAAATTAAGTCTTAAAGTCAAGTAAAAGCGAGAGACTGGTGAACTAAGAGAGACAGTGATGGAATGTTATTCAGGGAAATTCAGCCTCCATGTGATTTATTATGATCAATGAATGGACTATCTGTCACTGGTAATCTTTGACCAGTTCTAAAGGAGATCCTTCATATCCAGTAGAAACATTCTCGTTCAGTGTATAGAAGCTTGTTTCATAATCCACAGTTTCTGATCTGCATACATGTCATCACATGAGCGAGCTGGTATGATTCTTTTTCAACGTCGCTCTAGGGCGGCGGCTGTGCTGTGGCGGGAGTCTTTCTCTTAATTAAAGCTGTTCTGTGTGTGAGGTCAGAGCCTACAACATTAGGACCATTACCCCAAGGAGCAGAGAATCAATGCTGAGGGAGAGGAGCATTCTTCTCTTTCCTTAACTCTATCGATTCTCATTTACCTCCAACTATCCACCCACCATCCGCTGTCACCGCGCAGCATCATGAGGACAAGCAGCTTCACAAGCACATATGTCTGTTCATGTGTGTGTGTGTGTGTGTGTGGGCGGATGGGTGTTTATCACAGAAACTGTATTTTATCTGCAGTTTGAGTGTTCTAAAATTTCTTCTTCTTTTTCTTCTTCCTGAGCGACCATCAGTTTATTTCTCACCACTTGTTCCTCCCTTTTCTGGCTGCTGCACAGCTGGAGGTGAGGAAGCAGTATGTGAAAATATGTACCGTGTTTCGCCTCGAGCCCTTCTCTTGATCTATCCTTCAGTTCGTGTTCACCC
The DNA here is from genome assembly GCF_033239565.1 of Halichoeres trimaculatus. Taxonomy (NCBI): domain Eukaryota; kingdom Metazoa; phylum Chordata; class Actinopteri; order Labriformes; family Labridae; genus Halichoeres; species Halichoeres trimaculatus. Next base: position 24,002,363 of record NW_027437188.1, read on the forward strand.
TTTCCGCAACTCCCCTACCACGCTGCGTTGCATGTCAACAGTATTTCTGCATTTCTCTTTGTAGTAAAAGCAGCAATAAAAGGGCACTTTTCCACCCTTTCCCCTCCTTTTTCATTTATCATACACATATCACACTTTCTTAGAAATGACACATTTTTCATTACATCCATCCCCAGCGTTTTCTCTCTGGGCATTTTGTAGGTGTTGGTATAAAATACTCAGAGGTGCAGCAATTAAAGGGGAGTGGGATGGAGTCAGGCCTTTAATTTGTATGGTATATTATACATCACATGTTTGGCAGCTGTTTGCTTCACTGAAGAGCACCTCGATCTTTTTTGGAACAAAGACACTCCAGTTTTCAATAGGCATTCTCTTTTAATATCCAAAACAGAAATCCAGCTACAGTGGCTTTAATTCTGAAAATTCAACAGGTGTGATTTCTCTGTCTCACAGATAAGAACAAAAAGCACAGGTGCAGCACAGTTTCAGCTCATAAATGCAGGCAAAGTTGCTCAAGCAGAAGCTTGCAAACTGCAATACTGAACATAAACTATGTTTATAGGGGTAGAAATACCAATAGAGAAAATAATTCACATAACACAATTTCTTTGTATATTGTTCCTTCTTGATCGTTTGATTGATGCTCACACAGCATCACTGTGATATTATGAGTATCATCACTCATGCAGACAAACTGACAGTAAAAAGGAGCTGCTGGGGCCTGTATCTACCCAGAATAATGTGGTAATATTCTTCACACACTTGCACTAAACTGTGTGTACTTCGCGCGTGTAGAGTGGTGCGCGTGTGTTTGCACTGACAAGGTTATACAGGGAGTATGTATGTACATATATTAGCCGGGGCCTCATCATCATGCATTACGATGCCACTGCAATCCAGAGTCTGGGGGTTTCTTTCTATATCACTTTTTTTTCAGAGTTGGGAAATAATGAGCTTTATTTTGCACAATGTTATCAGAATCAGACTTTCAAATTGTACACAAACACACATCACACATTCTTTGACATCTCTTCTCCTTTGCACTGCCCTCAAATGTTTCCCGCTCTATTTTCTCTGTTCCCTGTCTCCCCAGGGAAGACTCGTATATGAAAGGTCCAACGCCCAGGGACATGCTCTGTTAATAGCCCCCTTAAATGAAGTCATCCATAATGTTGCAACCCTGCAAATACACACATGTACACACATTCTCCTTCGCTTGCCCTAAGGACGTATTGAAGCCAGAGTCCCATGGGACGGTGTCAAAGGAGAGTGAATTTGACTGTATAAGAGGGGGAAATGATTGAATGAGTGACCTTGAAGTGGTAGACGAGAGACGAACAGGTGGAGTTTGATTAAAGGCTGGAGGAGGTGAAAGACAGGCTGGAGTTTAGCCGGAGGGAGAAGAGTGGCAGGGGATGGACAGCAGTAATGGTAGAAGTCCTTCAAGAGGAGAGAGATATTGAGGAAGGGATGCTGTGAAGGAAGGGTTGTGGAGGTAAAGTCTAGTCGTGGAGTATCAGAGGTAACTTCCAGCGTCTTGAGGAACAAACCTATTTTTAATTCTCACATACATATTCATTTGGATTCTTTGTATGAGACAGTTGTTACATCAAAAAGCCAAATTTGCATCATCAAACAATCTAATGAGATGTAGAAAATGAGCTATTTTTAGAATGACTCTAAAAACTAGAAATGTATCTCATTGTTTTCTAACTTTGGGGACTGGTATCAAAGCCGGCCACACAAACAGGGTTAGAGATGGAGAAGAGTTCTGTGGGCGTTGTTCCAGCATTGCAGCTGCGTTACGTCACCAAGAACCGGTGTTTCTTTTCCTGGTCCTTCTCTGAATATTTCACACCGGCGTTTGCTTCTGGGCTCTTTCCCGGAGAGAAAAGGGAACCATAATAAATCGTGCTCTGCCACTTTTGCCCTACTTCCCTTCTCCCTCCCTCCCTCCCTCTTTCTCAGCCTCTCTCCATACACAGTTTCATTTTCCTCATCCTGTAGCTCTCAGTGTCAGCCCCTCCGTTCCGTATCTCAGCCAGCACCTTCTCCCTCCTAGCCAGGGTAAGGAGTGGTAATGGGTCTGAAAGATGTATGTGATGTAATCCAAACAGACTGCAGGTCTGTGTCAGGGATGCCGCTCCCTCTGCCTCTGCATGCCTGCCTCCCTCCTCCATCCGGTGGTCCCCATCACAAGAACGTTTCTGAGTGTTTTCCTGGCTTTAATAAAACATGTCTGTTGAATCTAGTAGTCTTTCTTATGCGAGACCTCAGCAATTCATGGCATCCAAAGAATCAGGTCTGCCATCACATTGTCTTCATATGCCAAAAAATGAAGAATAAAATGTATTCTTTATTCAAAGAAGCATGTAAAACCATAAAGTAATAATTAAATAAAAATTAAATTCAAATAAAACTCCAGCTTGCAAGCCAAAAACTGCATGTAAGGGCCTGTGTCCACAAATTGCAGTGCAGAGGCCCAGCACCCTGCTGCATGCATTATCACTGCATCTAATGGTTAAGTTCTACCATATCAGTGTTCATTGTACGGCTGCTTTGTCATGGCCCTGGAGCTGGTAGATTTCAACTCAAATCAGTGTGTTCACGCCTGCCGACTCCACCCCATTGTACTCTGGCTCGCTGTCCACTCTGGCAATATGTGGCCCATGGAGCAGATACATAAGACCTCTGCTTAAGCCGGGCGCCATTAAATATGCCAACTTTTCAACTAGCACAGACTTTCAAAATAAATCACTATGAGATGACACCAGATATTTCACGTTGCTTCATCAACAAATCACAATGACGGTTGGAATCAACAGGTTTTCAGAGGCCAACTAGAAGAGCACTCAGAGAGCACAGACCTCCACCAAGCTTATTGTGATTGTCATGCATCACCTTAGTCCTACTTTAATGTTATACTCCCTTTCAGCAGACTGTCTGCTACAATTTGGTGTTAGTTGGTTTGTACGATAATTTGTTACCTGACAGTGTTGAAAATCATGATGACCATATTTCACATTCAGGATCTTAGTATCCAGAATATTGCCAGGATCTGGATTGTACTTTTACATCTGTCAGAAATTATGGTGACCTTGTCTTGTATTGTTTTGCAAAGCAATCCAACCATTTATCATGGAGTAATATACACTTATGGTGAAAACGGCCCTGTCTCACCATGATAAAGAATTCTTTAAAAAATCCAGGATCCAGATGGTGATCCGAATCACCTCCAAAATTTTATCACTTCTTCTTTATCCCATTTTGAACATTTCCTGAAAATTTCCTGAAGATCTGTTTGTTACTTTTTCAGTTATGTTGTTCACAGACAAACAAACAAAGAAACAGACAAACTCACCCATAAAACTAAACCTCCTTGGCGAAGGTAATAAGAGTCTGAGAGTCAGAGTCTTCGTGAACTTAAAGATGTGACACTAGGAAAGCCGATTGTGCTCACATGGGGCCGCTCGTAGTCTTTGAATGCAAGGATTTGACTTGGATCAATAGTGTGGATGTGTCCATCTGACACTGGTGTTGTTATTGCGTAGTCATTTCTCTGTCAGGTATGAAGTATTTTCATATTTGATGTGATAAACCACCAGAAAATAGAACACTCTCTTATCATCCAGATACATCCTCCATGTTTTACATTGACATTTAGCACTCTTGAGGCTGTTACTCTTTTGTAAGATGGAGCAAAATCATAAATCTCTACAATTTAGGATCAAAAGGCTACTTTGTGCATTAAAGCATTTGCTCTATTTCAAACCTCTCAGCTCTAATATTTCAATCATACAAGACATGAGCCTCAGATTATTGCACAACTGACCTTGTGAACTGGTGTGGCCCTGGGGTCTGCAGTCAGATTCCTTGCTGATCAAAGGCTGCATAAATGCTGTGAACTTTTGTACTCGCATGTACCCGCCCTCTCCGCTCGCTGTCACTCACCTGAGCAGGAGGAGAGCAAGCGAGTGTGTCTTGTCAAAGAGTTATGGTGCTTTTATCTTTTCAAATAAAGGACATGCAAAAAAAAAAAGAGTATGGGGGGAGAAAGAGGGAGAGGGTGGTGATGTGGAAACAAAAGTGTACTTATGCAGGGACCACAGGGAATAACAACAGACAGGGAGGGGAACCATCAGAGAGAGACCTGCAGAGAGGCAATGTGAGGAGAGGTGGAAGGAGGAAGAAAACAGATGTTTTTAGAGGCTGACAGGGAGGACTGTAAGACCAGGGGTGCCCAAACTTTTCAGCCCACAATCCAAAATATAGCAGTGCTTGAGACAGGTAGCCTCCTGTTACCATACACCAATCCACCAATCCAAATACAAAGCAAAATAACTTCTAAGGTACTTAATTTAGCTGATTGTTAGAAAATCATTCTGTTCTTCGTTACTGATACCTGGGCTATCCTGGTTTTGTCACCTTGGGGGTTTTGTGGCAACAAATATTTTCTGTTGCATGGTTTCTCATAAACTTTAGCCTCTATTTTGTTCATATTTTTATATTATTTTTTTATTTTAGAAGGTGTTTTCGTAACCATCCTATCGGTGTTCAGTGACTCTTCAGGGGGGTCCTGATCCACATTTTAGAAACCCCTGTGTTGGACTACTTCCCTCTATTACTTCATAGCTCTAAATAAACTCTCACCTTATATACACATTCTCTGAAAGCATCATGAGCCCCATCTATGGATCTCAAGTGACTTAGAGCTGACCTGTTTTATAACAGCCTGAATTGGTTTTACTTTTTACCATCTTTGATCTTTAAATTGTTGTCTTAAGTATTGTGTTTTAACCACTATTCCTTCCTGAAAACATTTTTATCTGTGAGGAAAAAAACTGACCCTAATCTTTTCTTTTGCCTGGTTTATTTCTGAAATTCAGGAAGGCACAGATTTCTCAAACTTTCCTTCTTTCTTCTATCTGAAAATTCTGTTAGCTTCCTGGGGCAATTCTATTATGTGTGTTTGAACCAGGGCAATTTCTTGCTATATGCGAACTACGCACAAGGTGCATTTCCAGCGTTGAGCTCAGTGGAAAGGCCAGGAAGCAGAGATTATGAGCATACACTGTGATTTTGATCTTAAATACATAAGTGTGGTGTTGATGGGTGGGAGACTGTTATGATAAATATGTGTAATTATTGTTTCGGGTGTTGGTTTGTGTTCTTGTTAAACTTGAGACAGATGATGCTTTGTTGTTGTTTTTTATCAAAAGTTTTATTAAATTAAAAGTAAACATTAAAAACTCAGTATCTGCTTCATTTACTGACATATAGATGATTATTGTTCACATTATGGTGGTATTTTTTTTAGTTTGTCCGAGTGACCCAACTCAATGTTTAATTTAATATCAGAGTTTAGCATGACTGTAGCCTGCTTTGGTTATAAATTGTAATAGATTGTAGCGTCTTCATGAATCTTCTAAAGGGTTAGGAATCCCTCTGTTGTATTTTGACAAACCAGGGGCCAAAAAACATCATCTTGCATAGGGCCCCCACAAAGCTAGAAACAGCCCTGGTTTAAACTACTAACAATCTTATTGAAAGCCCTTAAATATCAACTCCAACAGGTGGCTTTGTCTGCTGTCAGCTGTAGGACTTGCAATAAAGCGTAATATTTAGGTCATGCTCTGTGAATGTGGGGCAGTAATGTCCACAGCTCTAAATCTGTTACGTGCCATATCACCATAATTACGCCTCAGTAATCTTGTGGCTCTCTAACATTGTGCGTGCCTGATGCAGAGGTCTGGGCTAAGCACTGGATCAAGTGGATGCAAACACAATGCATGGACTTTGATAGCAGGCATGCACTCACAGGCTCAGGACTGAATAATAAAGCATGTATATAAGAAGCATATTCATTAGCATCTCAGACTGAAATAAACTCACACGCAGGAACTTTTTTAGTATACACACTGCATGCCTCATTCAGAACACACACACAAAAAACCCCACTCTCATTGTGGAAATATCTAAAGACTTCCCGAGTGAAGTGCGACACAGATTTGGGTCGAGTGCAGGATAAAGGCCGTTGAGTTGTGGCTTTTTAACAGATTGGATTCACTCTCTGCTCTTTCGGTAATCACATCATGACTTCAGTGAGGGATTGGGCAGTAAAGTAAAGCAGGACAGAAAAGGAAAGACAGTGACACAGCACCTTTTATGGGACCGTCTGGAAAGTTGTTGAGCTATTTAAAAACTTGCATATGCAAGAATATTCACCAAGCAATGCATTGTACCCTGACACAAAAATGATCTCCCAGGCATGCTTGGTGTTTTTTCTTTTACCTTGATACATTTCTGGCAATCAGAAACACAAGCTTGTCAAGGTAGCATGTATGCGCCACATGTTAGCATGTATAATACTTAACCTGAAATAAAATCTGTTTTTTAAACACCCCAGGAAGATATTCTGCACTCTCACACAGTTTATTCCTGAACTCTACAGGTGGTTACTTACCTGACTCAATTAGAAGAATGCCAGAATTTTTTAAAAAGGCAAATAATTCAGTTTTAAAAAAAAAAAAAAAAAAAAAAGAAGATAAATGATGTGAAAAATATTACATTTAGAAATTGAAGTCCATAAATGGGCTTCACATCACCAAGGAAAAGGTAATTTCACAAACAAAAAGCTGGAGTCATCCCTATTAAAATTACAGAGAGCATTTACATGATAACACAAACATGTTTGTCACAAGTATGGAGCTCCAGAGCCAATTCTGATGAACAAACAAGATGAAGTTTATCTGCCTCAAACACTTTTAAAAGGATTTTGATGGAACATCCTGCCTGCTGCATTAATTATATCGAGGGCCCATTGAGTCCTTACTTTGGCTCACACTGAAGCTGTCCTCTCTTGTTTATCAGGGTTTATTTTTACTCCCAACCTGAAGTGTTAACTCCTAATTTATCAAGGTTTGCCTGTATCAGACCTGTTATCAGACCTGTGGGTTACTTTTTAAAGGCAACCGATGGTAGCTTCAGACGTCAGATGGAGTGAAGCAAAGTGACAGCACCTTTCTGATTCACCTTGGCAGAATAATCTATGACAAGGGCAAACAGGGATCCAGCCTGGTTTTAAAAACAGGATGGAGGAGTGGTTGTCATCGGGGGCAATCTGATCCAAACAGTTTCCCGGCAACCATTTGTAAAGCTGTGCCTTTTCTTGTTTTTGTAACCCTGCTTTTTCATACCACAAAATAGACCAAACTAATTATAATAATGATAATAATGTGCCTTTTTTATTTAAGCATGAAACTTTCTGTGATGACTGTTAACTTTCTGGGAGGAGTTTTTTGCTGCTCATGAAACAAACTGATATTAGTACTGACAGTTTTGTACAAGTTATAAAAGAAGACAAGATCATTGGTGGAAAGACTTTTTAGGTGGATTTGGCTCATGCTAAGTCTTATTAGACAATTTTGAGCTAAATAAAACGTGTCAGTTTTTACATTTAACGCTTCAGTTGGTAGCCTGTATAGTTTTGAAACTTGTGACTTTTCTATTGATTAATGTATTTTTAAATGACCTCAGACCAGAAGAGCCAGTCTTGATGAAAACCACCCACTTTTCCTCAGTAAATAAGAGGCAAGTTTATATATGTATGTAACAATGGGGTGGATTTAGAAACTGTTTTGACTTGGGCTTATTTAATGCACTCCCTCCTTCCCTCCTCCTACTTTTCCTCTCTGTTTCTCTCTTTAGGGAGTTGACATGTGGGGTTGTTGCATGCAGGTGTATCTATTACCATAAATTGAAATTCTCACATTGATTGGAGCCCCACATCTTTATGGATTAACCCCACCACAGTTCAACCAGAATATACACCCTGCTGCCACTGCCGCTGCCACTGCAGGGAAGGTGTGGGTCAAAGTCATTTACACCAAAGCTTCAGAAACAGACATTCTTAAAAAGGAAAAAAAGACTGTAGGCTGAGAATTTGGATGAAAAACACTACCTTAGCAAGAGATATAAAGTATCAATGTGTCCACGGGGAAGACAAAAAATGTCACTTAATATAGATTCCTCTCAGGAGCTTTAAGAATAGACTAACAAATAACAGAAAAAAAAAACATATATATATATATATATATATATATATATATATATATATATATATATATATATATATATATATATATATATATATATATATATATATATATATATATATATATCCAGCCTGGTTTTAAAAACAGGCCTTGTTCCAAAAACAATTTTTGTCTGAATACCTCATTCCTCTATCAGCAAACACTGTATGAAGAGTGGACTTATTGTAAGTTGCTATATACAAAATTACAAACTCAGAGTAAGAGCATCTCCATCTTGACTGATGGGCAGGCACACTGTAGCTATTAACGAAGAGGCTAAAGACCCAAAACTCCAACTAAGCAAGCTTAAGTTTAGCATTTCCTACATGGCCCCCATCATCATCATAGGCTTCAAAATCTGTGTAAGAAGCAAACAGGTGACATTTTGGGGACTACATCCATAAATTATACAGTATATGTCTGCTATGATTTGAACTTGCATGGACAGGAACCACATTTAACCTCTTCATTGCCTTCAAATAACAATCCATACTTCAATCTTTATGTTGAATAAAGTACAAGTACATAACCTGAAAATCTTTTACGCATACGCACTCACGCACACAGCCATCTCCCTGACTGCTCTCTGGCAGAACATCAAGTTGTTGTGATAAACACCAGTGTTTTCCCCTCTCAGTGAGAGATAAATCAATCCCCCACTCTGCCAATCAGAACATAACTTCTGCCCAAACTGATACAGCAAGTGTTCATCTCTGCGGTAATAATTAGCCTGCCTTCGCACTGACAGTACTGATATAATGTTGTTACAGTGTTGACTCAGGGTTTATCGATCCCTGTGTATCGCTGGAAGGTGAGGACAAGGCGTGAAGGAAAGGAGAGAAAATGAGTAAGTTAGGAGGTGAAGGTCTGTCCTTTGAGTCGGAGAGCAGCTGATAATCAATCTCTCTCTTTGTTAAATCCTTGACTTCACAGGATTAAGAGCGATGGAGAAAATGAGAGAATAAAAGAATATGGAGGGTGTCATTTTAATTCACTGAGTAATACCATCAGCTGCTTTATTTCACCTCAAGGTTACTTTATGTAAATTTAATTTCGTATCATCTGATTCTTTTTCCCACCTCTGCGCTGCTGCAATAATGAGCTGCACTCATGCCAGAGTTCAGATGAGAGTCTCAAGGCTGTTTGGTGGAAGGTGGCACACACACACACACACACACACACACACACACACACGCCCACATACACAGCAGAGAGAAGAGTGGAAGGAGGCTCAGTTTAAATGATGTGGCAACCAAGAAAGTAATTCAGCTCCTGCTCCTTTTCCTTGGCAGAATATAAGCTGCTTGACTTCACACACTTCAGATAAAGATACAACATGAGGACACTCGTTGAAAAAGAAATCCTGGTGTTTGTTTTCTCTTGAGAACCTTCCAAGGAGCTGAGTCTTTTGGGCTGTTATTTAAAGTTTTGACCCAGAGCGCTTCATTTCCAACAGAAGATTGAATCAGGAGGTCAAAGTCCTTGAACCATTACAACTTTTTTAATCACTACTCTTCACTGCTGCTCTTTAAAAGAAGTAAATATGAAGAATGTCGGGTCAATACCACAATGTGGGACTGTGTAACAATGTGTCAGAACCAGTCATGCAGGTCAGACACCGTGTGAGGTGAATTACCAGAAAAGCTTTCATTGATGGGCGGCAGCGGCTGCGAGCTGGCAGACAGTTTCCTGGGAAACCACTCCTCGCCGGCTACAGTATATGATATTCAATCTAGCTTATGCAAGACGGTTACTTCTCCGGCTTTTATTACCTGAAGTGTCTTTATGGAAAACCGTACCCAGAAATTCATAAAGTCAGTGTTAAAACATACACTGTCACTGTCAGTCGTGTTTACATATAATGAAGGCTCCAGAAATCAAGGACATTTTTTAAATTATGTCTTAAAACTCACTTTTGTTGTTCTTGATTGCTTTTTATTGGCTTTAGCTTTTTAGATTAAACTTACTTCTTATTGCTTTTTCTAATGCTTTTATTTCAATATTTGCCCAATTGCTTTTTATTGTCTTTTTCTTTGTTTTGATGTAATTTTTCTTCTTCTTCTTTTTTCGATTTACTTTTTTATTTACTTTTTTATTATTATCATTTTTAGTCTTTTTTCTTTGTTTCATCTGCTGAGCCATTATATGTTCTCCTCTTTATTTCTCTCTGTTGTCTTGCTGTGGCTGTTGTTATGTTACCTGAGCCATCTGAGTCTCGCCACCTCAGGGCTAACCTCATGTGACATCTGATCTAACCACAGTATCATCCCAGCTCCACTGAGAACTGTTACATGATCAACTTTTCATTTGGGATTAATCGCTGGATTTCAGCACTCTATTATGATTAACCCCATTTTAATCACCCCCCTTATACCCACTATCTTTTTTTCTAAAGGTATTTTTGGCTTTTTATGAAACAAACAGAGCAGGAAACAAGATGAGAGTGTGGAGCAACATTAGAGGAAGGGGGAAGGTTGGATTCAAACTTGATCGAGGATTAACCTCATGGGGTGTGCAACTGGCCTCTCAATGGTCCCTCTTCTTGCATCTCAAAACAGTTTTTAAATCCAGCTCTTTTTTTTGCTAAATCATCCAAGTGTCTTTATTGGAAATTCTCATCAATGTTTCATTATCTTGACTTTAAGATTAAGGATACAATAAGTGCTTGCTCTCACTGACATCCAGCATGATAAAGGCACAGCATTTGCATTTCTCAGGAGTTTCACATTGGTTGTTTATCTTGTTAATACAGGTCCCGTATGATGCTACTGTCCCCTTTTGTTTGACAGCTTGTAGCTGCTCACAACATTCCAAGCTGAGGACTTCCCTCAAACCCAAGTCTTTCAGTGTGGTCTGACTTGCAATCAGTTGTTTCCCTTTTTGCAAGCGCTGTTTGCATCTTTGGTGTAGTTTCATTCACACACCCAAGATCATTGGTTAACTCCAGAGAAGTGCCCTGCCTACTTTTGTGATGCACTTGCATACAGACATTATTTTGATTAGCTGAACCAGATGGCTTAACTTATAGGTGTTAGCTTAGACTCAAATTACTTTGGTGATATTCCAAGAGAGGTGAAATGTGCCATTGAAAAGCGCATTGATGTTATTTACTTTTATGATAGCAGCAGGCGACAGGGAGACACTGTGGCAGTGCTTAGTGTTCCCAAGTCATTTTTGTGGTTGTATATTTTAAACAATTTTCCTATTGAACATCAAGTATGTAACAACTTTTTTATAACAAATATTTAATGCTGCAGAATTATTTCTAAATGTGTTGTCTTGATTGCCTTTTTCCTCATCTTCACAGATTGCTGTTGTTAAATCCAACTCACCCGCCCCTCATATGAGCAGCAGCTGCTTCCCCTGATCATTTCTGAGCCAAAATCCACACAACTCGCCCAAACTAATCAGCTACAAGTACAGTTACACTCTGTAACCTTTTGCTCACTCCTATGATGCTAGTACATGCAATTGCCTGAAGAAAAACTTTGAAATATACTTCTATGAAAAAAAATCTTTTAATATGGGAAGTGTGACTTCAATTTCCCATTTTTCAGGACTTTTTATGCCTTTTCAATTCTGTACGAACAACATCTGGATAAAAAAAAGAAACTCATAGAAGAGTATTATGGTCATTGAGTTCAATCTCATCAGTCTGTTCAAATGTGACTTTCAAAAGTTTAAAAAGTGAGTTTCTTTTGTTTTCCACGCAATTTTTCTTTCTGGATGAATCCTTTTTATGTTCTCCACTCGTTGCACTTTGGCTTTTATTCCAAGCCAAACTCTGCACTGACAGAGACAAACTTCACTATTGATCTGCTGAACGCTGCCCCGCCCTTCATATCCCAGAGGAAAATTAAAGCAGGATAGAAAAACTTATTTTTCCCTTCCTCCCTGTTTCGCTGCATCGCCCTCTCTGCACTGGCGACCCAGACAGCCCTGCAGTAATTCCTGACTTTTGACACATGCACCTGTTTTTATGCCACCACCTTCCTCTCTGTGTGTCTTTGTGTGTTGCAGCAGCTCTAATGTGCTGGGCGTGAGTCTTTTACAACATGTTCAATATCACACCACAGGGCCTCACTCAGACAACAACTCTAACGATGCAGGAAGAAAGAGAGAGATGGAAGGATTAGAGGAGAGGTGGCACTGAACTATCAGCCCAGAGTGAACCCATTTGTCTTCCTCTTGTCATATTTGCGATACCCCCTACAGCCTTTAAAACGTACCTCACACAAACACACCTACGCATGCTTACAAAGAAATGTTATGTCTTGCAAATTCCACATTATACATCCCGCTGAAGCTGAACCGCTCAGATTTCTAGACAACACTTTCCTCCCCGAGCTATGCTCCGAAGCAACAGAGCTGGAAAGTGGAGAGAGATGTACAATATTTGAACCATCTGTGTTGCCATACATGTGTAATCTTGTGAGATCTGTATGTGCAGCGTGCTGTCCTCTGTATGATGCACAGCTCAGCTTAACATGTTAATTTACTTTCAAATATAGGCCTGTACTTGTATATTTTCTACACTTCACGAGGGAGATGTATGAAAATAAAATGATCTTATCAGTCCAAAAACGTTTTTCTTTTTTTTTTTTCAAAATACACCCATAAAAGGATATTCTTTTATTCTGGATCCAAACTCCTCCTGGTTTAGGCCTGCCATTACCCACAACTAAGGACACGTAACATAAACCAAAAAGTCACCAAAGTTGTAGCAGTGTTCTCTGTGTCTCATTATGCTGGCTCTGGTGAGATCATACTTCATATAAACAGACGCTTCACAGTGACGTAGGTGGGCCATGTGCGTGCCTTAAGTCTGGTTCTGGTACTCTCCAGAACCAGCACTGCAGGGGGGCAATAGTGCATAAGTACAGCCCCATTTGAATGGCCAGTGTGACTACGCCCTATAGGACAAAAGAGGATAAATAATGGAGAGACTCAGTAATAGTCTCAATTAAAGGGCTCACACTCAGGCAACAACTGTACCAGGGTTAGCACAGACAAGACAAGACTGTCTCAAAATGCCAACAGTGGCGGGAAAAAAAATATTAACAAGATCTTTTCATAGTAATCCAAGATAGTGACAGAAGAGTGTGTGAGCATGTCAACAAGCAGTCAAAAGTTTTCACAGCAATCATCCAGCCACATCCAGCCACCTGTTTTTGGTTTCATTTAACAGTTTGTCTTTTCATCTGGGCTTAAAACTTCTTTAAACAGACAGGCTGATGCACACTTATGTATAATACATTTTTATACTAAAATCATATACTGGGTTATTATATCAATACAACTGGTTACTCATTAAAGTATAGAGTGAAGTTTAAGAGGATAAATGATTAAAAAAAAGGGTCTCCTGCCTGAATCACTAATAATACTATTTGCACACACTGTACCCGGGGGTGAATTTTTTTTTTAACTCAGCAGTTCAGAGGATATTAAGATTGCAAGTTCGCCCAATCAGAGGCATAGCTCAGGTCAGGTCACGTGACTGACAGGCACCCTATAGCTGTACAGGAAGCCCTTACCTTTTTCAATCTGACCGGGATAGCCATTTTGCTTCATTTTCAGAAATAGACATGATGCTGGATGTTTTTGTTGGTTTTTATGATGGGTAGTCCAGTAAATTTGTCAAGCACTGTGAATTTACATGGGGGTTTTCAGGTTTGCATTTCTAGTACTGGCAGCCCCCCATTGAAGGGTTTGGAATGGAAAACAAGGGGTGAGCGACTATGTTTTTTATAGCCCAATTCTTCTATTGTCACGTCTTGTGGCAGTGGCTTTTTAAACTATTTCATATCACTAGTGTGACTCTGGATTGGTGGCTCAGACACAACTTCTACATGCTCGGATAATTTATGCAAATCCTGTTCAAAAACATTTTTATTGTTTTGTGAGACAGTTGCACAATTTGATCCCACAGAGAGTTTCTGAATACTTTTGTATTAAGCCCAGTTTATTTGGCTCTTATTGGCCCATCAACAGAAGTGATGAAGGCGATAAAAGTCAAACAAAGACTTTATTAAATCCCAGTTATAGTCCTGGTGAAATATTTACTGCTCTTGTAGAATTCCACCATTATAAGCCTGTCGGGGTTTACTGGCATGGCGCTCAGTGGACATGGACATAGTTCCTGAGCAGATTAAACCTCTCTTCACAGACAGGCGCAGGGATAGTTTGACAGGCAGGCCGACTGAAGGGAGATGTGTGCTAATATTTGCCCTGTTATCCACTGATCCATGTGGATGAGTGTTGAGTCTTTGTAGATTAGGTGGCTTGCCTGCCTGTGGGCTCTGTGAAAACCAGCAGGATATGCTCACACATCAGAGCATCTTAACTGCTTTCTTGTAGAGGGGGAGTTAATCTTGCCGTCACAAACATGATTAATAAAGACTTTAAAACAATGGGAACTTGTTAGAGTGACTGAATGATTAACAGTGGCTCCCAGATGGTGCTGGGTAACCAGTGTATTCAATCCAGCTACTGACTCTTAGATGTTTTGCTACGTTGCTCTGTTGTGATTTAGCTAACTGACTGATGTCTCCAGCGGTTTCTGTGTAAATGCACATAAACACTGATCATTATACAAGTCGGGCTGATTACTCTTCATTTAATAGTGCTAAAGCTGCCCAAGGGGTAAATCATCATGGGAGGGGATACGATTATTGTGTTTCCCACTTAGTGATATGGCTTTCACCAAAGGGGGTTTCAAGTATCAATGCTATGTCAACAAACACTGTTGTTTTTTCCCACTCAGGATCTCTTGTCATCACCATTTCCATTTCAGGCTCAATTAAAATCACATTGACTGGGTGTTGGACATGTGAGCACGGGCAGAAGAAGCCTACAGTGAGGGGCAGGGGTTGACAACACAAAAGACGGCAGGCTGGTGTTAGAAGTGTTGTGAAAAATGAGAGTGGACACCGCTGAGAGGCTCGGTCTTCAGTGGCTGGTGTTCCTTAAATAGTGAATGAGTGTGTTGTTTTTGTATACATGTGTGAGTGTGTGTTAGTGTGCAGGATGTTAAAGCAGGACACCCGCTGAGCACCTCTTTCCACTCTCCTCATTCACATGTGCTCCCCCAGAGATGCATATAGGCTTGTTTTAGAATGTAGAAAAGAAGCAGGAGCAGGAAGCAGAAGAAAGCCAGGCATTTTTTTTTAACCCTTCTGTGTAAGGTGACTTATATAAGCAGAAAAAAAGTGCTGCGTGTGTTTCCAGTCTCTTAGCTGACTAAATGAGATCAGCCCAGCTGTACCTCTTCTCCATTTCTTCCCTCTCTCTTTCCTCCACCCACAAACCTTCTCTCACTCGGTCTTTTCACTCTATCTGCCTGCCAAGTTTCCTCCTCTCGCCCACCTGAGCTCAACACCTGTGTGAGCGGTGAGTTCCAGGAAAGGGGGCCAGGAGGCTGTCGCTAGCAGCCTGTCACGAGTCTTCTCCCACTGGGTAGATGCAGCACACATCCTGCCTGTATGCTTTCTCCAGAGATGTGTTCCTAGAAGCGACGTTCGCTGCACACTCTCCATATTTGTGCATCTGGAGGACTCTCTGATCTGTTACTGACACATCAACACATTGTTCTCACAGCAAACCAGCTCATAAGTGTGGGCTGCTTATTGCCAGTGAGTCGTGATAACCCCCTCACCGCCAGCAGATGGCCCGCTCTCGCTCATCAATGTAATGATCCGGCAGCCAATCACAGGCCATGCAATATTCATGAATGAAAACAAGGCCGGATGGCTGAGTAAAGTGTTTGGTGAGGGGGGGAAACAGACATCATGTTTGTTTCTCTCATTTATTCACGTTCACAGTGTTGTTTTCACATCAAACGGCGTTTGGTTGGTGTGTTGCTGTCACCTGAAAGTCAAGCCCACAATGACGGGGTATTCAAAGGGTTGTAACAGGTAAACAAAAGCCAGATCCATTTGTGAAACTGAGCTGCATCCTCAACTGAAATGGCAAGAAGATCCCAAACGTTGTCCTGTTTGATTAATAAATGACATTTGTAAGCAACAATTGGAGTGACTTTTTCCCAGTTAATGAACTAATCAAAGGTTAAACCGAGCGAATCATGACAAATTAAAGAGAATAATACAAATAAACCCTGCCTAGGTTCTGCCACCGATTAACAACTTCATACCCTCACCAATCTTAAAATTATTGGAATTCAGACCCACCACTTAGGATAACATTAGACAGACACAGTGAACGAAGCTGGACTTGGAGGAATATTTCTGTTGACACTTGGACACAACAGATAAACACGAGAGACAAGATAGATAGATAGATAGATAGATAGATAGATAGATAGATAGATAGATAGATAGATAGATAGATAGATAGATAGATAGATAGATAGATAGATAGACACGTCATTTATGTAATAGTGTGACACCAAGTTCAGTAAAGCTCTGGCCTCGGTACATAAGCTACTCATGTCTGATTACATCTACACATCTTACTGATAAACAGCCAAGTTGGTGGGCTATTTAAAATGCTTAAGACTGTCCACTCTTTCTGTTTCCACTGTGAGCTAATTTACAACCCACCTCTACCCAAGCTCCTCCTTTAATCCTGTGTCTGATTTGATCAGGGTTGTGTGTATTTCACTGATGCCTGCTCTGCAGTGTACTTCTTGGGGTCTTTGCTGCTGCTCTTCCTGCCTAGGCTTCTCATAAAAGTTAAGGAAGGTGTGCTCTTCCCACCTCCCCACCCTAGGCTACTGCATGCCATATTGAAGTGCATGGAGTTCCCAAAACAGAGACACACGACTAAATTTAACTTCTTGCATCCAAATAAATTCATTATTTTAATGAAAGTGGTGTTGACACAAATTATTAACAACTCAGAAATTTCTGCTGCCAGAGCTTGGACAGACAGAGTGGTGCTCCCTTATGCTCATGCAGAGACAGTTGGAGCCTATTAGCTCCTCGAGCTGCTCTCACATCTGTGCTAAGTAACTGTCATTGTTTCCTGATTACAAGCTGGAACTCAAAGGAAATCTAATGTTTACCAATTTAGAAAGCTAAATGTAAGTACATTTTTGCCACAGTGGTAACAGGCAGTGGTGAAATGTGCCAGAATGCTTTCTGAAGATTTAATGTTACATGTGTGATCTGTTTGTCTGGTATTGTCACTGTTATTCTAAGCATGTGAGCTGACTTTTGCTCTTGCTGTTCCATGTCAGTTAAGTTTTAGTGGTAACTCAGTGAGAGCTGCCAAATAAGAAGTAATTATTTGACACATACAATTTTAAATTGTGAAATGTGACATTAGCAAATCACAATTAACCTGAGTGCAGTTTTCTCACATTCCCTGTTTTGTACAACGCATCGTACATAATATCGGTGTCACTAGGCTCCGCTGCTGTCGACGTTTTATATCTGTTTTTATGCGTTTTTACCTGATCTGATTTCTAATCCTGTTCTCCTGTGGACTGCCGCTACTGTATTGGACTGTTCGGCGTTGCTTTTTGCCATCGTGATATTGCAAAAACACTACTATAGTTGGTACCTGTGTACTGTTAGCATTTTTACTGTTAGCATTTTTAGCCGCTATGGCTACTCTCTCCGCCGTCAACATGCCGGGCGCTCCCTGTAAAAGCTGCCTGGTTCTGACACACACCCAAGCTGAGGTAACTAACCTTAAAGAAGACATCCGCAGGCTTTCCGAGGATTTGAAGCAGAAGGACGCAATGTTATCCAGCTACATCGACATGGCTGCCGCACAGTCAAAGAGAATCCTGTCCATGCATTCCGAAATTTCGGATACCTTGCTGTGGGATTCTTCGCGTCCTCGTCCTTCCTCCTGCTCGACCCCAAATCCCCGCGAGCCCTGGACAGAGGTGATGGTCAGGGGCAGCACGATGAGACTGTCGGTCTCTCCTCCACCACTACACCTTGCTGACGCACCGCGGCTTGAGGAGGCACCGGCGGAGCCGGGTGAGGGTAACCAGGTGGCCGGTTCGGTCTCTCCTCGTGCCTTCAACAGATCCGCTCACTGCCCTCCGAAGCCTGCATGTGGTGCCCAGTCCGACTTCTCTGTGACTGTCCCCGCTCCATCAAATGAATCACCTGCGGCTTTTTCTCCTCCCGATGTGGCCGCCCCCTCTCCTGCTGCATCAGCGACTCATCCATCCACCGAGGGCTGCCGTGCTGCTGCCGTGTCCTCCACTCTAGGCTCCGTTGCTGTCGGCGGGGCGACTGAGGTCCCCGTTGCTGGGAGGCAGGGCAGACGGCGGGGAGGATCATCTCCCTCTTACCGCCGAAGGCTGCTACGGGAGGCGGTCAATAGGCGGTCAAGTGGAAAGGATTTCCCGCAGCCTGTCGCTCGACTTCCCGAGGCTGGCGCTTCTCTGCCGGTGAATGACTCCTGGGCACGGCTCGGAGCGAAGCCCAAAGCTGTCGCCCGCTCCTCAACAACTCTTCCAGAGCGCTGGGTTCGAGTAGGCGCCAGTAGGCGGAGCCCCTCCTCCACTGTACCTGCATCCACGCACTTTAACATTCAAGTCAATAATAAATATGAGACTCTTGGCATCAAGGATTTCCCTCCCCTGGACGACAGGACCGATCGTCCTTCACCAAAGAGGTCTGACACTCCATCTCGGCCGGGTTCAACCGCGGGCCGACGTCGCCAACCCCGGGTCCCATCCCGCCAGCGACGCACCTCCAGGCAGCCCGCGGAGCAACACGCCCCCTCCGTGCTGGTTGTCGGGACCTCGATGGTCCGGCACGTGAGGGTGCACAGCGGCCGGACCTTCTGCCACCCTGGAGCCCGCGTCAAGGAGGTCGAGTCCTCCGCCCTCCAGCTGTGTGCTCAGCACAGCGCGGCCTCTACGCTGGTTCTGGAGGCTGGGATTAACGACCTCAGAGACCAGCAATCCGAGACCCTCAAGCGGGATTTCACGTCCATGGTCGACTGCCTGCTGGACACGGGGAAGCAACTGGTCATCTCTGGCCCGCTTCCCCCGCCGCGCTATGGTGACGTCACCACCAGTCGCCTTCGCCAGCTGCACTTGTGGCTTAAGGGATACTGCCTGAGTAAAAGTATTCCTTTTGTGGATAATTTTATCGCTTTTTTAAACAGACCCCACCTTTTTAAATCAGACGGCCTGCACCCAAACCAGGAGGGGTCGAGGCTTTTAGCAGTCAACATTGACCTGACTGTCAGGTCCTGCACCACCACCTCCTGACTCACTACACACAGGCGCTCTCCACCTCACTCACACTCACCTTCACCACCCCATAGGTACACCATACACGCCCCTCCCTCAGTGACCTCAGTGGCACAGGACAGTATAAGCACAATAAAAACAATTATCTCACATAGACAAAAGAGACAGAGGAGGACTGTTTTTAGACCACAATGTGCTTTTAATGTTCAGCTGGAAAAATGCGTTGAGCGCACGTTCAGCTTAGATGTTAAAATGGCTGTGCTGAACGTGCGCTCCCTTTTAAACAAATCTTTTATTGTTAATGATATTATTGTGGACAACAACCTGGACAGTATTCTCCTTACTGAGACATGGCTCGGCACTGATGCACCTGTTGTTCTCACCGAGGCTTCCCCACCAAATTTTAACTTTTTATTTTCAACTAGAGGGTGCAGAAAAGGGGGTGGTACGGCCTCAATAACAAAGACCGATATGCAGGCGAAAGAAATCATTTTTAATAGGTACTCATCATTTGAGTACCATGCTTTCGTTTTTAGCAGCCCACCTATCCTCTGTATAACAGTCTACCGACCACCCCAGTACTCCACCTCTTTTATTAGTGAATTTTCAGAGTTTTTATCAATCATTCATACCACTTTTAACAGAATTTTAATAACTGGTGATTTTAATCTGCACGTGGACATCTCCTCGGACTTAATCTCAAGAGAATTTTTAAACCTCTTACACTGTCTTGATTTTAAGCAACACGTCACGCAGCCGACCCACAGCAGGGGGCGCACCTTAGACCTGGTTATATCTTATGGTCTGTCCATTGGAGCGCCCTCTGTTGTGGACCTGGCTGTGTCTGACCACTTTTGTGTGTTTTTTACAATCACCAGTTTTAATCAGAGGGAGGCCCCTGTGAGAACAGTGAGGAAACGCTACCTAACTTCTGAAGTGGCTGCAAATTTTATCCAGATTTTACAGAGCACTCCTGCAGAAATTTTACCAGCACCCTGCGATTTTATCACTGACAACTTGAATAAAAATATGAAGTCAGCACTGGATTCAGTGGCTCCACTTTTTATTAAAACAGTTAAATCAAAACCCACATCCCCGTGGAGAACTGAAGAAATTAAAAAACTCAAAAGGGATTGCAGGAGTGCTGAAAGGAGATGGAGGAAATCTAAATTAACAGTCCATTATGACATATTACGCCAGCATCTCAAAATTTACAATAACGCACTGAAACAAGCAAGAATCTTACACTTCCAAAACTTAATCCAAGACAATAAAAATAACTCAAAATTTTTATTCTCCACCATTGACCGTTTAACTAACAAAAATTTTAAAGGATCCTCTATGACTCCGAGTTATGCCCTTTGTGAGGACTTTGCAGACCACTTCAGAAGAAAAATCAACGACATTCGATCCAGTCTTTTATTCCAACAGCTTCCAACACCTGGATCATCAAATTTACCTGAGGAAACACTGGAGAGTTTTGCCCTGGTTGATGCGAGGACACTTGGTCGAGTTTTCTCCCAGGTAAAGCCCACAACCTGCCTTTTAGATTCAATTCCCACACCGTTTTTTAAAACACTCTATGGATTCTTTGAGGAACAGCTGTTATATTTGGTGAACTGCTCTCTTCAGACTGGTGTCTTCCCCACCTCCTTTAAAACGGCGGTGGTGAAGCCCCTTCTGAAGAAGAATGATTTAGATCCAAATGTTTTAAATAATTACCGGCCTGTATCCAACTTACCATTTTTAAGTAAAATTTTAGAAAAACTTGTTTTTAACCAAGTAAATGAATTTCTTAACTTAAAACATATTCTGGAGACTCATCAGTCTGGTTTTAGGATGAACCACAGTACAGAGACAGCACTTTTAAAGATTTTAAATGACACCAGATGTAATTTAGATAACCACAAACTCACAGTGTTGGTTCTACTGGATCTAACCGCCGCCTTCGATACAGTAGACCATCACATTTTATTAAATAGACTGAGGAATGTGGTCGGCCTCTCTGGTACTGTTCTTAACTGGTTCACGTCCTACCTGACTGATCGAAGTTTCTTTGTAAGTATGGATACATGTTCCTCAGGAACCCATAAGATAGAGTGTGGGGTTCCCCAAGGGTCAATTTTAGGTCCAACTCTTTTTAATCTATACATGCTACCCCTTGGGGACATCATCAGGAGGCACGGCATCAGCTTCCATAGCTATGCTGATGATACGCAACTGTACATTGCCGTGTCTCCTGATGATACAGGGCCAATTGATGCCCTTTTTAACTGCATTTTAGACATCAAGTCATGGATGGCAGCTAATTTCCTACAGCTCAACCAGGACAAAACAGAGGTTTTAGTTATTGGTCCTGAAGGCCAGAGAGAGAAACTCTTACCTAAGTTACAGGATTTTAAATCCTCAAAATCTGTAAAAAACTTGGGCGTGATTTTGGACTCTGAGCTCACTTTTATTCCACACATTAAAAACATAACGAAGATAGGTTTCTACCATCTTAAGAATATAGCCAGAGTCCGCCCGTTTCTCTCTCAGGCCAGCACGGAGGTGCTAATGCATGCTTTTATCTCCTGTCGTTTAGACTATTGTAATGCCCTGCTCTCTGGTCTTCCCAAAAAGAACATACACAATTTACAATTATTGCAAAACTCAGCCGCACGAGTGCTGACGAGGACCAGAGGGCGGGAGCACATTACGCCTGTTTTAAAATCGCTGCATTGGCTCCCCGTGCGTTTCAGGATCGATTTTAAGGTTCTCTTATTAGTTTTTAAGTGTCTTAACGGTCTTGGCCCATCTTATCTATCTGAAATACTTTTACCCTATCAACCCTCGCGGACCCTGAGGTCCTCCGGTGCTGGCCTTTTAACAATACCACAAGTAAGAACTAAAACTCACGGGGAGGCGGCATTCTATTATTATGGTCCCCGATTGTGGAATAGCCTCCCGGAGAGCCTCAGGGGCGCAGAGAATGTTGATATTTTTAAAAAGAGGCTCAAGACCCATCTTTTTAATCAGGCTTTTAACTGACTAGATTAACCTCTTTTTATGCTTACCCCTATCTTTACACTTTTTTATTATTACTCTACTTTTTACTATTATTATTAATTCTGTTTTGTTTATTTATTTATTTATTTATTTATTTATTTATCTATTTATTAGATTAGTTTATCCTGTTCTATTATGTTGTTTCATTTCAATGTTGTTTGATGTTTATGTTAGGATAAAGATTTATTTAATCTCTACTGTTTTATTCCTTCAGTTTTAGCTTCTAGACCTTTTATCTCATTCTACTATTTTAGTCCCTCGGTTTTCCAGTGTTTCCTCCTGGGGGTCTGCCACACCGGGAGCTGTTTTTGGCCCACTGATTGGGGCGCTGTCCCATGGATGGCTCCGGCCCTGGTGGCTAGTGAGCTCTACACCTTGGTGTGGAGCCACCTGTCTGCCTGGGCTGGGGTGGTCCCTGGGGTGGCGCCCCTTTCAGCCACGGGCCATGGCCCCTCCCGGTGTGCGCAGCCCCCAAAGGTAGCTTTTTCCTCACCTCAGATCTTGGTGCCCAGCCATGTCTCCTCATCAACAGCCTGTCTATGTGTGTGTGTGTGTGTGTGCGTGTGTGTGTGTGTGCGCGTGTGTGTGTGTGTGCGTGTATGTTTGTGTGTGCCGGTATGTATGTCTATGTATGTGCGTGGGTGTTACCGTGTTCAGTGGGTATATTTGTGGGGGTGGGAGGTTTGGGGTTTTAATGGTATTCCTTTGTCTTTGTTTGTTTTGTTTTTTTGGTCTTCCCTTTTGTTTTTATCCTCTGTGAGGCACTTTGTGTTGCAGAAGCATGAAAAGTGCCATACAAATAAAATAAAGTTGAAGTTGAAGTTAATTTGAGGCTGTAGAAAATAGAAAATAGACACATTCTTACCATCCAGAAAGTAAAAGCTGCTCACAGCAACTCATTTTCTGTTGACTAAATCACTGAATAAACTAACCCCCAAGCAAAAAGCATATTTAAGACAATCTTTTACAATTACAGCAATCATAATAATTTGATTTTATTTCCTTAAATTTCATTTAAATCATGTTTAAACCCAGCAGAAAGCAAAGCAGTGGAATGTGACACTGCTCTGTTTATCTACAGCAGCCAATTAACTTCATGCACCCACCCCCCACTATCACACATATATGAATGAATACACCAACACACCGACACAAAGACACACACTGACACCATAAAGCTGTAGTGTTATCTGTGATATGCAATTAGGGGAATGTTTACCATTGTGCTGATGGCAGCAGTAATGACTGGTGTATTAATATATTAGTATGCACAGGCTGTCTGTGATTGGCTCTACCTTGCATTGTAAAACAGAGAGGATAAAGTGTCAGCTGCAGTTATTTTTCTCTCTGTCTTTGTTTCTCTCTTTCCTCTTGCCAGTCGAATAACATAATTCAACCTTCTTTCCCACTTTTATTTTCATCCCATTTATCTTTTTCTCTCATTTTTTGTTTTTAGTTTTGTTTATTCTCTTTTTAATACTTTCTTTGTCTGTTTTTCTCATCTTGATTTAAGCTTTCAATCCCAACAACTGCCTCAGAAGAACCAAGAATTACTCAGCATTTCCAAAAGCTCATAAATGTGTCTTTTACACTTTACTTTTTTTTATGTTTCGTGTTGTGTTTGTATTTATAAATATCAATATTAATATTATCATCAGGTGAGAGTTTTATTTATGCAATATTTGCTTCAGAGTCAACCTTTTTACTCGTCCTTCTTCCTCCCTTTGCTCCCTCACTCTTCCCAGTTCGATGACTCATCTAATGTGTCTAACTCCAGCTTTTAGCCATGCCACTGGCCTCAAAATTGCACACAAAGCTTGGACCACATGGTGCACTGTAGCCGGTTGTCCCCCTGAAACCAGAAAGAGCTGCTGCCATGGATAGAGGAAGACGGGGGTGCAATAGGTGAGGAAAAGAGGGGCTCGGTAACTCAAAGTCCCAACAAGAGAAGAAAATGAGAAATACATAAGCATTAAGAACTTCAGATATGGTCCCTGTGGTCTCCTCTTTGAAGCACATCAGGGATCACTCTGAGGCCCACACCTTTTTCAATTCCTCCTTTCTCTCATACACACACTGGCACACAAATTCCATTTCTCTCCCCTCTTCAGTGAGTCATCGGTGATGTGTCACAGCCCGATCGATATTGGGTGTCTCTTCCACAGAAGAGCCAAGAAACTCTTTAGAAAGGAGGAGCAAGTCAGGCAATGGAAACGTCGTCTATCTTGACTGCTAATATTAGCATCGACTCATTTCTCTGGGGGGCCAACCTTAGATAAGTGAAAGTAAAAATCTGAGTATTGGCACTCTTGCAATCTATCTTGGAAATGTCAACCCTTCAGGAGCCAAGAAACGAATGTTGCCTCAGAACTCTTAATAACAGAATCCTGACGTAAATCAAGAGGTTTTGAAAGAGGTTTATGAGCACAGGTGGGAGAATTTTTCCAGGTACTTCACTTTACAACAAGCCCTCCAAACAAAATGAAAACATGGGTTTGTTTGTTGAAATCCAATTTACTCTACGGATTATTTTCTGGTGCCAGGATCAAGATGACAATTTAAATATGAAGTGCCCTTCAAAAAATTGGCAGGAGCATGTTTGTAAGTTCCCGAACAAAGTTCCAACAATGCTTACAAGCAAGAGGAACTGCTTTGTGTTTTGGTCATTATTTAATTAGTCAGCAGTAATTTTGCAGCATGTCTACTTGTTAAACATACATAGGTCAAACTGAAAGGAAAACATGGATTAGTTCATCACATGGGAAAAGAAACTAAAGTGAGGAACCACTTTCAATCTTTGGTGAGGGAGGAGGAGTCAAACACCAGGTTACCTGGGGAGAGTCACAGGAGTGTGAGAAGGATTGAGTTATTGGAACCATACAGACTTAAATGTGCAAAGTCAGCTTTTTGAAGTCAGATATTTGTAGCTTCCAGAGGGTGAGTTCCCAGCTTCTGGATCAAATTGTCGAGTCCTGTGGAAGAAACTATATTACATAAAGCTTGGTTTTGATGATTATTCTCCATTTGTTGTTCCATTCTGGTGGATGTAGACTTACTTAAAGGGGGAATAGTGTTTTTTAATGCTTTATACTGTCTGTTTTAGTTGCTGTCTCTTTAAAGCGTCCTGATTAACAAATCTCCTTCCCTCTGAATGGCCAGCCTTCAGGAGGCGTGTCGGGGCAGAGCTATAGGCAGACCTTGATATTTGAGGCCCTTGCTTTCAAGATGTCATGAACTAGTTACAAGATCCCAATGCCATGACTTCATCATTTTAGCAAGTATCTTGAAGATCTTGTGTATTTTATTTGCCATTCTGAGCAGTTCAATTCAAGGGCTTCTACAACAAATGAATATGTAGCAGCTTAAAATTGTTACTTAATATGCTTATTGGAAACACGGGAAAGCATAGCTCTTTGGTGTAATAAGGAATATCTTAATCCACTTCTTCTTGGTCTTTTGAGCTACATGTCACTATTTCAGCACTATCTTTGAGTACTTTTGGGAAATAGAATTATTTTCTATTGAGATGTTGACCGCAGAATTTATCATCTTGCCCTTTCTCGGCTTTGACACAACATCTACCCTTTCCCTTAAAATGTATCTCCCATGAACCCTCTCAGGTTGCTTACGTTTTTCAAGAATGAGTCAAAAATAAAGTCTAAAGTATTTAATGCATGAAGCAAAACAAAACAATAGACTCAAACTTTTCAAAGACACTAGTGGTCATACCTTGGTTTTACATTTGTTTATCACCTTATTTGAATATTTTTCCTCAAAGTACAAAGTCAAAACACGTTCTTGAGTCCTTGTGAAAACTTTTCCACAAGTTTATCTGTTGGGCTGAAACACGTCTCTGCTTCATGTTTGTCCTTGCCAGTTTTCTTTTTTTTATTCTTAATATGTGTTTCCCAAAGTTCAGACTGATTCTCCTTTTAAACAATCATAGAAAACAGTCAGGAAATAAGTTTTTGTCTTTTGTGTGTTATTTGTGCAGCTTTTCGATCAGTGTGACTAAATTTCAGTTCCAGTATTAAAGGAATTAATAAGTGCTTGTTATGGTTTGTTTATAGCATTCTAGTTAATTTGAAATTTAAATAGCACAAGTGCAATAGTGTGTGACATGTAATGAAAAAGTGCTGTTTCCTTTCTTTCTTTCTTTCTTATACAGAACCCTTGACTTGGGTTTACCCACAGCTCTATTTCCTGAATAAAGCATGATCTGTTCTTTTACTCATTTCCACTGGGTGAAGGTTTTACAAATCATTTCAAAAAATCCTTTCAAGGCTGGGAAATCACTGTTTTTATTCCACCTCTCCGGTTGTTTTGTTGAGCAGAGTTATTATTGATTCATATTTTTTTGTTTTCATTTTTCTAATCTTTTTGATATTTTAACACTAAAAAGGATGAAGGATGTTGAAACCATAGTTCACCTTTTTTTCTCAAAACACTCTTTTTCAGCCCATGAGTAACCTTCAACTGAGTTCATTGAATTTTGTAGCCAGTAAACGAAACCAAGTCTTATCATTACAAAGACTAATAAGATATTCATTAAAATCCCAAACTATTATCACTTGCAAATTTCATCTACCATTGTAAACCTATCAACAAAATAAGGGCTATATTTTATAGAGACCCATGTAAACAGAAAATGCCTGATCTTTTTTTCCCACACTTTTTGTTGCTGCAAGTTCCAAGATACTTAAAAAAAACACAGTAACTTACACCTATAATCCCATAAAACAATGTCTTCTCCATCAGATCAGAATTTTATTCTCAACTCGAAAAAATCCCAATTTATTATCCAGGGTCTAAAAAAATCACATAACCCTTGCAGAAAATGGCAATCACTGTACCGTCCATGTTTTCCACCAACGAACTCTTGGCATTACCTTGTTATGTTGTCACAAACATTGCCTGCAGCTGTGGGAAACCAAATCAGACCCAGTCCAATCAGTTTCTCACTCTGAACACATCCAGTCAGGCTCCTCTGAGTCCCGTGCAGTGACCTTAACTGGATCAGCTCTCACATTCATACAGGAAAAGTGTTTGACGTGCGAGTCTGGGAGGCACAGTGTGAGAAACGGTGTAAAAGCATGTTGAAGGTAAAAGAGTGAAAGACTAGGACTGAGCAGAGAGCATGAAAAGAGTGAAATAAATTCATAGATGTGGTTTCCCTCACATGCCTCTGATGTGACTTTTCATCAATAGACCTTTTCAGTGTAAGATGAGATTTTGCATCCTCATCATCATCACCGTTATGGTGTTTTTATCATTCAAAGAGTCTTCTGTGTGTCACATGATGCGGCAGAACATGTCATTTGAGATGGATGCCATACCTCACTGTAATTTAACTCTTTCTGCACTGTCTGTCCTCTGGCTGCTTTCTATCTTCATCTTACTGCTCAACAAAGCATTTAATGCACACACACATAGGCACACACACACACACACACACACACACACACACACACACACACACAGACACATACGCACACACACACACACACACAGATTCCTGCAGTGCTTGCTGATTGAGCCTCATGTCATTGATCTATTCTTGTGATTGATTACAGTCTGCTGCTCCACAGTTTCAGACACTTTTTACCTTCAAGTGAGCACTCAGTTTGCGCACTATGTCAGGGGTAATGTATAGTGAGCAGGTGGTTAGGTAAATTAGAATTTCATAAGGGACTTCTAGCATCAGTTTAAGTTAAGTAATGCAATCAGCAACTTGGAGATGCACTCACCAGCTGTGCTGCTGTTTCTGGTTTACAGGATGTCGCTCCATTCTTCCATAGTTAATAAATTAACTATATGTAAAGTGAAAGTTTTGGTATTGTAATCTCTTGAAAGGAAATCATTGTATCTTACAAAGTATAAAATGAGTTGTAACGCTGTTTTAAAGATGCTACAAGAAGGATCTGTTTTGATTGGACTGCCTCGCCACCCTCTAGCCCAGAGTCTCTTGCACACTGTCATTCATACAACAAATGAACATTGTTGCAGCCAGCAATATGTAGTGCTATTGACAGCCCAGCGCTCCAACGTATTTGCCTATGACCTGTAGGTTAACATGACAGCTCATAATCACAGTCAGTTTGTATGTGGTTTAGAAGCTGTCTGTATTTAGCACACTCAGCCACACAAAGCACTTAGACATGTTGGTAATGTGTTACGTTAGTGAATCCTGGTTAGCTATGTCCTGCCAGCATCTACCAAGCAGAGCTAACATAACCTCAATCTTCATTTTATTGGCTGACAAGTTTTTACAGAGCACTACAGTATAACTGCTGCATGTGAGTTGGAATGGACATTATTACAAACAGTTTAGCCCCTATGTTAGCCTTTAGCTCGTGTCTTCGCCTTTAGCTCATGCACTGTCACTCTCCCGTTTAGATTCCTTCTGCTCTTCGTTCATTTTTCTGTCTGACAGTTAGGCTTCAGTGTCCACCATTTCAACAGAATTAATCACAGAAATCGTCCTCAGCAGAGATAAACACAGATCTATCTTATAATTTCTAAACCTCATCTGCCAGCTTTATCGCACAGAGTTAGACAAGCTGTGAATCAATTTGGTCCTGCTCAACCCGATCGGGAAGCTGAGAAGTAGCATTTCAAATAACTCATAACAAGTAATATTGGTGCTGATAATCTCATTTTAAAGTGTGGATTAAGATTAGGCATATATCTAAAAGGGAGGCTTTTGCAAGATTACTTAGAAACTCCTCACAGCCTCTTTATTAAGGAGAGTTTAAGAAGCAAAATAGCGCAGAAAATTTGAGACAAAGAAATGAAGCAGCTATCTTTTTACAAACTGCTGTCGCTGTGTGTGGCTGAAGGCCGAAAAACAAAGACCAGAGAGCTCAACCCCAGCAGGATGGATCACATAACAGACTCATCTCAAGCAGAGAGAGATAAAATGCCATTTCTTCCTGTTTATAGTAAAACAGAGACAAGGAAATGTTGATATAGGAGAAGGACGAACAGTTTGCTTTAGATTCCTGATAAAACATGACCGCCTTCCTGTGTGTACAAATAATACTGAGGCTTGGAGGAGGAGAGAGCTTTCTGGTCCAACTTTTACTGATGTGAGGACGTATCTGTGGCTTCTTAGGGTTCTGTATAAGCATTCAGTGCAAGGTGTAGTTTGGGGGTATTAATCCACATGTTTGATATAAAAAAAAAGGTCTTTCTTAAGGTTGGAAAACAAATCAATGTAAAGCTCCTGCTAAAGATCTGAGGCAAAGAGTGCTGCATCATGGACATGCAAAACCAGGATCCTCCATCTATAAGGCCAAAGCGTCAATCAATATTGACCTTTCAGCCTTTTTCCACCGCAGTTAATCCCTGACTCCAGGCCACCCAGGACCTCACTCATGTGAACTCATCAAACAACTCCCTGTCACACCACCTCTCTCTCCCCTTTTCTGTCTCTCATTTCATGTCTCCTTCATCCTCTCATCTCTGTGATTGATGTTCGACTCAAACCCCAAGTCTCACCAGGACTCTTCTCCATCCACCACTTCTCTCCTTTAGCTTCTCCATTTCAGGGCTGAACCTCTTTTTTAATCGCATGAAAACAGCAAAAAAGGCTTTTTTTATGTTCACTCCTGCATTTCATCTGCCCGTCTCCGACTCACAGAGTTCAGCTGTTTGTTTACGAGGGTTTCCCCTGACATAAATGCCGGGCAGATGAAAAATTCATGTAAACGTTCCTGTGAAACTGAGGGTCGAACGCAGGATAATTCATTCAGCTTTCTGAGTTCATTCATTACATTCACAGAATGAAAGAAGTGTTGAATATCCCTGATAATATGGACAGTAATGCCATGATATGTCTGCGTCAGGAGTCACATGACTAAAGACTTCCTGTGCTTCTGTTCCCAATGACAGGTTGTTCCTCGTTAATGTGTCTTTTTTTTACCTCTAAAAACCTCTAACCTGTTGACTCCAGGTGCTCCTCCTCATTATGACAGTTTGTTGTTGTAAAGTGGTGTATGATCTGGTATCTCCACAGATAATTTTATTCTGAAAAGTCAAACCTTTTTTTAAATGTAATTTCAGGGCCTGGCTTTCTGATTCACTCGACCTACTCTTTGCAACTTGTAGTTGTTCTGACATCAGGCATACAGCTTATTCGAAGTTTAGCACATCAGCACCAGGTGTCTCCAACCTGTTGGATTAGAAACACATGGAGGGGGGATGAGACTTGGACTGTGCTGTCTGACACTGCAGTTGGGACAAGTGGGGAGTGATAATGCTGTTTAAAAATCGCTTTCAGTGCTCCACATTAATCAGACAGATTCAAATAGCCATGGCAGAGATTAACTGTTGTTATGGTTTAAATAGTGACCAGTGATAGAATATTCAAATGATGGTGAAATTTTGACATTTTGATTAAAATCAAAGCTAAGATGCATTCCTGAGGCCCTCTGCTGTTAACAGCTGTTGTAAACTCGATATCCACTGATACATTCAGCTGAAAACCACCAGTTTACATGGTTATTTCTTAAACTGCAACAGGAGATGACAGAGACACATTCTTGCCATCAGGCTCAAGGAAGACCATTCTCAAGCAGTGAACCAGCTGTATCTGACATGTTTTTGTTAAGCAGGTAAATGAAAAAAAAAAAAACACACACACACACAGGGTATTCCAGCCCAGTATCTACTGGAGGGCCAGGCTGGGTCCAGGCTAGTGGCGGCTGTTTCTCAGTAAAGGAGGGGAAGCTAATTTTTTTTCCGGCCTACATCATAAATTTGTTTATGTATTTAAACATAAATTCTACCCTCCGTTCCTTTTCAAGAAAATGATCTGTGACCCTGTCATACCAACCAGGTGTTTTTTACTAGGGATTTTACCAGTGCCCTCTCAATGGCCAGCAGAGCTAGACTGCTTAAACGGCCTTGGCCCATTGTGTTGCAGGTGTAAGACTTGAGCCGCTTTATACAGGTGGAGTTCCTCTCTACAGAAGATGCTCCAGTGGAGGGTTATACTTCAAGATCGCTGACTGGCTCATTTCACTGTCAATCAATAAGAGATTCGGCCTCAGACAGATCATCCAATCATCATGCAGAAGCCCAGCGTCCAGGCCTGCTCACTGCCTCATAGACCCCCAGAGATGCTGAGCGTCTGATGGGCGGCGCAAAGGCCAGCGTTTATCTAATGAGCGTCCAGTTTCCACAGTGGA
The DNA here is from genome assembly GCF_033239565.1 of Halichoeres trimaculatus. Taxonomy (NCBI): domain Eukaryota; kingdom Metazoa; phylum Chordata; class Actinopteri; order Labriformes; family Labridae; genus Halichoeres; species Halichoeres trimaculatus. The sequence continues at coordinate 24,033,877 of NW_027437188.1, forward strand.
AAAACCCACTCTAGGCTTCCCCGCTGAAGTCAGAAGACGCTCAGTGTCCAACTGTGTGAAAGTGCTGAGACGCTGAAGGCATAAATGAGAAGAAGGTCGAGCCAGTTACCTGTGATAGGTAGCTGATTCTGAACAAACGATATTCTAGCGCATATTTTGTCAATGAAATGTACACACAGCAGTACATATCACCACTTTGTTTTGGGGCCATTTTAGGGAAAGCTGAGCTTCCCTTACATTCTTAAAGCAATCGCCACTGGTCTAGACCCACCCTCTTCTTGCCTATACCCAGCCAATCAAGCTGCTTTTCTCATTACACATAGTGGGTGAGTTCATGCGAAGGGGAATCAATAGGCTTACCATATGTATGGGTGTATGCACTGTTTATGAAGTTAATTGTGTGGTCCATCCACTGTTAACACGTCTTGCTGCATTTTTGTTTCTGGCTCAGACCTTGGGAAAATAACAACCTCGGAGCAGGGGTTTGGGGGTCAAATCCCTCAGAATTAAATTTACAGCCTAAATTTAACCCTAAGATGTCTACTGTTGAAACACACACCTTGGGAAAGTCCATGAAGGAAAACACATCAAGAGTATTCAATAAAAGAAACAACTCTGATATTCCTCTCCAAAGTGAAAATGACTCAATTATATATTCAATTACTTTTATATTGATAGTTGATTGCTTGCCTCAACACTGGTCATGATTAAAAACCTCTGTTAGTTTGTAAAATGTCATGCTGTGTATCAAAGCTATCTTAATCTCAACGCGTTTCGTACTACAAACAAATTCCTCAGTGAGGTGCCAGTGAGTGATCCTTGAGTCTGTGTTTTTTATCATTATTTGCTCATTTAAACTGTTTAAAAGATATAATGAACAGCCACACTCAAATTCACATTTCTAAAAAAGAAGATATCATCTTAAATGTGTTTTGATTGTTGCTTTATATCTTTCCATGTCTGAGTTATTTGGGATTTTACGTAAACGTGTGATCTCTATCGTTCTTGATGAGTGTGACGCTCTGATAATTAGCGGTGTCCCCCTCTCCTACATCTCATTAATGTACTCAGGCTTCCCTATGATGAACTATCGTGTGTGAGGTCTTTGGTTTTGTCATCTGCCCTCCTGCTCGTTACTTTCTTCCCTTTATCGGGGCTAATAATAATGACATCCAATTAGCACTTTGTAATAACCCCATCACCCTGAGACTCCGATGCTGATTGGCTCATCACAGATGTGCATGTGTGATGAGATTGTGCAATCCAACACTGATGTGGAATCTCTTCACACATTTGTCGTTCTTGTTAGCATCCCATTTACTCCCTCCTTCAGCAGATTTAAAGACAAGTTTAGTGCCCTACTCTACAAATTGTACCTCAAAAAAGCACTCCAAAATAAAGCCATTCTGCCTCCACAGGCACTGCAGTTTACTTATGTACACACACGTACTCAACACACACTCATATGCGTTTGCCAATTGATCATTACCAACTGTTCTTCCCATCAGGCCCTGGCAGAGCAGCCGTCTCTCTCTGATGCAGTGAACCAGGCGTTCCCACTGAAGTATCACAAACTCACACACACAACAAACCTGGTCATGGAGTTGATTGTGCACATTTGTTTGTGTGCGTTTGCATGTGCACACACCCTCTCACCTCCTCCCGACATCAATCATTGTCCGCCCTCTAATGAGGACGAAAGAACAGACTCATTAAAGCACCTCATTCTCCCTCCGTCAATAGATCCGGGGAATGAAGGAATAGGTTTTAGAGAAGGAGGAAAAACTGTGAGATAGTGGTAATGAAAAAGAGACAAAACAAAAAACAGATTAACATATGGAGAAGGAAAATATGTGACAGAGATGGAGAGAAGCAGAGGGGATGTGACGGAGTTACAGAGGTGGAGCTGATAGACACAGGCAAGAAGAGCTGGAGCAAGAGACAGAGAGACAGACGGAAAGAGTGAGGGAGGGACGGAGGGAGGATTCCTGGAAGGAGAAGCAGAGCCAGTGGGAGTGTACGAGGATGATAGTTTCATTTGTGCATGCCTCCTGTGTCGCAAATGGGAGATATCGCCCAGATTTCCTCTTTTCATGTGCCGTGTGGTTCTGATGAGGAGCCAATGTGTCTGCCTGGAAAACACTCAAAAGACCCATATTTGCTCTTTCTCTCTTCTTTTCTCTCTCTGTAGTTTTCTCTTCCCCTCCCTTTTTCTCAGGAAAGTCAGGGGCTTATCAAAGATGGAGGTGCAAGGGTTTTGTCTGGTCCGATCAACAAACTTGAATCCAATCACTGACCCTTTTTTTAAGCACACTGTATGATTCAAACTTTCCTTAAAAATAACAATAGAGGGTATGTGTGTGTTCACATCACTTCCCTCTCTGGGACATACCCACTTCAGTCAGACTGAGCGGCAAAACAAACCTCACTTAGCATTGCAGAGTGTGGCAGTAAACACGGTGAGACCGGGAAAAATGTGGAATATGACATGAAATTAAAGATGGTTGGACTTGGCATCGATTTGTTAAAGCTACCAAAAAAACAGGGGTCCATAAACATCGGCATGTGGCCAGAATTCATATCCTGACATTTATTTGTACCTGATTTCAACGCCAGGAGAACACACAATGTAAAGCCTGAAAGCATGCGAAGCCTCTATATGATTCAATTTACAGTATACAGTGTATTTACCCAACTGAAGGCACGTATTTCATTTATTTGTACTTTTGGTATTTAACATAGACTGTATAATTGACAGATGTGTAGTATATGCAACAGTATTTAAGAATAGTGAGTATCAAATACTTTATACAACACAGCAGGGAGTTCCCCCTTACTTGGAAAACTGGGTTAGCCTCAGTTTAAGCTAGTTTAAAAATCATGTTGAGCACAAGGTTCATAATCACAAAAAGACAAAAAATAAAGAATATAGATAAATGAAAAATGCTGAAATTAAGAGATTTTGTAATATTACGCGATAATTTAACCTAAAAATGCAGCATAAATTAACGTTAACTGACACACAATGGGAACCGCAAATCCAGCTTTCGTTGCCTGGATTGTTTCTGAAAATTGCAGCGATTCATCAGTTTCTCTTCTCTTTGATAGCTCTGAATGCTTTTCAAAAATATTTGTTCAATCAATCGCCAACAGCTCTCCCCCATTTTTTGATTTTGTTTTAGAGTTTAGACAGAACCCAACACTGCCACTCATCTACCTCTTTCTGCCACTCAGTGAGCGTAACCACAGTGATTTCCACTTGCTGTGACATCACGTGCATACCCTCTATATCAGTGGTTCTCAGACAGGGGTACATGTACCCCTTATGGTACGCGAGGGCACTCCAGGGGGTACGCAAGATTCAAAAATGTATATCCAAAAAAAAAAAACAAGCAGGATTCTGTAAACACCATTTATTCAATCAATGTTTGAATCCAATATAAGTTTAAGTTCATTAACTAAATACAGTATTAAATCCAATAGACACTAATAGTATAGCGCTTTGTTTTATGCCTTTTTTCCAACCAAAACTGCTTTCTACTTGTTTGGGGGTACTTAGCAGGAAAAAAATAAAAAAAATAAAAATAAAAATTTCAAAGAGGGTACATCACTGGGAAATGTTTGAGAACCACTGCTTTATATGTTAGCAATAATGTTTACTTCCTGTTATCTCTGAAATGTTTTTGTCTTTCATGTAACCCCTCTCAGACCTCTTAATGACTTGCATTTGGAGTGCTGCTGTTCTATGTGTGACATTGCTGCAGTGTGTGTTTGTGTGCATGCAATAAGAGTGTATAAGAGTTGTATACACACTGATCTGGATGGATGGCACCGGGCCCAATGCCCTGTGGAAGACAGAAACACTGTGCTAGAGGATTAACCGCTGTTTAAGCCCTTATGTCTGGTGCTGCTGCACTCTGAACGCTTAACGTGTGCATGATTGTGAGTGTGAGTGTGTGTGCATGTGTGTGTCTGTGTGTGTGAGACTGGATGATTGTGTGTGCATGTGCGAGTTTGAGCTTGCATTCCAACGATTCTGTGCAGCAATGTCTGCTGCTAGCAGATTAGCACAGAGAGTGAAACAATGGTCGAGCTCTGAGACAAGGGAGGCAGGGGAGAAATGAGACGAAAGAGAGTGAAGGAGGATTGTGAAGATGATGAAGGAGGAAGGGGAAGTATTGATGGGTATTGGGAAATGACTACATGAGCAGAAGAAGGACATTATAAAAGAGAAATGAAAAGACGGTAGCTCTCAGCACTGAGTAAACAAGGTTAGGGAAGGTTTGATGAGATTTGAAAATAGAATAAGGAGACCCAGAGATATTCCTGAGGAAAGCAAGCTGAGCTCTAGATAAAAGTTGAGGGAGCAGTGTGTGTGAGAGGGAGATGGATGGACTGATGAAAGCATAAAAGGCTGCAGATTTTCCCTCACTTATCTATGAGGCTGCAGTTAAAGTGCCCAGGGCTCCCCTCCTTCTCCTGTATCAGGATCCTGATAATTCTTTGGGATGCAACATGCTCCTCGCATGCCTGCATGTGCACAGATGTCAGCTTACACATTCATAAATTCACAGCGTGAAACTGTACATGTGTGATAGATTTGTCTGTACACCCATGGCACACACAAACACAAACAAACACGCACACACATCCTCACCTCTCGTTGCCACCATCCATCAGGCTCCATCCCCAAGTGTGTCCTGTTCTCGCCCCCAGCCAGCAGGTGTCACATCGGGAGGAGAGCTGGCCTGCGCTGAGGTGTTGGCAGTGGACCAGGCTCTGTCCCCATATCAACACACACACACACACACACACACACACACACACACACACACACACACACACACACACACACACACACACACACACACACACACACACACACACAAACACACACACTGTTTCCACACAAATTTATACCCCATACTGTACACACACACAAAGAGAGAAGGTGACACACACACACACACAGCTGCTGGCATCTCTCGGTTTTCTGACAGGCTGACAGAGGGCTGCTGGCTTTACACCCACACAACTGTGCAACCCACTGGCCTTCAGCTCCATCAATCTCTGTAGCATAAAACATAAGCACACACACACACACACACACACACACACACACACACACACACACACACACACACACACACACACACACACACACACACACACACACTGTGGCACACAGTAAGTTTGCAGAGGAGAGAAGGGAAACAAAAAAATAAGATAAGGAAAGGAAGATAAGAAAGGAAGTGGTGAAAAAATTCTGATCAGAAATTAGTGAAAAAGAAAGAAAACAGTGAATGAAAAGAAGGTGAGAATAAAGGAAACGATTAGATGAAGACCAAAAACTGAGAAATGGTAGATGAGAAAAGATGGAAGTTAGAGGTTAGAGCTAGACAGAAGAACAACGAAGAGAAGAGAAAAAGGGTCATAGAAAAATAGAAAAGAAGAAGGGTAAAGACATAAGAAAAACAAGACAGAGAGTGGAAGAGAGTGGAAGAGAAGAGAAGAGAAGAGAAGAGAAGAGAAGAGAAGAGAAGAGAAGAGAAGAGAAGAGAAGAGAAGAGAAGAGAAGAGAAGAGAAGAGAAGAGAAGAGAAGAGAAGAGAAGAGAAGAGAAGAAAAAAAAGGGTCATAGAAAAGTAGAAAAGAAGGAGGGTAGAGACATAAGAAAAAAAAGACGAAGAGAGTCGAAGAGTATCGAAGAGTCGAGTCGAAGAGAGTCGAGTCGAAGAGAGTCGAGTCGAAGAGAGTCGAGTCGAAGAGAGTCGAGTCGAAGAGAGTCGAGTGGAAGAGATTTGAGTCGAAGAGAAGAGAAGAGAAGAGAAGAGAAGAGAAGAGAAGAGAAGAGAAGAGAAGAGAAGAGAAGAGAAGAGAAGAGAAGAGAAGAGAAGAGAAGAGTGAAGGGTCGAAGAGAAGAAAAGAAAAGAAGAGAAGTAAAGAAAAAAGGGTCGAAGAGAAGAGAATAGAAGAGAAGAGAAAAGAAGAGAAGAGAATAGAAGAGAAGAAAAGAGAGAAAAGAAAGGGGAAGAAAAGAGTGGATGAGAGTGGAAAAATAGGGGAGTAAAGCAGTGAAGAAAAAGCAAAGAAAAATGTAAGATAAGGGTGGGGGAGGTAGAATGAAAACTTATCAGAAATGAGTAAAAGGTAAGGGAAGGGGGGAGAGAAGGGTAAAAAGAAATAGAGGACAAGAAAATTGAAAATGGTCAAAGAAAAGGGAGTAAAAGGTTGAGTTATAAAGGGAAAGCAGAGAGGAAAAAAGAAGAAGAGAGAAAATGTAGTAGAAAAATAGAGGAGATTGAGGGGAAAGAAGCGAAAAAGAGTAGAGGAGACTGGAGAAAAAAGAGAAAAGAAAAGAGAGGGAAAAGGACAGAAAAAGGTAGGAGGGATTTAGAAGAGAGAAATGGGTAAGAGGAAGAGAAAAGAAGTGATCAAGAGGAAAAAGAGAAGAAGAGATGTGGAGGAAAGGGTAGGAGATATGTAGAATGGAAAAGGGGGAAATTACTTGAAAATAAAAAAGTGTTCAAGAAGTAAATTGAGAAAAAAGGGAAAGAAGTTGTTTCCTCTGTGTTAAAAAACAGACAATCAAATATCACCAAGAGATCTGCTGTCTAATTCATCAATGCCATAAAGATTTTTTCATTTAACTGACAAAATAAGAAATGAGATCCAACTGGTATCACAGCATGTATTTAAATAAAAAACATGCTAAAGCAATTCAACTCTTGATATTCTCTTAACACCTGAACAGCTATTAAATGAACACAACACTACACTTAGTCGACTATTTCCTCTGATTTCAGTGTTTTCCCTCCAGATTTACAGAGAGGGTTCTTTTTTTTGTTGGGTCCCTGAAGTACAAGAGGAGGTGGGCTGCTCAGACTCAGTTCTTCTGAAACTAAGAAAATATGGGAGAGTGTTTTCTTGATGACACTGTGATTCTAAACGCAAAGCAAAGAGCAAGCAGTAAATCCCTATGAGTGCTTAGCATCTGTCCTGGACTCATATAGTGCAGAGTAAGGAGACAGCATCCACAGACACTGGTTGGAGCACAAAAAAAGTACAAACCCTAGCAGAAAGCAGCTAATGAGAAGCTGACGGCTGCTATCAGCAGAAAGGAAAAAGACCTGCAGTTATTTGTTTGATTTGTTTGGTCGGGTCATTAGCATAGAGTCGTAAGTGTTTATGAGGAGCTGCGCTGCAGCTGAGTTTTATCTCAGAGGCTAAAGGTCCAGTGTTGAGTTGGCTACGCTGTAAATGCAGATTGTAGATAAACATCAGTGATGATTCCGGCGCCTTTCGGCCACATTACATCCTCTCTTTCAGCTGCACTCGTAAGCTGATCTCGTGCCTTGTTAGAAAACCTTTTAAAACCCAGACTGTTGCACACATAGTAATGAAATGTGGGAAGACTGCACTAAAGGGACTAGCTTACATACAGGTTTTATTTTTAGACAATGCTGCACGATGTTCAACCTCTGCTTTAATAAGCTTTCATCAAACAAGTAAATCCCCTTTATCCTCCTGTATGTGATATACAGTATGTATGTACACTATAAAATCTGCTGTATATCCAAGAGGCAGGATATTTTTAGTTTCACATGGTCGATATTCCCTGTCCCAGCTTGCTAACAGTCTCATTCTAACCCCCACACATACACACATAAATGACAGGTGTCCAACCTTGGCATTTCTTCTTGTAGCGTCAGAACCAGGTTAGCTGCTCTCTCATTATGTGCCATTACTGTTTGGCTGTTTAAAGGGGAATCTGGCAGCCAAGCAGAGCTCAGGGAAAAGCCAGGAAGTGGCAGCTGTCAGAAGTCAGCCAGGAGCCCATGAAAAAGGAAATCCTGCCTCATTTAGAGCCGAAAATGTGACGGCTAGGCTATTTCTGCCCTTTGTGATGGTCAGTTCTGTCTGTTTATTCTGGAGCTTTGTTGTTGGTGGTGAAACTCTTGGCTGGAGAACAGTCAATAAGCCTCTTCATGCGGCGTATTTGATGGTGTGACTGTGAGCAGCTGGCAGGACGATAGAGCAGAAGGAGAGGGCTGCTGCTGATTGTTTAACTGGAATAAAAAGACAATTGAATCCTGCCTTGAAGTGCATGAAATATAACATTTATGCTTTAAAACACCTGCATCCTTGATGAGTATTGCTTTTGCAGCAATCAACATAATTTTATGAGCGTATAAAAACATATTGTGTGCTCAGTCATTTGATGTTCTGCAAAGAAAAGCACAGAGAGGACAAAAAGGTGGAGAAGTGGGAGGAAGCCATAAAGAAGAAGCATTGTTTGTTTCAAGAAGTGACAGGAGTTGGAGGTGTGTTCAGGTGAGCCGGATCCTGGATGAAAAGGCAAATGGAGGATGAAAGACAACTGTGGCAAAATCCCTGACAGCTTAAATTGTTTGTGTAATTGCTGCCCTGAAGAAAGTAGCTCATGGTGTGCAAGTACTTCGGAGGGAGTCACACATCCAAAGATAAAGAAGGGTGACAAACAGAGGATTTAGTTTCAAGCAAGACTTTTGTGTAGGACTTATCAAGTACATTCAGTTTCACATTAACTACATACCGTTGTTATTTTTCTGCTCCAGGGGAAAGCTTGACTTAACATAATGTGTGAATCCACACTTTCCCACTCTCAGGAAAGGTCAGCAGCAAATCTTAAGCTTTTGGGTGGAGTAGTGTCCAAAATTGCAAACTAGGCGCAGACCTCTGCCAAGCATATTCTGATTGCCATGCAACACTTTAGTCCTACTTTAATGTTATACTCCCTTTCAGCGGACTGTCTATAATTTGGTGTTCGTTGCAGGTTTGTACGATAATTTGTTACCTGACAGTGTTAAAAATGATGATGACCCAGTACATATTTCATATTCCGGATCTTAGTTTCCAGATTATTAGAAGGATCTGGATCCTACTTTTACATCTGTCAGAAATTATGGTGACCACGTCTCGTATTGTTTTGCAAAGCAATCCAACCACTTATCGTGGAGTTATATACACGTATGGTGAAAACAGCCCTATCTCACAATAATAAAGAATCCTTTAAAAAAGTCCTGGATCCAGATGGTGATCTGGATCACCTCCAAAATTTAATCACTTCTTCCTTATCCCATTTTGAACATTTCCTGAAAATTTCATCAAATTTCATACTTTTTGAGTTATGTTGTTCACAGACAAACGGAAAGCCAAACTGTCCCAAAAACATAACCTCCTTAGTAGAGGTAATAAAAGATGGCTAACAAGCTCCAAACTAGCAATCATCTTACCTGAATGTATGGGTGGGGGGGGGGCTGCCCCATTGACTTACTGTATGATGTAAAAAAAAAACAAAAAAAAAATGTTTTTTAGTCCAGAAATCCAAAACTTATTTCCTAACACTATTTTTTAAAGATCTACACAATGAGCACACCATTCTAAAACATAAACACAAAGACTTAGGGCTTGTGTCCACTGACCACTTTTATTCATTAATTTATTTGCACTTGTAGCACTACAACAATTTCAGTGCACTGTGCTTCTGGCTATTACTGTTGGCAGCCACAACTCACACATATTGCATGCACATCTCGGTCCAGTCAGCGCCTCACACTAAGCCATACTCTAGTCAACCATTGGGTTCAGTGCACACTACAGTCTGTCTCAGGCTCATGCCAACAACAGCTCCACGTCTCTGCTTGTGGCTGCTATGCTAGCAGTCATCTGTTGTAGCCTACATTGCAGAAGCACATCAATCTCTGCAGAGCATGGTCATACAAAACAGGAAAATAGACACGAAAACAAACAGGGTATCCAGTCGATTTAAAAAAAAAAAAAAAGGACCACATTCAGGCTTCCAAACGTAAATATCATAAACATACTGTTGAAGTTCAACTCTGTTTACACCACCATGGTTGTTGTTGTTTACAAAGTGGAGATCAGAAGTCTAGTCTCCTCTTGATTTTGATTGGCTGTGTAGCGAGATTTGACACCAATGAGTGTAGTTGATCTGTTTTTGTGGGCAGTGGACACAGGCCCTATTGCTGGGTTTTGCTTTGAGGAGAAATCTAAGTTTCCAATGACCTAAGATTTCATTTTCCCTTTAAATGAACTAATCAGAAGTTCCATCTGCACCAGGCACAGACTATTGACAAAGACAAAGGAAACTCACACTGTGACAGAAAACAACAGTCTAGGTTGATACCAACAGTGTGTTTTAATGATAAACTGGTACCTCACATTCAATACCTTTACTGTTTTTCCTTTTTGGGATACCTGAGGGGCTGGAGCCTATCCCAGCTATCATTAGGTGCAAGGCAGAGTACACCCTGGTCAGGTGTACATGGAGACAGACCGTTTGTGTACTCATTCGTGCCTATGGGTAATTGTAAGTCACCAATCAACCTGATGAGCCTGTTTTTGGACTGGGGGAGGAAGCAGGAGTACCCAGAGAGACCCCACATGTGCCCGCACAGAGAGAATATGTAACTCCACACAGCAAGCCACATGCTTTTGCTGTAGACAAAGCTTTAACTACACACTGAGCATCATTGTTACATGCATCCACTCCAACAAAAAGCACAAAAGGGCTATGACCCTCATTTAAGACCAGAAAGAGGCACTTTGAGTTCATTTAGCCGTCCTCTCTCAGCTTATCAACTCATTAAAACTGCGCTCATGGGTATAAGTGCATGAGGAAAGTGAAACGTACTCATTAAAAATAACGCAATGCCACAATGTATTAAAGATGCTGCTGCATGATTAATTATAGTCCTTCAATAAACTCTCCTAGAGCTAGTTATGCAAACAAAGTCATTCACATTTTACAACAAAAACAGGATATAACTCGTTATAACTGCTCCAACTCTTCCTCATGCGCACATTTGTACCCAAGGTTTCACTTCGAAACCGACGATTTAAACTCACACGTACACAAAATACATCCAACAGCTCTTTCTGAACGAATGTATCACTGAGGATCAATAACAGAAAGGCGTGGTTGTGAATGTAGATGAAAAATAAGAAAACTGTGGGATAGCAGAGGGTGTGGGATGTAGTAAAGGTGGAATAAAGTGATGGTCATGAGGAGGGAGATTCCTTCTGCAGTGTTGAAGCTGAATACCAATGTTCTGTGGTCCACATCAAAGCGCTGGCCTCCTCTTATCTACCTCTTCCTTTCGCCTCCTTCATTCCTTCCCCTCGCTCACCCGTTTCTCCTCTTCTGCTTTCCTTTGAGTTTTTCTCTTATCTCACACTTCATCACACTCCTCCACCTCAATCCTTCTTCTTCTGGTGGCTTCTCCCTTCTGTCTGACCCCCATCCCACCCCTGATTTCCCTCTTTTTCCCTTTTTCCTGCTCATGGGCAGTGTGAAGAATGATCCACGCCCAAACTATCCCCTTCTATACCCCAACTTCACTCTCTCTTTCTTTTTTTCAGCTGTGTGTGTGAGGGATTGTGTACATTCAGTGGCTGACTATCTCCAAATAGCCCATTAATCACTGAGGCCTGGCATGGCGAGGAGAGACGGCCAGTGAGGGCAGAACTATTAGCACAGCTGAACCTCACTCATCATTGTCCTCCTCCCTCTCCCGTCCCTCGGTTACTTTTCACCTCTGTTTCGAATCAGCGAGGGCTTTTCCTCTAAAGGATGATATTTACCTATCTGTAACTACAACATCTGTATATATGAGGTCCAAGCCTCTGGAATATTAAAAAGGGGGTATTATGCGTCCCCATATTTCAGACTTAGACATAAAGTAACCATGCTGGGTGTCTAAACTAAATGTGTGCAGGTTTTCAATCTGCTTCTAATCCATATGTTGCAGGAATCCCTAAATCTGTCTTTTAACTGATCAAAACGGTGTGCTTTAAAAATAACACAAGATCTTAACAATATCTTCACAAGACTTTTTGAAATAATGAGGTCATTGCATAAGGATGTCCTAATTTGTTCATGAACTGTTGCAGGGATGGGCCTCAAACACTAAGGTCTGCCTGTAGCTGTGACCCTGACAGGCCTTGTGGAGGCTAGCCAATCAGAGGGAAGGGGTTTTGAGAAGCAGGGGACCTTAAAGAGAAAGCAGTTCAACGAAGCATTTCAGAAGTTGAGATGAGGTTTTTCTAAAACACCAGTGTGAGGAAAAATATGAGTTTCAAAGCTTTAAACCATGTAAAGCAACAACAGGGATACTTGGGGTGGTATTCAAGTCCAAAAATAGCTCAATACCCCCTCTTTAATGTTTACTGATTGTCTGTAATGCACATCAATTGAACTGTCTTTTGGCTTACTTTTAAGCAGACTCTGCAGAATATACTCCGAAATTTGGTAAATTACTTTATTTAAGTGCTTTCTAACCATTTCTATCACTTGCTTTCATTGAGCCTTAGCCAAATGGTAATGTTTAACATTAGGACAGAACTTCAGAGTTTGCTGTCTTGTTTGAGTTGGTGTGCAAAGGGAGACATCGGACATAACCTTCACAGCTCAAGAAATGGCACATTTCCACACCACATTTGAAGGAGACCTTGAAATCGTTCAGCCTTTTTTAAGCACTACTGTGAGTCACTCAGACTTGCACCATTTGAAGGACACAGCCCCCAGTTGTGACACAGCTATTGTCATGTAATTATGGGGACACTTGTCACCACTGCCACTGATTTTTCATCCCGAGGAAGTGATTTGCTTTACCCAGACCAGAACGGTCTATTTTCTCAACTGTAGTCAAATTAGAAATTATTACAGCCAGCTAACAGAAGGCAGAGCAAGATTTTTTCTTTTTAGAGACTCCTATATACATAAACACTGATCAGGATCAGAAAAAGAGATCAAAGGGAGAGCATTACCCAAAGCTTTAAGGGACACCCGGGTATATAACCTGTGTTATCCTACTTGTTTCAAAAAACAAATTCAAGACATGGCTGTTCACGAAGATCACACACACATTAATGTTAATCTTAAGCTTTAGTTTACTTTGTATTCTCATAGCTGTTCTGTTCACAGATAACCTCTTTCTTTTTATTCTGCAATCAGCTGTGTTTTAAAATAATTACCATTAAAAGGATCAAGATCCGTACAGCACCAGGTGTACACCCCACATCCACAGGGGCCTCCTACATAAACACTGAATGAATTAGCTCAAAGCTGCTTTAAAAGGTGAGAAAATGTCAGAGTTGTGTTTCCCCCTGTGTACGCAAAATCAATTATTGCATAGTGAGGCTTACCAAATATGCAGAGAAAAAGCTGAACCACAAATTTTAAATGTTTTGACTTTCCTATATTTATAGTTGGCACAACTGCGAGGCTGCTAGAATCACCGCCAACGCCCTTCGGCACCAGTATACATTAGCGGCCTGCTCACTGTCAGTTGCGTTTTTTATGCTGCCATTGCCTCAAACAATATTAGCATAAAAGCACGCTGACAGTAATGGTGATAGGAAAAGAAAAAAAGCGTCACTTTTTGGGGGGGGATCAAGACAGTGGTTTGGACCTTTTTCGTTTAAAGCCATGCATTTTCAGTATTATAACAGAAAACTTAGCATCTATGATTTTCATCACTATTACAAACCATAAGACTTTCCCCCCACTCCACATCTCTCAGTAAAACCCACCCCACTGTGAGGAAACCAACATGTTAAGCTCCAGCTGATCTCCAGTCAGCCAACAGATGGATTAAACTCTGTCACTGTGATGCATTGCTTTCATTTACCAGTTTTCTCAATGCATCCTGTACTCACTCATTGGTATTCATTGCTCCATAATGCCACTCTGTATGATGGCCATCTTATTAGCCTACAACACTAACGTGGGGTTCTCCGTGCTCAACTAATCCCTGTGTGGGTGAGGGACTCGGAGCCATAATGCCAGGCTGTTATTGAGCTGTAATCCTTATTCTATCCCTCCCCCTATTTCCCACTTTAAAAGGAAAAGAGGCAGATAAATTAATAAGGCTTTTCGCTTGTATGAGCAAGATAATTCCAACAGGTGTGCCAGAAAATCTGATATTCTCGTTCCTTTTCAGTCAGTTATGTCTGTTTTATTTCTTGGTAAGTACCTCTCCAGAAACCCTCGAGCAGTAAACTCACTACTGTGGCATAAAATCCCTCAACTCCCGACTGTTCCAATGGTTCAAGTTTGTGACCCATGAAAGGAAAGGAAGGAGAATCTGATGGAAAAACACTCAGAGCAATTGCGATTCTTTTTATCTCCTCAGCTTTTCAAACAGATGCTCTGCTTGTCGACTTGGGACAGGCATACTCGTACATCGGTCTGGATGTGTCAGTGGGATGCAAATTCAGATTAATTTGAATATGCGCTCCTCATCGTCAAATCATAGCCTGCGCCCCCTGACTCTGCAGCCAACCCATCTGCTGATACAATACATATTCATATTTATCTACAGAGTATACATGAGTCCTCTTTCTTGTCTGGTCTTGCTTTCTTCCTTCCTCTCTCTCTTTATTTCATGCTCATAAATGCACGACCATATTAAAACTCTTACATGGCGTCATGGGAGCATGATCGGGAACAGGAAGAGAGATTACTGATATTGTTTAATTTCCCCTGGGTGCACTGTCTTACAAGGGCCCAGAAGCATATGGCTGCCTGCCTGTTGCATTTTATATGCCGACCGCCTTACATTTGTTAGCTTTTACAACTGCCCGTAGAGTAATTCCTTAACAATAAGGACGAAAATCCATGCTGTCTGTCTCCTTCTCTGTCAGAAATGTGAAACAACTCAGCTTAACATCCCCTCCTCAACAAACGGCTCAGGCAGTTTCAGGTGACCTCCTCCTGTGCAGTGACCTCACTCAGCCACCTGTGTCGTCCTGTATAGCTTGCATCCCACAGGACTAGGATGATTGATATGTCAGGCAGTTTGCTGGTCACCTCTCAGGTCCTTATGCCCCTCTGGTCTCCTCCCTGTAGTCCGAGGACGACTGATTTGTCAAGCAGCTCCTCCAGACGGCTGCTTTGCACCCTGCTGGGTGTCATGCCACCAGCTGAACAGGCTTTCTTCAGTTATATGTCAGTTATCACTCTATAGATAATAATGCTATATAAATATATATATATATATATATATATATATATATATATATATAT
Organism: Halichoeres trimaculatus; assembly: GCF_033239565.1. Classification (NCBI taxonomy): domain Eukaryota; kingdom Metazoa; phylum Chordata; class Actinopteri; order Labriformes; family Labridae; genus Halichoeres; species Halichoeres trimaculatus. The sequence continues at coordinate 24,048,967 of NW_027437188.1, forward strand.
ATATATATATATATATATATATATATATATATATATATATATATATATATATATATATATATATATATATATATATATATATATATATTCTCCCTGTGTGCTTTTCCTATTTCTTTGGCTCCCTTTTTATTATATTGATCTACCCCTGCTGTCTTTTTTCTTTCTCCCTGGCCATTTCACTCTCTGAATCTCTTATTAGATTTTGAGTGGAGAAACTGGCATGCAGAGTTATGATTAGTCTCAGACGTAGCTGCTAGTTCTGCAACCTGTCAGAGAAACTTATCCAGGGATATTACACACACAGAATTTTGCACACACTTTTCCCCTGCAAATTGTGTGCACAAGAGTGCGCACTTGTGCACACATATGCATGCACATTTTTGCACATTGCATACACAAGCATGTGCACGCTTAAGTATGTGTGAATGAGGAAAAGTTGTGCAGAATGTGTCTCTTCTGACAGTTTGGTAACACTGGCATGAAAATCTCTCTGCGTGGTATCCCAAGACTGCCAGATCTACTCATCATTTTTACAGTTACTTACCTCTGAGGAGGCAGGCTTCAGGGAAATGTGTTTGAAAGTGCAACAGTAAAGCAGAAGAGTCTCCAAGTAGGGCTGCAAATAGAGTGAAAGGCAAGAGAGTTGGTCAGTGGGCTCAAAGAAAAAGGAAGGAAAGCTCATTGTCCTCCTTGTTAGAAACCTTTTCACATATTCTCCATCGTCGAGTGCTCTGAAGATGCTCAGCAGATGCCCTTTCTGAGTCATAGTTAAGCAGCAGACTGGAGGTGGGATAGCTCGAATAACACTGTCTCTCAACCTTAGAGTTAAAAACGCCTTCAGGAAGAGGACAGAAGCTGAGATGGACCCGCTCATTAACACTGTTGGTCCTCTTTTCTCCGCTCTTTATATTATCCTCTCATGCACTGCCAACATTGTTACTTATTCACATAACCGCCACCTGTTGCTCAACATTTAACACCAAGGAAATACTTTGTGCTTCTTATCAGATAGCTGCTGAGGAGAGTTAATCTGGAGTAGCACTAAAGCGATGCTGTGACTGTGTTGGAGGAAGAGATTTAAAGCCACACTGTCCACAGAGTCTATGTAAAAATTTAAAATTTGTCGAGAACGGTCCAGATGGGGAGAGTTCTGCTTTTTGTTTGTTGAACATTTGTAGTCTGACTAGTACTGACCAATCATGTGTCAGCTAGCTGTGGTGAATGCAGAAAAATATCCTTATTGAGAGCCCTGGTGGCACTACTGACATCCTGCCACTCATTGGTGGTCTGTTATTGTTTCATCAGTTGTTATTGGGAGCCCTGGTGGCACTACTGACATCCTGCCACTCATTGGTGGTCTGTTATTGTTTCATCAGTTGTTTTATTGAGTTGACAGATTTCTACATGCAAGTGCAGCCACAAATCCATTCCAGATTAAAACTTTTAACTTGAGCAACAAATCTGTTTAATGCTGTGTCATGAAAGCCAATCAGTGTATAGATTTCCAGACTTCCTGGAGCGCATCAGAAATAATCGATTTGTCTTCCAACTCTTGAGGAAGCCTTTGACAATCAATTTCTTCTCCTCAACAGACCTGACAGAGCTCATATTTTTACTTTTTAAAGATCTGAGTTATATTTTTCGTTCTGCAATCTAAAGACCTGTCAATACAAAGAAAATGTGCTGCTTTTTGGCTTAACACCGTTACAGTACATCTTCTCTGTGCAACCTATTGTTAACAGAGAAACTGAGACTTAGCAACAACAGATGAGCAAGTGCTCAGTAATTTAAACAGGGTTGTGCCACAGCTAGAAGGTTCCTGGTTTAAATCCCTTGCCATCCAGTCCAGGAGCCCTTCATTGTGGAGTCTGCATGTTCTCACATGCATGTGGGGGTATCCACTACCTGTAGCTGAAAGCCTGAAAAGTTTGCCGTTGTTCATCACATACAAAGGGTGGTCCAGGCAGACAACTCGAACTGCGCTGATATGCACATATTACATGCCCCACTCATGATAACCATCTTCCAATCACGTCCAAAATCTACATGAAAACTTGTCTGCAAGGAGTGATGAGGCCAAAGTCTGGGTGACGAACATATTTGCTGCTACAATAAACAATTCAAACTTGAGTTGTCAGCATGTATGACTATGAAGTTAGCTCTTGCGTCTCACCCAAATACTAACACACCTTAACATTTTAAGGACTGACGAAACTGGACATTGTCCTTAATAAACCTGGGATGCACTTACAAGTGTGTGTGCATGTGCTCGTGTGCGTGTGTGCATGTGTGCGTATATGTGTGTGTGTTTTGTATCTTTGAGTGTGTGTGGGTGTTTACATGTCACATTACTCAGGCTCAATTTAACTAGCAGCTGCCCTCTGCATGTCACCCTGAGCTTACCACACACCTCTGATGTAGTGACGCACATTTTTACCAGGGACAACACACTCGCACACATGTACACATACGCACACACACGCATACACACTCACACACTAACTCAGTACAGCAATCACAGACTTTTTATGCATCTCTCCCAGACAATGTGCATTAGTCAGCTGAAGATAAAATTCTGAAGCATTACCAACCTGTGTGCTGTTTATGAACAGACTACACACACACACACACACACACACACATGCACATCCCACAGGAAACACCAGATTAACACACAGAGATGGGGACTGCTCAGTCACTATGGTTACGCAGATGGGCCCGAGAGAGAGAGGATGGCCAGCACTGAGGCTGAAGGCAACACACACACAAATACACACACGAGTGTAATACAGATGAACTGACACACACTGTATATTGTGAGAAGCTTCCTGGATGGTGTCCCTGTTCCACTTCCTTCCTTCCTTGTCAGTCAGTAGAATTTGTGAATGAGTTTGTGTGTTAGAATGATTTGATAATAGAATAAAATGATATGTTACATTAATTTTCCTCACATGAAATAAATCCCTGTTGTCATTCTCCTAAACAGATTTTCAAGTAAAGTGACTTTACTAGATAAGAGTAGACATGTGAGCTTTGATTTTATTTTTTTATGTTTTTATGTTGTTTTAACCCACTTTTTAAAAGCGCACAATGTTAAATGTAATCTTCCTTGAAAGCCAAGAGAAAGCTCATGCCTTTGTTTCATTTATATTCAGACTTGGGGTTTTATTCTGTAGTGTCCCGCTGTGTGCCCCTGTCTCGCTGTCTCTGTGTGTTTAACCAAGCCTCCAGGCTCCGTAGAATATGGCCTATGACAGCACGGCAGACAGCAACTCTTTTCTCTTCACACTATAAAGTTTCATTGTCCCTTTTCTCATCAGGGAATAGTAGTAGAGATAGCATTAAAGTGAACGATATGGCTTCTGTGTGCTCCATATCAGCCAGGACAGGCAGAGAATATATCACTCTGAGTAAAAAAGGGAATTGGGGCCTTGAAGGATGGTTTAGGACTTCCCTTCTCTGTCCTCACTCACATGCTGTATTACCTCGTGGGGTAAAATCACATCACAGACTATAACTCCTCTTACTCCTGCACTCTCTGCCCCTCCCGTTCTGCTTCCCTATCTCTCCTCCAATCCCTGAGGGGACAGTTGTTGTCATCCCTCCCGTCTCTGAGGGGCTCTGCAGCCTGACAACCCAGCAGTCTGTTGTCCCCAAGGGGCGGCTGAGGGTGCTGCAGGAGTGAGAAGAGAGAAACATACAGGCCCGGGGAGTGAAATGGGAGATGGGAAAAGATCTGAATACTGCTGTGGCCAAAATAGATTTCAAGACTGAACAAGTGGTGAGCTTCTACACGTGTATGTGTGTGTGCAAGCATGCACATGAACAGAAATGTTGTTTACAGATGCCTCAGATGCGTGCCTGACTATTCTTAGTACGGAGACGAGGCACTAAAATACCAGACTCTTGGTTTATTTGGCTGCAGCTGCACCTGTCTGCACTAAGACAGGGGCACACAAATAGAGAGGAGGAGCAGGAGAGAGCGGGAGACTTGACTTATATGCGTATAAATTGTCTTGTATAGTCCATGAGGCTCATTGTGATTCTCTTCTTTTTACTGAGCTCATCCTTTCTCATCCACATCCTCTCAACTTCCTTTGTTCTCCTTTAATTCAGCCCTAAAGTTTACTCCCTGCACTATTTATCTTTGTATACCGTTTGCATCTTTCTTAACATTAATATCTGTCTTCCTTCATCATCATCACCATCATCATCACTGCCCCCCAGAGCAGGTCACTGGGTCAGCAAACTATCTTAACCTGAATAGTACAAAGTACAAAGTACTTACCCTAAATAGCAAGTTGAATTCAAACTTGCACACCAGACAAAAGCTTGGGTCTTCAGAGGGTTTTGATACAGCAATGTTAGATAAAGTGTGGTCAGTTCAGTGTTTTGATCTAAAGTAGCATGGGAGAAATTACTTTTAAAAAGTAATTAGTTATAGTTACTTATTACCTTCCAAAAAAGTAATTGAATTAGTGACTTCATTACTCCTTGATAAATGTTATGAGTTGCTAGGGACAGTAATTCTTGCTAGCTTTTTTTGAAAACCTTCAATTTTGCAGAAAAAAAAGTTTTTGAGCAGGTTTTGCTCAAATTTGCTGTCATGTACCTGGCAGAGCAAGCCAGGAATGAATGGACCTGCAAATACTATCCATTTAGGCCGCGGTCACACTGGCCAGCCAAACTGTGCCGTGCTTAAGCATGATGGCCCCCCCCCAGCCAGCGGTCACACTACCCCAATATGAGCCAGACTTAAGCGGGTATCACACACACACATGGCCCGCCTACTTCATCATGAAGCATCTGTTTGCATGAAGCCCAATCTCATCAGAGTCAGCACAATGAGACACAGAGAGCACTGCTACAACTTTAGAGAGTTTTAGACTTATGGTAAGTTGTTTTCGCCTGATACAGCCCTCTAACAACCCCGCTTTGCTTAAAATGATTGCCGAGAGATGCGCTCGCGGTGATCATACGTCATGGATCACACGCACTGTCCGTGTGCTTGTGCTCGTGCATGAAGTAAACCGTGATGAAGCCCACCTCTGCCAAAGCAGAGAAGTGAATCGTGCTTAAGCACGGTACAGTTGCGGTCACACTGGCCATTCCAAACGTGCCTTAGGGCTGTAGCGTGCTCAAGCACGGCATGGTTTGCCAGTGTGACTGCGTGCTTAGGAGAGGTTCTCCCGCTTCTTAACCATGTCTACTCCCGACCAACGTTAAAATAGTTTTGGATTTGTCATTATAGTTTAGTTTTAGTTAGTTTTGACATTTTTTTTCCCATTATAGTTCAGTTTTAATTAGTTTTGGAGCAGCATTCTAGTTTTTATTTAGTTTTAATTTTTGCAACAAGGCTAAGTTTTAGTTTAGTTTTAGTTTAGTTTCAGTTTAGTTTGAGTTTAGTTTTAGTTTAGTTTCAGTTTAGTTTTAGTTTTTTCATACCTTATTAACCAGGTGCAGGATTCAAAAAGGTCAAAGTAAAAATTTTGTAATACTGTTTATTTTCCAGTCCAACATAGTGCTCACTGCTCAGTCAATGCTGATACTGACCTGTTGGCTGCTGCCTTAAACACATGAAAATAATATAAACTTAATATAAAAATATAAAGATAAATTATACAAAATAATGTTAACATGAATTAAATGAAAATAATAAAAACATAAATTATATAAAACAATATAATATGAACTTTAATACTTAGAAACTTGGACTCTGTAAAAATAAAGTCAGACTCACATGAAATTGAACCATTACAGATGCTCTAATTCATTGCTCCTCTACATTTCGCCGCAGCACAGCGCACAGCCAGTCAGTGCAGTAAACAAGCTCGTCCCTATACGCCGCTTTAAATCTGCCGTACGGCACTGACAACTGCCGAAAACTGTTTTGAAATTGGTTGGTAAAATGTGTCGGATTAGTTTAAATCCTAAAGGCTATTAATATTGTCAAAAACTATAACTAAGGACATTTTGTCTATAATTTTAATTCGTTTCAGTTAGTTTTGTGAACACAAGATACAGTTTTAGTTTACTTATCGTTTTTGTTTTCTTTTCTAGTTTTTATTAGTTTGAGTTAACTACAATGTATTTTAAATGTTAGTTTTCCTTTTTAGTTTCGTTTTAGTTAACTATTATAACCTTGCTCCGGACTTGTAATTTTTACCAATTACCCCCTTTTTTATAAGTATGGTGCTGTTATCTCTAATATTTTTACTAAATCAAAACAAGTCAGCTACTTGTGCCTTACATTCAAACCTTAAAAAGCATCCACCCCTCTCCCTCTAGTTGGTCTGATCCAAAGGCGCTGCAGGAGATTCTCTCTGACTGCAGGTTACATAAACACACAAGTAGCCGTGTGATATTAGTTGCTGAAAAGTTTTCTTTAGCATCAGCTCTTGATTAAAAAACGTGCCAAAATGATTGTACTCTACCTTCAGCCAATCGTCATTACTTATGTGTCCGCCCGTTTCCCCCACCTCACCAACGAAGTACAATCACATTTTATTTGCAGCTCCTCGCTTGTGCCTGGCTGAGAAAGCCAGGTCAGATGGCCTACATGGTAACGCGCCACATTTCATTGTTAGTATCGGTATAGGTAACGTTTCAGATAGTGATTGTTTAGATTACCCGTTACTCACTTTCATTACGTAAGTGATACAATATTTTGTTCATCATTTCTGAAGCTCATTTGCTGTTAAAGTTAGATCACATTCACCATTTATGCACCATCTAACCCCTACCGTGAATCCACCTGCCCTAACATTTCTCGTCTGATCAGCCATCCATCCTTACATCCTGTATCACACCCATCACTGCATCCACCTCCACAAATAACCCACCAGCCCTCCCTTTTGTCTTCATAGTGCCTTTGTGCCGTCTACTGTATGTTCTCTCACACCTCTCACCATGCACTCCTGTACTGGCAGCTTTACACTGACAGTAAGAGACCCCCACGGCAGAGCGAATGAGAGTGTCTCGCTACAACCAGACCTGTGGAAGTGGTGGCCTTGCTGTCAGCGTGTGACACTGGGACCTGCCGGAGCTGCCAGACAAAACCAGTCAAGTGCAAAACTAATCTACCTATCCATTTGTCTGAGAGCGGCAGAGGCAGACGGAGGTGGTATAATTGTGCTCGCTGTTATATGCATTGCATTTTTTTATTTATATCTTTTTTTTTTTTTTTTTTTTTTGCCTCTCCTGGTTATGGAGGCCAGATTTTACAGCCCGTTTTTACAGCACTCTGTCTCTCTCTAAGCTGTTTTAGATTGCACAGACATGCTGATAATTGAATGAAAAACAGGCCCTGCGTAGGTAGGTGTTGTGTGTCTGTATGCGTGTGTTTGCGTGTATGTGTGTGTGTGTGTGTGTGTGTGTGTGTGTGTGTGTGTGTGTGTGTGTGTGTGTGTGTGTGTGTGTGCCTGTGTGTGTGTGTGTGTGTGTGTGTGTGTGTGTGTGTGTGTGTGTGTGTGTGTGTGTGTGTGTGTGTGTGTGTGTCTTCATTTTATGAGCAATAAGCTGTTGTTTGTGATCCTCTGTGGATGCATAGATAATGTGTGTCTTAGTCAGCACTGTGGTAGACGCTATATTATAAAACTGTGCTCAGGGTAATTGACTGAAAGTAGGCGAGACAGAAGAATAAAGGTGGAAGATAAAGCCACATTGGGAATAACATATACATTGATGAAACCATCAAAATCTAACACATCGTGTCTCTATCCGGGATTTGAGCTTAACACCTCCTGTAAGATGAAAACATGTCACCAAAGTGAATAAAAGTTACAACTGTGTTATATCTTTGTAATATATTAGCACCTCTCTCCCTTCCTGTGCCCTTCTGACCAAAGCACCCAGGTAGTTAAAATATTAATGAGTTGGATCAGTTTAATAATGTCACCAGAGCCAGGCTCATCAATCATGGCTTCATATGGAACACCATAACACTGACGTGAATACAGACTCAATGCAAATTATCACTCATTATGTGACTGCTGAGAGAAAAAAAAAAAAAAAAAAGCTTATAAATTTCTGAGACATATCACTATTTTCCATCTTCCAGTCTTTCTGTCTTTTCTGACACATCATTCATTCCTTTCACTTCTTGTGCTGCTTTTAAAAGTGCTTCCCCTCTCCGGGCACTTCCTTCAGTGCAGTTTTATTCTGCAGCTAGCTTTCACTGCTTCCTTTAGTTCCCTTTTTTGTGTGTGTATGTGTGTGTGTGACAACTTTTGTTTTCCCACATGCATTACAGTACAAGGCAAGCACAAACACACACACACACACACATAGCAGTGTCTGATGCCTGTGACACATCGTTGCTTCCATCAAGTTGTCATGGTTGAAATAAGATAGCAGATTTTATTGTGTCTCTTTGGTTACTGCAGGTCTAACTGAGTAGGTATGCTGTGTTTTGTGTATAAATGAGCTGTGAAAGTGCCTTTAGAATCATAAATATGAGGATTATTAGGCTTTATCAAGGGATCATCTAAGGTAAAAGGACCGTATCTTTATTATCCATTGGCAATGTGAGGTTATTCAGTATTGAAGCGCATACAGCTTCATGAATCAATTTGAAACTCCTTTGCTTGAGTTATCGCCAGAAAAAAATGTTTGAAAATCTGTGATTCTTTAAACACAAGGTAAAAGTTTGATCCAAATCAGGTGGTTATATGGTATAAAATTCTTCCAAAGTGTATCTAAAAGACCCTTCTGCATTGCATCAAGCTCCTGCTCCCCCTGTTGAAATTCCAGTTCACATAACTACCAGCTCGCTATGTATCACCTGCTTACTACAGGCTGTCAAAGATATTGAGTTAAGACTGATTTATTGTTTCAAAAACAGTTCATGTATGCTCATTAGATAAATTCCAACCTTTATCTGAACTCCTGGTAGTCTTTTTATTTGTTTTTGTTTTTTTCATTCTGTTTGTATTTATTTGGAGCTCAGGTAAGGGCTTTGTCATTTGTTTCAGTTTTTCTCTCTGTTAGGGAATATCAGAGCTTATTTGGACGACTTTTTGTTTATTGTTTTGGCTCACAACAGAAGTTCATAAAACTGCTGCTCAATTTGGTTTGACCTGTTTTGCTGGCTTTTTTCTGAGATGGAAAAGTGGAGAGCACACATCATGTGATGTCCAGGTTTCCCCTGGGCCAGGGATGTAAGAATATGATGTGTATAAACTGGTTGTACCTGGCGTTGCTTTCCTCTGGGTTGATTAGAGTTCATTTGGGGTTTAGGCAAATCAGATTTAGGTGTTTGACACAGCCAGGTGATCAGTAAAAGAGCTTGGAAATGAAAAAAAAAAAAAAATGTCATCTTCCTTCTGTTTTCTAATTTCTTCTCAAAAAGCTTTTAAAAACGTTTTTTTCTAGTTAAACATGCCAAATGATGAATGAACAAGAATGAGAGCTTGGATTGATCAGTAATGCTGAAACAAACTGGTGAGAGGTGCCTAACTCGACTGAGCACTGTGCCCGTGTTAACTCAAATGATGTATTGAGTCTTGCTGCTCCTTTATCTTCTTTATCTTCACTCTTGGGTCGTGGGGGACATTAGGGTCCTTGTGGTAGGTTATGTAGCTTAACCGTAGTGCATAAGCTGTGGTGGGTTGGGTGTTTTACTGAATGACAGGCCACAGTACCATGAACCTCTATGATAAATTTACTACTCAGGATTATCCCAGTGAAGAGGCTGTCACTGACAGTATTTTAAAATAAGACTTTACAGTGGGTAAAAAAAATACTCTGCGTAAGAGGCATTCTCATGCTTGACATACTGTGAATGCACTCGTGTACAATGCATGGCGGAGGAGCTTCCTGTGTTGTCCTTGGAAATGTCACATACATACAAAAACAAACATACAGGAACATTTCATTATGGTTGCTAGTTTCCTTTCAGCATGTCAGGCCAAGGGCAGGAGTTCGTGCTCTCTTCATGTATATATGTATGGACTGTGCCTCTCACATCTACACAGTTTACTTGCCTAAATTAGAGCTAAGAAAGTTTAAACCAAAGTATGTGTGTGTTTAACAGAGAACTGTTTGATTCTCTCTGTACGTGTGGGTTGGTCCACGTTTGTGTGTCCCCTGTATCTTACACAGCACACAGCAGGTCTCGTCCATTCCTAATTAGTGTGTGATCGATAGCTGGTTGTTGTGATGCTGAGCGTGGGGAGTCGTGTCAGAGCTGGGGGAACAGTGACATTTCAGCCGACAGGGATTACTCCGCTGACCTTATTGTTGTGATTAGAATTCAGGGCCAGCTCCCCGAGAGATGACCTCACCTTGTTCACACTGAGCCAGGATGCTGGAGGTTGTTCGAAACTCACACCTCTCCTCCATCCTTCCTTACTCCTCCACTTCCTCACCTTTCTTTACCTTTTTCTTTACAACATTCCACTCTTTAATCTTTTTCTGCCTCCTACAAGCATGGCTGCATGTTGCTATTAAAAACATACTTTTTATATTCCCACTGTTGCTACAACTCCTAAAGATTTTGTGTCATAAAATCTGCTTCTGTGTGTGTTCTCATGTAGAAGTGTGGGTATGTGTGCTCACATCAATATACAGCTATAACTTATATTAAAAAAGTGCACAGCGCAGTTCTGTGGCAGGTCGAGTTACTTTTTCAGCAACCAATTTGTTCAGTTGTTTTCTGTTTTTTTTTTCCTTTGAACTTTGATGAGTCCTAAAACAAGCTTTCTACACCTGCAGCAGAGACATATACAACAAATGAGGGACCCATAACACCGTGAAGCATCTACTGGATATGGACACTGTTTTGCACACAAAAAGATCCCAAGTCATTCAACAGACCGCTGACCAAAGTGGCCCACTATAACCATGGATGAATTGTTTTTAATGGAACTTTTCAACAGGACAAAAAAAGTTCTTTACATGTATGATGCAAGTCTATAATATATCAATTTGCTTTCTGGAATATTGTTCTTGGGATAATTAGCTTGGTGGTCTGTGAGATTTTTTTGAGGTGGGACAAGTGGTCCTTGGTCTAAAAAAAAAAAAAAAAAAAAAAAAAAAATTGAGAAACACTGCAATTGGTCATGATTTTCCGCACTATGCCATACTACGTGCCTCAAACACCAAGGTCTGTCCATCAGTCTGCCCCAGACAGGTCTCAAGAGGGCTGGCCAATCAGAAGGAAGGGGGTTTGTGGAGTGGGGAGCCTTAAAGAGACAGCAGCTCATAAAAAGCAGACAAAAGCTGTAACAAGGGTTTTCTAAAACACTAGTACAATGAATAAAGAAAAAGTTGTATTTTTTGCTTCAAATTCATGTAAAGCCTCCACAGTGGTAGCAGAGGAACAGTAAAAAGCCCCCCAAAAAACACAACACTCCCTTTCTAAAGTGACATTGTTTATTTGCACTATTTTTGAATCCACAATGCTGTTTCTAGAACTTTGGCAACAACTTGCTTGTTAAAAATACACTGACTTTTCCAATTTTACCAAATGAAGGGACCTCTTTGGAATTTTGTTATGTATTTTTCCAAGGAAGTCTCTTTTTATTTCTGAAAATGAACCTTCAAACAAGTTGATGGAAAAAAAATTTCTGTGCAGCTGCTGTAAAAGAAGTCTGAAAGAAGTAACATGACTTGTCGCGAGAATGATCATTCACGTGGTTAGATTTACAAAAACCCTTTAATATGACTGTGCTGTAGGTATGAGAATGAAAAATGCACTGGAGAAAACATATTTAAAGACCTCCTCCTCCTCATACGCAGGCAGACACTTGATCATTCATCAGTGTGTCTTTGGATGACATGTTAGCTCTTAGCAGGTCATGGTTATTTCCCTGAAGGCCAAGGCCTTAAACTGGCAGTGCAGGGTAGTCGTCATCATCATCACTGTGCAATCACTGGGTGACTGGCATCCACACACACACACACACACACACACAAATATCTGGTGTGAGTCATAGTGGCAGGGTGACTGTGGGGCATTTAATGAAGCCTATAAGCAGCAGGTGAGGAGGGCAGGATTGGTCGCAGCATTTTGGCAGATGGTCTTGGGAGAAACCCAAAACCTGTCACACCTGTTTGAGGTCCACACTGCTTATCAGAGAGTTTTACCAGCTCACAGAAAACACATGAAGAAGGGAAGAGGGAAAGAAGAGAGGAAAAGGAGAAGAGCGGAAATCATCAGTCATGGCACGTGCACATTGGAAGCAGGGTGACTGATAATGGTGTAACGGGAACAGTAGTGAGCAAGTGGGACAGCTGTGGAGCGATGGCAGTAAAAATGGAGATGGAGTGGTTGGAGGGTTGGATGGCACCAGGGGAGCATTTCGGGGCATAAGAATTCCTGTGTAGCCTCCCACTGCTGCCAGCTCAGTGATAACATGCATGAGTAGACCTTAGGTGAAAGAAGATGGGAAGATGAGGAGAGCGGTAGGATGGGGGAAGCAGGGCAGAATTGACGGACTGAAAGGAGCAAAGTGGTTTGAAAGCCTCCCACATCCTCCCTTACCTCCATCTCTTCCACTCCACACAGGGGGGGCTGCTAAGGACGTTAGAGTCCATTAAAAATGCAGCATGTTTACATAAAACTTACACAGCCCTCTTTACCTCCTACCTCATCTCACCCTCCTACATAACACAAATATGGGCCATAATTCTGTTTATTTACTGATGAACAAGCGATATTCAATGCAAATGAACACACAGTTTGCAGACTTTCTCCTCCAGCCATTTGACATTGTGCAGACACCGCTCTCATGAACTCCCACTGACTTGTTTTATTTCCTGCAAAGTCTAACAATCAGGATGTATTTAAGTGCATGTTTCACATTACTTTCAGTTATTTTCCTAGGCTGGCTCGCATTACAAGTCGCACACAAACACACACACTACGTTCACCTATAAGCATCTTTACTGATGTGCTACCCTGTTTTTTAGTTTTGAATGATTCAACACACTCTATTGCAAGGTCCATTTGCTGTCTGATTCCTTCTGTCAGGGTGCTTTTTCTCCATATTCTGCTGATGATACCCCCTCCTTCCTCTCCATATCTCTAGGCTCTATGCCCTCATGCCTATTTACCCTCTCAGCCTCCCCAGCAGCAGCTCTGATGTAGCATAAAGATGGCACATAGAGCCTTGTGGGGAGAGATGGAGGGAGACAGTGAATGCAGAATACAAAAGAGTAGAAAGAGAGAAGAATAGAGGAGACGGGAAAGAAAGAAAAAAAAGACAGAGAAGTGTTTCTCTGAGTGGCTGTGAGAGCCGGGTGCTCATCATGATGGAGGTGAGATGGCCCCCCCTCCAGGTATTTTCTGAGCCAAAGTGGCTGAGGTGACATCCTTCCTCTTCAGTTCCAGCAGCTTTGGCTCTGCCTCTGACAGAGCATGCATCTCTGCAGGAGTGGCTGGTTGCCATTATATCTCCCTCGATGGCTTAAGCTGGATTGCCTTTTATACATTATGACTTTTCACTTGAGAAAATGTTCAAACCTTTAGACAGAAGCTTTTCTGCAGGTGCAAGTCATTGACTTTCTTTTTAAGCTGCATACAGCTGTAGCTCAAGATTATTCCTGGTTGGATCTTACACAAATAATCTTTGATTATCTTCATAACTAATCCACTTACCTGTTAGTTGAGATGACAAAACAAATGCTGTTAAACCAGATGTTTACGCAATGGTTTTCATGAACCAACATTAGCCCCAGATTCAAAACCACTGTCAATCTATTCACCGATTCTTTCATTACCCATGCTCTCTGGTCATGGATTAGCCCTAATCATCACTGTTGTGTAATATAATCCACTTGAAAAGGAAGGCTATTATGGTTTAAACTGCTGTAATCTGATCTCATTTCCTCCACTGTCTTCTCAATAACTTCATCATTAAGCAAGTGTTCTAATGTGTCTGCTATCTGCACCGTACTGAGAGTGTGAAATGATGCAGTAAGATTACACAGAGATGGAGTCAGTTGCATTTTCTTTACTTAAAGGAATATTGATGGTACAAAACTCCAAATAAGACCATTTCAATTTGCAGGCACAGAATCACCAGAGAAGCAAAGAACTTAATCTTATTATATAGGGAATAATTTAACAAAAAAGAATAAGATCAGACATTTTGAAAGGTCATTTACTACAAAGGTGTTCCAAAGCCTGACTGTTCTATTTTAATAAATATGAAACATTTAGGTTTGTCATAAGTAAACATACATGAAAATGTGTCTAAGTTAAAATTCATAAATTACGTTGAAATTGGATTTTCTGGAAATTTGAGGAATTTTCCCAAACTGAGACTGTCATAAAAATAAGTATAGATATTTTTCATGAGCAAACATTCATGCAAATATGTTTGATACAACATTTATATATGACGCTAATTAGTTTTAGAGCTGTAGAACTTAATTGTTTTTTTTCCACACAAAAACCATAAACAGTGAAAAATAAAAGAAGAGTAGACATATTCCATATGTCCCCCAGCACCTCTGAAAAAGTCCCATTCAAAAATGTCAATGATGGTCATGCTTATTATTAGCTGGCACCTGGACCTTATTGTATTTTTGATTGGTGATGATCAAATGTGCTTGGAATTGTTGGTACACACTTGGATTGGCATTTAATCATGTTGTTTCAGCCAAGATCTTTATTTGGATACCTCATTGAGTTGCTAAAATTTCGATAAAAATCCGAAACCAAACTTCCTAAAAAAATTTAGAAAAAAATATTTTTTCATACAACAGCATCCAAACCCAGAAAATTACCAATATCCCAAAGCTAAAAATTCAAAAAATAAATAAATAAATAAATAAATAAATAAATAAATAAATAAATAAATAAATAAAATAAAAATAAAATCAATAAAAAAACTACAAGGTATCTTTCCTGAAATTTACCAGAAATTTCCACCCCTTAACAACCCTATTCTTGATTAATTTCTTAATTTGAAAACATTGTAGCAACCTCTCAGAGTAAGACAAGATCCCTCCTCTCTGCATCAAATACCTGCTGAGCATTATTTCATCCAGACACACTGTGTAATAGACTGAGAAACTAAAAAAAAGATTGTCATTTTAAATCCTTAAAATAAAAAATATGTCTTAAAAGAGTTGAATTTTGCTGGAGGTGGATGACTTTCAGAACAAACTACTTCAGGTAAATGTTTTCCTTTTTCAAAGGCAACAAAGCTATTATTGGAGTGGAAAATCTGTGTGTATTAAAGAAAGAGCACAGTTGACTGTAAATGAGTCAGTTCAAACTATTAGACTGCAGCTAATTATTTTTGATTTGCATGTTTTTGGTCACTGTGAAAACAATTAGAAAAGCAATTAGCTGGAGGAATTGAAACAGCACTGATATCCCCAAACTAAAAAATACTTTTGATTACTGTGACTTAAAGATAAGAGAAAATAAAACCAACCTGTCCAAGGATAGAGACATTTTTACAGTCTCTAACAAGTATGCTCCACTACAGAGGATGATAAAAGGGGCATTATAGCAGGAAATCCTGCAGGGTTCAGGTTTGAGAAATAGAGAAGCTTCCTCACCTATGTGTGTGGGTCAGCTTGGAAACTAATAGTAATTTTCTTTAACCATAATGTCAACATGAAGGAGTATCAACCCATAAAACCCAGTAACAAGATTAAAGACAAAGTTGGCCAACAGCAAGTTAATTGTAGAAGAGATAAATGATTCAAACACAAGTCAAGTTCTGTGTCCTCTTCACTGATTAAAGGGATAGTTCAGATTATTTTAGGTGTAGTTGTATTTTTTTTCTTAGTACCTACCCTCCTCTTATAGTTCAGCCTTCACCCTTGACATACAGTCTTCAGAGCTGCCCTTTAAGAAAGTCTGTCATGTATTCACTCAAAGGAGGAGGAGCAGATGTGGAGATCCCTCGTTTACACGTACTTGGGTGTTATTACAAAGTTATTGCTCACATTACATTACCTGTTGTAATCTAAGTCCAATACCTGTCACTTTCTTACATATTTAAAAGTAGATAAGCACATGATGTAAGCCGTTGCACACCTTCAAATCTGCGAAAGTTTGTTCATCACAAAGAAGAGAGGGGCAGAGTCAGAAGGAGCTCACTTGGATTAAAAGAGACCCACACCAAAACTGTATGTTTTTAAGAAAGGTGTTTCAAGCTGGTTTGAAGCCTCTTTTAGTGCTTGAGTCATATGATATTTTGGCTACAGTAGATTATTATTTCAAAAGTTTTTGAGATCTGTAAGATTTTGGCATTGCTTTCTGTTAGATTCTGTGCAGGTATCCTGCTGCTGCTGGAGTTTCTCCTCCTGCCATACCCGTGATGATGAGTTATGAGGCCACGTCTCAGTGTGATGCAGTAGTATCTCACACCTTGTAGTCCAGGCTGGATCAATAATTGATCTAGACAGTGTGCTACCACCTGCCAGGTCCCCTCAGGGTGCACACACACAAAAGCTTCCTTGGAAACATTGACACACACACACGCACTACTTTTTTCTACTATTACTGTAATGATCTACACACCAGCAACTCATCTATGAAATGGAGCTGTCACTCCGTCACATCACAGCTGATCAGATGTCAGATTGTGCTTAACCTCGGCGACATAATGGTGATCTGACAGATATCACAGAAGCATCTGAGATCAAACTGTGCGAGCTGTACATCATGAAGGGCTGTGTAGAGGCCGGGCTTCAGACTTCTGTGTCCTATTTCACAGCTCCTCTTTAGATCCTGGTCTTGATTTGCTCCCTAACCCAGCTATCGCGACACCTCTCTTCTCTTTTTCCCCCAATCTCTGAATATTTGGGCGTTTACGAGAGAAGGTGGAAAACAGCAGGTGCGAAGCCTGCACAAAACACTGGAGAAGTGATCCAATTTGGTGTGGGCAGTAAATTGTGTGGACATCTGCGCACTGCACGAAGCGGAGCTGAGTTCCAGCCAGGGTGGATGCATATCTCTGCCCGGCTGTACTGCTGACAGGGCACCAAAACAAATGGGGAGGACACAAGGCAGACCTGACACACTCACAGAGTCGCCGTCTCTATATTTGACTCCTTAACCACCCTGGATGCTTTCTGCCGCGTTGCAGAAAGAGCCAGAGGAGAGGGTAATAGGGTGTAGGGAAATGTAAAGAGAAGTGAGAGTCAAGGAAAAAAAAGTCTGACCTTAGCTTCATCCACTTTGTAAAAGAAGTGCAATGATAGAAATGAAACCTTCTGATCCTTTGCTTGAGATTCCTTTTATCTAATAACTTTACATACTTGCTGCAAAATAACTCCCATCCCAGCAAAATGGTACAAAGCGGCATCTGCACCAAGATTAGAGTCTCACACACAGCACTAACAGCAAATTGTCCTAAGCTAGAATCTCTCCTGAGCCCCGCAGGACGCCTTTCCAGGCTGGGCTAATTGAACAGATTACAAACCTTCCCTTCTTTTCCTCTAATTAGCATTAGTGTGCCAGGGACCAAATGGGTCTGGAGTATAGGTCTCAGCCCTCCACTCTCGCAGATGATTAAGATCTCCTTCCACAGCGGTGACTCTGGTCATAACTTCATTAACGACTTGGCTGACTTTCTCGGACTCCTCTGGTTCCTGTCTCTCTGGGGAGTTTGTTCTGAATTTGGCCTTTCCACAGCCAGAAGATCTCTGATTGGAAAGGGCATTTTTCCTCAAAGTTTTCTCTTCTCTAACAAAAATGTTTCTCCATCATTTTGCCAGCCATATGCGAGCAGATGTATCCACGATGAAATGGTTTTGATTAATCATGCTTGTCATTGTAATCATCCCCTTCTTCTTAACTGCTGTGCTAGAAACTATCATTTTAATCAGCACAAGCGTGGCCATCATCACTCTGATTTCTGTAGTGCTTCTCAACATTATCATTAGCAATGCTTTCATTTTCTCCAACTTCTTCATCAATGTAATACTCTTCCTCCTCCCCCTTTGTTGTACTGTTGACTCCCCCTTCATCACAATCATCTCTGTTTGTTTTCAGCCTAATATCTTTACAGTCCTGACCATATGTACATTTCCAAGTCTTTTCTGTAATTCCAATTTTAAATGTAAAGCTTAAAGATGAGTAATAAGCTCACCATTGTGTTTTCTTCCACGAAATGATCAAATTAGCCTCTATAAACCAAGCCAGATTAAACAAATTTGGTAAATCCATGACTAACTTCAATGAGCTTAAATCTCTACACTGCATTCACTGTACTGCAGGCTGGAACTCAACGTGCTTCCCATATAAATGAATCTAATAGCTGAGAGAGCTTGTATATACATTGGACAAGATGTTGCTCTCACAATTCATTTCACACTTCGTTAGCAAGTGAAATTGTTAGCGGGATATACAGTATAGAAGGAAAGATCAATATGTTACAGCCAGGTATTAACTTTGCAATCCAATACAGGCGCTGAGGTTTGACTGACTGTGTAAACATAATTGGAAAAACATGATACAGCAGTGCACAATTATGCACCCATGCACATTAACGTATGTAAGATTCAAGCGTGCATTCACGTGTTGATTATTGCACACATGCATGCATACATTTGCCTTGGAAATAAAGATCACCCAGACACAAAGGCACACACACACACACACACACACAGTCAAACACATATCTTTTACTTCGCAGCTCTGCATTCATGCATTTGAATAGAGTAAATCATCATGGTGTATAGGGAGGAGATTGATGACCAGTCACAATGGTTCGGCCATCCTTTCTATTTAGATCGACAGGTCAGAGGGCCAGTTAAGGATCCAGCCTCTATTGTGGTTGCCTGACATCTCTATTCATCATTGCACAGCCTGCATCCTGCTGCGGTCTCAAGACACAGCATGTGCTGAAGCATTTTGTGTACATGTAGCAGCACATGAGGTGCGTGCCCATGTCAGGTTGGTAGTTTACAGCCTACAGAAATATATATCAGACAAATATCAGGTTAATCACACTCTTTGTGCCTCTTTAACAAATTTGGGTTGTTGTTTGACTTGTTTTGTTTTTATTTATTTTTTTATCCTTCATTTCAAGTTTTAATGTGTCATATCTCATCGCACTATATTGTATCATATATTATACAGATTGTAAGATACTGTACTGTTTTATATAGCACAAATCTTAGCATAACATATTCTATCATATCCTCCCTTACTGTATCATATCATACAGAATAGAATAGAATAGAATAGAATAGAATAGAATAGAACTTCATTTTTGGTGTAACAAGTACAATGAAATTGAAGTCACAGCAGCAATCAAGAAAACAAAAGTAGGAAAGTGTGTAGAAAGTGCAAAAAGGTCCATTAGAAAATAGATGATGACAGCTTGTTCATCATTCTCCAGTTCAGCCAGCCTCCACCTCCACAGGGTCCAGGACTGAGCTTCTCAAGTCATGCTCCATCTCTGTCTCCTAGATCCTGTCTGCTCACAGCAGGTGAAGCTCTTCCAATGTGGCGTCGGTGTCCGATGTTAGCTCTATTAGCCATGTCTGTGAATAGCATGATGCTACTCTGCCTTCTGGTATCCACTCTGTTGCTGGGTTAGCACAGCTAGCTCGTCCATCTTATTGGAGATAGATCTTGTGTTCCCAACAACGATGGATGGAAGGACAGGTCCATGTCGTCACTTCTTAGCTCACACCTGAGAAGCAGCACGTCGTCCAAACCTCCTTCTCCTCACCTTGTGGAAAGACATCAGGCCTTGCACCAGTTAGCATTGACATGCTACAGGCTGCTAACAGCTGAGTTCACATGTAAACAATGCAGCCATGGTTACATGTAGGATCTCCAGACAAAAACAGGAGAAAAAGTAGTAAAAATATCGCTGAAGCCACAAAAAGTTTGGTGTTCATGACCAACAAATGAGCCATACAAAGTAATGATCCACTCCAAATACAAAGATTACGAAAAAGAGACAAAAAAATTACAAGAAAACGAACAAACTATTTTATGGTATAATAAAAAATTCTTGTTCTGTATCCTTTTAGTTTTCACTGTACTGTACCTCACTGTATCATATTGCATCTTATTATATAGTGTTGTGTTTTAACCAGTTGAATCCAACTGTAACCTATCCTTTTATATCCAGCTGCTTTTTGTTGTATTGTATCATACCTAAATAATTGGAATAGTTTATTGTTGGTAGTGCTATGGTACCAAAAGCTTCTGTAGCACAGATGTGAGGCACCTTACGTGCCTCTGTTTTGGTTTTGACAGAATAAGGATATCATTCAGGTATAACAAAAACACTGAGAGGATTCCCCCATGGCATTATTTGCTTTTGCCAGGATGAATTGGTAAGGCCAGGGGGCTTAACAAGATACTTGTATCTCTAAAAAACCACTTGTTGAATAAGAGAAAAAAAACCTCTTCAATTTGCTTTCTTCTTTGATGAAAAATAGATGGAGAGCATCTCAGCAATCTCCAAAACCACAGGCTGTTATTTAATGACAATTAAGCCTCTGGGGAAAATTTTGGCTTCTGAAGGGGCCAGCAATTATTCGGATAGCAAAACGAATATCTGGGACAAGACTTCCTTTCATTTGTTCCTGTAATCTGTTTAAAGAGTTCAGCGTTCCCAGAAATTTCAGCCTATCAAATATGGATGTCCCCTTCAGAAATTTAGAAAAGCAGATGAGATGATTTGCAGTGGGTACTTTCCTTGACTGTTATGTTGTTAAGTCAGTGATAATCGGTTAAGCATTGCAGCTACTTATCCGCCTACAAAGATAAGGCCCACTCTGGTTGGAGATGATGACACACTCACAGCTGTTGAGCTCTTACTCAAAGTCTCCAAGGTTGTGACTCTCAGAAATAGATGAGGAAGATAGTTCAGGTGTACAATCAAGGAGGAATCATGCAGCAGTGAACAGACCAAAATGTGACAGAGTGGTGGCCCTGAGCATCAAATACTTCAGGGTTATGTCAGAGAAACTTTGCAGGAGAGCTGCAGTTATAAGGATGGTGATTTCGGAGAGGTAATCCTGGCTATTTGTGAGTGCTTGGGTTTCTCTCGAGAGGAACAGAAAATCTACAGGAGATGGGAAAATTGGGAGACAAGATGGGGCACACTTTAGAAATAAAATGTTGCATCACTCCACCCATAATAAACCCTTCTTCAGACTCAATCTGTGCTGAGTGATGACAGAATTATTTATTTTGGCACGCATATTACCAAAAAAGTACACTCAGAGCTGCTGAGGGCTGTTTTGTGTTGTGTTAGCCAGATTAATTCATGTAAAAGACATGGAAAATATAGTTTTTCATATAATGCATTTATCCTGAAGTTTTGCTGAGTATAGTTAGTGGTTGAATTAAGTTACTTGCACAGCTCTTTCTTGGAGCTCTCTGCTAACTTTTTTAAACTGGAAAAAAAGAGAGAAAGTTTTCGCACATCACATTAAAGATAATTTTTCATCTTGTGCAATCTTCCCTTACTGTCTCTACCTGTCTCCCCCTCTCTTGGCTCAGCCGATGTTTTGTAAGTTAAGCACCCATTTTTAATGTATCTATTCCTGAAAAGACCAACCACCGAAACTGTTGTAATTCTAAAAAGCATACGATCACAGAACAAACCTTAACCAATCAAAAAGTATTAAGTTAACAGGATGTCTTCCTTCAAGTATTTTGTCTTCACATCAGAGATTGTTTGATTTAAGAGCAACTTTTTCCCCCCAAAAAAACTGTTAGGTGAAGAATTACTTTTTTTTGTATATTTGAGTGATATTTTTAAAATGGAAATTTACAGAAGCTATCAGGCTTTTCCCGCTCTTGTTAAGAATGAAAACATTTATCAAGTCTTATTTAGGGTAAAACTTACAAGAGTGATAAGGCTGACTTGTACAGCCAACACTCTGCTGATGCGCAGCTAACATGCAGCTAGGCTGAATGCAATGATGGCGTCACGCAACCCATCAGTCACACAGCAAACTTATTTCCAGTCTAAAGCGGGAGCAAGATGGACACTCACCCAGGTTTTCTTATTCTGAACTACTCAGCTCAAGACTGGAAGTGGTGAGCAAAGAAACTCTGGAGTCCTTTTCATGGACAGAGCATTTGAAGGGATGAAAATGAAAATCTGAAATGATAGTGGTGAGGTGTAAGGAGTTCTCTCATGACAGCAGGAATTACGTCTTCTTTATCTGAAAGACAAAACATAGTGAGGGAGGCCGTTGTTGAGTCTATTTTCTGGCCTCTTGTGGCCCGGTGTCTCTCATAACCAAGCAGGACATTTCCCATCTGCATGCCCGGCCTTGTAGCACAGTCATGTTTCCAATGCTTCATTTTCTGTTGTCTAGTTCGGCCTGAGTCTCACTTCAAGGTGAGCTTTTCCCAGCGGTCCCTGGGAAGAGAGAGAGAGTGGGGGAAAAGTGAGAGGGAGAATCCTCCAAGGTCACTTTTGGTGTCTCTCCGTTAGAGTTTGTGAGTTCCTGACAAGGCGGAGACAGTTTCAATTTCTCACTGACTGTCAGGAGCTGCCTGCTTTTTAAACGCCTGCGAGACGGATGTGAGCGGAGGAAGATGTTCCCCGACTTTTTGGTATTATCTGAGGGGCATTCTTTTCTCCAGCCTTATCTCTCTGTCAGTAATAGGCCTTCAGTGATTCCTGCCAGATAGTTGTTGCGGGTGGACTGTTAGGTAGGCTGATCGGGCAAAGATTTTCCAGATACTGTACATCTAAACCTGGCTGTTTTTCCACATCTTTCTCCCCCGTGGCGATTGGTAAATCCCTTTGAATGGCAGTTTGACAGACACCACATCCACATGTGCGTCTTGGTAGAGCTGCGAAGAAAACAAAAAACAGGGGATCGACCGTTCACATTGAACTTTCTTTGACCACAGCCTCAATCAAAGTACAGGAAAAGTCATCTTCCCCTCCCAGGTTTGATGAAGACATCGATCACAGAGCTTTGATGTGATTTATCATGGGTATCTCTGTCTGGAGCATCTCACTTGAAGCTGGTTGTTGCTTTATTGTTTCAGAAACTACCCACCAAAGGGGAAGAACCCACGTCGAAACTGATTCTAGAGGCTTTGATGCTAAAGAGAAACTGATACTTCAAAGAAAGCAATACTGACCTAAACAACAATGGCCTCCTGTTGGCAAGTTAATGATATATTAATTTCCTGGTGTGCAAATGAACTTTAATTTGCTACTTTTATGCCGATAAAAAAACTCTAAAAAAGAGGCTAATTCACCTTAAAGGCATTCTGTTACCTCTTCAACTTCTCACTTCACTTTACTTTGACTGATTATGTTTGGGGTAGTGGGCAGGAGGGAGGAGTGGAAGGGCTGATAAGAGTTGAAGGCTGCAGTGAGGAGTAGCGTGGCACAAATGGGCTTGACTCCTGCTGTTTTCACTTTGGGGAAAACCAAGCTAGTGCCGTCCCTGCTGTAAAGTAAGGACAGGCCCAGCCAGGGGGTCTTTGAAGTACTTCTCTGTTATTACATGGATTTACTCATTTGTTTTCCACTGCGCAATCACCACACAATTTGTAAAGACAGCTCTCATTCTTCAAACAACCGCAAATGTCGTCTGCATGAGGCCAAGTTCAGAGCCGTGGAAATGGCGACTTGCTAAGAGATTCATCATTCAGCATGACTCAAGTACCACACGTGTCTCCAAATGAGACGCAGATCAAGTTTCTTATCAAAATGCTTGTTAGACAGCTGCTTAATACCATTTAATCTAGCAGTGGATGAGATCGGTTCATCATTGGTGCTTAACGTGATCTCCGCTTTGGAATATGTAAATAACCAGCTGTTGAGTGAAGAAACAGAATGCAACATGAAGTTATCATGCCATGTTGGTGTTAACCCCTCTTCAGCTTTGACACCACAGCTGCCATCTGTGTGTGTGTGTGTGTGTGCATGTGAGTGTGTGTGTGTGTTCTTCTTCAACTTTTAGTTTTGGTCTAAAAAACCCTTCAAAACTTCCAAGATATTCAACAATTAGCTAACTAATCAGCAACGACTTACATCTGAGTAGCCTGATCACTGTTTGGCATTGTTACTTGGAAAAGGGTTTGAACAATCAACTCATATTTTCAGCTGACGGAATATCGATCAAATCAACTTTAAGTTTCAAGTGCCTTGTAAACCAGCACCACTGTGCTGTATATATTCTTCCTTTGTAAAGCCTGTTTTTCTTTATGCGTGATGCAAATAAAGCTTTACAACATTTAAAGGCTGAAGTTGTGTTGAACTGTGAGGTCATTGATAGACCATAGGGATCCCAGTAAGGGCTTAAAATTATCTCAGGCTAGTTGACATAATAGGAGTTGATTTAACATGAGCTAGAAAGATTTTATTAATCATAATATAAACAGCAGTATATGATACACATTATTGCACATTTATATTTTGTAGAAATCCTTAATTCCGTCCGTAAATGTCTCAAAACTGACATTTTTAATGCACTCATCTCGCGAAGAGCTATCATTTTATGTAGCAGTTAAAATAACAGGATAATTAAAACTTGGTTTTATATTTTAGATGTTTTTCCTGCATTCTGGATTGTTTTTGGGGCTCCTTTCAGTCTGGAACTATAGCAGTGTCATGTTGCTCCCAAAAAAAGTAAAATCAGGATATCAGAAAGACAAACAAAGAGAGGAAAATGAATGTAAGCGAATGTCTCTTTTCTAGTTTCTCTCACACAAAAGTTGAGCACAACTCACACAGATTAATCACTATTTCTTCTGCATTTCACACCAAATATACTTGGCTAACCTAACATATGCGATGTCAACGGAATTATCACCATCTGTAGATTTGTGTGATACAATGCTGTTGTGCTGGCTGTAAAATTAAGCCTGCCACTGCTTAAAAAATGTTTTCATTCATATTCATCTGCAGTGATTCATTAATGCAGGCGTATTTTTCATTCAAAAATCCTAAATGGTGTCCCTTTTGCTTTGATCTAACCTACATTTTAATGGTGTGGTATTAAATTATTGTTATTAAATGCTTTTAATGAGCCATGTAGGCTTATGCGATGCCTTTTCCCCTGGGTGTTTCTTCTCCTATAAGGTTGGATGTAATGGGTCTGCAGTCTTTTAAGGTGTTGATGCAGAGGAAACAGAGATTTCTTTGTAAACTGTTGGAGATTCCTAAAGTTCAAATATGTTGTTGTGGAATTACCAAAACATTATTTCAATTCTGAGAGAAAGTGTTGGTTTGTTTTTTTTTTTGAAGTTCCTCTTTGTCATAGCTTCTCTGAATGTTTTTGTAAAAAGTGATGTCCAGATTGAGTTTATCTTTAAAAGTGTTAGCCTCTCGTTTCTGCCTGCTGGGGCTCCACAACTATAATGAATCAAGACATAAAAACACCCTAAAGGGTACATATTTAAATGACTATTTATTCGGATTTTAATTGGCTGCAGGGACATAACCTTAGATCTGGAAAGCCAAAATTGTACATCTGGTTAAGGGTCCTTGAGATCCCTGAGGGGTTTTAGCAGGTCTGGGGATATTCTAAATTCAGAACACTAGAAATATGTTTAATAATTCACCTAGATAGTTTCCTCCCTTCTTCTCTCCTCTCCCTCTCTCTCGGCCATTTGCAAGGTCAGTGGGTGCAGAAGGTTGGGCTCGAGTTGATTCTGTCATCGTCACTTTCTCCTCAGATCTGCAGGCTGCGACAGAGAGCAGAGCCGCTATAAACACTGGACCTGTGCCAGCCTGGGAGCAGCAGAAGCACGCTTGTTTAGCGCTCAGTCTGAAGTCTTGTTTCGAGGTTTTTAAAGCGAAGGCCGTCTCGGTGGTGTGAAAGCGTGCGCAAAGCCACTGTATAAGAGGACGCACTTTTACTCAGAGGCTGTTTATTCTCCAGCTGACGTGGGAGCGAGGGAGCGCGGGCTGAACTGTTGGTTTGGGCATCTGTGAGTGTGTGTATGTGGGGAGGAGAGCAGAGGAGCAGCGCTGACCTACTGGGATCGAAAGACATCCATTTATTCTATCAGGATTCAAGACTCCTTTTTGGCTCGACAGACTGAAGCACTTAGGGCGATGACTGGTCTGAATCATGCGCCGGCTCTCTGTAATTTCTCTTGCGAAGCCAGCCTCGCCACCAGCACCACCAGCACCATCCGCCCTTAGAATAAACCTGCTGTGAGACCACTCAGCACCATCACCGTTGTCTAACAGCTGGGATTTACACTTTACAATGTCTTGAGACGCGACAGGGAGGCTACAAAGATGATGACAGTGAGTATTGGCTCCTTTAAATGGCTCTAGTGTCCGTCCAGGCTACTTTTAGCTCGTCTCCAGGGGTGGGTTTTTTATTCGTGCGAGCCGGTGGCTTTAATTCTGACCGATAATAGTGGCTCGACTGGGGTCAGTGTGGTCACAGCTGTAGTGGGTGTCATCCATCCTGTGATACTGTGATATTGGGCGTTTCTGTCAGCGCTGTTGCCTGGGGGATATCAGGTTCCTCGTGGGACTTTTTGGGAACATTACATCATAAGAGTAGCCAATGAGGAACTGAAGGAAACGCACGCGTATTATCAAAATGTTTACAACATTAAAATGCCTTTTTAAAGAAATCTCACTCCTCCTCACTTCCATTAACTTATTCTTCTATGTTGCCAGATGTAATCATGCAACTGTCACGCGTACAGACGTAACACTTGGAGTGCGCTCGGTGCAAGCAAAGACTGGGCGTATGCGCTTGTGTCCCCTTGCAGTCCACTAAAATAGAGACCGACAGCTAGAGTTGTGAGGGGGGACTCTTTCTTTGACATAAATTAAACGCCCCTCCTCTCCAAACACCCATCCGGCTGCGGGGTGGGGATCGGTGCAGCTGTCAATTTGCATGTATTTTTTGTGGCCAAATCCTGTCTGTATGGTCTGCCCGCCTGCCTGTTCGCCTGCGCTTCGGTTAATCCCACAGCGGATCAGCTTTAGCGCTCCAGCCTGCCGCCTTGCAGCGCCTTCCTCTCTCTCTCTCTCTCTCTCTCTCTTTCTCCCACTCTTTTCACCTCTCTCTCTGTCTTTCATACACAGGCACTTTAAATGATTACATTATATTAATCGGGCTCACGTGACCCTCATGTATTGACGCGAGAATAGCTGGCAAACCAGGCGCCGGTCGCTTTGGAGGCTGCACAAATCGCTTTGAGGAGAGGATCGGTGACCGAGATTTTAAAAACGCGAGATCACTGCGTGGACCTGCTCTATCTGCTTCCACGCAACTGTCACCCTTACTTTGGAGAGGGGGAAAAACCCACCCGGTTCATGAATCCGGGGGGTTTTAATAGCACTACTTGAAGGGTGACAAAGCCAAGATGACAGGGTGGTTCACACACCGCCGGGACTGGTGACCGTGCAGTGATCCAGCGCGTTAGATGAGCACGTCGGTAAGCTTTCCGGATCCATACATGTTTCATTTCCAGGGTTTACACAGACTAGTTCATCTTATGATCTCACATAAACAGGGTTTGCCTTATTTTATTCTAAAACGCCGGATTAACGTGGAGTACAAGGCCATAAGTAGGCTGGTAATGGTATGTGCCCTTAAATCCTCCCCCCCGTTAGCTAACCCACGGGGGCTCCTCGAGTTCTCTTTTCGTCAGGAACCTGCAGATTGTTGAAAATTATCCCATGAAAGTGAATATGGGATTTTACATGTCATTATGGCTGTCTAGACTGCAAGAAAAACAAGAGTCATGGATTCTTGCACTGGTCTATTTCAGGAGAAGGTGAAATAAAACTGAAATTCATCTCTTCCAAGTCAGACCATGGAGGTCCCAGCACCCCAGTGGCAATGCATTATGTAACCAAGGCTTTTTAATAACATTGTTTCAACTATCTCGTGACACTTAGCTTAAGTATCAGGGCTTAATGTGGCCATTTTTGCAGCCAGGTGTGTCACCTTTAGCCTTACAGAATGGGGCTTTGTTGCTTTTCTCTTTAAACTGTCGAGGATTTTATTTAGAAAAGCAGATTCTTCAGCGTTAAAGTGGCTTATGTCTCTGCACAGCATCAGCAATCTGAATATCCAGTCTCCACCGAGGTGCTGAGTCATTTTGCTTTTCCCAACATGGATAATTTCTGCATCCAGTCCTTTGACGTCAACAGCCGGTTTTCTACACAGGTGTGGTCTTGCACAGTCAAAGAGCACATTGTTATGAGGATTAAATTGAATGTGTTTCACTTTCTCCCACATGAGAAAAAAAAGAAACTACCATAAGTCCTCATGGCCTTAACCAGTAATCAGCAATCTTCATAATTAATTATTTTCCAGAGCTGCTCATAATGTGGATCACGTAGGAATGTGTCGTTAATTTCACTTTGCCCTGAGAGAAATTTTGCCGCTGCTTGCTTTTCATTAACTTTTAAAAGTGTTGTGAGGCACTGTGATAATGCACTTCCGTGGAGGAGGGAAAAAAGAAAAAGGACTGATAACTGGTGAAGAGAAGGCTCGGGTCAGGTGGAGATTTGTGGAGGGGCTGTAAACAACACGGACGTTTTCAGTAGCTGTGAACTCATCAGTCAGGTGGTGATTTGGGCACTGTGGGAGCATCGCAGTCAAGGTTAGAAAACAGCTCTGCACCCATCCGTCCAGAACACAGTGGGCTGTGTTTTCACATTGACATGTCAGTGTCACTCACACTCTCCCCTCATAACACCATGTTTTGTCCCTGTGGTGGTGTGCAGATGTAGCAGTGGGTGGTGGGATTTTATTCTGACACATTCAGCCACATGGACTCCTCCTTTGCTGTGTGTGTGTGTGTGTGTGTGTGTGTGTGTGTGTGTGTGTGTGTGTGTGTGTGTGTGTGTGTGTGTGTGTGTGTGTGTGTCAAGAATTGCACAAGCCCACACACATGTATTCACCAGGACAGAGGAATGGAAAGAATCTGATAGCTTACTCTTGTAACACTAGGAAGCTTTGGAGCAGCACGAAGGGGCTACATCCAAAAGATATAGTGACTGCAAATATCTGTGCAGACAGGAAGTTCCTGCAGGGTAGGAAGTGCTTTGTGGTTGCCAGTCTCAAACCACAGTAGAAGAATGACTCGTTAAAGTTCACACACTTCCTTAAATTCTCCTTTCATATTTTGCTTCCCCTTCCTGCTTCAATCTCTGTGTCCCTGTTTCTTGTCACGATCACTCAGGTAAATCAGAGTCAACTGATAAATCTGGCTCTGTTGTCTTTCTGTCTGTTAAATAAACATTCATGAGACAACTTTTGTGATTTGTTGCTGTTTTGTCTCTGTGAGTCTCTAACTCCTTCACTTTCTTTCTTTGTCATTGCAGGATTACCGGGAGGATGGCATGGACCTGGGGAGTGATGTATCCAGTCGCTCCAGCTCAGAGTCCAACTCCAACAAGGTCACACCTTGCTCCCCTTCTCTTGACCTGGCCACTTTGGAGGACTACAAATCCTCCCCCTCTCTGGACCTGGTCACCCTAGAGGACTATGAGGAAGATGAGGACTACCAAGAATACAAAAAGAAGGTGATAGAGGAGTGGGAGAGTGAGTACGGAGAGGACTACACCTCTCCACAGCCTGCTGGTCAGGAGGAAGGTAGCGGGGGAGGTGGAACAAGGGATGACAGCCTGGGCGAAGGCTACAGGAAGAGAATGAACAGTCGGAGCCTTGCTGAAGAATTCCAGGATGTGAAGACCGTCCCGCCCCTTCCGGCTCCCACTGGACGCACTGCAACCTCAGTCGCAGCCGTCCCAGATGAACTGAAACAGAACGGCAATCTGATTTTGCCCAGGAGCAACCAGCTCCACTCCCCTGGTACACCAAAGGGGGGCACAGGGACTCCTAGACTCAGCCACCGCAGCTCCAGTCAAGGCAGGGGGAGCCGCAGCACTGGAGGTGGTGGAGGCGGTGAAGGAGGCAGTGGAGGTACTGGGGGACGAATGGGGGGTTATAAAGAGGAAGAATGTGCAGAGGAGGAGCCTCTGCCCACCATGGACTGGGCAGCCTTGGAGAGACACCTGGCTGGGCTGCAGTGCAGAGAGCAAGAGAACCAGAACCTCAACCACAACCAGAACCACAACATGGGCAAGACCAACTACACCTCAGTAAGTGTCTCAGGATTTCACATGTGAGATTTTCTGCTTATGTGTGTCAGAGGTTTCACATCAGTGTCTTACTCTGGTGGAATCAGTAATCCAGCAGTTATCCATGTCAGAAGCATGAGGTCAGGTTATCTGGAGTAAGAGAGAGGGATTAGTCTGGTAATGTAGCACTAAGCCATCTGGCCAAGCTTTGACATAGCCACCTTTAGAAGTCTGAGAAGTTGTTGTGACAAGACAATCTGAAAATCCAACACTTCATGAAACGAGGGGTTGGAAAGTCTTAAGAGGTAGAGAATGATCGTTCCAGTTTAAATCGTTCAATGGTTTTGGATAAGAGACTGCTATACAAGAGATTTGTTCCCTGACCTTATAAAGCTTTTAACCTCATTCTCAAAAATCTAGATGTCATTTGTTGTTGCTGTGTCAGGTTTCCACCAGAAGAGGTCAGTGTTGTATTGACATTCTGCCAGTAGCTCCAGCCGGCCTTTCTTTCCACACTAGCAGCTCCACCAGCACTGAAGGCTGTTATGATTCATTTTCCATTTTATGACATCACTCAGTTTGAGCCACAGTCTGTGCCAGAGTTTATGGCTTTTTGGGTGTAGCTTTAGAAATGTTTAGGGAGGAGCTGGGTAGATTGTTTACAGCAGCCCGTCTCAGTGCAAGTGAGGGCAAATGTGTGTTTTAAGGAAAAGAAAGGAGGAAGGGGGGATTGGTGGTCTTTTTTAGCTTGCAAGCACCTAAACCTTTTTTGTCCTTAGTGCACACGGACAATGGCTGCAGCCAGTGCCATTGTGAGGGTGCTGTGTGTGTTGTGTGTCTTTGTTTGTCTGCCCTGGAGGCCCCCTCTGTCTCCCTGAGGCATGTCAGGAATGCAGCAGGAGGAGTGGGGGGATGAGAGGAAGGAAGAAGGGAGGAAGGGGGGCAAGGATGAAGAGATGGTATCTTGAGGACCCGGCAGTTTGGGGTCATATGGCTCGCGTGTCTGTATGTGTCATTGTTCGTTACCTGCTGTCCGTTTTAAACGGAAAGGTCACCTCTTGGCTTGCTTTTAGTCAAAGAAAGTGTGCTCTGTCTCCGCTCCTCTCCCTCGGCAGTGGGCTTTGATATGATTGACCTGGGTAAAGAAAAAAGATCTGACACTATCCTTTACAAAAACACACAATATTCACTTTTTCTCAAGTGTTATGAACGTCTCAATCAACTCACTCATACTTGAAGAAAGTGGTGGTAGTGGATAAAAGGCTAAGCTCTGACGGTGATGAAGAACTACAGTTTTTTACTGCATTTTCAACTACACGAAAACCCTCAGGAGGAAAAAAATGCCCTCAGATTTCGATGGCCTTGTGTAGATAAGAAATAGGTATTAGCTGTGTAATCCTACCTGAGTGGAGAGCAAAAGAGCAGCACCAGAAGCAGCAAGATATACAAGGTCACATCCTGGACAATCCCACTCGTACAATCATGTTAGTTTCACTGTACACGTGGATCATATCAGTGTGTCATTTTACAGTGGTTCAGTCAATCAACCAATCATTTTCAGTTATTATAGTAATCAATCATTATGAAATATGCAATAAAACACTTCTGATTTCTGTGGGAGTCTTCAACTGAACTCCTGATTTGTGCTTTTTCCCTATTTTTCACAGTGATACTAATTAAAGGCTCGTCCATAAGTATTATGTAGGATACATGTTGTCAGACCAGGCAGTCCCACAGATTTCAGCATAGAGCACACAGCCATATAAAATCACAGAAAAAATGTTGAGGCACAGTCAGGGAGGTCTTTCTCAAAGTCTATTGCCCAACGGTTGTTTTGTTCTGTAAATTATAGTGTCATAATGTACTTTACTATATTGCATTATGGCTTGGTGTGTCATATGGCATGTCATGTTGTGTTTTCTGGAAAGTGTGGTAGTATATCATATTGAAATATTTTAAATCCTGCTATGGAGTGGCACGGCTGGGCATGTTGTCTTGTGAAGTATAGTATCATGCTTTATTGTGATGTATGGTATCATATCGTGATGTTGCGGGTTTTGTTGTGTCATGTGGCATAGCATCGTGTTGTCTCATATCGTACCCTATCACATTGTGTTATACTATACTGTCATATTGTGGCATGGCTTGGCATACTGCACAGTAAGGTATCATATTATATTGCACTATACTGTCATGTCATACTGTACTGAATCACCGTGTTCTTTATTTTATACCTTGTAGCATATCATACAGCACTGCCTCTCATCATAACAAATTTTCCAGGTATGGACAAACGCAGCTCATAGATTGAAATTTTTTAAAAATTAATCATCTAAATAATGAAATTTATGTTAATTATTGTTTTGCTTGGAATTAAGCTGTTTTAAGGCAGCTGGTGGTCCTGACTAGAGATGCACCGATCCAACTTTTCTGGTCCCGATACAGATACAGATACCGATACCTGGGCTTTTGTTATCGACCGATATTGATCCGGTACAAGTGTTAGGTAATAACCTTTATGGCCTACTGTGGGATAAGATTGGTAATGTTTTGAGCAAAAGACATAAAAAGAGTACATATGGAATTACAGAGGTTGATATTTATTTAAACTTTGTTTAGATGTATAACAGCAGTCTGATTAAAACAAATCTTTAGAACTTAAAGAAATGACAACTCAACTGTAAATTTTATACCCTGTAGACCAGGGATCACCAATCCTTCTGAGACCGAGGGCTACCTCACGGGAAATGAGTGGCACGAAGGGCTACTTGTCTGAAACGGATGTCCTGAACAACATTACACAGATTACTTTTCAATAACACTAATCATAGTAGAAGCGGTAATACTATGTGAAGAGACTGCTCACATGTCAATGTTAATTATTTCACAATTATTACTAATGAATGACAATGGTAGGAAGTAGCTCTATTGTGACCAGTGCTGTTATTTGGAACATGTCTCGTGTGCACCTTATGTACTTCTTGCAGGCGCCCAGGTGCCCCTGGACACCGCTTTGGTGACCCCTGCTGTAGACTAAATCATAGTTTAGCCTTAGTGTCAAGTTTGGACTGATCCTTTCCCACCGATACCTGAACCAGCTTTAAATGGCTGTATCGAGGCCGATACTTGATACCAGGGTCCACTCTCAGACTTCTAAAGTCTGAGAGTGTTATTTGAAGAAATCCTTCATGTTTCCTTGAAGTCTTCCCTATGCAAAAAATGATGATAACTGACCCTTTGCTAACCTGCTAACAACAGCCCAAAAGCAGTCAAGTGTCCTTTTTGGAGCAGACAAAGTCCCACAAGATGACCCCAGTGTCTTTCTCTGTCAGGGAGCATCTGGGTTATTTATTTCAGAATTTTTCAGGACTTCATAGACACCCTGGAGGAAAAGTGGGAGGAGGACTGGTGCTTTTAAGATGTTGTTAAATATTTAGACACCCACTCAGACGAGGCCCACCAGCAGGATGATGCGTGTGTTCATGTATGGAGGGGTCTGTCTGTCTGGGATGTTGCTGAGGTCCAGAGGGACAGAGATATTCATGCTTCAGTGGAGCTTCAAAAGCATCTGTGCTTTAAAGGAGACAGGACACAGCAGAGCTCAGAGCTAATAATCTGTTGTGGTGGCTCTCATGGTGCCTGGAGACTAGTTTGGCTGGTCTCCAGTAAGACGGTACACAACACAGTCACACTTTCCTAAAATTGCTTCAGATATGTGTAAACCAGACAGTCTTC
Source organism: Halichoeres trimaculatus (assembly GCF_033239565.1). NCBI lineage: Eukaryota > Metazoa > Chordata > Actinopteri > Labriformes > Labridae > Halichoeres > Halichoeres trimaculatus. The sequence goes on from NW_027437188.1 coordinate 24,082,686, forward strand.
AGAGCCACATACGCTGAGACCTCACTCTGGTTCTCCTGTCCCTGTTTCCATGGCAGGAGTCCGTTTTCGCTTCTGCACTGTCTGGTTAAGGACAAGGTTGAATCCTAGTTCATGAGCATATGTTGGTCCTGAAAAGTTAATGTAGCTACATTTTCAAGAGCTGTTTAACATTTTTCCAAAATCAGCTCTCTTTACCCTTATATAAATCAGTGCTGCATGACTTTGAGGTGCCTTTAGATTTGTTGTTTTCAAACAAGATTTATTTTGGTAGACTTGAACACACCAAGGGTTAACTTCCAAAGACCATGCTGCCTTCAGAGGCCTCTCCGTGCCTCAAGCTGACCTTGATGCTCTTGATCAGGCACCATTGCTTATCTACTTTTACGTCACTCTACAGTGGAAGTATCCCAGGAGTATTGGCATTTGGCTTCTATGCAATTTAAACTATAAGTACTTTTGAGGTGTATACGGCGGTCATTAAAGGGGCAAAAAAACAATAGAAATTTCCATCACAAAAATTACTGTCAAGCTACAGAAGTGAGTTGATCCTTCTGACCTTCTAACCTTCTAAAGAATGTATTTGGAGTATTTGCAAGGACTGTTTATTATCGCCCCACTCATCGGGCCTAACTAGTTAAATTCAACCCCACTTGTACTTCTACATACTTTATTTTTTCACATTTAATCTTCTGGTCAGTAGATGTGATAGACAACTAACTAGTACAATCAATTTTGCTGCATCAGATATGAGATGAGACCAGAAAGTTGTGCCATATGATTATAAATGTGTGAGAAAATCCTGCAACAAAGCAGAGGACAACTCCTGTGTTATACAGTATTATACACTCATGATGTTAGAGAAACACAATAGTGACTGGCAATGATGTCATTTATCAAAGGTCAATAATCAGAGCATCATCTTTGTAACTTTGAGTTGTAATGAAAGTCTGCTCTTTGAGCAAATTTTGTGTTTGCAGGTAGTTACACCCTAAACTTTTTACTTTTCTGTTTTAAAAGTTAACCCTGATGTCAGAGTTTTCCTTCAAACAGGTTCAAACACACACCAGGTGGAGTTGTGTTGATTTTTTTTTTCATCATGCCATGACTGGTTTCTTTGTGCTTCTTCTGTCAACCTAGAAAACGTTTGGCAGCTGACTGTAAATGCTTTCACTCTTTCAGCAAGATCTGTCATTTTTGTACTAATGAACCAGCCATCCTGGTTTGCAGCTGTGTTTAGTTTGAGTGCAGTTTCTGGTCGCTGTAATCTCAGCATCTGCCTGCAAGCTGTGGGAGTGGAAGTGTGAGGAGTTTAGGAGGACTCTCGTGGATGAGGGGCATGCTGACCTGTTCATAATTTGTTTCTAATGAATCCTGGAGTCGCGTGGCAGCAAAGGGCCCACTGGGACCTCAAGCACACAGGGGGAAACTCTACCCCTAAGCCTCCATTTAGCTCCACACCCTGAAAGGTAAACAATAATATTATTCTCCAGAGCCAGTCTTGAGTTGAAAAAGGCACAGATGGGGTCATTTTGCATGTATGGCTGCCACACTCACCCAGAGATTCACCTGTGTGTTGTTGCATATTGGAAAAGTATTAAATCCATGCCCGGGGGCTCCTTCTTTTTCAATCTCAGAGTGCACACACCCAGTCTTACTCATACAATTTAAAAACACCCTAAAGGCAAAACTGTGCTTATAAAGATAGGGCCTCTGCTGAGACCTGCTGCACTGCTCCTGCTCTTAGATAGCACAGTAAAGCTATCTCTATTTTACACACACACAAACCTGGTCACACACACACACAGACACAGACACACACACACACGCATATCTATCATCTGAAGTATGAATATCTTAGTGCATTGTATCATATATTCATAGAATTTAGAAAAAACTTCTACGGGCGTTAATTGCAAAAGTGATTGTTCATGGATTTGACTCCTGCTCCCACCTCTTTGTTGCATGTCATTCTTGCCTCTCCCCTGTTTCCAACTCATACACTGTCCTGTTTCTCAACAAAGGCATGGAAAAGCCCATAGAGATCCCAGCACATTCATTGCAATACATAAAATAGTCGAAAGAGCTGCGCAGACATATTTCTCCTTAAGTTTTTCTAACACATAGGTGCTTCTGTACTTCGTAGCTTGTTTAATGTATGCATAAACTCCTGAAATGTTCAAGGTGTGTACTGCAATTGTCATTGCAAGCAGCACAAATTTCACCCCACTCTAGTCCTCTGCAAGGCAGCGGGCAGAGGGAGGATGTTTATATCATGCCTGTTAAGAGCAACAACTAAAAGGATGAATGAAAACAGACATGGTTGAAGAAGGAGAACAGTTAAGAGTCTGTTAGTTGGAATTTATATAAACCTAGTCAGTGTCATTTGTGTTGCATTGCTCATCATTATGTAAAAACTACACTGTGGCGCATGCAGTGTGCTGTTGATGTCACGCCCTGCCTCATCAGGCTCATGTCACAGCCTTTCATTCACAGCCATTCCTTTTAGTCCCAAAGACAGGACTTCATGATATGAATGTGTCCAGCAATTTAGGAATATGTGGACATCTTTATGAGTGCACATATGAACCTGTTTATCTTTTCAGGTAAACATTCAAGAACATCCTCTGTGTTTCTGTAGAAGAGGCTTTTATAAAAACACTCATCAGTACTTAGCAATGACATTCACACACCACTTGCTTAGTCTGGGACTGCAATTTAGGGCTCAGTGTCATCATTTAATTGAGAAATGACCCAATGTCTCACTGAGCTAACCATTAGTTGGCCAAGAAAACCACTGGATAAACTCTGAGTCTAATAGAACAACCTCCTATGATACAAAAGTCTTACCAAAACTACTATGCAAGGAGTTTAATCAAAAGACTGTATCACACTGCATTATGGGACATGTAGGAAAGGTTTAAAACTAAACTCACTGTTTTTGGGAGTCACCCTATCAATTGTTTCAGCTGTTATGCTACAATATTGCAAAAGTGATCACATACATATTGAAACCATGAATACATTACACCTCTGCCTGTTGACCCTGTGGCAAAAAACATCAGGTTCCCACTCAGGCTGGCTTTTAGATTTAGGAAATAATGAATGTAATAGTTAAATGTTTGAGGGGCAACTTCAATAGCATTTACTTTCAGATCTGTAAAATTATCTCTAAATCATGGTTGCACTGTAAAAAACTGAAGTCTTATCAAGTGTTTTTGTCTTATCTTCAGTAGAAAATGTGTTTTTGGACTTAATATGAGCCACGCTCACCTCTATGCTTGTAGCTAGTTACAAAAATCTGACAATGGAACAGACAAGAGTTACTTGTATTAAGACATTATTCTAGTTTGAAGCAAATTTCCCAGCAAATTTTTCTTATTACATTGGCAGATTGTTTTTTACTTGTTACAAGAAACTCAGACCTTATTTTTGTCTTTAAACAACTTGAAACAAGACATTTTTCTGGACTGATTAGTTGAATGTGGCTCATATTGAGTATAATAAGAATGTTTTACTTGAAATAAGACAAAAAAACACTTGATTAGATTTAATTTTTGTTGCAGTGTGGTATCAATTTGTTTATGTCTTTAGCAGGTAGTTGGGTAATCAGGTGGATAATAGTGGGATAACTGTGGATAACCTATTCTCTGTTCATCAGACCCTTGAAATGTGGCACAACTTTGTGTTATTAGTTTGATTGTATATTTTTTTGCCTCTGTGTTGATAGGACAAATGTCATGGTTTCATCTCTGTTTATAGCTTATAGAAGAAATAGCAGGTCAGTGAACATCTACCTGATAGGAAAGTGATACCAGGAATGATAGAGCCAAGAGCTGCATCATTTTTCAGGTGTGGAAAGTAAAATGATGGGAAAGAAGCAAAGAGAGGTTAGAGAAAAGAGCAGAAGCTTGGAGTAGTTTCTCGGTTTCTGGTTTCTTTCCCTCCACCCTGAGCTCTGTGATTACACTGGAGTTCAGCAGTTGAACTGCACCCGCCACCCTCCACTAACAACCTAACTACTACCTTCACCCGGCGCTGTGACCGAGCTGCATAGAAAGAGCGAAAGAGAGGGCAAGGGAAGCAGAGGGAAGAAATTGTAGGTTTGGTGAGGCCTTGAGTAGAGTTGGACGTAAATAGGTTCAAACAATGAGTGTAGAGTGGTCAAACTAGGAGTTAGGTTCTGCTCAAGGAAACACAACAAGGGGAGACTGAATTTAGCAGAGTGGCTTTTGTAGTGGAGGGTGATGAGTGGGATCAGAGAGATGGTTTTGGGGTCAAATTTTTTGTGTTGGCAAATGAAAAAGTGGGATAAAGTTGAGTCTTAATGCTCAGTTATACATGGGTGAAGTGGGAGGAGCTTATCTGAAAAAGGGGCAGGGCTTCATCCAGGTGATAAAGTGCTCTTTGAAACACCACTGTATGGTTCAACCCCCTAAGCTTTACCACTGTGTGTGAGTGTACCAGCTGAAACACGCCCGGCCCTCTCACACATACACTCTCCTCACACACACACACACACTACCTCCTCTTTAGAGTCAAGCATTTTTCTGTCTCCTGTTCGTCCACACACACATGTGCACACATTCACCTCACTGAGACAAAGGATATCTTTTTTTCCTCACATGGTTTCCTGACAGTCTGCCAGCGCTGGTACATGTTTTTTTTCTTTCTTTTTTCTTATCTGTGGAGTACTTTTCATCTCAGCTTAACCTTGGATTCCTCACAGCAAGTCGGGCACTTAACTCAGGTAAAGCTGAAAATCATCACATATGTAGAGGTTTACTTTTGTCTGCACTTTTTTTTAAAAACCTGATTTATCTCTAAGTTCAGGAATCAGATTCAAAGTGAGTTTAAATGTTAAGCAAAAGCCTCCAAATGTAATTATAGCCCAGGGCACTGCATTCCTCTGCTGTCTCATGTTGTCTTTTGAGTTTGTGGGGAACAAGAGAATACTTTAAAGTTTAAGTATGAACGTATATGCTGAGATCTAGCTCCACATCTGTCCATGCATATTGTTTTGTCAACTTCTTTGTGATCCTTAAACAGAGAGTAGGTTCATGCCAGCAAGATTGAGCTGCTGTGGGTATCCCACTTTTTTATCCCATTTATGGTAAAGAAAAGAATATCATCAAAAGTGCAGTGCATGTGGGTTTGACTCCTGTTTTAAATAAGCAAAGCTGTGCACTACTAGACACCTGTTTTGAATGTTCTGCACCTAAGAGTGCAGCAAAAGTCATACAACAGGCTGCGCTCAGAGAACTCAAACTGATCATCTTGGTATTGGCTCTATATACCTTTTGTTTTCTATTGCCTTCACATATCTTCTTCATAGGAGGAACACAGTAGCAGTCAAATCCAAAACCACTCCTGAAATACGTAAACAAAACAGCAACAGCAAGTGTTCCAAGAGTCAAAGTGAGAAGCAAGCTAGTCCTGTGATATTCTTATGTCTTGCAGTGGCCTTGTCAGCTTGTAAACGAACAAAAGAAGAGGCAGAAGCAAAACATGAGCACAAACTACCTTAAATGGGTAAAATCAGATTTGCAGGGCTGAGCAGCCAGCCAGTTAGCTCACTCTTTGTTGGCGATTAGACGAGCTCAACCAGCCAATTTGTGCCTGATGGCCAACTGTCTGCCTGCTGCTGCAGTGTTTGTTGATGGAGAGCTTTTATTACTGAGGAGGGCCGAGCCTGCGACTGTGGTAGTCACTGTTAAGGAGAACAAGTGAATGAAGAGGTCTCCCTACCTTTATATGTGCTCACATTGTTAGAGGGTTCAACCACAGACAGTTAACAGAACTGCAAACATGAGCAAGAAATACCAAGGGTTATTAAGTTCTAGACACGAGAGTCACTATCTCCTCTTATCTGGTGTCAAAGTACAGTTTATACAGCTTCAGGTAATAGCTACTTGTCCACTCTTAAAAAAACAAACATGCCTAATTGTATCAATGAGTAATTAGACCTCATAGGTGAAGATGATCTGATTCCAGGTGAACCCTGCAGGTGGAAGACTGTTAAGGATGTAACCCTTTAGTTTTAATCACCCTGGTCCAGGCGTTGCATGACATCAGGCTGAAGTAGAACAGAGCAGTAGTTATGGAGTTCATTGTAAAGGACTGTGTCATCTACAAAGACAAAGACACAGTATTGGATTATTTTGTTGTAATTTCTTTTTGGAGCTTTTCATATAATCTCCATGGTGTAATGAAAGTGTTGTTTAAGAAAAAAGTCTGCTTTTCTGAATTAATGACATAAATGTCTAGGCAATACCAAAAAAAAAAAAAAAACATTTTTATGAACAATAGAATTTGATTTAATGTGATATCTCAGCTGCTATCATCATCACATAGCCAGCCTGTACAATTTCTTAGTCTTAGCTTATATCTTAGAATCATGTATTGTAAGATCAGCTGATCCCCGGGAAACACTGCAGCATCCAGCAGATCAGATTGGACGTTACATCTCAGTAAGCGTAAAGCCCTCATGTGCTCGTGCAAAACTCAACAAATAAATCACAGCGCCATCTGTGTTGAAAGTACCAGTATCTCTCACTGTGTCTTTAACGCCTACAGAACAGTTTAACCTAACAGTATGGGCATGTTTGCTTCTCAAGGTGGCCTAAATGAGAGCTCCTGTTTTTGGATCTTGAGTATTTTTAACCCTTGGTTCAAAAAAAACAGAGCAGATTTTTAGATTTTTATTAATTGCCATAGGTCTGTTCAGAGAGGAAAACAGGTGAGTTTTGCCCCTAGGTGGATGTAGTTTTTTAACTGATGGGTTGCAGTCTTCAGAGTTTGCCTTTGAAGACTTAATGCAGCACTGTGGCGAGTTGAGAGCTCTGAGAAACGTGTCCTGCGTGCAACAAGAGAATCCTTTGCACTATTTTATGGCAACTTTAAATTACAGTATTTGGTTTCAGCACAATGACAACCAGTTCAAATGTTTTAAAAGACAAACGCTCTGACACTTGAAATAACCCCATGAGACACTAACAATGCACGCCAAGTTATTAGAGATGGGCATTTGTTGCACAGAAAAGTTGCAGTGTTCTGTTGTGTACATTGGATGAGAATTCATATAACCACAATGTCAATGTTTTGGGTTTTAAGGTCTGCTGGGCACTGGAAGTGGGTTTTGAAGAAGATACATTTTTAACAGAACCCACATATGAGTCTGTTTGTGTGGCAGAAGCATTAACCTTCGCATTGGCAAAGTGGTTGCAGGCACCGGTCGCATCCATCTCAACGTGTATGCTGATATTTCTGTGACGCAGCAGCGTGCGTTTTTTTTTACATTTTTCCACCACGTTCAGTTCCTGCAATTGTCTTGCTTCACATGTATCTCCAACAAATGTAGCTGATGGTACTTCCTCTCTTGCTGTTTGATGCAGTCTCCATTCTACTTCTCCTGTTACTTAAAGCAGTTAGTAAACAGCTTCAAGACACACTACGGCCACCATGTGGCAGGAATACAGTGTTGTAAACAATAAAAACAGCTTAAGAATTATTTTAAACTAAGGCAATATTTGGAATAGCTGTTCAATTTAGGCAACAGGGTGAGCGCAATGTGATGCCAGAAAACGGAAGGAACGATTATTAACATAAACAGAGAATCCTCCATAGACCAGACCAGCTTTAATTAAGTGCCATTTTTCACAATGCAATGTGGGATGCATGGATCTCTCAGTAGAATAGAAGAATACTTCTCATCAGAACATAGTTGACTTAACAGGAAATAGTGAGTAGTCTACATATTACACAGTGTTTATCTTATTGATCATCTAAATTGATGCACTCATACAGACACACTCTCTGCACCCTGATTCATTACAGTTATGATTCACCAATGTCTGAGACTCTGAGCCCCTCCTTAAAGCAATCCCTGATTCATTTCTTCTTTTCCCAGACCACCTCTGTCCCTCACCACCATTCCCACTCTTGTTCCAAGCTAATTGTCCTCTTCCTCAAGCTGTCAGGAAGCATTATAGCCCAATGTTCTCACTCAGCCAAAATACAGCAGGAGACTATTTTCTCCCCCTGACGCCCCCTCCTTCCTCTCCTCTCCGCCCTATGAAAACTATCAAAGAGGGGCGCGGGGCCATGAGTGGCAGAGCGTGCTGTGGAGGAAATGGGGGATTTATGTAGCAGCGAGGAGACGGCCTCTAATGTTATAACTTCTTGTCAGTCCTCTGCACAGTCACTACAGAGCCAGTGCTGAGCTATATGTATACACACACACACACACATACACACACACAGGCTGGCTTTAAATGAAGAGAAAAAAAAAGTTTAACAGCACTGAGGCAACAAAAAGTGCAAGGGCTGGAAATTGAGAAAGAGAGACAGAGGGTTTATGTTTTCCAAGATGTGAAGGATTTTGAACTCCCATCAGCCACCTCTCTTGTCTCTTGTCAGAGGAATAAAAGGACTGAGTCACACACACACACACACACACACACACACACACACACACACACACACAAACACGAAGCAGCCTGTATTTGCAGGGAGTGTGTGCAAGCGTGTGTGGACGTGTGTGCTCATTTGGGTGGAGCTGAAACATAAAACACTGGCCCTCCTTGCTCCAAATTATACGTTTCAGTGTGTGTGTGTGTGTTTGTGTGTGTGTGTGTCTGTGTGTGTGTGTGTGTGTGTGTGTGTGTGTGTGTAAGAGGGGGAGAGAGTCAGAGAAGTGGGTTGTAAGTCGAGCTGTTTATATGGGGCTAAAAATACAAGAAAGCACATTTAAATCACGTCTGCGCACCCACACAGACCCGAAAAACCAGGAGTATTTTTGTCTCTGAGATTCTGACTCTGTGTTATCTAAGCCAGTCAGTTCATGTGTGTATATGTGTGGCAGAGAGGGGGAGACAGATATTTTGTGCCAGTTCATGCAGAGAGCTTCATCTGTTGCTGCAGAGAACAGAGCACTTTTATCTCCTAACATTTCCATAACACGAGAATAATCATTTTCTATTAGACAGAATTAAGCCTGAAGCTTATGATCATTATCTGCATCTCTTAATTAATCATTTACTTTATAAAACGAGTAGAGAAAATCTGTGTTTTAATCATGAAGCTTGACATGACGTCTTCATAGATATTTCTTGTCAGTCCAACTAGTCCCACACATGCAAATACTGAAATATTTTGGGTATTTGCATAATCAAACAGAAGCCACACATTCAGAGAAATAAAAATGTTTGGATATCAATTTCAAAGTGTTGATGAATAGATGATAAATATTAACCAATATTTTCTCTCAATAAACAACGTTATAAAAATAGGGCTATGAGTAACAGATTTTGTTTTCTTGATTATCAATCGTTTTGGTTCACTAAATGTAAGGCAATGTAGGGGACTAATGATTAATTGTACAATAACAATGTTTATTCCCATCCAAATGAAGAGACAAAAACCCAGAGAAACTTTTGTCTTTTTATCTAAACCAGAAAATTTCAACATTTAAGAGCTAGAATGAGAGATTATTGTCCACTGTGGCTTTAAAGTTTTGGTTTTATCCTTCAATTAGATGTTTTCTTCAGGGTACCTATATGGGCTTTTCTGGAACTTGACAATTTACCATTAAATTATGTTACATTATAGCTTAACATGGATTCAAACTTATCATAATCTTTTTTTGTGTGTTTTTGTGATGTGTTTTTCAATCCTTTTATTTGGAAATTGGCTTTGGCAACATGTTTTTTTAAGTTAACGCTAATTAAGCTTATTTTCAATTTGAATTAATCATTTATCTTTGCTGAAGTTACCATCCCTTTCTATATGAAACAATAATACATCATATTGTATTGAATCAAATCATATCATGGCATGTCATGTTTTGTCGTATCATGTGGTGTTGTAGTTTACAGCAGGGTATCAAATCGAATCACATTTAATAGTGTCCTGCCACATGGACTTGTGCTGCTTCGTATGAAATCATATTGTTTTGTAGTGAATTGTGTAGGGGTGGGAGAAAAAAATCAAAAACCGATACATCAGGATTTTTTTGTTTGACAATATTAGAATCAGGATGCTTTGTCAAAAAAATCTCTCTTTTTTTTAATTCAAATTTGTCATTTCAGTCTTTGTTTATAAACTGGATTGAAAAAAAGTTACCGCTTTTCTCCAGCAGAGGGTGAAATGTATCTCTCTGACTCACGTGATGTACATTTTATGGGAAAATAGGGCTCCTGATAAAGTCTGTAGACATTATCATCATTTAACTTTTTCCCGTGGTCTGGTGTTTAAAAAGCAAACCAAAAATTGTAAAAATCTTGAATACCTAGGACTTGCAATTAAATTGAATCAGCACCCCAAAAATCATAACAGAATGGAATCACAACAATAGCATATTGTCTCAGCCATAGTATTGTGATATATTGTATCATATCATAGCGTATGATACTGTCATCTGTTGTTTCATGTTAAATTGCATTGTGATATTTTGTGTTGTGTCTGATTTTGTTGCATTGTGTTGTATAATGACATGTCGTGTCGTGTCGTGTCGTGTCGTGTCGTGTCGTGTCGTGTCGTGTCGTGTCGTGTCGTGTCGTGTCGTGTCGTGTCGTGTCGTGTCGTGTCTTGTCGTGTCATGTCGTGTTGTACTCTTTGCTATCGTGACATATTGTGACATATTGTGCCATGTAGTGCTGGTTATACTGCAGCGAATCAAGACAAATCATGTCCTATTGTTTGGACTTGTTTTGCTTTGTATGAAATTAAATTGTGCCATATTATACTGTGACATAAGGTAGCATATCATATCATAGCTTATTGTATAGTGACATGCCTTTCCGTGTTTTGCCGTGACATGTCAAATCGTGACATGTCATATTGTGTCGTATGGTAGCACATCAAATGCGATAATATAGTATGGTGCGCCAATGTACTGTATGGAACTACATTCTATTGGCTCATACTGTATTATAACTTATCTTGTCATATTATAGAGTAAATTGTTGCATTATATCATATCATATCATATTGTATCGTATCATACTGTGTTGTATTGTGTCATACTGGGTTCAACTGGGTCATATCCTATCCGATTGTTGGGTTTGGTTTTGCATTATATTGTATTGCTCCAAACAAATTATTGGTTGAGCTCCAGACCTGTAACTTAGTCTCTTTCCACTTTCCCTGATTACATTTCTTTTTTGTCCAAAGTCTATATCTGTAGTCTAGGCAACAAGAATAAAAAAATCAGTTGTGTTTCAGCTGCTTAGTATTCACTGTGACTCACAACTCCCACGTCTTAATGGACTCTGCCATTGCACCAGTGTAATCGGCGGCCAGTTAGTCATTTACTCATTTGATACACACATTTGTTGATGCATTTAAAAAATGTGAAACACACATTAATACAGCCCGGTGGTCACAGCAGGCTCAGATTTTCCACCACCAAATGTAGCCAGTCCTCATTAGAACAACCTCCACTGGTGGATCATGAGACTAGGCACACACACACACACACACACACACATTTACACTCATGCATGCACTCTCTGGCCTTCCACATCAGTTCCTCCCTGTCAGAGGGAGCTCATTACCGCCAGATCTCAGCCCTCACACTGAGCCGACCTGCTTTGCTATGCAGTGTTTTTACACTGGCACAAAATGTCAGCTCACTAAAAGCATCTGTGCTCCTCTCTGCCTGCTGAGAGGGAGAAAGAGAGGGAAGGAGGAGATGGAGATGGAGGAAAGTGGTGAAAAGAAAGCAAATGTAGCCACACTGAAAGGCCAGGGAGAAAAAAAAAACAGAGAGAGGCGGGAGGGATGGATGGCAAGGAGACAGGGGAAAAGCTGTTGGTTGGAGAAAAGGAGGAGAACCTGACTCCACAAGCTGTACAGACTGACACATTTACCATCTATCACTTCCATCTATCTGTATCCAACTAACACTACACTAAAGAGAACTACCATATTATCACTCCATTATCAGCAGCCAATGATTTAAATAGGCCCACATCAGAGAGTTAAATGCACAGAGCCCCTCATGAGTGGAGTTTTAACGCTGCTCGAGAGCTCAGTTTTTACTCCAACAGCCTGAGTGGCACACATTACAGCAACTCCTCCTGCTCTTTGCATGCATAAATGTAATTCCACATCGATATTTCAGCATAACGAAATGCTTTTCTGCACAAATGTCATTTTCTTTTAGCTCTCAGATTCAGACAAACAGCTTACAATGTGGGCCGTGTGTGTGGGAAGCGAAACTGGACTGTGCCAGCCTGTTGTCTCCTCCTGTCCTGTTAATTATCTTTGTTCTGAATCATCCTCGTGCTGGTTTAAGCCACTTGTACACCCACACTTGTTGAATTTGTATGTCTTGTTTTTACGATTAAATACAGCTAATAATTGAGTAATTAAATGATAGGGGGCTTCACGCTGTGCATCCTGGGTTTTGTATCCCCAGATTGTGTGTTTTTTTTCTCTCTCTCTCTGGTGTAAACAAAAGAAGCGCTGTCTCTCCCCACCTGTGCAATGACTCAGATTGTAACCCTGACAACCGTGTGAAGGTCAGCAGGGGGTGTTTTTTTGGAATGACTGCTTCCATGATGATAGCGCAGAGAAAGAGGGTTGCTGTGGATTTTGTATTAAAGCATGGCTCACAGATGCTGGACATCAAAGTTTCTTTTCTCGCTTTGTTTGCCTGCACTTGCTTTTGTGCACATGTACACCAGAGAGAGAAATCTGTGTGTTTGTATTCAAAGGCGGGAGCAACGGGCTTTCATGTGTCTGAGGCTGTAGAGATCGTAATGCTGGTGCTGGGATGTGACATCATTCAATCAATAGATGGTATTGGCTAGACCTGCTACAAAGCAAGGTGTGATTAAAACAAGCTTGTTACTGTAGCACTGCCAGATGAATGAATCATAATATACAGACAAAGACCCATTGTGTCCTCATGGATTTAAGGATAGTTGTAATCACAACTTTAAAGAGGGGTATTATTTATCTTTTTCTTTTTTAAAGCTTAATACTGTCCCTCTGGTACCCCTGTAGTAGCTTTGCATTATTTACAGCTTAAAAATATAAATAGAAAATCCTCAATTTAGCCTCTGTCTGAAACAACTCATTTAGCTCCTGTCTCTTTAAGGTTCCTCACTCAGAAAACCTCCTTTCTTCTGATTGGCCAGCCCTTTTGAGGCCTGTAGGGGTCAGAGCTCAAACACCGTGGTGCATCATGAACCAGAGATTTAGGGATTTCTCTGAATATGTAGCAGTTTGACAATCGACACACGCTGAATTTAAACATCCAGCATTGTTTCTTTGCATCAATATTTAAAATATGGTTTAGCATAATACCCTTTCTTTAAATGCTCTGACCCTGAGGAAATTTTATAACAGTTAAAGTGACCTCTATCTGGCTGCAGATACAGTTTGAGGACATGTTGAACTGATGATACACAAACTTGTTTGTCTCCTCTGATATTTTTCTACAGTATGATTTTTATGGGATATAATTATTGTCAGTCTGTGTTTTTTTGTGTGGTTCCTGCTGACTGTAAACACAATACCCTTTGGGGCTGATAGAGATATTTGACCTTTGACCATACTGTAAGAAAATCTTTCCTAGAGGTCTTCCATGCTGAAATGCTTGTTTCCATGCAAGAAATGTAAGAAAGAAAAAGTAGTGAAACAAAATGAGAAAACATATTCGTTTAGCGTCTTTACGCGCCTGTCTCTCCTCTCCATACACTTTGAAATCTCCATTTTCCACTTGGCTTTACAGCTTTTTTCCTTTACTACATGTAAATTCAGCATTAGCTCAAGAGTTTTGGTTTGTAGCTTTTACCACAAGTGAAATAACTTCATCACAGGTCAGTGTCACACACAGATAATTATATCCAGGGAAGGATGGGCATTTTTCCAATGACTCCACACATGCAGCTTGAAGGTACTGAGCTGAAGGCCGATCATGTGCCAGCCGAAGCTGAGAGATCAGAGCAAGGAGCTTATCGATCTGCTTCCATGCCATTAAACCCAAGAGTGGGCTGTGAGGGGGAAGCAGCCCCGCCTAACCAAGATCAATATTAGATAGAGATAGCCATATAACAGGAGGTGTGCATAGTCACCCTGCCCAAAAATGACAAAAATAGAAGATGCAGTCAGTAGTGCGGCTCAGTTTCTTCAGAACCCAACACCAACCAATGTTTTTTCCTTCTAGCATTGCAAACAGCAGTATTTAAACAGTTGGCTTGTCTGATAAGTGCTTAGTCTAATCAGTGAACAGTTAACTTACACAGTAGAGATATCATCTCTGTGCAGTTTCAGCTCTGTTACTCAGGTTTGTGCTGCATCTGTGGCAGAGAGGCAACGTGTCGTTGAAGGAGACTGAAGACGAGTTCACCAATTTCCTGCATTTTGGTGAAACAACAATCTTGCCTCATGAAAATAACAGCATTTAAATGATCTTTAATCAACAAGATGCTAACTGAATTCAAAGAGGATTACATGAAAGGCAAAAAAGTTCATAATGAGGCCCTGAAAACTGACAAAAATACATCTTAATCTGATCATCAGATCAAAACAGCTGACTCCCCGTAGAGTTCACATCACGATAATGCTTTTTTAACAAAGGGCAACCTTTTTAATATAAGGGGGGTTATGGAGCCATTTTTGCACCAACCAGACTTCTGAATGGTCATATTTAAGTTGTTGAGATCAGCAAACTTTTCCTTCCTCTCAAAAATGTTTTCCATTAGGGGGTGATAATGCTAAAAATATGTCACAATTTTATCCATGGCAGGATCAGGATCTGGGTTTAATCATGATCGCTTTCAGAATGTTTTGAAGACTTTGATTTGACCCGCAAACAACATTTAAAGCCCCAAATATTTCACATCCTGCATTCTGAACATTTTTTCTGCACCATAGCTGTAAACTAGTCAGGTGTCCTGTGATGTTTCCTGATTTTTTTAATGTTCATGAAGCACATTTTCGCACAATTATAAAAAATAAATCAAAACACATCGGCTGTAGGAATTCTTGAGTTTCTGCAGAATGCACATAGCTTTGGCTTTATATAGATAGCCTCTGGACAGTATAAATGTACTTTATTGAGACATTGATAGACAGTGCTCTTATAACTGTTACCTGGTTAGATCAAAGCCTTGGGGTGTGTAAAAATGAGCCCAAGGCCACAATTTGGCCCTGAAGTAGACTTTGAACATGTCCAGTTTAAAACTTTGGATAAGTGTTTTGGTGTTTTTTTTTCCTTTACATTTAACCTTAACCTGAAATAACCTTTATATGAAATCTTTGCAGCTCCAAGTTTGAGTTTTTTGCAACACCAATATGAACCCATTCTAATACTATAATGATTGTAGAATTGTTTACAGACTTTTAATGATAAAAAAATCAACTTAATTCATTAAAATATCACAAAATATTGCTAAATCCTCCAGAAGCAGATATTTACCTCTCGATAGAGATAAAAAATTGACAGACAGAAAACAAAGAGGTGGATTTGTATCAGTGGTGTGTGGAGGTCAGGACAGAGGAGTGAATGGAGAGATGGAGATGGCAGAGATTATCTGAGTAGGTCGGCCTGCTTTTGGATTATAGACCAGCCATCTGCCTCTATGGGATTATAATCCCACAGAGAGACAAACAGAGAATGAGGGGAAGATGCCACGCAATGCTCGTGGATGCTTTTAGACAGGAACGGTGACATCATTGATGACACATCTTTGACCAAGCAGCAACATTTTGGTTAAAATAAGGAACAGTGTGATGGCATGCTCAGCAGGGGAATATAAATCTGGTTATATGGTTTTTGTTTTTTTTTAGCTTTGATGTTTTGTTTTTGTAGAGTTGAACACACAGCCCTGATGTAGTTACACTTCTGAAGTGGTGCAGCATCCTCTCCGTATTTACTCTTCATGCATCACTGATGGGATTAAGATAAAGGTTAACACAGAAAGTCCCTCCTGCCCTTCTCTTCCGCTCTCTCTGTTTCTCCGTCTGGCATGACTCCATATAAACCAGAGGAATGACACCCACGACCCTGACCCCCAGCCACCTCACCCCTCCTCCCTTCCCTCTCCCCTACTCGCCAACTCACACACTCATTAGCCCCTCCCCTTTTCCAGCCCGTACCAGACAGAGAAGAAAAAGCTTTTCGCTGCACCCCTCCCTCCCTCTTTTCCTCTCTCTCTCCTGTTCTCTCTCCCCTCCTCCTCCATACTCTCCCTCCCCTCCCTTCCCTCTCTCTCTGTATTTCGGCTTTGGGGAAGCGGCGATCAGACCCTGCCCTTCTCTTTTTACAAACAGACCAAACCAGAAAACAATCAGGAAACAGACGCAGAAAACAGAGAGTGAAGAAGAGACAAGCTGGAGCATTGATCCTGTAGTTGTAGATCAAAGACAGGTTGAGATCCCTCCTCTCTTCCTCCCCTCTTCCTCTCTGCTGGAATACCACTGCAGGGCTGGGAATCCTATCCCAGTCCCGCTCCTGTTCCCACAACTCAGCCTGCTCTGTTTTAGGATGCTGTGAAGGATGGTCCACCAGGAAAACTGTGCTTACCAGGTATTTCTCAGATCTCCATGATACTGTAGCTTTATTCATCTGAACCATTTGGTGTTAATTCTGCTGCTTTTCCTCTCCATAGTTAAGTTTATTCTGAATCTGTGGATGGCATGGTGAAATTCTGACTCTGTTGCACAATTTGTACGACTTCTGTGTCATTCCAGAGACCTGTGTGGGAGTGTTTCTCTTTCTTTCTCTGGTTATGTGATTGTGTTGTGAATCTGATGGCTTGCTGGTTGCTAAGAGAGCACTTGACTCAAGGGAATAATGTCCTACCTCCACTCCAGCTCCTTCTCAATCAGCCTCATCAATCCATGACAAGGAGGCATGAGATGTTCATGCATCTGCAGGCTTATGGTGTCACAACTGAACAACTGTGTGTGTGTGTGTGTGTGTGTGTGTGTGTGTGTGTGTGTGTGTGTGTGTGTGTGTGTGTGTGTGTGTGTGTGTGTGTGTGTGTGTGTGTGTGTGTGTGAGTGTGCGTGTGTGTAGGTTTAATATAGATGGTGCATGTAATTCAGTTTCTGCAGCATACAACACAGTGAAAACAAGAATTTAAATGTGAATGCTTGCTTTAAGGGTTGTGCACTTGCTCATATGTGTGTGTGTTAGATTCTGGTAGGTGACATGTGATATGCAGTGTCCCACTTTATTTAACAAGGAATGAAGCAGGCATGATTAAAGGAAAAAGAGTACATCACAGATGTGCATCTGCTCCCTTTTTTTCTCTCACTCTCTCAGTTACCAGCTCTGCTAAAGGGAAGAGAAAGTCTGCAATGCAGTGAAGAAGGAGTGTGGGAACAGGCAGGGAGGTAGATGAAAGGCAGAAGAGATGAGCTGAATATGCCAGGGGAGGCATTGAGGAGGGAAGACGGAGGCTCTTTGATGGAGAGATGCAAGAGTAGATGCAGGGAGGAAATGCAGAAAGGCTGCAGAGAAAGTGAGAGGAAGGAAAAATTATGGTTCTTGACATGGGCGGGCCTTTAAGGTGCACTTTTGAGTGTTCATGAAAGGCAAAAT
Source organism: Halichoeres trimaculatus (assembly GCF_033239565.1). Classification (NCBI taxonomy): domain Eukaryota; kingdom Metazoa; phylum Chordata; class Actinopteri; order Labriformes; family Labridae; genus Halichoeres; species Halichoeres trimaculatus. The sequence continues at coordinate 24,100,243 of NW_027437188.1, forward strand.
ATGTAACCTCAGAGTCCAAATCTGGTTCAAGTTGTCCTTTGGGTTCAGTCGGGGCAGAATTTTGCACATATGTACCTGGAAAGTGTGACTGAATCAGTCTTTGCTGGGGTTTTTTTTTATCAGTGTTTGGTTTCCCCTTCAGAGCAGGTGTAAGCTCATGTAACATTAACATTCAGAAGCACTGATCTCTTGTCATTTTGTGCACATCCTGTCACCACATAAATTCAGTTTTTGCTATGGACAAACTGCCCCCATGTCTGTCTTTTTGAGACTTTTAATGGTGCAAAACCTCAAAAAGACGCAAGTTATCAAATGAAACATCTGCGTTAATCACACAGTGAGTTTCACATTATTTGTATTTGCATGTCAGCAGGGGGGATTTGTGCGTGCAATGAGGCCCCAGTTGTGTAACGGGATAAGGATTTCCTGCCATGTTTGGTGGTAGATAAAGTCGTGCTGGAGCAACAGAGAGATGGAAGGAAAGAGCGGTAGATAACCGGAGAGGAAGAGTGATTCTGGAGGGGCAGCAGCTGAAAGAGATGAAACAAAACCTTGAGACGTATCGACAAAATGACTGGGGCAGGGGGGAATGAGACTGCGGTGTCGTTTCCTGAGGTAACCGAGATGACAAATGATGTGGAGGATGGAGAGAACAATCAGCATTAGAAAAAGAAGTTTCAAAAAAGGAAGGGAGAAAGTAAGAAGAAAGTTAATTGAAAGAGAGACATAAAGATGTCTGTCATGAAAAAAGGTGTTGTATTGAAAAAAAAGATGAAGAGGATAAGAGAGAGCACGAGAGCATTGAGTGGAACAGAGGGTTCAGCCTCTGATAACAGTGACTCTCCAGAGGCCTCTCAATTAGACTGGTAACCTGGCAACCAGCAGGCAGACATCGCCCTTCACACACACACACACACACACACACACACACACACACACACACACACACACACACACACACACATAGATGGGGTGGAGAGGTCCAAAGTACAATGGGGAAAGAGCGGAGGAGGAGATTAAAAATATCTGGGTTTAATGAAGGGATAAAGAGTATGAGGAGAAAACAGACTAAGTGGAAAAGAAAGGCAGGGTGTTGTTCTTGTTTGTGTCATCGTCTCTTGGGAAGATTCATGTCTCGGGGCAAATATTGTTTCGGTTCAGTGTTGTTTTGTTTTCTTTAATCAAGGTGTGGTCCTCAACCTTCTGTGGTTGGCTTTTCAGCATTCAAGGCAAAAAAAGACACGAAAAACAGCTGGAAAAAAGCAGCTGACATCCTGTGTTTGCTGGCCCTTTAAGTTTTGAGGCAGGCTCCCACTTTATGTCAGAAGCAATTTGCCAATTAAGTCACAGGCCAATAAAGAGGCTGTTTGACCCATAGTCAGCCTTAACCATGTATTGATTTTAAGTCATGTCCACTTTGGTCATAGACCATGCAAGATGCAAAAAAAGGGCAAAAAGAGCAGCCAATCCTCTCCTGCAGCCGCTGCCTTCATTCTGTAAAGCTGAAAGCTTACATCTCTTCATACTGAGGTCTGAAGTCTCCCTCTGTCATCCCGTTTGAAGATTCTCATGCAAACCTATAAATCTTGCCGTGTCGTGTTGCTGTGAGTTGCAGCAGAAGCAGGAGCAGCAGGCTGAATGGGTGATGGAGAGATTTATCAGCTTGGCCGCAGCGTGTCATCCCGGCTGCTGTAGGGATACTGTCAGCTAGCCAAGGCCCTACGAATTCTGATTGAATGTTGAACCCTGCCACACACACGCACACAGTGTTTGCGTGAGTGTGAACGTTATGTGGATTTATACTGCGCATATGTGTGTATAAGCTTGTGCAGTTTTTAACGCTTGGCTGGAGAAGGCTGAAAAAGAGATTGCATGTCAGTGTAACAGTAGACGAGGTGTGGTCTGATAAATAATAAATGAGGATTAACTGTACAGTAGATACCATGGATGGATGATGCTAGACTGACAGAATTGATCAACAAGGCTTGGATGTAGACTAAAGGTATGGAGTTACACACATTACACCATGCTTCTGTACAGATTAAAGCTCCTGTCAAGCATTTCTAGCCAAATATAAAAAAGGACTGAAATTACAACTGGTGCTTTTGGATGACTGACAAAGAGGAAAATAATCATCAGGATCAATACCTATAAATTCAGTATTGTTGTGATCTAATGCCTGAAACACTGCCATTGGGTAGGTGTCTGATTGTGTAAGTTCCAGCATTTTGTTGACAACAAAGTCTTAGGAGCCTTCAGGAAAAGGCAAAAGACTAATTTGGGAACTGAATTGCAGACAAAAAAAAATGTTTAAGCAAGTGTCAAAAAAAAACTTTAGTCTTATCAAAGCCAAAATTATTAAATGATTAAATATCCAGTTGCAAAAAAGTTCAAAACAGAAAACTCTGGGGGAATACCCAGTGAAAAACTCTGGAGGCAACGAACAGGAATGAAGAAATAAAGCACAAGGACACGGAAGCGGGGAGTACAAGAAACACATCATAATGATCCGTCCTAGAAAGTTAAAAAACAGTAAATTAAGCACACACAGGTGAAATAGATCAGGGTGGGACACACAATCGTAATGGAGGGGAGAACATCCAAAGACAGGAAGTAACATTCAAAATGGCACACAAGGTGAAAGTACTTGCAAAATAAAATGAGAAACTCAAAAGGCAAAAGAAGCAAAGAAAAGTAGACTACAGAACAATAAAATAAAAGACCAACACATCACAGACATATCCAGAAGCAAAATGCAGAGAGAAAGTATGAAATAAAAAAGTAAACCAGAAAAAAAAAAAAACAGCACACTAATATAAACTGAAATCTAAACTAAAGACACTAGCAACATCAACTTTAGAGTAAGATATTTGGCAGAAAACACTACTTACAACTATAAAAGATACAGTCAGAATAGGTGTAATGCTTTTTGACTTGTCTCTGTTGATAGTAACAGTCTGGGTCTTTTCCCACCATCTACCTCCTACTTCAGTCCTCTTTCCCCTCAAAGACAAGACTCCTTCTTTATCAAAATATCAAACAATCTGCCAAAACTTCCTCCCCCTCAAACCCTGGCCCCTGTGTGAGTTAGTGGACTCCCTGATGGGCTGCCCCGCGCTCCTTTTTGCAGCCCAATTTGTTTGGAACACAGAGCATCGCCATGGAGAAATTCCCACCACGTTGCTATGGAAGCAGCCCCAATTCTTTTCTTTGGCTTTCCAAAATAAAAGTCTGGAGCATTCCTTTCAAATGTGTCAGGCAATGAAAGAGCAAACGTACACGAGAAATGTGCTTGCTCCCAGATATGGAAACGTACAGGGTGAGTGTGAATGCATCACGAGCGCAGGTCAATTCATATCAAACATATGCATGCTCACGCGCACAGACACACACACAGTGCCACTGGCCTTGGATCCCAGGCTTACTGGAGGTGCCAGGAACCCTCTCTCCCACAGTCACCCTCTGTTCACTTGGAACAATAAGCCATTCTGTGTTTGTGTGTGTGTGTATGTGTGTGTGAGTCTCTTCTCGCTCTGTCTCTCGTGCTTTCGCTCCGTCAGCTGACCTCTACAGTCAAGTGTCAGAGAGTTTAACCCACACCAAAGTCTCAAAATACAGCTTAAAGTATCACAAGTTTACCTTGTGACTGCGGCAACACCCGTGGGCACATTGCGTGCTTCAAGATTTCTATTTCTGCCGTCTTGCGCATAGGTAACCCAGGTAACCGCTCCCTCTCAGCCTCCCATCCCATTTGGATCACTCTGACTTCACCTCCTCCATGAAGTCAGCCTCAGTAATGAAGCAGAGAAGCAGGGCGCCCCACCCTTCAGCTCCAAACAGGCCACCCTCACTCGCAACTAACACCACTTTTATTAGCGTGTGTGTGTGTGTGTGTGTGTGTGTGTGTGTGTGTGTGTGTGTGTTTGTGTGTGTGTGTGTGTGTGTGTGTGTGTGTGTGTGTGTGTGTGTGTGTGTGTGTGCGCGTGTGTGTGTGTATGTGTGTGTGTTTCTATATGTGTGAATGTGCTCTCTGTATTGTCCCCAGCAGCCGTGTTGGTGGATTCAGAAGCCAGCCAGACAATTCTCTGCACCCTACCCATAATCCTTAGGGATCAGCACTGAATCAAACCCACTTCCTTGTTTTTCATTTAGCCCCCCTGTTCCTGTGTTTTTATGGGGTGTGTGTGCGTGTGTGTGTTTGAACACTCCTTGATGTTATCATGTCAATGCATCATTCCCCAACCATCTCTGTCTTATTTTTCCCCTCATCCTGCTCTCTCTTCGCTCCTCACTCTCCCAGCAGAGTAACAGATGAACGTGAATCATGTTCATCAGCATCCTTCAGCATTCTGTTTCCTCTCGTCTTTCTCCTCTCATCTCAGTCTCTTTTATACTGCTTTGTCCTTGGCTGGTATATTTTATTTCCTATCTGATACTGCAGCTTCCAGTTAGATCTCTGACTGATGTGATTCATCCTCTGAATCAGTCTACAGATAGAGGTTTGATATTTCAAAGGAAGAAAGAAAGTGATGCTCAGGGTCCAGGGTAAAGCTGTGTGGATTTTTGTCAGTCTTATAACAGTGCTGTGTTTTCAGGTTAGAGTTATTTTCTTCACTCCATACTCCATTTAGGAACTTTCTTTCTGGGCCAGTTTTGGTGTACACATTATCACATTACTGACTTTAGTCTAATACAAAAAAAAATCATTTAGCTTTCTATTAATAGTTGAAAGTATAAACTAGAAAAGCACCCAGAAAGCGCAGACCTGCACCAAGAATCTTGTGATTCTCATGCAACATTTTAGTCCTACTTTAATGTTATACTCCCTTTCAGCAGACTGTCTGCTACAATTTGGTGTCAGTCGCAGGTTTGTGAGATAATTTTTACCTGACAGTGTTGAAAATTATTATGACCCAGTACATATTTCGGGATCTTAGTATCCAGAATATTGCCAGGATCTGGGTCGTACTTTTGCATCTGTCAGAAATTATAGTGACCTTGTCTTGTATTGTTTTGCAAAGCAATCCGACCATTTATTGTAGAGTTATATACACATATGGTGAAAACGGCCCTATCTCACAATGATAAAGAATCCTTTAAAAAAAAATCCTGGATCCAGACGGTGATCCAAATCACCTCCAAAATGTAATCACTTTTTCCTTATCCCATTTTGAACATTTCCTGAAAATTTCATGAAGATCCTTTATTAACTTTTTGAGTTGTATTGTTCACAGAAAGACAAACTCCCATAAACATAACCTCTTTGGCGGAGGTAAACAGTAGCACTTCTTTCAGCATGCAATTAAATAAGCCAATCTGACACCTCGTGATGGCACAGGTAACAGGCATTAAACATTCCAGTTAAGACTTACCCAGTGTTGTTGCTGATGGTCTTGTTTGCTTTTGTGGACCACACAGAGACATCAGGATTAGTGCCAGTTTGTCTCATGATCTGCTATAAAATTCTCACAGGAGCTTTAACACTTTTGTCTCTTAACAGTAAAAATCAAAACCTCTATAATGAATGTGCTTTGATTTTTTTTTTTTTTTTTCATTTTTCTTTGCATTTATTTTCAGATAAAGTTGCATTCTTTGAGTAGTCTTTTATAAGTAAAACTTGACCTTAAAGCTCCTGTTTGGGACCTTTAGCTTGTGTTGTTCTGGTGCCCTCCTGTGGACAAAGTAGTTTTGCTGATTTTGTCCTATGCATACAAAAAGTTGTGCAATGATTTATTCAAAAATTAACAAAAAACTGTCTTCCCACTTTCTTTTAACAGTCATAGATAAAGAATCTTTACCATTGATGGATATTCTTGTAATGACACCTACCCTACCTCAGCGGTTTCATACTATGAAGCAACCATATTGAGAAAACCGATCTCTCGCTGATGGTCTAGTTTCCTTTTGGGGGTCATTAGAAGCATTGTTTTGAGTTTCAGTCTGTTTCATAACCTGCTAACCCGAATGACAGCCAGCAGCTTAAAGTCAGAATTTGATCAAGTAATAAAAAGAAATGGATTGTATTTCTAGCATGAAAAGTTTGGCTTTAAATGGGTTTTTGATTCTGGGTATTTAGGTGAAGTAACATAACTGTGTTTTTTCTCATTGCACCTCCTTAATAAGCATTATGGCTCTTATTTTAGACAACATAAAACCATCAGCTGCTAACCTTCACTGTCACATCTTTCATTTATTCAATCCACAAAAAAATGCTGTTTATAAATTATGAATCTGTTTCCATCTGATCCTGCTTACAGTTTAATGCTGCTGTGTGTTAAAATCAGTTATTGGTTGTGCGTCTGTATGAAGCCATGTCACCCGCAGTGTGATTCTGCAGCCAATCCTGGTCATAATTTTCTGTCTGGGCGGCTATGACAAATATATGAGTCACGGGTCGATAACGTCTCGCAAAGATGAGATCATTACACACGGTGGAGAGCTGGGATTGAAAATGTAAGTCACTGATACAAGGCACAGCCAATCTCTGTGTATGAGTGAGTGAGTGTGTTTGTGTGCCAGACTAATGGTCCATTGTGCTCTGTCAGGGTTTATTTAGCTGGCCGGGGGCTGTGGGGCTGCTGCTTTTGGAGTCCAGACAGGGCACTATTTTTACCTTAGCAGGAAGGGAGCACATTGCCCACTCTGTTACGTAAACACACACACACACACGTTCTCTTGTTCATACACCCCAAATATGCAGGCTGTGTAGGCATTTATGGCTTATCTGTCGTTCACAAATATACTCTGAATTGTAAGCTGTTTGAGACAAGACGGTTGAGAGGCCTGGAGGGGAAATTCCAAAAAGAGTTTGGTGTAATAAAGAATAAATATATAAGAGCTGGTGTCCAGGAGAATATTTAGAGAATAAACACACACTTAGACACAATGTGAGCACACTGCTATAAACACACACACGACTGAGGTGTCTCCAAACTGGTGCAAGCAGCTGCTGTCCTCACGTCTGGGTGTGAAAACGGAAAAAACACCAGCGCGAGTTTCAACCTCTTTTTTTTTTTTTGCTCTCCCTGGCTGTGAGAGGCCGCCCTGACCAAAGGGTGGAAGGTAGGGAGGGTCCAAAGGGGCCTTACCTCTGACCATTGTGCATTCACACTCCTGTAGGAAGGGCAGCACGGCAGAGGAACCTAAAGGGATAGAGTGAAGGAGTCAGTGAGTGCAGGGAGAAGCTGTGTCACAACATGTAAAGAGGAAGACGAGGACAAGCCACCAGTTAAGGGGTAGATTCAATGTCACTGTGAGGCAAGAGAGAGCTGGATGAGAATGTGGACTGACTGAACTCAAACTCTGGAGTCCTTCTGGACTCACCCTGTGTAGAGGGAAAAGACAGGACAATATAGAGGGAAGAAAAGATGAGGGAGGCGCTGGATAATATGGATGGATTTGGTGGAGTGGATGATGTCATCAGGCAAGCATCCAACCTTGACCTCAGTGATGACTACAAAGAGGTAAAGCGCCATACTGTGTGTCTCATTAATGCTTATTGGTCATTTTATAGTCATTAATTAACTTAAATAGATAAATGATGATGGCTTCTAGGAAAATCTGTTCCTAAAAGAGATGCACTTTTTAGTTACAACACAACATTGGCTCAAAACCTAAAAAATCTTGATTAATACAGATATTACTTCCCTATTAGGCCTCTTTTTTAGGGCATCTTTTAAAAATGATTTAATTTCTTTATTCACTTTTTTGTTGAGGATTAAAGAAGACAAAAAAACTCCTATGTGTTCTATAAAAGAGGAAGCTCCTGCTGTCAGCTGGTTAGCGTAGCTTAGCAGAAACATTGCTACAACTGCTATCTTCTGTTTGGAGAGAAACAAACACCTCCTGAAGCTTATTTTTTTTTAACAATTTATGTAAAAATGTTAAGATGTCTTGTGGCCATTGACTGTTTTTGGCCAGAAGTAAACAAGCTAACTCAATGTGGGTTAGCTAACCTTCAGAAAGTCACTGCTTCCCACCGTGGAACAATTCCCCTTGCATTAGCTAACGAAACACCATAAGTTGTAAGTTTTTTACATTCCTGTCGTACTTCTTCAGATTCAAGAAAATATCATTTGCGTTAAAGAAGTGTTAAAGAAAGATGGTTGGCTGAATTTCTCTCCCGTCAAGGAAGTCTTCCCCTATCTCAACTCTTTATGCTAAAATAAGCTAATTTGCTGCTTGTTGAAGCTAAACACTGAGGAAACAGACACAGTTGGTATCAATGTAACATGAAAACCTTTCATCTTTGTTTCGCAATGCTCTTAATATTTGAATCTCTTTCCTCAGCATCCAACACATTGCAGTGTACTTTTTTGTTGTTGTGGTTTTACTGATTTAAGAAAAACAACATAAGCTGTGAGTTAAAAGAAAGCTTGTAGACTAAATTTCTTTCTTTTGAAGTTAGACATGTCTCCCTGTAATAAGTCTTCAAGCTAGGTTAAGGTTAGCTAACTGGCTGCTCCCTCCGGCTATAAACTGAACACACAAACATTAGTGGCATTAGTTCAAACACTGAAGCTAAGCTAATGCTAAGATATGTGTGACTGCATGTTTTAGGCAAAGCTCTGACACATTGGTGTTACAGCATCCAGACTTTTATCCTTAAATCTGCTTCTTTCTCTCAGAGAAACAAACAGAAAATTCCACCAAATCTCTTCCCGCAGATCCATAGTCTGGCCCTCTCACAGAGATAAGGCTCAAATGTCACTCGGAGCCCTATTGTCCTGTCTGAACCCACTTCATGCTCCCTGTCTCCCCTCCCTCCCTCCTCCTTTGTCACGTTTTCTCTTTTGCCCTTCTTTCCCAACCTAACCCTCCCCCTCTGATTTAGTAAAAAACACATTCATGCGACCACTTGCTGAGTTGTTCTCATCCGCCCTGAGTGACAGGAGCAGTCTTGCACTGACCTGAGGCTGAACTGTATGAAGGGTCAGGGGTCAGGTCTCTTATCTGAGATGGAATGCTGCAGTGCTCAGACAGACAGCTCTCGTATAACAGGAAAGAGGAGACAGTCTTACACACACCCACACAATTTCAAGCTCACAGAGATAGAAAGTATCCTGTTTGCTTTTATGACTTCTTTTTTTTTAGAATTCTTGTCTTTCAGACATAAAAGCTCATACTGTTAGCTTAGCTTTGTACATAGACTACAAGCATGGTGAAACAGCTAGCATGGCTTTATCACCACATTCCTGGAAACACCAGAATATTTCTGACTACCTCCTTTTAACATATTGAACAAAAAGGAAGTTGGTGAGCTTGTCGTGTCGAGGTGCTTGTTGACAGATTTGTCTACTTTAAGTCTCAATGCTTAGCTAGCCAGCAACATTTTTAGCATACAGGCTAAAGACGGGATGTTTAGCTCTTCTCATTCCCAGCCAGGCAACAAGTCTTTATCCTTAAGTGTTACTCCTTTCCTTTGCAATGACTGTATGCAGACTAGATTCAAGTCCAAGCTCAATCTAAACCTGCTCGAACATCTGTATGAACTCTCAGGCTACAGCACACAGTCAAAACACATTCTCCATGTGTTTATTATGTTACAGTTATGCACTCAGCAGCAGCTCACGGTCAGGTCTGGAGTATACATCCATGTTTAGTTGTATTGGTTCTTACATACACAAACAGGTCATGATTCTACATGTCAGTTCAGGTAATTAGAAATGTAGGCTGTACAATAACTGGTGTGTGTGCACGTTTGTGTGTTTGCTTGTGTATGAAAGCAAGTTTCTGTCTGCTACTAAGGAGCGAGGTATTGACTGGTGAAAGACACCATTGTGCAAAAAAAAAAACGTGACAGCAAGTAATAAAGAATGGAAGAAAAGAAGAGAGAGAAAAAAATAAATTTATTGGTAATATTTCAAAGGCCGGCAGCTTTTTCATATTTTGTTTTGATACATTCCAAAGGCTAAAGTGGAAAGAAGCCTGAATCAAAGCAGGAAGATGTGAACACATCTCAGATCTTAACCACTTAACAATTTAGCTGCACAAACCAGCAATTTAGGGGGAGGATGCTCTTTGTTAGTACAGCTAATTAAATTCTGCTCCCTCCTCTAATACAGATTTTCAGGGCAGATTTGAGGGCTCAAAACAAGCACCGTGTTGTCCACAGCGAAGGCCAAATCACCCTGTAGGTCTGCAGATGAATGGCTGCGGTGCAGGGAGGAGGAGAAAATGTCTTTGTCAATGAGGGTTTTCAGCAGAGGAAATTGCTTGGTGAATTTGAGGCAAAACACAAATTAGCGCAATTGTGTTGTCCCCCAATCTAATTTGGACGGTGACGACGGCGCGGCTCAAGGCCAGGAAATGAAGGAGGTGGTTAGAGGTGTCACTCAGTCGCTCTCTCTCATTCTGTCTTGTGCGATATGGTCTTTTTTTTTGCTTTCCCTGTACTCTCATTCCCATGTGCATCCTCAAATTAAAATGTAATGAATCAGGCAATTTTCCGTTTCATCATCAAAGAACAGGCCTTGAGCTGAACCATCATGTCTTGATTTTGTTAGAAGCTCTGGCAGGAGGACGACAAGAATGGTTCTCATCCTGTTGCATTCACATCAGGAAGTGTGTTTCATTTCCCAAACTCAGAGTCAAACGTCACACCTGGCAGAGGAGGAATAAGCAAACATGGAATCAAGCAGGCTTTAATTACTTCCCATTTACACAAGCTTGGAATTCCTCTCTTTTATTTACAATGAATTTAGTGCATTTTGAGGTTGAAAAACGAGGAGATTAGCTTTTGTGCTGATACTAAAAGACTCATGTAGAAAAGGAAGGAGAGGCAGGAGCATGTTTTACTGCTTATTTCACACCTCTGCCTCCCAGTGACCCATCCCACACCTTTATAAATGCTTTATGGGCCCTCCATGATGGCTTTTTTAACCACACATAGCCCACCCTGGCTCACACAGCATCACAAGCACACAACAAAAACAAACTGTGTAACAGATGTTTGAAAAGGCAGGAAGTTGTGTCTGTGAAGCAGGTGTGGGAACCAAAAATCAGTTCAAATCCAGAGAAAGATCAGTGATAACATATGACTGGTGGTACTTTTTGACCAGTCATAACCAGAATGTAATATGCTACAGCTGATTTCTATTAATTGAATAGTGCTTCAACAGAAACATTTAATTGCAACACATTTTCTGGAGTATCAGCCTATGAAAACAACAGACATTTTCGGGTTCCTGCTGCTTCAGTCGACTCTTATAGTGTTTATAAGTCGACTGCCCCATCTGCATCTGTGTGCTTACACATCGTACTTCACGTGTTTCTGCAAGGATACAAAGACAAAAATGATGCCTAACCTGTGTTTAAAAGAATAAATAAATTCTGCTAGTGAGGTGTAAAATGAATATCTTTGTCAAGTTTCTTGAAATAAAAATAATGTCTTAATTCAAGAAACCAAACAAGTACTTTTTTATCCCACCCACAGACACTTTTTACTCTTTAAAATCAATACTGGCAGCATTTTTGTCCTGTAATATCTTGATAAAACTCCTTTTCGGGTCTTCTCAGTGAATGGGGTTAATGTCAAGTATTAAAAGGACAACTTTTTATGTATAAATAAGATGTAAACAGACTTCTCTTTTTGTATAGTACAAGAGAATTTTTAAATGCTCCTGCTGATAAGAGTCACTGGCAGTAAAAGCTGTCTTATGATTTGATGCTGTGAAAGGGATTATTGGGTTCTTGTAACTGACTTAAAAAGGAGCTCCTGCTATTTTAAGTCATTGTATTTCCTTTGTGAGAATGCCTTTTGTCATTAGACTGCAGTTTGTCATGTCTTTACACAGCTTTTCATGATAAGTCTGTGTGTTGTTGTGCTAACTTTTCAGTAATGCTGAGAGTGTCTTTTGATACAAAACATCCTCAGAGGCACTCTGAATGTTCCACATTTCCGTTCCCTGTAGTCCTCAGCACAACCTCTATTTTTCATTTTGTCAGCCCTCACAGCACGAGGGGAGCAAACTGTTAACAATGCTCAGTGAACCTGCTGCTTCAGGTTTTCATTCTTACCCAGAGCAGCTGTTCTGTGTAGCACCTTGACTGACAGTGTGTCAGCAGTGTGGAAGTCAGGCCTGTATGAGTGATGTGTTTGTGTGTGTGTGTGTGTGTGTGTGTGTGTGTGTGTGTGTGTGTGTGTGTGTGTGTGTGTGTGTGTGTGTGTGTGTGTGTGTGTGTGTGTGTGTGTGTGTGTGTGTGTGTGTGTGTGTGTGTGTAAACATAAATGTTACGCCTCCTCACTATCACACAGGCTGCTGTAGCTCCTTTGAACTGAAACTCTCGAGTGTGTTCAACTGGAGTCCCCAGGCTGTCTTTCAGAGGAGAACACACACACACACACACACACACACACATGGAACACGTGAGCAGTGCCAGGTCCAACCCTCTACATGCGAGTGTGTGTGTGTGTCTGTGTGTCTGTGTGTCTGTGTGTGTGCTGGCAGCGGCAAGCTCGTCTTGCGGGCTCCTGTGTGGAGTGGGATTATGTTAATTTGTCCTTGGTGAACGCACTCTCACCAACGCCTGAACACGATTGTCAGGAGAGACAGACAGAAAGAAAGGAGGAAGTGAAGGAGTTGAGAAAATGAGTGGGAGAGAGAGGTGAGGCTGTGATAAGATACTTGGAGAGCGATTGGAGACATACTGGAGCAGGAGGCTGGAGTGGAGATGGTAAGAGATGAGTTGAATTGGGGATAATGAGGATGAGAGAGGAAGAGGAGAGGCTGCTAAGGACTGATCAGGTGGGTCCAGGCAGAGGAAGCATACATGACAGACCTATGAAGACAGTGGCAGCGGAGTACATTTAAAGCATGATAGTAATGGGAAATAGGGAGATCCAAAGAGCTAGGAATGCTGCTAGCATGGTAGAAACCCAAAATTAAACCATCAGACACTTCTAATGAGATTATTTTACCTTAACCACAGATTTAAACAAACTTTTGGGCCAGTCAAAGTTTTCAAGAAAGGAATTCTAGGTTGCAAAATGCTGAAAGAAAAAGCTTTCTTTTTAATTGACAAACAGTGAAACAATTATTTTCAATATCTTGACTCCACCCATCGTGAGGGGAGAAGCAGGGCTCACCTTTGATATGTCCGAGCAGCAACCTCTGCTCTAAAAATAAGAAATCTATGTGAAAGTGCAAAAGACTGCAGTTATTTGAGACCCTGCCCTAGGCCGGCTGCAAAAATACCAGAAACAACATTCAACATGCCCAAAAAGATTATTTTTACAGAAAAAAAATAATCATGTTTACAGCAGTTCAAAATATGTTTTGGGTATGCATTGCTCATTTCTCAATCCCTATTGGGCAGGTACATTTTGCAATCTGCATTTTTTTTAAAGTTGTAAATATACAAGGGCATGGCTGTAACTGTAACTGACTGCAAACAGGTTAAAGGCCTGGTGCTCCCAGCCCAGCGTGGCTCTGAATCTCTTCTTCTCTGTTGACAGAGTCCCTATGTACTTTTAAGAGATGTCTGAAGACTTACCTGTGCAGGGAACACTTATGCTGACCTTTCTTCTCTTTGTTGTCAGGGGTAGAATGGGTCAAAATGTCTAAGACCAAGCTCTTAGTGAGAATTTAGCACTGATTTTTGAATGCCGTTGAAGGTTCACTTCTTCTTGCACCTAATGGCAGCACCTGCAGCCAAACAACTTGATGCACCTTGGGGCACTAACTAGGGTTATTCCATTCTGTGTAATTCTCGCTTGTGTTGTGCGTTGCTTTGGACAAAAGCATCTGCTAAATAAAATTGTACAATTGAAGGCCCACCTCTTCGCCTCATCTAGACTCAAGGAAAGCTATATTAAGCTTAGAATTTCTAATATGACCACTGTCAGCACAAGGCATCAAAACACACTCTCATCCTACCTGTGGGGAATTTAGAGCCCACAGTTAACTCAAAGAGCATGTCTCTGGACTGCTAGAGAAGGCCACTTAAAGGCCTCAGCTGAGACATGAATCAGGAAGCTGACCACTGCACCGCTGTTGATGTAAATTATCAAAATACTTAAGAGCCAGAACAATATCTTTTATCTTTGTATGTTCAAACTTCGTGGCCACATCACGTGGCCCCTGCTTTGACATCAGCACTGACGTTTAGATACTCAGATCATGTGATTCACCTGCTGGTTTAAAAACATCAGAGGAGGAAAGGAGACACTCAGAACAGAAACACATACAGCTGTTATCAGCTTTGATAGAAAATATAAAAGTAACCTATGGAAGTATATGCATTCAACCCAAACATGAAAATATTTCTCGAAGCTACTTTTCCTGCTGTCCTGTCATCTCAGAATAAAGGCATAAAAAGTCAGACAAATAAAAACCTAAAAAAAAATTAATTGTGAAAACATAATACAGCACAAAACACATGTAAATGCAAAAATCTAATCCATGAATGGTCTCAATATAAATCTTGGATTTGCTCATACAGAAAAGGGAAATTACACAACAGGAATGAAACAGTAATGCATCATACAGATTTCATGATGAGATGAGCTAAATTTGATCCAAGATGTCACAGGATGTTGCAAAATGTAAAAGTTAGTGTCATTCCTGACATCACGAATGATATTATTAGAATGATTCATTTGTGCAAAAAAGGACATTATCACTTTAAAGCCTTGTAATTGTCAAAAAAAAATTCTCTCTTATTTCTGGACAAAAGCAAGGCTGTGCCAACAGACTGTTAGTAGAGAGGGTTTAAGGGCCATGCAGACTCCTTTCATAACAAAACTCAACGCTCCACTACTTCAGTGCAGTAGTAGCAAATGAACTGAACTCTTCTCATTAGATCTGAAACAGTCTGAGTGTCTCATTAGTTATTTGCACCTCAGTTGGATGTGTTTACCTGCTATCGGCACAGACGAGACATCCTAGGGGGTGTTGCTGTGTGTGAGCGTGTCTGAAGTGCTGCCAAATCTGAAGCTGTGCTCAGTGAGGAATTCGGGGTTGGGAAGAGGCCAGCAGAGAGTGCCTGTGGGAGTGTGTAATGGTGGGATTCTTGCAGATTTAAGCATGTATGAAAACGCTTTCACTGTTCTTCATCTGGAGTTTACCAAACACAAACTTAATCCTGTGTAAATCCTGTATTAGAAGATCTACTTTGTGTGTGTGGAGGATGTTGAATTCTTCACTTGTTGTTTTCTATGACAATAGCAGCACCTGCTGGTGGACGCAGGGACTGCCAACATTTCATGATCCTTCTTCAGATATTTTTAAACATTTTTTTTCATGTCTTAGCTGACTCCACACTTTGCATCAGAGCGTGTGAGTGTGACACTAAACCTCTGACTGCAAATGAAGTAGAAGCTGCTGCTATTAATAAACCTGCACCTGTGATTAGGGCTGTCAGAGAGTGCTAACAGCACTTCTATTTGAGCACACAGTGAGTCAAACTGGGGGAAAGAGGGTGATGTTGCATGACAGAAAACTATATTTAGATTGCTATTTTAAGGTGTTATGACAGCATGAAGACACCTTATCCCAGCTAGCCTGAGTTTGACCTTTGATCTCAGACACAATGGTCACTAAAAGGTAACCATGTCATGTTAATCTTCTGTTTCAGGCCCAAAAGAATGAGAGGGAGTCTATCAGGCAGAAGTTGGCCCTGGGCAGTTTCTTTGATGATGGGCCGGGCATCTACACCAGCTGCAGCAAGAGCGGCAAACCCAGCCTGTCCTCACGGTAAGGCCTTCGACCTTTATCGACCTTTCCCAACAAGGGAGCCACTTACAGAAAATGTGTGATTTCTGGTACTTTAAAGGGTTTGATGACCCCCCGAAGAAGAGCATCCCAAACGAAAGCAACAGCAGAAGTTTAAATGTCAAAAGCATGAATCAACTGTGTGCAAGAGTTAAAAAAGAAAAAAATCTACAGCCTGAACATAAAGCTCCACATTTACCATCACAACTATGTGATGGACGGTAAGCAGAGAGGAAGAGAGTGACAGAAAGCAGGAAGGATTTCTGTTATGTGATTGAAACTCTTACTTCCTAAAAGACAAACACACTCATACATGCTGTGCTACCACCTCCTACACTGAACCTTACTGGAACTTAGTGTTCTGTGATCATTAAAGGACTCTTTGTATCACTGTGAGTAAAATCATATGCTTTTCATAATACTGCTGCCGATGAGCAATTCTAATACTTACTGCCACAAAGATGATTACAGGAAATTAAGAAGAGGACAGTAACGGGTGAAAATATTAAAATAAAGATGACACCTTTTTTTTCCTGTAATTTTTAAAAGGGGTTGGGACTTTTTAGTTTAGTTTTTTTTTGTTGTTGGTGTTTTTGTTTGTTTTGTTAAATATAAAATGACTTGAGTAGGAGAAAGGAGACATTGGGAATGAGTGAGGACTCAATTTTACAACCAGTGTGGTGAGGACTTCAGGGGCAATAACATCATGTATTGTTAAGGAGAGAAAAATCTTTCAAAAAAGAAAAAATCTTTAATTTTCTTTTCACTTATAACGTGTTTTTCTCAAAGATACTGTAGTTTCTTTAGCTAGCTTTTGAATTCATTCCATTTTGGCGCCCCCAGCAGGTCGTAGTACAGGTAAGAGAAGTGATTTTCAAAATAGAAAAGAAAAGAAAAGAAATCTTAACCTACTTTATTTTGGGATTTGCATTCTGTAAAATTATGGCTGTTCTGATATTGTGAAGATACAGTTTTTTAAGATATTCAAAATTATATATACCTGGTTGAGGGGGTAATGTCGCACACCCAAATCTGACCTGTGCCTGCTTTCCTGCATTTCATTTTCCGCTCTTGTTCTGTTTCCTGCTCCTTTCACTGTCTTGTCCTCTATGAATAAAGAAATAGAAGCCAAAATATTTACAAAAAAAGATAGATTGATAGAAAATAACCATAGTAAGGCTGTTTTGGCGTTGTGATTGAATCATGCACCCTACGTGCAGGGGCAGTGGCTTTTAGCCACATGTTTTTTTCTTTTCTTACAGTTTCCTGCTCCATTCACTCTCCTTTCCTCTCAATAAAGGCTTACCAACAGAAAAAAATAAACTTGAATTACTTAAAAATGTATCAAAACTTGTTGATTTAAGCCTTTTTCATATTTAAGGGGAAAACAATGAAGCATCAAACTAATTTTAGTCTATTACATACACGCCTGAAAGATCTTAACAGTAGCTTCAAGGATTCATTATGTGTGTGTGGTAGGGTTTCTGCACTCTAATTTAAAGAAACAAATTAAATTGGCTTGTTTAGTCACACAAAGAAAGGATTTATCCTTTCCAATTTCAACAACTTGTCACCAAATATGTACATGACAAAGTGATATAAAGCACAACCCCCCAGCATCACCTTCTCTCAAATTATATAATCATGACAATCATTGACAGATAAATTGCCAGCTTTGTGCTGCAGATATGTGAGCACAAATGAATGGTATGCAATGGGCTGTTATTGGCAGGCCAATCCCCCCACTGTGAAGCATCCCCTTTGTTGCTATCAGCTTAAAATAGTTGGTGAAACTCTCGTTTTCTGACCTGGTGTTACTGAAAGCCTCTGATGCTGCCTCTCCTGTAAAGTCCCTATCGACTGCTCGGGTCCTATTTGAATCAGGCCTGATTGGATCTATGCTGTGAAACTAATCAGCACGCTTTGTAATTACTGCATTGAATAAGCAAGATATTGATCCAAAGTGGGCTGGATCCACACCTACTGGCGTTCTGCTCCTCCATAGCACAAAAAATAAAATAGAAACACTCACACCGGTCTCCAGCAGCAGATTAGATCAGACCTACCAGAGGCTTCCTGGATCGATCCACATTGAAGACGAGGGGAGAAAATTAAAAACACAAGCCCTTGTTCATTTTTTTCCCAGCTGGCCCTGGGGATGAGGGCAGTTAGCTTTTTTTTAGGGTTCTCTCCGTAATTTTCTGTATTTTTTTTCCACTTTTTTATCTCTTCACAAACAGCTCAGCATATTAAACTAAGTGAAAATTCTTTGTTAAACTCATCACAGATCATTAGTATTGCTGTTGACATCGCTGCCTGCCTTGGCCCCGGTCCGAGTCAATTACAGCAGAAAGAGCCAACATTGAACCGACTCGACTCTTATCTGCATTTATGCTAATATTGACATGTCTCCCCTGGTTTGAATCCATCTCCATCTCTGTCTGTCCCTGCAGGCTGCAGAGCGGGATGAACCTACAGATCTGTTTCGTCAATGACAGCGGCAGCGACAAGGACAGCGATGCGGATGACAGCAAGACAGAGACTAGTCTGGATACACCCCTGTCTCCTATGGTATGAAGTGAAACCAAAACTTGATTTTCATTTCCCATCATACATTGAGAATGAAAGACAATCATGAAACTACTTTTAGCTATAGGACTGATAGAATAATCGTATCTAAGGCTATATTTGAAGTGAAAATTCAGAGTAAAAGAGGTCTGATGGGAAAGAGTTTGATGATAAATCTTAGAGATTTAGTCATCAGTTGTTTTCTGGCTGATCACTAATTTATGTGCAGCAAATGAGAGGTGAACTGGAAAACCCATGCTTTTGTCATGGTTGTATGACCACATTCACTCCCTGTCAGCCTGAAACATTTAAAGAAAGAAAGAATTAACACCTGTTTATGTGTTCATCCCCACTCTATTCCTGTCAGTGCACAAAATCTACAAATGAAAATGTCAAGAATAAATTAATCCTCTGACCTCGTGTTTCTAAAGCTGCTTCTTTCTCCATCTTTTTTCTTACTTTCCCTCTTCTCATTGCCACATGGGACTTTTTCCCCCTCCTCAGTCCAAGCAGAGTTCGTCTTACTCGGACAGAGACACCACAGAGGATGACTCGGAGTCTCTTGAGGACATGGACTTTCTGAGTCGACAGAAGAAGCTGCAGGCGGAGGCCAAGCTGGCCCTGGCTATGGCTAAGCCAATGGCCAAGATGCAGGTGGAGGTCGAGAAACAGAATCGCAAAAAGTCCCCAGTGGCCGACCTGGTTAGTATCATATTATCGAGGAAATTCTCCATTCATTCACTGAAGTCATTTCTATTGTTTTCCTTTTTATTTTGGAGCTGAGCGGAGTGAAAACAACTGAAGTTGATGTTCGGTCTGGGCCTTCAACATAAAGAACACCAGTCTTTACATGGGGTGCAAGATTTAACTACTAAGCCAAACAAATTTCCCCAAATCACAAAGATTCATGTTAATAAGGGCAACTTTTGTATTTCCAATATAGAAGGATAAAAATCTGTAAAAAGCCCCGGACAAGAGGTTAAAAATTATATTTCAGAAAACAGATACATCTGAAAATGTATCACTTGTAACAAAAGATCTACACGATCATATCACTTAATAGAGCTCAGTTACACCAAAACAAGGAGGGGGGGGAATAAAAAAATGTCTTATAAATGGCAGACAAGTACAAGTTTTTTGTCTTTGGTTAAAGACCTCATAGAGAATTTTCACCCGACCACTTAAGGAAACAGTGGGATGTTCAGGGCTCCCCTTGTGCCCTGTTAGCTCATCCTAGGTGCTGCCCCAAAAACCTAAAGATTTTTGATTGGCCGTAAGTGGTGTCAAAGGTGAGACTTGTAGGAAAATCTTTTCATTTTACTATTAGTAGTATTATCAACATTATTTTTGGCTGTGTTGGAACAAGCTTCTGACAGTCTCGCCTTTCATTTGTTTATCAGCACCTCAAACTGTGACTTGTGACATAATGTACATCTTTGGCTTTAGTACTGAAGTTATTCCACTGAAAAATAGACAAATACCAAACCTCTCATGAGTCAGCGGGCTGCCCCAGTCAAAATGTCTGGGTATGCCACTGTGTTTAAACCCATAACTTGTGTGTTTTTCACTCTTACATTCTCTGTCAAAAGAGTTTGGACTGACAAGCCATTGATATAGATAAAAATATATATATATGAATATAGATGTAAAATTTCAAAGTACTCAGCTTCCAGCCCAACATTAAACAGCAGGTATTAAAAGTTAGAAACCATCTGGTATAGAAACATTTAGCAGATTTAACACCTGATATTTTTCGTTGGACTTTTAGAGGGAGGTTGATTATAAAATTGTGTGCTGCCACTTGAGTCTGCTGCTTTTTATCAACAAGTTCAGCACATTGATCAGAATAGTGACCACATATGGAGTTCAAATCTGTTCAATTCATTCAAACATTCAAAAGGTTCTCTTCACCAATGAATTCTTCCAGTTTTGTGCACACTCACATAGATCTTTCTGTTGTTTGACGTAGGTCTGTTTCATCACCAGCTTTTTTTGTGCAATTAAGCTACTAGCTGGCACACCTTTCTGATTACCACACCTTTACAAGCACCTGACGTCAGTGCAAAAGCAAAACCGAAAGCTTTTGACAACAATTATGCTTCCTTATGGTTTTATAAATAACTCCTGAGGACGTAGCCAAATTAGTGTTTGAAACAAGGTGAACTTTTTTTTCTCACACTATGGGTATCTGATGGAAAGAGTTCAAAGTCATAGCTTCCCCTACAAAAGTGAGTAAGAAGAGAAACCAAATCTAAGTTTATCTGAAATATTGGTGAGTTAGTCCATTAGTCAAAGTTTTAGAGAATGGAGTGGGTTGAGTTTTAGTAACATAGCTATCATATGAGTTAACGGGTCACATACATGTTGTGTTGATGTCACAGGAAGCCCTGCCTCCTCCGTTCTCTCCCTCTGCCCCCATTAAGAGGAAGCAAGGTGATGACGGCCCTGCTCATCATTTTTTTATCCATTTATATCTGCCTCAGTGCTCTCTTAGAAGCACGCACACACACACACACCAAAGCTCCGTTACACTCACACACGGCTGGACTTACTCACACTATATTTCCACGCAGACTCGCAGGCAGAGCTTTACTTATTCAGAGGAGAGAAGGGCAGCTTGGCCCAGTCTATCTATAATTCATACGCCGGAAAGCATTGACTTCAGTGTTTGGGGATGTAGCAGTGTTCAGCAGTCAGAAGACATCACTGTCACATCCAGACCAAACACACGCTGAATATTAAGATACGTTTAAGGCTACAGATGCCCGCAACGTCATCAACAACAGATCCTACCCTAGAATCAAATGTGCGTAATGATTCCCTGGAAGAACCATGTTATCTTTTTTATGATGGGATAATTAGCTCACATTCCAAAGACAAAGGGCTGTTTCTTTTTATCACCTACAATGAGCATTCAAATGAGTGCCAAACGAGCTCTACAGATGGCATTTTGACTGCAGCAAATAACTCAAACTGTGTGTCTCACAGAGTAGTGCAAGCTTTTAATAAATGCATCAAACTGAAGTGTTTTTAAAGTCTATAAGTCACTTATTTGAATTTTGTATTGTTGGTATGAATTAAGGCATAAAACTGTGGTCAGTTAGGTCTTTTTGTTTTATTCAATTCTCTTTTAGGGGTAGATGAAAACTTGGTTGACTAAACTCTGTTTCCAATTTGGGCCACTCATTTATATGCAAACACAGCAACTATTGGCAGTTTGTGATTTTGAGTTTGAATAATTAATATGTTGAATTCATTATGTTACAGTATGTTTTATTTCTATCTGCGTGGCAACTTTTCAATGTTCTAACCCAAGCCTTTGAGTACTCAAAATATAAATGTCTAAAGTCACAATCATAAGTAATAACAAAATGCTTTACATTTAAATTACTTTAAATAAATTACCAGTTGCACCACAGTCCTGATAAAGACATAGCCAATCAAATATTAGATTATTATTGTGGCAACTACATTGGCCAATTAGGAGACCACCCAAAGAGCTGCCCCTGCCTATCTAATGAACTGGTCCTTGTTGTGTTTGGTGAACAGATAAATCAAGAAAAATGATAACTGAAGGTGCAGTGCATCAAATTTAGTAATTTTAGCTGAACAGATTTGGAAGAACTATTCATATGAATCTTGAAAGAGTGTATAATGAGTTACTTGAGTATTAGGACTGTTTTGTGTTAGGTAAGTTACAATGAGCCTTTTACAACTACAAAAGCTACCCAAGCTTTGCTACAGCTGCACAGAGCAAAAATACTTGGAAGGGACCAGTTTTGGTGTTCAGTGAATGGCCAGTAAGAAAAAGAAAAAGACAGTTAGTTAAAAACTTAGCAGATCAAACTTAGTATGCACACATGAGCCTCTTGTCCTCGAAGGCCACTGTCCCTTCACCAACAGTAGGGTAAAACAACGGGGAATTTAAAGAAATTTAATATTAAACCTTAACCATAGGAATTATAGATTATTTAAAGACAATCACATTATAACATAGGTCTAAAATTCTGAACATCTATGGCAAAAGGAATTGCTAAAATTGTGGTTAGTTAGCTAAGTTAGCTTAAATAAAGGAGTGGATGGCTGTTAATGGTAATGTGCAAGCTTCTGTTCACTGGTTATACAGTAAAATCTTGTTTTCATAAAAGGAGGAGACAGTAAGCTTCCTATGACGATAAACAGTTTTAGAGGATGATGGCTGGTGTTTGTGAAGTTGAAGTTGTGTATCTGATAAAAAAGAGACTAATGAGGTTACAGTGCTGCCAGTTAGCTTTATTCCTCTCCAACTAAACTGCTTGGTCCTGACTGTCTGTCAAGGACAGAGAATGGGAGTCAAGCCAGCCCAGCAAGCCTGCATCCAAATGTCAGTGTGTGTACAGGGAGTGTGTTTTTTCCCCTAAAATCTGTGCAAACAGAAGCACTGAGAGAGAGGAGGAAAGCCAGAAAGAGAGAAAAAAAGAGGGGGGGTAAGATCTAGATTCTACTGTAAACTGGATTTCCTAGAGTTTACTTTCTCTGAGAAAACAGAGTTGTTACTGAAGTTTCATTTGTTACTATTGAACACTCAGACTGTGATATTGAGTAGTGTCAGCCGCAGAAACTCACACTGTGGTCAGACTAATATTTCCCCATTACCCACGCCCACTCTCTGCAGCATCACATGTCTCTCTATGTCACCCTGAAGTGACTGCCTCACTCGAAACTGAAACTGACACAAGAAGGCCTCCAGAGGAGCTGCACCAGAGCCAATGAGAAAGTGAAAGATGGGTGTGAGAGTAGCATGAAGTGCCAGCCAGTCACCAACGCACGAAAGCACAGAGCGTGTGGCAGAGAGAGAAGGAGAGAAAGTGGCTCACTTTCTCACCTAGAGTTGGAGACTGGAGATGACGTGGGAGGGAGAGGAATGGGTGCAGGAAGGGAAGAGAAAGAATGTGGGCTTGTTTGATGGGAGTGTTTATTAGAAAAGGAGTGTGGTAAACAAAGGGCAAACGAGCCAGCGTGTGCATTTATTCCCAAGAAAATCACGAGTGATGTTTGTCATTTTGTCACATGGTGTGGTTACACAAGGAGTAGAAACTGCTGGTGATAATACGACTCATTTACACGTACACAAAGCTTGCACGAGAAATAACAAAGCCATTTAAACTTGACTATGCAGCGTCGTGTTTGCCAAGAGAATAAACTGCACGAATGCAACTCCTGAACTTCCATGACACCTTTCTCATCATCTGGGTTTCACACACTGGGAAATCTTGTCAATTTTCACTATTTATCATCATTTCTCATTACATAAAAGATGTTTTCCCTCCCCTAAGGGATTTTGTGCCAAAAACCAAAGACAAGGGGATTCAAAAAGTTCCCATAGAAAGAGAAAGAATGAGTCAAAGATTTGACAAGATAACGAATAAAATCATCAGGTTCCTCTTGCCGGTGTTTGGTGAGGTGTTCCAGTACTCCGGAGAAGCAGTTTTTCTGCTGGAAAGGTCAACTTTCACACTCTGTTGTTGTTTATTAATAAAGCACTAACTGTAACCCAAGGGTAGTGTGCTCTTGAAATCCCCAAACTTAACAACATGTTAACACAGGAAAAAAAAAAAAAAAAAAAAAAAAAGGAATGACATTCACTTTTGTTTCATCACAAAATAACTATTTTCACAACTGGACTAATAACACACAAATGCAGTACATGGGAGAAAGCAGTCAGTCACATAGATGCTGCCTTTAGGCATATTTGAGGAAAATGTGAAGCTATACCTTGATTTCTGTTCATTACTCTGTCCAAGAGAATTAATATGTTCTAGGTTTTCAATTAGAATTATTCGAACTGTTTTACCAGTTGATAATTTTATGGTCAATCTCTGGCTTTTTACTTACTATTTGGTATTGTTTAACTTTTCAGAATTATGCTGATTAAATTTATCTTAAAACAAAGACAGGACATAGAATATAATGTACTTTCTTAATCCCCAAAATGAAATGCAGAGTCACAGCAGCAAAAAAAAAAAGAAAGTGTATGGCCCAAAAAATTCAAGAATAGAAAAATATAATAATATGTGTCAATTTTAAGAAAATGTCAGAGACGACAGCTTGACCAAATTCTCCACTCATCCTCCACCTCTACAGACTTGGCATTCTTCACCTGTTTTCTGTCTGCTCTTTAGAGGTGAAATTCTTCCAATGTGGCATTCGTGTCCGTTGTTAGTTTCATTAGCCAAATCTCTGTAAATAGCATGATGCTATTCTGCCCTCTGGTGCATTCAACTTATTGGAGATAGATCTTACTTTCCCCATAACGATGGATGGAAAGACAAGTCGATGTTGTCTCTTCTTGGCCCACACCACAGTTGCATGTCATCCTCACCTTCCTCTCCTCAGCACTCAGGGAAACATCAGGCCTAGCACTGGTTAGCATGAACACGCCACATGCTGCTAACAGCTTATCTCATATGTAAACAATGTGAACATGGTTTTATGTAGGATTTCTGGATCAAAATAGGAACATAAATAGTAAAAACACCACTGCAGACATAACAGTTTGGCAGCAATGGCCAACAAATGAGTCATAAAAAGCAATGAAAGACTCCAAATGCAAAGATGATGAAAAGAGAAAAAAAAATAGGAAAAAAAGGGACAAGGAAGAGGGAGCTGCTGAGTGACCCGAGTCACCCAGTCAAGGGCAAGCCTAGTGAGGTGTGCAACCCAACCACTAGGCCATCCTGATCTTGCAAATTTTAATCTCAAATATCCATTGAAATATTTCTCTGTGGGTTTAAAAATGGTAATAATGAGTTTATAACAGTATACAGGATCTCTTTGTTAAAAAATATTAATATGTTGATGCAGATGTCTTTGAGGAATTGTATAAATCTACAACTTACAGAAATGTGACATCTCCCATGCTTATATGTGTAATTTCATGTCTCCACATGTGTTTTTACCACAGCTCCCACACATGCCTCACATCAGCGAGTGTCTCATGAAAAGAAGCCTGAAGCCTACAGACCTGAGAGACATGACACTGGGGCAGCTGCAAGTCATAGTCAACGACCTTCACTCCCAGATCGAGAGTGAGTAGACCATACACACATTGTGCTCACATAAACGAACATGTTAAGTTAGTGACCTCTACTTTCATAAGTACAAATGAGCAAGAGAGCAAATGGGGAAAAACATGCACAATGACCCAAAGCTTTTATCAGTGAAAGTGAAAGTGAAGGCACATTCTATACATTAGTCACTTCAAAGAAGTGTACAGTCTGTAACAGCCCCTGAGTGTTTACTGTCACTGCTTGGTACACCTCACTGATCCTGCTCCTCGGGGATGATCTTTTATAACACAGCTCCAAAAATCCCCACCAGTTCAAAATCACCAGCCTTTTGTTTTAAATTTGAAAATAAACTTTTCTTCCAAAATCTGCTTTAAATACTTTATATTAGTCAGCAAAGCTAAGAGAACAAAGGCTGAAACCTGTGATAAGGAAGTAACCACAACCACTGATTTCCTTTTTGATTGTTTCAACAGTAGATGTGATATAATCTGATAACACTCTGTTTAGCACAGATTATATCTTGATATCCAAATAAATGTGCCACCAAAGTTATTGTGGTGTTAAGAGTAGTTCATTGTTGTGATAGTTCAGCATTTATGTCTGTTTTCAATCTGTTATCAGGTCTGAATGAAGAGCTTGTACAGTTGCTGCTGATTCGGGATGAACTACACATGGAGCAGGACGCCATGTTGGTCGACATAGAAGACCTCACCAGGTGACGAAACACTAGATGAGGAGTTTTTTCATGCTTCCCCTCGCTTTTCTTGGTAAAACTGTATTTGAAGAGAATGATGTAAAAGGCATTTCCTCAAGCAGACTTAAACCTTACAACCTGACTGTCCCGTCAAGCCCATTTCCTCCCAGACTCAAGCCACTTTGAGATTCTAAGTATTGTTAGTACTCAAATTATGGTTATATGTAATGGAAGTGTATTACTGCCATGCCAGGAAAAAAAAACATTTTAGGGTCATGTTATTACATGAAAAGTTTCTAATTATGTCTCTCCCGTTAAAACAAAATATTTAACTTATTTCCAGATGAAAAATGATCACTTCATAACTTGAATCATTTCTGTTGTGTAATAAACTACTCATCTTGTTACAATGTGAAACTGTTAAAGTCAGAACGAGGTAAGTTTTGGTCAGCGGTGGGCTCCCCCCTGTGTACACTGATTGACTGGCACATGACCTTTTGCAATGACCCACCATTACCATGTCCCCAAAAAAACGGATACACCACTGTCGATATTTCTACGAAATCATAGTGTACCACAAGACGACATTATCTCTCCCCTTAACTCAAGCAGGAAGAACAAATTAATCAAATCATGATAGTGAGCCATATCCATACCATGTTTTCCCATCCAAATGTAAGTTAAACGATATGTGTAATCACATTGAAACATTAAAAAAATTGCCTTCTAAGTTATCACGTATTACAATATAACTTGATCAATGCTGAATTATATCATTCTATCAAGAAATGTTTCATGTTATAACGTGATCATTTTGTACACTGAAATAATAATAGGTTTTTTTGTCCCTGTTGTGGCAGTATTACACTTAAGTAAAAAATTCTGGTCCCAGAATCTGAGCCTTTTTTATTATTATTATTTTTAAACAAGTCTCTAACCTAGCTGGCACAAAAGAGAATCTGAAGCCACAAAAGATACTTTACCAGGAACCCAAAGACTTGTAAACAGTCTTTGATAATTAAAGAACAGGGGGATTTTTCCTTCAGCTCAAGTCATACAAAAATGCTTACATGGCACGTTATGCCGGGTTAGATTATTATAGTCAAAGTTGAAGCAGCAGGGGAATTCATTTGGCATAAAAAGTAAAGCACCTCTGTGTCCTCCTTGGACACTTGTTTTAAATGTAAGCGTTAATAGATGATAACAGGTGTTAGTGATAAAATAATAGTGATTCTGGACAATACATGTTGGTGAAAAAGAAGTTCAGTTTTGTAATCTTTTTGGATGCTAAAATAATCTAAGATTTGGAGAATCGGTTTGTAAAATGGATAGTGGTGATAAAGTTGTTATATTATAATGGTAATTTGAAAAGAAAAATAATAATAATAATATTATTTGGCATCTCATTAGAGTTACTACTACTTTTGGAAACAGAATCACAGTCTGAAGTGAAAACTGCACTAAACATCATCAGTATGCTCCACAGTCCTCATTTCTTCCTGGCTCTTTTGACATTTCCCTTCAGAATAACAAAGAAGCTAGCCACAGACTAAAAAACAACTTTTTTATCATTAAATTATGACTTTACACTTTCAATAGTATGACTTTATCATAAAGCACAACATTAGGCTCTTAAGACTTTCTTGTATTGTTGTGACTTCAGTTAGGATCTCAGATTAATTTTAAGGAGGCCCTACACTCAGTTTTGAGATGAGATATATACAAATAGAAGCAGATTTATTCCATAAATGACTTTGTGTTCCTTGTCTCCTCCACAGGCATGCTGAGAGCCAGCAGAAACATATGGCTGAGAGGACCCTTTCAAAATAAGATGCCCGTCCTTGCTCCACCCTGCTCTCCTCTGCCAAGCTGAAGCTCCTGCTCCAAACCAGACTTTTCCTCCTCCGGCAATTTCCACCTCCCGCCCCATTTCAATCCGAATCCCACCCGCTTGTCCCTGAGTACTTTGCTCCTCCCTTGCTGCGTCACCCCTGGCTTCTCCCTGTGTCTCCCTTCCTGTCCCACCCACTGACTCCAATGGTGGCAGCAGCAGCAGCAGCACAGGTGATGAAGGCCACCCCTCTTTCATTTGCTTCTGTGGTTTTTCTCCCAGCGCCAAGAACGGAGGAACACTGAAGAAACGGAAGAAACTGATTGTGTGTCGTCATGGATTCTGTCCCCAGCTTCCTGTGCAGTGATCGGCCTTGCTTTGCGATTGTTTCTTTTTAACTTTCTACATTCGCCACTAAATTATAACTGTCAAATGCAAAAAATGTGGGAAAAAAAAAACAAAATAATAGTGAAAAATTCAGTAGAAAGTCAGTCTTGAGAAAAAAAAGAAACAACATTGTACAAAAGATAAAAAACAATGGAAACTTACTTCTTCAGACCATTTTAAGTTGGACGGTAATTTTAAAGTATTTCAAAGTCGACCTGTTTTTATTCTGCACAAACGGTAGTTTTCAACTGAGAAATGTTTATTTGAAGGTGCTAAAAGAGTGTCAAAGGAAACATGCCTGCCTTGTAGTGGAGTCGTAGCTTTTGGTAATACGTTCACTCTAATTGCTCTTCAACATTTTGTGAATGTTGATTCTCTGACACGAGTCATTTTAAATGAATAAGTGTGTTAATATTGTTTTCATCCTATTGTAATCAGAAACTTTATTTGAGGGAAGAAATGTTTATGTACAGATATGTAAAATAAAGAATAAACTTTGTTTCATATATGTACGTTTTTGGGGTTCTTTTTCTTTTCCTTTGCTGCAGGTCTGGTGAATGAACCTGTTCTATCTTCAGCTTCTTCTTTCAGATGAATACAGGAAGTGTCATCACTACAGTGAGCACGGTACAAGGAGAATGACTCAGTCCCCTGTTTCGATCTTGCATCATCATTGTCATTGTTTGTCTCACTCTCTGCAAAACTAATCGAGAGCTCCTAAAGGGACTCTGAAGTGGCTTGGGCAACCCCTTGATATGACAGTTATTAGAATTTTCTTTCACGTGAAAAATGACAGCTTGTGGACAGATGAATGGCCACTACTCCAGGGTTTAAATACAGAGAAATGAATCAAAAAGGCATTTAGGTTTAGTAATAAATGATATCTGTCATGTAGATATGCTAGCCTCAAAGTCCTACTGAGGAAGTCCCCCCTCTTTTCTGAAGGTCATCTTTTTTTCCTTAAAACCTTTGGTGTGTATCTTTGAAACAGCGCCAGAGAAAGGCTAGGAAAGTCCTCTCAGCTAACTACTGACCACTGCAGTTTCAAAAAATACACTTCCTTAAGAAAGATGTGCCTGAAACACAACAAAAGGTCCTGAAAACTGGAACTTATGACATTATGTGCTTTTTAATTACTGATGACAAATTTAAAAAGAACAGATCATGTTTGGACTGGGAATCTATACTTCAGACAGTCAAATGTATTTCTGTTAGAAAAATGAAAGTGGAAATTATTATTATAATATATATATATATATATATATATATATATATATATATATATATATATATATATATATATATATATATATATATATATATATATATATCATCTTGTTTAAAATTATAAATGCAAAACTTGCTATTCATTATGTAGTATATCATTTAACAGTTAACTCAGTTTTAAGTGTTTATGTGTACTGCTGTAATTATTTGGCATTTATTCATACAGATTTTTGTATAACATCATCAGTAACCAGTCTTATTTGCTTATTGATTTTTACTTGTCATAGCTGAAATCTGGAGGTCTAAAAATACATTATGGATATCAAGGATTTTGGTAATCAAAATTATGAAAATAGTAGGCTAATTTGACAATTAGAGTTTTTCATCAGACAACTGTAGCAGTTATAGAACAGCACGAACAGCATGCTGTGCATGTCTGAAACTGAAAGCCCAATAGTACACATGAATTGCAGACATCCCTCACAGTATGAATGTTATTGTGGGTAACTAATACCAAAGCGCTAAAACCAGCAATATCTACCATAGCTTTCTAATGTTGAAACCTGTGCGGCAAAGAGCGACATAAAAAAGATCTTTTCCCTGCAGTGACAGGGGTCGGACGTGCAGCGTTGATCGACAGTCATTATTGGAATGAAAAAAAGAATCAGGTAGAAAGGCAGAAGAGCATGGGGTTTACCCACCCTTTAAATTACTGTACGCCCCCCTGGTGCTTAATATCGGTAATATGTAGCAGACCTTAATGACACAAACCAGTACTATTATTTAAGAGCGATAATTAAACATTTCATTCAAGTTGCTCATACACTGCTGGAAAAATTAGACTTTAAACATAGACTGTAAAAAACCACCCACCAAAACAACTAAGAGTTGGGGGTGCAGAGCTGCAGTTGAGCTGCAGTTCATTGAGGAGTGCAGCTTGGTGTACCTGTGGGAACATTTTAAAGATAATCTCTGTATTACTGTGCACCAGTTGCATCTTAAACGGCCCGTGTGAACGCGGAGGAGGACACTAAAGCTCATCCTATCGATATAAATATCAGAAGTCATGTCTGAAGTACACTTCTTGCTCTTTTTCTTCAGGTATGAATCAAATTTGACTTCCCGTTTCTCCCTCAGTCCTGTGGGCTTGAACACGACGCGGAAATTACATATGACGTTTTAGTTTTCATCTTGCTGGCGCTCCTACAGGCCGGCGGAGGGAATCCCCACAAAGCAGGACTATATAAAACCATCAGATAAGGCAGCATCTCAGAGCTGATCACTGACCTGACTTCATCGCAGATATCATATCTGATCTGATCAGAAAGATGGCAATCTTTAATATCTGTAAGTCATCGAGCCCGCACTCAAATATGGAACAACTTTCTGTTGTCATGCTGCAGTAACACGC
This sequence comes from Halichoeres trimaculatus, assembly GCF_033239565.1. Taxonomy (NCBI): domain Eukaryota; kingdom Metazoa; phylum Chordata; class Actinopteri; order Labriformes; family Labridae; genus Halichoeres; species Halichoeres trimaculatus. The sequence goes on from NW_027437188.1 coordinate 24,131,123, forward strand.
TGATATTCTCTGTTTTGTTTTTTGTTTTTTTGTTTTTATCAATGCAGACTTCTCCAACTGTGTCCTGCTGCTGCTGACCCTGAGCTCGCGCACATCCACCGGACTCCCGGTGCGCGCGCTGGGCTCAGAGAAGAGCAAAGACTGTTCACTACAGTTCAGGGCCCTCCTTTTGAATGTCACACAACTACTCAGCAATGTAAGTAATGCCAAATTGCAACGATGTGTCTTAACTTTTTTTTGTCTGTATTCATGAAAATTAATGTTCTTATTTCATATTACAGGATGTCTTGTGTTATGGTATCCCTACGGATAAAATGGTGGTGAAGAGTAAAAGTGACACAGCAATGGCCTGTGCCCCCAATCTGGCTCAGGTAACACTTGGTTCATTCATGACATAAATTCTAATTTATTGAATTATTTTTAAAGAAACAATAATAAAAAATAAAGATGATAAATTTAATTTTGGGGGCATTTTTTCAATCAAAAAATGTTTCCGCTGTATTGCTTTGCTCTTTATTTATTTATTCGTTGTTGAAAAATCCATTAATAAAAACTGCCCAAATTTTACAAATGTCTTCCAAGTCCTATATATATTCCACAGTGAATACGTTTTGAATATATGTTTAACTTTTTTTTTTTACTGCACAGAAACCAGGCTGCATGATCCAGAGAAATTCTACTTTCAGTGAGGTAGGAATTTATCTTTTTTTTTTTTTTTCCATGATCAGACAGTTGGTAAACCATGTATAATTTCAGTTTAGAGAGTCAACATATACTTAAAAACTATTCGGTATTTTCTTCTGTTTTGCTCCGCAGAGCGAATGCATGAGTAACATCATGAAGGACTTGGCTCACTACTCTGCTGCTATTAAGTCCTACCTCAACTCAGCGCTGAGAAATAAAGAGGAAGAGGAAGAACTTCTGAGGCCAACTCTGGGAATGATACAGAGCCTGAGGAAGGTGTGTGTTTATTATGCATGTGTGGGAGGGCACAGAAAAAAGGCACAAAATCATGATCTAAGACAGAAACAGTGAGGGAGAATCTCAAGGGAAATAACATTTTGAAAGTTGCCTGATGAAATCTTCCTTGGTTTATACAGAACTGCTCCCTGATGCCCGATGAAGACGAGGACCCCTCAGAGGTATTTTTGTTTTTCTTTTTTTCGTTTGTTGCCTTTTTCGTTCTCATCTTTCAGTTGGGGGAAAAACTAATACAGAAGTTTTTTTAAAGACATTTCAAAGCCAGGATGTTTTTTTTTCCTGCGTGTGTGCGTGTGTGTATTTACGTTTTTACCCCCTGTATTGTCTCTCAGGCGGAGGCCGCTCAGCTGTGGAGAGGCACCAGCTTCAGTAACAGGAAGGAGATGTGTAAGATGATGAGAGGCTTCTACGTCCGAACCATCACCATCAACCGAGCCATGGGCTACATCGCATCAGGAGACCACAAGAACTAAACAACCTGCTTCTTCATCATCATCATCATCATCACTGCAAATTAATCCTTTATATCTCTACTCCTGATCCTTCACTACCAACACTTACATCTACTCACCAAGTAGGGCTTGACGGTGCACATGCTGCATGTGTGAGCATGGTTACTGCAGCGTAACAGTTGCTAAAGTCAAGGCCATGTTGGCCCGTGTGAATGTCTGAATGTTCTCTGATATTTGGGGGATTTTATATTTATTTAATTTATATCTATGACATCTATTTATTTATTTATTTGGTGGCTTGTGATGGTATTGTTTGTCAATAAAGTATTTATAACAGCATTTTTGTAGTGTATTTTTTTTTTCATGCAGCAGTTGAATTGATTTAGCGAAGCTGGTTGTAAGTGGTAAGACTTCAGATAGGTAACATTGCAGAATGGGAGAAGTGAGAAAAAAAAAGAAATAAGAGAAATGTTCTTTTGATTTATTCAGTCATTTTCTTCCCAACAGTCTCATTCCTCCTCTGACATAACTGAAGTAAGTGTTAAGGACAGACTTGATTGTTGCTGGTTACATATTGAAGGCGGCTCCCCTGATTCTCTGAATGTAAACATTTACAGTACGGAAGAAGAGAACAGAGTGAGCCTTTCATATGATATTTCTGCAGTGTTGATTTCCTGGGAGCGAAAACAAAGCCGTGACTAACGCAGAAGCTGGTGAGAGAAACTCTAAGTGAAATATTTCCACAGGCATCTTACAGTACAGTTTGTTTTTCTGATCTTAAGAGTTTTAAGCTCTGCAGCTATGGTATTCTTCTTGAAAAGATGTCTCATGAAAGTAAATGAATGTTGTCAAGCTGTAGCTGCGCATTCACAAATATTAAATTCAGCCCTGGATCCAAACGCTGTGCGTGCTTCTGTAAAAGACACAACCAATATTCATGTGTAAACAAAACATCAGCGTTACAGGTGCAGTAGGGCAGGAGTGGATTCATAAGTCAAGTAAAAAAAACAATAGAGAACATTGCCGCATAATCACAAGTTTACATGTTTAGATTTGTCAAAAGAGAAATAAAAAGATAAAAAAATAAATCATAAGTTTAAAAAAGTTTGTAAAAAAACAGATATGTACAGGACAAAATGTGCACAAGTATAAAAATGTTTGAGACCCAAAATGTCTTAGTATTTCAGTCTGCTAACTTTGGACAATCACAAGCATGTGCAGGTGAAGTAATGTCTCAAAAAAGTCCCAGAAACATAACATTTACAAGTGAAACAAGACACACAGGTTTGTTTTTTTTCCCAAATTTTTTTGCAGTTTCAACACTGCAGCACCGACATACAAACTACATGAGCTACTTACTGACCTCTACTTCTACAGGTCATTTCTCCTGATCATGATCCTGAATGAGCTACACAAAACAAGCTCTGGGTCCAGCCTGTGTTTTTCTGTCATCATAGCACATCAGAAATTAAGACTGAAAAATGCCCATCAAATGTTTAAACTCAGTCACAAAACCCCAGCACTGAGTTTCATATCCAGAAAAACTAACTGAGAGAAGTGCCAATGTTTGGTCCATGCGTAAGTAAAAATGTTTCTGGTTTTTTTTTTTCCTGAGTTTTTGCTGTTTTTCTCTTCCAGATACTGGAGAAACAGAAATCCAAAAAGAAGTCAAATCCTTTTCACTTAGTGGCTCGGTTTTCCATCATGTCTTAAAACAGAAAAGACAAAACAGAAAAAGGATGTTAGGCATTCTGTTTGAGAGAAACAAAACAATGTTTATATAATGTAATTATATGAAGAAATCCTGAAAGAGAATCTTGTCACAAAGTTATTTTACATTGCATTTGTATCAACTGCATTCTTTTCATTACCAATGTAAACAGCAGATTGATGTAGCACTGGATTATCAAATCATGTGGTATTTTTTGATCCTAAAGGGTGAAAATAATACGCTTTAATTCAGTTTAGATTAAAAAAAAATTTGAACATTTCTGTGTTTTTTTAAGAGGTATCAATGTATGATTGGAATTTCCAGCCACATTAGCGATGTGGCGAGAAAGCCATTATTGGTTAGTTGGTTGGTCACAATGGGGTTACACTAGGTATCCACTATTACAGCAATGGACAATGGATGTCCCCACTTGCCAGCACATTGATGTCCACTTCAATATGAAATGTGTTAAAAAAGTCATCCTCTGATTCCTTGGAACAGGTTGCTCTTTATTCTTTTGTTTGTTTCAGGTTTATTTTTGGGCCTTTTCACCTGAGATTTGGTCAGACAGAGGAAGTTAGACAGGAAATAAGGGAAGTAGAGAGTGGGGGAGGTAATGCATCAAATGATTGCCAGGAGTTAAACCAGCAACCACATTCATTTGAATATGAGTCAGTTGTAGTTTATGATTAAGTACCTATGAAGTCAATAACATTTTACTCAGACATGACTGATTCTAATCAGTAAATGCCAGCATTTTTCCTCTAAAATGGTATGGCGAATGTGGTGAACATGTTATCAACCTTAATGCATTCCTGTTAGCATGCTCATGTTAGCTTTGAAGCTACGTCAGAGTGACTGCTTTATGTCAGCATAGGTGTGAAATCTAAGTGGTGGTGGGGATTTTTCATAGTCCATGCAATTAGTCAATCAACTCCTTTATCAGATATAGTTATCCTTACCTCGCAGAAGCTGATCGACCTCATTGGGCAGGTCATCCAGATCCTTCACACTATTCCACAGATGAAACGCTGATGCCTCTCCAGGCCGCCTCCTGCTCTTCCACTCCACCAGCATCTTCAGCTTTTGCATGGTCACATCTTTCTCTGTGGCCTGGATGTCATCCAGCTCCCTGGAGCTTATGTCCAGATAGATGGCCACCTGTTTCCATTCCTTCCCGAGCCGCTTGGCCACTTGCAGTAGCTGCTTCTCTGACATGTCCTGACCCTGAGTCATCCCTGTTTTCAGCCCATCTGGGGGAAAAAGTACAACTGGTACTGCATTTTTCAGCACTGTTTTAAAAGAAGAAGGTGTTTTGTGTTGACTTATGATACAGTCAAAATAAAGATCTGCCTGGATCTGCTTTGAAAACAGCATCAAATAACAGACGTGAAATCACCTGACTCATCCTGCCATCGAGGTCTCTTACAAACTGTTTCCTCTTCCTCTGAGGGGCTGCTGCTCCTACGTCTGCCTACTGCTCCTCCTGAGAGTCAAAGATGTGATGTGAGACATTCTGTGAACAATAGCTAACTGCAGTGATGGAAAAAAGTTGATCAAAAACAGAACAGAGCTTACCTTTGGTTCTTTTCCTTTGGGTCTTCTCCGTGTTATCAACACAGTCCCCTGAGGGTGGAGAAAACAAAGGCATTCAAAACACTTGCAGGTAGAAGAATAACAACATAAGTAGAATAATGAACACCTTGCCATCATCCTGAAGGATACTGGAACAATATGTAATGTTGCTGCAATAACAGTTTGAAGTGAATTGAGAGGTGAAAAAATTAAGTTAATTGTTAAAAAACTCAGATATTAGCTGTTACCTATGGTTCCTTTTATGCTATTTTTCAAGTTTTTTCAAGTAAAACTAGTGATGGCCATTTAAATGCAAAATGAACCTGTTTTTTTTTTTTTTTTGAGAATTAAATGGAACCCATTATTTTAAAGGTAAGAGGTAGCTGGCATAGGCCTCAGAAAATGTGCAGAAAACTTTGACAAATCTGGTTGTATTTCATGTTCAGATCATCAAACACAATCACTGTGAGACTAAATCGACCGTTACCTTCTCTGATGGTGGCAGACCATACAGTCTCATCAGTGTTGATCTCAACTAGAGACAATTTGAAGGGCGGAGGCTGATCAAAGAAAGCTTCAAAGTAGCCTTTCATCTTGGTCACTGCCAGGGTGAATTTCAAATCCTGCACAGACGCAGATAAAACCAAAGTTTGTGAGTCGGCACTGCATGACAAATACTAACATGGTCATGATGCTGTTATTTCTATACACTATGAGAAAAAGAAACCCACCTCAGGTTTGATCTCACCCTCCGGTTCACTCAGCAGACGGTACGTCCCCTCGTCCAGTTTACATGTTGGGGGCTTTGCTATCTTCATATAACGGTTCTTGTAGCCCTGCACCTGTTTGCTTATATCCTGGTTTGTGTGTGTGCCATGCCGAGAGAAGATAAAGCAGAAGATTAGTTACTTTACTGTAGATGATGAGGCGAGTTTTAAAAGAGTCACATTGGAAAAACTTGAGAGGTCACAAAATGGTTCATCAGAACATGAATAATTATGTTTCCAGGTTTAATTATTCACCAGCAGCCACCTTCAAATGGAACCCACTCAACCACCATGGCATGTGGTGCTCTTAATGACCACATGATGATGAATATCGTGGTCTGTTTTTTTCCTATGATGCTGTTCATTAAGGTCACTTGTGCCACAGAGTAACTTTCAGTTGAATATCCTTTCTTTGACAATGTGACACAGTATATCTTAGCATGTTACATCAACACATAACATTTCTATGAGAAGTTATTTTGGGCAATTCGATGTCTGCCTATTTCGCCTTATGGCAAGTGCCTGTAAAAACTATAAGACTAGACACTGGCTTCATCCTGACGCCCCCACGATAGATTTGTGGGAAGATATAGGTAATGGAATAAATGCTATGGAAAAAAAGCTTCTCACTTCATTTACAAATTGACAAATTTGAGCAATTGTGGTCTAGATGGGTCTCGTTTGTATGTTTGACACGGCCAAACTTCCCAGGATTGGTAAATTCCAAGCTAATTATGAACTAACACCTTGTGTGCTTATCATGAGACTTTGTTTTTGGTTTCATGGGTCTGCCGCTTCGACAACATGTGGAACTGTCAACCTACATATTAAAGAAAATCAATATAACGACACATCTCTCTTACAGACTGTACATAGTTTTAAGTAATAAGGTTTTTACTGCTAAAAAAATAAAGAAAGAAAAAGTTGAGGGTGTTTAGGAGGAAAGGGTTTCAAGATTACCTTCTGAAACTGCTTGGCTAATCATCTGTAAATTGTTCCCAACCATCCTCAAAATAAGGATTTAAAAAAATGTGTTTTTGGTGTCATACAATATTTTTTTTCAAAGCTTGAGCAGATCACAAAAATTAATAAGAAGTGAAAGTTTTGGCTCTAATTTGGTTCCCAAAGGTCACAGGCCTGCCTGGTAAAATTATGAATGACGACAGAAAGATGCATATACCCATGTGATCGATGGCCGTGGATGGAATATTTCTTTGTCCCATGTGTGGAAGGAAAGGGATTTTTGTGGTGCAGGTAATTTTACTGTCTAACTGGAGTGAACTCAAAAATTCCTAATTAAACTGTTCATTGAGTTAAAGTTTCAAGAGATGGTCGTCACATTGACTTTGACTTTAATTTAAAATTGTTTTAAAAACAATCCAATCTATAACCAATTTTTGTCTCATATTGTTTGGATTAAGATGTGCTGTACTAATGTGCTTAAATGATGTGTTTAGCCGAGTGTTTGGTCTTCACATTAGAATACTCAGCAGGACTGAGGGATTTTAACACCTCTCATGGGAACAGATACTTTTCAGGAAACTTTACAGAAGAACCAAGGGTGTTTTTGCATTACAAACTGGACAACACAAGCAGCCAAAATAAATAAAAGTACTTGCAGAAAAAGGGGTTTTGGTTTCACATGACTTGAAGTGAGGGGATCGATCATTTTTCTTGACTTTGTAACAAATCATTGATGTAAAAAACATCACTTTTAAGTTAATTTTTGAATGAATGATATGAGTCAGAATTGTGGATTTTTGGAAGGAGAAAGTTCAAGAGAGTTGAGGCACCAAGGGAAAAAGCTCTGTCTTCCAAAGTGCAGTGTTGATAATGGACTCAGGAGGTTGGCATCTGATGATCTGAGGTGGCAAGAAGGGTTTTGGCATCTAAGAGGCTTGGTCGGGTATTTGGGGGCAAGGTTTGTTGAGGGAGCGCCAGTGAAGGTACAGAAGGATAGGTTTGATGAGAGCAAACGGTCAGCTGAGTTTTACACATGTTGTAGTCATAAAGGATACTGTTACTTTGAAAAAACTGATGCACCAATTGCACCTTAGTTCCTAATACACAGATAATGGCTGTTTTTAACATTGTAGTTCAAATGTGTCTTTCATGTGTCTAGTCATTCAGACATTGATCTCATTTTTATATTTTTCCTGCGATTCTCTTCTATGAAAGGTGCTATATTAAATAAAATTTACTTAATTATTACCAAGCTATTGATTAAAATATTATTCTTTTAAATAATCTACGACAACATGATTATGCAACTTCACGGGCTAAAATTTTCCACCCATATTTGTGTCAAATACCACTTAGTCCCTTTTCCTCTGTTTCACCCAATAACAGGTGAATAGGTACCATCCAAACAACGACCCCAAATGGAGAGATAGATGTTAACACATACATAAATAAAGTATAGTTGGTTTCCATATTTAAGCACTGATATTAAAGGCTGCATTGTTGTTCTTTGATAATGTCTGCTGGGTGTGATAGTGTTACCTTGATATCAGAGGCACTGTTGGTGGCCAGATAGACGTGGAAACTGTAGCTGCTGTTGTCATTGCCCAGCTGCTTGTAAACCAGAACCACCCCGTGGTGCTCTACAGGCTGGGTTGTCTGAATGATAGGACCCACAGGTGACAGAGACGACACGTTCCACTTCACATGACTACCTGAGTGGTCAACTGTGGGCTCGATGAGTGGTCGGTTGTTCTTTATGTGAAGGACACTAAATGTCATCTCATTATCTGGATCTGTAAGAGCATGACATTATTGGGAAAATGGAATTTGAATGAGTTGTGATTGAAGAATATCTGGCTTATTACTGAAGAAGCTTATTTGACTTGAGTCATTTCTTACCAGCAAGGCAGACTGAGTGAGGAAACTGGATGGATTTGAGAACAGAAGCGTCCTTGTCCACTGTGTCTACATTAAAGATGGGTCCAGCAAATTTCCAAGAGTCTCGAAGGAATGCACCAAACTTGGACCAGGACAATACAGAGTACCGCAGCAGAACTCGCTCTGATGCCTCAAACACCAAGCCAGTGACTGAACACTCATAAGTGCCTTCTCCGTCCATCTGCACCCTTTAACACAACCAGAGAAAAAGTGATGATGACCATGCAGATAATTGTAAATGTGCACAAAGCGGATCTGATCACTGGTACTCACTGTAATCGACCCCTGCTGATCTTCCTGGGTGTGACAAGCTCATATCCGTGGCTCTGTCAATGAAGACAACACAGTTTCTTTGACGAACGATAAAAACTTATTCAATGTAAAAAACAAACCCCTCAATGAGTCATGAAGGTAGATTTAAAATACATTACCATCTGGTCTCTGAGCTCACCTGCTGGATGGATTTGCATTGTTCACAGCAGTAAGTTCGCCTCTCATCTGTGATGTTGCATGAAAAATACACACTTTAAAACCACTCAGTGTGCAAACATTTATAATTCCTTAATAAAAGACTTCTGCTTACCTTTCCCATTCGAAACCTTGGCTTCTGCTCCAGAGACTGATTCTGGTTAAAAAGATAATATAGGAACGTTGATGTTGCATAAAAAACATTAAGCAAATGTTGACTGTAACAGTCCAGCTAAGAGGTGACATACCATTTTTAGACTCCTCTGCTTCAGCTTCTTCATTGTCTACAAGGGAAACAAAGACAATATCAGCTTTAATCCTCAAGTTGTCATAATTTTTAGGCACTGAAAATGCTATTGCTAACATTACTTACCTTCTTCTCCTTCGCCCCCTTCAGCACAGGGTTCTGGTTAAAGTCAAGATATGAGAGAGGAAAATCAGATAATTGGTAAATGTGTGCTTCCCTGCTGATTTAAGAGAAAAAAACAAGTCTGTCTTGTTTTAATCTAACATTCACTTCACTTGGTATTAATGTTGGTTTATTCATATAAAGCTACCACAAGCTGCGAGCTAGCTGAACTGGTATTAGGTTTAAGGGACTGCAGATATAGATAACATTAATTCAGTTTATAGGGGAAACACCTAGCATGGCTATGTACAACACGTACAATACCCTACCTTTCAGTGTAGCTAAGCTAGCTTCATAAAAATTTTTGTTGTTTCATTTTATGTCTGTGAGCAAAAAAGTAATAAACATGATACATTTTATTTAACTCTAAGTATGCTAATAACTGAATTTGTCCACCACTAGACTGCAATAGACAAACTGTTTCTAGTTTTAAACCAAGCTAAGTTTAGCTAAGCTAGCTCCTGGTGTTAGTTTCATCTTTGACACACAGACATGAAAGTAATATCAACATTCTTCTCTAACTCCTGGCAAAAAAGCTAATTACTAAACTTCATGCTTTGATGTAGTAGTTCAAAGAGTGTCTCTAACCAGAGTCCTCCTCTTCCTCCTCCGAGCTGTCCTCAGCGGACGTTCCAGCGTTTTCTAAGTGATACATCGACATAAAAAGGATGTGTGAGGGAAGCTAAAAACTTTTTTTTGAAAGGTTAAATGTATTAAGGAAAAAAAACTTTGAAAGGAATCAAAAGATGAGAATGTTTCAGTATGACTTGTGTGAAGACAAACAGTCGTGGTGCTTACCTGAACCACTGCTGTCACTTTCTGTCAGGTTATCTGGAACACAACAGGGATTGCCTTCAGGTTAATTCAGTTTGGTTTGTAAAAACTAATGCTTTGAAGTCAAAACTTGAGGAAAAAGTCATCGCTATGACTAAATTCACATCAGTGTTTGTTTTCAACCATCCAACTGTCACCCCTTTGGGAATCCACTCATTTTAAGGCTTTTTTAACAATGTTTTTGTGAAGAAAACATGAGAAACACATTCTTTTCCATTACATTTTACCACGAAAAAATCTAATGGAGCCACATGCTTATTTTAAACAAAAATCTTTTCCAGCCTTTCACTTTTTTAATGCTTTAAATATACTTTTAAAAAATATCAACTTTTATACATATCAAAATATGTGAAAAAGGATGAAAGTACCAAGTTTCACCTTTTGTCACATGGGTCTTCTGAACAGGTGCAGCCCAAGTGAAAAATCTGGACTTTCAGCTTACTTCCATGTTTTAAAAAACAGATCTCATCCATATTAGTCATCAAAAAGCCCTCAGCATGTCTCAGTAACACCAACAGCTTTTACATATTTATCATTCCTGAGCAGTTGAACTGTAGCACCCCGTGAAGAAGACTATGATAAGTGCCGTGCATTAACATTCTGGCACATTTGTACAGATGGGTCCAGAGGAGCTGCTGCTGCTGCTTCTCTTCCCAGCAGCAGCGAATGTCCATGGAGCAGGCCATCTGGCTGAGTGCCTGGCCAGCTAATGGATGGAACCCATCCCTCTCTGGCCTGCGGAGTTTTATCTTAGACTAACAAGCAGATGCTGCCATCACTGCTCCACTGGCAGAACCTCCCTCATCAATCTCCCTCTCAGCTCCACTCTTCTGCACTCTCTCCCCTTTTGTTGCTTTCTGTCTCCTTGTCCTCAAACGCCTCGCATTGACAATCTCTGTCTCCCTTTCTGAGCCAGCAGGCATCCCTCTTCACTCTGGTGGAGCCGCTTCCCTTCATCAGCCTGACAAACAAGGTGGAGAGCAAACACTAGCTCACACATGCACATGCAAACACAGGGAAAAGACACTCTTGTTCAGAGCTTCTGAAGTTTGGGGTTTCATGGTTGTTGGATGCCATCTGCTGGCGTGACAACAAACAGCAACATCTAGAACAACAAGAGGTTGATTTGAGTGCACTGATGTGAATGTAGACTTTTTCGGCCTATTTTTTTTTTTACCCAAAATACAAATAATCTTAGTCTAAACCATCAAACAGTAAGTAATTTCTGCAACAATTTTAGTCAAAGCTGGCAACCAACAAAGATTAAAGCACCACAGAATTTTATATGTATATAATTATATATATATATTACTATTTTAAAACATTCTGATTGATTTACCAAATAAGTTTTAAATTTAGGAAAAAATTGATCACTCCTATTGTTATGTAAGTAAGTCCTGACAGTACTTTGAGCTGATGTTTCACATTTAGGAAAGCACTACAAAAGAATAAATCTAAGGATCCACCTGATATTTATTTATTTTTGCTAAAAAAATAAATAAATGAATAAATAGAATAAATTAATTTTAAAAAGTCTTATTGACCAAATAAAAGCCACTTTCACAGGGCAAGTTAAAAAAAAACATATTTCAAGATATTTGAGAAAATTTTGATGCCTTAATTACTTGTAAAGGGTATTTAAATTTGTGAACAAGTTATGAAAAATTTTCATATTAAGTTAATCAAAGGAAGAGTAATATCTCTTTGTAAAAAACTAATGACAACATGTTTTATCTTATTACTTTCACTTTTACTCTCTCTTCTTAAATACTCTCTCATGAGCAGTTTAGAGGTCATATTTGCTGATTTTTTTTTCACTGTATAAATAAATTATTAATTGAGTTTAAAAAATGTCAAGTGAAAGTCTAATTTAGATGCTTCTTTTGTTACTTTTAAGATCTGATTTTGGTGTTTTGGAGTGAGAAACAGATAAAAGAGAGAGAAGAATGACCAGACGGACTGGAGGGCAGGATTTTACTCCTGAGACAATACAAGAAGCATCTTTTTTTGGTTGGTGAAAGAACGTTAATACAAAGCAAAAAAAATTAAAAAGCTGAAAGCAGCAAATGTTTGACATTTTCTTTCAAATGAAACCAAAAAGATTTGTACATTTTAATCTTTCTTTATCTGGCATTTAATTTTCTTCTGCGGGACAAAAAGTCTAGTTTCACTGAATAAGAAAAGTGTAATATGATAGGAAGATCTGAAAAATATAAAATGAAATTTTGTCATATACATGAGTAGTATTGGAATACCAAGTGTTGAACTGTGGACTAATGTGAGAGGATGACTGTGCAAAAATTCCTGCTCTTCTGAGGCAAATGATATGGAAATCAAGGAGGTAAATAATGAAAAGAGAGAGTCATGGGACAAAAGAAACCAAAACAGAGACAAACAACAGATGAGTGTGCACTTGGGGGGGGGGGGGGTAAAAGAAGAAAAAAGTGTGGATGTTTACCTTTGTTACCAGGTGCAGGGATATCTCCGTCCCTGTGGGGCAGAGCAGATAACAGTCAGACAACTCTGAATTACACTGAATATACAAGGAGTCATGTGAGGAATGTTTCAGATGTGTGAGAATCAGAAAGAACTTCAGGGTTAGAAGTGCTGGCTCTTGATTTTGTGCAGCTGCAGGCTCTTGCACTTAAAACCACTTCTGCTTCAGATGAGAACGTGCACGGTTCAGTGAATTACGAAAACAGGAAATGTTCACCTCACTCACTCTTTTAACACCAAGAGATAGATTTATCACTGCGCCAAGGTCCCACCCTGACCCACTTTGACTGCAGGGTCTGATGGTACAGGAAACCAGGCTTAGAAAGATTCTCACAGCAAAGTTTTGCTATTAGACTAAAATGGTCTGATACTGAGTGACAGTCTTTGTTTGAGCCACAGCAGAAGGACGAAATGAATCATGTTTGATTGAATCATTTCACTGTGGATGATATTTGATGATTTGATAATAGTGTGTTAGCGTTTTATGGATATCTGGGGTATAATATATTATAAACAAGAATAACTGAATTTACAGCTAACAGAATAACTAAATAAAAGTTTTGGCTCACTCCTGGTGGTGGAACAGGGAGACACAATTTGTATCAGTGATTATCATCTAAATATATTTTAAACAGATTTGAAATTATTTGATCTATAGTAAGACTAACTTCTAAACTGTTACCCATTTTTAAAGTAATTATTTCCTGCATTTAAAGAATGCAGATTTACTAAAAACTTTACTTAAAAAGTTGCCAAGGCCGACCAGTTTATCAAAATGTGATACAAAAAATATATCATCAACAAAATGATGCAGCAATATTTCTGTGGGTTTTGTTAAAAAGGTTAATAAAAATCTCAGAACCAAAAATTTTAAAATTTCTGGATATTTCTGCCAGGATGGGTACCAAATGAAGTACTTATATTGGTAGTGATCTGTAATACCAAGTACCAATTCATGTAAAATCAAACAGTGCCATGTTCTGGCACCTAATCGCATCCGTGTGGCTGTGAGGGAGTGAAAGAGTAAGTGATTTTCCATGCTGGACATGAACACAGCAATGCTAAACAAATAAATATTTATTACCACATAAAAACACAAGAGTACCAAAGAGATCTAGAGATCTAGAAAAAAAATCATGATAAGAGTCCAGTTACTTCAGAAAAACTTATTAATGTAAAAAAAATAATAATGTGATCCAGAATCAGTACACCCAAACAAAAGTATTTTAACATCTTCAATTTAAATTTTGGTAATAAAAGCCTATAGTCCAGAAACATTAAAAAACAATATCTTACTTTATCAAAATATTTTAATTTGAGTTTGTGTAGATTATGTCTTAGACAGTTTAAGTTCTGTCCATATCTAAGTCTACACCAGTGTACACATGATCACAATCATGGAGAAGACTGCTGTTGTATTCCTGATATCAAACTGCTCTAAAGCAGATTTAACAGATTACTTGAAGGTGGCGTTCCTTCATCCAGGTGGAGAAATTAGTCAGATACGCTGATATCCAAGCTAAGATATTTGGGCATTCATGTGAGAAAGACAGAAAAAGTTAAGTGTTGTCATCATAGCAGTGGTAGGAGAAGCCATGGGGGCGGAGACTGTTAGGAAATATTCAGATAATTTAACGTTATGGATTTATAAACTTCTTGAGCTGCAAGCCATGATCATATAATTTAAAATATTTTGGGGACGAAAAAAATTAAAAACATGAAAGATTACTTTTCTGAATCACATTGTAAGATAAAAAATAACTTTTGAATTTTTAAATTTGGATGCACCTGTACTTTTATCCCAACTTTGTTTCAAGATTATTATGAAAGTTGATTTTCATTTATGTCTTAATGCTTTTGATGCAATGCAAATTAAAGGTTTCTTGTAAGTTGTTGTAATTCTGTTTTATTTCTATTTATCTACATCATTAGATGTGTGACTTCACAAAAACTGAATGTTTCCCCCAAACAATGAGTCATCCTAAGTGTTACAATAGATAGGATGGTGTGTGTATATGCAGAGGACTGGAGCAACCTGTTGATGCAGCGTGAGTCTGGACAAGATGGAACAGGCCTGACTTACTAGTGGGGGAGACAAGAAGAACAAGTTCACCACCGGCAGGCATAAATTAAAAAAAGTAGGTCACATCCTGATTTGAGCCTTGTCTTGAAAGTGCAGGACTGGGTGATCAAAAGAAAAATGGTGCATCAGGAAATCAAGGAAATTAAGCCTGACCAGAGCGTGGCTTTTTACTTTGTCTTCTGTTGATCCTGATACGGCACACTGGTTTCCTTTGTTGTCAAACATCTGTGCAGGAAATTCAATTTCGTCAATTCAAGGTCAGTTTGTTGGCAGCTCCATCGGATCACAGCTACACTGAGCTGCCATGATGTCTCTGCTTCTGTGTTGTAATAATAAACAAACTCCCTGCTCAAATTTAGACTTTTAGTTTTCGGTCTCCTGCCCACAAATCGTGATAAGAGAATCTTTAGTGAGGGTGTTGGTGAGTTTCTGGAGGAAAGATAAAGACATACTGAATACAGCTGCCCATAAACACATTGAAAAGAGAGGACATCTGTGTGGAGATAAACAAATGTCAGTTTGTGTGCTTGTACAAGGAAGCACTACAAACCGTTGACCTTTCTGTCTGTCAGTTATTAATATCACACCTCACTGCTTTCACTGTTATGTTTAGATGATCGTAATCATTGAAAGTGAGTGTTTTCCTCCTGTTTCTTTCACAAGTCTCCTTTAATGAAACTACTTGAATGCAGGTTGGCTGTGGAGTGATATAAGCCTGTGTGGTGTCGTTCATTAAGGGACTTTTCCAGACCTTGTAGCTATAATACCCGGACAACAACACAGTCATATACACAAAGGGGGATGAGTCACTAGTATCACCTCACCTGTCTGTGGTTTACATTACAACTCATTATGAATACAGTACGGTTTATTTTAACATGGGTGTAACATTAGTGTGTATAAAACAAGTTATTTCAAACGGGATTGCATTTAATAAGGTTTGTCACGTGGTGGTTCAAATTATTCAAAGTGTGAAGTGTGGGGGGATTTTACATTTACAAACGTATAATCATTTTTTATATTTCACACTGTATTCTTATCAGTATGCTGCCGAAGCTACTTTATATGAATTAATATGAGACAATTCCTATCCGACTTTTACAAATACGCGTTTGAAGTGACGTTACAGTGTTATGAGTGAGTCATCAAATGTATAAACACAGCGGCGTGCGCACACAGAGAAGTCATCAGTTTACTACGTGCTCTCAAATTGACGTTCAGTTAGACGTATTTGCAATGTGGAGTCAATAATTTGCGATTTTTGTTTTTTTACTCGACAGACAAAAAAACAAGAGCCAACAACCAACATCACTTCCGATGTTTCCACGAGGGAGTGATCTGCTCTGCATCCCCTACGGGCGTCATGTTTTCTAACATTTACCACTCAAACACTGTTGGAAACAGAAAATTCATCTTTAGAGACTTCATTTAAAACACTTTAAAGAAAAACTTACCCGTCTTCCAATTGACAGGCAGCTCCACAGTTCGCCATCTCCGCCACCATCCTTCTTCTGCAACCGAACCCCGTTACACTTTCTGTTCGTCCTCAGCGTGCAGCACCTGTGCGTAAAACCGCATGAATACGATCCTATCATGGGCTATCACTGACCGCTTAAAGCCAGGAGCTGTAATCGACACAGCAATGGTAACCCGATTCCTCGTGGTTTATCCAATCCACATCACTCGTCCTTTTACATGCACCATCATCAGGAAAACTAATAGCTGGAGTTTACGCCCTCAAAAAATACGCCGGGTATCTAAAATCCCCAAAAAGAAACAATCAGCCTGTCGCGTTGTAGTGTGAATGTGGATGTATTGTTTCCTCTGTGCAGAACGTTGTTTGTGTGCGAGCCCGGCTTAGAAAAACGATCTTCAAAACATGTGTGTCACTGATGCATAGACCGATGGCTCAAACACAGCGTTTCAGGATCAGCGATGCGCAGTTGCAGCGCAGTCCATGAAAGCGCACAAAGGAGCCAACATGTGGGCGGGTGTGCAGCATCCCGCCTTCCTCACAGTTGATTTACAGCCGGGGTTTACTCTTTTCCCTCAACCTGGGTTACATTAGTGAGAAATGAAGAAGATGGGAGATGTTTGCTGTTACATTGGGTGAAATCAGGCGCATCTCTGTTGTTCATAAAGTGAAACCAACCACCACACATTTCAGGGGTTTGCACAGACTCAATTATGTATATATGTTATGTCACAAAGTTTTCAGATTCAACGCATCTTATTCCACAAAGCTGAGAGCGCATTTAGAAGGTAAAAACAAACAACAAAGTTGCACTCATGTATTAGCACCTCCTTCACAGTAAGATGTTTGCATTGGTTTGGAACACACGGGTTAATTTTTCTCCAAGACATGAAAGCAGCATCCAGCACTCCTTGCAACTAGGTCACTTTGAGCGGGAAGACGTGCCTTGCCATGCTGCATTAACTTAAAATCACCACCAGGTGTCGCATCAGACAACAAAACAACTATAAAGCAGAAGCAAAACTCTTCCTCCCCAAAATAACCATTAACCGGAAGACACGTTCATGCCAGACTCATGTGTTCAACATGAGTGTGAACATAACAAATGAAATGTGTAAAGAATCAAGGTATCCATCTGCAGGACTAGCTCATCAAAGAGAGGAGGAGAGCTCTGTGAAAGCCTGAGATGTCCAGTGGGAGGAATGAGTGAAGGATCAAGGGCTTTCTTATTGATTTCCCTCTCATTGATCTCCTTTCCCTACTCTCTCCATCCAGCCATCAAACTTCCACAGATAAAGATAAAGTTTGCAGCAGAGAGGGTGGAGAGAGAACAGAGAGAGGCCGGTTCCACAGACTAACATGGATGTTGGCCAAGTATCACAGTCTAAAGGGAGAGATCAGCTCCTCGGAGCAGGCGGAGAAGGCACAACATCAGACTCCACGGCGAGATGATACCCCCACAATACCTCAGGAAACTAAAGGAGATAAAATGAGAGAAGAGGAGTGGAGTGGGGGGAGAGGACAGGGAAGGTCAGGAGGAAAGGAGATGAAGTGAGAGAAGATTTCAGGTTTACTAATAAGATAATAACAGAACAAGTCTTTGATTCAATTTATAAGATACGCTATAAGATCAAAGACAGTGTGACTTGAAGTTTGGACTTGTGACATGTGGCTCAACTTTGAATCATCTTGTGTCAGACCTGGCGACCAGGTGATTCATTTCGCCTTGACTCACAAAATGTAAGGAGACTGACCTGATATACTGCGCCAAACACAAGCTGCCACTTACAAGAGTACTCAGTCTATCCTGCTGGGAGCATGAATGCATCTTTATTAACTCATTGAATAATTCTGAAGACATTTAACTGAAACCACAAGTTTGATAATCACAAAGGATTGATCTTAGGAATCACAACAGTCATTTGGATTCATCCTCTGGGAACCATGACTGTCTCCTTCAAAATTTGAAGCTAATTTTTGCAGTAGATCTTTGCACACATTTCACCACAGCTCTGACCTGCAAGGGGCGCTGGAGGGAAAGTTATTTGAACACCAGTGTCATCTGGAAACATCCTCCAGGGATCATCTCTGAGTGAACCAAGTGACAGGGATTTTTCACTTTTCAAAGTGATCTTATGGCTCAATTTCAAAGCTTCCTCAGTGCACAAGTTGTGAAGTGCTGTTGACGCTGTATCAAACGTTCGGTCTGAAGCAAAAAGTGGTTGGGATTAAGTACTTTAACTGGGAAATGTGGTTTGCATTATCAGTATCTTTTAATCTCATACATGGGAAACAGGAATAATCCAAACATCTGAGTTGATTTCAAAGTATCAGTATGATGTTTTATGGTTAAAAGTGTGCTGAGTAGTTTGTGAATTTTCACATACTATTCTATGTAAAGTCAAAGTGCAGAAATATTCGACATGAAACACACATTTTGAATGGCTTGATGTCTTCAACCCAAAATTTCCATAGTAGCCAACTCAATGGGCCGATCAGGATTAGGCCTAAAGGTCATGAGGCTAATGTTTCTACACATAAATCCCTACTTGCAACTGCACCTTTACTGTGCTATTGCCTGCTTAGAATAAGAATATTAGACAAAGAAGTCTTACTTTTCGACTTGGACTTTAACTTTTTGTGACTTTCTTGGACTTGATTCAATTTAAACAACTTAAAAACAACAAATGTGTTTGTTGATGCACAATTTCAAAAGCTGAACTAAAATGTGAACGTGTGAATCAAAAAGAACAACTGACAACTTTCTCTTCAGTGTAGATAAGTTAAAACAGTCATTCATTGTGTGTTTGTGCCTCTGCGTGTGTGTGTGAGTGTGTGTGCTATGACAAAGCTTTTTTTACTGATCGACCAACCTGTTTGGAAAGATGATGTCACACACCCTAGAGGGTTAATATGAGCCCTCATTGTGCAGACTCATTATCCATCACACACACACACACACACTCAAAATAACTCACAAAAACACACAGTCACTCACATGTAAGAATACTCAGCGGGGCTTAGAGAAAACCCATACCTCTGCACTAAAACACTCCCTTTATAACATACATTCATTCCCATACGTAGATACACAAAAGGTGTCCTCTTACTCTGGAGATGAGGAACGCCATATCCTTTCAATTTCAATGGGCCATTTTGCCATCAGGGCTGAGTTATCACTGGAAAGATCCAGAGTGACAAAAGAGCGGTGGCTGCTGCAGCTCTGCATAAAGAAGACAGAAAAAGGTGAACAAGGACAGGGAGCAACACCTTAGCATAGAAAAATGGGAGAGAGGCTTTGGAGATCGTCCAGCCGTGAGAGATTTTAGAGGCAACCTCATTCAATCCCTTACAACGGTGTCATGTATAATGCATGGGTTTAAGAGTCGGCCTTTCTGGAATATTCTATCCTGTGCAGTCAATAGTATAAACCCTCTATATGGAGGCACACAAACAAAGTGGGGTTGTTTTCATACACTGGGTTTTGGTCACTGAGGTATAACTGCTTTGTTAAGTGTGTTAAATCATAGGTTAGACAACTCAAATGTCTGTTTCCAAACTCCCTTAAGGAGGTTGCTTTATACACTTTTCAACATTATTGAAGTCTACTCGTACACTCAATCTGCTTGTTGTATAAATGAATTAAAAATTCAAATGGCAACCTCCATTTTCTAAATGCTTTGTTATTGAATCTTGTTACAAATTATTTCCAAAAAGTTAAACAGTTTTTAGAGTGCAGCATTGAGTCAGTATGACAAGTGTTGTTTTTTGAATACATCTAAAAAAAAAAAAAAAAAAATTTAAATAGATTAAAGTCTTCTTTTTGGCAAAACACCAGCGTGTTAGGGAAGGGAGGGGCAGGGTGGAGGAAGAAAAAAAAAGAAGGTAGAAAAGCAGGATGGAGGAAAAAGAAGGGAGACAGGATGGAGGAAAAACAACAAAAATAAGTAGAGGAAAGACAAAGAAAGACAAGAAGACAAGAAAGCAGAAGAAGGGAAACCAAAATAGACAGAAGCGATGTAAAAAAAAAGAGAGAGAGTGAGAGAGAGAGCGGCATGAGAGAAAAAAAGTGAAGGAAAAGAGGAAGGAAGAAAAGAAAATGAGTATGGATTGAGGGAAGAATGAAACTGAATGGGAAATGAAGGATGGCAAGAGAGAAATGAAGGAAAAAAGCAAGGAAGGAAGGAAGGAAGGAAAGGGAGCAAGAAATGATGAGGAAGGTAGAAACATGGAAGGAATTAAGGTATGTGGGTGGGAAAGAAGTGAGTAAGAAAGGGAGCAAGGAAGTGAGGAAGAAGGAAGCAAGGGAGGTGGAGGGATGAAGGAAGGGAGAAACATGGAAGAAATGAAGGAATGAGTGAAGGAAGGAATTGAGCGAGAAAGGGAGCAAGGAAGTGAGAAAGAAGGGAGAAGTATAGGGAGGAGTGGAGGGAGGAAGTAAAGGAAGAAGGAAGAAAGGAGTGAAGGGGATGGGACAGAGGAAAGGAAGAACTGCAAGATGGAAGAAAGAAAGAAAGAAAGAAAGGAAGGAAGGAGAGAAGGAAAGAGGCAACAGCACAAGTTTGCTCCAAAGGACTCATCAGCGGTACTTGAAGAAGTAAAATGTTACAATAACATGTTTATTTTCATGAGTTAGTTGAAAAGATCAGAGCAGGTCTACAGAACATCTGTATGTTTTTTTCAGACGTGTAAACAGTTTTCTCTGAAGTTAGGAACATCTGTCCTGTGTTTGGATGTGACACCTACACACTCTTACCAACAATGTCCGGGGACTCATTCTTTGTTCTTCATTTTCACTGGAGGGGACTGGCTTTAATTGTCGTGCATTTTCACTTATTAAAAGATTTCCTGTCTCTGGACGTCCATAAAACTGGATGGAGAGAAGAAGAAAAAAGAGAGAAATGGAAAACTAAATTTAGGCAACAAGAAAGAGAGTGTTAAGTGTCTGTGTTGTCTCCAGGGGAGTCGGATGAGATGAGTTTCTGAGGTAGTTCACATCCCCATATCGTCTTCACAAAGCCCCCTCTTAGCGCTTCATATTATTCTGAGCCTGTCATCGTTTCTGTGTAAATCGTCTTGTGTCTTGCCCTTATTTTCTCAATCTTTTCTGCTTTCTGTCTGCACTATTCATTCCTTATTTCAAAGCCCTCAGGGAACTCTGTGCATACAGGGGCCACAGAAGGCCGAGTCCTGGGATGTGATGTGGGCGTTTGGTAGGAGGGACGTGACTGAAGGCCGTCGTCTGGCCACCTCCTTTAAGAGTGACTCAGCGCAGTGGTGCGGAGGCAGGGGGTCAAAAATCCCCCTGCCCTCCGCCTCCATTCAAAGCATGTGGGAATGGGAAAACATTATCCTATATTTAACCTCCAGGTGTCTGTCTGGTTTGTATTCATATGTGTGAGTGTGTGTGACTTCCAATAGCTGAATCATCAGCAGCTGGGTGTAGCAGACGGGTTATCTTATAGGGGAAAATGAGGTTGCTTGTATTCTTCAGGGTTTAGAAATGTAGGAAAAGCTGTGTCTGCCCCCTAGACTCACCTCCCTCTGATGGGAACTTTCCCTATTAAATCTGAGCTTTACGTTAGATATGAGCAAAACACGGAGAACTTAACTCTGATGGAAGAGTAGAAAAGTGAATGAA
The DNA here is from genome assembly GCF_033239565.1 of Halichoeres trimaculatus. Lineage (NCBI taxonomy): Eukaryota > Metazoa > Chordata > Actinopteri > Labriformes > Labridae > Halichoeres > Halichoeres trimaculatus. The sequence goes on from NW_027437188.1 coordinate 24,152,915, forward strand.
AGTTGACTGTAATCGTTTTACTCACATCATAAATTCTCCTCTGTCAGCTCTGTAATGTTGCAAAGTTTAACCTAACAGGAAAACTAAGCAAAAAAAAAAAGAATTAAAAGTCAATCAACACATAACTTCTTACACAGTAACATTAGTCAGGTTGTAGTCGAGTTCCCAAAGCATAAAAAGACAGTGATTGATCTACTGACCTGTATGTACATAAATCTTTCCTGGCAACAAGATGTTCCTATTTGAAAAGAAAGCAACCATGCTGAGTCAAATCACTTAGTGCAGTGTATTATAGCCTACGATCATCATAAGGGCAATTTTATACGGTTCTACAGCCCAGCTCAGCAAAAACCTCTCAACTCATCAGATTTATTAAGAGCACTGAGACTGAAAAGGGTCTTAACCTCTCTCTCTCTCCTTTCTGGTAAGGACTACTGAGCTCTCAGAGCCAGATTTCTCCTCAAAGGAAGTTGGGATTCTGATTCTTCTCCCAGCCAAAAACGACACAACGCTGGGTGAGCAAGCCACATAAAGTAAAAGGTGCACACTTTCTTTTTCAAACATATTTGCTACAGCAGTGACCACATCCAGGTGCTTGTTCTGTGGAGTTCTGAGGAAAAGCACAAAGTTTATACTGTGCAGGGTTTAAGTTGAGGGCTCTCCCGTGTCACATGTCCCTCTCACTCATCCACATGTGCTCTGACGCAAACGAAGTAAAGCATGTTTGAAACTTTGGGACACCCACGCAAACTGGCTAAAACATAAATAAAGTTGCAGAAAACTCTCAGCACCCACACACACACACACACACACACACACACACAAACACACACAAAAAGAAGTTCACTAAAAGACCTCTGAGCCAACAGAGCGATAAGATTAGAGGAAGTACGTGGGTGTGAAATAGCTGTGGTGTGGGACTTTCTCGATTCACACAATCTTGACTGACTACACTGCAGACCCTGCTTTTTATTAGAGTCCAAGCTGATGGGAATACCCACACATCCGTATCCTGGCCCAAGAACTAAGCAGATATAGTACATGCATGTGTGTGCGCGCGCACACACAGATCAAGCAAAACATATCCATTCATCCTATGCTGTGAACCCCTTCCATTTCTTTTTAGAGGGACCTGACATGGCAGGGAAAAAAGTTAAAGCTCTTGTGAGAATTTTTTAGCTGATTATGAAACAGACTGATATTAATACTACTATGACTTTAAAAAACAAACAAGACCATTTGAGAGAAGTTTGACTATTTTTGTAAGGTGGCTGTAAGATTGCAAGGTGTGCCTATTTTCCCTGCCACAGGCTAGGCATTAGACAAAGCATTTCACAGCACGCTGCTGAAACAGCTCAGATTTATTATGACTTGCTTGGACACTCAAAAGTTAGGTTTTTGTTTCAGATAAAGTTTTTGAAGATCAGCAAAGTGGTAAATCATTCTCCTTTGTCCACACAGGGTGCTAAAATTTATGAAAAGTACAGGCTCCTCACAAGAGCATTCAATTAGTGAGTAGATGTGAACGCTCAGGCTCATCAATGACCATAGTTAGTTACAGTTTGGCTTTTAAATACACAAAACGTTGCATGACACATCTGTTTTACAAATTCAGACTCTTAAAAATCTCCTCTGCTTTAACACCCTGGGATTGACTTTTCTTATTAGGGCTTGTGTCCACCAGCTGCATCTTTTTACACAGACAACATCTATTTTCTATAAACATCTAATGCAGATCAGTGTTTTTAGTGCTCAGTGTTAAAAGTTCATAAATGCTCCTGCTTTAGCTGATTTTGTTGCTGCTCTTGCGGTACTCTGTTGAATTGTTCAAATTTTGTCACACTGCCACATCTCCCTTGTTAGCCAATCAAGTGAAAGGGGGTCTTTGGATATCATCTTTATACGCGACAACGGGAAGAGGAACTCATCAGTTTATTTTGGGGTGCAGTTTTCACCTGAAGAGAAATACAAGATTTTTCATATTGTTTACATTTTCTTTACCACATTTTCTTCGATAAAAACAAATATTAAGCATACGAAGAAACTTATAGCAATACTAATAGCTATAGCCAAGAGAAGCAGAATTTCCTTGAAACAATATTGAGACCTAGCAACAGTGAATGTCAGTGGGACATTTAGATTGCGGGTGTTGCCATTGCAAATAAGAACCATCATTAGTGGACACAGGCCTTTAAAGGATGTTTTCTTTAAGTGGGATTGTATAAGGTGCTTGTCAATAGTAACTGTGTTGGCCATAGGGAATGCTGGCCAGTTTGACCCATTGACTGTATAAAACATGGACGTAGCCTCCACAGCGTCACCCGTCTGTTCCTGAAACAGTGAAACAGAGCCAGTTCGTGGACGCGGACGCATTTGATATGAAGCCGGCTGTGAGTTTCCTGATGAACAGCTACAGGGCACCCGGCAGTCACGTGACCTGAGCTGTGTCTCTGTTTGGACAATCAATCCTAATAACTTCTAAACCGCGGGTTATAAAAAAAATCAATTTCCAGTGTGTGCGGATAGTGAAATCAGCGTTTTAGACCCAAGCCATTTTTGAACCGGGCTGTAAATATGCTTTTTTAATACTGTAAAAGTTTGTTTCTATGGCTGGATGTGTACGTGACTTCCGATCTTTCTGCAGCTAGCCTCAAGCCAATTCTTGCTGAACAGCAACTTTCAGCACTTCCGCATAGGCTTCATATTTACGAACCGGATGTTGCCCCTTGGTTTGACCCATTTGTTGAGTAATGAATAAGCTTTAGGAGGCTAGGCTGCTGACAGGGTCAGATCATCCCCACTACTCAGCCAATAACTTTTACAAGACGAGTGATTCTTGCGGTAAAAAAAAATGTTTTTCATTCCAGACATGGATTGACACCTTCATGAACTGTAATATACAGAGAAAGCCCAAGAGTCAACAGACTAGGAAAGAGAGAGGACAGACAGATATGCTAACTGGAGATCAAGAGAGATCTAAGACAGGGGTGACCAACCTGTGTCTCGCGAGACGCATGTGGCTCTTCGCCTTTCAGTATGCAGCTCTTCAATCCATTCATAAAAGTATATAAGTATTATTATGAGTAGTGGTGTGCGGATCAATCTAAAATATTGATATATTGATGCCAATGTTGGGATCAGTATTGATCAATACCTGGGTTATGAGAGTGATACTTAAGTTTCAGTTTCTCTTCTCTATATGTGCTTCTCTCAATCACTCATCTGCTCATAGATAGATAGATAGATAGATAGATAGATAGATAGATAGATAGATAGATAGATAGATAGATAGATAGATAGATAGATAGATAGATAGATAGATAGATAGATAGATAGATAGATAGATAGATGGAACTTTGTCTCTTCTGCAGTAAAACAATAAGTTGTCTTTGACTCAGCTCCAAATACAAATTTAAACACACAAACACAATAAATCTTGCTTTAAAAATTGGAAATGTTTTGGTTTTCATTTTTATGTCAATTTTTTATGAGTGAGAGGAAGTGCGTTTGTAAGACCACACATGGGTGATGTGGCTCTTTGTAGTACCATGGTAATTTTTGTGGCTCTTGGTCTCTGACTGGTTGGCCACCCTTGATCTAAGAGTTATCTTGTGCTGTGGGAGCCTGTGCCCAAAAACTGAGAAAACTACTCACTGTCATGAGTGGGACTTGGTTATAACAGAATCAGAGGATGAGTGATACCAGAAAACTTCAAAGCCTTACACTAGTGTGTCTCCTAAGTAAGTGTTTGGCTCTCATTGTTATTTAGTGACACAACAATGACACAACTTGTGGTGCGCATGACATATCATTGAAATCTACTGTTAGCTGTTGAAGGGGGAGCTCAAATAACAAACTACAGGTATTACTAAGCCTACTGAATAATCTTCAGTATTTGGTGTCAATCATGCATTATGTTAATCTGAAATGCAAAAATATCCGAATTAAAAGAAGTACATTAAAAAACTGAAAAATGTCTAATTAGAACATTTTTACAATAATGTCAGTGTTTGGGTTGGAATTTGTTAAAATTAGCTAAATTACATCGTAAAGCTGCAAAGTCTATAGGGGTTTATCTTGCACCCCAGTAGAGGCCAAGCTGACCAGCATCCCCTTTAGCAAATGCACTTACTGCTGACCTCATATAACCCCACTTCAAAAGAATTGAACTGTTCAGTTAAAAATGTATTATTTGTATTATTTTTGGTAGTGATAAAATGGCTGGGTTTGGTTTGACTTCTATTCTGTGGTCTTCACCCATTACTAGTCTGTGCATCTTCACCCATTCAGTGATTTCTTATTTAATGTGAGGACATTAGAGACAACTGTGATGCTATATGCTTAATTATATATCACAACAGTGCATAGTATCATGCCAAGCAGTGATTCTTTCCTCAAACATGATAAGTAAAGATGTCCAAACCCAAGTTGGTCCCAGCACAGTAACCCTGAGGTTGTGACTTCTGCTCTGGTGCAAACAAAGTCAAACCCAGAACGATCAGTCAGTCCATTAACAAAGCATGAAAACCTGACAAAGCCTTCCTTTGTTTCATAATTAATGCAAATGTGATAACCGTGACATTGACGGTCAGGCGGTCCGTACATCAACCTCTCTGACACATGAAAATGAACGCTGCCATTCATCATCGCACGGGCCTAATGGAGCCCATAAGACTGAATTATTAAGCTCAACACAAGAGACCTTTTGTGCTGGATTAATGGAGGCATACAGCACAGCACATTTATTTCACTGATGTAGTACAGTTAGTGTGTTATTAGGTTGTTAGCCATACAGATGACTGCAGCATCAAACTATTGTGTCAGTTAATGCAACTTGAGGAAATTTGCCCTTGTTAACAGATCTGCTGTGTACACACCTCCTATCTCAGTCCTTCATTACATTTGCCTCCAAGAATCTAGGTTTCTGTCTGCACCGAGGACTCGCAAGTCTCATAACATCTGTTGGCGCACCGAACCTCCACTTTCTGCAAACACTGCTTGAAAAGAATAAGGCACAGTTGTCCTTTTCTGTCTCCTATGGGAGTGAGCTGGTCTCCAGTTAGTTGGCTGCATTTGCTGAAAGCTGCTCCTAGCTGGACCGAGAACGAGGAAGAGGAACAGGAAAGAGACAAAAAAAGAGGGTTTTTTCAATCAATCTTATACTCACATAAAGACCAGCACTTTGTGGTAGACATCAGGGAAGGAGGAGGCAGGAAGTGGTGGCAAGAAGCAGACCTGAAGAGGAGACAGAATCAGAAAGAAGGCAATTAAAGAGAGGGGAAGAAGGGGATTATCAGTAATCAAATTGTTATGGAACAGCTTTGATTAATGGAAAAACCAAAGACTTTAAAACCAGATATCATTCATGTGAAGAATCTTGATTTAACTTAGCACATAAAAAGTCAATTCTTAGCTCATAAATTCCCAACATCAGTCTGATTTAAGTGTAACAAAGAGATGTTTTTATCAGTGCTGTAGAGAAGGAAGTGTTTCTACTTTCCAGACACTACTGGGGATAAAAGCTGTGATCAAAAATAGCAGTTGTTCTTTATATATGTCAATAAAAGCCCACAGAGCAGCAAAATAGCCGAAGTGCTGGGAAAGCCCTCTAAACAAAGGGAACTGAAAAGGGTTTCTCTCAGAGCCTCTGCTCTATTGATTGTGTATTTGTTTATCTGGTTAGCAGGGAGCCACACGATCAAGTTTCCCTAATCGAGGCAGATTGCAGAAAGAAATCTGATGCTGCATAAATTAGGTTGTGTGATGTTACCCTTCTGCTGAATTTCACATCATAATGCCCCAGTGATTAGATTTAGTGTATAGTGCATTAGGGCTTAAAAAGGAATACAGAGTGGATATAAGTGACAGTGGATAGCGTGGAAACAGAGGTGGTTGTTTAAAATGTGGTGTGTTTGTGTGATTTTAAAGGATTCCCCACATGACTGAAACCATAAAGAGTTAACAGAGATTCTAGTTATTACGATGGTTTTATTTGTCTTTCTCTTTATTCCTGGGGGATGCTTTTTAACTCTCAAATATTTCTGAAAGGACAAATGTCACTTCACACAACCTTGAGGAACACCATCATATTGTGACTGTTTCAATCGCAGTACAAGCAACACAGACTGGTTAATTAATCAGTCGTTATTCACTTCTCATGGAGCATCTGACTGATCCGTCTGCCATTCCTGGCTGTTACTCAGAGGGGAATCTTTAGAGTAAATTAACACGTTTGGCGAGAGGAGGCTGTAGTTTAAACTGGAGATTTAGTTTTATGGTTATGTTCTTCAATGCAGCAGACACATGGTCCTCCAGGGTGATGCTGGACTAATGTGAATCCAGACACTCATCTAATGGGGGGCCATTACTGCCCACATTGCAAGGACTATTCATTTTTTATGAGAGGGGTAGATCTATTGGCGCCTTTTATCAGGGGCATTCACCCTTACTGGTTACATCTGGCACTATGTCTGGGCAGGATTCGGTAAACATGGTTCGGCCCACTGGGGTAGATGGATACTGAAGTATGGTCTGGGGAGTTGAAGACAAATTTATTCAAGATCTAACCAAAGATTTTTTTTAAGGTACTGTTGTTACAAGCTTGCCTGGGTCATTTATTATAATCCTAAACATGATGTTTTATTTTGATACCAGTTACTTTATAAAATAGCTCAAATTAGATTGATATCAACAAACAAATGGAACATTTAATCAGAAACACCCACTTAAAAAAAAAAAACAATGTACTTATGCTTTAATTAAACTCAATTTCCTTGAGGAGTCATACAAGGAAAAAGGAGACACATCCTCCTTTGTTTTAGCTCCAAAGCGACACAACATTGTGTCAGCCCAGGACTGTTTCACTTAAATACACAATCAAGCAAGACGCTTAATAGTAAAATATTTCTTTGGATTTGGATTGCCAAGACCACAAAGAGAAACTTCAACCCAATAATCTGACCACAAGTATTTCTTGGGTTTGTTTTGTGCCTTTTTGTCCTTTGCAAAATTAACATTTGTCTTTTTCTATCATTTCCACACCCTGGTGTTGAATAATATTGTCATGAAAATGTTTGTATGTGTGCTTTTTTGTTTTCCAAATTAAGAGGAGATGAAGCAATTATGTATGTGTGCTTTCTAGATTGCTTTAAAAATGTTAATATACTGGAACGAAACTGGAGTGTTAGATTTCTCAAAGCCCCTCTTCTTCTACTGCATCATAGAGAGTAGTTTTATGAACTGTGCAAGGATTTCTCACTCTGTGGTTGGCACCCTCCTACGTGTGCAGGATTCCCTACTAACTCTTATCAAACATGTATGATGAGATTCTGCAGCCAGCCTTGCTCTGATCTCAGGGAGGCGTCGTTGATGTGAAATTGTGAGGGTCACAGTCTTTTTGGCAAAAGCTGAGTGTGACAAGTAAAGGGGAGCAGAGGAAATCTGATGGAAGAATAATGATGTAAGATTATTTGTGATTCTCATTACTGTGGCTCAACTCTACAGCAGACAGGTCTTCCTCAGCGGGGGGGCACCTGCTGTCCCGCTCAGCGCTGCAGTGTCTGCGCGCGCGGATGAGAGCACATGATTATTGAACAGCTGGAGGGAAAGGCAGACCTGTAACACCTGAGCAGATTTTAAACGTTACAGCATCGCGCGCAAGGGAGACGCGATACCCAACGCTGTACTTTCCATCCCGGGAGATCCAGAGATGATGCCCCGTCTGCCGGGCGGCGGCAGGACAGCGTGCGGGGCGACTGGCACCTTTTTGTCGGCGTGTCTGATCTCAGCCTGTCAAGCCCTGCGGAGCTGCGGGGAGGTCCAGTGCGGCGATGGCCAGCAGTGCTGTCCACCCGTCGTCACCGGGAACGGCAGTGCCAGCGCCGCGGTGCGCTGCTGCAAGCTCCCCATCCACGTTTTCTTCGACAACGTAGGATGGTTCACAAGAAAGCTGTCGGGCATCCTCATCCTGTTGCTGCTCTTCGCCATGGGCTACTTCATCCAGCGGATCATCTGTCCGCGGCCCCGCAGGAACCCGCACCATGACCGCAGCGAGGAGCCCTCCCTCTTTCATGGACATGCATCCGCGTCCCAGGACTCTCTGCTGGACCGGTACCCCGAGTACAGCATCGGGGACTTCGCGTCACCGAACCTGCCAGCCTACGACGAGGTCAAATACTTGCCCACGTATGAGGAGAGCATGCAGGAGATGCACAGAGACCGGTCCGATGATAACTTGCTGTCGGAAAACGAGAGGGGGAGTCGGGACAGGGGAAGAGCGGCGGGACCGAGAGCTGGAGAGCAGATGCGAGAAGTCCTGGAGGTGTCAGGACCGCATCACAGCCCAAGGACGTCTCGGAACTCTGTCTGACGGAAGACAAGAGATTGGGCAAAGCTTCACAGACAATATAGCATTCTTATTTTAGTATAATCAGGGTAATTATCTTGCAGAGATATAAACTCAAGTGCAATTATAATCCTGAATGTTCAGAATAAAAAAGGTGGCTGAGAAAACGTACGTGTTCTGTAAGATTATGGGGGATTACCCTCCTTTTGTATGCAAATAACTGCGTGGGTTAAGTAAAGGAGATTATAAAGGGAGCGAAGGCGTCTGAAATTGACGCTCTTTGTGTTGGGGACAGCTAATTTGGCTGCGGCACAATCGCATTAAGTTTTACTTCACCACCTCAATTTTAAGTGACACCGTGAAACAGTTTTTCCCGTCAGATTTTTCTCCTGTCTCGATCTTTATGCTAAATATCCCGCAGGACTGAGCGACCATCTTTGCTTTTATTTATTTATTCTTTATCGAATTTGCATACAAAAGACGACACATTCAAATTTCATTTTCCCCTCAGTGACCTGAGATGCGGACTGAACGATGAGAGGAATATCAATTCTGATACTTGTGCAAGCAGACACTTTTATCAGCCAGCTTTAGAGCCAGTTAATTTAAAACTTATCATACACACACTTCACTCGGGGGCAGGCAGGAGTGTGTTATCAGTGACCTGAGCCATGTCTGATACAGCAAAAGCCGGAGCCAAAGCAAGGAGGGGGAAATTTCATGACTTAAAGGAGCTCTGATCCTAGGAGCCATGATGCCCCCAGGCTGGTGTATCAGTGTCTCCCAGGTTCTGGATCCAGGAAAACAATGGCAGAGATTACAGCTGGCATACTGATGAGGTGCGAGCTGCCAGGAAACAAAGTTGTGATTTGGTGATAGTATGTCAGGCAGATCACAGTCCAACTGTGGACATGGGCCCATCTGTCTGCACAGATGAGGCAGGAAAACAGAGGTGAGGCTCTCTATGAGAGATCTACTTCTATGTTCAGCATTCAGTCCCCTTTTATTTTCCACTAACTAAAGACGAAAGATGGATCTTTTTGCTGCTGCTAAACCAAGCTGACACTACTTACACATGATCACATCAGACTTAATGGTCCGAATACCTGGATTAAAACTGTATTTGTCATTGAGTGTGCATTAAATTGCCTTACTGTGAAGTTGTGTTGAAAAAGCTTATTAGTCTTTCAGCTAATCACTGGACACATGGTATAAATCACACTTGCAAATCCTCTTTTATAGCTGGACTTTGAGAAATATTAGAGTGTTCAAAGGCCAAAAAAAGAAAAGAAATCAAACAGAAATTCGGTTACAGCTCAAATAAATTGTTATTATTATGATACTACAGCTTGCAAAATAGCATAATCTATTTTATTACTGGCTTAGAAAAACAGATGGATCTGTAGCTTCATATGTTCCCAGCACCCATAAATTGCTTGTTTTGGTTAAATTATAGTTGATTTTTCTACCAAATTATCACATTTCAATAAAGTATGTGACAAAAAAAACTTCAGATGGAGTTTGTATGATCAGAAAGATAAGTGCGTCCCATTCAGGGCTTTTGTTTTGAATTAGTCTTTGTGATCATTTTTCCAATCTGCAGAATTTAAATCCATGAAAAATATCCCAGAAGTAGCTGCCATTAAAGCATCTATATCAGCTGACCACCTCAACTCTACAATTATAGACTCTGCCTCCTCCTAATGTTCCTGCCACTAAAAGTCTGAGTGTGATTGTGGTGGCTTTTGTAATCCAATACTGCTAAACCATGATGGCAGAGGCAACAGTGAACACTGATGGCTTTGCTTTCCAGAGGGAGCATTGCGGGTTAGTGGAGTTTGCACTTAGAGGCACTAAATCCACGGTTGAAACCTATGATGGGAGGGATGGCGAGGAGTATGTGACCCTAAAAACGCATGCAGTCATGTATGAGGGATTCTATGGTGAGAAGGGGTGTGAGTGTGGCATCAAAATTGTGACCCAGCTTTGATTTTTAAAAGCTGTGATGCAGGCTTTTGGAGCAGAGGGCAGTGTACTTGTGTTCCAGGGATGTGTGCCAGTGATCCAGTTTCTCTACTGCTCACTGGACCAACAAACAGATAAACTATCAAGGTCAAATCAATGAGCATTATCCTCCTCTTAAACTCCACATTACATCCAGGAAGTGTATTTTTAGAGGAGCTGCATTGTAATCGATCTCACAGATAGAAACTTGCTGGTCAGTAAATACCCCAAACAGCTTTGTGATTTAATAGAAGATGCATATTTGGTATTTTGTTACACATATTGTAACACGTGCATTTTTTCAAGTTGAAGGTGGAGTATTTATGCAACACATAGCTCATTTCAGATTTTCAGTTTCAATGTGTGTGGCCGCTCTTAGTTGTAGTGCACGTGTAACCTGACTCCTCCCTGATAAGTCTTTCATAGATTAATGGTGTTTGGTCTGGATGACTGCAGTTTATCACACAGTGAGTAAGCTGAGAAAGAAAGTGGACGGAGGGAGTAAAATAAAGAAAAGACAGTGAGTCAGAGTGAGATTTAAGTGAGAGGTGGCTGAAAGTGCACAGTGCCGAGGGGAAAACAAAAGCAACAGAGAGCACCCCATTAATAGATTTTCCTATATCTACCATTTTCTCTCATGTTTCAGCATCTGAAGACATTCGTGTGGGTTTTTGCCGATCATCTCCTCCTGTATCTCACCACAACATCGTGATATCGTTTAGCAGTTGTTTTTGGAGAGCCCTGGGACCCATCTTCTACTTCATTCGTCCCTGCTGGCCCACTAGAGGAGATGGATAGGCCATTATGGTTCCGCTGATGTACTGGCCTTCTGCCAACCAGGGGGTGGAGCTGCATGGCAAGGAGAAGTTTCACACCTCAGCAGAAAAGGAAATACAAGAATAACTCAAAAAAGAAACCCATACGGTAGATATATTGGACTCTAAAACACACACAAGCAGAACTAACCTCAGAGTGCAAAGCTGGAAAAACATGTCAGAGATATGCTATTATATTTGTAAAAATCCAGTCAAGCATCAAGACATTTAAAGGTGGACATAAAATCAAAGAGGCAGAGCAAAGAGCACATTTTGGTTGAATTTATACAGTATTTCCAACTTCTTTATTACTAAATAGTTGCAGAAGGTGAAATTTAAATATAGACAGTGTAAAAATATCTATGCATATAAAAGCAAAATTTTCAAACATCATTGACAATAAGAGAAGATACAGGTTCAAGCCTGAACATAAAAAGTTAACTTGGATAAATAAAAGTAAACAACAACAGCAACAACAACAACAAAAAACCCCGTAAAGCTTCACAATCACTGAGGAACTGACATAGTAGGAAGGCCATTTTGGTGTTGTTGAGAAATGTAGATGTTTAAATATGATTCATTCAACCTTAATAAAGAGGTGTATCGTATTTGTGCCATATACAGCAGCTCGTAGTGTCATGGACATATTCTTCACCGATTTCCGGTCTTCACATACTGAAATAATTTCTTCAGTGCAAACACATTTTGATCACTATAAAGTACAGGAAGTCCACCTCAGGGTCAAATATGAGCACCTACAGTAGATCTCTTCCTGCACAGCTGATGCTTTAGAAGAAAAAAATCCTTGAACATCAACGACGTGAGGCCACGCTGCTTCTCACAGATGCATTTGCAGCTTTTTCTCTCTCTTTTGCCAACTCCATCTCAATCTTCGCCTGGATTTTCTCCCAGTCTACCTCAACCTGGCAGAAAGACAGAAAGATAGGACTAAAGACGGTGACAGAAGCATGGTAGAAGACACATCACAAATAAGCTTGATTAATCAATTTAAGAAAAGAAAAGTGCTGCACATATTGAAGCTTTTCCCTCTTGATCAGAATTGAAGTGTTCAAAAAGTTGCCAAATCATCAATGCGCTGCAGCAGAGAACACCTCAGCAGACTCACCCCTTCAGCGTACTGCAGAAATCTCTTGTTGGTCTCCTTTCTGCCAAAATTCTTAAGAAACTTCTGCCTATATGCCAGCACGGTATCCACATGAGTCTTATGTTTGACTGCCAGCTCCAGTGCCCTGGACACAAGATGATGAGATGGAGATATTTCCCATAAGGATAAACATGCTCTGCCTTCACATATATATTACAGCAAGGACAGTCTTTGTACCTCTCCCAGTTGAAAAGGTCAATGTTGATCTGTATGGCCTGGTAGATCAGACCAGCTTGTAACAGAGTTGTCTCAGCCTCCTGGGTCTGACCACTGAACATTAGCATGTGGGCCAAGGTGGATTCTTTCGATGGCTGCTCCTTTATAAACTGTATGTACTGAACTCTGCTTATCTGAGACAAAGAAAGGAAGAGGGTTTTTAGAGGGAGATTACATTTTGAATGAGATTCATTTCAAATTTGCCTGATTACCCTTACCTCTCCAATGGCAGCATAGGCCATCTCAGCTGTGTCCAGCTCCCTGTTTACCATTGCCATACCAGCCAGACATGCCCACAGAGACTGGTCCTGAAGATACAGAGAGAAGAGGCAGAGACCCGTTAAATATCTGCATCTTACAACTCCACACAATCCCCTGGAAACTAGGGGTTTATTTAAGTTTTCTATCAAAGAGGAGATGTTCTGCTTTCCTATCTTGGTGAAACTTTCAGAAATGATGAGGTAATCGCACAAGCAATCTTCTAACTCCTCCATGAAACATTGGAGAATTGACTTACGACTCAAATACACCAGATACATCTGCAGTCTGACTCTGCTCCGTTGCATGTTGACTGCATAGGTCAACTCAGACTGGCTGCGTGTTCAGTCTGGCAAGCTGCATGACTGACAGACAGTTGGGGTCACAGACAGAGGGGTTCCTGCGCTTATTATTAATAACTAACTAACTAATAAGTCTCTCTTCATTCATGTTGGGCTGTAAAACCTCAAACCTGCTGACCACGGGTCCGGCTCCACTCATTATGTCCGTTTGTTGTCTTAGTCAAGCTAAATACGATCTGGTTCAAACACAGTTTGTTTTACTTCAAAAGTTGTAGCAGTGATCTCTGTGTCTCTGATGAGATTGCGCTTCATGTAAACAGACGCTTCACGATGAGGTAGGCGGGGCACGCATATGTGTGACATCTGATAAAGTCTGGTTCATATTGGAGTAGTGTGACCACTGGCCATGCTCTCCAGCAGGGGGCACAGTGCCGTGGGGGGGGCAACTGTGCTTGAGCATGGTTTGAATGGCCAGTGTGACTGCACCCCAAGTTGACACATTGACTTGAATGGAAATCTATCTGATGCAGTGCCGCGATGGAGCGGAGACTGACTAGAGACACATCTAGTGTATTTCAGCCTGTCTGCCCATGGCTCTGACCGGCCTCTAGAGGGCTAGCCAGTCATAATAGCGGGGCTTTTTGGAGCAGTGAGCCTTAAAGAGACAGCAGCTAAAACCATTTTAGTTTTTTTTGTTGTTGTTTTTATAAGAAAACACCATTGTGAAAAGAATAGGGATTTTTTATGGTATTCATGTAAAAGCTGCTATATGGGAACCAGAGGGATAGTATACCCTCTATCTAAGCTTTTTTTTTTTTCTTCGGTTTTACTATATACTATTCTTTACTTGTGTAAATGCTGTTTAAAGTTTATGTTTATAGCTTTATTTTAATTAACCCCTTTTTAAGCTTAAAATTGGCAAAGGTTTTGTGTTGGCCTCTCAGCGCTCTCACTGTTGCTGTGTTGAGTACCTGCACTCGCACCAAAACTTAAGCTACTTTTATCTGCCACTTATCATAAGCCTGGGTTAGTGACATGGCAGTCATAAAGTAGTGATTTAAAGAGTTTGAAAACATTTTTTAAGAGTTTCAATATCGTGTGAATATGTGTTAGTTTTATATACAAAATCAACTTTGTAGAAATCTTTTTTTTCCTCAATGCAAAGACACTCCAGATGGCAGCGATTAAGACTCACATAACATTTCCTGGTCTGGTGTATGTGTGCAAAGGGTATGATGTTGTCTTTATGGTCCTCATAACATCCTGCTCATATCCTAGAAGTCCTCATTACAGTCATGCTCTAAACCTCAAAGGAAACATGCATGACGCATTTAAAAACATAGACACTTGCCATCCACAGCATCTATCACGACATCTCTGAATGTAAACAAATGTGTCACCTCTTTATTCTGGGCAGCTGCTGCTGTCATTAAAAAGAAGTCCTAACCACCAATTGACCAACAGTGGAGCAAACTTCACACTGGAGTCACCACTCTGTAATTCTCCCTTTAATCAGTGTCCATCACAGAGACAAACAGCCCTAATCGGAAACCACTTCTGGAAACAACAAACAGCACTGTTAGTCACCCCCTGGGGACAAAACTTAACACAAACACTAGGCCGCATCTCGTCATTTCAGGCTAAATCTTTCTTTCTGGACTCTGTCTGTGCCATTAACTGTATGCTACGTATGCCTGCTTTTACGTATGGCTGTAAACTATTACATGTTTTAACTCCTATCAGGTGAGCACTTACTGACAACAATGACTGGAGTTCCGGGAAAAGCCACCCTGTCACCAAACTCTTACCAGAAGCAGAAGGGGGGGGTTGGACCGAGGAAAAGCTCTTAAAACCAGTGCCTCTCTCTTTCTCCCTCTGTCCCTTTTTTCCCACCCTCCTCTTGCCTCTTGTGACTGTCCGTCCGTTTCTCCAGAGCTGTGGTTATTGCATCATCGCCCAAAGCAAAGACAGAGGCTTACTCTGGGTTCAGTGTGTGTGCGTGCATGTGTGCATGCAAGAGTTTGTGCATAGTGGATGGAGTGTGTATTTATGAGTGAGGTCTAAAGGGGGCTAAATCCAGTAAATGGTGTCACCAGGCTAATTGAGGGCTAATTAAAGCCTGCTGGTCTGGTCCCATAAACCCGTCCATTACCTTCTTATTTCAGACTCTGTCTGCTCTCATACACACATAGATGTATGTATGTGACACACACCACAGGAGCCTAAGCCTAGGATATGTCAGACTATCTTAAGGTTTGTTACATAAAAACAAATGAAAGAAAAAGTTGTGTTCCTTGGGTAAAACTGACACAGTATTACACTGAAACAAACATTTGTAAGTGTGTTACCTTTGCTAAGCGACAGAGGCGCAGTGCGTCCTCCCAGCGTGCAGAGGAGCTGTACTCATGCAGGAGGGCTGGGTATGGAGGAATACTGCTGTACACAAGTGAACCGTCTCCTTGACGTAACGTCACCTTGGTGCCGGCAAAGCTCAGAATGTTAGGTGCACGGCTGAATTCACTTTAAGGACAACAAACATACAGTGTGAGCATGTATATGTAAACTTACACCTTACAGACGTGATGTCACAGAAAAGCAAGCAAAGAACATTCATAGCTCCAGCCTGCCTGCCTGTTTGCTTACACCAAACAGTGGGTGTGAAAATAGTTTTAATGTATAGCAGAGAGAAAGGGCTGACTGTTAAGTAGCTTTGATTAAAATCACAACTTAATGACCATGCAGTCGATGACAGTTTGTATATACATGTGTGCCAGGATTTGTAACGCAAGAGTGCTTTGTGGTAGCCCACCACATATACAATATGCTGTATTGATAACATGCTGACAGTTCTGCTGCACTAACTTGTACTGTAATATGTTCAACAAGCCTTTCATACCAAATCTCCTGCAAACCTTGGCAAACTTGTAAAAATGGAGCCTTTTACTTTTTTGCATTAGCTCTTAACCCTGGGTAGCTGGTGTTCCTCATTCGCACACTGCATGAAAAACAAATGATCATGTGCCCAATGATACTATTCTGGCTGCCAGAGCACAAGAATAGTACAACTACAGGAAATCCTGATTCTATTAAAAGTAAGATGTTTGAAAAAGTATGATTTAGCATATGCTATGCAAAATGTTACGAGAAATGATCTGGTGATGCAAAAAAGTAGAGGTATATACAGTTCAGCAGGTCAAGCATAAAAACTGAACACATAGATTAAAAAGTTGCTTCAGTGTCTTCTTAGCTCTTATTTACATCTTCTAATACTACATGCCTCCAAGGTCTGTTTAAGCTCACATGAAAATTGTTCTGCTTTATACTCAGAACTGCGCCCAGCGTCGTATTTCAACATCACGACTCTTGGGAAGAGTACCAGTCATATATTTTAGACACTTGTAAAGGATTGTTTTTGTCTACCTGCCGTCCTTTTTCAACAGTGTTTTTGGCAGCAGCTCCTTGTCCGTGAAGACAGCATTTGGGCAGTACCACACTGTTAATTGGTTTTCTTGGACTCCACACAAGATATTAGCAGCATCATTCCATGCCATGCTGTGAACCATGCTGCCTATAAGACAGAGCACACACACATTTAACTATTAGGGTTATCAGATATTGGCAACACTATTGTGTGCACATCTGATGGAGCAAGTTCCCTCCTGCTTGTCTCACCAATTTTGCAGATTTTGGGTTCTCGCCCAAGATGACGCACAGATGTCAAGTAAAGGTCCCGGTTCTTGTCTACAAGAGCAATTTTCCTTTCATTGGACGGGCCACACTGGTCCAGAGCAACCTCCACCACCTCCAGCTGCATATGATAAATGACACACACAAGCACAAAAGGTAAGAGGGAACAGAGGAGTGATGGATGAATGACAAAAGAAAGGAAAGAAGGGAGAGTGGATTGTACCGTGACCCAACAGTCTTCCTGCCAAGTGTGTGTGTAAATATGAGCGGGAGAGACAGTGAGAGTGTGTATGTGTCTGAACCTGTGTGTGTGTGTGTGTGTGTGTGTGTGTGTGTGTGTGTGTGTGTGTGTGTGTGTGTTACTGGCCAGAGCCAGCTGGCTGGCTTGCAGTGTCTTGGAGCTGTGGTGTGCTGGCAGAGAAAGCCATGCTGACAAACAGTAAGTACTGCTACCTCCACTTCTTTTTCTTCTTTTCTGACTATTTTTTATTTCTTTTTCTCTTAGTTTAACTCCAAACCCCCTCCACTCTTTCTGCTTTTATTGCCTCTTTACCCTATGGATATAAGTTCAATTATTTTCCAGCAAAGACACTCACTCTGAAAAGATTGTTCTCCTGAGCAAGGCTCTAATGACATCATAAGAGCAAAAATAGGCTTCTATTAATAAAGCATAATAGGCGCAAACAAAGAGTTGTCATCTTCACCTATCAATCCATGTAAATCTTGCTTAATACAGTCCTAAATCCACAAAAGTTGAGGCGTATTGTGAAATGGTGAATGAATCACTTTGATAAGTCATCCCCAAGGCAGCAACATCTTTTTGCCAAGACAGACAAATTACTTTGACTTAGCAAATTAGTGGTTATGTAATACGCATATGATACAAAAATAATGCACGCTCCAAGTTACAGACAACAAAACCCAACAATAATAGTGTTTAATCTTTTTGTAGACTCTTTATTCGTGACATTATTTTTTGTTGTTAGACTTCTGTCTGCTATTGTCAGGTCTTGTGAGTACAGCAATCCTGACAGGATCACACAGCCCTCTATACATAGTTAAGCTTACAGAGACACACCAATTAAATGTTTATTATAAGTTCATTATACGTTAAAAAACATTCTGTAGTGGTTAATTTAATGAGTTCTGATGAAAACACTTAGGCTTAAATATAAAGGTAATTAATTAAATCTTCATTAGTGATCGATAACCTCTAAATTCCGAAGTGGTAATGCAGCCAAAAGATCCTGGAATGAAGTTATAAAGACTCATAAACTTAGATCAGATAATGATGACAATGGGTCAATCCAAAGGACAAATCAATTCAACTATGCTTTTCTGTGTTTACAACAACATGCATGTAATATATCATCAATGCAGGGCTCAAGTTGCTTGAAGATAACTACAGCAGCTCAGCATTTTGGGGGTACTTCACACTTGTTTTGCCGACAACTAACGCCAATTTATCATATGCAAGTTTAATCTCTCACTTATTCACTGCTTAGGTTTACAATTAAAGTGTAATTCCTGTTAGTATTGGTAATTTACTCACCACATATTAATACATTTATAATCCCATAAAATAATGACACATTCACCTTTTCTTTCATTTTGGTTTACTAAGTTAGAAAATCCTGAAGCTGCCAAAACATAACTCTCACAGTGAAATCCTCATATTAGGGAATAAGAATGCTGAAGTAATACTGGTACTGAATCCAAACAGTATCCATTATGGATGATATTAAAGCCCAGGTATCAGTACTTAAAAAGTTGGATTGAGGCATCCCTAGTGTAAAGACATGCTTATTAAATTAAATGTTATCATTAATTTTCCTGTATGTGTGAGTCTAAGTATGTCAGCTCTGAGACAGTGAGCTATTAAGTGTTAAAGTAGATGGATGAATGGCCTGACAAGTGATTTGAAAATATCGATTCAGCCAGCAGGAAAAAAACGATATTTTTTTTGGCCCTGTCTTTTAAAATAAAAAAGTGGTTACAATAACAGATAGTAACATAAAAACAATCCATAATTTCTTGTGGCTTGAAAACACAATAAAACAGGTGCACATGCTGCAGATATTTGCTTAAATTTATATTGATGGTTATCATACGTAACAGATGCTCATGAAAGACGTTTACTCTGTTGGCAATTTCAGGGCAGCAAAGTATTTAAGAAAGAGTCATCGGGTCAGATCACTTCCTTGCTGCTGTAAGGCATTTGGTCAATGACCCTCATTTATCAAATGTTACCAAAGTATGGGTTTATGCTTATTTCCACCAACAGATTGGCTTTTATCAATCTGAATGTGGGTGAAGGTTACACTCAGATCTCACACCAGGTCTCAGTTTGTGGACATAAGTTTCTAGACAGAGAGGAGCACAGTAAATCGAACTATGGTGGAGAATCATTCGATTGTACTAAAGCAGTGCATTTCTGGACAACAAGAGGTTCAGGGATTAATATTGAAATAATAAGTTGGTTACACTTGCAAATATACATTCAAAACCTGTAAAATACTTATGAAATTATGTTAAGCAGAGTGAGTTTTTAGCTGAAAGTTGTCGTACGCTGGTTGATAAACAAGGGCCAATATGAGGGCAAAAGGGGAACCCACCTTATGAGACAGGGGCTTCCCATCACCAAGGGATTTCCCAGTCAGAGCGTCAAAAAGAAGGATGACTAATGGGGAAAAAAGGACAGAGAACCACGAAAGGTTATCGTCGCTTAAGCATTTTATTAAATGGAGACACAGCGGCCCGCTCACCTTTTTCATCACTCTTGTCTCGGATGGCGATGGTGTCGTTGCTTATCGAGACACTCTGGGAATTAAGGATGTCAGCTCTCATACCAGGGAACTTGGGTGAAGATATCAGTCTACCCTCATAAGAGAACGTATACAGCCCTGCTCCATCAACCAGCACAAAGTGTCTGAGAGGAAGGCACAAATTATAGAGGATGAGAGCAGAGTCATGAGGAGTAATAGAGAGGGAAGAATGAGAGGAGGAGTGGGATGAGACAGATGTTAGAGAAGACACAAGAATGAAGAGTCGATTAGAGTTAATCAAAAGTCACAGGCAGGTAATTTCAACATGTAATTCACATTAACACGGCGTCGACTTACACAGCAGGACTCCTCAAACTCAGCTGTGATTTCAGAAGAGCCAGTAATCTTTTTAGCTCTATGCTGAGTGTCAGGGACACTGCACTGGAGTATTGCACAAGAGCTACTCCATATTAATCTAATTTCCCCCTGCGGTTTCACTCTCAGCCTTATTGTATGACAGAGCTAAAGCATTAGGAGAAGCTGATAGATGATCCAACAGCCTGTTCTCTCTCTCTCTTGTTGACATGCTCCTGGAAGAGTAGTGACTCACTTCTCTGCTTGCAGGATGAGGCTGACTGTTCCCTCCTTCAAGTCAAAGATAAGGGGAGTGTTCCAGTTTCTTGAGCTGGCAGAAATGAAGACAAAAATATAACACGTATCATAAAATTTGTGAACACACTTATTTCTGATCACAAAGTGCTACATCTGGAAAAAGTTAAGAGTTGGAGCAAGCAGAAAGAGGTTCAGAAATACTCTAATTGATCTACCATATTCTCCCATCAGGATTCATTATATTTCCTGTTTGTGTAGGGTTCGGAAAATTAGATGGGCACACTTAAGAGACTTGCAAAGCTGCATGGCATGGAGTCAGTGTATTTCATATGGGTTTGAATTTTATTCATTATTTTCATTTGAACTGCCCTCAGGATTCGGTCAATAAATATGACAGATGAGCATGTGAGAATTTATTATGTAAGTTAGCACAATTCTGAGCTCAGTGTGAACAGACGAGGAATGAAGAAGTGGGCTTCTTACTTATAGACATAGCACTGGAGAGATGTAGCCACCACTAGGTGACCGTAGGCCAAAGAGGCTTTGATAACTCGATCTCTGAACTCCAAAATGTCCACTGCATCATTCATCACATTCCTCACCTGAGGAAACAAGGAAAGAGGAAAGTGGACAAGAAAAAACACAAGTAGGGATTAAGATCTCAGAAACTAGGGAAAAACAACAAAGGGGAGACAGTTACCTTGGCAACAATGGGGTGGACAATAGTATTTATATCACTCTTAGCCTTATTTTTTTCAGGATATTCCTTTTTTATGTGACAATCCACAGCTCATAATCATCACATGCATCATAAAGTTGACCTGCGGGGTCCCCCAGGGGTCAGTCCTTAGACCACTACTCTTCTCCCTTTTACATGTCGTGTTAATATGTAATTCCACTTAAATGTGGATAACTCCCAGCTGTACCTGTATTTTAACTCCATTAGTTTTATTTATTTATATTTATTTTTTGAGTTATTTGTTGGGCTTCAATGTCTTTAATTGGACAGGAGAGAGAACAGTGGATAGTGGAGGAAATAGGGCAACACTGGGTAGTGTCATGCAGGAAAGAGGCCACATGCTGGATTTGAACCCAGGCCACCTGCGTGAGGGCTAACCTCATGGAACGCAACTTAAACCACCAGGCCATCTAAACTCCAATTCCAATAATTTAACCATCTTAACACACAGTACCTGCATCCAAGACATATCATGCTGAATTTCACAAATTTGCGGCTAATTTTTGATAAAACTAAAGTGAGGATTGTTGGCCCTGGTTCAGCAGGAATAATGACACATTCAGGCTCTTTATTACAAAATATCACCGCCAGATGTGAAAACATTTCCCTTTCATTCTAATTTTCATTTGTAAAGCCCTTGGTAACACTGTTTGAAAAGCACTGTATAAATAAAGTTTGTTATTTTTACATAGCACTTTGTCCAGTCTTCTGACCACTCAAAGCTTTAACACATTACATATCACATTCACTTCTTTGGGGTTAAGTGTCTTTACAAAAGACACTAATGCATGCACACGGTGGGATCTGGAATCATACCCCTGAACTTCAAGTAGGGAGGTGGTGATTCTACAACTCTGCCCCAGTTGCACGTTAAAGTTAGTCAGTTACACATTGGACTGATTGAAGTTTTTCACAAACAAAGGACACAGTCTACAGTATGTCGGAGGGTAACTGTGGTAATAGAAAGGCGTTTTTACTGTTTTAAGCATGTGTGTGCAGTGCTGGGTACTCATTTTTTCACCTGCATAGATAAATACTTCTCCCCAGCTCTCACTCTTTCTGAATGAGAAGGCCTCTTCCAGCACCAGGTGAAAGGTGGGGTTATTTTTACAGCTTTACAAATCTTCCTCCTCTGCCCCCTCCAGCAAGCCAAATTTACATGCAACACAACCAGGAATAAAAACATTTGACCGCAAGGTGGTAAATTTAGCTGGCTGATTCACAAACCACTGGCAGATGTGCACTTTTTAAAAAAGGGCTGCGAGGAGGAGAAGGGGAGGAGGGAGACGGAAAAGCGCCTGCGAAGCTGAAAATAAACGGCTGATGTTCCAACTTTGCTTGGTTTACTCAAATTGCTTATTGCTCACAACTTTGGCAAATGAGTGCAGGCCAACATGTATGTGCATGACCTTGATTCTGTAGATGTGCATGTGTCAGAAAGTGTATGGGTGTGCGTATGTGTGTGTGTGTGTGTGTGTGTGTGTGTGTGTGTGTGTGTGTACATTTGGGTGTGTTAACCGCGTGTAAACACTACCTTGTGGTTAGCACGAGTTTAAACAGCAGAGAGGGAGAGGCTAAAAGACAGGCTGGTCATTGTCATAGCAGGGCTGCACACTGGCACAGTGGTAGGGTCCTACTTTAATATGTGACCACAACTAGTCAGGGTCTGGGAAGTTTTTCCTCGTATTTAATTTTTTATAATCCTCTAGTGTCTAAGCTTTCTTATATGTATAATTTATTTCTTCTATTTTATCAACATTACTATTCTACTTTTGCGTCATCAAGTAAACTTAGATACAACAATGATATGATTCACGACACAAGACCAAAGAGGCTGAAAAATAGAGGCAATGTTAACCAGGCTGCATCTTTCTACCTGCAAGGTCCTCCTCTTGGTAAGGGTGATAACAAAGTTCTCCCACTCCCAGTGCTGCTCCACCACATGGGCAAAAATGACGTGCCCATTGCCGCATGCTCCAGCCAGCTGGGTGCCGTCTGCAGACCAGGCCAAGCTGAACACACTGCCTGTGTTTGGCTTCTCCAATGCATAGGACCACTAGAGGAAGAAAGAGAATAACATGGTTAATAATATTGATATTTCTCTCTAAACAGAAAAAGTTGGAGAAGAGAGTCGATTTAAGTTAAGTATAAGTGAGTGTGTTAATGTGGGCATATAATGTAAACCTTAATGCATAGAGAGGGGCCCAGTTGGTCAGTGATTGAGCTGTGATGAACTGTGAGACACTGAAGTAGCATTCGGCCCTGCCAAGTCCAGCACTCGCGCTCGTAAACATACACTCTGCTATCCTCATCTGTTACACACAGGGGGGGAGGGTTTATATATGAGCCCCCAAACTGAAGCCAAAAGCTGATTAACAAGACCTCTCCCTTTCTTTTTATGAGAATGAAAAGGTTTGACAAAGGCACTGCACTGCATCACGTCATCATCAGTGACGGTCAGCGATGGCGAAAGGCACAACTGAGAGATATGTAACCTTTACTTCCTCAAAGTCAAGACTCTTTATTTCATCCCCTTATTTCCTCTGCTTCCAGGTCTTCCAGTCTTGCCTTTCCACACTCCTGTCCCTCAAGTCTTCTGTAGAGTATCACATCAACGAAAAAGTATATTGTGCTTCAGTTCCAAACAAATCAGCCGAGACTGTCTGGATCCACTAGCCGGTAAAAGTTTTTCCGATTTCTTATTTTCCAGGATGTTCACTCATAAGCCCAGGCAGCAGTGGAGAGATTAGCATGGCAAGGTCCACCAGACCTCTCTTTTTCTGAAGACGCATGAGGCAGACTGATAATTGGAGTTGGACCAGAGGTTTCTGACTACATGCAACCACACTGTAATCTCCTTATGGAGGAAAAGTGCTAATATGAGCCTGCTTGTCTGTGATGGATGGACAGGTGTGGTGCAGCAGGGCAAGAGCCTCAGTGAGGTGATGTTTGGAGAAAAGCTCTCAGTGTTTGCCGCCTCACTTGACGCAGCTGCAGGATGTGAGGTGTGGTATGAGGTAAGAGCCTGAAGGCTGCAGGTTAGAGGCCTGCTGCTTGGATCTCTCTCCCTCTGCCTTATATATGTACCGCTCAGCTGGCTTTGATCAGAATCCACCCAGCAGTTAATGTCATATCAGGACCCAAAATAGCTGCAGAGAAAAATCTTTTGGGCTAGAGATTGTTTGTTAAATTCAAACTAATTGCTATAGATCTTTCTTCTTTCTGCAGCTCCAAGCTTCCTCACTCATAAATCTGGTAACAGGAATGAATTTGCCTTTCTTTATATAGATATTATTCTCTCCTCCCCATACATGTGCTTGTGTATGCGTGCAAAAAAAGCTCCACAGCCAAAGAAGCCTGGGCCGGGGCCAGCGTTTACAATAATGAGGGATCTCATCTATTCTTCAACTAACATCTTGAGATGGCTCGCTCTGCGTTAAAGCACCCAGGGGGAAAGAAGTTGGGAGCAATGGAAGAGAAAGAGGGGATGGATGGATGGAGGGTCAGAGATTGGGCTGAATGTATACACCAGACTGTAATGAAGCAGGACATATGATATCAGCCCGAGGAGCACTGCTGGATCTGTGCTTACCTAATGCTTTTAACACATTGAGCCATTTGACTCAAGCCGGCAGCCAGCAAGTGAGAAAGTGTGTGTGTGTGTGTGTGTGTGTGTGTGTGTGTGTGTGTGTGTGTGTGTGTGTGTGTGTGTGTGTGTGTGTGTGTGTGTGTGTGTGTGTGTGTGTGTGTGTAAAGTGGGGGTCTTCTTTATGTGTGCAGTACTTGTGTGCTTATGTGTCAGTGTGTGTTTGTGTTTGAGAGAAAAGATGAGATAAGAAAGTGTAAATACAGTAAATTTCAGAGTGGAGGAATATAATACAGCTTATCAGAGAAAATTACGTGTGTGTAGATGAGGTGAAACAACTGTTCACTTTTCTTCCCCTTTCCCTGCGAGTGTCAAATGGCTGTTTCGAAGGTGTGTGTGCCTATACGTAAAGGAGGTGCAAATCCTCAGGCTTGTCAGAGTTGTCAGCAGGTGTCTGACTATGGGACACAGGAGGATTTCCATATCTGTCCTGAGATGTATGGACTGAGCCAGAAGGGGAGAAACCTGGAACATGAATACGTTTTTTAGAGCTTCACCTCATCTAAAATCTCTGCAACAATTCCTAACCATTCCTATTTTATCCACCTTTTTTTCATCTAGATAAGAAAAATATTTGGAAAAAAATTCAAATTGTTATTTTGATCTTTTTAGAAGAGTTGAAGCCCAACTAAACACCCCTTAAACTTAAAATAAATATTTCACTAAAAAAATAAATTCTAACCAAGCTTTTGTCTTACTCTTATAAAAAAAAAAGTGTATTTGACTTAATATGAGCCAGATTCACTTGACAAGTAAAAAAAAAAGACTAGTTTCAAGCTATTAAAAGACAAAAATGACTCCTGCACTGTTTGTAAGAAGTAAAAAAAAATAATTGAGATTGAAAAGAGTGTAGTTTTTTGGGGAAAATATTTTCCTCCTTCAAGAAACAAAAAAAAAGGTTTTTTTCTTTTCCCATTGGCAGCTTCTTTTTACTCTTTACAAGTAATTAAGGTCATTTTTATCTTTAAATATCGTGAAACACAACATTTTACTGAACTCCTCAGGTAAATGTGGCGTATATTTAGCAGTAAACAACTTGCTCGGATGTCTGTTTTTGCACAGTAGGACAACAAAGTCTTCTCATCTTCTACAATCTTAGTCATTTAACAACTAAATGATGTGTTCCAGGTTACACAAAGCTCAATTACCTGTTAAATTATCAATTAATTTCTTGAAATAAAGAGAAATTGAATGTGGTAATGCATAAAGATTGGTGATAAAATGACTGTTCTATCACCAAAATAATGTGTGCAATTACACAAGTTTAAATGACTACACAAAATGTCTAAATATGATAATACCACCTGCAACTACAAATAAGCACAATGATGCTACACTGTTTCCGAATTTAAAGGTGTATATTTTTCCATATGTGAAAACTACACAGATGCTTGTTTTTTGTATGAATAAGAAATTTGTTTTGGTAAGAAACAATGCAGGGTCAAGACAGTCCATCAGGAAGCAGATTTGTCGAAAAAGAGAAGGAACTCCACTAACTGCTGAGAATTTCCAGATTGAGGGTGAACGTCAGGATTATTCTTGTGAGCTGAGAAGGAACTTGAATATGCAAACATGAAAGTTTAGGTGGGGCTCGTCCACTCTCTGGTCATTGAACCTTGCCCGCCCACAATGGGCAGCTTTGTGGTCAGAGAGAAGGTGGCAGACATGACGTGCCGTTCTCAAATGGAGAGAGTGGGGGAGGCCCCTCAAAGTTTACAACGAGCTACACACAGAATACGTGTGTTCTGTACATACAGCAGCAAAGTATGGTTGAACATGTAGGAAACATAATGCGGGCAATAACGTAAACCCTCATGTTTGTGTGTCTGTCTGTCAACGACGCTGCAGAAGACCAAGGCTGGCTGCTGTCACACTTGTGATGATCACTTTGAACACCAAGCACAACACCCACACGTGCATCCTGTGTGTGTTGACATGTGTGTGTTAATGTGACTCATACACACACAGACGTTGGTTGCATGTAGGTGAAAACTCGGAAGAGCTGAACTGGTAAAATGACTCATTACGATGCTACAGTGCAACATAGAATGATTCCATATTGCTGCTTCAGTACTGATGTTGATACCTACACTAGATCCTACTGGTTCTAGTAAAAATCAGAGATACAACAAAATTGCTGATAGTTTTGCAGATAATTGCAGAATTGCAACAACAGACATGCATGTGCATACACAACCAGTCTCAAATCACACAGCCTCTTTAGAGCCTCTTTAAGGACTGTGCTCCCCCCCATTTCACCTCCTCACTCTCTCCCCATTCTCAACATATGTTTATCATTAAGACTGGCAGGTGCTGTGGGCCTGCCCCTTCTTTTCTATTGTTGCCCTGCAGCCGCAGCCAACATGGGGAGGCCTGCAAAAAGGTTATGTACAAAAAAAAGTTAGCTCAAAGGCATGGACGTGCTTACTCCAAGAACCCTTAAAATTACAACCTAAGCCTGTTGCTAAAGGCAGTCTCTGACTCTTACTGCCTGTATCTGTATGGTTATATGGTTACATAAGTGCATATCTATATATATCTATATCTATCTATCTATCTATCTATCTATCTATCTATCTATCTATCTATCTATCTATCTATCTATCTATCTATATATATATATATATATATATATATATATATATATATATATATATATATATATATATATATATATATATATATATATATATATAGCTTGAATTGTGTTGTTTAGTGACAAAACTGTTACAAAAAGTAAAATCATTTCATAAGTGTAATGCTTAAACAGTTATGGATAGGGTGTTTAGGAATCCAACTGTCAAAAAATATATCTTTCTATATACTTTAGTCTACTTTGCATTAAGACATATTTTGGCACAGTATGAGGACCATTCAGTATGACTAATATTTTGACATGTTACTTGTAAATTTTCACCTGCACTCGATAATGTTTCGCTTACTTGGTGTCCAAAACACCCAATGAAACAATACATACAAAAACAAACAGCAGATAACTTGTGAAACAAGAGACTTAAAGAGGAGCTAGGACCATACTTTAAAAAAAGTTGGAGCAGAAATCAAAAGTGTGTATCTGTGCCACTGCTTTAACCCTTCCCCCTCTTTCTTTCTGCACCACCTGAAACAGAACTCTGGTCTCCATAGTTGAGGGTTAGAAGAGTGTGTCTGAGTGTGTGTATTGGGGGGTCGGGCCAGGGAAAGGGTTAATGACACATGTCTGGACTAATGGCTCCCAGTGGAGCTATCTGCTGATTCAGCCCCATTACTTCACAAGCATTAAATATGTCTGCCCTGACCGCTCTCTGCACACCCCCCCCCCCCCCCCCCCCCCCCCCCCCCCACCCCACCCCCAAAACCCCAGCCCTAATACAAGTCAACAACATACTTATCATGAGAGTTTTAGATTCTCGGTGCTCTTTCAGCCCTTGACACTTCTGTCACATTGAAGGAAGCTAGTATGCAAACTTGGGAATGCAGAAATCTTGATGCAGGGCAAAAAACCAATCTGCATTTTATACATCTAAACAGCTGAGCCTTAGAATGAAATGTATACGATCTACAGAAAGTGCATATAGTGAGTATTTACTGCTACATATTGATGCTATCTGTAGCTTCATCCATTTAAAACATCTCAATGGAAGGAAGTCTAAAAAGACAGCTAAGTGCAAAACTAACCAGAAGAGTTACAAAGCAAGAATTTAGAACTTCAACATAGCTTTTAACCCTCTGACACTTTACTAAAATGTTCAGTATTTTACAGTCAAAACTTAATCCTAATGGTGTCCAGATTCAGTCAGCCTTGCTTTCAATGTTTGTTTACACAAGTTCAAGCTACCACTCTGCAGTCCCTTTATATTTTCATATGACACTATTGTTTTGTTAAAAGTGGCTTAACTTTATCATTGTGCTAGCAGGCTAGTAGGAGCTGGCGGGATCCAACCTAGTCCAGGGTTAACAGTCTTACATAAATCAGAACAGATGGCAGACTCTCTGCAAAGCCAGCTGGCCTCAGTTTGCCTGTGTGTCTGTGTGCAGGACAGGACCTGGCAGTGCAGGTACAGAGTGTAACTCCCTGCACATAATAAACACATAACACGTGTCTGAGTGTAACGGACACTGGACACATGCAGGCAGGGATGAAATGCTGACACAAATTCACTCTTCAGAGATAAAACCCTGAATCGAAAAATTCTGTGAGATAAGAAAAAAGTGATTTTTGAAAAGAGGTCTTGTTTTAGAAAAGAGGGAGTAGCCAGTTAGGAAAAGGATTCATCAATCTCTAACGTATTAGGAGGCCTTGTAAAAGTCAGCTTGCACTGACCTCTTAATGGGGGATGGGTTTGACTATCAGAGAAAGGAAAATCTGGGCATACATCCAGGATACATGGCTGAAAAATGGCTTCTTGTGATTCAACACAAAAAATTGCAAACATTAAACTAAGACCATGAAATCATAATCACTCTGTAAGTAAAAATTGGGTTCAAGCAACATTTTTGTCCAGAAAACATCACTGTATTTTTATATCACATGCAAAACTTAAAATGTCATACCTGAAGCTAAATAACTGCGTTTAAATGACTGCAAAGACTCAGTATCATGACACTCTTGAAAAGGAAATCAGGAGTACATATTGCATTCAAGACTCCAAATAATGTCCCTGACAGAAAAAAAGCATGAATCTGACCAAGAAAAAAAGGGAGTCTGAGATGAACCGTGTATGCAAGAAATAACAGTGACAGTGCACACTCATAGTAAAAGCAAACCATGAAATTAGTTCAATTTTTTGTAGCATCACAGAATCATCGCCTTAACAAAACACAGCGCAGACTGTCAACTGTTGTAGTAGCCATTAAACACTAAGTGAACTCACGAGCACTTAGGAGTATTTTCTACGCCTGCTCTACAATAAACCATTTGCATTCCCTGACTCTACAATAAGGCACAATAACTACGGCTATCGTGTAAGCCCATTTCTAAACATAGGCCAGTGAGAGGAGCGCTACAAATCTCTGTATTGAAATACCCACTTGGCTCAGCTAAAGAGATACAGAGGCTGGGCTGAGTAGAGTGGCACAAGTTGGAGATTTGGCAGAGCGAAGGGAAACAGAGTGAGGGGGAGGAGGGGGTGAATGAGGGGGGAGCAAGACAAACTAGAGGGGGGAGAGAGAGGGAGAAAGAGGGAGAGAGAGAAAGAGAGAGAAATGATCCACACATGGTTTCATGCTGGAGCCTCAACATAGTAACCATAGACACATGCTGGGGCCTCCTGGGACTCATCAGTAGGACACAGCTGTGAGTCGGACAGCAGAATTCTATTAGCACCAACTATGCACACACATGCACAAGCCCACGCACGCACAGGCACAAGCGTACACAGGTAATTTTGTTTTTTTGACTGTGTTTTGGCATGCTACAGCTGGAACATCACATAAGACCATTTACTCTGATTCAGCCAAACTTTTTGGCCTGAGGTACCCCCACACTCTCACAGATGAATTTATGTGCCCCTTCATTGATTCCCATCTATCATATTCTGGTTGTACAACACTACTGAGGCTAGAAAAGTAGATCGTACTTTTACACTTTAATGCTTTATCCTAGCTTTCCAAACCATACTTTTACTTTTAACTCATTATTTTCCACAGACAACTAATAGTTTATTATTCTCACCACTCATCCAAAACCTCTTGTTTGCAAGTTGAAGAGACTTAATGTTCCACAGAAATATTTTAACCTCTTACTGCCTGAATTAATTAACAATTATAAAAATAGATTGTTTTATGTGTTTTTTGCATTCTTACAGATGTTCAATTAAGTTGAGATTAAATATTTGAGTATAGTACACACAATAGTTATAACTAAGTTATATTAAATATATATAGACATGAGAAGTTCATCCCCTGACCAATAGATTGTGACACAGTGGATCTGATACAATCTCTGGTATGTGTAGAATATGAATCAATTGGTAATAATAAGATACAAAGGTCATTTCAGCTGCATCAAGACCTGACAGGGTATGTTGCAAATTTGTGACAACAGGCATCAAGGGGTTAAAAATCAGATACATTTTTTTTTCTAAGCTTCATACAGTTCCTTTGGTGAACCACAAGTTACATTACATAATTTACAGCTAAAAATACCTTTTTTTCTCATACTGGTGTTTAAAAAAGAAACAGACTGATTTCTTAACGGTGAAGCTCCACACTTCATGAATCCCTTTCCCTCTGGAGGCCTGTTGGGGGCAGAGTTTTAGGCAGACTTTGGTGTTTGAGGCCTGCTCCTTCAATGAGTCAAGAAAAAGTTAGGCGATCCTTAATGTGATCAACTCATCATTCCAGCAAAGTCTTGTTAAGATCTTGAGAAGATCTCAAGCTTTTTCTGGAAGACACTGTTTCGTGCAGTTAACGGATGGATATAGCGATTTCAACAGAATATGAATATGTAGCCGTTTGAAAATCTGCACCCTTTGAGTATGGATATCCAGCGTTGTTACTTTATATCCATGTTTAGAATAAAGAAAAGCATCTGGCCCCCTCTTCAAGTGTTTATAAATAACTTACCTAAACTGTTAAATACATAGCAAAGTTTAAGCTAACTTAAAGCTACTTCAATATAGCTACTCCTGTTTTAAGTTAAATTAGATTTTAAGCAGCAGTCTGTAAGGTACACATAGCTGACTAATTTAGGCTCATTTTTCGTCAAAGAGTACTCCAATTTATCTAATTTTGATTTGATTGCTGTACAGTTGCACATTTTCATGTTCCCTAACACAGGTTATGTTTACTTACTATGTCAATGAAATTGGCCATATTTGCTCTGGTTGTGGGTATTATTATTGTCTCAGGGAGAGCATCATCCAAGTTTTAACAAATGTTATGTGTATGAACCTTAATACTGCACGCTACTTCCAGTACATCACAGAGTTGACTATCTCTTCAATTAGGTGTGCAGAAAAAAATATCAGTACTGATAAGTTATATGAGTTTAATATATTGGTATTGGATATCAGAAAACAATCCAATTTTGTGCATCCCTATTCAACACTTGGTGAAACTATCTCAATGTTTTGTCCTGAACATTCGATCTATTAAATTCAAGTATTTCCCTTACTTTTAGCTGACAATTTAGCAAATTAGGAATGGTCATGGATGTATGTGTTTCCTGGGCTTAACAATGGAACAGCACTTTCACTAAGTGACACCAGAATTTCTGGTCTCTAATTTGGATAATCAGTAGTAGGGGTGGGAGAAAAATAATCGAAAATCGATATATCAGGGGTTTTTTGGTTGACAATATCAAAATCATGATTCTTTGTCAAAAAAAAAACCTTCTTTTATTTTTTTTATTCAAATTTTTAATTTCAGTCTTTGTTTATAAACTGGACCAGAATTTTTTTTAAATCAATTTTCTCCAGCAGGGGGTGAAATGTTTCTCTCTGCCATCAAAATCATTTAACTTTTTCACTTGGTCTGGTGTTAAAAAAAAGCAAACTAAAAATTGCAAAAAACGTAAATATCGAAGAATTGCAATTTAAATCAAATCAGTCCCAGTCCTAATCAATTATATTACAAAATACCAGTAGCGCTGCAGCCTGCTGCTCTAAATAATGGCTACTAATTTCCATTTAAACTACCAGGATATCAATCACTTCAGGGCAGCTACAAAACTACAATAATCTGTTTCACATTCTAATTCTTTGCACAGAGTTTCAAACAAGTTATCCAATGAGCAAAGATAACTTACAAAAGGATCCCTCAATAAACAAAGGGGTTATTTAGTGAGACACTCACAAGCAGGCCTCTAAACTGCTCTTCAAATGGTTATGTAATACCTACTGGTAACAGCCACTCTAAATTTCTCCCTTACTTCTTGGCTAGTTTTCCATAATATGACAATCACACAGGCCCACGAGTACTGGTTATACAAAAACACACATTAAGCCAACTGCATACATGCTATATTCTTGATGACAAGCCTATAACTTCTCCAGGAGGCAAACATACTGTAAATCATGAATTACACCAAATGAGGGAGCCAGTTAATAAATTAACAGTGTGTAAGTGCTTCATTCAGATGCATGGGGAAGCCAGCAAAAGGGGGAGGAACTTTGGGTGCAGCCAGAATTAAACCCTTTCAAATCATCCTTTTCTGGACCTTGGTCTGTTGCCTGTGGCCCAGCCCGACTCTTCAATAACAGCCCTTAATGAACTCTTGGTTGGCAGTAAAGCTTGAAGTGATACCCTAGTTGCACACATGCTCTGATTTCACTCATTTGTGTGTGCCACTGAGGCCCTTTATTTGCACCCTGCCTTCTTCACTCAGTATCACCCTTAATCCTTATACAATTTTCATCCCTCTTTCTTCTCTTTCTGCTTCTTTCTCTCCGTGAGTGTGACATGTTTGTCTAGCGAGTGGAGGTAGTGATTTAGTGCTGCTAAGAATGATGACTCTGCCAGAGGGGCTGGCCGGGCACTGTCTCACTGTCATACGCTTACTCCAGCTGTGGGGGGAGGAAAGGATGGAGGGGTGAAGAAATGAAAAAGAAAAGAAGAGAGAGAGAGACAGACAGAGGGAGTTGAGGGAAAGAGAAACCACCGTCTTTTATGGAGACCAATCCTCCAAGCCTCACTGCCTAGGCCAACTTTACAGGATATATTGGACAGTTCCACACTAACCCGCCCCCCACCCCCACCAACTGCTCTCTTTTCTCAGCTCTTTTTTATGCTCCCCTCCTTTTTGGTTTCCAACAAGGCAAGCCTTTAGCCGAACTCTGGAGAGGTGTAAAAGTATTACCATGTCAACAAGTGCCTCTAACTCTAACCCACTTTACACAGACAGGCACCAGATCTCTCTCATACACACATTAAAAATTGGGGTCAATCATCTGCAAGAGACAACCTTAGTATACACCGTTCCATGGAGCGTGCCAGAATAAGAAATCCAAAGCCTTTCGGCACAAAGGACCTGGAACACAAAGGAGAAACCATTACCCTCACAAGACAGGGAAACTAATGAGCTCTTTGGGATGATAGATTGAGTCAACATGTAAGTCCTGCATCTTACAGTCGCTCCTAACCAGGCTCCAACCTTTTTACAAGTGTGTTAAAGAAACTGTTAAAACTGTACACATGAGACAACAGAGAAGGCAGAGAGCTCTACAGGGTGATGCAAACCCCAGTCGCACTTTTTAGAACTTGCAGCCGTTTTCAAACAGTTCACGGTGTACGGAGGCAGCGAGGCTTACAACAGCGAGAGAACACAGAGGGAGACGCTGAGTGCAAGAAATAGCACGCAAAAGCAGAGATTTGTAAGAGGAGGGAGGGTTGAAGCAAGTGGGGAAAGAGAGAGAGGGAAAGAGGAGTAGCCCAGCCCAGTTGCCTGGGGAGAAAACTGCTCTGCTGCTGACTCAGGACTCTCTTTGTTTGACAATGCTCCCTTGCTCTCTCCCTCCCTGACACACTCTCCTTGTCTTTTTTAAACTCTCACCCACCATCTTTTTTTTTCGTGTGCACATGCTCTTTTCTTGTCAAACTCAGGCCAACAATTTCACTCCAACAAACTTAACTGTTACCCTCTTCCTTTGCTGTTTTTTTCCAAAGCCTTATTATCTGTGCCACTTATTTCTGCTCCCTTTGCCTTCAGTTAAAGTGATGTTTCTTGTCAACTTAAACACACAGAACTGAACGTCCCCCTCTCATGTGATTAAAGCTGATAAAGAGTTGCAGTCTAATAAATCTACAGTGGTTGCTTTTGCCTTTTCATGCTCCGCTAACAGTGGTTCACGATCAGGACCAGAACTACGGGCTGTTTAGTTCTCTTCCAGCAGCGGCAGTTTCCAGATGTTGGCGGGCCAGTGGTTGGCAGCAGACTGCCAGCACAGGCTCAGGTACTGTATATGCTCACTAATGATAGAGGGGGGGGGACTGTTGGGGGGATTCATTGAGAACACAGGGAAGCCTAAAGACCTGGCAGAGAAGGAGGAGGTGGCATGAGTGTCTATGGCTTAGAGAGGAATAAAAAAGGCCACAAGAAGACTGGCAGACTACCGGACAGTCAAGAGTGATAGACTCTCTAGGAGAAAATAATGTTTGGCAGCTATAAGGATGGCAGACAAAGATCCTATAGAAAGAGAGGCTGCATGTTAAAGAGGAAAAGGGAGAAAGAAACAGAAAATAAGAGAAATGAGAAGCTGGGGGGTGATTCCAGCTGGACATGGACCCATTCCCAGAGTGGCAGTGCTGAGCAAGGCTCACAAAGACCCTGAGGGGACCCCCTAGACTCGAGCAGGAGAAAAGGGAGGTAAAGAGGGCCCTAGGGACGGCATGAGGGAGCCAAGAGGGGGAGCACTGATAAGGGAAGTCCAACACACCCTTACAGAGAGAGAAAAGAGGCATGTGCAGCAAAAAGAGGGAAACTAGAAGGCTTTTCAACTTCATCTTGGGGCTGCTGAATCTAAAAAAGGGAAAGTTTGTTTTTCTTACAAACAGAGAGGAAGAAAACTGATGTGGCTCTATGGAAAGTTCAAAGCATGCAGAGGAGACAACAAGGCAAGGTACTCTTTTTATTTTTTAATGATCATTATTTAGTATTTTACGATGGTAGGGGTAGCAAAAAAATACAACCCCCCCCACCCACACTCATAGATGATAAATCACTGATTCTCAGGACTGTCGGACCTCTGTAGAATCATTATCTCAAAGTTGGAAAAGCTGGTTACAAACTTTTTTCAGTCACTACCAGGATGACAGCTGTTATCTTTTTGTGGTAGAAAAACTGCACAGAGAGACACATTTTAGTTATTACACATGACCACCAAACATTAAAACCATCTGATGAGCCTAACCAAGTTGTCTGAGGTTTATGTATAACCTACGAATGGGGGAGTAGAAAGAAGAGGGGTGGGGAGGAGATGTTCACTGGCTTATCAGCAGGAGTGTGACAGGAACCTGGATCGTACCAGAGCCAAGCTCAGCCACGTCTTCAGCAGACCAGCAGTGGGAGGGGAGGAGTAATCACTAAGTTCAATGAGGCCTGGGTCTGAGGCCACATTCAGATCAGCATCAAGCCTGCATGAAAAAACACAGGCTGGTAGTTTATTTGAATGAGGCCAGAAAGGAAAAAAATCCCCAGTATCCACTTTGCTACAACGCCATGTGGTGTTACATGGAAAGGAACATGCCTTATTTTGATGCTAGGGTGTTTTCTGTTTGATTGTCTTCAAAGTCCTCCATCAGCATCAAACATTAAGAATTACAAAAAAAATCTTCTCAGCAATCATCAGTTTCAAAACAGACCAAATAAAATTTAAGCAACTACATGATTACAAAAAAAACAAAAACAAAAAGACAAAGCAACTATTGCATTCATATAGCAGAGTTTGGATGTACAGTGGGAGAGAAAAAACAAGCACAGGGACGAGAAGGGGGAGGAAAGGAGGGAGGCGGAGAAAAAGAAGTGAGAGGGTGCTCGCCTGGCACAATGAGTCCTACTTGTTAGCCAGTGACAGTGTCAGGGATCGTGACAGGGTCCAGACGCTAGACACCAGCTGCAGCGCCTCGTAAATAGACTGCTGTCTCGCAGGCGCATTTGCACGGCAATGGTTGCACACACACATGCAGACACACACAGGCATGCGGGCACATGCATATACTATGGCAGGCACACAGACAGACAGACACTGACTTATTGTCTCTACCAAATCTTGTAAAAGGGACAGTGAACCTCTTTGTGCCTTGTGTCCTGTTAAAGCTCCTGTGTGGAGAAAATGTACTCAATGCAGAAAGAGTGATAAAAATTGGCATGAAAGTTATGAAATATGAGTTAATAAACCAAGAACGCATTCAATGACAGATAAATATTGAAGATCTATGCAAAAACTACAGTATAAACTTTTTGTTCAGTCTTGAGAAGGCTTTCTGAGACTTTTGCTTGGATGTAAACTTTGTCTATGTGTGAATACGCCACCCCCTCCCTCCCCTGGTGATAATGAGGGGGGTAACACACTACATCTGCCCTGTGGTGCGTAGAGGGAGAAAATGTAGAGAAGAGAAAAAAAAAAGGAGAAAAGAGTGGGACAGAGTTGAGAGTTTAGGGCGAGAAGCGAGTGGAGCTGGACGGGGAGGTGAAGGGGTTAAATGCGCAGGGCTGATCCTGCTGAGCCAGCAGCAATACGTTAAAGTGCAAGGTTTCATTGTAGCCGATACAGAATGAAACTCCTTCCCATTAGTCACGCTAGTAACTGAAAGGACTCTTCGCACTGCTTAACCCTTTCTGCACAACAAACAAACCCCAGAAACAGCACAGGTAAAGCCTGATGGCTTCTATGTCTGTGTGTAAACTCAAGCACTAACAGAATAAAGTGGACAAGTGTGCAACTTTTTCAAACTGTCAGTATGAGGAGAGTGAGTGTGTTCATTCACACATAGAAAGAAACAAAAATGAAGTGACCTTTGAGGGGGATTTTCTTCTTCTTTTCCTCTGTCTCCCCACCACCCCACCCCCCGATCCTCATCTTGAGCAAGCCTCCCACGCCACGCTACAGTACACGCTGTCTCCGAGGGGCTTAGGGAGGAGAAGGCAAGCATACCCTTCCTCCAGTTAGAGCAGGGCAGAACCATAATCATCATAATTATCATCATCATCACGCTGCCTTAACCGAGACACACCACAGCAAAGCAAGTGGTGCAATGACAAAACAATGGAACAAACCAACCACGTAAACAAACTCATAATGAGAGGGCGTAAGGTGAATCGGGTCATTACAAAAAGTAAGGAGCGAGTTGTACTCGGTTCCGTCTTTTATGGTTTTAACAGCACAATATTTTTGTTTACACAGAGAAGAGAAAAACAAGTTGGATTCTTTTCAATGATTTCATCAACTTGCTGTCAAAAACTACTGCTGCTGATAACCTAAAGAAATAATACAGGACAAAGTGTTTCACCAGTTTCCATTTGGATGGCCATACTTCACGCAATATATTTATTTAGTCTTTCCAAATACACACCTTAAACCTCTAGAAAAGACACGTGTTGGCTCAAACCCCTCTCCAGTCCATTTGTTTTAGTGCTCCAGCAAAAAAAAAAAAAAAAAAAAAAAAAAAAAAAAAGCCATTTGATCCTAATTAAATCAAAATGGAGCATGAAACGCCTGGTGTTCAGCAACACAAAAACCCAGCCCTTGCTGTTTGTTTTCATTACACAGCTCTGAAGCAGCAGCACACTGACATGTCAGAGAGAACTAAAAGAAGCCCCTAAACGTCTCATGAGGTCAGAGAGAGAAAGAAAAAGGGGGCTGGTAATATTGCTCCCCAGCCAAACACTCAGTAATAATAAAACAACAATTACCATTCATCATTCTCTCATTTCCCCTCTCATTACAACTCCAGTTACCATCAGCACCAGGTAACAAGAACATGTGGCATGAAGCCTAATGTGGTTTACAGAGATGAACAACGTATGGAAAGCATACAGCCTGCAGTGAGCTGCACAATATGAACCATGCAAGCGCTGGAAAAGCTGACTGTGTGCCATGGATACTGTGTGTTTAACATGACGGATCACAAAACATAACTGTCATACTCGTGGACAAGAATACACAAATAAAACACAAAACAGAGGCTTGCCATGTGTGGAAAGTACAGAGAGTCCAGGCTGTATACAGGCTGTATAATGTACAGGTTGTTCACAACAGTTACTTGAAATCCCAGGGAGGTGTTTTATTATCCACTTCAACTTAAAGGCACAGATACAGACTTTTTTGAAAAAAGGTGGCAAAACTTATGCACCCAATTTTGCAGCGGTGGCATGAAGTACAAATGCACAAATAAGCAGTATTTATCCATCCTTTTTAATCTGATCGCTAACACCCTCAGCTAACCCCTAAATCCTGCCCCTCTTCCTGCAGTTACTATACCCCTGCCAAAGTGGCACAACTTGTGTTTTGAATGTTCTGTTATCACAACAGGAGACCCTTGTGTGGATGAGGCTTGTTAATGACAATCTAAAACAGAGAGTTGTTGTGCAACCAGTGGCCCAGAACTTTTTAAAAACAGAAGGTATATCCTAAATCTGAACCAGTGATCTATGTGTAGGGAAACACTGTACTGTTGCAGTAGCAGGTGGCATTGTGTCGGCTATGAACGGTTGATACTAGATGTGGAAGATTATGCACGGTGAGAGGGAATGGTGTCCCAATGTTAATGGGCTAAGAATTCCATACAAAGGATTGTCCACAGATTCCCAAATCAAGTCTGAGGTTAGACATCTTTCTTGAAGGGGGTGAGTCCAAATAAAAATTACACACAGTAATGTTGGTGTGCGACTTAAAAGCACTGTGAGGGCTATCCAGTTGGCACTAACTGCAGTGAAACTTCAGGCCAGAATCAGAGGTGTTTTTATGGGATAAGAATCCCATTTCCCATTGATTCGTGTTCTCCAAGGAAGCCTGACACGACCACCATACTGAGAAACATAATTCTAAATAACCAGTTTTGGTGCTAAAATGTCATTTCAAATCATCCATTATGATCAGGCCAACATATAGACATAACATGATTTTAAAATCACTTATATAGTTCTCAGTGTCTTTAAGTGCAACTTGAGTTAAATTCTCAAACTTTACCATCTCTAGGCTGGGCAATACTTGAGTGTTTCTAAGGCTATTCACCCACCTGAAAGAACCTGAGACACAGTGATTACTGACCCTTTAAACCCTCATCTGGTGTTCTAAGGAGCAGATCTGATGATTTTGACTTGAATAATTGAGGAAGCATAGGTGAAAAAATGACATGGGGTAACTTTTGATTAAATAAAACTATTATTAATTACTTTTCCGCACAATATCCTCGAAGCTATATAATAAACAGTCCTTAGTGGGTAACGAGGGAACTACAGTGGATGACAGGTTACATCAAGAGCACTTGGGTGTGCACTTGTATGGGTGGTGGTTAGACTGCCAGGCTGGTACTGATAAGCAATAATGATGTTAAATAATTTATTAGCAAAACAATCAAATTCCATGATCAAGTCTGAGATGTGTAAATATTTAAAATATTTGCTACAGCAATGATCTGGTTGCCTCTGTAAACATTCTGCCTAAGAGGACATATCATGGTGAATCATACATATGACTTTTGCCATTGCTATTTTTCATGTATCAAATATGATCTTTGATTTATCTCTAATAACAGCTGCTAGCTGTGCTAGAGCCATATAATAGATTAACTACAATAATTTCATAATCAGTAAGGCTATTGGAGCAAAGGATCCATTTATTTTCCATTTAATTATATTATTATATTTTATAACTTAGTATAAAAAGGCAATTCAAGAGCCCCTAAGTCTTAACAAAAAAGATGAGAAATGAGAAGAGGTTTGCCACTCTTTGAACATACAAGTGAGGAATTCATTCAACACTTTCAAAATAGTGTTCCTCAGTGTGCAATGGAAGATTGCAGATTTTAAGAAGTTTATGATCTACAGAACACAATATCAATAAAAAATTTAGAAAATCTCAGGAAACCTGAGATCAAAATAGGTTTCCCTACATACTGTCATAACAGTATGAAGGGAAATATAGGTGGTGTGAAACTGTGACTTTTCAAACAGCGGAGGACTATGAAACCAGTAACCAGCCATGCCCTCTGTGAATCAAGTATTGAGAAATGTTGAAGACTTCTCCAGGCCAGAGCCCATTCGACATCAACTGGAGTTTAATAAACACTGTTCTGTGGTCTGAGGAACAAAAATTTAGCATCCTTTTAGGAACTCATGGATATTGTCATATTATCTAAAGAGCAGGGGGGCACATGGCTTGTTATCAGCACACAATTCATAGGCTAGCATCCTCCATTGCACAGGGATGCATATGTCCACATGTCATGGGTGGCCTACAAATCTTGAAAGGCAGCGTTAATGTTAAAACCTTATATATTTCAGCAAGACACTGTCAAACCACATTCTGTACATGTAACAGCAGCTTGGCTGTGTAGTAGAGGAGTCCCGGAGCCAAAAAGATCTCCCTGCTTCTTGACTTGTCACTAACTGAAAACATCCTTTGAGCCGTGATAAAGGAGACCTTGAACTGTTGAGCTGCTGAAATCCTATATTGTGCAAGAATAGTAGACCACGCTGTACTCTTAAAGCTCCAGAAATTAGTCTCCTGGTGTTCACTATTTTAGTAAATTAAGTAATTCTAGGAAGTTAAAAGTTGTTTTTTTCTTACTCCAGTCTTGTCACAGAGCCGCAGGGTATTGTAGGAGCCCACAGCAAACACCTCCCCATCAGGTGCCCAGGACAATGATGTGATCGAGTAGTCATGGAACAAAGAGGAGTAAAGCAGGCGGCCAAAGCTATCCCAAACCTGCAAGGAGACATGGTTTGAGCAGGAAAACAAAAATATTTCATTACATCTTCAGGGAATCTAAAAGCGTGCTCATACACACCTTGTATTTACAGTCTTCTCCACCGGACAGTATGAGCTCATTGACTGAATTCCAGTCCACCTTCAGAATGATGCCATCATGGGCCTTCCACTAGAAAGAGACAGAGGGAAAGAGTTACATGTCAACATAATGAAGTTCTGCCATCAATGCGTGTAACACATACCAGAACAGAAAAGGAGAGCAAAAGTAAAGTTGAGGAGGGTAAGATGCAAAGGTAGTGACATTCATTTTCTTTCAGCGTGGTTGCAAATTTCTGAAGTATTTTATCAAAAAAAAAAAAAAAAAACTTCTCTCTGCTCTTTCTTACTGTACTGTAAGATAATACATGCACGAGTGTGTTGTGTGTCTCTTTTTCTGTTGCAAGGATTGAAATGCTGAGTAAAATTGCCCAGAAGATTGAAAAATATCACGATATGATATTTGATAAAAACAGTCATAAACCTGCAATGAGATAGTTGTAGGTGTCAAAACAGAAAATAAATAAAGCTATGGCTTAAAAAAAATCCATGAAAAAGTGACTGGGTAAAATCCAATGCAAACACAGACACACAAAAACAAAAACACATGTCGCACTGCTACAGGAACTCAACATGTCCACAGTAATAAATAATATATTGAATGTGTTTCTCATTAATTGATATCCCATTTGGTAGCTGAACTGTTGCCGCAATAGGAAAAGATATATGTTTTTTTCCATCTGGGTTGTGTTAAGAGAAAACAAAATCTGCAAACAAAAAACCTAACACAATGCAACAGCTCCTGTCCAGATCCAGATCTTCCACTGCAGAAAGGAAATGAACAACTTAGCTGCCTGTTGTTGTTAGCATACGGCACACATCTGAAGGACAGCTGATTTCACAGAATTGAAACTTAATTACAGTCTCTGCATAATATACAATGTCATCACTTTCATGTTGTCTATTGAACCACTGGGGGTCAATCAGAAAGTATGTGTTTGACAGGTCTGACCTCTCATTAATGAATTCTTCTTTTTGTGTCACTATTTCTTTGCTAATTAGCTCTCTGGAAGTTGCAGACTCAAGAGTATGGGAAGATATGGAAAGCATGGCTTTATAATATATCTTATATTGAACTGTTTAGTGCTTCCTGGCTTATTGGGAAACTGCACTGAAAAAAATGAATGTTAAGTTTTATGTCTCTTAAGAAGAAATTCTTCTTAGAGGTAACCTATTAACAGGTAGCGGCCTGCCTGCTGGCCATTTTAACTTGGATTTGAATACAGAGTCTTGCAGATTCTGCGAGGTGTTTCAAATCTCAACAGGTCAATATTGTATTCTTTTAGACTGACACCTCAATTGACCAACAGGGTTGATCTATGGTCTCTCCAGAGTCAATAATATCCTTGAGTGTGACATGGCGTGACCAGATATCTGCATACTCTTGTTTGTATTTGGATTTTAAAAATTGTTCAATTTTTGTGTGTTCTTGCTTCTATAACTACACATTAGTCACGGTTACAATGAGTTTCACTGCTGAGGTTAAAATTTTAGAATGCTACCTTTACAGCAAGATCAAGCTTTTGTATGGACTCCAAACGATTCAAGAGCAGCATGCAGTTTAATTTGGGTGCCTTTTACAGGTGTTTTGCCATTCTGGGGGGAAAGTTGAAGGGTTCTTGTAGGTAAAAACAAATCTGCCAATGGGGTGCTAATTTTTTTAAACGGAAAAATAATGTCTTAATAAAAGAAACTAAACAAGCATTTTTCTGTTATCCCATTGGCTGATTTTCTCTACTCTTGTCAAGTAATTTGGGCATCATTTTTGTCTCTTAATATGTTGAAATAAGACATTTTATCGACTCATCAGGTTATCAACTCTTGAAAATAAGGCATAATCACTTAGTTGGATTTCATTTTTTTCTCTGGGTTTGGGGAAATAACATCAAACCATGGCCAAAGTCTGCTGAGCTAACATGTGCTATGCCTAGGTCACTGGTGTTTGCAACACCAAGCTCTCTTGGAAGAAGCATGTTGATTAAAATCATTATTCCTTGTGAATAACAAAGTTAGCTTCCTGCAAATATATGTAAACACTCATTTCTGTCTCCTCGAGGAGCAGAAATAATTCTGATATTTCCAAGACGGAATGCTCACGTCTGAATGATTGTCAGCTATTGTGTGTGAGTGTGCAGACAATTTTTTTCTTGAGGAAGTAACCTTAGCATCAAGTCGGATGATAAATCTTTTATAGTTGTTGGCTATTGAGTATACACCAGTAAGTCCTTTTATGTTCTGCATTTTTAATTTTAAGTTGAAAACATGAATCAATTTACAACTAGTTACCATAAATAGAAGTGGAGTCAAAGTTAATCCTCTCTTCTTTAAGGTATGCATTAAAGCTCCTGTGTGGAGTTTTAAGCTGGCTATGAACAGCGTATAAATAACTTCTGGTGACTCTTTCAGAACTGCAATAGCAACAAGTCAACTCATTCCTAAAGAGTTGTTTTTCTGCCTGAAACAACATTTTAAAGGAAGGCGTCATGCAGCTCCCAGCATGCAGAAGAAAAGGACAATTTCTGCACTGGTGTGAAAAAATGGAAAGTGAGTGATGTATTTGACTGATTTTTTTTAATTTTCAAACAATCAATGAACACATTCTTTCACATTTTTATCACATGAGAGATAAGAAAAAACTTTTTTTTTTTTTTCCCACAGGTGGCATGGAAATCAATACAGACCTCCTCACAGGAACTATACCTGAATGACTTTGGCGCTGGGCTGCAGAGGCTTGATAATCAACTGTCTTCCTGATGTGTAGAGGATTCTGTCAG
The DNA here is from genome assembly GCF_033239565.1 of Halichoeres trimaculatus. Lineage (NCBI taxonomy): Eukaryota > Metazoa > Chordata > Actinopteri > Labriformes > Labridae > Halichoeres > Halichoeres trimaculatus. Next base: position 24,196,705 of record NW_027437188.1, read on the forward strand.
AGTCTGGACCCCAGGCCACAGAATATACAGGGGACCCTGCAAAATGCACAGAACACAGGCACATAGAGGGTTAGGGCTGATATAAATTATTGTAATAACATCATTACTGTAATGTTTTTCATTTAATGTAATGTGACTGTAATGACAGTGTTGGGTGGGAGAGGTAAACATACAGAGCTGGTTTATGTGTATGTGGGTGTGTGTGTGCTGTTATGTTCTTGCTTATTGTATTTATTTAGATTTATTTATTTATTATTATTTTATTTTATTTTGTTTTTATTTTTATTTTATTATTGTATATATATATATATATATATATATATATATATATATATATATATATATATATATATATATATATATATATATATATATATATATATATATATATATACTTTTTCATATGTATATATAATTTTGCTATCTTGTATTACGCTACTCTGCTCTTTATGTTGTTATGAATCTGAGGATCCCCTTGAAAACGATATAACTTATCTCAAGGGGTTATTCCTCGCAATAAAGAAGTGTTAAATATATTAATCTCAACTAAAAAGCAACAGATTTAGCTTTTTAAAGACAGGAGTTGAATTTGTATGAGCCCAAATATACTCCTTCTTTTTGAAAAAATATAGTATACAGCAATGACAAATCCTCTTTCAGGTGGTATCAGATTTCCTCATCTTATTCAGCCTATGGAACAACACTTAGCTTACAGGCATGGCAGCTGAGAAAACCTGAAAAACCTCTACTATATAGGTACAAGTGTGTGTGTGTGTGTGTGTGTGTGTGTGTGTGTGTGTGTGTGTGTGTGTGTGTGTGTGTGTGTGTGTGTGTGCGCGTGTGTGTATGTATGCTTTTGTACACATGTGTGAGGGAAAATAAAAGTGTGTATATGAGTTGGTTTGTGGCTACGCACGTGTGTAGGGGAGAGAACCTGACATTTAACCCCACTCCAGGTGCATGTGGTTTCTCACAAATGCCAACTAGTCACATGATCTAAATCTGACAAAGGCAGTGAAGAGGTAAGACAAGTTTCTGCCTCCCGCTTGCTCATTTCTTGCCTCTTCCTAGACCCCCCCCCCCCCCCCCCCCCACACACACACACACACACACACACACACACACACACACACACACACACACACACACACACACACACACACACACACACACACACACACACACACACACACACACACACCTTTTTCTCTGTCTCTTAAAAATGGGTCAGATTATCCCAGAACAGTGCGTGTGCAGGCTCATGTGTTTGTGAGTGTGTGTGGATTTGTTGGCTTTGAAAGAGCCAACACCTGCAGTGGTGTGAAAGTCATGTGGAGGATGTTGTGTATCTGCGGCAAAGCTACTATATCCAGGTGTTCTCCAAATCTGTGTGTCTGCTGTGAAGCCAATAACCCAACAGCTCATTCTCTAAACAGCCAGCTAAGGAAAAATGTTCCTACATAGTGGGGCTGATTTGCTGTTTCCCCTGCCAGGTTTTCCACAGCACCCGTCATTCAGCAAGACTGTGCCATCCATTTCCCCCAGAAGCCAACTTTCATCCACCCCATCTTTTTTTTTCTATCCCACATCTGAGGAGAGAAGTTTAATAAGTCAAACAGCATGATGAATCAATTAATAAGTAAGCCATCTATAATGTGAGCTCTGGACAGAGAAATGTATCATTAAGAGTCTTTTTTAAAGCTCTTAATAAAACTCCCTTCCTATAAAACTTTGGAACTTTATGGAGATTTTAATAAAAAACTGGAACTCTGCTTTTTGCTTGTGTAAAGCACAATTAGATCCTGATTGGCCCGATGCGTACACACACATGTTCACACAATCGCATTGTCATTAAGAAAAAAGCACTCCCTCCTTGATTGTCCTTCAAAACTTTCAGGCTGAAGAAAACCCCTCTGCACTAAAAACAAATCTGGCAGATCATTCAGTATGTGTCAGTGCAGATACACTGGCATTACAGTGTGTAATGCTATCATATTTTTTTACATAATGCAGAATAACAATTGAAAGTCATATGAAGTGTGACTCATTATTTGATTCATGGAAAGAAAAGCAAGCTGATATAAAGAGGCAATTATTGTGAATTTGATATCTGTCAGGAGCCACACGAGAAAGATTCCTTGATACACGTGAATGAAACTTAAGACTGCTCTGTTTTCTTTCTCTGTCACTTTTCCTCTCTGTCACAAGAGGCACTCTCCGAGCCAAGTAGTACAAAAGAAACCAGTATTTGTGTGTATGTGTATGTGTATGTGTGTGTGTGTGTGTGTGTGTGTGTGTGTGTGTACAATCTAGAGAGACAGAGAGGGTGTAATTGGAGTTGGTATGTTATGTTGTGTTTACTAAATGCCTGCAGCTGGTTGGTCAGTGACTGGCTCCTGCTGCTGGCTGGCATCTGTTATGGATGTGACCTGCTATGAACTGTGTGAGACTAAAACCCAGATAAGCTCTCACACACTCATGTTCAAATTATATAAATTAAGATTGATGTTATGGTGATGAAATGGGCTACAGCAGCCCTACATATACAAGTCTTAGTGTGTACACGTGTGCATGAAATGAGACATTTACTACCTATTACCTCTATGTTGGCTTCCACAGAACGAAATACTACAGTCCTGCAGAAAGACTCAGTATTCTGTTGGTCTTTTTATAACATCCCAAACAACCTCAATCTTAAATGTCAAAATGATACACTGTTCTATTGCTTTCTCCAGGAAATCATATTTAGACACATATAAAAAAGTGCGCACACACTGGCGTGCAGAGAGTACATTGAAATGATTAAACAGGCAAAAGTTTCAAGCTGTAAACTCAGAAATATTGTGCCTAAGCTTCAGCTGATTTAACTTGCTGGCTACAGCTGTCCTTTCAGGCAGTGAAATCAATGGCCCTAAACTTTCACCTCTTTCAATAAAAGAATCACAGCTGCTGCAAATCTAAACTCTTCCAATCTGTTTTTTTTCCTAGAATAAAAAATGATTATTTTTTTCGACTTACTTTTAATTTCAGTCTATAAAGTAGTGCAAACAAATTAGCCACAGCAACTATAACTGCAACAACAGGTGGTAGAGGATATGAGCAAATCAACTAAATGTATATATATATACATAGAGATATAGACAGATAGATAGATAGATAGATAGATAGATAGATAGATAGATAGATAGATAGATAGATAGATAGATAGATAGATAGATAGATAGATAGATAGATAGATTCATGCAGAAAGCACAAGTTACACATACTAAATGCTCTTTCATCAGTAAATAAAACAAGGGTTTTCAGCTTTACCTTGGCTGGCCAGTGTTGAGCGCAGCATCCCACTTTTAGACCAGATCTTGATCTGCCCATCTTCTCCAGCTACATAATCAGAGATACAAATTAAATAAACCTCAAACATCTGTTTATTTTCATGGCAGAATTAAATCAAAACTGTCTTGATCTGATTTTGAAAACATTAACTTTCATATGATCTGTACCTGTGATGAGAGCAGTCCCATCATAGTTCCATCTTCCAGCCAAAACAGCTCCTTTGTGAGCTTCAACACTCTTCTCGATGCGCCCAGTCTTGGAGGTCAGGTGGAATTTCCCTGCAATAGAGTCAAAAAGAGTCTTACTGTGCGGCTACACTTGAGCCCAGGGCTGATGTGCATGTTCACAGACTATAAATAAGGAACACTGGAGTCTATGGTTATTCATTGGCAGTTATGAAGAAGTTGTTTCATTTCTAAGATATAGTGATTATCTGCATGTTGTAAGTCTGACAGACTCTGGCTGCAGTGTGAGCCAAAAATGGTCAAGGCAATTTTCTCTGCAAAATCCTAGTTTTTTTTTTTTTTTTAATATAATTGACCTCACAAAATTCACATGTATAAAAATCTTGGTGGCTAATTCCACATATCGAAAGCTCAAACTTGCAACAGAATTAGGATGACTAAAACTAAACAGACCCTGCTGCTTGAATTAGAAATTTCCTGCTTTCTTGACACGAAGAGTGATCAGGCATGGAGACAGTTATTGAAGACGTTGGCCTAACATATACTTTGTGGCACTGTGTATTAAAAAATACTGAATGTTCTATGTAATTTTGGGTGGCCTGAAACTGCAAATCAGCATGCTGCTGCTCTCTCCCACTTCTAAATATACACATCCTGACAAAGTGGATGTTACTGATCCAGCAGGTAGTGACTGTAACAGCCATGTACAGCTGCACTCAAGGACGGGATATTTGTTTTAAATATAACTTCTGTTTACATTTCATGAGAAAACTATTCAACTGCCTTCATCTAGACAACATAATCTTTACTACTATGCACAGGTTTGTATTACACAAACATGGGTGATTGCTACTTCACATGTTTGATGATTTTTCAAAACATCTGTGATGTAAAACTGTCTTAGCGTTGTTAAAAAAGAGTGCATAATGATATCCATGATGCTGAAGTTTGTGATTTTTGAAATGGTTCTCCTTCTTGTTCACACTGTCAGGTAGAATGGAAAGTGATGCATCAATTACAAGTATGCAATTATCCTTACCATTATTTGGCATCTAAAAAAAATGAATTTCCAGTAAAGAAATTGAAGTATGTATTCTAGAATATTACAAAAAAACATCACACAAGTCCCTAACTAGCAAAAATTCAAGATATCATGTATAGTAAATACATAATAAACTCAACATTTTCATAGAGTAGTTGATTAATCAAATACGGTAAAAATTAATCCACAATAAATAGAACTGCCATCTGTTTGAGGCCTAATTCCCAAAGTTCTCTGAGAGAACGCACTGTGCAGAATCCAAAAATCACATGTCAGTGAAGAAAAAAAAATCTCTCACTGCATGCCAGCATTTCAAGTAATAAACCTATATGACTGCTGTTTTCTTCTGTTATCAATGTGACAATACATGTCAATAGTTTCAATAATAAATACCAAGACAAGTTCTTCTATTGTTACACAGATTTTTTTTATCAGTGACAGTGCAAGAAGCAAAAGAAGGCTGCAAAAGTAAATCGTAAAAGAGTTTTCACTTCTCTTTGGTCTGCCAAAGAAAATTGCTGCTTCAGTTTGTGGGTGTGTTTATGCAACCCTACACTGCCATTAGTGTTGTGACCACACATTGCCTGCCATAACAGTACATCCATATTCTCTGTGTTTATATCTAATATAGACTCCAAGAGGAGGGAAGAAGGGCAGAGTAGGTGCTTGAAACACAAATTCTGTCAATAACCCTGGTGCTAGAGATAAAAAAAAAAAACGTATTATTTCTTGGGCTTAATGAAACTGCAGCAGACAGGGACACCTTGTGAATCAAAAACCTTTCCTAAGCACAAATTCTAAAATAAAAAATCCAAAAATTGTTTAGAGCAGATTAGGTTCACAGCATTGCAATCAGATGAGTATTTGTGACACCCAATGGCAATAAGAAATGACTCCTGTATTAATTTACCCCTTGAATGGTGAAGCAAGATACTGTCATCGTCAAATTAAAAAAGAACTGAGGGTAAAAAGGGATCTTATTATGCTTGGTTAAAACATAACTAGCTCATTTATTCTCTTACAAAAACAGACACTTGGAGTTTTCTGGACAGATTTTCAGTACATAAAGACACTTACCATCAGTGCTGGTAAGAACAAAGATCTCAGTCTGGTTCTGTTTCTTGCCACCAACAGTTTTGGGGAACCAGTGTAGGTCAATAGGGTATATATCCTCTGGCAATTTCACAACCAGACTGATATCATTGGTCATCAAGTTCCACTTGAGGATTTGGTGGTCCTCACTGCATGAGTACAGCTCATCTGCTGTGACCCAACCAACACAACTAACAAGCTCCTTGTGTAATTAGCCGTCAAGGAAGATGATGGATGCATGTTATTTACTGACATAAAAATACCACTGTAACATCTTATAATAGCCATCAAAAACGTATCTCATGACTTTGTAAGCTCATTTCAAGAATTAGGAATCAGCAGATTGCCAGTATCATCTCAAACAACGGAGGATGATTGCAAACAACTGCATTAGTCACAATACAAAGCGTCTGACACAGTGAATACGGATAAACAGTGGATGCGGATGCACGATGTATCAAATTGTCATAGATACAATGCTAAATTTCTAAAGCTATCTTGCAAAGGATATGTTTAGGTTCCTGTAGAAGCGATGTTTTTAATCTCATGGTAGTTTCCTTGGTCCGCTGGTCTCTACTCGACAAGAAATATTTGGTTAGTGACAGTAACTCTTATATCAATGACAACAACACAGATCAACCAATACACAATAAAAAACAACTGATAAGACTAAAACCACTTTTCCGAACACTTGCCCAGTAAATAAGCAGAGTCAACGATTGGCATATGCTCCGATGGCTGTTACGTTAGATGAAACAAGCGTCTGCAGTTGCTACGGTACCTGCAACTGTTGCTAACGTGACTCTTCGTAGGTCCCCGAGTCTCACTGTGACTTCGATGCTAACGTGTGCTTAGTTTTGTCTGGCTAAAACCAATGCCGTTCTGCCACATCATGCTGTTTGACTTGACAAAGGGATAGTTATGCAACCCGTTTACTCCTAGAAAAGATACATGGATGGCCAGTGCAGCATTACAAAACCTCTCTGTCACATTTTAACAGTTTATGACAAACATCAGTAGAGCTAACTATGGTTAGCAACTAAATCTGGGTCATAAACAGCTTCGACACAGTTCTCGCGAGAGTACCAAGTCTCACTTACTTGAAAACCGATAATTTCGGCTTATTTTCAAGCACATTATGACACATTTTGTTTGAAGATTTTCAAGAGGACTCATGAAAATCAAAATACATCAAAACTCAAGATAATTTTACGAGTAATATGCCATGTTGCCAAAGCTGCTTCTCGGGGCGGGACTTCGCCCAGCTGTATCCGGGCAACCATTTGAACAAGGAATAACATTAGGCTTTGAATACGATTAAAATACTTAATTTTATGTAATACTATAGTTAAGTATGTGCCCTTTCTTGGATGTCGCGTTTTGTTGATGAGAGTGATGCCTTTTTGGCCGGAGTGAGGCGGAGTTGGCTTCGTCCCCTTTTTTGAATTTTTTTCCCTGCCCTTTGAACGTTCCATGGTGCCTTGCGTCAGTTTGTAACGAATTTGGTTCGACAGCACAGTTTAGGCGCCATTTACAAGTCAGAGTTTTCGAGTAAGACAGCGACTCGGAGTGACACGGGACTAAAATTCGTGGATTATAATTGCAACTCCTTGGATTAACGATTACTTTTGTCGATATCGGTATTTGGGTCATAAAAGAAGATTACTGACTGGCAGTGTCCGCATCGTGGAAGGTACTTCGAAATGTTTGGTAGAAATTGAAGACTGGGTTGCGTCTATTTGCTGAAATGGATAACCTTAGTTCCAAAACAGACTGGCCATTTATAATACGTTTACTGTAGTTTATCATTATCAGCGACAGAAACGCACTTTCTGCGATTAACAGGACTCTGGAGAGTTGTATAGAAAAACATTTTTTTTCGAGCTTTACAACAAAAAGCCCTTTCGTGGACTAGCTCACACCCCTAACAGTAGCATTAAACTTTTCCGACCGTCTAAGCTAATGTTAAGATGCAGTAGTTGCCACAGCTACAATTATTTCGTTTGCTTTAACGTCCACTCCTGAAGGTTTCATAAACTCTACCAGTAAAAATCGTCCGTCCTTTCTCAGTTTCCTTTTATTAAGCGAATTTAACATAACAGTGTTGTGATCACGTTACACGTCCTCAACACATACGTTTGCTAGTCAACGTTAGCTTTAGCTGTGCTGCATTACTTTGCAATAGTTGGATAGCTGGACAGCTAACTGGAAAATAGCGTAATAACGTGGCAAATACAGTACTACGTGTTCCTCCCATCCCGTGGTCAACTAGCAGTAACACGTTATCTATTAAGCAGACATATGCGTAATATGACGATACAACTGGCCCAGTGTTACCGTTAAGTCCTTTGAATATGCTTTCCAATTAGCTTGCTAGCGAGTTGGGTTGCCCCGTCTACACCTCCGCCCCTAACATAAAAGTTTTGGGGATGATAGCCATTATCAGTGTCAGTTTGAGACCCCGATCAATTTGGGACGTCGTGTCTGAACCATCGACCAGAAAGGCAGTTTGCGCTGTGCCTGCGCATTTGTGACGATAAAACACAAGCTTGGCCACGAGCAGAGAGGGGAGAATCAGGCAATTTGCATATAAACAGGATCTGCTTTCAAGTTATAACGCTGAGACGACTTATTTTTTTCTATTTCTCCCGAACACTTAATGTAAGGTCATTAACCGTTCAACTTTCTGACGCGCACGAGATGCTCCAAAGCCCTCAAGCTGATCCTGCAACTGAAAGATGTCATATTTTTTTAGATTTATTTAACTTTAGTGCTGAAATAGCATCTAATTTGCTGCATCATGATGCAAATTGGCAGCACTGATTCGCACCCTACTCGTCTAAGGTTATTAGGCCGGCAGCCTTTTTTGAAAATGAAAAACACTCATATTCTTGTCCTTGTTTAAGTATTTTGATAGGAAAAATAGAATTTGAAGATTATACCGACTAAAAGTTACTGGGCGGCTGTGGGATTTGCCTGTGGTAATGATTTAAGCCTGACAACGGTAGCTGCGTGTGACCGACTAAATGTGGAGTGTTGGAGATTGACAGGCACAAAATCCATTCATGGATATTACTTTTTTTTTTCTTTTACCAATGACTCCCTCAGATCACAAATCATGCCATCTAAAACTGCAAAAAGCTCAACTGCATCCGCCAAGCCAAGAGGGAAAGGGTCGCAGCCTCGGGATGACTCCGAAGACGAGCTGGATGTACCCCCTCAAGAAACCAACTCCAATGGCCAAGAGGAGGCACCGCCGACAACTGGCAAGTAACAAAGGGTGTTTTGGTGTCTGTGAATCTAAATAAGTTGTGTGCACTCAATGGCGATGCGTGTATTGCTGTGTTGGTAGTGGCCAATTGGCACAGCTGTGAAGCTTTTTTCCCTCACTTAAATCTCAACACGTAGTTAGAATGGCTGGGATGTTTTTTTCAAAAGTGTCAGTCATCAATACATGTCTTATGATTTTTGAGATGAGTTTGATATCGTCGACTGCTCTTCTTCCTCGGATCTTCTCAACAAACGAGGTAATTTATGTCGAATAGTAAGTTTTTTGTGCTGCACTAAAAAGGTGTTAGGTTTGATTCTGCTCATGAGATATTTTGTATAAAAATTGTACGCGATGATTAAGATTCATGTCGGTGCTGCTTCATGTTTGTGTTTGTGAGAACACGCTGAAATGCTTGTTTGCTAGTTTACTTGCAACGTTTAAATTTACAAACATCGACCCTGAGCTTGTTTATGCTTATGTGAGCACAATAGATTTTGGACAGGTCGTTGTGCCTTGGTGTGATGGAAATAGAATCGGTTTTACGTTTAAAACTGCGAACAAAACAGGATTTTCTCAGTTGGTGTTTTGGTTGCAGTTCAGCAAGAGTGAAAACGTGACGTTGATGACTGAAATGTACACTTTAGTTTTTTTTATGATCGACGAAATGAATGTGGCGCATCTACTCTCAAGTATCAACGCTTCTCGCGGAGCGTTTGTGTTCTAACGTGGATTTGTTCACAAACGGCCACGAGCCCTTTTCTCTTTAGGTGTTTGCTTTTGCTTTGAGAACAAAGAAAATAACGCTTGTCAATTTCTCGGGAGTCGTTGTTTGGCTGCTGTTGTAACTTGCTGCCAGTGTTTTGTTTGTTTGTTTTTTTGTCGCTCCTCCACCCCTCCCCCACGCACTACTGTCCCCCACCTGAAACGACGCACAGAGGAATAAAAAGTTGTTCTTTTTTCTCTGTGCCACAGATCCGTCTCAGATGGAAGCTGCCGAGGCGGTTGATAATCGAAGTTTGGAGGAGATTCTCGGTAGCATCCCTCCACCCCCGCCCCCAGCAATGACCAATGAACCGGGCGCTCCTCGCCTCATGATAACACATTTAGTTAATCGCAACTTTAAATCGTATGCAGGCGAGCAGATTCTGGGGCCTTTTCATAAGGTACGACCAAACATGGTTACAAATGTCAAGTCTGTATGGGGAAACACGTTGTTAATGTGCTGTCTTCAGCTCATATATATACCAATATGTGCTGTGTCTTAAATTAATTTTATTCTCCTATTATTTTCTTTTGTGTAAATCTATATAATGTATCTTGTGTTGTGTCAGACTTAGTACACTCAGAAAAAAATAAATTAGCTTAAGTTTGGCATTCATTAGTATTTTTAAAATTTATTTTTCTGACAGTGGAGATGTCACACTCCTCCATTTTGATTTGGGGAGTGTACTGAAGAAGAGTTAGTGATACAGTGATGTACTAAGATTTCTCTAAAATTATCACTTTTATTAAACTTTGTTAACAAACTCTTCTCTTCTTATGTTAAGGCTAAGCATTTATTGGTGTATAAAAATAAATCTTAGCTACACCCATCTGGAATGCACTCAGTGTAACAATCTGACTATGCTAAAATGTGAATCCAGAGATTGTCAATTTTTACATTTGTATCATATGTGTGTAGAAACATTGTGTTTTCATATATCTGATATATTTATTTTCATCTACTCCTGTATATTTTTTTTTCAGCGTTTTTCATGCATCATTGGTCCAAATGGAAGTGGGAAGTCCAACGTGATAGATTCAATGCTCTTTGTGTTTGGATACAGAGCTCAAAAGATCAGATCCAAAAAACTCTCAGTACTGATTCACAGCTCTGATAAACACAAAGATGTGCAAAGCTGTACTGTGGAGGTGCATTTTCAAAAGATTATTGATAAGGTAAATATATCCCTCTATATCCATATCTCTGTCACACAGATGAACACTGCACCGGCTCTGGCCTCTCCCAAATCACTCAACACACTACCCAGACTGAGAGGGTTGATTTTCAACAACTTTGTAGGGACTAAAAGATTTCCTTTCATTTTGAACAATTATGTTCCCCTGTAAAGAGATTATCACACCAATGACTAAACATAGGCTGAAACTAGTCACAAAAGTTACAACTCACACCCACACATGCAGTAAAATATTCATAATGTTTTACAACTGATTCCTCTATTTTTAATGATTTTTTTTAAACAAAGCTTGGCTACACTTACTTGATGTTGCTGTGAAAAGTTAATGAAATGGGTCGTAGTGAAAGTAAATGGATAAAAGATCTGTAGTTATTTAAGTAACAACTTGAAAAGTCACTTTAGTCAAAAGAATAAGTAAAAATGTTGTTTCTGTATTTGACCCACCATACGGGCTGTTTTTTGCCTTGATCCCTGTTGAATGTTTCTGGGTGTCTCTTTGTAATACACAGGTTCTTAAAAAAATCAAAATCAACTTTTCAAACAATTGAAAAAAATATGTTAAGCTGATTGGCTTTACATTTTGTCGTTTCTGCTGCTTGTTAAAAATTTTAAAGAAGTGATGTACACAGCTGAAATGATTGGCTTTGTCTCCTAAATTATTTTAAGTTAGCTCATTTTACACCCATGTTCACAAGATTCATACTTTCACAGTAAAAAGTTGTAAAAGATTTGTGAGAGACATAAAGATAAAGAGATAAAATGCTCTGTAATATTGAAGTGGTTTATGTTAGATGTAAGTATAGCTGGGTGAGATCTGTTGTGTGCTTTTTAAGACAAACCTCATTCTCTATTTATTTTTACAAGTAGTCTTTTTTTCCACTTTCAGTGGATTTATCATTATTCTGAGTATTAACATATGATGTGTAGAGCTGTTTGAGTTTCTCCTGAACTGCTCTGCACTAAGCTGCTCCGTCTCTTCTGCCCCTCCCCCCTGTGAGCCAGGAAGGAGATGACTACGAAGTCATCCCCAACAGCAAGTTCTATGTTTCCAGGACTGCCAACAAAGACAACTCCTCAGCCTACCATATCAATGGCAAGAAAAGCACATTCAAAGAAGTTGGGGCTTTACTGCGAAGCCATGGTATTGACCTAGACCACAACAGATTTCTGATCTTACAGGTAGGTTCTCCATTTTTTACTTCTTTCTTTCTTCTTCCCCTGACTCTCTCTCTTCCTTTTTTTTTTTTTTTTATCCCTGCTGTGACCATCTCATTCTGTCAGAGATTTCCTGCTTGTCGTTCTCCGCTCATTTCTCAGTCCTTTTTAAGTCAAGTGTTGCATGGCTGCAGTAAAGCCATGCCTGCCTGTGGGAATAACCTGTTGCACTGGAATGAAAGGTGAGGATGTGTCCTCTGCCAGCCCTTAGACTGCTATAGCAGCGCATCATGGTTTGAAACAATGTGGAAAAGGTGCGAACCATTATTTGCTGCTTTAGGATTTTAAGGAAAATTGCCCTTTTTTTTTTTTTTTTTTTTAACTCATACACGGACCTTAATGTGAGCTGAACAACTGCCTCAGATTTTTTTTAAGAGAGTGGGAAGCTTGGATGGGGTTGACCCACCAGTGGGGACAGGTTGGACCTCCCTTCCCCTTCCCTCTCCCATGTACCTGCCACGCTTTAGCAGCACGTAAATATTGGCGTGTGAGAATTGACCCCAACCCCAATATTAGCAGTGCTGCTTCAGTGTGGCCGGATCAGACACTCTCCATTGCCATGCCTTTGATATTGGTTCCAGACTTGGCCTTTTTTATTTTTTACTTATTTATTTTTATCTACATGGGGAATGTTATGCATTCCTGATTATTTGTGAATTATTTTTCTTGTTTCATTTCATATCATTATTTTTTATTTTTTTTTATTGTTTGTGTTGCTCTGTTTCCCTACTAGTTACCCTCCCACCTCTCCTGAATGTATTACATGTGTGACCTACCCATTATTACTTATTAACCCAAGCCTTATGGAGCGATGACTTGTGTTAGACTAAAACAAAATGGCTGATTTTATCTTTGTCGTCCCAATCCTGACATTTTATTTATTATTTGGATTATTTTTTGCACTTTGTGGCAGTGTCAGGTGAACACTTTTTCTCCCCTCCCATGTGGTTTGGTGGTTAGCTGTCTGATTATATGTGTCCTGCCTGACTTTTTCTCTGTTGATGTGTGTGCATGCCCACTCTCACTCCCCTTGGATGTTGGGCTTGCAGCTCTTTGTCTGTGACACGGCTGCATGGCTGTTGGAAGAGGTTCTAGGTTGTTCTTCAAGGTCATTTTTCCAGGCCTCTGGCTAAAGGGAAGCTGTCTTATTTTGTGCATTGGTCAAAGCAGAGTGTGACGTGGGATGCCCCCCCACCCCACCCCTCCTCTTCCTTTGCTTGCTTCTCCTTTTTTTCTTACACTAAAGTAACAAGTGTACTACCTTTTTAAACAATTTAAAACACATAAAAAAATAAATAAATATTCTTAATTTGTGAGAAATACTTTGTTTTTTAATTTTTAATCAGCATGTAGCTTTCTGGCTTTGCTAGTCAAGATTAAAAATAATCAAACAACAACTAACACATTCTGACAAATCTGACAGCACTGGGGTGTGTGTCAGCCTGACCTGAGTTTCCTCCATGTACAAAATTCAAAAGTTTAAATCAAGTGTAACAAACCTGTCACAGATTTTTACAGCATCAGAAGATAGTTTTATCACATTAGATTAATTAATCATAATGATTAAAAAATTAGAACAAATAGTAGGCTGTGGTTGTTTGAGGGTTAAACTGTGAAGTGATTGTGTGGTAGTTCAAAATGAACACTTTTCATTCTTCTTTGGTGTAGTTTACATATTTTTCTCAACACTTTTCACCCGTCACTGTAACACTCTTCTCATCAGGTGTAGTCATATCCAGTTTTTTAAGGAGAAGACAGAGAGGCTCATTATTACATTTCATTGTTGTTTTGAAGAGATGCGACTGTTTGTGTGGCTAAATGTAATCATGGGGATTATTTTTAGTTCCCTCGAGTCAAAAACAACATTCTGTTCTCAAAGAGAGCCTGTAGAAATAATTTTTTGGTGCACTCTGCTTGAGTGTTTGTGTCTGCCAAGTTGTGTGTGTGTGTATGTGTGTGTGTGTAGCCTGAAGCATTACTGCAAGTCAACAGCTCTGAAATCAAATGACCACATATGAACAATGAGTGTTGTGGATTTGGAAAAAAAAAAACAAATTATAATATTTTTATTTTATTTTATTTTTTTCATTTTTCAGGTTTTCTTTGTCTTTGTGAATAATTGCTCCATGTCTTCACCATGTGCTGCTCTGTATGGACTGTATGTAGGGCGAGGTCGAGCAGATCGCCATGATGAAGCCTAAAGGTCAGACGGAGCACGACGAGGGGATGCTGGAGTACCTGGAGGACATCATCGGGTCGTGCCGCCTGAAGGAGCCCATCCAGACTCTGGCCCGCCGCATTGAGCTCCTCAATGAGCAGAGAGGAGAGAAGGTGACACACTCACACACAAAGCCAGTGTTCCTCCCTGTGTCCTGATGCGCTGTTTGCACGTGTTTGGAAGCTTTTCATGTGTATAAATGAGAAATAGATGAGGATATCTGTTGTTTTGTAACAGTAGAGTGAAAATCAGCAGGGACTATAATCTTCACACTAGAAGCTCTGTAATCAGATGTTAAAAGTACACTGAAAAGGTTTGAAATAAAAAAATGTTCTTTAAACTGAAGGCTCCAAGCTACAGGTGTGTTTAGCACAAACAACACTGATCAATACAATGAAATGACTACGTGTTTATTATTTATTTATTTCCAAAGCACAAATGACAACACGTTAAAGTTAAGTACTCACGTTGTTTTTCCTCCTTGCTAGCTAAACCGAGTAAAGCTGGTAGAGAAGGAGAAGAATGCTCTGGAGGGAGAGAAGAACAAAGCTGTGGAGTTCCTCACTCTGGAGAATGACATCTTTAAAAACAAGAGTCGACTCTGCCAGTATTATGTGTAAGTGCACCGGCAGCATCTCTGAATCACACAAACCAAACTTCATCAAAACACACTTCACTCTAACTGGAAGCGTGAAGAAAAAAAATGATGTGGGGTTGATGCAAATTTTATTTTATTCTTTTAGCTTGAGCTGCTTTGTAGTTAATTAGTTTTGCTTCTCACTGTTTTTTTTCTTCCTATATCTCCGCCATCAGCCATGATCTGCAGAAGCGGACAGTAGATAAGGAGCAGGAGAAACAGAAGATCTTGGAGGATACCAAAGAACTCACTGAGAAAAACACCAAGATATCACAGGAGACTGAGAAAATGAACCAAGAGCTGAAAAATGTGGAGAAGTAAGACATGTTTTGTGTTCCACTTCTCCTGCTTGCCTTTTATTAACCAATTTAACATGCAAAGAAGGTCACACAGTTTTCTACCAGTTCAGAAATGTTCTGGTTGTTGTGAAGCCTCTTTTGCCCAGAACATTTTTGTTTGGTGGGGAATTTCCCATCCAGGTCTTGACAAGAAGAATAGTAGTGACTGAAGAAATTAGGTGAACTTAAACTTGTTTCACAAGTACACTAACAGAATAGTATGTTTTTTCTAGGGAAGGGAAAAGGGTTTTTCACTTAGATAGTTGAATCAGTTTCATACATTTTTGCCACCTTAATAGGTGTTTAATTTTAAAACTATGAACCAAAATGTAAGATTTTTTTTTTTTTACATATTTAATACAGAGACAGATCCTTGTATCCCCTGTTATAGGAATATTCTCTTGGATAGTTCTATATCACTAATACTTAATTTTATTTTTCTGTTGGAGAATTTTTTTACATGATTGTCACAAATGCACCCAGTGAAAACACTGTTCCTCCACCAGGAAACAAAATAAGCTCAACAAGTACATTGAGACCCAGAAGGAGAAGTTCACCCAGCTGGACCTGCAGGATGTTGAAGTGCGTGAGAAGATTAAACACTCCAAGAACAAGAACAAGAAGCTGCAGAAGCAGCTGGAAAAGGAAAAAGAAAAGGTGTGTGGGTTGAAGAAGTGTTCATATTATTCAGACTACACCTAACTTAATCTTTGACACTGTTTTAATGGTTGTTTTTTTTTTTTTACTACACTAGTTCCATGGTGGGCACAGAGACTTATAATCCGTCTGGAGAGTGATATATCTGTTCCTCATAATTTACAGTACTTACCTTATTATCAAATGCAGGGTTTTACTGAGTCAAGTCAAGCTAGCACCAGTGGTATGACACTCCAGTGTTACAGTGTTTATTTTGTCCCTTGGCCAAGAAAGAAACATGGGCACTAAAAATACAATTTCCGTTGCTCATAGAAAACACACAGGGCTGTTGTTCTGAGGCTTAGAGAAAAAGACATTTGTTAAGGCTCTACCAAAAGTCGTAAATGAGGTGCAGAATCAACAAGTAGACAAAACCTATTTGTTCTTTTTACAGGTTTAACCTGAAGTCAAATATGGTGCAAGTAGATGTAGATATAGAGACTGTCCATGTTATGATCACAGCTACACTGCTTCTGTAAGTGTGTTTGATTTTATTTTTCTAATCTATGGACACATTTTTTACATCCTCTCAGTTTGAGTAGATAATTAAAGTTTATAACTTACACAAAATAAGTTTAAATGGTGTAAAACCTCCTGGGGACACATAACCACAAGATTTGAAATGAAACTGTTTTCAAGATGAAAGATAATAAATCTACTTGTTAAAAATGGAACGACAGAGCAGTCAAACAAAGCCTGACTGTTAAAGACATAGCTCAAAATTAAATTGGATTTCTTGTGCATTGTGCAGAGCTATCAACTACACTGCAAACTGAAATCTAAGCAAGTGTTTTTTGTCTTTTTTCTTTTTTAGTAAGAAACAGATTTCATATGAGCTACATTCACCTGACCAGTCTAGAAAAAAAAACACTTTTCAGTATGTTTAAAAGACTGAAATAAAGCCTGAATTGCTTCCTTTGGGGTTAAGAAAATATATTTGTTCAGTTTCTTGAAAAAAAAAAGGTATCAAACACTAAACATGTATGCTTTTCTTTCCCAGAAGACTTTTTTTTCCCCCTTAGATATCAGCTTTTGCTGTGTGTGAAGTAGGCATAGCGGTATTCTTATAGTTGTAGAAACCTTGTCCATTTTTTTTACATTATCTCTTACTTTTGGGACACAGAAAAGCCTCCTTTCTCACTTGAATGTCATGAAATTTAAACCTTGAATGTACTACTAAATTGAATCAAATAGCATGGAAGGCAATATGACCTAGACCAGCCACTAGGGGGCTGTGAAGTAGCGTGAGCTGGTTGATAGTGTGTTCCTATCGATGGCCTAGTCATGTTCTTGTTTCAGTGTTTGATATTTCCCTCACAGGACATAAATGTTTCTCAAGCTTCCACACTTTTCCACACGTCGGAAGTATAGAGTTGCCCTCTAAGTGAAATCTCACTCTTCTTAAACACTATTCTCTATTACAGTCCCTGTGCTCTGGAAACGTTTCAGTCAGAGTTAGGAAAACCTCATGGGAGCAGTGTTCTGCTGCGTTGTAGTCAACTATGGCCTGGCTTGTGTAACTCTCCCAGCAGCCATATTCACATTTCACCCACAGTTAACCCTGGGAGACTTAGACGACATACACTAAGCACTCCTTGTCTTGTGCAAGGCCTGCCAAGCAGCACACTATTGTGCCAGTCTTTACCAGGGCTTGCTTAGTGCTGAAAGTGTGTTTACAGTTGATAACGTGTGTGTTTCTGTCTGCTAATAAATGTTCAGTTCCGTTGCTCCTTACTAAAATGGTCAAAACCTATTTAATCCTCTTACTTTGTAGCTCTTATCTTCCAAAATCTTATTTGATCCCTTCAAATAATCTGATAGAAGAGGAAACGGGACATTAATCCATGTTCTGTTGAAGTATTAAATTTTGCCCTAGAGTTAGATTGGACAGGTGTAGCTGCTGTTGTTTGGAGTTGGAGTCATTTGCGGTTTTGTCTTCTGTCCTTGGATCTTTCAGCTGGAGGAAGTACGTGGTGTGCCAGCCAACAGTGAGAAAGCCATCTCTGAGGCAACAGTTCGCAAGGAGGAGCTGGAGAAGCAGAAGGTGAAAGAAGAGGAAAAGCTGAAAGCTGTGATGGAGAGTCTAAAGGAAGAGACCAGTGGCCTGCAACAGGACAAAGAGGTGTGGATAAACTTCTTGTTGCTTATCATCATTTTGCGCTCTTGCCCTAAACTCTAACCTCAGCTTCTCTTTACTTTAACAGAACAAAGAGAAAGAGTTGATGGAGCTCAGCAAGGCTGTTAACGAGACCCGGTCTCGTATGGACCTGGCTCAGTCCGAGCTTGACATCTACCTCAGTCGCCACAACACGGCACTTACACAGCTCAACACTGCCAAGCAGACACTTCAGACAACCTCGGACACGCTGCATGAGCGCCGCGCTGCCATCAAAGACCTCGAGGTCAAAATACCTCAGAAAGAACAGGAGCTGAAGAAGGTAAAATCAGCATCTTTGTGTAAAAACTTGTGTTCCATTCGACCCAGTTGATCATCATCTTCCCCGTTCTTCTTTTTCCTCTCTGCAGGATGAGGGAGAGCTAGAGAATCTGATGAAGATGGATAGTGAGACCAGGGAGGTGGTGAGGGAAATGAGGCAGAAGGTGGATGAAGCCAAAAGCTCTCTGTCCTCCAACCGCAGCCGAGGAAAAGTCCTTGATGCTCTCATGCAGCAGAAAAAGAGTGGAAGAATCCCAGGCATCTTTGGAAGACTGGTAAACAGCTGTTAAAACATAATGAAACACAGAGAAACCAAACAGCAGCTAAATTCATCACAGTTTAGCTTTCTTGAGCATGATTTTCACTTTTATGTTCATTTTTAAAGCAACGTTTAAGGAGCAGCCATCAGTAGATTTATCAAACTGTTTTTTTGTGCTTTTAGGGAGACCTCGGAGCCATAGAGGAGAAATATGATGTCGCCATCTCCTCCAGCTGTGGAGCTCTGGACAACATTGTGGTGGATACCATTGACACAGCCCAGAAATGTGTGACATTCCTCAAAGAGCAGAACATTGGTGTGGCCACCTTCATTGGTCTGGACAAGGTTAACATCCTACACATCCAACAAACATCTTTTTTTTAAGGATTATGGATAAAATGTAAATTTGAAAGACATTCATGACAGTCTGAAGTTATTTTGATTCCCCCTTATTTTCTTTGCTCAGATGAAGGTGTGGGAGAAGAACATGGCTCCTATTCACACCCCAGAAGACAGCCCACGTCTCTTTGACATGGTGCGAGTCAAAGATGAAAGTGTGCGACCAGCGTTCTACTTCGCTCTAAGGGACACTCTGGTGGCTCAGGACATGGAGCAGGCTACAAGGATGGCCTTCCAGAAGGACAAGCGCTGGAGAGTTGTGACCCTGAAGGGTCAGATCATTGAGATGGCTGGTAGGTGACGACTTTTCCACTTATTATTGAATACTTGTTAGCGCTGCAGAAAAAGGTATTTATATAACTTGTGTGTGTGCTGTACAGGAACCATGACTGGTGGAGGAAGAGTACTGAAAGGCAGGATGGGCTCTTCCATTGGTACTGAGATTTCCCAGGATGAGGTGGGTGTAAAATAAATGCACCGCTGTTGGAGTTTTTATATGTCTGATGGGCATACACTAGAAAGTGAATAGTAGAAAAATATAAATTATTGTGGACACTTAGTCTACTAATTATACAGTCTATGACTGAAATCCATTCAAAGATTATTTTTGGCCTCAGCAAAGGCCCTGCAAAACCATTTTGTACTAGTAAGCACTCACTGTTAAACATGGAACACAAGTCCATGTTCCTGGAGACTTCCACAGGGAAAGGTGTTGAACTTCATCATGACAGCTTATATTGCATTTTGCAAAGTGTTGAATGTGAAGTTTCTGTGTAGCTGTGTAGCTGTCTTCTGTTGAAGACAACTTCCTGCTAGCTATGAAACTAAGATCGAGTGCAGGGTTCAAATGTTTCTGGGACAAACTAACAGCAAAGAAGCGTATAACAGCTATTTGCACCCAGCAGAATGGGCAGAAACAATTCAGTGAACTGTTGATGAACTAATTCACTGACCATGGACTAGTATGAATAATTGAAATGCCTGACCAACACTTGTCACTTGTCTTTAATTGAGGAGTCATTTCAATCAAACTTTCCCTCCTCAATGATTATTTACTTTCTAATACACAATTGTTCCATTTAAAACCATCACCATTAAGTGAAGGAGGTAAAACTTTATAAGAGTGGCAACACCTCATTGATCTGCCTGGATAAGCATTCATCATGCTTTAAGCTGGAAGTAATCACTTGCTTCTTCAAGGGACATCTCCTAGGGGGAAAAATCCATCAGACAATAAAATATTTCTCTCTGCATTTTATAATGACTGGAAGGGTGCTCAAAGAGTAGTTCACAAGGATTTGAAGGCCACTGATGCAGCACTTAGATTGTTAATGAAGGACAAAGTACTGTGATCTGAATTATTATGTTAAATACCATCAACATCCAATGCTTTACTCACCTTTTCCTAAGGTCGGAGGAGGAAGATGTACAGTTTGATTTAAGTTTTGTTCTGACAGTTTTAGATAAATGATACTGAATGTGACTAACACCATCAGAAGCAAACATACTGCCTTTGCACCACAGCATCCAACAAACAGACTTATTCATTTAGCTGTTAATATAAATATTTGGTGGAAGAGTGCAGCCATCGTATTGTTCTGTCACAATTTATGATAAAGCAGAACCACAGAAATAAAAATCCCCTGAAGTCCCCTGTGTTAATAAACCGTAATGTAACATCCTCAAATGAGACCTCCTGCTCCCTTTAGTCTGTGAAACAACCTTGATTGCATTTCCTATTAGTGATTGTCAGAGGATGACTTGACAACAACGGGCCCTGCTACTGATAACATCATTTTCATGTGTCTTCTTTAGTTGAACCGTATGGAGAGCAAGCTGAACGAGAAAGTGTCCAAGCTGCAGGGCTGCCAAGAGAGGAAACTACAGCTCGAGGAGAGCGTCCAACGACTGCGGCCTCAGCTCCGAGATATGAAGAACACTCTAGAGAAATATGCCAACAGCATGACGGTAAAGCAGACGCACCTTTAGATCTCACTGACTGTATGGGTGTAATAATAATTCCAGTCAAACAATCGATTGTGAGTGTAACAGCTGATGAAACTCAGTGTGTCT
This sequence comes from Halichoeres trimaculatus, assembly GCF_033239565.1. Classification (NCBI taxonomy): domain Eukaryota; kingdom Metazoa; phylum Chordata; class Actinopteri; order Labriformes; family Labridae; genus Halichoeres; species Halichoeres trimaculatus. Next base: position 24,217,858 of record NW_027437188.1, read on the forward strand.
GACCATTTTCTCTCTTTTCTCTCCTCAGAGTCTGGCTGACCAGGAGGTTCACTTGAAACTTCAGATTAAGGAACTTGAAGCCAATGTGTTGGCTGCTGCCCCAGACAAGGCCAAACAGAAACAGATGGAGAAGAGCCTGGAGGCCTTCAAGAAAGGTAGAGTTCTCCTGTGAACTGCAAAGAAAATATTGCTGTTAATTGATAAATTTGTCATAAAGATAATGATCAAACTGAAGCTGGACTGAGATGTAATTTGTGGAAAGAGTTGCACACTGCAACAATGAACAGTGTCAGTAAAAAAAAAAGTCATCTGAAAATGTTTTTCCAGTTTAACCTCTTAAAATAACTACGCAGACTCTTAATGTCCAACAATAATGTTTTTATTCTGGTTTTATGATGTCGTCTCTGCCCGGCTCACAGACTTTGATGCAGCCTCCAGTAAGGCGGGGAAGGTGGAGAACGAAGTGAAGCGTCTCCACAACCTGATTGTTGACATCAACAGCCACAAGCTCAAGGCTCAGCAGGACAAGCTGGACAAAGTCAACAAGGAGTTGGACGACTGTTCGTCAACCATAACCAAAGCTCAGGTGGCCATAAAGACGGCTGGGAGGTGAGGACACGAAGCAGTTCAGAAACACTTGGAGTTTGTTCACGCTGTCCTTTTGTTTGTCGTTTTATAGCAGCTACTCAGGCATCCTAGAGTATTCATTCAGCAATGTTCTTAATGCATCATCTTCCTTGCCTGTCACAAGGGGGTGACACCGTACACTGGGGTGTTGACTTGAAAATGTAGCTGTTTGTATGCTTGATGCTAAGGGATCTGTCTGACCTCCACATATAAAAACACTCGCACTCTGAGAAACAGTCTTTCCCCTCATGTTGTCACTGCTTTCCTTCAGTTAGTCAGCACAGTGGCAGCTAGAAGATGAATCTCGTGGATGAAACATTAAGATGTATTGCAAGACTACACAGCAGCCTATTGTAAGGGAACAACCCCTGATTTACCAGGCTGGAGGAGCTCTTTGTTTAATTAAAAACACAGTGGCACTTATTAAATGTGACCTACTCAGGCTGCCTGTGAGGGTTGTCTAGTGTGTTCACATTTTCATTTTGCTTCATTTGGCCTTCATCCACACTAAAACCTGGACTCCCTGTGGTCAGGACATGCACTTGAAGCAGTTTGAGATTTGTTTGTCTTAACTTTGATCCTGTGTGAAACCCACTTATTTTTAGTAATACCAACATTACCACTTTTTCATTGTTGGCTGATTGTTTTTCTTTTTTTTTAAGTTTCCTTGCAGCAAAACAGGAATGAGTGTGACACTAATTTAGCAAGTCTGTCTTGAACCAACTGTGTCCAAAATGTTTTCAGTGAGATTTGATTTGTGAAAATGACCAGCAGCTCTTACTGACACATAATCAGTGAGGGTCACATAGGAGTGCTCCATTTGGAAAAATAGCTCTCCAAGTCTGGTCAAAAATACTTTTTCCATCACTATGGACTAATGAAGTCAAATCTCACCTGTCCCTCAATCATCTTTTGATAACAGATAATAAGTGCTGTTTTCTGCAGTGTTATGATGCTGCGTAAACATCTGAAAACTCTGCTTCTGATCAAGGATAATGTGGGCAAGGGGGCAATGTGGGGAAAAATATGTCAGGACTTTTTATTAGGGATGCACGATATTGGATTTTTGCCGATATCCGATATGCCGATATATCGAAACCCTTTTTGGCCGATACTGATAATCACAAGTTTGTTTGTTTTTTTCACTGTAAAGAAAGCTAAGTCTATCCTGTACTGGAATTTATATGTTACTCTTATTGTGAAGGTCCTATTTGTTTAAGAAACACACATAAAACAAGACAAAAAACATTTGATTTTCCCATAAATAAGAAATTTATTATTTTTTTCAAACTCAAGACATTCAGTATTGAAATACAGAAAAATATTTTCTTTAGATCACATGAACTTTAAATGTACAATGCATTTTTAAACAAAACCAACTTGCATTTGATTATTTTAGAGCTACTGTAACAACCTGGTGACAGACACAGAGCTCTGCTTTGCAAATAAATGAAGTGCTACATTTTATTTAAGGAGCTTATTTTTCAGATGGAAAATTATAACAATCCTCACTGAATAGCACCTTATCAGCAGTGCATATAGGCAGAAATGTTCATATCTGCCGATAGCGATATCGTGCATCCCTAGTTTTTATGGCAGGATCAGGATTTTATTTTAATCATCAATGTTTTCATGATGTTTTTAACACTGTAACATTTTCAGCACTAAATATTTTTAAATAGTGAACATTTTTTAATGAACCCTTTTTTGCCTTATTGAACAGTTTCATAACGTGAATCTAGTCTTTTGTCCTCTAATGTGCCTTTTTTTTTTCAAACTCAGACTTTTTTTTCATCATAATTAATTTCATTCAGTCATTTCGACCCACCAGCTGTAATAGTCTTTTTTTTAGCTTCTCTGGAAGTAGCCTATGCGCTGTCCAAATGTAGTTTTGTGAGACTTTACTCTGTAAACTTTGGATTTTTTAATTACTTGTCAAAAAAAAAAACGTGTGTGTGCCTGTCTCACACACTCATCAAATCATGATTATCAGCCACCAGTCAACATAAATAGAAACAAATACTCCTCACTGAGGCTGTGCCTTCAGACTTATAGATATAAAGGTAACTAAAGCCAGGAGAAATGGTTTGTCCCATCAGCATCATTGAAAATCCCATATCAATAAGATTTTGGCAGTGTGGGCGTTGACTCTGGGTATTCATACAGTAAAAGTGTATTCAACTCTAAATTCTGTCATCTTTCCAAGACTTATGTAACTCCTCCTGGAACCAGTTCCTGACGTCATTGACATTTAGACAGTTTTTCTTCAGCAGAACCATTATCAGCTGTTTTCAGTCCCTCTGCCAGAGGCTAACATTTGTGTTTCTTTCCATCCGTGTCTCGTCTGCAGAAACCTGAAGAAGTGTGAGGAGAGCGTGACTCGCGTGCAGAGTGAGCAGGAGGAGAATGAGAAGGCTTTGGTGGAGTTCACAGAGCAACTGAAGAAGCTGGAAGAGGAGGCCGGGGAGATCATTAAGAGCTGTCAGGAAGCTGAGGTGAATGATTTACCCTCTGTACTCTTCCTTTTAGAAAATAATCCAATAGTTGGTGTCAATATTTTTGAGGCCTGGTTTTCTCTATTTGGAGAGAATGAGCACTTTGGTTTAATGTTTTGTTGTGTTTTGTGTCCAGGCTGCTCTCCCTGAAGTGCAGGAGCAGTATCAGGGGGTGCTGAAGGAGATAAAAGTCCTGCAGCAGCAGGAGCATGCTCTGCAGGAGGAGTCCCTCAGCGTCCGGCTCCGCATCGAGCAGATTGAGACCACCATCACAGAACACAACAACAAGATCAAACACTGGCAGAAAGAGGTGCGTTGGATGTAAATTGAAACCATTACCTCTTTTAAACTATATAAAGTTTTTATTGAGCTGTTCCTCATCATATTTCAGGCCAGCAAGCTGACTCTTCACACCATCGAGGGCAAACCAGCTGAGGAGCTCCCTGTTCTGACACCTGAGGAGCTTTCTGAAATCACTGAACCAAACATTATCATAAACAAGATGACCATGTTAGAGAGCCAGTGTGCACAGATGAAACCCAACCTGGGAGCCATTGCTGAGTACAAGAAGAAGGTAAACACACTTCACTTGTAAAACTGTTGACTTGAAATACTAGGGCTGCAAGTCTAATTTTTACTCCATGTCCTGTTGTTTGTTTGTAGGAGGAGCTGTACCTGCAGCGTGTGGCTCAGCTGGACGAGATCACCACAGAGAGAGACAACTTCAAACGTGGCTTCGAGGACTTGCGCAAACAGCGCCTCAACGAGTTCATGACTGGATTCAACATGATCACCAATAAGCTGAAGGAGAACTACCAGATGCTCACACTGGGGGGCGACGCGGAGCTGGAGCTGGTGGACAGCTTAGACCCTTTCTCTGAGGGCATCATGTTCAGGTAGGACATCTGAGGGGATCCAGTCAGTTCATGACTTTTCTGACATCAATTTTAACTTTCTTTTATTTCTTTTCTCAAACAGCGTTCGTCCTCCCAAGAAGAGCTGGAAAAAGATCTTTAACCTGTCAGGAGGGGAGAAGACTCTCAGCTCTCTGGCTCTGGTGTTCGCTCTGCACCACTACAAACCCACACCTCTGTACTTCATGGACGAGATTGATGCTGCTCTCGACTTCAAGAACGTCTCTATTGTGGCCTGTTACATTTACGTAAGTGAAGACCTGAGTGGTAGCATTAACACGCTGCATGGGGTTGTTAAAGAGTAAACACTAAATAACTATTATTATATAAATAACTAACTCATTTCGTCAAATTGTGAAATTTCAAGTTACAGGGCTGTAATTCACAATTTTTAAGTTGTGATTATCTTATATTAGACTATACTATGGGAATATACTTCCTAGGATAAAAAAGCTTTCAGTTTTCATTTTATTGAGATTTTTATTATTTTTTTCCCCTCTTTAACATACTTTGATCTTTTGAAATCTCTTTCTGCTTAAGAGTTCAGAGTCCTCTGATGTAGTAAAGTAGTCATAAAAAGCCTCCTTATTGGCAAATACTTCACATTTTTCTCCCTCTGAAAAGGCCCTGAGCCACTAGATGTTACAGCTGAATTAGTCGCTGAATTAAAAAAAAAAAAAAAAAAAACTGTCTCTCGTGAATCTCTGATTCAGGAGAGTGCGGTGCCTCTGTTGTGTAACACAGCGATAATGTCCCAGTTCAGATAAATCACACGCTGTCGGGAACTGTTTGAAAACAAACTCTTTAGTTTTTAACTGTTTGGCTTCACTGGTGCTGTTATTTTTGTATCGTCTTCTAGATTAGTGGCTCCAAAGACACTATGAGAGGGGTTGTGATATATTAAAAAAAAAAAAAACTATAATTGCATATTTAATCTGTTATTGTAGAAAATAAACAGAAGTAGGGGTTACAGACAAAATGTTTGATCTGTTTTCCATATTTCTCTGTTCGTGGCAAGATGTTAGCAGATCAATGTAAGAAACAGCAAGTTGTGTGTTCATGCTCCACATAAGATGTAAAATTTGCTTCTTCCTGTCAGTAATTTTATTTTTCTTTTGTCTGCAGGAGCAAACAAAAAATGCCCAGTTCATCATCATCTCCCTGAGGAACAACATGTTCGAGATCGCAGATCGCCTCATCGGGATCTACAAGACTCACAACACCACCAAGAGCGTGGGGATCAACCCCAAGACCATCGTTTTTAAAGAGCATCAGGCTGTCACTGCTTAAAGCCTGAAGAGCCTCTCTGATCACTTTTAACATTTTTTCACATCCTATGTAAATATTTTTACTTTTTTATCGTGTCTTTCACAATAAAATGCTGCTATTCTTTCTTCTTATCTGATTTAATAAATATTTCTCAAAGAAGTCGGGCTTTGATTTAGTCCCTCACATGTAAAGTTCATGAACAGTTAAAGTCTGTAGGTAGTTTTGATAAAAACTAGATTTAGGGAATTTTTTTGTTGGGATTCATCCACCAACCCCGTTTTTTTTTTGTAAATCCCAGGGCTCGTAAAAATTAATACTGACTTATGTGGCCAGACTTTTAGGAATATGATTAGATCAGATTTCATAACACGAGGCTCCTCTGACATTAGCACAGTCATGACTTATCAAATGTGTTTCCACTGGTTGGTGGTAGCGTCATGTCAAATTTCACACTGTAGATAAGACTACAGCAAGCCTCAGCTAATTAACTTGTATTGTGGCTCATGGATGACTCCAAAAATTTCAACAACACAAAAACAAGTGGTTGGAATAAATTTATTGTGACATCTAATATACAAACTGAATATATACGATTATGCCAAACAGAACAGGTTTGTGCTCAGATAAAAAAAACAATATATATATATATTCATCTGTGACAACATAAGATCTTTGCCTGCAGGCGTGAAAGGAATGTTTTGGTAAAGCTCTTGTAAAGATTTTTCAATACCTGCACTCCTGTTACAGGACTTATTGATCCTAATGGAGTAACAGTCCTCGATAATGAGGCCGTTGAGTGGGCTTATGTAAGCGTGTCATGGTTAAAGGCACAGAGATGGAGATGAGCGCCATGGTAACATGACCCATGGTCTGTAAGTCAGGAGCACTCATCAGGCTCGACGGCTCACTAAATAAATGGTCCACTGTAAGGAGATACATGTGAGTCCAGAGCTCTCTGGAGCATCTTGCTGCATGATGGGAAATGTAGGCACTTTTTTAGTGTTAACACTTTTTCTATTGAAAAATTAAATAAGTGTTTGATATAAGTTCTTTTTAATAAGGCAGTGTGGTCGCAACATAATACACATAATTATATATCACTTCATAATAACATAAGTATATAAAAAGATTTGTAGCTACATAGAAAGGTTTTTTTTAAGTTTTCTGTGTGAAAACAATCATAGACTTTCTTAGGCCTGCTTCGGATGAGGGAATCTTTGAGTGAGGCTAAAAAGAAAACAAAATCTACCCTCAGACCATACTCCACATTGAAATGTGTGGAAGGAGCTTTTATTTTGAAATTCTAATTTTCTAATTCTAAGTATTTAGCTTCCAGTGTCATTTTTTCACATTGGTTTTATTTTTTCACAAGTCTGACCTTTTTGGGGAGATAAAGCATCAATAAAACATAAATTTTGGGTGAATCTTTCCTTTACAAAAGGAAGATGACAGTTTGATGTCTTTAGTGAGATGAAGTCAGAGCTTTGAATAACACAGTCAGCTGCTGCAGGGCTCGCTCCCCCACTGAGGAGAGCTCACAGCCCCATCTTCCTATACTGGTCTCCAACACCATGTACGCTGATCCAACAGAGTCCCACACACACGTGATCAGTTCGCTGCTGACCCCGTGCACTGCCTGACTGAACCGAGACAGGACAGAGAAACCCAAAGACGCCCCTCCTACCGGGTTGACCCACAGCGCCGCCAGCAGCAGCAGCAGCCCCAGCAGCACCACAGAAGAAGTCGGCCGGAGATCGTGCAGCCAGCCGTCAGATTCGTCCCGCTCTGTGTTGGTTTCCACGGCGGCCTCCATGCCACCGCACTGAGTGCAGCAGCACAGCTTTGGGACAGGGGCTTCCTCCAGGCCACCAATGGTCACTGCCGGCCAGTGCTGCTGGAGGAACTCAGCTGCAAGTGGACTAACAGAGAGGTTTATCACGGGGGGTAAAGGGGTTTTAATGAACTCCTCCACACGCTCTCTGAACTGATGCACCTTCTCCAGGAAGACCAGCGGTGAGTCCTCCTCTTCTACTGATGAACCCAAAGACACCAGGTCCAACTGCTCCTCCTACAGGAGACCAAAGTGTTATCTGTGCTGAAACCAACTGAGAACTTCTCACAGACTGGATCCATAGATTATGAAGTTAATTATAGGACAACCAAAAATAGATCAAATTTTCTTCTCCAAACTCACTTGTTCAACAAAGCAAACTACATAATCTAAAGAGGTCATAACCAAACACTGACAGCTAAAATACACCACACGCCATCACCAGGAATATGAGATGCTTGGATTTCAGAATATTTTTTGCATCTGTAAGTCATAAAGAGTAGATCACATCCACATCTGATAGTTAAAAATTTTAAGTGTCATTTCCTGTGATTATCCGCATATCCGCTAAATGTGTGAGTGTCATTGTTTTAAGCGCACCTGCAGCTCTTTGACTCTGTGTATGAGGGGGTCGTAGGCCCGGCACACCTCTGCTCCAGCTTTATCTAGAGCCTCCAGGCAGGCGTGTCTCTTACGGGCGAGCACCGTCTCCAGCGTCTGAAAGAATTGGTTGACCTCCTGTCGGTCCTGCCTCAACAGACCCTCACAGCGGGCTTTCTCTTGCTCCAGTTGCTCCCCCAGCTCACACACCTAGCAGAGGAAAGTTAGACTCACTTAACAGAAAAAAGTAGGTTCTGAAATGTGTCTGAGGGCAGATTCCTTACCTGTGCCCATCTTCTCTCTGACAGTCTGGCCAGCAGCAGCGATGGGGTCTGTTTTTCTCTGATGAAAGCAGCCTGCAGGTCGTCAATGGGGTGACCCTGGTGGTCCCCAACAGTTAGACACATCCCACAGATAAGCTTCCGATCCTGGATGCAGTACATGTTAAGGGGCTGCCTGTGGTGCTCCTCGCAGGGCAGGGGCCGGGGTTCAGTTTCTAGCTGGTACTGTGAAGATGAGTGAAAAAACACAAGTGTAAATAGCAGGAAGGATTTACCAATAAGAGGATTTCAACATGGAGTTTGATATTTTAGGGTGATTCTCTCCTACTTTCTCGATGATGGCCCGCAGAGAAACGTTGGTGGGTAGGGCTTCAACACCCGCCAGAGGAAGCTCTACCACGCTGCGGCAGTTTGGGCATTTGAGCGGCAAGCGGTGTGGACGCCAGATGGAGTAGTTGGTGGACACCTGGAGCAGGTTGTCCAAGCAGTTCTTACAGAAGGTGTGAGAGCACGGCAGGACCCGTGGGTCGGAGAACAGAGAGTAGCATACAGAGCAGGTCAGGTCCTCCTCCAGGTTGTCCATGGTGAGATGTTAGAGGGAGGAAGAAGTGCAGGAGTGCAGGATGAAAGCTACAAAATTCACCTGTTCAGAAGAAAAACAGATTTACATGCTGCTAGATAATTTGGAGAGTGAAAATAATTATTTAACAAAACTAAGAAGTTGAAAAGATATAGTACACAATAAAACATTTAGATATACTAGGGTTAAATCAAACAAAAATCCAGCATTGTTAAGGAGCATTTTCATTTATTTTTCTCATACTTACCTCATGTTCTGCAGCCTGTAAATATTGGTGCAACAGGTGTTACGTAATCCCTGTGTGTAATTAGTGTTTCCCTATTATGCTACTCTGTTTAAGCAGAAGAGACGGCCCCATTTCAGTGCAAAAGAGACGATTTCATAATGAAAAACAGGAAGCAGCCAAAACCTGGCTTAGCTCCTATTAGAAGATTAGTTGTGTAGCGTTGTGTTTGGCCTCTCTCTCCTCTTGTTACAGCTCGCACCACAGCGACAATGGGAGGCCTTATGCCAGCACCCACCCAGTCCCAACACACAAACACAGACACACACATTGTGGTCAGGTCAGGCTGTTCAGATGTCCCCAAAACCTGATCCACCATGGAGTACATCTGCAGGCTTTTAGGCGCCAGGATTCAAACAGGTAACAGGTGTGCTGCGCAGGCCCATTAAGAGTAATGTCAAATTTAAAAAAAAAAAAAAAAAAAAAAAACAGAAACAAAAAAACATATCTACCAAAAATGGAGGAAAATGTTTTTAATAACGGTTTTGTTTTGTTTTCTCTTTGCAGTAGTTATCAAAATACTCGGACATATTTTACAAAAAGGTATCATTTTTTGTTTTCATGTTCTTTAATGCATGCTTCTTTCTTATTAAAGTGATGCATTTCTTTCTACAATGTGACAACCACGCAGATTCTCACAACACGACATGAACTCAAAAAAATGCTCAATCGATCTACTACTTCGTCTAAAAATCGCCTTTTCTTACTAAAACGCGCCCTAACAGACGTGAACTTGGCAGCCGTGAGTAACATTCGCCCCATTACTCTCGTTGCAGCTTCTATACTCGCATCCTATTTACACGTGTTAACCTTTTGTGTCGTTCATATTTCAACAGAGCGGTGACATGATGTCTAGCTTCTAAAAAAAGTTAACCTAAACGGCGAAACTCAAGTCATGAACTCACCGTCTTTCCGGAGAGATGTGTCTGTCCAAAACAGAGCTCTCATGTCCTGTTCCTTCATAATGCTGCATTCAAGAGCTCTCACTACACTCGGTCAAAACGGAAAGAAGGGCGGATGTATTCATGTTTGTACAAAATTTCTTAATTTGTCGTGTTGGCATTGTCTTTTTCGGCTTAAACATTCAGAATAAACGTGCTTCTATAAAGAACGTGTTTTTTCTCTGTCTTTATCCACATTTCACCAGGGCAGTTGCTTTCGTATTCTACAATCCACCCCTTCTAACCTTAATGTCTGACTGTTTTGAACTTGTCTTTCTCAAATGCAGCAATGCGCATGCACATAAATAGTCCACGTAGCCTATCAGACTCCGTTCTATATCGTTTGAATTCCAGTTGGACCGTTGGTAACATCAAGTCATAACACCATAAACCCTTTGCTGTTGTTTGTGCTACATCGTGGTGACGGATGTACCACAAAGTACAATAGCCTGTCAAGCTAAACGCCAAAGATCAAATAACCCCAATTAACGTCATTGTGAGGGATAATTAATTACTTTCAGCTTCATAAGAAATCAGAGTGGGATGAGAACTTCATTAAGTGGACAGGTATTAAGGGGATAAACAGTAGCGTGTACACCAGAGAGTATTTTCACACACAGACAAGTCACTCGATGCACATGACAGCATTGTTAGTGGTTATGATCAAACTGTATTATACTGTAACTTAAACTCTGCCAAGCCAAGGAGCACACAGCCCACTAAGTGTGAGAGGAACATGCTTGTTGCCACAGCCCTATGTTTCACAAGTTTTCTTTCCTTTCTTTCTTTCTTTCTTTTTTTTTTCAAAAATAAGGCTCCATGTTCCCATATTTACTTTCTCTTCTTTCTTTGTCCTAATTTAGTAGCCAATTACACCAAACCTATTATCCAGTGGCATTGACTAAAAATGGAACGTAGTTTTTGGCTAATACTGGTGCACCCATCCCTTGTTAGTAGCTAATATTTATGTTCGTGCACATTGTACTAAATTATGTAACACAGAGACCTCGTATTGACTAGGTTCCAGATCACCTGGATGAAGCACAGGAATTGGACACAAACCAATTTGCACTGCATACCTCCTTCAACGTGTCACAGACTGTATAATAAATAAATGAATGGCATAGACACATATTTTACACAGGTACATTATGTATGTACCAATTCATGTTTGTAGTTACATGAGCCGATGTATGTATGTGTATGTATGCAGGTACATATGCATGTGAATGTATGTAAGTGTGTAAATGCATATGTAGTATGTGATTGTTACGATTTTTTCTGCTGCTGTAGAAATGTGGGATCACAGGGCTGTGGGACCATTGGGCTGACTCGGAGTATCAGACTTGAGTCATAATAGAGGAGCCCAAAAACTTTGTCTAGTCAAAGAACTGCCCCAAATATCAGAAGTAATGATTTTGTATTTAAGGATTGCTTATTAGAATAGATTATGCACCTTACTTTTACTTTAAACACAGTATCTGTTTTCGTTATTCTTAGTTTAAATGTTCACTTATTATTTACTCTCCATACCGAGTCCTAGTACCATATTTGGTCATAACCATGGTGAGATACCAACTTTTTCAATAAACTCACTCAGTAAAAAACAGGTTTAGAATATCAGCTGTTACTTTAACATATTTGCAGTCAAACCTGGTTAACTGAGGCTGAATAAAAATACATATTTAACAAAAGCCACAGATGTTGCTGGTGTTGCAATGTTAAGTGTAACCCTGTTAACTACTTATTGTCAGCTGACAATCAATGACACGTTCAGCCAAAGATTTCCAGTTAATATGGTCACTCTTTACTTCAGAACCCCGGTTGCACTGTAATAGTCTAAATCTTGTCAGCACCTGATAGAATATGACTGCTTGCAGTTTTAAATAAGTGTTTGAAAAACCCTGACACTGGAGCTAAACACATCTTCATTGTCAAAATGCATGCACATCTTGAGGTTGATGTAGGTTGTGAAGGGGTCTTTTAAACTGGGAGGACAAAAAATCCACAAAACAATAAGTCACATCTCTTTTCACGACAGACCACACACACACTCAGTCTCCCGGTTTGGGTTTCACTATTTATTTTCTTGAAGACAACCTAACCTGTATAGCCTATCTCCCAAAAAGGTTTTTGGGCAAACCACCTTATTTCCTTCCATGACATAATTTTAGATTTGAAACCACTTTTGCTAACAAGGAATGCTGCAAAAAATACCCCTATGTTCAACAGAAGGTGTATGAGCACAATGTGTAATCATTTACTACAGTGTTTGAAGTTAACACAAAAAATGGGTAAGGATAAGCAGGGGTAAGTTTGTACACCTAGCTGGTATAAGGGGAATGGGAGTGGTGGGGCTAAGGACTGCAAGGTACTAAAGGTACAGCAAACTTGTTCACGGGTTTATTTATTATTCAGGAGAACCCACATTGGACAACTCTAGCCCGAAATGTGGGACACCCTCCGACTTCGAAAACAGGGAGGTTAAGTCCCCTCTTAGTCTAGCTGAGATACATTAGCAGATTCGTTACTGCTGCTCCTGAAATAAAGTCATTATTTTCTCAAGTATCACTAAAAAGCATCATTGGATTACTCTAGAAAGACAACAAAGATTGTGGTTGAGTGATGCATATTGTAAAGGACATTGGTTGGTCAAAACCTATGAAACCAACCAAGTCCTGTAGAAAGACTTCAGGCCTCACTTTGCAGTACATGTGCAAAACCATAGATTATTTAGCAAGTCGGACAATAGTGAGGGTAGGGGGAGGGGAAACATGTAACATTGAAGCACAGTTTTACTTAAAATGAAAATTACACTGTATCAACAGCCTAAGGAAACTAAAATACCCTAAAAAATAACTGTGCTATAGTTTAGTACATGCAAAGGTTATGATTCACAATCCTACGTGAAATGGCCATTGTTCTCTTCTCCCTTATGGCAACAATACTGCAAAGCAGTGATTTGCTGTAAATAGAAGGAAAAATAATGCAATGTCACAAGGGGAGCTGGTCATTTGTTTGATTATAGTGATGGTGTCAATATTTCACAGCATCAAGCCCATGTCCGGTGCGTAGGTTAGGGTTCTGGCGTGAGGGTAGAGTACGATCTTCGTCAATCACCTTTACAGAAGCAATGAAACTAAAAGCTGAAAATAAAAAGTATCATAAAAAAGGAACACACTGGAGGCAAAAAGAAAAGACCAAAAGCCACCAAATGCATCTTAATACAATGCACTGCTGCTCCATACCTGCCATAGCATTGTCCAGTGTCAATTAATACTAACTTAACAATAATTCAAAACAAAAAGAAATTATCTTTGTGATGACGATGATTTTTTCATATCCAAAGTTCTTCCTTTCAGGGATTTGAGGATCAGCCTCTCTTTCAAAGGCGAAATTTCTTTCCTGAAACCTTTACTAACCTCAAAGTGTTGCGTTTCTCAATTTTGTTTCTCTTCAGATGTCGTATTTGTATTTTTTCCCCGTCTCTTGCATGCGTTCTCACCCAGCCTTGCATACTCCCAGTCACGCACGCAGCCAAGCACACTCAACTCATCCGTCCATTCTCTCGCACATATGCGACACGCGCAGCCGGACTCCTGGCCCCGTCCCCCAGGGGGGAGAGGATGGTGCCCTGTCGGGGCGTCTCGTTGGAGGAGATGAACCTGGCTCCTCAGCACTGAGTCCAGACATTCATACACAATGGGTCCATTCACACACATGTCTGATAGCGTGGCCGATTGGGGGAGGGGCACATTGAGGGTGGCGCCCTCTGTAGTCGGAGGACCGCAGAATTGTGATGGTTTGTGGTTCATCTCAGTTCATAATAATAGTTATGTCATTGCTGCATTTTGTTGTATTGTGATATTTCAAGACGTCTTGATTCTTATTTTTGGATGTCCTTGGTTCTCCCCGGGCAGACATCGAGTTTTTTGTTGTCATTTGAAGTAGTTTTCCAAAGACGACAGCTCCAATAACGCAGAAGTTATGTCGGCATGTCTCTCAACGCATTCGATGTAGATGTTTTGCTTTTTTGCAACATGTAGCCACTCATTCTCACTCGCACCCACTCGCCATCTCAAACTTCATTTGGGCTGGTTTCTCCTGGAATGCCAAATGAAATCCACACATTTTTCTCTCAGATAAGATGCAGCCATGGATCCCACGAGCCAAGCACAATGGATCAAATTTCTCACACTCTCGCTTTCTCTCGCTCTTTCTCTCCTAATTTTTTTATGTTGAACAGAGTGCTGCATCATGAACAAAACTCCAGAATACCCCAGATGCCGTCTAGAACTGGAATCCCTCGGCTGGCACGTTGGTAGAGTTAAAGCCATAAGTCCCGCCCTGGATGGCCTCTGGGACCAGGCTGTTGTCTTCATCAATCTGAAACAAGGAAAAAATATTAGGTTGCTTTTCCAGCAGAAATGATGAAAGTTGAAACAATGCTAACATTTAACGGCACTGACGCAAAACTTACATCGTCGGATGAGAAGAACTGATCAATGATTTCATATGCCAATTTGTAGATATCTTCATTTTCATGATTCTGCAGTTGCTCCACCTTTTCCAAACCTAAGTAACAAAAAAACATTAAATCACTCATACACCTTTTGGTGAAGACATCAAATAAGCTAAAATTCTTAACTGAACAAAAACTCACCTCCACATTCCTCAATGAGATTAGCAATTGTTTCGGCTTCATCATCTGCCATCTTGAGGATATTGCTGAGACCATCAAGAACCACCTGCACAACCTGAGCATCCTTCACTGTCAGCAAGTTGCAGAATGGAGGGATCACCTGTTTCTCAATCAAATGTGCCACCTGGAGGTAAACAGACATTGACATGTGATTACATATTTTCAATTCCAGATGTGATCTAGATTTTCACATTTTTGCGCAAATGTATTAAAAATGTCTGATTTAAAACTAATTTTAAAAAGAATTACTTGATCTTTTCTTCCACTTATTGTCAGGTTGCTGATGGCCCAGGCTGCTTCCTTCTGAGTGCCGAAGTCACCCTGAAGAATATGCAAGGGGAGAGATTGATATTTATCAAAACATCCTTTCCAAAAAAAAAAAAAAAAAAAAGCTCAGACAGCACAAAGAGGTTAAAACAGATAGACACACACCTTGTCGAGCAGGTGAATGATCATGGGGACTAGCTTTGCCTCAATGACAGCCTGCACCTGCTGCTGGTTTCCTGCTGTGATGTTGGACAGGAACCACACTGCCTCCTGCAGGACAAATGACATAATTACAAGTTGGTGACATTTTCTCTTTCAAAAACAACACTGGAGCCATGAATGTTTACATGTAAACTGGTTTTATCTTAAGCAAAGACACCAGGAGGGCTTTGCTGTCAAAAGATCAAACAAAGACTTAAAAGTCTCTTGTCCTTTCACTTTCTTGGGGAACTTATAAAGAGTGTTTTGGAGTTTCAACTGGATCAGAGTCCAAAGATCCAGCCTGTAAGGTGAACCTCTGGTCGAGACAGGGTGCTCAGGGTGGGGAGAGGGTGCTTTTGAGGCTCTAATCATCAACCCGGTCACTATGAAGGGGCCTCTTTTTAAGTGACAGGTCTCAGATGCACTCCTTTATCAACAATGACTCAAGGTCTTCAGCACCCTCTGGCCACCAACCCATGGTGTCACACACTCAACCACATGCACACAAACAACACCCCCCCTTAATTTTGTCTGACTTGCTACAACCACCCCTTTCCCACAGGGATCCTCTTCATCTTCTTCATCTTCTTCATCTTCCATGTGGTGAACTGCTACAAGTGCCTGTCTGACCCAGTCAATTCCTCTCATATACATTCATACAAGCACCAAGTCTCTGATTTCATCACCTCCAGAGAATACCTGAGACTGACAGGAGGAAAGAGTGTGTGTTTGTAGAAGAGTGAGTGAGGAGAGGGTGTAATACCTTGTTGATTTTCTCCTTTGGGTGTGTGAGGAGTGCAGGGAAGTGGCTGAGAGCGTCACAGTTGAGCACCACCTGGGTCTGTTCATCTGTGCCTGTCACAATGTTCCCAACAGCCCTCAGTGCGGCAGTCTGAGTGTGGGGAGAGTTTAAGTCTGAGCACTTTCCAGGATACTTACAGCATGCTTAATTTGTTTAACAATTCTTTAATGGTTGTTATACAATCTCAAAGTCACAGAATTTGTAACAAATTGAAAAATATTAGCAAATAAATAATCACATGTCTGATCTCTTCTCATACCTGAACTTTGACCTCCTGGTGACTGAGCAGTGGTACCAGATGAGGGACGATCCCTGAGTCGATGACCATTTGGATCTGTTCATTCCCAGCGTCGGTGAGATAAGACAGAGCCCACACTGTGTCAACGAGGATCTGGAGGTAGCAAAGGAGAAAAGACATGAATACAACCTTTTTAATAACTATGATCTGTGTTCTGCAAATAGAACAATCCTGCTGACAGTTAAGGAACAAGAGAACAAAAGAGCTTGTTCAAAAATCTGGATGAATCAGAACACTCACACTGACATCTGTGTGGTGGATCAGCACGCAGAGAGCTGGCAGAATCTGGAAAAAAGAAAGAAAAAGATGACTGAAACCAACGAATGATGTGACAATGAAGACTTCACGTGCAACAACACCTGATTTGATTTCAACAAATTTAAGAAATCATGTTTTCCTTAAAATTACCAGCTCAGATACAACACAAAAGAGCTTCTGATCTCCACCAAATACACCCATCTCTCCAAAAAGCTTCTGTTATTACATGATCAGTCTTTGCCCCAGCTATAGCTAACAATGGCAGCGCACGATCAATAATCAGCTGTTTCCCATGATAATATTTTCCTGCATTTATTTTCACACTTTATGTCACATGATTTTTGGTGCTAAGCGCAGCTTGTTGCAGCAGCACTCTCTTCTTAGTTCTTTTTTTCTCCTTTTTTCCTCATCTTTTTGATTTTAGCCTGTCATTACTTTTTGGCTCATATCTTGGCCATTGACATCAAACATGTTGTGTTTGCAGTGGTGTTTTTCCTTTAATTGTTTCTGAAAATCCTATGTGTAACCATGGTTGAATTTTATTTACACACAAGATTTCTTGTGTGTAAATAAAATATATAGCATGTTGATGCTAACTGGTGCTATCGAATACAAGATCTATAAGATGAACAAGCTAGCATTGCTAACCCAGTAACTGAAGGAATACAAGAGGGCAGAGTGGCATCATTCTATTCACAGACATGACTTACAGCACAAACACCAGACATGAACCCCACATAGGAAGAATTTCACCCGTTGAGCGGACAGGATACGGGAGAGTAAGACTGAAAAAACTGGTGTATTATCATATTATTCTATTTATATATTCTTGAATTTTTGCAAAGTACACTTCCTTGCATTGCTGCTGTCACTCTGAATTTCCCTTCGACGATTAAAAAAAGTACATTCTTTTCCGTTCTATTCTATAATGCTGGCCATCTCTCTAGTGGATCCATTATTAGCCATTAAAATAAGCTAACAAGTGTTATCATATAAAATGCCTCTTATCAGTGGAAAACAGATGTATCTTAGGTATGTTTGGAGTACACTGATCTTAGTGAAATCCTTTTTCAATCAAAACTTCTATCATAAAATGGGGACTGTAAAGTCCAGAATATAAGGTGCCACATTCTGTAAACAATGTAATATTACAATACATTCAGCAACATGCAGTTCTATGCAGCTACGTAGCTCTTTACAAGGACTATCTGGTACAGCCACCCTTGCTACCTCCCTGTGCTGTCGTCAAGTTTTTTATTTTTTTTTTCCTTTATCTTAGAACTCTACCACTGATTTCTCTGAATGTATGATCATGACAAAAAACAAACAACTGGTGAGAGAGAAAAGCATGAAAATTTGACACTAGATCGATCCTTCATGAAGATGACAAAAATGGATAATGCTGCCTACGGAAGTATGTCTTTAACACCTTTGTATTGTAGGTTTTTGTCCATATTTGATCTTTTGCTTTCAAACTTTGGATGATTTTGCTTCTGCATGGGTGCAAAGTTTAACAAAATTGCATCCTCCACACTGAGCTTCTGTTTATAAATTGCAAAATATTTAAACTCCACAAATTTCCCCACTGCTCAAAATCTTGCAAAGCTTTTCCCATTTACTGCTCTCATACACTTGTGCCCACATCCACACCCGGAAACACACCTCTTGGATTGTCTCCATGGGTGGAGGAGGGTCCTTGTGGCGACACAGGTTGACCATGACCCAGGTGACATTGCGGAGGAAGGTGATGGGGATGGAGGGACTGATGAAGGAGAGCAAAGGCTTGACCACACCAAGGCTGATGACGTAGTCTCTGCACTGAGGGCCATCACCTGGAGGAACACACATCCAGAGATGAACCACATGAGATCGACTGTCTTAAATTATGACACACTGCTGTTGGTACTGATAGCAACTCACCGATGATGTTGCCAAGGGCCCAGACGGCCTGTTCGCACACATTCTGGTGAGGAGACTGAAGCAGCCTCAGGAACAGTGGCACAGCATCTACACAGGAGAAAAATTAATGAGTTGAGATATGCTCACACAAGCTACAAATTCTTTAACACACAGCATGTGTGAACACAAACAGCTGACATTTCCATCTAAATTCCCCCAACTAACATTTCAGCATGAAATCAGGTGAGCAGGTGAGAGAAAAACAGCAAGAACTATTTGAGGAATTTCAGCAAGTGTGGAACCGGGTAGGAATGCTTATAACAGGATTGTTAAAGCATCCATGGATGAAAAATGAAAATGATTCTCAAGACAAGAACTCTGAAGATGTGTGCATATCCCTCAGTTCACACATTTCATTGATATAAATGAAAAATTGTCATTACAGTGCTGGCCTCTCTGACTTCCACCATGTGGCTTTCACGGTATGATTCTTTCATGTCATGTCTGCTCTTCCAGCCCTTTGTCAGAGAAAGGAAGACTGCAAGCTGCGAGGGACATGTGTAAACAAGCAGCTCTAGAAAACTCTGAGGGTACAGCTTCTAAAAATGTCAAGAAAATTTCAGGAATGCTTTTGCTCAAAATGTTACATATGTGCAATATATACACACAGGTCTCTCCAGACCTGACTCACTGATCTCATTCAGGTAGAATACCATGTTTCTTGAAGCTTGAGGGGAAAACTCTCACTCTTGTACTTTTATCTACAACTCTAATCATCTGATCACATTTCTTTAATTCTCCTGAGACCTAACAATGCATTTATGTCTTCTGTAGAGGACATCACTTTCAGAGCTTTAGTTAAAAACCAAAATAGTCTGCAAGTACAACCTGGGCTTTCCAGTGATATCTGATTTGTTAGAGTTTATCTAATGAAACAAAGATGTGTTTTTCCCAAATGGCCATCCAACTGACCACAGAATGAGTGTAAGAAAAGTAAGTTTTCAGATTCATGCAAATGCTTTGCTTTTAAGTGAAAATATTGGATGTTTCTTAAATCACAAGTGTTAAAGCTGTATTCTGAAAAGTTTTGATGTCATAGTTTTTTTTTTTTCTTGATTAAAACAATCTTCCCCAATGTCCTCCACGATGGACATGAGGACTCGACGGATCTTCAGGTGCCAGAGGATTGACATACTCACAAAATGACCTTCAATAACCCATCAATACAAACACACAAATAAGTGTGTTTTTAGTGATGTTTTTTTTTTCCAGATTTAAAGACTTTCATACACTTGAAAAAGGGAGGGCAAACAAGCCACAAGCTAACTTCTAGATAGTAAATGTTCTACGTTTTGTTTACATCACAAAAAACTCATGGTCCCCCATTGAAAACTGTAGCAAAGATAACAGAAAAAAAGACAATTTTTCAGTATAAGGTAGTCCTCCTCTGTCCTCTGCAGAGACATTCAATTTCAAAAAAATTTAAAAAACTGAAAAAAATATTGCAGCATGCCAATTTCAAATAAACGGAAATTCTAACACTTTTTTTCTTCCGGGTCTCAGGAGGATAATCTACATGTTGTAAAGTGTTCATGGCCAGGAATACATAAAAATTGCCATTCTACCTCCTTTTTTAAGTCATAGATTAAGATTCTCTATACTCTTAAATTAAATAACTTAAAAGTTTTTACTCCGAGTCTCTCAATTTCTGTAAAGTTTGTAAGGACTGCTTTTGAGTATGATCAATGAGACTTTTGAAGACTGTTAAATCCAGGAAAACAAACAAATGTTACCAAAAACTGAATGAATTTGTTTCATTAAATCCACTCCCATGCTACTTATAGGGTGTAAAAAAGGGACAAAAAGGTTTAATTTGTCTTTCTTAAAAATCTGCAACTTAGAAGTTCTTTCACGTGTTATAAATCTAAGTGTGCACGGCATTAGAAAATGAGAAATTAAAAATTACAGCTGTAAAGACAAGTGTGCAAAATAAAAGGTCATCTTCCTTCAAAGTTTCTAAACAAGATATTTGAAAATTTTTCTCCATTTTGTCACATAAAAGATAGATCAAATGGAAATAAAACCCAGAACAACAGCCGAAGCTCTCAATCAGCTTTTGAAGTTTCCTCTAACAAAATGAAAGAGATAAAAGAATAGAATCAAAGAGAATATGCCGTGTTGTAATACTGTGGTACTTACTAGACTGGACCACAGCTTGGGTCTGCTCTGAAGTACCGGACGCTATGTTGGTTAGAGCCCAGGCTGCCTCAAACTGCAGGGACGGGCTGTAGAGGGATGAGACATGGATGAAAGCAGCAGTGAGTGTGAGAGTGATTGGGAAGCGGTTTAAAAGCAGCCTGATGAGTCATTTATATATTTTTTTTTGCCATTCCTGGAGGGTGAAAACTGGAGCACATTTACATAACTGCTTCACTGCTCAGATGATTTAACTCTGTGAGATGATCTGCCTGTTTCTGAGGAGAACATAAACTAAACATCATCAGGAATGGGGTTCACTGATATCAGAGTTATGGAACATGAAATGTGGACAAACAGACTCCTTAAGCGCTTACTTGTCCTCCCTCTCCAGGCAGAGGACCAGGATAGGAAGAATTCCAGACTTTATCAGGTCATCAATGGGAGGATTACGGTCACTGGACAACAGCTTCCTGTAAAAACCAAAAAAACACCAGAGCATCAGTCACAGGTTCGTGCACTTCAGAAGTGCAGGCAAACATTTCATTAAAGTCATAAAGAAGAGTCTTAAGATGCAAACAGGTTTCAATAATTCAGCCGTCTAATGCTGCAAATGACAACTTTAAAAGAGCCGCACAGGCATTTATAACCTTCATTAATCTGACAGGGCTGACATACTGTAAATCACTGCTGTCTGGCTGGGATGGGAATACTTTTTGGCACCTGATTTCTCATTTTGCAAGAGGCACTCAGTGTGAAACAAATAAATGGTTTGCAAGAACGAACACCAAGTTAACTATGTGTGAACCAAGTTCAACTGGTGTAGCAAATCAAAACATCAGCAGCATCACACACATTTTACAGAGCAGTCTCCACTGAGCTTGAAAGCATAGGTAAATCCAGTGAGAATTAGCTCAAACTTTAAAGTATCCCACCAAAAACTGCCAGCCCTATTTTAGCCAAACTCTGAAAAGCTTTTTTTCCTAAACTCATGAATGTGTACGGCTTTGAGTCACAGAGCTGGATGAGTACACGTGGGCAGGTTTGGGAGAGGAGTGCATTCTTGTGCAACTAGCCTGCTGGCTTGAGCTCGTGGGACTCTCCTGTATCCATGATTAGAGAGCAGGCAGTGTGCTCAGAAAGGGGAGGTATACTGGTGACAGGCAGGTGACCCTTTCAGCCTTAACCAGTAGGTCAAAAGAAATGATAAGATAGGTTCTTCAAAGGCGTGCAAAAGCCACAGATATTGAGGTTCACTGTTTTTTTTTCAAAAATAATTTATTGATAGCTGTTGGGATCTCAGGCGAATTTCAAGATAACACAGATAGGTTTGCCTCAACTAACTGAAATGGAAAAAATCTCAAGTATCAAAAAATCTAATGCTGTTTCTAGGACTTTCACACACAAGAATTTCCCCATGGCAGTTCTCACTTAGAGTGAGTCAAAGAATCTCCTTCAACTTCTGCTAAAAATCACAATCATCAAATCCTGTTTTCAGCTCCCTTTGCTCTCCCATTCCTCATACTCATCACACAGTCTATGTCCTGTTGCATGGTTAGCTGCTGATTTTGACTGACGGCTTCAAAACTGTACTTAACTATGAGATGATTGTGAGAAGTACGACACTAAATGACAGTATAAAGACAATACACAGTGATGACGGATGCGGGGAGGTGGGTGAGTGTTCCTACCTGGCAGCCTGGACAGCACTCAGCTGGACACCCTGGTTATCACTGGTGGCATTCTACAACAAAACATGCACAAGGTAAATGGTCAAACCAATGTGGTTTTAAGGGTTTCAGTTGAATTCTAATGCATGCTAAAAATTTCCAAGACATTCCACGAAAATTAATGTATACTCACTTGTACTATTGCTTCAAGAGAGGTGTTTTGCTGTAAAATAAAACGGTAGCACGTTAGCATTTCTAGGATGTACGGTGCACTGTTTACATTTACAAACTGTTTCATTTGTTAATGATCTTCAGGGAAAGAAACACCAAAAGTCGTCTGCACTCCATAAGGTGTTCATATCCTGGCAGCACTGAATGAGCCTGAGCAGACATCTGTTAGCATCCTCCTCATTCCTAAACTACTTTTATATGTGGAGTTAACAAAGCAGGAAGGAAAGACACCAAAAGCAGGGCTGGCCATGGTGAAATGCGGCTGATCGCTGCCATCAGAACAATGTAGTAACTGGCATTTTCACTTCAACCAAGTTGGCACAACAAAGAGTCAGCAGGGTTTGGACGTGCAGGCCAGCATTCAACAGGATCCCCTGCCAACTGGCAACCTCACCTGACGCCCTCTGTGGGGAGTTCACAACCAATGTAGGACAACTCTGTTGTGGACCCTGAGTATCACTTCTTATCCAGCACGAAATACTATTATTTCCATTCTAAAAAGCTTGTCTCTACACGATTACCGAAGCTTTCCGGGATAAATTCTGACAAAAGTCAAACTGGATACAAAAAAAATAAAACGATAAAAACACATGTATGAGTATGTCCTTACAGTGAATTTATATTTTATATTGTATGGCTGCAAGGGAGGTCTAAGAGACAGCAATGGCCTTGTTGGGTCTAAGGAAATTAATAAAGGTGATAAGAACTCAGAGAAAAGCAGAAGAAGGAAAACTCAACAGAAAGCTGAGGGGGAAAGGGATTTTGTAAACATCTGATATCAGTAGACTGCACATAAAATCTAATAAACTCAGCAAGCTAAAAATTACCCAAAAACCAGCACCAAACTGATGGAAGAAATGTCCTTCAGGCAACAAATCCATGTGTTATTTCAGACAGATGAAAACAGCCTTGGTGCTGTTTGGTTTGTTTGTTATTTAAAGAATATTCTCTTGCTCAATCTCACACAAAACCCTCTTCAGTGTCTTGCTGTGAGTCGCAGCAGCATGCCATTGTTGATATACTGCTAAGCAGCCTGTTTTGAGTCAGCCCTCGAAATATCAATCGGCTGTTACTGTGATTGAATTTCTGAATTGCTGAGTGGCCATTTCAATGTCATCGCATGAAGAGCTCTTAAGCAATGGTGGGCTTCTCAGCTGATATATTTCATGTGAAGTTGGTCCAAAAAACAGGACAGACATGTGCATCAATGTCACATCCATAAAAGGGTCAATACTGAGAGCTCTAGGTTTTAGATAAAAGAGGAAAAATACAACCATACCGATCTGAAATCTCCGTCGACATCAGAGTCCTCACAGATGTCCTCATGGGGAACATTTCTCCTCTTCAGAAGGTGCTCATCTCTTTTGTTCTGTAGCAGAGGTAACAAAACTTTAATGGCATGCACACTACAATAACAATAACTTTACAACATTAAAAAAAGAAAATTCAGTTCATTTTAAATAATAACCTATCAGACAAAAAGCAGAATAGAAATTAGACTTCTATTAAAAATAAAAAGCAGAATCACAAAGTGTAGAATCACGGTTGTCATATGTTGTGGATTTGCTTACCTTTCTGAGTTCCACCACTACCTCAGTCCTCTGTCTTCTCATAGTCTGTGGGCGAGACAGTTCATTAGGATTACATAACAAGGAACTTTAATCTCAACCATGCCTTGCCTAGACAGTGACACAGGCTAAGACACTGGATTTAAATACATCATGGCCCAGTTAGTGCAGGCAACGCTGATCCACAGTGTCATTCATACCTGTAGCATTGAGTCAACTGTTAGCACACAGTGTATGACAGCACCAAAAGACACTGAACATGAGTCTGACCTAATGTGACCCAGCCTCTATTGCTGTGAAACTATTTCATTTGTCTTAGCAGGCAGCTAACTTCTCGGCTATTTGGTTATGGTAAACCAGTTATGTAGTCTGAAATATTTATATACAGCTACAATGATCAGACTTGGCCTATGTGAAATGACAATGTAAATATCTGTCTCAATTCCATAGTTCTGAATTCAAAAAGTATCTTTTATTCACCACCAAGTTTGCACTGATGTATCTGAGGAGAGCTAATAGCTAGTTTGCTGCTCTATCTGATTACATCAAATGGTGTGAAATCAGGACTTTGATACCAAGGCTTTCAACCAGTGAGTTAAATGTATGCATGCAGAGGGAAAATATCTTTTGCATAAATTCATTTGTCTTATTTATTGCAATAGATTCAGATGATCACAATTAAGCTGGTGTTGATTCTCATATCCTGGTATCAGATGAGATTTGATTAATTGTACAGCTCCAAGTTTGATTTAAAAAACTGATAAACTAATAACTAAAAATTATAAATTAAGTACTCCTGTTCCTCTGTCAGAACTTTGATTTTCTGTTTGATGAAATAAATAGGTTGGTTAATATCTTAGTTGGAGAAACATTATGTGCCACTGCTTTACTGTATTCTCCTAATAAGGTTAAGATTTGATATTTTTCTAGCATTATAGCAATATTTTATGCTTAAGGTTTCCCAATTTTTAAATATATTTCAATGTAGCATACTTAAATTTAGAAGTTTCACAAACTGACCATGAACTTGAACCACCAAACACCAACAACTGTCGTAAAACCCCAAATGTAGGCAGGATATTAAGAAGGAATGCGCATGTTTTACACCAGTTGGAGTTACATTTGCTTAGTTTAGGCCTCGAAGACTAGACTAAGGCTGCCCACTGTGGACTTCAAGTGCGCATTGTTTGTAGTCACTGCTTGTGTCTATCAGAGACCTCTACCCCTGTGATGATACTGGAGCTCATGAACATGTTAAGCAGCGGATGTCTTGTGGCATGGCCAGCTCTCACCAGAAACTACTCGTCAAACAGGATGTATGAGTCTATCCAGCTCATACACATGTTAAGGCAGCCCGCTTGAAAACAACCCTATCCCTGTCTTACTGTGGCGAACCAGCTGACAGTAAATCAAATGGTAACTTATGGATCCTGCGTTGGCAAGCTAACATGTAGCTTTGATCCGTCCGTCATGTGATCGTGTTAACGCGTTTGCTGGTCGTTTTCACCTCGTTTTCTCAACATGTGTTGCTCGAGCGAACCAGTGAAGGAAATGTTAACACTTTAATTTGATATAAATGTCCTATGTAACTGTCCACCTAAGGGGCTAACTGGTTTCCGCCATTGTTTTTGGTTATAAAGACGGGGGATGGGTGGAACTGCAGCCACCAGTAACACCGAGCTTAACGGTGGCTAGCAGGGAAGTTAGCACGCAGGTTAGCTATCTGCAGTATCAAAATAATGATGCTGTAATAACCACCCAGCGAGAAAAATACTGACATTTGACAGCATCGATGTCATTTTTAAAACTTTTGGATGAAAATTTTCATGTATATGCCATCCAAAAACCGAACTAAGACGATCTACGGATGATATTCTTTAGATAAGCTAGCATGTCCCCCGTGGGCCTGGCTAGCAGTGAGCTAACAGAGGCGATGAACTCTGACTAGCTTTACAGGCATGTTTCATAACCAGCGCGGTCCCATGGTGTAACGAAGCCAGTGAAACCTAGCGGGAAACGGCCAAACCAAGGCACGAGATCCAAAACCGGTCGTCTGTGAAAGCCCTGGCCGAGGTTTATGATACAAAGTTCCCGATGTTGGAAATTAGAAACGACGTCACAAGGAGCCAGGAGGCGAAGCTGGCCGTGAACGGAGCGGCGGTGCCGAGTAGGAGAGATCCTCAACACCGATCTACATGACTTTTACCTCCAAATCTCGGCCCTTATTCTTGAAATTCTTCAGCCGCTGGTTGTCCAGTTTCTCGTTGTCAGCCATGTTAGCGGGTCTGGTTGCGTTAATAACAGATGAACTCGTGAATTTAGCTCGTTAGCTGCCCCTTTCTGGTTCCCTTTCCTCAGCCTTTCGTTAACGGACTATTTTCTGCTGCTGTCCGCGGTGCATACTGGGAATGCCGGTGGTGGAGACCAGCCTCGCTCTGGCGTAGAGGAAGGGTGGGGAAATCCCCTTCACTCTCATTGGCTTCACTGTTAACATCTAATCTGCAGGGCGCGCCATATAGCAAGATACGAATTTAGAGCTAGCAAACTCAATTTACACTAACAGTTTAGTAGAAAGGCCATTTATAAAGACGTGGGGTATAAGTTTTAAATACTGGCCCGTCTTTAGTAATACACTACATTGAACACTTTGCAGTTAAGAAGAGAGTTATTATTATTTAAATAAATGTTTAGTGTAACAGTTTATTTTACCGTTTTCTGCTTATGTAAACAAGGCCAAATATTAACTGCGTCAATTAAGGTAACTAATAAACAGGTGAGTTCTATTAATTTTGCTGAGAGGTCTAAAACTTGGAAAAAAAGTTTTGGGAGGAACCTATTTTTTAAAAATGAAAAATAAATAAATAACAATGAGAAGAAAACATTATTTAACAGCAAACTTTGGGAGGTAAAACAAACCTAAATGTAAATAAATCTTATCCATTCTCTACTACGTCTTGCTAGCCCATAACAACTTTGCACTTTTTGCCATTTAATGTGTGATTTAATTCAATATTATTGTCTTATGTCTGCAGGGCTGATTAACTGATAAATCTGTGAATAGTTAGTGACTATCACATAGTATTTTTGCTCAAATGCCCATTCTTAATTTACAGTATCCAATTCTAATATCCTTATCTTTAAATGTTGTTTTGTACACTGTACTGTATTAAAAACCTTAATACCTCTTGCACTCGTTTCAGTGTAACAAACTCCAGAGAGACATATGCACATCTTTTTTTTTTTTCAGTTTTATTTTTTTTTGCAACAAATCCATCCAAAAACATGACATCACTCAACTGACTATATATGTTTATGTTTCAGTGTAGGCATATGTAAACTTTTCATCACTATCTTATATTAATTATTTGGGATGTTTGTGTTGCTCCAGGAAATCTTGACATTTTAATGCTTTCAAGGCAAGTTTATTCAATAAGCACCATTCATACAAAGCAATTCAAGTGCTTTAAAGACTTAAAACAAAAAAAATGATACTAACAGAATAAAATTGATATGTAATCAAGCAAAGAGAAGAAGTAGAATATAAGATATAAAATGTATTAAAATGGAGACCAAGAAATAAAGAAAAAAGATAGAAAACATGTGATATAAAAAGTATTTGAGTGGCCAAAGATTGTATTACTGCTATAACAAAAAGCACTTGAGTGACACTCAATATAAATAAAACCTGAAATTGTAGATTCAAAACAAGAAGCCTTGTATCTACACACAAAATTCAAGTATCATCAATAAATAAACAAAAACATTACAGTAAGAAAAGAGGCAATCTTTGAGCCATAATCCATGTTTTTATCATGAACAGTATGTAAACACTCTGACAAAATGTGTTTGCCAAAGCTCAAATCCGCTGTTTTCTTAAAATTCTCCTCAGAATCCAAAATTCATGACAGCATCCTCATGAAATACAACCAGGATCTGGTAGCAGTGTGTTTCACTAGCATCAACCCAGGGTTGTTCGAGCCACAGAAATTAAAAGCTTAAAAACTGTGATCATGCTGTTCCTTGAGGTTTCACCATTGCATAGTCTGAAGCTGATGGTGTGAAGAAATCCTGCTCATCATGTGAATGGACCTTTCTTCAACTTTTTCCTCCATCACCTCCCGCAGAGGAAGACTTGCTTCATGGCTGTTATACTCAAGCCTTTGGACCTCATCTTAACCTTTATGTCCTCTTGAGTCTGTTTCAGTGGCGTCTTCATCAGATACACAATCCTCCTGAAACCTTCCTCCAGTCCCATGCCGCTGATGGCTGAGCACGGTTGGATGAACCAGGCTCTGCCCTCACAGGCTCGTCTCAAGTCCAGTTTGAGGCAGAGGGCCTCAGGGCTCAAAGCTCCCTGAAGGTCCTGTTTGTTTGCGAGAACAACAAGTGGAATTTCTCTGAGACTCTCGTACTTCAGGACCTAGAAAGTGGAAAAGCAAAGTAAGAACTACTTATATCATTACCATGCAAGACAACCTTTCAATACCCCTGTGCGGGTTGTGAAACTAATTGAAATTGATACAGATGAGTCTTTATGTAGATTTCCAGCTATTTGAATGACACATATCACTATTAAAATGGAGCAGCATGTAAATATATGTCAAAAATACTGCATGGTATACAGTAGAGGATAAGGGCATCTTGGCCATGTCCCCTTTAATTTAACCAACAGAGGGCACCACAGATCAACACAAGCCTAAAGTTTTTCATGCTAACTTTAACATTATGTACATACTCAACCGCTAGCAGTACATAAAGACACATTATAATGATGTTTTGATTTTAATATCATTTTATATAGGTATTATTAGCGATTGTGAACTCATAAGATTTAGTCACATTTGGTTAAATGTGGTTAAAGTAACATGCTAGAAAGTTATAATCATTTAGACTGAGATCAAATGTTATGGGCAGTTTCACATTTTGTCAATGATTGCTAAATACAGAGACATTAATAAATAGTGTCTTCATGATAATAAAATCTCCTCTTGTTGTCTTTTGATTGCCCAGAATTTTTGCTGTGATTGAATGGAAACAGAATCTGATTTGTGCAAGTCATCTGACACCTACCAGGAGGCAATCATGACAGTCATCCATAATCAACTTATAAAATAACTAATTTTGTTGCTGGCCATGTTGTTTCTCTTAGTATGTCATAAAAAGACTTTTGTATTAACCTCAGTCTGTTTCACAACCAGCTAAAAATTCCCCACAGTAGCCTTAATGTAACTTTGAAATGTTTTCTTTTCTCTTGTGCTGCAGCTTGTTGAGTGTTATTTTAGCTCTTGTAACAACCCTTCAAGACATGTTTTGTCTAGGTCATGTGGAAATAACATGATGTAAGTCACATGCTTTTTTTAAGTTGAGGTTTTTTTTCCTCAGATAAGTTTATCCCCTTCTCTAAAAAATACCTTATCACAAGGTTTAATCTCTCCCATTTTACTCAAATATGTTAGCTGAGTGTCTCTGTACTTATGGTTTCAGGCTTGAACATAAAATATTGTGCGAGCTGCATGTTGGGTAAAAATGAATGAACTTCAGTGAAGGGGTGATGTCATAAAACAAGCTTAGTTTCAATATGAGGCATAGGTGAACTCAATCAAGGTTATAACCACCAGATGAAGTCTTAAAGCACAGGTCTATAGTTCCTCCAAATGTAAAAAAATGTGTTTCTGTTAAAATAGTGGATTATTTCCTGGTGTAATTACCCGATGCAGGACTTTGCGAGCCTCCTCCAGCCTTTTCTGATCCCAGCTGTCGACCACAAACACCAGTCCGGCTGTATCTGTGTAATGATGCTTCCAGTGAGGCCTCATCTTCCTCTGGCCCCCCACGTCCCACACCGTCAGGCCCGGGCTGCTCCTGTCCGTCTCCAGTGTTTCCACGTTGAAGCCCACAGTTGGCACAGTCACCACACTCTCATTGTACTTGAGCTTGTAGAGCAGGGTGGTTTTTCCTGATCCGTCCAGGCCCAGCATCAGGACCTGCGCTTGCTTCTGTGGCTTGGATCCATACATACCCATGGTCTTTACACTGCAGTGTGAGTCTTTATGAGCAAATGTACGTCCTCTCCCTCTTGTGTAGCTGTGTAAACTAAGAAAACTGCTCCCACTGTCCCCCTTTGTGCTGTCTATCTGTAGGCTTAGTGTGTCTGCCCACTCTACTGTCAGTATGCTTTATGTACACACAGGCTGAGATCCCTCCCCCTTCTGTTGTGATAGGATTCCTTCTGTCCCTGCGTGGCTTTCAGTAAACCTATTTATATCCAGAGTGACGGTGCAACTAAGTGGGAATACATTCAGTTCTCCAATTACAGCAGTGCAGTCCGTGGAGTCATACCCCACCTGCCCCAGATCATCACATGCAGCAGCAGCATGCAGGAAGTCCATGTTTCGGCTCAACGGGAAGGCTGTGTGTCTTCTATGCTGGATGTCCCTTAGCAGTGACATCACAGGGACATTTGACGGAAGATTACTGGCTCTGGCTGAATGGTAAATGTAGTTTTAACTTTTGGCTGAGGGTTAACTTTTATAAACACTTTTTTTGTTACTGCTCCAAATGATTCTATAAATATGTGGATAGTATGTGAATTATTTTGATGAATGATGTTTGACAGTAAACAGCTGGTTAAGGCTGCTATGTGCCATTACAGTAAATTCTTGCGTGTCAGTGCACTGTATTTAATTTCTTTGATTTTAAACTCATATAGCTTTGTCACTGCTTGAACCTGGTTGTTAAACTGGACTGTAAGCCTATCTGTAAGTCAAAGGTGTGTGTATCCATCACTAAGTTTTGAAGCTCTTTTCAGTTTTATGATCTGGGCTTCATACAATCAATACAATGTGGAATATGTCATGACTTCATTTGCACTAGCAGGATAACTGGAGAGCCATAGCAAAATAACTACAGTTTATACAACATTTTTAAAAATATATCACTGCTGGAAAAAAAAAAAACTTCTACCTTAACTTAACCCAAAGGTGCAGAGCTGGTTTCAGACAGTAGGTGGTGTCTTGAGCCATTTTCAACAAAAAGGACTGCTCTGGTAAATATTTGCAGGCCTATTCTTATGTATGCACTAGTGTGAAATATATTTCTTAAAAGTTTTAAAGGAATCAGATAAACTAAAAGTTATGTATCACACTTGTTGATTTTTTTGCCCCTTTTTTGTTGTAAAACAAAAATATTTTCAATGAGAGAGAAAACGCTTTTATGAGAATCATTTGATTTGTGTTGATTTTAGCACACCCTATTGAGAAATGAGTACTCTTTTTAAAATAAATGGAATTAGGTTTTTTTGTTGTTGTTTTTTTACAGCCAAACCAGTCAAACTTTCTCCTGACTGAGAATTTGGACATGTAAAAATAAAAAATCTGCTCTTGTCAGTCATGTTACCTGACACCTACTCCACCATGATGTCATACACTGAAAATAATTTTCTATAAACCATGAGTCTTCATGATGTTAATGTGCTTTGATTTTACTGCTCCTAAAGAAGCATTCATAACTATTTAGTTACCAGTTCAAGAGGTAAAGGCTTTAAGAATGCTTAAGAGAAATCACAAGCTCATTAAAAAGTACAAAGTTGGAATATTGATTTTCATCTTTTTGCTTTACACTTCAAAAAACACAGCAAAACAAGCACATCAAAAATGATATGATCATTTTTCATTTTAATGTTACCTCTTTGATTTACATTTCAAAATTTCAGAATTCTTTCATTTTTCTTTTCTTTACAGTTTATTAAAGTCAACAAAAACAAGTACAAATGTTACACAAACATTCTGTAACATACATAATCAAGGGAGAACATGAACTAAAAAAAAGCACAAACAAATCTTTAATCTGGTTTATATCTCTGAAGTTGAACAATCCATGAGCAGGTGCACTGCTGTTCAAACAGTGGAGGAGTGTTAACAACATTAGGACAGTATGTACATTCATCTTAGAATCTCATGTCTCTCAGAGACATCATTTAAACAATGATTATTTTTGTACACGTGAGTTACGATATGAACACAAGGTCGTGCAGTGTGCTCAAGGGTGACCGACATTGAGAAGTGGTTTTGGCAGCTGACTTCATAACAGGAAATGAACAGTTTAAAAACATAAGGCAACAATAATGTGTGTCATTCAAAGGCCTGTTACATATTGAGATACAGTTCTGAGAAATGTGATGTCATCAGTGGCTGAATAAAGTTTTTTTCTGAGTGAAGAAGACTTATGACAAGAAGCATAAATGATAAGTGTGAATTATGACAGAAATGTCTATCAAAAGGCAAATATAACATGGTGGAGATTAAATAATACCTAACCCCAAGGTATTGCTGTCAATTGATATGGGTGATAACTTGGTTTTTACCTTTTTAACTTGTGTTGGAGTAACAGTCAGTGTTATATCATCACCAGATAACATGCAACAACATCTGGGATCAATAATCATCGGTGAAGGTCATTATGATACATCACATCATCATGACCATCTTATGTAAGGAGGTATTGCTTTCAGAGTTGATTTTAATGTTTAGGTTTTGAAGACCAACTGAATGGTCAACAGTGATGATTTTAATAGTGGATACATGGGTTTGAGCTGGACACTTCATTTAAAGTGGAGTAGAAGTAGGTCAACAATCAAAACAGAAAAACTTTTTATTCGCACAAAAAGTAACAGCAATCACTTAACTGTCATTAAACATTCGATGACTCAACTTCAAAACACGTGGCAACTCAAACCTGAAATCCATCATGAGCGTGTGATATGACATTGTGATGGTTTCGTTTGCTGTACAAGAACAGCCATATGGGGAAAAAACATATGCATATTATGTTTATCATTTATAAAGGGAATAAAGACAGATGATTTGCACCAGTGATACAATTTTGATCCTGAAAAAAAGGCCAGCCTGCTGATGTAATACCTCAGATCAGCAGAGCTAAAACTTGGTAGACTCAATAACTGAGGCCATAGAATATGTGGTCACACTGACTTAAAGCAAAATAAAGTGAAAGTAAAACTCCATGCTGTCTTGTACACTTTTAACTTCATATTATTGGCTAGACTTAATGTGACATGTGTGCAGTTATCACATTAGACTGATCTGACACTGCCTCACTCACGCACACACCTGCACACAAAAAACACATACACACAAATATGTGCAGACTCATGGATGCACACACAGCTGCACAGAGCTGAATCTGTTTATTTTGCATAACAGTGACCCAGTTTGCATTAAGGTGTCAAAAAAACAATCTTAATCTAAATTAGACTTCTTTTTTTTAAGTTTTCAGAAAACGTAGAGGAGAGGGGACGGTTTGTGTTTTGACGCCTCACAGGACACATTTTTGTAAATGTATGATAGAAAGAGTCCTTGCGCAAAAAAAAATGTTTTCTCTCTTTTAAAACCTCTCATCTTAAACATATCTTACTTCTACATATATTCAAACATTACAGAGATATTGTGTGTGAAGCAGACTGGAGGTCTACTTCTCGCCAGCCCTGCCTTTAAACTTCACCACCATGACAGTGATGTTGTCAGGGCATCCACGGTAAAAGGATTGGAGGACGATGCTTTTGGCGCCAAAATGCGGCTCATCCAGCCGATCCCTGATGAAGCGCACCGCCTCCTCGTTGCTGAAGGTGTCCCACAGGCCGTCAGATGCCAGGATCATGAACTGGGGCTGCAGCTTGTTCAGGTCGAACGACATGATGTCAGGATCAGGGATGACCACATTGAGGTTCTTCAGGGGGTAGTCGCCCAGGGAACGGGACATGGCCAAGATGCCCTGAACACGCCACGAGCCGTTGAAGCTGATGAAGCCTCCTGATGAAAAGGAAAGAGGGGAAATAGTCGGAAAATGATACAGCAAGGATTGGGTGGAATAATGAAACAGGGAGGTGGTGAGGAAGTGTACACATGAATTTAAGGAAGCAGAAGAATTGAATACAGGCACTGAAAATTAAAGGAGCAGATGTTTTCCATGTTTATGCTTTCAAAACCGGAAGATTAAAGATAACGTTTTTTTTCCAACTGGCAGCGAGCCTTTTCATTTTCTATTCTATTCCAATTCAATGTTTTCTGTTTACACTCATGGAATTTTTTTTTTGTTTATGTTGGACATGTTTCAATTTCTGGCACAGCTGCATATCCTCCCTGGCTTTAACTGATTGGTAACCAGGGAGTTGTACTGGAAATGACAGGATCTGATTTCCTTACTGGGTCAGGCTGACTTCATAGATAAACTGGAGTCAGAAATTTCCTTGACTGTTTTTTTAAAAACACAGAGATTGGGACGGATCAGGCTGCAAAATATTTTCTTCCAAAAAAGCACATCTAGTTGTGTGTTATCTGTAGTAAATTTTTCTTCAGTGAGCTCAAATCCTAAATTCACAGGGAAATAAGACAGAGCTATTACTCCTTAGGGAATATTGGAAGCTACGTAAGAAGTGACGACTATCAACACATGACTGGTGGCTTGTATTAAATTTTAAATCTTTGATAATCGGTTATTTTTAACTTCAAAACAACATTAATGATATGCTTTGTAAAAAAGGTAAAAAGATAAGTAAAGCCTTCAGACAAAGATCCCCCCGAGAATATATAGACAAAAAATATAAGAGTGTAAGCACTGGTACTAAGCTGATTTGATTTAAAAAAAAAACTCTCTAAAACGACATACAACTACAATTTGTTGACTCTTAGAAATATATAAGGGAGAAGCAACATTCTGCAAAAAAGCTAAATAAATATAGTGTATGGAAATAAATGATGACACATCCAGTCAGGAGCTATTTACCTACATACCTACAGTGCTTAACAAATTTATTAGACCACCACCAAACGTAAGGTGACTGCCAGAGCTGCTTTAAATTAATATTTTATCCACCAAAATGTACAAGCTTTTTAATAAAAACTGTGTCTTCAATGATCAATTATAGTTACTGTTGTCATCCATGAATAATAAAATGTTTTCCCAAAAAAGAAGCAGAATAAAACAGTGAAGCACATTATTATTTCTTGATTACCAAATTACGGTTATTTTTCTGCACGGCTGAATAGAAAATTTTGTTTTGGTTGTTTGTTATTCTTGATGAATTTCTGACTTTTAAGAGAATTCCAGTGTGCTGGCTCAGATCTGTACATAAAAACATGAAGTCAGTTGGAAACTCCTCATTCCTGTTCAAAACAGTGAAGGGTGGGAAAAGAAAGAGTTTGAGTTAAAGCACATAATGATGGTTCTCTTGTGTTAATGGAAGAAGGTGTTGAGCACTGTGTCGTGTTTGCATATAGAACTAATGTAAGATATAGTGACACAGATTTATTGTTTTAATGCAAAAAAAGAAGTTGGGGTTACTTGTTAAATTCATTTTAGCTTCAATTCATTCTAAAGTGAATCTGCTGAAACACTGATGGATCATACAGCTCCTATTGTATCACTAAGCTTTAACTCTAAATTTGTAGATTTATTAAAGATTATCTGTCTTTGAGATTTCACTTCTCAAGTAGCTGTTACGGTTTCTACGACAGAGGATTGGTACCACAAAAAATAAATAATTCGTTTTCGAGAAAAAAATAATGTTACAAGAATAAAGTCGTGACGTTGAAAGCTTTGTTTTCCAAAGGCACACACACTACTTTATTAAAATGAATGCAACTGTTTAAATAAATCAGGTTTCCTCTAATTAAAGTGTAAATTTATGCAGCAAGGTGCTCATAACTCTAATCAGATCATCAACTCTGCCTCTGTAGCCTGTGGTGCAGACGGAAAGTTTCTTTTACTAATTGTTCTTCTGTCTGTTTCGAAGATCGTGTCACAAAGAGAAA
This sequence comes from Halichoeres trimaculatus, assembly GCF_033239565.1. NCBI lineage: Eukaryota > Metazoa > Chordata > Actinopteri > Labriformes > Labridae > Halichoeres > Halichoeres trimaculatus. The sequence goes on from NW_027437188.1 coordinate 24,253,596, forward strand.
CTTACATCGCCAAATCAGAATAATGTTACCTCAAGAGAGAGAGCAGCGGTTTATTATCAAAACAATAGGAGATCTCAGCAAATCTAGTGTGATAACAGAAGGTATTTAACATGAAGAAATGAACAGTGAGCTGGCTTCTGCTTTCCTTCCTCACTTCCCAGTCACACCATTAGATGGAGATAGTGAGCTGTCCTGACAGTGACCACAGTGACTAATGTAGCAGCCTGCTGTCAAACTGAGCACAGAGAACATGTATATAGACTGGGATGGAGTTATATACCTTAAACACAGTGTGCACTGTCTGGTAGCCTTGATTACACACTCATTTAGAAGCAGATTGTGTTATCAGTCTCTGGGGTTTGATGTTTGATGTCCCAGTATGTTAAAAAAAGATAATAGTGCTAAGCTTTGATCACCAAAAGACTTGTTTCATGCTTTCATGACAACAATCTCTAAATTTTAACCAATTCCTTTTCTTGTGCCGCTCACACTCAGTTTAGAAAAAGTCTGTAGCCCTGGGCTGCAGCTGTTTCCTCACCAGCCTTCTTGATCCTCTTGCGTTCTTTTAGCTGGTACGGTTTGTGATCGTGCGATAGGGGAATGGCGTTGCCGTCTTTATCACAGAGGACTCCACGAGAGTCTCCAACGTTGGCCACAGTCAGCTCCTTATCAGATAGTAGAGCCACCAGACACGTGGTACCTGAAACAAAGGGAGGGAAGAAGGTGGGGTAAGTTTTATTTGGTAAATTTATGGAACATGGATAAATGAACTGGTATAGCCTTGTTTTTGTCATAAACTTAAGTATACTTTTAAAAGTTCAACCAGATCCAGCCTGTTTAAAATCTGAATGATAAAAATCTTGATTAAAAAAAATCCACTTTTGTGATCTAAGATCAGATTATCCATCTTACTTTTGTCCAGTTTTTCAAAGGAAACAGGACTAGATCAAGCTAAACTAGATCAAACTACCAAAACTAGAAAAGCACTCAGAGAGCACAGACCTCTGCCAAGCATATTGTGATTGTCACGCAACACTTTAGTCCTACTTTAATGTTATACTAACTTTCAGCAGACTGTCTGCAACAATTTGGTGTTATTTTCAGGTTTGTATGATAATTTGTTACCTGACAGTGTTAAAAATTAAGAAGACCCAGTACATACATATCCCAGATCTTAGTATCCAGAATATTGGCAAGATCTGGATCGTACTTTTACATCTGTCAGAAATTACGGTGACCTTGTCTTGTATTGTTTCGCAAAGCCATCCAACCATTTATTGTGGAGTTATATACACATATGGTGAAAAAGGCTCTATCCCACAATGATAAAGAATCCTTTAAGAAAGTCCTGGATCCAGGCGATGATCTGGATCACCTCCAATATGTAATCACTTTTTCTTTATCCCATTTTGAACATTTCCTGAAAATTTAATCAGGATCAATTACTTACTTTTTGATTTATGTTGTTCACAGACACACAAACAGACAGAAAAACAGACAAACTCTCCAAAAGATATAATCTCCTCAGTGCGGGACAACTGCAAATACTGTCCACAGGGGGCGCCAAAATCCACACAACCTCAAAGACACAGTTGCTTCACTGTACATTTGGTTTTAGGAGAGATTTAATCTATTCTAATCCTTGCTCTGCAATTTAAGAGAAAATATAAAAAATGTTTAAAGTATCAACATAACAGTAAGATTTTTTGTTGTTGTTGTTTTTTTTTTTTTAAATGTTGTCCTTGTGTTCCAGTCTGAATCCTGCTCTCTGCTCAGATCAGGATAACCCTGACTGTTTTGATCAAAGTTATCACAATCTGCTCAGAAGTTTCAGACAAACAAACCAAGGATCAAAACAAAAATTAAATCCCCTGATCAAGTATTATTTGGGATCTTTTTTTCTTTTACTATGAACAACTTGTTTTCAATATTTAAAGTCATCAATTTACTTTTGATCAACTAGTCCCAGGTGACTGCACAAAACAAAAAGTTTTGACAGCTCTTTTGTCCTGGACAGGAAATATTACAATACCTAGAGTTTATCCATCCAGTAACTTGAGGTATCAAATTAACCCCTTTTGTTGGTTCTGGATGAAAAGTCAGGTGCCCAAAAAAGTAATTAAAAGTTCTCCATGAGAAAATTTCAGACCTATCCATCATATAATTGTTGCAGCACTTAAGTGGAGACCAAACCGGAGCACAGGCTGAAAACAGAGGACACAAATCATAAAGCAACAGTGCTGGAACGGCTAATAAAATTCTACTACTGCCATAAACAAAACTGTGAAAAAATAAATGATGCCTGGCAAAACTATGTCAACAGAAACTAGATCAGCAAACACTAAATCAAAGCAACCTTTAATTACTCCAGACTTCTGAGGAGACAACGCTATATTTCTGCTGTATCACCTCAGGAAAAAACATTATTTTCTCCTGCAGAACGGAAGACGTGCACAAACACTGCGAGAACTCTTTGAAGTAATTTCTCTTCCTTGTACCACTCCAATGACTCTTTTCTTTTTCTCCTCCTTCCTCTCTTTGTTTAGCTTCCCAGCCAGGCAGAACAGAGTCTGGACTCCCAATCTGAGGCCTATTGTGTGAGATCCAAAGTCCTGGAGAGAAAGAACAGATCTGCCTGCCTGGCCATCTGCTCACACAGAGAAAAGAGGAAAAAACAGGAGGAAGAGAGGGAAAGACAGAAAGAGGAGCAGACGACTGGAAATAAAAGCAGGTTAAAGTAGGGAATCCTACTGGTCTGGACCACCCGGACAGAGCGAGAGGGAGTGGGTGGGATGAAGGACGTATGAGGGATACATTCTCAGGATTTTGCCGCATTTAAAAAAAATATAAGGAGCCCCAGGGGCTACAGGAGGGACTAACAGAGCTGGTTTAAATGTCATGTAAGAAAGAGGATGACGCACACAGACTCAAGATCTCCCTTTAGAGCCCAACATACTGGTGTGGTGCTGACTGTAAAATCATGTTAAAAAGACAGAAGTGAAATCAGTCCCGTGAAGTGTTGCTCATTCTGGTTAAGTTATTCTGCTCCTGCTTCTTTCTTTCTCTGTGTGAAGACTGACATGGGAGAAGAGGAAGTGAATCTGAAGTTGATTCAGATTTAATGCAGAGGAAGACTTGGGCTGGGGAGTAGAAGTGTGGAGATATGGAGGCTGAGACAGAAAAGAGATTACGTCTCAGCGGGACAATGATTTTATTATTCTCATTTATAAAGCGAGCGGCGAGAAAAGAAGTGATAAACACAAAAAAAATGTGTGAGAGAAGAGGAGGAGGAGGAGAAAGAGCACCAGCTGGAAGTAAGGATAAGATGAATGAAGTGAATATTGATGCCACTTAATTGTGGATGACTTACTCAATCTTTTACACACAGTTTGTGAAAAATCCATTTCTATTAGTTTCATCATTGTGTGCATCTCTAATCCTTCTCCTCATGCCTATAGCTGCTGCCGCTGCTGCTCTACACCATGCTGTCCAGCTAATTATCCTTATCTAGTTCCCATGGTGATTGAGATAATGGACTGAGGTGCCTAGCTAGCACAGCCTCACCCAATTAGCCCAGTCATGCCAAGCACACTTTCAGAGTTCCCCATTAAAATGGCACCATGGCCTGCCTGGATTCAGTGTTCATCCTAATTATTAGCCTGGCTCAACCGGGCACACCTTCAGCACTCAACTGAGATTAACTTCTCAGCTGGGTGTAGAGCCCCACTCTTCGTTGTATCACTGCACTGATTCAGTCACTCAGAGTTAGCGGGGACTCTGGCTTTTGGAAAGCCTTAAGAGTGTAAGAATCCATGTTTTACTTTGTAAGTGGCATTTAGGTGAGAAATGTGACCGGCCCATTGTATTCTCCTGAGCTCCTAAAAAACGTACCTGCCCATTAGTCCACCCACAGCATCCAGTTTTGTGGAGCTGCCACAGTGTTACACACGCCCTTCTTGGACTGTTAACATTTACAGTGAAGCTATTTTTAGCATTTTGCTCACAGCCTGAGCATCTTGAGCCACTTTATCAAGTCTATGCAACACTCTGGATTTCCATACTACATCACAGTGAAGCTCAAGACAATGCCATCTAATTAAACTTTTATCCGAATAAAGATACTTGTAGCTCAAAGTGTGTTTATGTGAGGTTTCACATCGGGCTCTTTTTTTTTCTTTAAATCACCTACACATTCCTTCACTGTGTTGCTGTTCTAGTTTTTTTTTCATTTTATGCAAATTGTTTATCATGGCATACAGTAAGAAGCAGGCCTGTCTTAGGAAAACACATGATGTAAGGTGCAATAATAATTAGGGCTGGGACTTCAACGCGTTAATTAGATTAATTAATTATACCGCACATTAACACGTTATAAAAATCAACGCAAGATTAACTCATTGGCTGCCAGACATTTTCAGAGCATCTTGAATGATCTTTTAAGACCCAAATAATCTTGTTTTCTCTGACCATGTAAACACCAAAGTTACTTAAGAAGAGTGGACTCTCTTCTTTTATGTCTCGCTTTCTGTTTTCGGTCCAAAAAATAGAAATATCAAACTTTTTTGATCGTGTTCATCTCGGGCGCTCCATCCTATGATCCTCTCGATGATCTCCGTCGTCTTTTCTCACTGAACTACCGTGACACATCTTCGTGTCAGCGTGAGCTGCCTGAACTTTCCTGACTTGCAGGGTCTCTCTGTGTCTCTGTCATCTCACATTTCTCCTAAAATCCATGCTGAGCTCTCATCCAAAGAGCGCACCACCCACAGTAGTTTACGAGCAGGACTATGATTTGATCTATAGACGCAGTAAACAGTAATCCAATGTCAATGGCAGGGAACACGGACATTTTAATTAATATTGACCAGTTGAAAAAAAAAAAAAAGGATTTACAAATCTTCTCTTTTTCATGAATTCATTTGATTAGTCATGCACTATAATTTCGTAATGCCCTACAGTTCAAATTCTTTATGTGGGACCTTAAGCAGATATAAGATTAAAATGTGATTAATTAGATCAATTAATAACAAATCCTGTAAATAATTTGATTATTTTTTAATCTCCTGACAGCACTATTTACCACATTATGGCTGATGAATGTACTTGAAAGTAGTGTCCACAAAAAAACCCATCTTCTAACCAAAATAAACAGGATTTTGTGGTATAAACTTGTGTATGACAATATTCAATGATTTAGTCTTCTACCAAAATCTGTTTAGCTTGAAAAGTGTTGCTTCTGATGTTGAATATTGATATTAAAATGCGATTAATTACGATTAATTGATTACAAATGGCATAATTAATTTGATTATTTTTTTCAATCAAGTCCCACCACTAATAATAATATTTAGAAAACAAATTAAGTTTGCCAGGAAGTGGTTTGAAGCAATCCAGCCATTCAACACTGTACTCTAGCAAACCCCACAGGACCTGCAAAAGAAAATAACAAGGATGAATGATCTTTGCATATTTAGTAGTCCTCCCCATGAATGCACGTCTGAGGTGGTAATCAACCTCCTGATATCCTCCCTTCTTCCACGACCCAGTGGGTGCAGGAATATAAAGTCTTGTGCCTGCTGCTCTCACACACTAAACACAGAACTCTCAAAGACCGACTTGCAAAGACTTAAAAGATGCTTTAGACAATAGATAATTCATCACAAAGAAAAAACCCCCATCTCAGCTGGGTAATGGCTCTGCAGTCTTCCAGTAAGAGCGAACAACTTAAAGAAGTCTGCTTGTTGAGATCAAGAAAGAGCTGTTCTGAAATGTAAAATAAGCTGTAGGAACCCGCTTTGATGACGAGCTGTGTTGTTTTAGAAAATGGATCCTGAATTTGAAACAAACACAAGAGACGAGTGCTTTTACAAGAAGTGAAGAAAGTCATCCCATCATGCCCTCAGACCAGTACAGAGTCTACTGATAAGTTAAGTAGACAACTCAAGTCATAGCTAAAAGAAGAGTGTGGAGCAGTTGGGCAGGAGACTTTCAATGTCTGATACGACAAACCTTTAAGAGAAACAATGATTTGACTTTTTTGACACAAACTTATACACATGAAACTTTCGCTGCAGGGATAGAAATAAGAACCATGTTCCAGAAACTGTCTTGAAATTAAAATTTGCACATGAAATACTACAAAGAAGAAGGTTTAAAGGCAGCTGAGCTGAGTCAAGCCATACACTGCAGCATCAGCAATAAAAACATATTGTCTTGATCCCCACAACAGCTGTTTGTGATCAGTTTTAAATATATCCATACTGACAGAGAGCAGTACCCTTTTGAATAAAAAAATATTTTGTCTTTACTTTAGAAACACAACACAGACAAAAAAATCAGACAAGTGTGTTTTGTGTTAATATAATAAAAGCTGGGTGTGTAGGGTAACTGTGATACTGGTTTATGTACACAGCTGGTACTTTAAAACTATTGTTGGTCAATGGTCACATCACTCAGGGCAGGGAAAGGTCAAGTGGCGCCACACTCTGCCAGACAAACCATCATCTACAGAGGAAAACACTGAAGTTTGAACAAAGTGCAAACAAATTTGGCTTAAGGGGGAATGGAATGTAAATGGAGCACAAAGCAAACAAAGCAGTCAAGAAAGTGCTGACGGAGACATCAACATTCAGCTTATAATGATTGTATCACAAACAAATGCAAAGCAGAAACATAATGAATCATGCTTTACAAAACAGAGCTTCACTCCAGAGAGAATTTAGTGATTAAATCTTAAGAGCTTTTTATGAAGATGTATATTGTAGAGGCAGTCCAAGAACGCCAGAGGAACAAATCCAACATCTTATTCAATGGTTTACTCACTTTCACTCCAACAGTTTGTCACCAACTTTAAACACTAACTCTTGCATTACCATCTCTGAACACTTTCTTTCTTCCTTCAAGCAGATATTTAATTTCTAAAATGTCCTGCCACTTGCCAGGCTGATGGGAAATTTGTTGTTAATGTTGCTCAGCCTCAGCACATGAACAGTTGTGCATCACTTGTCTAAAAAGGCAGGGTCACCAACTTTTCAGAATATGACCCCCAAAATTAGAATCAAACTGTTTGTTTTTACAATCAGTGAAATACCCAGTTTTAAATAGTTATAATAATAGTAACTTTTGATGTATTAACCTCTTTAGACCCAGTGTCCACATATGGGGATATTACATTTCTGCCTCTTAGACCCATGATACTTCATTGTTTAAACTTTGACCTATTAGCCAACTTTAAGGACACTGCCCATATCATGTTTTGGTGAAATCACAACGTTACACCCATTTGGGTGAAAAACATTGTATTTAAGTACAATAACACTAAAAAACAGAGAACTCATAACACAAACAATCAAACCACTCGTTCAAAGACCAAGTTTAGTTATTATACTTATTAGGTCTTACTTATACCAAATAGCAAGCTGAATTAAAAATTGTACACCAGACAAAAACTTGGGTCTTAAGAATATGTTTCACCCTGGCTCTGTAGAAGTTCATGTTTTCAGTATGTGGATTCAAAAACCACCTTAAAGTAACTTCAACCTTTAATTTGAGTCTAAGAACCTTTTATGCATGGTAATGTGTTTAACTATCAGGCTAGTAGGGGTGGAAGAAAAAAAATCAATGAGTTGTAGTATCTGGATTTTTTGTTTAACGATTTTCAATCTTGATCATTTTTGTTCAAAAATCTTTTTTTTTTTCAACTCTAAGTCCTTCATTTTATTCTTTGTTCATGAGCTGGATTGTAAAAAACAGTTGAGATGTCAGATCCCCTGAATCCTCTGAAACTGACTCACATCCGATGTGCTTTTTTTTTTTGAGGAAATACGGCTCCTGATATAGTCTGTAGAAATCATTATCTGCTCTTTCACATGGTCTGGTGTTACGGAAGCAAACTATAATAGTAACAGAATCGAAATTGGGAAAAAAGCATCTGGCTTGTCAGACTAGTAGCAATCACAAACAATGTAAGCAAGAACATGGGGAGTGCTGGGCTGATAGTTACCAAGAACGTCAAAACAAGACATGTAAAACTTTATTTTTTTGCTTTTATTTCTTGTTTACTGATTTCTTCGCTCTTTAGGGTGTGCTTGAAGACAGTCCCCTTGAGTCCATAAAAAGCCTTCACAGCCACTGGTATCCTCCTTTTTTTACTAACTGCTGAAAGTATGACCAGTTTTCCGACTCTTTGTGTGATTGTGTAGTTTTCAGTTTGTGGTGAGAGACGTGTCACACAGAGGGCAGGAGGTACGTACTAACAGAATACCACACCACATCAAGAAGACTGTTTCCATAATAGACTCTAAGCTCCTGGTATTTCCATCAAAGTCCTATCTCCCTTATCTTTCTTTCAAGCGCTTTTGTTCACAGATAAACAACAGAGGGATGAACGAACAAGGGGGATAAATCTGATCGGCTGCTGTCCTGGGGACTGGGAGATGAAATGGGAGTGCATCTCTCTATTTTCCTTCTCTCTGTCTCCCCTGCCAGCTTAATTTAGGCCCTGATTGGGACAGAAAGCAGGGAGCGGCTTGCTCTAAATGATGCGATTGTTGAATCAGATACGAGGACAAGAATGCACAACAATTACCTGATCAGGAGATCGCCTCTCCTGAGACGCTGACGTGCAAGCTAGGACAAATACTGAAACGAATCCAATCCTTGAATGTCTAATCCTTGGACCAGACAACACTGGAGCTTGTCTGGAAGTGTTATCTGCAACCTGAGTGTCAGTCTCTCTCGCTGTGCAGACTAAATACAGGATGATAGAAATATTGACAGATAAGTAATAGTTTTGGACAGATCTGTGGAGCCCGAGTACAATGGGTCACGTAGCTAAAGAACAGAGGTAGGCAGAGTGATCAGGGAGAGGAGAGTTTCTTTGTGGCTGTTTTGAGAGCAGCAAAGATCTCAGAGCCAATGCTTATCTGAAGCTGAGGAAGCAGTGAAGGAGAGGAGGGGGATAAAAAGGATGAAGAGGTCGAGAGCAGGTGAGTGCAACAAAAGGCACAAATCTATCGTAAGAAATAATAAGCTTCCAAACTGTGCCTCCAGGTCCTGAGATCAGTGAATCATATGACTACACGAGCCCTCTAAATGGCCCTTTCATACCAGTGGAGCCCATAACTAACCTGCATGTGAGTCACATGTCAGTGATCTGTGCAGTCTCTCATTAAGGCTTTCAGACTTGTAATCTAATTGTAAACTGCTGAATTATCTTCTACCTCATCTCTTTGGGTAAATAACAACTTGGGTCTTGTTTGCTGCAGCTATCTGGGAACATGTTGACACTGCTGCAACAATGTCTGACAAGATGTGGAACACAGATGGGAGGATGATGAGACAGGTTACAGCCAAGATAACCAAAGTGGATTATGTAAACTCTCATCTCTTAGTTCTAAAACTTAGATTTCACACTTTAAGTTACAACTCTCAGGCAAAGAATTTGCAGCGTCTTTGGTTTGAATTTCACAACTGGTTTTTGCGACATTGCGATCTAAGTGCAGCAGGAGTTTGGGTGCCTCTGAGTTTCATCTCTGCTTTTTGTTGGTCCTGTCTTGAGTGCAGGCCTTCAAGAGGGGGTGCTGTGCTTTTATCAGGCTTTACTCTGTCCCTCTGCATCCCCATTTTACTCACACTGGTGTTTAAGAAAACCTTATTCTCTGTCCAAGACGCTTTATTCAAGCTACTGTCTCTTTAAGACCCCAAGCTCATCAAAACACCTTATTTTTGGGAGGCTGGTCAGGGACAGACCCAGGGTATCTATGGGCAGACCTTGGTGTTTGAGGCCCCTCCAAGGTATCATGAACCACTTGGGAGATCTGTGTGTGATCAACTCATAATTTTTCCAAGTCTCATGACAATCTTGTGCAATTTTTAGAACAGACAGTTTTCAGCAGTTTGCAGACGGATTCAGGGGTACAAACAACGTGAGAGGCTACAACATGCGAATATGTAGCAGTTTGACAATCTTCCCTCGTTAAGTCTGAACATCCAGCATTGAAACTTTGTACCCATGTTTAAAATATGTGGAAGCATAATTTCCCCCTCTCCCAACTATCACAGTGTTTGATTCACAGTTAAAGGGGACATATCATGCTTGTTTCTCCTTTTCACTATGCCAGACTAGGATGCCTGTAAAGCATTTCTGCCCTCAGTACAAGTCATTTAGTTCCTTCATTGCCCCACAATAGCGTTCTCAATATCCTCAGTTTAGGCCATTCTGAAGATCTCGTTGAAACGCTCCGTTTGGAGAATGACCTCCAGTAACCTCGCAACGTCACAGCCCTTTGTGCTCTGATTGGTCGGTTCTATCAGAGGGGCGGAGGGGGTAGAGCCAGGGGGCGGTTTTTGCAGCATGGCAGTATTTACAAAATCGCCATATCCAATGGAGCAGACCGAGCGAGTTTGCTGTTTGCCAAAACTTCACCGTAAGGCATTGATAGCAGTAATAAAATGGCAGAGTGTAGGATACGTCCTTTTGTACTGGACCCCGAGGTTCTGCCGCTCAGGAGGAAGAAAATCCACCTCGACACAGATCATCTCAGGACGCTTCAGTGTGGCGAGTTAAACCGTACTGTAACATGTATAGTTTATATGTTTATACTCGGCTCTTGGTGGGTGTATCCCTCAGTGGCAGTTGTGTGAATAACTGACATCACAGAGGAGGAGCTGCTTCATCAGATTACTCCAATAAAAAGAAAGGATCCTCGTGTCGTCATGAAGGTCGAAATCTTGCGGCCAACAGGCAATGACCTGTTTTCAGAGGCATCAAATCTCGTTCTAGGATATCAGAAAAAATACAATATCTCATCTTTTGAAAATTCAGGGGGTGTAAGGTCTTGTTTTCAACTTTATTATATGTAAGTATTAAATCAGGGATCAGTATGATATGTCCCCTTTAAGGAAAGATGAATCAAGAGGCTGACGGGTGTTATAGAGCAGAATTAGCAGAAAGGGGATGTTGGTGTTCCAACTCTCACCTGTGGTCATAAGTTTTGGGTTAAGGTCAAGAAGATCAGAAGTCTGTGGGGAGCTGTTTCTTCCTATCAAAAAAAAACTGTTGAGATGGTTCAGGCATCTGATTAACTTGCTAAGTCTGCTGCCACAGTGACCCAGAGGTAAGCATAGAAGTCAGATGATTGATTGGAGATTCCTTCATGAGCTTTAGTTAAAAAAAAAAATTATATTTATCCAAAATCTGAAACTCAACTTCATAATGTTTTAAACCGTAATGTCTCAAATGAAATGATAATCCCACAACTCTGTCATCAGATTTCTTGTAAAACTTCCAATCTTGATATCTCCTTTAATGTCCCCTGCTCTTGTATTTTCTCCCTAGAGTGTGGATTTTATATGAAACCCATTACTTTGCTGCAGCTTTCTGAGTTTTTTTGCAGTGGGACTTTTCATTTTCTAACTCCTGCCCTCAGTGGTTTTCATTTCTGGCAGGTCTTCCTCATCGCCCTTTGTATTCATGCTCTCATTCTCTTCACCTTTCCATCACCTCATTTACAATCTATCCCTTTCCTCCTCCTTTGTCTTTGCTTTTTTCTTGAAGCAAAATGTCCTACCGTGCATACATCCTTCTGTCTGACCCCTCTTCTACCTCTCTGCATCCATCACGCTCTCTCCATCCTTCTCTTGCCTGGCCCCTCCCTGCCTGCCGTCCCCCAGAGATAATTACTACAAGCCTTGTGAAGATCAGCTTGTATTTAAACAGCTGAATAAGCAGGGCCTGGGGCTGCTGACACTCACTGTTCAACAACAGTGAAGTGAAACAGTGGAGGAGAAATTAATAGTTTGCATGCAGCATCATAGGGAACATTTAAAAACAACGCTCTACACTTACTGGTGCTTTCCTTATCGTGTCTCCGGTAATGAGCAACACTCAGGGGTGAAATCCATCTGTATGTGGCCTCTGCCTTTGACTGGGGCCACATCGAGCAGCTACACATTCACATCATACTAACTGATGAAGCATGAACCAAACACTGCAGGGAAATACTCCAGTATGTAACATTATTATCAGTGCCGCACATTCTCAGTTTGTTCTGTTGAAAAGCTAACACACACATACCTGCTTCATTGTAAGTGGCCGAAAGCTTCTCCAGCATTTCTCGGTCCAAATTCAGGATCTGCTGCTCCAGGATGGATGGATAGGACAGGCCTCCCCGCTCCTTTTTTTCATCTTTCTCTTTGTCTTTTTCTCTGTCTCGCTCTTTCTCTCGTTCGTAGGTCAGCAGCTGCTGGCGGAGCGCTTCAGGCAGGTGGGCCTTGGCAAAGTCAGCAGCAGCCTAAGGACAGAAAGCAGGGGAAAAAAAACAAGACTTGAAACACTGCAGGTAAAAGTTGAGAGAAAAGGAAACAAAACATTTGATTTGAACATAAATGTGTTGTTCATGGTCATATGACACTGCAATGATTGGTATAGTTTTAATCATTGAATATCTCTCTCATGCATTCACCCATAGATAGTAGATAAAATATGCAGGAGACAATAGTCACAACTGTAAACTACCTGAAGGTGTGATATGTTACCTGACTCCAGGAGCCTCTATGTGCTGTGACTTGCAAAGTGAGACCTCCAAGGAGCGGACATGTGCCCTAAGCACTCAATCAGATTGAAATTAGTAGAATTTGGAGACTGACTCAACACCTTGAAAGCACTGTTTTTCCCTAGGCCAGCTCCCTTTGTTGCTCTGTGGTCTTGTTCTAACGCTCATGTGCTCATTGAAAACACTTTTGGCAGTAAGCAGGGGTCAGCAGAGACACTCTGCAAAACAAACTGATGACACCTTTCAACAAGATCCAGCCTTCGCTCCCCACTCACATCACTGACTCTTCAACCAGGATCCTGTTCCCTTTCATTGACTCTGCCTCCTTGGACCACTTTTGGCAGGCACTAGCAGCTGCACTGACCCAGTCTCCTCATCATCAGTTTGGCCCTTGTCAAAGTTATCACAGTCTAATTAGGTCAAATGGAAACTTAAAAGTGACTCTCCCTTTGAATGCTGTATTTAAGAAGTGGAAGAAGGAACAGGACTGCTGTAATGGAGTACTTCAGTGATCCAATAATCTGTTGATTAAATTGATAAAGAAATGTTGCATATGCAGCAATTTTTTTTGTTGAGGCAGCAGTGTGGCACAAAGCAGTCTCTCAGTTAATGATCATATAAATTATCAAATGTTTTCAAATTGAATGCATTGGTTAGTGTTTAGTGTTTTCAATAAATGAATGATCTAAAACTAGAGTGACCATACGTCCCCTTCTGCCCGTACATGTCCTCTTTTTTTGGTCATGAAATTATATCCACGGGGATTTTATAAAATTCCCCCAAATTTCCCGGTTTTGCTCAGCCCATCCCTCTACTTGTCAAAATGTTGAGCATGCACGTCACATGCATCATGAAAGACACAGGCCACTCCTCCTCTCAGATCAAAACAGAAAACATGCTCTCAAACAGAGATGCACTTTTTCAGACGAACTGCTGGAGAAGTCGCCCTCTTTTCTTTGAGGTTGTGACTGGTGGGAAGCACTGTGTACTGTTTGCAAAGCTGGCACGATGGGTCATTGCAAATAAAGGTTCAAAAGACTTGGAAAGCCACAGGAATGCTTTAAATAATTATGTGGATTATAAAGCTGCTTTTTTTGTATTTGAGTATCTTTGAGTATTTTTGCACTGTCTTCTAGAGGCCGGTTAGGGTGTCCTCTTTTGGGGTATTTAGAATACGGTCTTCCTATAAGCATGTAAGGCTAGTCAAGGATAAGGATGGTAACCTTTCATATTTGAAACAAAACGGTACCAATACCCGGTGCCTGGCAATCAGTATTAGTACTAAATGGTACCAATCTTGGTACTTTTTTGTGTTTATGTGGTAAAAAATATCAATTTGTTTAATAATAAAGTATATATTTTTTTCTATTTTTTTCAATTTCACATATGTCCAGCATGGAAAATCGTCTACTCTTCCACTCCTTCACAGTCATAAGAATGCATTTAGGTACCTAAACATGGTACATTTTTGATTTTATGTAAATTGCTACTCAGTACTTTTGACAGAATTTGGTCAGTACCTATGAAAGTACAGAACTCGGTACGCGTCCCTACTCTAAATAATTCTGACTGATAATTTGCTTTATTACCCAAATTCAAGCAGAGTCATAAAGACAGCAGTGAGTGAACTTTCAGTTAATAATTATTTTCCTTAGGGATGCACGATATTGGATTTTTGCCGATAACCGATATGCCGATATATCGAAACCCCTTTTGGCCGATACCGAAACCGATACCGATAATCACAAGTTTGTTTGTTTTTTTCACTGTAAAAAAGCTAAGTCTATCCTGTACTGGAATTTATATGTTACTCTTATTGTGATGGTCTTATTTGTTTAAGAAACGCACATAAAACAAGACAAAAAGCATTTGATTTTACCATAAATAAGAAATGTATTATTTTTTCAAACTCAAGACATTCAGTATTGAAATACAGAAAAATAATTTCTTTAGATCACATGAACTTTAAATGTACAATGCATTTTTAAACATAACCAAGTAACATTTGATTACTTTAGAGCTACTGTAACAACCTGGTGACAGACACAGAGCTCTGCAGTGCAAAGACTGATTAACGTGTTTTTAAGCTTTTATCAGCCGATACCGATATTGTGCCGATAATATTGTGCATCCCTAATTTTCCTTAATTGATTTATAATCTAAGATTTGATGAAGAATATTCTAACACACAGCCTGTTTTTCAAATCTATGTCGATGCACACACTTAAACCATGTATTTCTGCCTGGAGTGAGAAGTAAAAAGGTTAAGGTAAGTATTATTCATATAGGTAGCGGTGATCAAGCCTTGTCAGAAAGCATTTTGCACTCATTCTCTACAAGGAGACAAAATGATCAAAAGGCTTCTGTCCTGAGCCACAGCAAGACAACACTTTTCAGCCTAATTTGGTCAATGGCAAAGACACAGTGGCAGAAACCTGCCTCACCTTTTTCTTGCTGAGGCAGATAAACCGCAGATAAAAAGATAAAGAAAGGAAAAAGTGCATCGGCAATCAAACCCACACTCTCTCACACCCTGCTGTGGGATAGAGCTGAGCCACAGAAACTCAAACCTCCCCTCTATCCATTTTAGTCCGCGGGTAACACCAGCTACTCCCGTTTTCCTTTTTTTCCAACACTCTCACAGCAGTGTCAGAGCAGATTATGCCCTCCCCCCCTTCTGGCAAAGAGCCAAACAGAGAGGAAGAGCTGGTCTAAGGTCATGAGGTTCAAAAAGTTACAAAAGTACAGACGTCAGATAATATCCTGCTTGCGTGTCGCTGATCCGCAGCATCCTAGTTTCATGCATCTCATATTTCAAACATGGTTTTCATTTGCAGCAATTAAACAGCAGTTAGAGGACGAGGAGACGGGGTGAGCCAGTCAAGCCTGCAGAAGAGAAAACAATTTCCTGTTGCTGAATTTAATGCCGTGAGGTCACATGACGAGGGCCCAGAGATGAACCTTTTGTCTCAAGTGCTCTGAAGCTGTCCCCGTTTAGCTCACTCTCTCCCATCTATACTTCCCTTTCTTCCTCTCTGCGTCTATACCTCGTTCTGCTCTGGGAAATTACTTTGAGGGACTCAGATAACCTCAGCCCTCTGCTTCTTCTCTTCACATGAAAACAACTCATCCACTCCTCTCTTGTTATGTGTTGTCAGTGTTATTGAATTTTTCCTCTGCAAGATGTGTCACTCTTCTCCTATCTCCTGCAATGAAACCAATACACTTGCCACCATGTTTTTCATTTGTGGATGTGTATGAGTCTTTTTATTTCCAGTTTCTCATCTCCCCAGGTCCCTTCTTGCTCTTTTTTTCTCTCCACGTATTCCTCTCACACTCCTTTGTCTCATCAGAAGACCATCACCGTTGGCATTCCTTCATCCTGTGGTTACCGTTCAAACAGCAGGAGTCATAAACTGGGTTCAAAAGGTCATAAAAACAACAAGAGGACTTCTGTGTGTTCAGGTTTTTACTGTGTCAATTATTGAGCTCCTCAGTTGTCTCCCTTTCAGTCCCACACAAAGCACCAGGGTCACAAACCCCCTCCCCAGCTACATCTCTCCAGCCCATCTGACCGCCCAAGCACGTGTACATATCAATCAGTCCTTGAGACAGTGTGAATGCGTGTGTGTCAGCGTTATTGACTGAAGTGTAAGCTATGTCTTGATTATCTGACCATCCAACTTGCTGGCTAACCATAGTGACGCATCCAACACCTGGCTGCAGTGTCTGCTCTGACTTACAGGATGAAAAGGAGTCAGAGAGGATGAGGGAGGGATTGTAGAGATAGAGGGGGATGAAGAGGAGATGGCAAAGATCAAGAGAAGTCAAACAGGATGTGGTTACAGGGTGAGGTTAGTGGTTTAGGTAAGGGTGCTGTGAAGGGACTGCAGAAAAGGTAAGAAGACAGAATCAACGTATCGTATATAAAGGATGAGGACAAAACTAACATAAAATGCTAACAGAACATTTGACACAAGCAAGAGAAGAGAAAGATTAATTCTACATAAAAACTTGAGCAACAAGTCTGCTTGAAAAGAAGTTTCGGTTGTGTCCGAAATCACTCACTCATTCCCTACTCACTACTCACTATATAGTGAATTAGATGTAGTTGACTATATAGTCCACTCAATCAGCTAAATTAAAACAACATTTCGGACACTACTCACCCATTCCCAAGCTGCAGACAGTGACGTATTTACTCTCGCGTCGCTCACGGACGGCTGGGGATTTACAGTTATATCTTTCCTTAAAAACTGCAAAACAGTATTTATTTTAGTGATACCTAATATTATATTTAGCTTATTTTCTGCAACAGCCAAATATAACAGAAACATGTATTACACGTTATTTTTAAATAAATTAACCATATATTTGCGCGGAACTTATGCTGTGTTTAAGAATTACAAGGTCCAGTGAATGCATCACCCTCGTGGAACGGTTTAGAGGCTAACGTCTGTGTTGTTTGTTTCTCAGCTCAAAGTTGTGAGACGGGCTTGTCCGAAAGTTAAACAGGGAGTTAAGTGTTATTCTCTGACAGTTTTTAATGTAGTTTCATGCTATTAGTAATCATTAAACATGTAATCAGCCATTTCTTCTGTTTGAACTGAAATGCATGATGGTATATATTGCTCTTATAGTGAGCATCGCTAATACACTACTTTTCAAAATGCATTGTGGGATACATTGAGTGAACTATATAGTGAATGACCATGCTCACTCAGATTTCGGACAGCCTTACAAAATGGCATATTCACTATATAGTGCACCATAATATAGTGAATAGGGAGTGATTTCAGACATAGCCTTAGTGTTTTGAACTTGTTTACCCATAATTCACCAGATGTTTGATGTGTTTTGTAAAAACAAGCATTCATACATTTTTTCTGTCTACATATGAGGACAAATTTATGAAAGCTTACATTTTTACTTTAAGCAAATCTGAACCACAATGTTATTATTATGACAAACTTGAAATCTGTTGACTGTGAGTAAACTATTTAAAAACAGTGTCATGGTTTTAATTCCTTGTCATGAAGCCAGAGTGAAGCCTTTGTATGACTGACCTATGGTCCAACCCTCAAAGGAGATGAGCCAATCACAGTTGGTATAGCCATTCCAATACACTTGGACATTCTCTGCCTGTACGTCCATTGAAATTCATTGCAGTAAGTCAGTTCTTGTTTGGTTTTATGAGGTTTTATGAGGTGCCATGGCACCTGTCACTGAATGTTCATTGTTTGTCCAAGTGAGGAGGGGGGCGTGGCTTAGCCATAGGTCAGTTTACTATCTACTGTCCAACTGAGGCTGTCTAGAAACTGATGAAGTTGCACTACTAAATAAATAAACTAAAAAATAAAGGTTGCATTAAAAAGAAGTCAGATTTTGAAGATATTTGATGCAAACCACTGGGATACCAGAAGCTGTCATTCCTTACCAAATCTATACATCATCACTTGTGGGTTAGACAATGATTGCTGCTGGGTTTCAAATTGGTGACAAGCATTTATTTCCCTGAGTAAGTTTCCCTTTTTTAGTTGCCGAAAGCTCCAGAGTGTTTTCCAGCTGCAGTGGGTTGGTGTATTTCTCAAAAGTGGTGTTTTTTCCTGGAAAATAATTGCTTTTCATAGTCGAAAATAGGGCTAACAGTTAATCGAATTTAAATCAACATTGCAATGTAATACAATGCAATTTTCAAATCGCAAAGGCTGCAATAAAAAAAAAAAAGGTTTAAAGTTAATTTAAAAAGTGCAATCCACAAATATACATAATTCAGTGGTTGAGCTAAAACTTTGTTTTTATTTACAGTTCTTCACTTTATTTAGTGTGAGATCCATAGAAGAGAAGATTGATAATTATTTTCAAGATTACTGTTCATACCTGGCCTCTTGTTCTGCAGTGCTTTGTTCCTTTCTCTGATTTTATTTGTGGAAATTATTGTTTATTTTATTACATGTCTACAAGGCTTGAAGTTGAACCAATCAGTCAATATTCTACTGTGTTTGTAATAGTTAGAGATACGTTATTCATATCAATTCATCTCATTTAATCACAACATGTAGGCCTGGCCGACAGGAGAGACTTGTTTTTTATGTTGACAATATCCTTTGTTGTGTTGGTCATACTACAGAATGATTTATTGCTTGTGTTGAATTAATAATGTGGAAGACACACATCCTCCCTAAAAATCGCATGCTAAATCGCAATCACAATATTGGTAAGAAAAAATCGCAATTAGATTATTTTCCGAAATTGTTCAGCCCTAGTTAAAAAACCGATGAGAAAAGTTAGAAACAACAAAGAGTGTGGTGGGACAAGAGCTTGGCCTCATGCTCAAAGTCTGTACCCCCTGTGCAGAAGCTGGTCTGACCCCTGACTTTGCAAACTGTTAATATTTAAAAACAACATTATCATCCCTCTCTTCTGATCAGCTCATTGATTTATTGACCAATAACTTCAAACTTTATCACAAGAAAAAATAATGTTTTTGCAAAAGAGAAAGTTATTTTTGTGACTCTCAGTCCCGCCACAGGAGACCTGGCTCAGAGTGCAATCATTCATGGCTGTGCGGAGCGTCACATTGGGCTCTCCTTCACACCACACTTCACTTGCACCACACATGCGAGCACAAAAGGCTTGCACCGTAAGTACACAAACCCACACACATACAAACACACAAATCCTTCTATCTCAACGGGGCCACCTACACACTTTCCTTTTAGTGCATCATCTACCCCCGTTAACGAAAGCCTCCCCGCTGACTGCTAACTGTGAGCCACTCAGATGAACAGTCCGACAGAAATAGTCAGGCTTTTTAAACACTTCCATCCATCATGTCGCCGGGCCCGCAGAAAAGAGGAAAGTCATCTGAGTTTTCCTCTAGACTCGCCCTGAGGGAGTCTCATAACCGAAGTAGAAAAATCTCTTTCTGCTGCCTCCCTGACAGATCAAGCAGGCAGATGGAGAGAAGAAGAGAAAAGGAAAAGGGGAGGGGGGGTAAGGAGGAGTGTAAAAACCATTCATTAGTATCACTCAAGCACATCATTAAAGAAGGAGAGGGAGAGAGAAGGGGAGACAGTCCTACATTTAAAGACAGATCATGGGATAAGTGACAGAAAAACCATCAAAGCTGTGGAAAACACAAAAGAGAGAGGGACAGTCCCATCCAAATGTTTTTCTACGGTCTCTTTCATTTCTGCATCACATATCTTAGTTTATATTCAAGAGTAATCACTGAGGGGGATATCTATCCCAGGCTTTTATTCAGTGCCTAATACAGGTATAACTTATAAGTCTCTGGAGTAAATGAAGTAGAAATATCAGAGTGAATGTATCATAATGATAATCATCATAAGGAGGAAAAGGAGTTCTGTGATTTCTGTAAAAACACCTGTTTTGTGAAGAGATTTGGTACATCTCTCCTCAGAATGACTCTGCAGATCTAAGTCTGTCCACAGGGCAGAGAACAGCATGGGCACAAAGCCCTAATTCTATTTCTTAACACCTGAGCCTTGTATGTGTCAGGGCAGTGCCAAGCACAGATCGTGAGTAAGAGAGCCTGTACGTGCTGGCAAACATTTTCTCTGCTTCAAAAATAGACGCCGTCTCATTTCAGCTTTTTATGTGAATGCAGGCAAACAGCACTGGTAAAACACACAAACACCCAGCAGTGCAGGATGACTGGAGTACCTCTTGGGTCCTGGTTTTCAGAATTCATGAATTGACTTGATGACTCAGACTTGTATTGTACTGCAGTAGATCCCAAAGAGGAGATCAGAACCTACTGAAAGGTCATCAAACACTGATAAAGAGGTCAGTTTTTCCACAAATCCTTGACTATTTACAGTTGCATATTTCATTGTTTGTTTTAAAGGTATAACAAAACATGGTTCAAATTTTATAAAATCAGATAGAAAATATTTTTGTCCCAAGACCCTCAGGTAGGGTCTACCAGAAAGACGTCAGTGTCTGTAAAGACAGATTCATTTAGAAAACACAGCAATATGTGCTCATGGAAAGTGTAATTATCTACTGATCATCTAAATTAAGTAGCTTGGCCTTTTTTGTCAGTTTTTGTTTGTGTGTTTGTTTGTTTTGGCCTATTGGTGTATTACTATAGCAGGGGCTTGCTGGTCTCCTACATGTTTAATCAGGGTCAATATATATTTAGGCCTGTCAGGATAACAAATTTTGCTTGACAATAATTTTCCAAAATATTATTGCAGATAAACGATATTATTGTCGATATAATTTTGATTTTTTTTTCCATTTTTCATTGATGTAATTATGATAAATGGGATTATAAAGTGAGTACACCATATCAAAAGCAAGAAACTTTAATTTCTTAAGAGTATTTAACTGTAATTAAAAGGTCAGGATCTTTTTACTAGAATAAATTAAACAAAAAAATATAATAAATTTAACAAACAAGAAAGAGAAAAAAAATACAATGAAAATGAAATGGACTCTCTTTTAAAAAAAAATTAATGTCAATGAAAATAATTAATAGTAATCAAAAACAATAAAACATAGACCCTGTCTCTAAAGAAAAAAACGAAACTCCAAAAAAAAACCCAACAACAATATAAAACTAGAGCCTAAATAAAAGGGAGTTTATACAGTTCCCGAATTGTTTGTAACATGTACTTTTTCCCAGTCAATCCGTACTGTCTGTCAAACATTTTTAACATTTCTGGCTTTCAACCGTACTGAAGGGCTGCATTTCTTTGGCAATGTAGCTGTCTTTGAGCGCCCACCATTTGGCGCTTTTATTTCTATTTACTTTGCAGACCAAAAGCCTCGGTAAGAGCGGATTGTCAAAGAACAAGGCTCCCCTACTTCTTCTTCGTCGCCACTATTTTCAAACAAATGAGACATATCAGCCCGTTGGTGTCCATGAGCTCACACTTTGTTCATTCTGATAAAAAACAAAATATTCCCACACTGGGACTGTGGCAGGCGGCTTAAGAACCGTATCTTTCATGCCATCACTCATATTAGCGTGTGTTTCCTCCTTACCCCTCAGGACGCTCGCTTCAACTCTCTCCGTGTGTACGCGCGAGCAGCCCCGTCTTCACCCCAAAGATCGCATATTTGGCAAATGCTCACTCCGCTATAAATCCGCTTAAACCGCTATATCATTTCTTCTTACTGTGCTGCATTGAATTGTTTCATATTGTATCTAATTTTTTAATTGTGTTGTATCTCATATATTAAGCATTTTGTGTTGTTTTGTATTATTATTCTAGAAGAAATTGATAACTTTCAAAGTTCCAATCAGGAGTGTTGGTTAAATTAAAAAGATATAAATGGGAAATGGATCTTGACTCCTATTTTTCATCCTTAAATAAGTTAAACTAAAAAGGAACATTTGGTGGGTCTGTTTTGCTTGTTTAAAGAAAAACAAGTCAAACAGTATTACACCTCAATAACTGGCTTCCTGCACAGTATAAGCTTGGGGCCAGACTGAGAGTGTTTGTGTGAACTCCAAAATACCCCCTTGCGTCCAAACACACAGATTCTACCAAGAACTATTTCTGACTCACTTTCCTTAAATCTCACCCACTAAACACTTGCAGCACAGACGAGGCAGGGCAACGATGGAGGTAGTGGTGCCGGTGGTACTTTGGACTTTAAATCTCCCCGGCTCATGCACACAAACAAACACAAACAGACGTCGCTGCTTCAGCTTAAGCAACATTCAGAAATAAACCACTCAGGACAACATTCATATTCAAGTACCAGCCTTGTCTGAAAGGGAACATTTAATGGCTGACACTGCGCTAAAGAGGACACAAATGCTGTCTGTGGAGTGAATGAGGATTTCCGAAGCGAAATAAAGGAAGAGCTATAAAAGTAGATCAGGAATGGAAAGTTAAAAAGAAGTCCATTAAAAGTGTCAGGAAATGCTTCAGTGCCTCCAGCCTTCAGAGAGAGACATGAAATACTGTCTCTTCAGAGTCAGGCTCTTTTCTTTCTGACTGAGAAAGAATGTGAGGTGCGACGCTGGCAAGATAAGAACATCTGGTTATCATGGCTGCAGCTGCCAAGGCCTCTGATTGGCTGAACATCTGTCCTACCTCAGAGCACATTTCATTCTCCTAAAACTAAGGGTCAAACAAAAAGTCCTGCCCCAGAGGACAACAGGCCGCAGGTTATTGGCTCGTTTCGCTGCCAATAAAGCAGATTTTACAGCAAAGGTGACCGTTCAGCGTAACACACACACATACATGTGTGCACACACACACACACAGAGTGAGACACACAAAACTGAGACAGGGTTTGTCCCTCTTCACTCATAAAGTGAAGGCAACTATTATGGGTGTGATTGGCATTCAGGAAGATATAGAGCCATCGTCAGTCTGCCTCTGGTCTTTCAATAGACACAACTGAAAGAGGAGGACCTCTCTGTGCGTCCTTCCTGAGACAGCTGGGTCCATTAGAGGAGGTGAAAACCCATATTAAACCTAAACAGTCTATTATACAGAGGCTGTCTGGTTGATCCATAGCTTCCTATCGCCTCACCTCACAGCGAAAGCACCCTGTCAGTGTCTACAGCCTGGAGACCGACTCAATAATAGACCGCTGCTTAGTTTATAGGGTGGAGGCTCAGCACCATTTTCAAGGCTCTGTGATGCCAGATTATGATTCATTTAACTGCTGAAGCATGCAGGGATATGAGCTGCTTGTATTACAGCCTGACCGATACCAGAGACCTGCTGATGATGCCCGTATTGATATTTGAGAATTAAAATAAAGGTCGAGAACTTGCTTCGGCTGATATCATCTTTTAACACAACTTTTTGTCAGCTTTCTTTAAATATTCTGCTTTTATTTGCAAAGTCGTTAACAAGCTCAGGGATTCTGCAATAGCACTGTGCTTTAGTAGCGGTCAAACTAACTCCATCAACTACATGTGTGGAACAAATAACAATGCTTTTACAGTTGCCAACCTGTTTCACACATAGACTGCATGAATGGATGGACGGCATGACACCTCTACAAAAGTGAAGCCAAAACAGTTGCAGTGTGTAAAGTCATAAAGTCTGCCTTATTTTAAATTACCTTGATTATGATTTCTGATGTTACGACTGGTTCTTGTCATCTTGATTTAGCTTTTAACTGAGAGATGAAGTTATTTGACATAATGTCATATATATAAGGGTAAATGCTATAAGTAACAGCTCCGTTGACCACAAATGCCACCCCTTCAGGTAGGCACTGTGCTTGGAGGATTAGCCAAATAGAGTGTCCACTTGAAAGCTACACATGTAGCTTTCACACCATGTCCTGACCAAAGGGAACTGACCAAAGGGAACTTAGCTGTTTGATCGATTAGTAATGGGACAGGGTGGGACAACAGAACTGCAACTCTTAAAGATCCTTACTGCACAGACTCTAGTTCAAAAGCATCATGCACTCAGATGGGGACATTTCTTACTTGACCAAAAACATTAATAAACGAACTCCCACCGAAAAAAATATGATATTGGTCTGCATTCACGCTTTGTTTAAAGAACTTTCAGCGCGTTACTTTCACACAAAAACACCGCGAAATAAGGCTCTAGTTCTCATCAGTACAAGTTAACATGGAGTGGAGCAGGATGCAATTTTGGTCGAACGTTGAGCGGTAATAGGCAGAGCGGTATGGTGAGATTTTTCTCAATGGGATGTGTATCCCATCTTTATATTCAGTCAATGGTAAAACCCAAAGAGCCTTTTGTACAAAGGAGTCTGACATATGTTAACGCTAATCATGAGTAAAAGGTAGCTTCAACTGTGTCTCAAACAGAAGCTTTATGCTTAACAAATCAGCTGATTTTTCTTTAACTACATTTTTAAAATGACAGATTTAAGCTTTATTTTACACATACTTTAACTTTATGCTGCTTGACAGCATATAATTATTTTAATACAAACCTTTTGATAAAAAATCAATTATTTTAAATGCATTAGTTTTAAGGCATGAAAAAAACTTGTGTTCCTTTTTTTCTACTCGACAGCGGAGAGAAAACTGCCGCCACTTGTTTAGCAGAAGAAGGAATGTTATTGGAAATGTTGGTGCAGAGGCGCTGACGCTCACACATCTCCAGCATGGCAGTAAATAACATTCAGACATCCATATTGCTGCCTTCTGTTAAACACACACTAGTGCACACGCCACACACAGTACATTACACACTCACACAAACACACACTGAGCTGCCAGAATGTAAATGTGGCACCCATGAAATGTTACACTAGTTGTTAAGCACTACAGCCCTGGAACTTCTTGAGTAATAATCTACATAGCTTTGAGTGTTAAGGAGGATTGCAGAGAAAGAGCATCTTGCAGTGTGTGTGTGTGAGTGTGTGTGTGTGTGTTTGAAAGACAGATAGGCAGAAACAGTAACTACTTTTGCCAGCGTGTTCCCGTGCCTGTCTCACAAAGCACATGGGTGGCAATTAGAGCAACTCCCTCTGACATACATCAGAGCAGGTCATAAACACCTCAGTGAGCGGGAAAAGGGGAGTGATGGAAGAAAAGAATTAAGGTGATAGGAGGAGAGAAGAGGTGATAAAATCATTATAGGTGTGCACTCAGGTGAGAGAAAAAAAGATGGGGAGGAAACTGGAGGGAGAATGGAGACTTGTTTTATACTCAGATCTGCTGCCAAATTTCTCGCAGGTGTGGGAGTGACACACACAAACACAACACAAAGACTGGTTGTGCTTACCCATGCTTTCAAGTGTAACGTCAAACAGTTATACGCATAGCAGAGTTTTCCTTTAGAGAGAAACAATAGGAGCCATGCCTGACCCCAAAAAGCACATGAGTTTAACAAGTCTGAACAACAAGTGAAACTGATTCGTACTGCAGGGTCACTTTTCTCCCAAACTGATTATTAGAGCTCAGTTTTCTCGACAGCATCAAAGAGGTGTCCAACGTGGAGCCATGATTAGGGGGTTAACGTGCTAGAACATGATGTTACAGTAAGAAGGTGGTGTTTTCATGTTGGGATTGGAGCTCCCACAATGCTTTGGACACTTTCTCATCCTCCTACTCCACTCAGTCTATTATTACTCACAACAACAACAACACACTTTCTCCCTCCTTTTTTACCACTGGAAGAAAACAGAAGATAATTCTCAATAAATATTACGCATTCCTGCTACTTTACTGAGGAAGAAAGATTTCCCATGAGTCTCTTCTCCCACCTTTGGAAATCTACAGACCGGTCAAATTAACTGAATACAGGGAGGGAGCACAGAGCGGAGGGCTGCAGAAACAAATGGAGCAATGTCACCGAGATGCTGGGTCAACATTTCCACTGCACAGAGGAGCCCGTCTTTTAGGCAGGCAAAATGCATTATTGATTATTCAGTGCAAGCCAAGGCTTTACAGCATGTAGCAAGACAGATAGTCCTGTCACTTTTATTAATGTAATGATTCAAGACAGCTCTGATTATGGTAGGTAACGCTATGTCATTGATCAGTATTGTACGAAAATTTAGAATGAAGAAGAAGAGTTGTTTGACCTTTTTTCAAAAATCAACTCCTCACCATAATTAGTGCTTTGGAAATCCCTTCTGTTGTGGAATTTACCATTTATTTCTGTAAATTTGTGTCTTCTTTAAATGCTGTTTGGGTTCATTTTTATCTCTGATCTTTAAAGCACATCAATCAGCTGCGTTTTTAAAAGCTCAGCAAATCTCCACTAGACTGAAAGACATGATAGACACCTTAAACTTGTAACAATCAAAAAACAAGCGCCCAACTGATGGATCAGCAGATTATATGGCGGTGGAAACAATAATTGGTTGTAGCTTTGGATCAATAAATGAAGCAACGGCTGCAAGGAGCTAGTTAGGGCTGTGCTGATTCCACAATTTGGTGGTGTATTCATACTGACAGGTTCGCAGTCTCTCCCTCTGCTCAGTCACCCACAGCACCAGCTCAAACTTTAAGTCCCCAACATCCCCTTGCAGGTGGGACTCAAGGCCTAAGGATGTTACTTCATTTCTCAAAGGTTAGAGACTAAGTGCTAAATGTAAGTAATGCTGCTTGACGAAAGTCTCAAACTATTAAAAGGAGAGTTGTCAGACTGAACTAACTAAGCTAAGAATTAAATCATTACACAATTAGTCAAGTAGACCATGAGTTGTTTTTTTTCTGGTTTTGTGGGACTTCATATGATTTAACAAAATAACAACAAACCTTATTTCAGCCTTTGTCTGAAATGCATCCATTTAGTTGCTGTGTCTTTAAGACTCCCTGTCCAGCAAACTCCCTTTCCTCTGATTGGCCAGCCCTTTTGAGGGCTTTGAGGAGCAGTTTTAGGCAGACCTTCGTGCTTGAAGACTACAAATGATATTCATAAGTGATGACCTCATCATTTAAGTAAGTTTTGTTTAGATATTGTGAAAATCTTGTGCTATTTTAAGTACAGACCATTTTGTGCAGTTGTGTGGACTCTATAATATAATATATGACTATGTAGTGGTTTGCTCTGTAATCACGCATCAGCATTATCAGTCTATACCAGATTGACTGTAAGCTGCCATGCTTTTAAATAATAACCTGTATATAACTACATAACAGCCTGGATCTAACTGACAAGTAGAGGGTGAGTTGATAAAATTTGAACGGTGCCAGGAGGAAATGGAAAAAGTTCAAAAGTGCTGTACAAAATTATGAAAGGAAGCAAGTTATTGCACATTTGCAGTTTTCTTAAACGAACAGATGTGAGGCTAGAATGATGACTGCTTCTATTCAGGACCCCGAGGGTTTTAACTAAGCACTTCTCAGATAGCCATCAGCTCGCAGATGTCCTTGTGCTGAGGACAGAGGCAGCGTTTGTACAACACAGTTGTACATAACAATACGTTTACAGGATCAGCAGAAGAGAAGAGAAGAGAAGAGAAGAGAAGAGAAGAGAAGAGAAGAGAAGAGAAGAGAAGAGAAGAGAAGAGAAGAGAAGAGAAGAGAAGAGAAGAGAAGAGAAGAGAAGAGAAGAGAAGAGAAGAGAAGAGAAGAGAAGAGACTAATCAAATATAGATGCTCGGTGTCTCCACAGACTTGTCCTTTGGCATCTATTAGAATTTCACTTGTCCTCCAGACCTTAACACCTACCTCTGATCTATTTATATACATACACCTCTGCACAATTTCTCTGTGTATGCAGAATATGTATACTGCTTACCTTTTTCTCTCTTTTAAACTAAAAACTCTCGGGGAGTATATTTACGTTGCACCAATCAGCTGTGTTATTTCTTACCTGCAGATCTAAAATGTTGCCTTCCCATCTGCCCAGTTGCTGCTATTGCCTTGATCTTTTATTGCTTTGTTTCAGTCATTGTGTTGACAGACTGATCACTGAAACAATTAATCAACTGATTGGTTAATAAACTGCACAATTATCAATTAAAAATGATATGAGGAGAGAAAAATATGCCATTCCATGGGGGAAGGCTTTAACGCTGGGCACTGAAAATGTAAATGAGAGAAAACCACACAGCGTGGCTCCAACTGTGGACCGTCAAGTTGAATATCACAGCTGAAGGCTGAGAGACGTCCAAAGAGCCGTCCCTTCAAATATTTGTGCATTACTGATCTGACAGACAAGACCCACTTAATGAATTCTGCAGGCAATATTTTTCTTTGCAGGGTTGGAGGTAGAATGCTCCCAGAGATTCAACGTTTTAGGAGAAGATGGTGTCACTTCAGCCAATAATATTTGTTATGTTTTGTTCAGCTGTGCCTTCTCTGTCTGTGTTTTTCAGCTCTCAGCAGAACGATGTCATAACAAACGAACTGTTGACAAATAAATTAACCATGAGCTATTTGACATTGTATTTTGTTGATTTCAACTATATGTTGCACCTCTAGTTAACATTACCAGTAACTACTAACCTGACACGCCAGTCGGACAGTTTCACATATCCGCAACGGAAGTATTTCACAAGTCCATCTAGGTAGCAGCTCTTCCAATTTGTTTTCAGAGGCGGGGCTTTAAAAAAATCCACAGCTGGTGATTGGACGACCGTTCTGATTAACACACTCACCACAGACCAATCCGCATCAAGCCACGGAATGACGTAGCTTATGTGAGCCGATGCTTCTAAGAAACAATAGATGAACAACTACTGAATCACGAGAAACAGCTGTGAAAAAGGCGTTAGACGACAGCTTCCGTTTTTATAAATTTAACTTAAGAATCAAAGGAACGCTGACAAGTATGAAAGTCTGCTGATGTCACATCTGCTCCCACAGCTCCCGCCTCTCTTCCCTGATTGGGCCGGTCAGAATTTAGCCAAGTGAAATCGTTGGTCATTGGAGCCTGACAAGATGGACCTGCAGGAGTTCAGAAACTGAATCAGGCAGGTCCATCTGCTCTGCAAGGTTAAGTAACTACACCTGCAAGTAAAAAATAAACATTAAAAAATAAAGTAAAAAAAGGTACACAACAGTGAAAATATCTGTTGAACCAAAACCAAAACAAGTGAATGTGATCAATCTTGTCACATCATGAGATTCTCATCTTACACAAAAACACATCCAGAGGACTGCAGCGATGTAAACCCAAGAAGTTTTACTTTTTACGCTTTACCCTCTCTAATTTTCATAGGCAATCATCTCACCCCTTAGCGTGTACAGTACAGACTTCTGAAACAGACTTTTGAAGCAAGTCGTCTAGATTTTTAGCACTTCACAATTTTGCCTCACATTTGGCCACTTGGCAGCACCAATGAATAGTTTGTTTCATATTTTTCACCCATGTTATTAGTTTGCACTTTTTTTATGTGTTTTTGGTTCCGTCCGTATTTCTTGTAATAAACAGTTCATATGTTTCTTAGAACACACTTAAATTATTTTTGTTTTCTTTATATTCACTGTGCTGTTTGCACATTCTACTTTGCTTCTGTAACACAGCAAATTTCCCCGCTGTGGGATGAAGAAAAGATTATCTTATCACAAAGAAGCTGTCTCGTAAATTGCAACTGGTATCAAAGTATGACAAACGATGCCCTTAACACAACCAACAAACTTCCTCCAGTCAGATCAGATTTGAAGGATGGGTTCACACTTGGAATGGATGCAACAATGAACATGTTCAAAGTTCACCCTGAGCTCAAGTTAACACCAGGCTCAGCTGACTTGCTGTGATACTTATTGGCTTGATTTCAAGTGAACTGAAAGAGCAGCTGCTTGAATATAGCACCAACTCGTTGTGTTTTATTTAGCTTTAATAACAGTTGTGTTTCATTGCTTCTCTAGTGTCACAGACCTCTTGCACATGGAGCTTGTTTCATTCCAGCGCCCTGAAAGTCAAACTGTGAGGCAGGCTGACTTATGAAGACAGAAGGCAATAGTTTTTTATTTAAAAAAGAAAAAAAACAAGAGTGAGTGTTCCTCTTCCCTCTTTTGAATGTGGGGCACAAAAAGCCTAGAGGAGCAGAGCTAAGTAAATGTCAGCTACGCCTCTCTTTTTCCCTCTGACACATACACATACACACACCTATCGCAATCTCACACCCTCCCGTTTGCTCAGGCACTCTGGGGCCTATAATCTCCCTGTGCGCCCACACACACACACACACACACACACACACACACACACACACACACACATAGATCACACACATATAAACAGGCACACACTTGGCGTGTGTTCTTATTTGTATTCCTGCGATCTGAAACCAGCGTTCTCTGGCAGACGCTGATATATCAACTGCATGAATATTCATTCAGCAGTCAGAGTGGCAAGCTTCAGCGGGCCCCTGTCTCTTCCTGCAAGTGTGATCACACAAACACACACACACCTCACATTATGTGGATCCACTCACAATGCAAACCTCCCACATTACATATACAGTATGTGAGAAGTGAACTGTTCAGGGGTGCCACACCAGATTCTCACACACACACACACACGCTGTGTGTGGCTGTCTATCAGATAAGCGTCTCTGTGTCTCTCCCTCTCTGACTGAAGTAGCTTATCAATCATCTCCTGCTTGATTAATTTATGCAGCGGATCTTCTGATAGATTAATCGCATCTGTCTGTGAGCCGTTTAATGTTTGAGCAGCTTCAGTAAGAGGGACGCAACCTGTGATTATTCTCACACACACACACAGACACAAAGTCCTTAGATGCCCTTCTTTAGCCATCATCAACAGCAGCTGGACTCCACAGAAATTTAAAGAAAAGGGAGTCAAAAGACCGGTGAATTATTCAACAGAACAGAGCCCAAGCGTTGTTTTTTTCCTCCACAAAGAGACTCTGTTATTGGGCTTTTAACTGGACGCTGATGATGTCAACTTCATTAGAGTGGGAGTGCAAATCCGCCTCACCACTTGTGGGTAGAAAGCTATTAGGGCGCCGGTGGTGGAGAGACAATTCAAGACCTCTGTCACCGAGCATTCGTCATCTCCGCACGCCAACTTTCTCTCCTACATCTTAACACCTCATTGCTCCGCTGCTTCGTCTCTTCCTCTCCCACGCGCACACATATGTTCGAGGAAACACATGCACACACACACAGAGATCCTCTGATCTGAATTATCAATTTGCATTTCTTTCCACCTGACTGCATTGCAAGCACAATGCACATCAACGCAGCCATATCACTCTTCGAAACCTTGTCCTTGTTCTTCTCTGAGTCACTCTGGAGCTGTGATTGAAGAGGGTGATTAAGAGTGAGGCCTTCAGAAAACTGGATCCGAACTTAAAACTGTCTGTCTGTTACTAATCCCACCCCCCTCTTTTCTTCAGGTAGACACATCTTCAGTGCTTTTGAAACAGAAAATGGTATGAAAGTGAAAGAGAAATGAAGTCAAAGAGTACAAAAGCTCACACTCCCGGTTAGATCTACAGAAGATGGTGTAACACAAAGATTTAAAGATGAAAGAAGAGAATAATAGACAAGTGTGTTTCATGTGTTAACACAGAAGCTGAGGTTTGAAAGAAAAGCAAATAGTTTTCTGTTTACAGACGACCGCTGTGAGAGTGTTTTATCATCTGACAATGCCTTCAGTGAGTGAGCGCTGAGACAAAAAAGACGGAAGGAAGGAAGAGGGGATGGAGCTGTTTACTTTTGATGTAAACACACACACACACACACACACACTAGCCTTCTGTTCCTCCAGCTCCTCCTCTTCCCTCTATTGCTGCTCCCTGCCAGAGGTGAACGCCTTCTCCTGATCTGAGTAGGTGTCTTATATCAATTCGTACTCCGGCATACTACTTTGACTCAAAGCTGAGCTGAAATAGTTGTTTTAACATTGCATTTTATTCAAAATTACACTGCACTGCTTATTCCGATTCATCCTGCTTTTATCAAACGCCATCAAAAATGCAATGCGACATCATTTTGTGCAATCGCAAACCAGCAGAACTCTGTAGACAGCTATAAAAATATAGTTTGTCAATATCAGCAAGCATGCTGAAAACGAGCTCCTAAACGTTCCCAGATTGCAACACATACAGCCAATACTTAGACTTCTGACAATCAGATTTTCCCGTTTCCAGCCTGCTAACCACTCATGCATTTAATCAGGAATCAAATCCCCTTTGACTTAACGGCAAATGGCAGCAGACCGAGCAGAAATTCAGCCTTTTTTAACATTTACCCAGAGCAATCAGGCCTCCTAATCAGACTCAAACTGCTCAGTTCTGCTTTGCCTACCTCGTGTTGATCACGGTTTTAAAGCTCAACACGACTCTGGTTGAGACTTCTGAGAGTTATTTGTTTTTTCAAACACTGTTGTATCAATATAATGGTTTGTGGATACATATGCTGAAGTCAAAGAAAATTATGAAATACCTCTGAGAAAGCCAGGTGCCTGTGATTTTTGAGTTTCCACAGAAGGTTCTAAAAGACTCGTTCCATGTATCCACTTATGTGTTCATTAGCTTAGTAGCAAAGGATAGGGAAAAGATGAGAACCAGTTCAAACTACTTCAAGTCATCAACATCATCTTCCCCAAATTCTCTTTTTAATGCCTTTCACTAATTTGGGAATACAACAGATCTCCGTCCACTCCGCCTCTGCCCAGCTGTATAGCAGGACTTCCTGACAGCTGGGGTCACGAGACCGAGGAGTTCCTACCAAGTGGCAACCTCCAGTCTAAGAATATGAGACGATGCGGAAGTGCTAAAATCTGCTGTTTCTCGAATGTTCGCTTGAGGCTGGCTCTGGAGGTAGCAGAAGTCACATACACACCAAGCCAAAAAAGCCATTTTCAAAGCAGAAATTAACCTATTTACAGCCTGGTTCAAAAAACGTCTCCTGTCTGAGTCGCTAATTTTACTACCGGCTCCCACTGTGCAGGGGGTGAATTTTTTCCTAACGCGGCCATTCAGATGACATTAAGATCGTGAGCTCCCGTCGGCGAGACTACGTCCATGTTTTATACAGTCTATGGTTCCTACGTTTCCCACACCAATAATGAGCCTTTCCTCATTCATGTTGTACCCTAAAACCTCATACTTTTGACTCCTAGCCTGACTCAGCTCAAAATATCAGCTTGTTTTTATTGTCAAGCTAAATATGGTCTGGTGTCAGCACAAGTTATTTTATTTTGAAAGTCACTGGGTGATTGAAAATGGTTTCCATGCACGACTTCCTGTCTTGCTTGATGTGCTCTATGCAAATTGAGGCAAAGTTGCTCCGGCATCCAGCAAAACTAGTAGGCTAGGCAGAAAACTATCAGATCTGGTGCCTTGACACAGTGCAGACACGAGTGGCCGAAGCACAGACATTTAGCACACATGGAGTGGACACAGAGAGGACAGGGACCAGACACGGAGGATTCTTTTTTAGGCTGTTACTTCCTTGCAAAACAATGACATCACTGGCACCCTGATGCTTTCTACCCACAGGGTAGTTGGCACTTAACAACCAGGGAGTCCAGGAGGTAATTATGGCAGACAGGAGACAGAAGTGTTCCAAAGTCTGTGCATTTTTTGTTGCAACTTCAACAAACAAAGATGCATTCGTATCTAAGTCGCTAATTAACAGGGTCTCACTTTGAACTGAAACCTCAGTTTAACGAATGCTTCCCATCTGAGCAGAGGGAGGTGAAGGAGTATTCTCACACAGCATGTTGTCTGTAGAAAATAAACAAGAAATTGGATCAATAAGCAGAACCAACAATGGTATTTCTATTAATACAATCTTATCAATTCCCATCCTTATTGCTGGCAGCACCCTGGTTATGGGTGGCATCCTTGGATAGACCTAGCTTTCCCTGTCCAGGAAACATTGGGCCCATTCGTCCACCAAGAAAAAGGACAGCTTCCAACACATCGATACAATGCAATCGTTTCACCCTGATTACTGAGATCCAGCTATTGTTCCAGCTCTAAATGTCTCATCCCTTTTACTGATCCAAACACCTGACGGTTATTGAAATGCAGATGGAGTTGCCCTCCTTGTTGACATTCTGAAAGACTTTTGCTGCCACAAGGCAGCTCTCTCTGCAAAGTAGCACTTCCACCCTCCTGAGTGGACAGCTTCCTGAGCTCCATTCATCCCTTCCTGTGTCCATCCATTCATGATCGCTCTCATCTCCATACAGCTGGCTTCTCTAGCACATCGTCTATTCAAATTAAGCAACATGTGAAAAAAAGCCGTGTACACACATATGTTAGAAAATCAGCATGCATATTTCACATGCAGATGATTTCCATATATACACACAGCATGTTGAGCAGCAGCAGCAGGCCTGTAATTGGGGCACCCATAAATAAGGAACAGAGTGACGCCTGGATTTCTGCTGATCTGTTTAGCACAAGATGCAAGTTTGAATAAATTGATTTTTTTTTTTTAATAGCGCTTCGCCCTGCTTGTGTCATCTGGATTACTTTCCCCCTCTCATTCTCTTATTCCTAAGCTTCCGTCTATATCCTCATCCTTATTTTTTAACCTCAACCTCTTTCCTCTCGCTGTCGCTCTGAAGACAGATGTTGCATTTATCACGTTAATTACAAACCGCCTGCCTCTTCCCTCGGTCTGATTAGCAGGAAAGAAAAAAAGTGCGGGAATGAATTAAGCAACGAATAGAAGAGCTTACACCCTGGCTTTTTCAGACGTATGGAGGTAAACACTCACCCTGACCTCGTCTTGAAAATATGACTCCAAATGTTACCCGTTAGCATCCTTGCATATGTATTTATCAGAGTGTGTATGTGTGTGTGTGTAAGAGACACAAGGAAAAACCAAACTGCCCCAGCGGATAAACACACAGACATTCATAAAAATCAATACTCATCTACTCCATCCACTGCTGCTGTGCTCATAAAGCTTCCTGGGGACAGTAAATGCTTTTGTGTGTTTGTTGTTGTTGTTGTTGTTTTCATGTGTGTGTGCGTCACTTTGTGTGGAATAAAGACCACAGAACACTGATTCATGACAGTGGGCTCCATTTATGATGTGGACTGATAAGAGCATACGAGGCCATGGGTTATGAAGAGATGAACAAAGGAAACGTTGCAGGAGGAAAGGAAAGGAGAGGAAGATCTGAGAAGCAGCTACTTTCAGCGTGTGAGTCATGACAGATTCAAGGACAGAAAGAGAGAAAAAAAGAGAGGGGCAGCTCCAGCTTCACATCAGTCTGGACGACAGGTTCGTGGGAGACCGAGACATCCTTCCCACACTGGCAGAGGAGACACTAGCTCAGACGGATGTCTCCGAGTCATTCAATCTGACCCAGGGTTAAAAAGCCTCCTTACATTAGGCTCCTACATCTGCAGGGAAAAAAAGGACGGGCGGACCTAAGTGAGTTATAGTCCACAAGCAGCAAAAAATTCATTGGCACGGTGGCTCCTCTGATGTTAATTTTCCCTCTAGTTATACCTTAAACCTAACTACTCCCCATGTCAAACTGATTTAAGTGTAAAAAAGCAAAATGACATTGGATGATGACACACGCTGCTCCATGAGGGCTCTAATTTTCAGCTGAGAAACGTTCCATCACAACATAATTAAGATGGAAAGTGTAGCCAAAATCCAAACCCAGTGCCCACTTTCCACACAATCCCAAATGTTGCTCAAAACAACGCTGTGAGCACTCATGCAGGCTGCATTCGATAAATATTTTGTGGAAAGCTTCCAACGTCTTTACTTTCATTACGATCCAACTAATGAATTGAATCAGCGCTTATACGCTGCATAAATGTGCCCACGTAGGGAATAATTTTGGGTTATAAATGCTTCTGATCATCTCAGTGCACTCTTGGTTCGCGGGCTCTTGACAGATTGTACATTTGTTGCAGTGCCTGCGCGGTGAGGGAGAGCTGCAGGCGCAGAGGCAGAGCCAGCGGGCGACGAGCCATGGGTCTCCAAGGCAGCCCAGTTTCCACAGCAGGTGCAGGACCATAATGGGGGAGACTCACTCGACTTTGGCCTGTTTACTGTTTCTAGGCTTACACACTGACCACCAAGAGACGAGCCAAGAATAGAAAGAGGATACCTCAGCCTGTTGCTGAGTTCATTTTATAAATCATTTGTTCCTAAATACAGAGGCAACCTTTCCATGTTAGAAAATATTACAGTTCCATGAGTGTCCTCATGAGACTCGCTCCAAAGGGCCCTGAAACCACTACACCTGTGATAGAAAGCCAGCCCACAACAAAACATGTTTTTGGTCTGAGTAACTCTATAGTCAGTTTAAAGGGGTGGATTTCTTTGTTTATCGCGTTGGCTTTGAAGACATTGAAATTACAAATTTTGCATAATTCAGCGTAGTTTAAAGGCAGGGCTGATTTGACTGACAGGCACATTGTAGCTGAAAACAAAGGGCTACAGACCTGCACTGATTTCCCCTCTTGACTATTGTTGGACTTCAAAGCTTGGATTCACAAATCTCTGGGTGAAGTTGCGGAGTAGTGTATATTTTGAGTTCAGCTCTTGTAAGTCCATGGGCTTTGTGTTGTATCCCAAATAAAGAATGATAAAGAATGAGTGCCTTTATGCTGGTGGTTTGTGTTAAAATGTATTAGTCTGGAACATGGTTGCCCAAATTCTTTACAGTGAATCAGGATGGAGGGTCGCAGGCCAAATTTAAACATTCATGTTGCAGTGCATGATATTAAATTTCCAAATAAATACTCATACAAGTAATTTTGAAAATGAAAACACTTTTCTTTACTGTATTTTACAGCATGAAATCACTGAACACTAGACATGCACCATCGATCAGCTGGCCGATCGATTGGGTACTGATTTCCTTAATTTTGGGGAGATAGGTGATTGGCAATCAGCCCATCTTTGGATATGAAACTGATCTTATATACCTCCGGGAAGGTCTGGCAGCCAGCCATTATTGCTTTTTGCTCTGAGATCTAAAACTCAAGACACTTTATTGGTTGTTTAAGTAAAAACATAAATATATTATTGTTTCACAGGTACTGTTGAATGTTTTCTTCCTATAAATCACTACTCTATTTACATTACTTTACAGAGATTATACTCTTTTAAAACAGAGACTCTCTGCCTACATATTAGCCATACAGCTGTGGAATCAGTTTCTGTAAAAAAGAACTCTTGTTCCCAACTATTTTTAAACTTTCTCTTGTCAGAGTGCCACTGTGTCATACGCTCCATCCCAGCCATGACCCTGCTTCTTCTCACTCTCTGGTCATGGATGGACTTCCGGATTTGAGCTACTCTACTCCAAATGTAACACAGTGTTAATTTGTGCGCAGGAGAGAAAGTGCAACAATAAATAAATAATGTATGAGAAATTCCGGCTGCCAGCAGTGGGAAAATAGTAATGATTGAACTCAAAATTTATAAATTATAAAAATTCAAACATGGCCAGAGGGCAGAAAAAAAATCGCTGGTGGGCCAACTTTAACACCACGGGCCCCAAATTGGACAACCCTGGTCCAGCAGATGCATATCAATGTATAATACATTTTTATAATAAAATCATAGAATGTAACATATACAATCATACAATCATAGTAACTCATCCTTTACGAAAGAAAAATATATGTATCAATATATTTTTTTAAATGTATTGAAATAAAATATTGTATATTATGATATACATGGAATAATATATTGAGGGCACATATACAATATATTATATATTCATGAAATATATTGCAATATATTGCAAAATATACAAGTAATTGCAGCTTTCAATATATTGGAAAATATAAATACTAAATCTCATATATGGGAACATATTACCTAATATATAACATG
Organism: Halichoeres trimaculatus; assembly: GCF_033239565.1. Classification (NCBI taxonomy): domain Eukaryota; kingdom Metazoa; phylum Chordata; class Actinopteri; order Labriformes; family Labridae; genus Halichoeres; species Halichoeres trimaculatus. Next base: position 24,291,345 of record NW_027437188.1, read on the forward strand.
ATATTTTCCAATATGCTGCAATATATTTTTCTTTCGTAAGGGATTGTTGTCTTGTTGTTTAAGTACAGAATGAAGTCAAAGAGGATAAATGTTAAAAACTTGTATGTGTACACATGAAGGCCCCCCTACCTATGTCAGTGCCCACATAGTTCCACCCCACTCTGAAAGTCTGGACACACCCCTGCACAGAGGCACATAGTATCAGCGTGGAGTAAAAGCTTACAGACTTTTAGGTTTATTTAACCAAAGCATACCATAGTGCGCACCTGTCTTTTATGTGAACACATCTGGGTGAAACTCACCGTGCACGATACACAGCGCTGAGAATAATAAACGCTCTACCGTGTAGAGACAGACATGGCATGCTGTCATCTGAAAGAACAAGGTGGAGACCTTTTCTACAGGAAAGTAACTTTAAATGGCTTTTGATGTGGTTTTGTTTAACATTATTTAATGTTAGGTGAAGCAGTGCAGTTTTATGAATTCTCTTGCTCGTTTTTGGAAACTTGTTAAATTGCACAGTCCACATTAAACACACAAATTCCGATCTGACAACCTGATTATCCAGCAGATGTTCAGATGGAGATGTTCATTTTTGAACTGTTGTCATCCGTTTTTTCCAAGGGTGTTTTTGGACAATTAGCTTCACTTTCTATGCGTTTTGGCCTTTTGTCCACACACCAACAGGGTTTCAGGTCATGAAAACAGAGGATTTCAAAAATGCCTTCCTACGTGGAAGGTTTTGAAAACTTCTGGTATTGTGGATTTGCAAGGAAAACACAATGTTCTTCTTCAGTGGTTGGCATGACAGACTGATCAAACATTTCCCCTAACTAACTGCTGGCCTGGTATGCTTTAGAGAGGGTTTTTTAAATGTTTCTGTCTAGTCCGACTGACACATGGGGTAGGCATTATCTATTGCTTTAGTTTTAGTCTGGTCTGTAAAAAATCTGATGTGGGAGTGGATTTGACAGTTTCTCTCAGTCTAAGATGTCATCGTTAAGTGTCCTTGGTTGACCAACAGTTGAAACCAAAGCGATGTTTTGCTAACTTTGGTATAAAACAAAAAGCAACCCACTCAGGAGGATCTGGCAAATTTCTGTGGATGCCATCAAGTTCCTGACAATCCACTAATTGAAAAACAGCCTCAATGGCTTCCTGTCTAGTCAGGACTCTCTTGATGTGTTACACAAACTAATTCTAACGGCTGTCATGGAGCTGGTAATGTGGAACACAGTCTGACAGTCAGCTGGGCAAATGGGGCTGCAAGGTAGCAGGAGAGGATGAAGACTTCCACACAGTGGAGCGCTGCCAAGAAGTGGGGGGCATTATTCTGCACGCATTATAATTCATGCTGCATGTGTGTGCGTGTGTGTGTGTGTTGGTGTTGCATATGGGTGTGTGCTGTAAGTAAAAGTTGTGGACTCCCCTCAGGACAGGAGGCAGTAGACTCTTTAATATTTCAGAGCGGTGATAAATAAGTCAGACAGACTGCAGAGAGATAAGGTGACTCTGCGGATAGGGGTGAGGAGGCGGGAGGGGGGAGGAGAGAGACAGAGGGAGAAAAGGAGAAAGGGGAAATGGATATAGGAAGGTGGGGAGAGATATATAAGGTAATAGAGCGAAAGGTCAGAGAGAGACGTGAAAAAAAAGAGAAAAGGAGAGTAGAAAACAGACTTCTCTTTACTATAAAAGGAAAAATACAAACAGCTCTCACAAAGAGAGAAGACTGAAAACATTTTACCATCCAAAGAACAATCAGGAAAGCAAGCCCAATCTGGAAAATACAGTCGTCCAATCAGATTTCAGTGTTTTCTATATTTACACATGAGGGAATGGGAACGGTCACATATCCCAAAACTATCCCTTGACACAGCTGACCCGGGAACACTCAGGTTAAATGACAGATTTTGATTTCTAAGGACAAAAGAGATCAGAAGCAGAGGGGAGATAAGCAAGCGGAAGGAAAAAGAAAGGGGGGGGTGGATGGATAGAGAAGTAGGAGGGACGGAGAGAAAACAGAGACGGTAACTGTGCGAAAAGGTCAACAGAGACGCAGAGAAAGTGTGAGGGAGAAGATGAAAAACAGGAGAGGAGGTGGGAGAGCGTGTCATGGCTTTTTCTTGGACAGAGGGAGAGAAACTGGCCCTGTGGTGCCGCGGCCTCCAGTCTGACAGGTTTATGACCAAAAGATGAAGGGAAAAAAACCTCCACTGGCACCTCTGAACCTATCTCATGGTTTGATGTACAATTTGCTTCTATCTGCGAACCATCTGCTTCACACAGACTCTTAAGGCTTGGATTTTGAACAAATGTGCATTTTTGCCGCACCACATGTTTGAAAATCTGAGGTTAGGGGCAAGGCGTCGTCTAACTATGGATGTCTTCTTCCTCAAAAAAGAAATAATACTCTTCTTCTGGCTTTTCATCCACCCCTGAACAGCAGCTTTAAGCTCCCTCTTCTGCAATCTTCACTTTTACGTCCAGAAGTCTGCAGTGCTTTTATTTCTTGGCTACTTTGTGAATCTCCCTCCTCTCCCCAACCCCCACATACTCTCATATTCTCTTCTGACCCAACTGAGGACACTCACTATCATCCCCCTCTCCTCTTAACCTAAATGAAGCACCTCTCCTCTTCTGAGCAGCTGGAGGTAAAGCATGATGCTGCATAAGCTCATTATAGTCAAGAAGTCAAGAAGAGGGCGACGCACAGACTTCTGAGGGCAACATAACACGCAGGTACTGCATGTGTATACCAGAAGGAGTGGGAGGATCTAAAAATATCCAAAGTTCAGAAAGGGAAGGAGGAATTAATTGGGAAGTAAACAGACAGAAGAGCGGGAGAGGGATGATGAGAAAAAAAAAGAAAGTGAATCCACAGGGAGAACGTATAGTCTCAATCTCCCCAGTGGGATTAGTGTAAATCTAATCTGCCCCGCTGTCTCTTCCACTCCTTTTAGCCTGGGCTTAGAGACGCTCTCAGGAAGAGAGCAGGAAGCCTAAGAGCCTTGAGCTGTTAGCATTAGCTCACATCACCGTAAGCTTCCTCTGCATCACACTAATCAATTACCAACCCTGCTTATCTGCCTCTAAACTTCCCATCCACTCAGAGTCATCACCAGCTCATGAACCAACCACACACACACACACACACACACACACACACACACACACACACACACACACACACACACAAACACAAAGCTATTGCTATTTCAACACGGACTCATTTACTAACACACAATATGATGGATTGTGTGTGCTCTGCTAATGGGCATCAGTCTCTGCAGCAGCCCATCATCACAGTCAAGTTTTCTTTTTTTTTCCAACATACATCTTGATGTGGAAACCTGCTATGACTGCACAGAAAAATGATAGATGGAGAGAGCCGGGATGGAATAATCTTTTCTGGGTCATCTAAATGATTGATGAGTAAATGATTTACAATATATTGATTGATTTAGTCTTCTGCATTTTGTGGAGGTTTCTCTCTGCAATGGGAGTGATTGGTTTTGCAGAATGTTAGACTTCAGATCAAAAGAAATTTTTAGTCTGCAGACTTTAACATGAATCAACAATGGGTTGATTGTGCACACGGAGTCCACGAACAATTTAAAATCAACCCCCTTGCTAGAGGACTCCAGAATTAGAAAGTTTGCATCGAACAACTCCTGATGCTTCAGAGTACGCCTAATCTATAGTGGGGATTTCTTGTTAACCCATGAGGTGTGGGCCATAACCACAAGACAATACTGGCACCAGGGTTCAGTCGTTATTTCTGAATAACTGTTTATTGGCTAAAAAATTGAATAATTATTTTTCCATTATTTTTACCAGCCCCTGGTTGTGATGTGATTATACCACCAGATGGTGTTTGTGGGGCATCTAAAAACTGTTTGATTTTTGCAGTTAAGAAAAAAAAAATCCACAATAACATATCATTTCAAAGCACATGAGAAAGCATGGGTGACATGTGCCAGTTAAACATGTGCCCTTTAGAACTGAAAGGAGCATAGAAAGACTTCTGCAGAGTCAACAAGCTCTGTAAGGAACTTTAAAAAAGAAAAGTTGCTTGAAACTTTGCAGGGTATAATCAGGATACGTACTTTCATATTTAACTACTCTACACAATTTGCACAGTCGTTAAGTGGAGCTTTCACTTTTTATGTCAGCAGGGATGAATCATTCAAATGAATAGCAAATATTTGACTGCGATTGTCGTTTAGCGCTGCTGAAAATTTCCTATCCCCTACAAGCGCACCATGATACTAGGTTTTACCTTACCACAGATTTGCATCAAAAGATAAAAAATATTGCAAAACTGTTTTATAAAAATTGTTTAACTTTGTAGTTAAGGATTTTAAATCAGCTTAGTTTATTTACTGCTTGGCAAGATTTGTTTCTTTTCGCATAGTTGTTAAAAAATGAAAGCCATTCTGCAAAGAAGCCTGTTGCTGCCACGCCAGAGAAAAAGAAAACCCATATCAGCATCACATGGTACTGTATTATCACGTTATAACAGTTAAATTATTAATTAATAGTTCAATTCAATTAAACACAGTATTACACTAAATTATGAAGTTAAAAGTTGGTTACTTATGTTGTCCAGCTCACGTCTCAATGGAGAAACTATGGAGAACAGAGAACTGGATGAATATGTCTCATAAGACTCAGATGATTTGGTTAATTTCTGCTTCATGCTTTGTTGAAGACATGGAGAGATTCTTCTGTTATTGAGAACTGTTGGTGATTTAATGATAAGGATGCTTACACCATGCAGCTTGAAATGCATAGAGCTCTACAGAAGTAAAAAAATCAGTCCAGCCCTTTGGCGATAGCTTTGTTTATATTGACAAGCTAGATGGGCATGGCTCCGCACAAGCTGCACCAGGACAATGCCGCCAAAAACATGTCACAAAATAAAGACATATTTCAGTATCATGTAATAACAGGATAATTAAGTATCACATAACAGCGTGAAACTTATGATGTTACAACGTGATTCTGACATGTTTGTTTTAATCCCAAGATATGAATAAATACTTTACAAGGCCAAAAAAAACACCAAAAGCCTCACATATCAAGCTCTAGTTGCTAATGTAGCCCATCTTTGACAAGATAAGTACAGGTGTTCTCACAAAGCTGCTTGTTGTAGCTTGTAGCCTGTACTGACAAACAGGTTGAATACAAAGAGATTACCTATAAACTCATTTCAGTGTAACTGATGAACATGTGAGCTTCAATCTGTTTCTTCACCTCTTTTCCCCTTTGCTCTTCTCTCTTCAACATCATCTGTTTTTGCCTCAGGGCTAAGAACTTTATCTCACCCTTGTGCAGCAGATGGTTCATCAGACTGCCTAACCAGTGTTACACTGCCCCGCTGCACCCTGCTCAATGAGGGCATTGAAAACGAGAGACCACAGAGGAAAACAACGGGGAAAAAAAAACTCTTAAAGGGTCATCAATCTCAAAGGGCCACAATCAACAGAGTGTGGCACGCATCCAGTAAGACCAGGCTACACACACAATTACACATACTCAGCCTGAGAATGCCCACAAGACACACACGCATCCCCCATACTCCCAATTTTAATCACAAGCACGGATTAATGACAGTCTTTGGAGGGAGATCTGGACTTTTATCCCATGAGCCTTCGGTACAGTGTGAATTTTTAAGACAAGGTTTGAAGGTTTGTATCTAGCAGAGAATAGAAACCACGTGAAAATTTTAAACATTCATATTATCTGCATTCCTGCTGTCGGGAAGGAGTGATGTCTGTGCAGCATATGTGTGCAGCAGATCAGCTCCAACAAACGTGTGCAGAGGAATGATTCAGAAAAACTCAAAGAGAAAAGCAAGTCTTAAAGTCATCGAATCACGACGTGTGAGATAAAACAGCAGCAGGAAAACACAACCAGGAGGCCTGTATCTATTGACCAGGATGCACCTGCTTGAACCACAGGCCCATCTGGCCAATGTAAAGAGAGGAAGAGCCACAACTGTGAGCGCCACGAACATCACAGCCCGGTCTTTGCGCACACAATCACACCAATGTCACTAACTCCCAACAGCTGCGACTTACTACCTCCTGTCAGCCAACATTCTTCTGCCGCCGTGCCTCACTGCCAAGACGGGAAGGCAAAGTCCAAACTGACTCATCTATTTTCCCAATCCAAACAGACAAACAAACAATTGTAGAGCTGGCGGTGGCTGGCTCGCAGACTTAGGCCCCTATAGTCGGATTTAAATCGTAGACGATGCTCGACTGAAAAAACAACATTCTTTTATTTCAGCATTTTATGTAACCGCATTCTAGCAGCAAAACAAAGTGTAAATAAGACCAGTCAATTCCTGCCATGTGATTAGATTTAGGGCCTGCTAATCAGCTACACACCAAAACAAACATCCTGTAAGGCTGTGCAATCTAACGGCACTGCTATGGACAAATATAGCAGTGCTGGAGGCGAGCTTTAAGCGTGCAGAGCCAGGCTGGCTTCACAACCTCTACAATTGGATTTTAAACCTACACTTCCAACACAATCAGCATGTTTGGCATTTAAAACAGCTAACGCATCACATGGGGTAGAGTATGTTAGCACACGGACGCTGAGCGACTGGAAGTGGCATGTGGCCGAGGAGCGAGTGTGGGCACAGCAGGGGCCAGAGGGGGGAGATGCTATAATAGGGGGGAGGCAGGTTGACATGGCTGTGGAGATGGAGTTTTTGTGGCACATTCATCGACTGCCAACCCCCTCGTAAGAGAGGGGAGGAGGAGGGGAGAACAGGTGAAAAGAGAAAACAGGGTGATGGGAGGGTGACTCAAAGGAGGGGGGATTGGCAGCTAAACACAACAGCTCCATTAACAAACCAAAGTCGCCTCACTGGGAGAGGAGTGGACAAAATGGGGCAGCGGGAAGTAAAAGCTAAAAATCCTGGTGCTTCAACTTCACACATAACTTCCCTCACTGCAAGAAAACTCAACACACACTTTGTTACATGATGATGTATGAGGGAGATGACCTTGTGGCTTTCCTCTTCTTGGAGGTGTGCGTATACTTGGTCAGGGAGTTTGAGAAGAAGTGTTTGACAGAATGGGTGTTAAATTATTGAGCAGTCACTGCCAGTGAGGAAGGACTTCACACTGAGGCTGAAGAAGGCGCTCTTATCTGGGTCTACATGCTGCTGGCAAACACACAAAAACCTGTCAAAGAGACACACACACGTATCAAACCAAAGGGAGTGGACATTCTTTTTCACCTTGGATTTTTGAAGAAGCCTCGATATTTGTTTTGTGGAAAATGGATGAGGATGGAGTGGAGAAAAAGAGATTACAGATGTTTAACTCCAGGGCTTAACATCTGACAAGCAACAGCCCCATTCATGCACTTTTCTGGTGTGTATTACTCCGTGACTCCACTCCTCAGTCGTTCCCTGTCAGTCCTCTCGCTGCAAGGAAAACAAACCTCACCACTGGGGTACAAATTACCAAAAGGTCAGAAGACTTCAGCAGAACCCTCCAGCTCTCCTGCTCTCTTCTCTGCTGTATAAGTATTTTCCAGCAGAACATGACCTCCCATGTGCTTCTTACTTTCCACTTCACTTTTAACCAAGGCAAAGCTAAAAAAAAAATTTAAGTGGAGTGGAAGCTTTTGCCACAAGTGACAGAGGTAGGCACAGGATGATGAGTAATTCCACTGAATTGTCGTTGAATTAATTCCTCTTTTTCTGCCCGGTGAGTCAACGCGCAGAGTTAACTGCTGGCACCACCAGGAGTTCAGTTCCAATCAAGGACTCTTCAGTGTGTAACTATAGCTCAACTGTTGATGCTTCATCCTGAGCCTGGTGGTGAAAAGACTGTCTCCCTATTCAGTGTACTAGTCATTGTCATGTCATAGCTCCTCCAGCAGTGTGAGTTGGCTCCTGGCACCTCCTTCACAGATTCACCCTTTGTCCCAAACTGATCACTCTGGGGCCAAACTTTGTTCATGCATCATCCATCATCCATCAGGAGCTCTGGCGTTTTGAAGCTCTGTCATCTTAAGCCCAATAATCACTTCCCCAACAATCGCCAAAACCCATCTGCTACAGTCTGACAAAGAAACTGTCTGTGGAAGCGGTAGCCAACCTTTGGGGGCTCCCAGTGGAGCCATGGGGTTGGGAATGCATGACTTCTAGTCAATACCTTCATCTCTGTGTCTTTGTTTACAGTCCCAAAAGTAAACTTCAAACAGAAGGTATTGACTTGTAGAAATGAGGTCTCAGAGTGGTTGTTAGCTGCACGCAGATGTCTGATTCTAGAAATTTATTTCAGTTATTGATGTTGCTGCTAAGAAATTCTTGGATAACTTTATGTTTGCTCTGAATACAAACTGTTTTGTTGCTCAGGGGTTACCAAAGCAGGGGGCATGAAATGCCTTCCAAAATCAAAAAGTATTTTAGAATCAGAAATACTTTATGATCCCTGAAGGGAAATTATATTTCAGACTGCATATTTTCTCACAAGACTCTTGAGGTGACTCAGCCAGGATAACAAAGTATCAGTTGCCGCTGATTATCTCAAGAAACAATATAAACACATAGATGGATAATTCTTTCATAATCAGCCGAGTTACAGATCTTTTTGGAACATTTTTTTTATGATTTATATTTTTATTAGAGATTTTTCTTATAAACGGTGACAAGTAATCACACAGAAACATAAGAAGGACATTAGTCAACAACGACACAATTTAGACAATTAATGAAAGTCCTACATGGCTCTGCCAGATAGTGAGAAGAAACAATATTTCTGTGTGTACATTTTGATACTTGTAGGTAAATAAGGTAACAAAACAGCAAAAACAAAACACTTACAAAAAAAAAAAGACATGTGACAAAACAAGTAAACTTGTACTGGTAGATCAATGTTAGTCATAGCATTACAAAGCCACAGATCTCAGAGTTATGTTTCTTAATGTCAACCATACTATAAGGGACCCAATCTATTTAGTCAGCGCTTCTCTATAAAGTCATGGTAACATCCCCACTTCTGGTAATACTTCTCCACCCTGTTTATCAACCTAAAGGACAGTTTTTCTAAAGCATCTAGTTTCGCTAACTGGGTGAACCACAGAGATGGTGCAGGAACCTTTTTGGAACATTTTTAGGATTGGACTATTAGTGTATACCCAAGGCATTTGGTTGCTGGTTTCCAGAACCCATTTTTGGGGCCATGGAGGAAAGGTATCCAACGCATGCTAAAACACTGGTTGAAGATTTTACTCGTACCATAAAAAAGACACCACCCCTGAATCCAACCCTGGGCCTAAAAAATCTGCCTTTTTTTTCTCTTCACACTCTTCTTAAAACAGAGAATCCTCCTTTTAGCTCCACTTTGGTCCCCACCAGCCTTCGAGGGGAATGCAGGCTAACCCTCTATTTACAATGCAAAAAAAATGAAATCTTATCAAGTGTTTTTGTCTTTTTTTAAGTAGAAATTGTCTTCTTATACTCGATATAAGCCACTTTCAACTTATCAATCCAGAAAAATGTCTTGTTTCAAGTTATCAGAGTACAAAAATGAGGTTTGAATCACTTGTAACCAGTAAAAAAATCTGCCAATGGAACAAGAAAAAATTGCTTGAAAATTTCCTTGAGACTAGAACAATGTCTTAATACAAGTAACTTTTCTCTTGTTCCATTGGCAGATTTTTTTTACTGGTTACTAGCAATTCAGACCTCATTTTTGTCCTTAAATAACTTTAAACAAGACATTTTTCTGGATTGGTCATGTGAATTTGGCTCATATTGAGTCTAAAAAGGAATTTTCTACTGAAAATAAGACAAAAACACTTGATAAGATTTCAGTTTTTGCAGTGTAGTGCACAGAGCACTACCCTTACTCTCTGTGAGCAGGGAGGGTCTAGAGGTCAAATCTGCTAGGTGCTACACAGAAAACCCTGAGCAATGATTAAACTATAGCTATGACTAAATATAAATTAACTTTTTGAGGTATGTTTAGACATGACTTGTTTTATTTGTATTTAAAGGGAGCATGTATTTTTTTTATCATTATTACCTTAAGTTGTGAATCTGGACTTAGAGCCAACAGCAACAGCAGAATAATTTGTTTGCAGATAAGATTTGGCAAATTGTTCATACTCAGTTCTGCCACTCATCCCACAAATGCATGTTCTTAGAAAATCTGGCACCATTTAAAAAGGAAATAAACAGGCTTACCATGGACATAAGAATTATTAGTCTATGAAGAATCGTTAAAACAAAGAAATAATCCTCCAAACACAATTGCCCTCCTTTAATACTTTATTTCTACAGACAGTAATATAACAGCTGTATGGTAACTCAACAACAGCTAAAGTGAAAATAGAGAAAGTCAGTGCCCAAACACCCCACGGCCACCCCTGCATATGCCAGTGCACTGGCTTGGCCACTCTGAAAAAAACTGTCTGGACATGCCTGCAAACGTGTGGTCCTTTGGGCTTGGTAAGTTCTGCGTCGCTGATTTTTAGCATAGTTTACAGAAGTGGCTGCTTGCTATGGCGAAAAACAGCAAACAGTCTGGAGCCACAGAATTAAAAGTCAGTTAAGAATACTGCTTTTGCTGTTTCAACAATTCATTAATCGACTTTGTATTTAATTTCTGTGACTCATTCATCATCAAGTCATAGAAAGTAGCCAGAGGCACCCACGTCATGTGAAGTAGTGCGAAGCAGGTGTCTGGTCCTGATAGGCCGCAGGCATTTCAGTCTCTCACACTGACGTCGTCTCTCCCTGGAAGTCCAGATAACAGCCCGTTGCCCCTCTGATCTCTGTGTGACTTGTCGACTTCCATGAAGGAAAAGTAGAGCACCTTCTTTTGAAGGCTTCAACACACATAAATATTCATACGCTCACACACGCATTGCTGCCCGTGGTCTAAACACACACACACATAGACACACACACACACACACACTCTGTCTTCGTTTGCTCTCTGTCTAATCCTGTAACGCCAACAGAGCAATTAGTCACATACCAGCTCTTTCTTTCATCTCTCCAGGGAGAGCAGACTCAGGAGGAATTCAAGCTGCTTAGTATCTTAACTATGTAACTCACCCCATGCTCCGCGAGTAATACACAAACATGAAGATAAGCACATTAAAGCACCTCATATTCAAACAGCAGCTTCTCCAGTTGGTGGATATACTTCACTGTGAGCTGAGGACAGGGGAATGTGCTGCAGCACCGCTTCAGCTGCTCTTAAGAGTCCAGTCTGCTTTGAAAATCAAAAGATGAGTAATGAAGTTGAAACTAAAAATGGACATCAGCCTGAATATGACGCAAAGCCCAACTACCGCGAGGCTCTAATAAAAAGAGGATCCCTTTTGAAATGGTCATTGTTTTTGTACTTCTAGCGCTCTTTCTTCCTCTCTACTCAGCTGCACTCTGCCATCACCTCCTTCACAGATATATCTATCAAAGCCCACTCACAAACAAACACCACTGATTGAAGCAGCATGAAAGAGAGCTGCTGAGATAAAAATCAACAACAACAACAACAAAAAAAGGATGGCAAAAACAGACACAGTGATCGAGTTAAACAGATTTCTCTTTACTCTACAGAGCTGAGGTGATTCTGCAGTGCCCGGAGCCACAGCCTGACAGTGAGGCAGGGAAGAGCAGAGTGTGGCTCACCCGCTCCATGCTGGAGAGGAACAAATGTCTCATGTTGCAGTTATATAGACGGAGAGCCCGGGGTTATCACTTTCATGCAGGTTATTCCCATATGTCACCCAGAAATCTATCTCTATTTAAGAGATAAACCCCTCGCTGAACCTCCGTTTAATGCGACAGAGGCTGCTCATGGATATATACACACATTAAACACTGATTTTTAACACTCTGGAAATTCAATTTGGATTGGTGTGTGTGTGTGTGAGAACGAGAGTGTATGGTGCAAACGATAGGAAGATTTCTGGATGTTATTTCTTTCCAACATTTGTTTGTCTACCTGGTCATAGCTGACTGGCTTGGGTAAGGTGTTAAAATAGTTACAGAGCTGAACTTGAAGGACTTCTTTCCAGCATGCTGGACTAACACAGGCCAAGTTTGGCAGTTTTCAAAATTTTCTGTTTATTGCAGGGATCTCAAACTCAAGGCGCAAGAAACCATTTCTAACAGCCCGCAATTCGTTATCAATTCCTAGAGAAATTTGGCCCGCCATGTTCATGGCCTGTTCCACTGTTGGGCCCAGGGAAGAAATACCCAATTTCCAAGATGACTCTGAACGCACCATCATCACTGCATGAACCCAAGAAGGGATGAAACAAATGTTCAGCATGCTGCCAACACCCACAAAACATTGTTTTAAACTGGACGTCTCTTTCAAATGCCAAAAGAAAGGCTGATATTGAGCATAAAGCATTCTATTCCCTAGGCGCTGCCCGAGTAGCTGCCTGTTGCAGTAGCTCTCTCTTCTCTGTCCGTTTCTTGTAATTTTTTCGTCTCTTTTTCGTCATCTTTGTATTTGGAGTGGATCATTACTTTGTATGGTTCATTGTTGGTCATAGACACCAAACTTTTTGTGGCTTCAGCGATATTTTTACTACTTTTCTCCTGTGTTTGTCTGGAGATCCTACATGTAACCATGGCTGCATTGTTTACATGTGAACTCAGCTGCTAGCAGCCTGTAGCGTGTCAATGCTAACTAGTGTAAGGCTTAATGATTTCCCTCAAGATGAGGAGGCAGAGGTGAGGACGACGTGCTGGTTCTCGGGTGTGAGCTGTGAGGTGACAACATGGACCTGTCCTTTCATCCATCGTTGTTGGGAACGTGGGATCTATCTCTAGTGGGATGGATGAGCTAGCCGTACTAGCCCAGCGGCAGAGGGGCTGCTGGAGGGCAGAGTGGCATCGTGCTGTTCACAGACGTGGCTAACGGAGCTGACATCGGACGCGGCACCACATTGGAGGAGCTTGGCCTGCTGTGGTCAGACAGGATCCAGGGGACAGAGACTGAACAGACTGCTGGGGAGGCTCAGTCCTGGACCCTGTGGAGGTGGAGACTGGCTGGGCTGGAGAGTGGTGGACAGGCTGTCATCATCTATTTTCTCGTGGACATTTTTGCACTTTTTATACACTTTCTTACTTTTGTTTTATTAAATGCTGCTGTGACTCCTGAATTTCCCCTCGGGGATAAATAAAGTATTTTCTATTCTATTCTATTCTAAAGTGTTTCAGGAGAAGTGGGGGAACAATTATTTCTGTAGAGTTTCACACCCTTCTCATGTGCAGAGAGAGTTGGCTTTCTAAGAGGTATAACCCAAAGAGCAACATCCAGTTTAAAAAAAATTAAGCCTGTGCCGAAAAGCCAATGCCAAAGCAAAAAAACAAAAAAATTAAAAAACGCAGACTTTTACAGCATTAAGAAAACATGTTCAAAGCCTGGTTCTCAAAACGGCTTGTGTCTGAATAGCTAATTTCCCCATCTGCAAATACTGTGTGTGTGTGTTCCCAACTCAGTGGTTTAAAGGATATTAAGAGAAGATCCTGAGTTTAGCCAATCAGAGGTGCAGCTCACCGACTGACAATGTCTGGCGCCCTATAGCCGTTAGTGTGGAGGCTCAAAGCCCGCCTCGAGTCAGCACTTCCACGCCGACAATTGGCTTTATTACGCTGCAGAAACAGACGAATTATATCCCTGAGACTACATCCATTTCTTATACAGTCTATGAATATAGCTTGAAGCAGCATTATTCAGCTAAACATGCTAGAGGTGGGCAATACGGAGGATTTTGGTATCAATCTGATACCAAGTAAATGCAGGGCCAGTATCACTGATACCGATACTGATACTGATACCGATACTGACACCGACACTTCTTAATATCTAAGGTTGATGGATCCTCAAACTGGGGACCTTAATGTGTTTTGTGATTTTTTTCTTTGATTATGTTGTTCAAACCTAGGACAGAATTTGAGCAAAGTTTAAAGGTGACTACAAATTACTTTAGTGTCATGATAAACATTTATGTTTAGAAACAATACAACAGAAACAAAACAGATTTGCCCCAAAACAGTGTTGTGTGGTATTCTTTTCTTAGGAAAATAACAGAGTTGAAGACTACAATATGAAAAATATATAAATACAAGTTCCCCCATTACTGCGCTCATTTTTTAAATAGCAAAGTATAGAGAATTATGTACAAACTAAAACAGACAAAAAAAATATTTTTTTGGAGTCTGCTCGCTTGTTTCCCTGATGCCGCTGAGCCACGTGACGGTGCATCATCAAAAACCAGGAGGGGGAGTGCTGTGACACAGCAGCACTTAGACACAGTCAGGTTGCCACTTTTATAAAACCACAGCAGTCAGTGCATGCAGGAGAAAAAAAATTAAAGTAAAGCATCAATCGTATTACACTGGTATCATTTGATATCACTACCAACATTGGTGTCAATATAATCGATATTTGGATTGATGTGCCCACCTCTAAAACATGCATAGCAGTGCACAAAGTACCAGGATGATGAGCAGACACAACGAGCTGCACAGCTTACAAAAGAGCCACCAATGCAACAAAAGGTATCCTAGAGAGCAAGATAGGAGGCAAATCAAAGAACAGGTCAGGACTTGTGGTGTCCATCTTAAAGTCATACTGAGTAGCCCTCAGTTAATTTGAGTTCAAGGCCCCTGGTTTATTGTACTGCAGTTATATAACAGCACATATATAAATAAGCTGTTCGATGTAGATGGAAATCAATTTAGCTTTCTAAAGTAAAACACGTACACCAAACAGTCTCTAATAAGTCACACTTTGAGTGTTCAAGCCTCACACAAACAGGAAGGTAAAAATAACAAGTTGTGGTTTCCAAATGAGTTCACACGCTCTAAGCTCTTCTTGAGGACAAACATTGCATGCTAGAGTCAACTTCTGTCATTTCAGGCTGCCAGAAAACGGAAATGCTGCAGGGTATTAAGCTGTCGGTTGAGAAGAAATAGTTCTGCCATGCATGTGTTTAAAACTACAAGTTACTGTTGTCACATTTCTGTTTTCTTAAGGATTAAACAAAGACAAAGAACAAGTGGATTTATTAACCTTTGGACGGAGCGAGGAGTGCCGTTTCCAGATGGAGCTGCTTGCCTGCTGACCAATGCAACATCATGCAGTCATAAGATTGATTCAATCTTTAACTTATAATGGCAAAAAGAAAAAAAAAATCTTGAATTTGGTGTATTAAGTTTTTATGAATGTTTCACCGTGTAAAAATCCACTTTGTGCATAATTTTCACAGATGTGATTGCTTTGCCACGAAGTGCTAAAAACACAGTGATTATAGCAGGTGCTGTGATTTGTAGCTTTCAAAGCATTCATCTACAGAGTGAGCTCTTTCACAACAACACGCTACCTGCTTTCACGATTACTTAGGGATGATCGATAGTGTCACTCTAAAAGCATAACAGTTTGATGCTGAAGGAAATATTAGTTTATAACTTTTTGAAGCCAAAATAAAGAATATTTTTAGGCTAATTTCTTGTATCGTTTTAATTAATCTCTGATTAACTGGCACACTCAGATCCCAAAGCAAAAACATGCTTCATGTCTGTCTATTACAGGCTTCCTAAACAGTTTCCAAGGCCTGTAAAAGTAGATGCCAATTCTAAGGAGCTAAATAAATACGAAGACAAGTCTTGACATTTCCCTAATGACTGTGTGTGTGTGGTTGGGATGAGCAGAGTGTGTGGGAAGAAATGAAAGCGGCTGACACCTCGCTAACTAGCCAGCTGAGGCAGCCTGTATGTATTCCTGGTGTTGCCTCAGGCCCCACAGCATCTCTTCTGCCAGTGGCTAGAGGGAACATCCAGATTCACTAAAGAGAGGAAGTTGTTTCTGAGCGCTGCTGTCTGGCAACCGTTTTCCTCACACTTCAAAAGAAGGCGTGGGTACGAAAACAGACCAAATTGTTGCCTATGGACATGCTGTGATAAAACAACCTCTCGCCTACATTGGTAAATCTGAGCCTTCTCTTCTTTCTCTCACTCTCACCATTGATGCTCTCCCACTCATTTCTCCTTCTTCTGTCACATGCACATACATATATCCTCTATTTTTGCCTCTTTGTCTTTTAACCATATGTGTGTTAGCTACAGCAGGCCTAGCTAGGTTAGGCCAGCAGTCTGCTGAGAGGAACTCCACAGAGGAGAGAAGCATGGGGGAAAGGCCGCAGGGAAAAAACAATCCAATGACCACTTTTGGTCAAAAGCTGCAGCAGTCAGCACAGAGGCCTAAAATTTAATTTCCCCTTAAAAGAACAGCTATCCTCTTTGCCTTTGCCTGCCTATTTTTAGCATGTTATCGCTCAGCCCCAATCAGACCACAGCAGTCAAACTCAGAGTGAAGATGGTCGCTGCCTGTCAGGCTCAAATCAGCAGGAAGTCTCTTGATATTTAGCACCCACTGAAAATGATGCATGGAAAAGCCAAAAATAGGGAGAAAAAGGTTAAAGATGGAGAAACACAGGATACCCTGTCACTTATAGTTTCTATGGAACTCCACTGTATTTATACTGTCAGCTAAGATCGAGTGATTGCACTAAGCAACAATCCCAGTGTTGAAGAAAGCTGTGACTTCACAATAAATCATTGTTTTTATCCTCTCGCAGAGCTACTGCATCATCTCAGATGCTCTTTGTCCCTTTGACTGTCATCTTTTTCAAAGCTTTCGCTGGGAATTGCTTTGTAAAGACATTCCCTTGCTGCCATGAATGTATTGCAACACTTGTGCCCTGATGCCAGAAAACAATTCTATAAGAAAAAGAGATTTCTTAGCTTTGTATTGAAGTGGGGTGGACAGTTAGCAGCATATCAGTGATCTAATGACCCACTTCAGTCCTGCTTTCCCTCTCAGATCTGAGCTCAGCTGAAGCGCACTGAGCTCATCCGCCTGATTCGTGGTATAATCGTGTTAGACTGCGGTGCCTATGCACTGCATGCATCCAAAAAATTTGTTTCGGCACAATAAAATGAGTTATTGATATTTCTGGGTTGAATTTATGCTATAAATAGACAAGATTGAGTTGCCATGCGCTTTGGAAGCAAACAGAGCAAGAGTGGGTGAAAGTGTGTGCAGAGCTGTAGCAAGAATTTATGGACTCCTACGCACCGTCAAGAATTCTTGGTTACTTCTCAACTTTTCTGCAAATACTTGATGAGCAAGGCTGGATCACCGCTTGGATCCGGGGGGCTCTGAGATACAGCATCTTACTTGTCAACTAATTTGTTCTAACTCAACATGCTGCCTGCTTCAGATAGGGTTCAGTTTGATACCTTCGTTTTCATTCAATCCACTTGCCATTTGTGTGCAAAGTGTGTATACAAAGTGTCCACTCAGTACTTTTTGGAACCCCTGGGTACCATAATGCATGTGTTTTATCTGTCTTTTTATGACATCACTCAGAAGTAGACGGGTTTACACTGCAGTTGGTTGAAAGCCAAGTGTGTCTCATGCAGATGCTACAGGGTACTTTGTGCATTTTTATGAGAAGCTGGCAGTGTGTGAAGACTTGGGACTGAAAAAGAGACACACACACACAAAGTGTAGGTTTTAAAAAAGAGATACTGAAGGCTCCATTACAATAGGTCTTTGATGGTTTGGGAATGAAAACGAGAATGCAAAGGGATAAATGTGTATTATCTATAACCATATGAAACAACCTGTCACATTTGCACTTTCATTCTGACTGCACTGAGGAATCTCTAAAAAAAAGCCACATTATTTTGGCTTCACCTATAGCAACCTATGAGCTTAATGTTGGAATGTGGCCATTATTTAACACTGGACATTTTCTAAACTTTAAGAAGTAGTTTAGTAGTAGCATCCAAACCAGGCATCTCCCAAAGGTTGCTTTGCTGTAGTTCAACTTCTTCAAGGATGAAGAAATTGGAGGGCTGTAAATCTGTTGAATGTCGTGTGGACTGAAACCTCCCCACCCCTCACTCACCTCTCCCCCGTGGCCGTCAAAAATCCCAAATATCGACGGATGACTCTTGTTGACGAGGTCAGTGAGCACCTCGAACCGATCCTCCATGTGCTCTCGCCGGCCTTGGATGGAATACACAGCCACGTTGTTGCTCTTGAACTCCCAGGTCTTGGAGAACTGTGCGTCCAGGACGTCCAGCCCCCCGAACCGCTCATTCTGCATCATCTCCGCCACTTTCCCCTTGACCATCTTGACCGCATCCCGGCTGGACTTGACGATGGTCTTCACTTCATCCGTGTGGAAGAAGTAACTCCACAGAGCCAGGCTGATGCACAGCAGGAACAGGGTCTCCGGTCTGAGCAGAAAATAACGCATGATCCTACCTAGCAGAGACAGCAGGGTCATTGTATCCTCTATCATTTATTTATTTACACGCAGGAAATCGCGGCAGGTTGTGTGTCGCGCGCCCCCGCCGCAGATTTCAGTCCATCGTTGGTGGCGTCAGCGGCTTGGTAGCGGGGAAGAAGGAACATTTAAACGAGGTTTACACGCCGAGACATAAATATTATCCTGACTGAAAGGTTGACACTTCACTGCAGCCAGACTCACCGGGTAGGAGGTAAGACAGCGGGGAATAATCACGGTGCTCTGGCAGTCCCTCTACCATGCAGCCCCGCAGTGAGCCACCAACGACTGCCCACTGACCACCTGAAGCGGTCTGAGAACACCAACTCTCCGGACACAACACGAAGGTCTTCGTTAAATAAAGCCAGTGTGTTGTTGGCTAGAGTGCAGCAGTGGGCAGAGCCTCTCTTCCGAGCCAGCCCTGCTGCTGTGCTCCCAGTCCTGAAATAGTGGTCTGCGTTGAGACTGACGCTTACATTCCCAGCTGCCACACTGCCTGCGACTCTCTGCTGGTGCCTGACTAAACAGCGGTGCTGCCTTCAGGTGTAGCTCGTAATAAACCGAGATACCGATGAGACTAATCTTAGAGTTGACCAAAAATTCAGACCAATAGATTCCTGGACTTCCAAGCCAGAATCCTTCTCATACGGTTTTTTATGGAGTCTTGCAATCACATGGGCCAGTTTTAGTTCA
The DNA here is from genome assembly GCF_033239565.1 of Halichoeres trimaculatus. Lineage (NCBI taxonomy): Eukaryota > Metazoa > Chordata > Actinopteri > Labriformes > Labridae > Halichoeres > Halichoeres trimaculatus. The sequence goes on from NW_027437188.1 coordinate 24,310,401, forward strand.
ACCTGGACCCCGAATAAGTAACTGACACCTGCCATGAACCATTGCACATGGAAAATTTCAGAAAAACACAAATGCGTGGTACGCTCGTTTTGAGTTTAGGTATTTCCAATAATACTTAAAGGCATCTAGAGGGCTGCCACACCACAGGTGCACACAATAAGATTGACTGGGATCAAATGGAACCCCAGGGCCCACTTTTACTCATTCATAACGTGAAATTCAGATAAATCTGAATATCAATCTCAGCTACATTTATTGGCAAACCGGTATGGGGCCCAATACGTGATAGACCCCAAAATATCTGGTGGTTTATGAGTTAACATACAGGGTTGGCTACTTAAGAAAGGCGCGTGTCATTATGTTGAAATGCTGAGCACAGACAGCATTTAGACGTATAGAAATCCGAAGGTATTAGATACTAAAACTCCATGGGGAACTGTTAAGCAAAAATGATCAAATCTGTCTCTTTTGTCTGGGTTGCATTGATGAATTTGTGGATGTTCAAAATACAACACTGGAAACCTAAGAAAACAGACACGTCTTAATAAACTGCCAGCTGTTAATTTACTGAGTGAAAGAAATTTAAGGATTGAATACAGACAGCATCTATTTTTTGGTCAAAGTTATTCACACAAAAGTAAGAAGACAAATGTTGACTTTATTGGTGTTTTATAATTCTTATCTTAACCGTCAAGTTAAATATCTTTCATCATAAATGCAGCTTTTTGTCTTAAATATATGTTGAGTAAAATAAAGGAGAAGGTGTTACTAAAGTGATTTACTGTCTAAGTTAAGGTGTTGCTATTCTACATAATCTAATTGGGGCCAGTTTCCTTGTTTATTTTACGTGGCTCCTAAAACTAAACTTTGAAAAATTAATTTCTTCGATTTTTCTGTTCATGCTTACTTTTTCAAAAACATAAAAAAAAACTCTAAAAGATTTTTATTATTTTCATTCAGGCAAACTACGGCAGCTCTGGGGTCCTAGAGTCACGCTTTACATCACCAAGCCCCACTTGGACCCACAGTGGGAAAACGTGGAGGGTTTATGGTTTAATGTCAAAGTGTGGTTTGAATTTCTGTTGACACAACCTTGTGTAAGGATTATCATCGCTTCCTAAGACAAGCTGTCATACTGAGTAAGTTCCTTTTATATTTTGCTGTTGTTTTATCTGCTAGCACCGGTCAAAACGTGTCACTAAAGCTAGCATGTAGCCTCCGATGCTAGCTGTATGGTACAGTGCCTAGCAGCGTTTGCTAAAGAGCAAACGCTGCATCTTCATAGTCTGTTAGCAATCAAAATTAAGATCTGAGACAGTCACGAGACTACAAGACAACATTGTAGCTCTATAGCCACTGAAGAATGTCAATGCTAATCGCTTCTAGTTAAATAGCTAATTGTCAAAGTTATGCTAAGTGTCTGACAGGTTCAAGTGATCAAAAAATGTTTCTTTTTTCAGTGATCGTTTGGCTACACAAGGATCCAAACACATAACTGCCCAGACACTTTTACAAGAATGGAGTACATGCAAGCTCCTGCCACATGCAGCCAGGGGAATATGTAAGTAGAAAAATCTTCAATGACATTTATATGAGCCTTTAAATCTGTTGTATCCTGACAAATTTGCTACTTTAAATCAACATGTGCCAAGAACCATATAAAGTACCAGGACTTAAGCTAAGTACAGCAGGCATCTGCCCTCAAGTTTCAGCAAAATCATGTGGTGGTGGATCTGGTGATATCCTTTATGAAACCATGGATTCATGAAGCCATTGTAGCCACAGAATCAGTCATGTAAACAAGAGGTTTCTCTCAAATTGCCCAAGAATTTTTCATCTAATTTTTTTTTCCTGAAACTTTGATAACAAGACCACTGAGAATGGTCTTTATCAGAAAATATCATCTAAGAATGTATACCACTTAGTCATTGCAGATGGGCAGCACTTTCAGTGCACCTTTTAGTTTTCAACTTACACTACATTTTATATTCCCAGATAAGCAGATAGTCATATACTAATTGCACCCACAGCTAAGAAAGATGAGGGTTTTTTTTTTAGAGTCTTTATGGTTCAATCATACAGCACAATGAAGTATTTAGGGCTCATTGTCCTGTCTGTAAACACACAGACATTTGAGCTGGGCAGTGTTTGAATAAATGGACAGACCACTCTGTCTACTCTAATACATATCCATATGTCCTTACCCTAATCTGATGCCAGCCCGGATGAGTAGCTATGTCTCAGACTCTGAGGTAAATAAGGGCCTTGTGACTTCAGTGGGTCATTTGCATTGACCCATTTATGTTTGAATGCTACGTCGATGCTTAAGCATCAAGGCCTTCATCCTGCACCTGTCTCAGCATCCAGGAGTTTTTTTTTTTTTGGAGAAGTTTTGTGATCTTCTGCTCTACAACACAATTACACAGCATTTTTTATTTCTATCTATCTATCTATCTATCTATCTAGCTATCTATCTAGCTATCTATCTATCTATTGAATAGTTTAATAAATACAATAAATATCACTTGAATGATACATCATCACTTATTTGACTGACTTTTCTTCATTTTCTCCTCTTCTTTCAGCCTGTGCTGTACCTGTGGTGTCCCCATTCCACCAAACCCTGCCAACATGTGTGTGGCCTGCCTGCGCACTCAGGTGGACATCTCAGAGGGAATACCCAAGCAGGTCACAGTGCACTTCTGCAAGCAGTGTGAAAGGTTTGTTCAGAGAACTGTATATTTTTTACTATTGGTGACATAAATATTATCACATTGCCCCTTGGTAATATTTACGTTTTCTTAAAAGGTTTTTAACTTAGGTGTTCCTTTTATCTGCCACACAGATACCTACAGCCCCCAGCCACCTGGGTGCAGTGTGCTTTGGAGTCCAGGGAGCTGCTTGCTCTTTGCTTAAAAAAGATAAAGAGCTCCATGACCAAAGTAAGCTTGATTATCATTAAACTTCTCAAAAAATAGCATGCAGAGAAAAGTGCCCAAGACCGTCAGATTATCATGCACAAACACCCCCTCTTCTTACCTGTAATTTTTGCAATTGGGTACTCAGCATAATTTTATGGTTAATGTACAGAAAAGGCAAGCGCTCAAGCTCATTGTACACTTTTATTTAAGATTTTTAAATCATGATGATTCTGAAAGACATTTTTAAAGATGTAGCCTTAACACAACCAAATTTGTTTCAAAATGAAGTAAGCCTTGCAACATACACTTTTAATGTGAGAAATTCAGACTCTTTTGCCCTTCTGCATTAAAAGTCTCCAACAACCCCTTTATCTTTCTTTACCAACAGGTGCGTCTTATCGATGCTGGATTCCTGTGGACAGAACCACACTCCAAAAGGATTAAGATGAAAGTGACCATCCAGAAAGAGGCAAGAAATCAGAGTGGAAGTGAGAAGTGTGGGAGAGTGACATTTAAACAAAGGACAAACACTCTTTAGGGACCCCAGATATGCAACGTTTTGTTTTTCATCTAAAGGTTATCTGGGTTATTTGTTCAGGTGGTAAATTGGCAGGAAGTAAGGTAAATGCTTAAAATAAAGCTTTTTCTGTGGCATGTGTCAGGTGATGTCAAGGTTTCAAACACACACAAGCACACAACATGTTTTTACGAATGACATTTAAACCACAGAATGTACTACAGACTTAAAGAAAAACTCTTAAATTTTAGTTGTTTGTGGTTTCGTTTTGAGTGCTTGAGAAGCAAGTTGCATTTAATTTCCTTGACCTTTGATGAGAACCTGAGTCCTGTGTTTCTCAGGGCCAACTCCTTTGTTCCAGCTGTTTCAGAATCTGCATATCTTTTTCGAAAATCCATTGGACACTACACCTAAAAAAGTTTTGATACAGCTCCTTTTTTCGGGAAATGATCTACTGAAAGTTTTGTCTCTGATTTGCATGCAGTTAAAGCACTTGGCCTAACTTGTTTCTGTCTCCTGTCTCTCCAGGTGATGAATGGTGCCATCTTACAACAGGTGTTTGTGGTCGAGTTTGTCATCCAGTACCAGATGTGTGACGACTGCCATCGTGTGGAAGCCAAGGACTTCTGGAAGGCTGTGGTCCAAGTTAGACAGAAGGTCAGGGGTCCGTTGCATGAGAAATTAACTTATTATGAATATTTTTGTCATGTTCTTTCAGTACAACGTATATTTTTAAAGCCTTTCTGGTGAGTTTTTTCGTTAAGTTGTAAGGCAGTTCGAATTTGTTGGTGGTATTGACAGAAAATGAGATAAAATAGGAAAAGATTTACAATTTCTCCCTAATATTTATTTTATGTCTGTAACCACTGTCACAGTGTAGGTGTCAAATGAACAAATGATTCACATCATGCAAAAGAAAGTGATTTTCTTTTGCATTTCCTGCTGCAAATATTCTCAATAAGTGATACTTTTGGCTCTGAAAAAACAGCATAGTAAATTTTATTTTAGAAGACAGTGAATACACATGTACAGTACAAAATACAAGATGTAAGAGGGACTGCTTTGTTCATAAGGGACCAAAATTAGCACTAACACATAGTTCCTCACAGGAGCATTCACCATTTTCATTGTTTTTTTTAAACATATTATTGCCTTAAAGTATTATTTAAAGCAGCATTTAGCATTGAAATGTTTAGCAAAGAAGCATTTTTTGGTTGTGCATGTATCGTAAAGGTTTAAAATTTCACACTTTGCGGCCCCATTAGCCTGGCTGTTTGATTGCTTGCTCCATGCACAGAGCTCGTCCTTATCACAGCTATTGCTGGTTCCAGTTGGATGCTGTAAACATAGTAGCAGTTAGGGATGGGTACTGAATTACGTACATAAGCCGCGTTTCCACCAAGCAGTCCGGACTGCGGTTTGGTACAGTTAAGCCTGATCCTGTTTGCGTTTCCACAGCAAACTGTGCCTTCTCGTGGTAAGCGGAGTGTAAGCTGGATGCAGAAAGCTGCAGCTGTTAATTAACAGTGTGACGCCGTAGCAGCGCGACACAGTGTACCCCGCTAAAAAATACTTCGAAGAAGAAAGACGCAACACAGTAAACAAACTTTGTTTCAGAGAAGACTGTGTGCCGACAGGAGAAATGCAGCCGCTGTTGGGGGGTAAATGACGATTCTTCCGACCAATCAATGGTCTGCAGTGTTGTAACTCCACCTTCCGAGAGCGGATTGATTCAGTCTGGCACCCATACCCATTGTGTCTGTAGTACCGAGTACCGATTCATGTAAAATCCAACAGCACCATGTTTCAGTATCTATGCATCCTTCTAACTGTGAGGGAGTGGAGGAGTAGGTGATTTTCCATGCTAGACATGAATACAGCATTACAGCAACATGCAGCAAGTTTATATTTTGACAATTAGATATGTTAAATTGAAATTCTTTGAGTTTTTAACATTAAAATTAACAAATTAATATTTATTACCACATAAACACACAAAAAAGTACTGAAGACTGGTACCGTTGAGTACCAGTACTGGGCAACTGTACCATATCATTTTGAATGTGAAAGGTACCCACCCTTAGTTGCAGTTGTGTTCAGAGTAGTGCTGCACGAGTAATCTCATCGCAATTGTGATTTGAGCATGTGCAATTATGTAGTTGCACAGAAGGCAGCAAAATGGGATATAGATGGATAAATGCGCGTCTGTGTCTTTTGTGTTATAACCCCCTGTACACCCATCAGCTGCTCTGACTCTGCATGTGCAGTGAAATTATGACAGTTACAGACAACTAACAAACTTTCCCTAAGAGTGAGCTTTTTCGAAGGTGGAGAGATATCAATGTCACAAAATATGGTGAGCTCTAAATTAGACTGTTTTTTCCCCTGAATGTTAAAAAGGCAACAGGATGTGGCACAAGCCAAGCTCTTCATCAAACTTTTATTGCTATCCATGTTTAAAAGATGTGGGCACAGGGCTGTGGGGATCCCTGTCACACACAGACTGGTCATAATTTGTTGTTGTTTTTTTGCACAGACTGTTCATAAGAAGACTTTCTACTATCTGGAGCAGCTGATACTTAAACACAAACTTCATCAAAATGCCCTCAACATCAAAGAAATCCACGGTAAGTCTCTGCTTGAGTTTATTTTCTGCTTTATTTTGATGTTTGTCACAGTGCATATCTCAAAAAACAAGGCTTGCCACATTTCTCTTGGCATCTTCACAGATTACTCTGAAAGTTGTCTCATTCGTCACCAGCGTAACTAATGGGGATTAGAGCTAAGCAGAACATAATGATGTGTCGAGTGTTAATTACCCTCCCTTCCCGTACCAGACAGCAAGCCATGCATGCATATCGCCGGCGCCAATCAGTCCATACAGCTGTCCTCGTGTGGGCCTCAGAGGGGCATGTGTGGTGCATCTAATCACTGTGCTGTAATCAGAGTGGGCATGCCATTCCAAATTCCTTCAATGCAAGTTTGATTCATGCTCTATTTGGAGATGCTAAGTGCTACATCTCACAGTATTTGTTTGTAATGCTTTCCACATTTCGTGGAAACTTAATCTCACCCCGAACCACTATTTACACACCCTTAACCTTGACCCTCCCAAGATTCCATCCAAAAACATACTGACTTACATATTGTGTACTTGCCTTTGTTTGAGAATATTCTCCAACAACAGATTTCATGTTCCCACTGAATGATTTATGCATGCCACTGACACATAAACAGAGCCATCCAAACAGGCACACATGCTGAGCTTTGAGTGACAGCCCAGCAGCAGCTCTCTGTGCTCTTGGATGGGACGGTGCAGTGCAGTTTTGGCTGCATTTGTCATTTTAAATCATCTCCATATCTCAACAGGACTTAAAAGCTTTATGGAGGTTACAACATGTGGCTGCCATATTTTCCCCAGCCTTCATCAGCTCTCTCTTATGTTGGTTGTAGGAATTCATATGTTTTAGATGACACATAAGCTCACCTGTGATTCATATTTCTTTCGGAGAACTGATTGGTTTTGATGTTCACTCTCAGATGGCATCGACTTCTACTACGGCAGCAAGCAGCATGCTCAGAAGATGACTGACTTCCTTCAGTGCACCGTACCCTGCAGGTGAGAGACACTTCTCTATAGATGTGGCAAAACATTTGGCCTCATTCACTAACAATGAGTACGCAAACATTTGAAGCACAAATCTGGGATTTATCTTTATATTCTGTCTTATTTTCTCCTCAGACCATGCGTACACACAAATGATGACAACTTTTTTAGAAAATATAAACACATACTCTTAAATAAATGAATGACATATTTAAACTACTCTCACTAAAGGGAAAACGCCTTTAATAGAAGTTAATGTTAAAAATTGTGATTTGACTAAAACCCCCGTTTCCACCTAGCAGTCTAGTTTTGATCAGTAAGGTTTGGTATGGGTTCGATCGGTTCAGCCTGATACTGTTTGTGTTTCCACAGCCAACTGTGCCCCCTCTTGGTAGGTGGCCTCTAAGCTGGATGCCGATAGCCTCGTCAGTTATGTCATAGCGTGACGCCATAGCAGTGCGACGCATTGTACCCCACGAATAAATCCAGCGAAGAAGAACAGAACACAATAAACAAAAGGCAGTGACATCCAGCAGTTTGTCTTCTTTGCAATCGCCATGTGTTGCAACTTAAAGTGACAATTCTTTCGACCAATCAATGGACTGCAGTGTTGTAGCGCCACCCTTTAGGATAAGTGTAGTCAGGCAGCCCAGGTGGGACCGCTCATCCTTTTAATTTGGGGACCTGTCCCGGGATTAGTATGTGGAAATGCCACGAAATGCATGTTGTACCAAGATGAACCAAATGGAACTGCTTGATGGAAACAGGGCTTAAATGTAATGAATAATCATGAAATTGACGCCTTTTCACCCTTATTATACTTAAAATATTGACTCTTAAGTTAAATTCTTGGTTATCAATTAAGAAAATGGCCATGTACATATTAAAATGGCACATTTTTGATGATGTACTTTACAATTTAAACATTTTTCTGCTTAACTAATACATGCAAGGCAGTCAGACCAAAATTGGCTGGTTGGCATGTGTCATCTATCAACTGTGAATTTGCATATGTACTTTTTTTTATGGGCATACTAAGAACATATCTATGCATTTATTAGGGAACAAGGCAAATTGTCTCGTGAGTCTCAGTATTTGAGTATTTTCCTTCCTACCTACATACTATCTAAGAGTGTCTTAATGCTGCTTATTAAGATTTATGACTCACTATGTCAGATCATAGTGTTTAAGTGAACAAATTTGCTGCAAAAAAAGCTGAAAAAGTGTCTTAAACAAATTTCCAATGATTGTGTATGCATATATATGTGTTATCTTTTGAAAGAGCAGCAGGATGTTGACAGAAGTTCAGGCATTACATAATCAGTCTTCTGGATGGAGATGAAGTATGTTGACATGGCCTCCACAGTTTAAGCAAACACTGCACAATGTACTTTTCTTTGCCTTGTATGGAAGTTGTTGCAGATCTTTCAGTTCTTTTAATTTCACAGTGTATCAGCTATGAATTGCATTTAAATAATGATAATGAAATATTTTCTTTTTTTTTCTGTCTTAAAGGTCAAAGACATCCCAGCGCCTCATCTCTCATGACATCCATTCAAACACATACAACTACAAGAGCACCTACTCTGTGGAGATCGTTCCTGTCTGTAAGGTGTGTAGCAGTGGTTTGTCAGTTCATACAGATATTAAAGATGGTTTTTTTTCTTTACTTAAGTGTTTATGCTCCCGTCATCTTGGACTTCACAGAGCTCCAGTGTTTCTTTGCCCATCATATGCTTTCACTTTGTCAGTTTGGTCTGATGTCTGGTAGATTGCTCAACAGTGATTTTGGGGATGTCTGCCCTTCTTAGTCGATACTAACAAACAGAGACATCAGCTGATTATTTGGCAATTACCAAACTCAGTAACTAATATCTAGCTTTTGAAAAACTCAAGGTCACGACAGACTTTTCCTTAAATCAGTGTCTTTATGCGCAAAAACGCAATTTATTCCAGGGTCTGCTTTCCTTTGTTATAAACAAACTATTCAGTTATCACATGACAAGCAGAACTTTGTTTCTCTTAACCTTTTTTCCTTCCCTCTTTTTTCATGCTTTGTTTGTGATCTAAAGTCTTTTTGTTGTAACCAATTGTCATTTTCTGAAAACAAAGTTGAAAACAGTAAACAAAACTGGTTATAATAATCAAGCACAAACCCATAAATACAGAACGCACTGGTTTCTTCTTTTTTTTTCAAGTATATATTAGTGTCCTTTCATCAGCTTGTTCAGTTTAAAAAAACAGGAAATGACACTCTGGCGTGTGTAATAGCACAGCCTGTATGTGCAAGGTTGATACACAGACTGATTTAACCCCTTACTGCTATAAAAAGAGTTATGACAGACAGTTTGGGAGGGTTTGCTTTCACCGTTTGAGTGAACAGGGTATTTTTTTTCAAGAGGCGTTCTTGCAGAGTGCAGCATATCATGCTCTAAAGCAAAGCATGCTTGTCTCAATGTATGCAAACACTGGCCCATACCTCCTGCAGTGAAAGCAAATATAAGCACTGGTTTATATGTGAGTGTTCACAGACATCTGGGTGTATTTATACAGAAAGTGTAAATAATAGGTGTTTTATGGGGCATTTTTAACAAGTATCAGAAAAGTGTTCTGCTTGTCTCGCCAGTTTTGCATCTCAAAAGCTCAAAAGGATTATCTTGTTCAAACTTTGATCAAATTCAAGTTGGAGCTTCTACTCAAGTTTTGAGCAAACTCTTTCATCACAGGGGTGACAAGGGTTTTCTGTCTGCGAGACACATTGTGAACTTTCTATTCAAAGTTTTTTGTACACTCCCTCTGACCTCAGTTTGACCCTGGGTTGTCTGCTTTTTCTCCGGTTGCCAGGACAATGTAGTGTGCCTTTCACCACGGCTGGCGCAGAGCCTGGGTAACATGGGTCAAGTGTGTGTGTGCATTCGTGTGACCAGTACCATCCACCTCATCGATCCCAACACCCTGCAGAGTGAGTATGTGTGCTGCCAGAGTGCTGCTGAGCTTGAACAGCAAAATCCAATGTTTGGGAGTAAACTTGGTAACAGTGTGTGTTTTATTGTTGTCAGTTTAGTCATGGTTTGATTTACTAAAGTCATTGAATATGTACTTACCTGTAGGGTGCTTGTTGTAGTTATAAACAGCCATTCAAACCACTGAGTTAAACTAGGATTTAAACACATCATCAAAAGATTACACAAAAATTTTGACATTAAAGCAAATTCAAAAGAATCAGTAGATTTCAGATATTAAAAAGCAATGGCAGAGATTGACTGGTGTAATGGTTCGAAGAGTGACCCTCTTAATTGGGGACAATCAGCCTGAAGCATCCAATGCATACAGCATTAAATTGTAATGAAGTACTTCTCCAATTAGTAAATTTTCCACAATTTAATTTACTGTTTGAGTGTCTTTACAAAATATGCTGCAGATTAATTTTTTTAAAAGATAAGATACATCTAAGCAAGAAGAAGAAAGGTGAGGGAGTAAATATTGGAATTAAAAGGATGTAAAGTAAACATACTAGAGTAATTGTGATAACACACCAAAATAAGCAGGAAAATATGAACAAAACTAAGTTGCCCAGTAACTATACAACATGTCTTATAAATTATTTTGATAAAAAATTGTTTTAAAGAAAATAATGAGGATGATATCCTCCAATCTGTTGCTCTGCTCAACAAGTGAATGAAGCAGTTTTTTGTCGGGTATTTATAGCTGTAGCAGTTGGAGTCGGTACATATGCTCAAATTTTAACAATCATAACTCTTGCATATTCATGGAGTTGCCTTTCGGGCATTCCACTAGAAAAATCAGAAGTGTTTCCTGTTTTTTAGCTGGCTGATGGATCTGAGGCTTACTGCCGGGGTGAAACCCTTCAGTGCAGCATTAACCAGACCACAGTCTGTTAAACACATGTTCATCACAGGCGTCTGAACTCAGCAGCCTCCCTCTGCTCCCTGTCACTGCAGAGCATGAAAAAGAGAAAAGATATTTATAGTTTGCACTGCACACACCATCACCGGAAAGTCTGCTCATTTGAAAGGATTCATAATCGGTACAAGTCTGGTGACACTTGGGGATGATGTGTTTCCTCTGTTATCTGGTGTAATCACTTATTGTGTGTGTGAGGGGCTGAGGCACTCCTCCACAGAAATCCGACATTTTGGATGCAGCACACACGTTTTTAATTACTCTTCAAAGAGCAGCCTATTTTTACTTTAGAAAGTTTTTTGAGCTGAAAGCGCCCTAAGGCAGAGCTCTGTTCTGCAGATTTGGAGCTGCAGTCGGCGGTTAACTACAGGATTAAAAAATATTTGGCTTTCTGAATGACTGCTTGAGCTTAATGTAGTCACACCAAGGACAGAAGCATCGTTCTTTCAGGTCATCTGTCAGATAGTAAATCATTTGAAGATAAATTATTTTATATTACTTATTTTAGTATAAGATAAGGTGGGTAATTATCCACTCACAGAGGGACATGATGATGTCATAAGGTTGTGAAAAAATTCAGATTTATTTTTAGTTCTTGGCCTTGTCAGAGTTAAACAGTCAGATATGAACTAAACTATCCTCTCTTCCTCCAGTTGCTGAGGTGGACGGGAACACGTACTGGCGTAACCCCTTCAGCAGCCTCTGTAACCCTCGGCAGCTGGAGGAATTCATCGTGATGGACGTCGATATCATCAGAAACCAGAAGCTGGGTGCTGGAGCTGGCATGAGGTCCAATAAGGTGAAAGTTTTGTTACTCTGAGTGTGTTTGTGTCAGTGTTGTTTCAGAACAGATTGCATTATGAGAGGAGGGAGGGTGGCATTGCTTTTCTTCTGAAAGCAAAATCAATAGCGCACCATTACATTATCCCTGAGCCTGTATGCGTGATTCAAGCCAAAACAAAAATAGCAGGAGTGTTTGTTTGTTTGTACCGTGCATGGAATGAGGTTTGCAGCGACGCTGTTAGCACTGTCTGAATGTTGCATTAGTATCGATGCATCTGTCTGAACACATTGGAGAAGAAGAACACAAGTAATGTTGTTACATAGCCATAAATAACATTTTTATACCACCTTTGTGTATGTTTGTGTACTGCAGCACACTCTGGCCGAGGTGTGGGTTCAGAAAACCTCTGAGATGGACACGAGTCAGCAGTATTACTGCCGTACATTCCTGGGCCACCTGCTTAACATTGGAGACCTGGTGCTCGGGTGAGGCTGAGAGGAGGAGGGGAGCTTTAGATGTTTTCTGTATTCAAAGACTGGCAGCAGTGCTTTCAGTTCAACATTTGAAGAACATTTTTGTTTCATTCTGCAGGTTCGACTTTGCCAATTCCAACATCAATGATGAGTACCTGAACAAGATGAACCCTCACCATGTTCCAGATGTGGTAAGAGTCACCTCCAATTCAATGGAATCCTCCTCACACACCTGATGCTTTAAGCAACCATCCGTTTAAATCAACACTGCCCTCTAGTGGAAAGCTCAAACACTGACTGCAGAGCTCATCATTCCTGCACAGCATCACACTAAACTGAAGATGTAAAGAGGTCTTTTTCATTCCTTACTCTTGATGATGGATCCTCTCAGGTGCTGATCAAGAAAAGCTATGACCGCAGCAGGAGAGTGAAGCGCAGGAACTGGAAGCTGCAGGAGATGAACAGAGACCGGGAAGGCATGGACACAGATGATGAGAGGTAGGAGAGTCATGTTGAGTCTGTCGAACAAATCTTTGAGGCTTTTACAACACATCCCTGAATAACAACACGCTGCATTCATTCAACACTTTACCCCACAAGAAAAGAAAAGACTTTAAAAGTCAAAGCCAGCTTGTTGCTACAAGGAAAGCTTGTTTTCTGCTCAAATGTCTCTAGAACAGGAAATAATGACTGAAATGGTAGCTAACAACATGGCATTGTTTTGGCAAATAAGAGCACAGCCCAGAAGAGTTTTCCATCCTAATGTAACTGTTTTTTTCTGTTTGCAGACAATACCAGGACTTCCTTGAGGACCTGGAGGAAGACGAGGCCCTGAGGAAGAATGTGAACATCTTCAGAGGTGAGCAGCACACCCAACAGACTTTCCCCTCCACCAGAATTCCCTGAGACTTCAACTCATTTCCTTTACGTGTTCATATTTCCAGTGTTCCAACTTAAACCATCAACTTATTTCTAAGTCTCAAGCTTCTTCAAGATGTCAGTGAATTAAACATGATGTATTGGATAATTAATGAGCAGACGTGGCTTTTGTTTTGAATCCAGATGCATCAAAGATCCCAGTGGAGAGCGACACTGATGATGATGGAGCACCAAGGATCTCGCTGGTGGAGATGCTGGAGGAGCTGAGCCTGTCAGACGCCACAGGAGGAGAGGGCGCCGACATGATGACAGAGTAGCCGGTCCCCATCCTGTCTGAGCGACACTGACAGCTGAGGAGATGAACACAGCACAGTTGAGGGTGGAGTGATGCAAAATTACATTCATACAAAATGAATGGGGACTTAGTGAAGCGCTAACGTAAGGTTTCATTCTGACAGAAGCCCACAGCTCAACAGACTGTAGCATAATGACTCATTACGGTCATAACTAATCACAGTTTAAACTTGTATTCTGAGTGGGGAGTAATAATGGAGCCCTTAAATGATGCTTGTTATTTAACAAGCAAAGTCAAGAATTTGAAATATATCTAAATAATTATTTTCCATCTACTCTTCTATTAAAGATGTTGAATTGATGTGAAAGGAGTGCTTCTTTTGTACAGTTCACACAGGGTGTCCGCAGGGTCTTAAAAAGTATTAAAAGTTGATTAATCAATTTTGGGAAAATTAAGGCCCTTAAAAAGTATTAAAAAGTCTTAATTGTGGTCTCATGAGGTATTAAAGTGTAGAGGTATTCAAGCTTTGACTCCAAAAATATCCATGAATATTTATTTTCCTCCTCACGACTGTCCTCATTTGGCCGATAAAGTTATAAAATAAAATAGAGTAGAGTGGAATAGAATTAATTTATTGATCCCAAACTGGGAAATTGTTGTAATCACAGCAGAAATTGACAGTCAGCAGAAAAATACAAAAAAATGATAAGAATTAAAGAAAATATATATGTAAAGACTCTAGTTACAATTAGATACAACAGTAAAGATTGTGATAGGAATATAAACCAGCTATAAAATGATGTCACTACTAGTTTCAAAAAGCGAAATTAAATACAACATTAAAGCAAATCACACTCTCTGGCACATGTCCTGTATTTTGACAATGATGAAATAATTTGTCATTTTTTTCAGCAAGTTGGCCTTGAATAAGTCTTGTTACTTATTGTGGGGTTGTCCATAAACCTGCCTTTAGTTTCATTTATTCTTTCAAGTTTTATTTCTTACTAGCCTACATAATTTCTGTAAAAATGAAACAACAACTGTTAAAGAGGGGTTGACAACAACAACTTAAAGTTGCGATAAAGTCCTTAAACTTTTTGAAAGTTTTTTATTAAAAAGTCTTAAAAAGGTATAGCAATCAACCTCAGGATTTTAGTGTATACCCTGTCACAGGTTTACACAATTTAAGTATGTGCAACACATTCACTGTGCATAGCTTAATAAATTAAACTTCACCACAGACATCCATTAAATCACAGATTTTTCTTTCACTTCTGCTATTATGGAGTCAGTATAAAGAGGAAAATCCAGACTGATTTTACTGCCAGGCACTTTGCTAAAAACCATCCACCAGAGGGGAGTATTGTGCTCAAGAAGCCACACATTCACTTGATGAGGCTGTGTCTTTTAGTAAGGTAATTTGGCTACCTCAGGAAATCTTTTAATCCTAATCTCACCGCACCACCTTTCCACTTTTCTTAAAAACAAAGCCTGTGGTCTGATACGTGCCGAAGCTGCAGATACAAATTAGTTGGTGAGGCTGCTCTGAATAACAGTCGTGTCCTCAGATGATCTGGAGTGATGTACAACTGATTTTAGCCATTGCTTGTGTGCAAACATCTCCACCCTCTCCATTCATTCACCTTCACTACTCAAACACACAGCTTTATCAGTGCTGGATTTAACTGTGTGATGTGTGAAGAGTGTGTGTTAAAAGTTTAACACCAAAAGTTTGTACTAGAAATTGGAAAAATTCAACACAAGGCAGAGATTTTTTCTACAATTTCAAAGAAGACCGATATGCAATCAAATTAGATTTATAGAAATTCAGTGATCAAAAGGGAGAGCCAAGGAACGTCTGCTTTTAAAAGCTTGATTCTTAAAGGAGGGAGCTAAGTATAGTACAGAGCTTGATAAATACTGGAAAACTGTGTAAGGATTCATTTTGAAATCATCTTCCAGCAATCAAAGCTGAAAAGGGTATAGAGTAGTTAATGAGATGCCTCAAAATCCCCTTGTAGATTAACATATGGCTACAAAAAACATTTACATATCTGGCTCTGCTTTGGTGAATTAAACTTGAAAAATATTGAATCTTAAAGTTCACTTTTTCTCAGCTGCAGATTTTAATTTTATGTAATCAAAGACAGCAGGAGAATGTGTGTGTTTATGTTACATATCTCATTCAAACTAGAGGAGGAGGAAGGAGAAGGAGGAGGTGGATGTGGCACAGTCTTGTTTTCCACACACCTGAGCTGCCTGTTAACTGTAATAGGATCTACTTGGGAAAGTGAATGAGGTGAGTCCCCTCTGGGTGTGTGTTTGTGTGGAGGTGGTGGGTGGGGGCAACAATGTAGAGCAGGGGTTCTCTTTTTTCCATCATGGCCCTTCTGTTGACTGGAATTTCACCATTATTCACAAGCACAAATTGAACCATATAACCAAAATATTTTCTTTTTTATACATTTCCAATTCCACGGACTGAATATGAGATCAGTTGTTTTCAGTTTTTGGAGCTGTGAGTCTTTACAACATCTGAACTCTTCAGGTGTGAGGAGGATTGATGTCTGGTTTGAATATTTGAATTTGAATTTGCATCTGAAGCTGGTCTGGGTAGATTATGAAAAGACAACAATACATTTTACAAAAAAGAGTTTAGATTTGTGTGAGGTGATCTGTTTATCTTCTTTGATAAGCCATTTATCTGTCATTTTAAACCTGCCCTCATCTGGAGTGCGTCCATGCATAACCTTTGCGCCAAGGCGGCTCTGCCCGTGTTTACACATCAATAATGCATGCTCAAGTGCAAGAAGTGAGCAGGTCAGCAACCGTTTGACAGAAGAGGAAAGAAAACTGTGTGATAAAGAGAATCTAACAGCTTGTGCTTGGATTTGTTTTCATGTTTGCAGTGTTTCTCCCTCATGGTTCATTTTGGAGGCACTTGTCAGGTCATTCGAGCACATCTCTACTTCCCTAACAATGTATTGATTGAAAGACAAAAGAGACATTACTAAGTTATTATTTCACTGGGTATGTTTTCTATCTGAGCATATATTGCAGAATTTTGGAGATTTTCAGTCAAACTTAGCCTCAGATGCAGTTAGAGGCGGACAAAAAGACAGACACTTGATGAGTTGTATTCATTTATGCATTCATCACCTGGTAAGTCAGTTTCAGCTAAAAAAATTCAATTGATAAGCAGAAAAGACTAGATGCATGTCTGATGGATGCAATAACTTGTAGCCATGATCATTAAGGACAGCAGTCTCTACTTGGGAAAGACTGGTCCCTCCCCAAACACAGAATCTGCTGTTATAATCTTATCTATTGCTGGCCCCTTCAATCATAATTATAAGTCCAGTTGTATTTAACCCTTTATTTCTCATCAGTTAAGCTAAATCATGTCTCTGCTGCATTAAGAGATCAAACCAGGTTTGCTGTCTCTGCTTGTTTTTCTGCTTGGAGCTGCTGATGCTGGCTACGTCACAGGCGGTGCTGCGGCGCAGTGTCGGGCTGCAGCAGCAGCATGGTGTCGGTGGGACGGATGCGCACAAGGATGCGACAACGCCTGAAGAAAGTTTAAAGACACTGCCGCACATAAACAGCTTCTATGCGTGGATGAAACTGATCTACAAACAGGCCATCGACTTCCTCTCTGCTAAAGCTGAGACAGCTTTTCGCTTCGGGCTATACGTAAACATCAGTCGATCCGGTCCCTCGGTTTGTGCACCTGCATGATCTGTGAGCCAGGTGAGGGTAAGCATGAGTAGTGGGTGTGGCGATGTTCACACAGCCTGTATGACCTACTACATATAGCCCAGTGGCAAACTAGTGAGGAAGCTTTTTTTTTTTTGGTGTGCACAAAGCAGCGGAGCGGCAGAGGGACGCGGGCTGCTGCCTTCGGCTCGTCCTGGTGTTGTCTTCATCATTAGATTAATCCAGGGTATCACTCGGCGGCTGCTGAGGTGAGTCCACACGTGAATCCGGCTATGCACAATACAGAGCTGATACAATTAATTAATCTAATCACCAACCTTAAATAAAACCAGGAGCAATGATGAAATTTAATGATTTAAATATGTTTACCATTTAGAATTGAATAACTTTTTTATTCGCCATGCTTGTTGATTTATGGTTAAAAAAGATGTGTTGACCCTTATTATGTATTAGAGAAAGTGATCATTACAGCAACAAAACTACACTTTTTCATTCTGTAAAGTTATTATGATTCTGTTTGTTTAATTTCACAATTAAATTTAGTTTAGGGGAATCCTAATAAAAATCTGCCTAATGCTGAAAAACGACCTTGTTTTTCTTTTTTCTTGGAGGTACATTCGAGAAGCACCTGAACTTACCTGTTAACCCCGCCCCTTACCTGTGCAGCAGGATCTGTCCCTGCCTGCGGCTATGTAAACCTCACTTGAGATAAACACAGTGTTGGATCAGATATTTGGCAAGATAGAAACACCATTGCCTTTGAAAAACAGTAGTTTAAATGTGACTTTGTGTCTGTTTCTGTATATCCTATGAGCTGTATATCCTGTGGTAATAAACTAGCCCTCATTACTTTCCTCATGTCACAGCCATATGTGTTTGTGTCCCATGAGTGGCAACATGTGTGTGTCAAGACAATGAGAGACTTCTATGTGTCCATGAGGGACACTTGTGGTGTAATTTCACCGGTGTTTCTCTGCTTGAATCCTATAAGACCCTCAGCTCTCCTGGGATGGGCCTTATTGCTTCCTCAGGGCTCTGCTTTGAGGAGTGCTTCTTGGTGGCTCACATCCTAATTAATAAACAAAAGGATTATTTTCCACAGCCTTCATTAACTTTGCTTTCAACGTGGCATTTTATTCCACCCTGTAGCTAATTTCCAATTTCCATTTTTTTTTTTTTGAGGATAATGTACTTTGGGCATATTTGGCAACTTAATGTACTTCAAAAATCAAGAATTTGCATTCTGATATAACATACTCATTCAGTATGACCAAAACAACACAATAAACTAAACATGAGTATGTTAAACAGCACAGAGAAGCTTCAATGGATCACTTAAATAAGCAGGCCCAAAAGTTAAAGTCTTAATTTGTAAAATGTTATAACAGAGGTTGTTCCTCTGCCTCACTGATTTAAAAACTTAAAATACTTTGAGTGCTAACTGATGCTTCTGTTCTCCTTTTGTAACTGCCCTAAAAGTAACTCCCTCCACTGCATGTCTTATTCATAGTGTGCACAATTTCTTTCCTTAAACTCCTGTTATATTGTCTTATCTTTGTGTTTTTTCCCTCTTTAAATCCCCCTTACCTTCACCCTGCATTTTAACACACTCTGCCTATTTTTTTCTTTTAGTCCAGCTTGCATGATGAACTTCAAGAACTTCAGGGAGTACCTGGCCTGGCTCTACTACCAGTACCTCCTCATCACAGGCATCTACGTCCTGGAACCTTGGGAAAAGTCCATCTTTAACTCCATCCTTTTCTCTGCCATAGCCATGGTAATCTACACCTCTTATGTCTTTGTGCCCATCCATGTGCGCCTTGCACTGGAGTTTTTCTCTGGGATCTTTGGTGGCCAGCCAGAGAGCACCATGGCCCTCATGAACTAAAAGAAGGAGGAAATATGAAAGGGGGGAAGAGAATGTGAGCAGGGTTGGATTGGCACGAGTCCCCCAATCTTTTCTTGTAACTCAACTTCCTGGAGTAGGTTTCTCTGTCAAGATTTAAAGCATGAAGATCTTAATGGAATCACCTGGAAATCAGAGCCTTACTATCTTCTTTACATCCCAAACCCCCTGGCCTTACCCCATGGTATTAGACACATGACTGTGCATTACTTTCACTCTCATGCTGTGAAAACGTCTCATGAAATGTCACTTGTCCTATTTTGTTTTTTCCCAACCACATGTCCTGTGTGAATGCATCCCACCCCATGGATTTGCATGATAGGGTCATGAGTGGGTTACTAGTACATTTGCATGCTCGTCTAACTACAGAATACTTGACTTGTTTCCTTCTCTGAAGATTTAAAGATATGTTTTTTTTTAGAAGGGCTTTCCATCAGTTTAATTTGTAATATCCACAAAGTTTTTTGACTGTTGATTTTAATCTGAGACCATCTCCCTAAATAGAGCCAGAGATAAGATAATCTGACCCATTACATCTTTAAATCAAACATTTCCAAGCAGCTCCCCCAATAGATGTCCCAAGCTAGTTCATAGTCAAGTCTTATAACACCAGAAGTATTGAAAACAATTTCTACACTATGGTCTGGAAGTTAATGCTTAAAGGCACTGTGAGGACTATTTGTTTGGCGTTGATGTCAGTGACACCTGAGAGCGTAATCAGAAATGTTTTCTCGTAATGAAGACGTCACTCTTGCAAAAGTGCGCATGTGTTTTGAAAGAAAATCAGATTGTCTTTCACACATTTCTTTTTTACTTCACAACAACTTTTGTTGTTGTGGCGGGGTAACGTTTGTTTTAACATAGCGCTTTTGGCTGAAATGTGACAACAAGCAGATGTAAACACAATTTGTATCATATTGTGCTTCGCATACAGTGAATGAGCCGTGGTACAGCCTGGTGCCATTTTTCTGTTTAACAGTCCAGCTCCGGTATCCACCATTACACTCTTATAAATCTAAGTAAACTCTTTCTTTAGAAAAAAGGTCAGATCTTTCTTTTCTCTTGGCAAACTTATTTTCCAATGCCAAACTTTGAAGGCTGGCAAAGTGTCGTTATAAGGACTTCTGATGTACCTGCTGTAAATGGATTGGTGTCCTCCTAACCCTAGATATTGAGAAATGGCATTTACAAGAAGCCAGTTTCAGTGCCAGTAATGTAACTTTAAATTGTGGATAACGAAAAGGTAAATATATAAAAGCTAGATTAATTTAAGATTTCTTATGAAGTCCTCACAGTGCCTTTTACTATCACTAATAATGTTAAAGAATTTCTCAGACTTGGTTGCCTGTGTCAAAAATACCTTTTATTTACTATGTAGTGCATTATATTAACCCTCAGCCACTTGACATGAAATAATTTTAGTATAAATACAGAAAAATTACTGTAATTTTGTTAAAAGCGCTACACTACAATGATGCAATATGGTGAATTCCATATTAAGCACTATAATGTTGTGTGACTCTAGTCAGTGATTAAAAACACTGATTAATAATTTCATGAACTCATTATTGCATAATTTTTTTACTACATTGGGATAAGAGGAGTAGTTTCTGACACAGCCTTGGAAAAAAGTTTCCTGGGAAAATGATATAATTCTTTCTGTGGGCTGAGGATGACTCTACCTGATGCTTATGAAATCCCTCTGATCCAAATTAAATTTGGTCCCATCCCAACACTCCAGGAAAGCACTTATCAGCTCTCTTTGATTCTGTAACCCCTTTCTGCCCTGCGATACCAACTGGAGGCAAACTTTGCACATTTCAAGTCATGATATGTCTGATCCTCAGAGAGGAAGTTCACAGACATTCCCATGCTTTTCAAAGAATTTCCAGACAGTCACAACTATAAATATGTCACGCACTTGAGGAGTGTTTGTCCCACCTGACATTTTACAGGTTTACTGATCAAAGCAAGTCATAAAAGGAATAAGCTTGCCCTCTCTTTATCTCCTGTTTTGAACTGTTGGTTTTTCAGGAGGGTGTGTTCTGCTCTGCGTTGAGCACGAGCAAATATTGGTACAACACACCTTTGTGTTTTAGGCTTGGTTTTGTTAATGACGCAGCTTTGCTTAGTTGAATTAACTGAGCTTGAATTCGACGTAATGCACAGTTGAATTGTTTTGATTTTAAACCTTTAGAGAAAGAACTACAGAGGAAATAAGTCATAGTGTATCTGGTGGTTGTTAGCATGGTGCTTTGTTGTGTGTTTTAGATCAAATTTGTTTGTGCTTTGGGTCAAGGGCTGGCTGATCACAGTCTTAATCATGATCTCCAAGTTCACTTTATTTATATGGCTTTATATATTTATATGTATTGGTAAATGCTTGGCTGGTTACAATGTCAATTACCAAACTTCTTTGATAATTTACTGTTTGTCTGTGTTCTCTTGTGGCCATAAATTAAACTACGCATAATTTGTTCTTTGTTTTATTTCTAAACCTGAGAGTGCTTTTGAATTGTTTTCATTGTACGTCATTCAGTCTAATTGTTGTGAAACACCTTCACTAGTCTAAGACATTTCCTGTACTAAGAGTAAAGAGGAGCATTTTTTAAAACCCAAATGAATGTTATATTTCTACTTGATAGCACCACATCACTGCAATATTCAGAAATAAACACATCTAATAAACAACATTGTTCCCCTTGTCGTATTTGATTTGCTTTTGATTTAATTTACTTGTGCACATTCTTCAAGATTTGTCTGCAGATTGAGTTTTGTATGCTTTCAGTCTTGCAGGGCTTTGAAATGAGAGCCCAAAGGCTTATGGGTAGCACATTCCTGACACAAATAACTGTACCACATGAAGTGAATTCACACAATATGAGGGCAGAGTCACCAAACCAGTTCTCCCTTAACAGTGCAGGAATGAATACCCAGAGGCTTTGCTTTCCTTGCTGCAGACACTAGGCAACATGTCCATGCCTACACTTCTCTGTTTACCTGCAGTCCCAGTGTCTACCATCTTTGTTTGGACAGACGCAGCTTAAACCAGAGCAAAGGATGATATGAAAATGATCCCATCTGTACATCTGATGCTGAA
The DNA here is from genome assembly GCF_033239565.1 of Halichoeres trimaculatus. Lineage (NCBI taxonomy): Eukaryota > Metazoa > Chordata > Actinopteri > Labriformes > Labridae > Halichoeres > Halichoeres trimaculatus. The sequence goes on from NW_027437188.1 coordinate 24,332,524, forward strand.
AAGAAATCTTAGCTGCACATTCAAGTTCCCTGTACATTTTTTGACATGAATGATGGAAGGAGGAGGAGGAAGTTGTTTTGGATTTCACTTTAGAGAGACCAGAGTGTGTCTGTGTATACAACTTTGAACCGGACTCCTTCAACCCGCTGAAAAATCTAGTTGCACTTCTCAACAGGAACTCAAAACACAACTCAAGCCTCTTCCTCTCCTCCTCTTTTCTTTGTTTTTATTTCATCTCTCCTCTCTTCTCATCTATCCTTTTTATCTCTTCTCTTTTCTGCACTCTTTTTGTCTTCCTATCCTTGTCATTTCCATTATGCATAATCTCTCCTTCACTTAAGACTTTTCTTTTCCTTTTACTCCACCAAATTGTTAATTTTAGCTCATACTTTCTTCACTCTGTCTCACATTTCCCTTCATTTCATAATCCACAGAGTCCCTGTTTTTGTTGAACTTTCCATTCCTTTTTCTGACTTCCACTTACCAAGACTTGAGTACTGAGTTTTTTTGTTACCCAACATAATCAGGTTGTTTTTGGGTCTACATCAGCACCTCTAAACCTCTAAAGATGTGACTCCTGTTTACACATCACATGTCAATTTGTATCCCGTGACAGCAGAGGTTAAAGGTTATCTCTGTAATGACAAGGTGTAAACAAAGCTATCTGACCATTCTCACAGAACTACAGAGTAGTGTTTTGTTTCTGTTGTGTTTACATGCATCCTGTGACTGTTTGGGTCACAAAACCAAGGGGACTCCTGGCAACAGTTCGTTACACACACACACACACACTCAAAGGTGCACAGGCTATGTCACAGGCTACGTGACACAAAGATAAACACACATGAATGAAACACTTCCACCGTGAGCAGGTTTCAGTTTACAAGAAAACCCCAGAAAACGTTCAAATATTAATAACACTGCAGACGTTCAGTAGATCCCTTCAGTCTAGCTCACGTCTCAAACACACATAAACACACACAGACACACAAACTTGAACTCTACAACTCAACAGCCCAAGGCAATAGTCGCTATTATTCAGCTTCCTACAGGTGTGTGCCCATACAATGAATGTCTGTGAGGTAACAACCTTAGACTGCTGTCAAGCCACAATTACAGACTGACATGGACAATAGGACACACACACACACACACACACACACACACACACACACACACACACACACACACACACACATACACACACACACTGCATTACAGCTTTCTACAGGACCATCTTCTGGTTTCTTTAAGATCCAAAGTCTGTTTATGTCTTCTCTATGTTCTACAGTTTTCAGACCTTATCCAATGATAAAAAAAAATTCTTATGATGCTTAACTATGTATTGAATCAGTTAAAGCTATGGTCTACGATCTGAAACCCAGTTTGGCTGATGAGACACATTTGAAAAACGCAGCCTCACTCATCCTCCCCTCCGTGTTCCAAGATCCCGCCCCCCAGCTTGTATCGCCCATCTTCGCCTCCAACACGCCCCCTCCGACAGAGCAAGCAGCCGGCCGGCAGAAAATGTAACAAACAAGACAGTCATCCTCCTTGTAACACACAGTGGTAGCTTTTTTAATTGGACTGGCGCAATCAAAACCATGAACCACCGGTCGTACATTTCTCCAATATTCAGTCTATGTTGGTACCCATATCGCTCATAATTCTGCCTTGCTTCAGCCTTTCCCTTGAAACTTTTTCGTTTTTTTCCCTTCCCTGTGGAGGGTAACAGTAACAGCTTCCTGGTTTCGGTCTTCTCTGGCTCCATGACGCTTCGGTAGCTGAGCAGCTAGCTGACGTGAGAGGGGTAGTGGGGAAGGACGAGGTGGGACCATGGGCATGACGGTGTGAAGCGAGGGAGACAGGGGATTGGAGGGACTCACGGACCAATCCGAACCACGCATGCCATGCGCGGTACGGATTGGTCAACTAGCATGCAGCTTTGCAGCGGATATACTGAATGGATTTTTTTTTGTTCTTTTTGGTCTTTATATTGTGCAGATTGGACCATAGGACCATAACAGCTCTATAAACTGTGTAATTAAGATGTACAAAGCTTCCAAATGGTACATCAAAGCTTTAATCTATTATTCAGCTTACATTACAGCATTCTTTTTTTAAATGACTTTCCAATGACCTATCTATCTATCTATCTATCTATCTATCTATCTATCTATCTATCTATCTATCTATCTATCTATCTATCTATCTATCTATCTATCTATCTATCTATCTATCTATCTATTGCGACCATCACCTTGACGAGAAGGAGACCCATGAGTAGACAAATAAGCCATATGTTTTGAGTCCATCAGGTTACTTTCATACAAGATGACTTTCACACTGATTTCTACACCAGCTAATGTAATGACTCTTTTTCAGCTCAGTGTTCAACAGTGTGACTCAGTCCTGTGATTCAACATACAACCAATTACAGTTTCGATTAAGTGGGCAGTTTGTGAGTCACTTAAAAAAAACACACACAAGACAACTTAAAGAATTCATTTTATTACAAATGATAAGAGTCTCATTTGGAAGGCAGTGTTAGTCTGTTTCAGTGTTTTTGAGTTTGTATGTTGTTATTTAGAGCTTTTAGTTTATTCATTAGAATGAAAATGTAATTTCTGTGAGATTCATGCATGCACTTTTTTAGGCAGCTCTTCAAATATTAGATAAAATAAATGGTTTTCTCGTAGTCACGTGATCTAAGGTAACCACATGCCCAACAAACACCAGGTCTTGGACTGAAGATGGGTTATGTTCCCTGCATGTCAACTTAAGGTTTATCCCGATTTCCATGCAGTCAAACAAGTTTTGTGCTGAGATATCTATAATGCTTAAGCGATTATGTTCATTGCTGATCAAAGATGGTGGAGGAATTTACCAGGTGACACAGCTAAGCTACCTGCTGCTCCTCAGGGTATTTGAGTCAAGAATCAGTTGGTATGAGTTGAGGAGTGGGTTGATCTGAGCACAAAGAGGCATAAAACCACGGCCAGAGCCAAACCCTGACATGGTAAATGAGGCTTCATGGAAAATCAAAAACCTGTGCTCTCAATCTTTTTTTTTTTTCTTGGGGAGAAAAAGTTGGGCTTACAGTAAAAATTAGAGGGGGAGCAGTGCTTCATTGATTTACAGAGAGGCAGAATTATTTAAATATTATTATTTATTCCTCAGTAACACTATTATCACCATATGGATGTTGTTACATGTGCAGGTTCAAGTATGACTTTCACAATTTTTTTCGCACAGATCACAAATACACATTTGCATTTTAGTTTGCATCTGATCAACTGTTCTAACAACCAACTCAGGATCTCTCATCACAAACACAAGTCTGCCACCAACTGGTCAAGAAGAGGAATGAGCTCATGCTTGATGGAAATGCACTGTTGAAACAACACTTCTTCTTCAACCACATTTTAGTGCATGGTAAGTCTTGTAATGTAACTATCTTTACACTTAAAGGATGTATGGATCTAAAGGTTTAAGAAAGTATATTTGAAATCTGAGGCCATGTTACCATCGGAGGGGATAACATAAGGCGCTCAGGGGTCAAAAATGACTGTATTAGAAAATACTAAAACAGTAAAAACTATAGACTTCAAGTTAAACTGTAAACTTTGAAAAAAAATCTGTATTCAGTGAGATAAAACCATTCCTTAACAAGAAAGAACAACAGAGAGATGCTGAATGAAAATCAGAGTTTTGGGGAATATACAGTAGGTGCAAGTCAGGGTCATTTAAGGTAAGTTGATGTGAAACCTTTGTAACAGATAAATAAGGAGTTATACAATGAAGCTGTAGTGAGGCAGGGCCTCTAAGAGGTGGGTTGTGTTTACAGGTGCTGGCAGCCAAAGCAGATGGAGTAAAGACTGGGAGGACTGAGGAGGTGCATTCATGACCCACATTTAGCTGTACTCTTTTACCCCATGTGTCTGAGACAAAACTCATGACTTCGAAATTCTCTAAAAGCAAGGAAGTTTCTACACTGCATCCTTCGTTTTGGTGAGAAAACTGGTAATAAAATGGTGAGCTCAGATGAGTGTTAAGTCTTCAGAGTTATAGCTTAATTAAGAATTTATATGACACATAAATGTTGTGATTCTGCAAATATTTTGAAGGGCAAATGTTGATGCCCACATCTGTTTCCATCAGGGGTGAAGTGATCACACATATGAACGTTCTGAACAATCTCACCAGGGAAGTTGGAATGGAGCCGACAGCAAGCAAAGATATAATGTCCCCTTTTAACAAATTGTAGCATAGCATGGCATAATTTGCTAATTGATAAGCTTTAAAAAAAGCTAAATATTTTTGAGCTAAGCAAGGCTAACCAGCCGTTTTTCTGTACCCCAGTCTCTGAGCTAAACCAAGCTAGCCAAGTGTTAGCTGTGTTAGACAGTGGCAGGTAGGTTTACCTAACACAAGTTGCTGAAATAAAATACAGACAATGCTGCTGTAAATATATTGAACTGTGTATCTATGCACTTAATCCATGCTAAAATTGTGACTGACTGACATCCATATTAACTCAAATCTAGAAGAACACCGAATACCCAGAATTATGTCTGTCCGTTTCCCATCTCTTGTTGTAATTCTCTGGGCTCTGGAAGAAGTAAAAGAGCAAAGAGTTTCCCTGACTCTTCTCTAACTCATAACCTCTTACTCTAGAGAATAACTGCAGCTGTGACCCGAACCTGAACCCTGAACTATAAACCCTAACCCTGCCTCAAACCATATACCTAACCCTATTCCTCCCTCGAACCCTAACCCTAATCTCACCTCTTAACCTAACTACATACTGTAGTTCATTTTTTAGTAAGCTGAGAGATGCTAATGGAGCAACTTAGTCTTAGTTTTTGAGAAAAGATAGCTGCTTTCTCTTTGTCTTTGTTGTTAGCTAATACAGTGTTTCTCAGGCACTTTGGTACATTTCCCGAATCATCATCATAATTTGCAAAACAGTAAGTGCATTTTTCAAAATAGTTAAAACAAATAGCAAAACACCATAGATTACCTGCAAAAGCCAGTCTCTTTCTCTAAATTCTTAGTATATATCTCTGAAGTAAATATGATATAAATATGGCAAGTTCTTGTGTAATTGTGTATGGATAGGACAGTCAAATTGCTTCGTCATGTTGTCTATGTAACAGTGTACTCTGGAAGGATGTTCTGATGTCAACTCTGGCTAAAGTTTTTAAGATAGCTATCGTAAGTAGTAACAAGTAGTTTTGAGAATTTCAATTCTGATCTGAGAAATGATCCAAAGCAACTGAGAAAAACTGTAAGCTGCTGCTCTATAGCTAACCAAGCAACAAGATAAGAAAATCATATAACCTTTCCTTCACCTCCAAGAAAAAATGCTAGTCATTCTTACAGCCACAGGTAGCTGTCCTTCAAGACACCATGAGCAAAACAAATTAACTTTTTTTTAGCACATCAGCCATCTTAAACTTTACAGATACAGTTCAGAGAAAGTGTGGCAGTAATGTACTCTGACTACATGAGACTTGTGCTCACTGCCAGGAGATCTCTTGCCAAAGTCATTAGCTGCTAATTTGCAGGATCTAGATTTTCTTTGATAAGAGCTCACAGGTAAGAACAAAAATAACAGCAGACCATTGTTCCATTGTGCTGATGAGCAGTAAAAAAAATTATACCAGGGGTGATAGGTTACTTTGTTGCTTACTAATACTACCTAATACTCTCAGTCTCACTCTCACTCTCCTGCTAACTCACCCTACACAGTCTGCTGCTTCAAGATCTCCTTTACATGAATGGGGTTAAAGTAAGGCAATCCACCTCCATCCATCCAAGTCGTCTCTGGTCCTCTCTCTGCTCGACTGCACCTGTTGAGTAAGTTAACTCTTCCTTATCCTTCCCTCTGTTCTCTGTGTGGAGGGATTCTGAGGGCAGGAATGGTGCTGGTGTTAAATGAACAGACAGGTAAGCGGTGCTATGTTCCTTCAGGGCCAGCTGGGCGCTGTAAACTGACCACCACTGTTGTATGTGATCTGAATGGAGCCAAGAGACGATGGGGGTTGAGGTCGGGCAAGGAGAACCCCAGCAGAGAGAGATGAACCCTCTCTTTTGTCAGCACTTGATCTTGCACTTTCTCTGATTTTCCAAAGGGGCAAATTGGGGACACTTCACCTGAGCTACTTGGACAAAGAGACAAGGGAACAGAAAAGTGTGGGTAAGAATATGAAAACAGTTAAAATAAGGAGAAACCTGTCTTTCTCTCTGCCCATCCATCCAACCATCACCCCTCTCTGTTTCCCAAATTTCATTTCCCTTCTTCCTGCTCACTCATACCTGGACATAGATCCCTCCAAGGGCACGGGGTCTTTGACAGCCGAAGCATGTCCACTGCTCAAGCATTCATTGTCACTGGCAAGTCTGGAGTTTCGAAGAGACGGCCACCAGAAAATCACTTTTCCCCAAAAACCTGATGCTATCTCATTACACTATAAGAATGAATCATTGTCTAGCCACACAGTATGAATCATAGTCAGCAAAAGTAGCTGCCAGCAGTTGTGAGAGCTTATGTGCAGAAAGTCGGTCAGAGTGATCAGGCAAGCGTTACAACTGCAGTGATTTCAAGGAGATAAGCTGGTTCCTTTGACAAACAGCTCAGGTTTAGCAACCGCTGAGTGAGGAGATTATCGACACTCTTTTGGCTAAAGCTTTGTGCTGGATGCTTACCAAATATGGGGATTCTTGTGTTGGATCACTTTGTAGATGACTTTTCAGCGATGGTCATCAAGGCCTACTCTCATGGTGTCCACCTATATTACTCAGGGTTGCTCTTTATACATTTGTACCTGTTTTTTGCAGCATCATGGGTATTATCCAGTCTACCACTGTTGTTATGCCCTGGCCCCTGTCACAGAACCCTCTTAGCTTGGCTTTGTCCCATGTACAGGCCTTGGTAGCTTGGTTTGATGTTGGAGGAATGCCTCCTATATCGGGTGACCCATTGCCCCACAGCCTTTGCTCCTCACCTTGCTCGCAGCAAGGGGAGTGCTCTTGGCGGGCGCTGTATCCCGTGTCACAAAAGCACCTTTCTGCACAACAGGGGTACAGAAAACGGGCCACAGCACAGTGGTTCTCCTTGGGTCGGCTCCAGCACGCCATAGTTAGATTTCAGACCTCCCCTTACGCCTCCAGCAAACACCTCTCATTGGTGGGGATGTTCTTTCACCCAAGCCTGGCAGAGATATCAGACAGACCTGGAGGTACTAGTGCTGCCTCCAAGCAAAAGCAAGAGAAGATAAATGACCATACTACTTATGCATAACTGGGTAAGTCACACTTTCTTTTGAACTCTAGCATCATGGGTGACCTTTAAGTACATTTTTCTGTGTGATGAAAAAGAATATGAGTGTACTGGTATTGTTTTTTAACAAAAGCTTGCACAGTGCATACTTTTTATTGCAGATTATCATTTTACTGATGAAATGTAATTGATATAAAACCATAAGCTTGCAATCGTTAGATGATAAGAATTTACTATTAGCGCTGTGGAATATGTGCAACTTGAGATAGGGAAACAGAAATTAAAAAACAAACACTGATATTTAAAAACACCAGATGATTGATAGTATCAATATTACAACTTACGTGCTAATTTGCATGTGTTAATTTGGTGTTTTTTAATTTTTATATTGATGGGAATAATTTGATAGTCACAAATAAACTCATCTATTCTCAGATCACAGTCGACCATGACGATAATTCCCTGTCGATCAACCCTTGTGGCTGTACTACTGGTTACACTCACTGTGATGTCCTACGTTGAGGCTAAGACTACTCCCAAACCAAAATACCAGTATACCAAGAAGCCGGTCCCACACATCACCATTCACAACCCTGTGACTACCAGCATGCCCAAGACTCTCAAGACAGTGCCGAGCCTACTTCCCATGGAGCCCCATCCTCCGCCTGCCACAGAGAGGACTATTTATGCCGGCCATGAGTATCCACAGTATTATGAGGGAACTGAGACCCCTGGTGTTGGCCCAGAAAACTACACCCTGGATTACAATGAATGCTACTTCAACTTCTGTGAGTGCTGTCCACCTGAGAGAGGCCCCAGAGGGCCAAAGGGAGACAGAGGACTGGCAGGTATAAGATTCACTGATGAAGTGCGATAGATAAAAAATGTTGTTGTTTTGAATTCATTTATGTAATTTTAATTAATTTAATTTTATTGGTGTTTTTAATCTACTGAATTTTGTCTGTGTTTGCTCATCCAGGACCCCCAGGTGAAAGAGGGATCATAGGTACAGCTGGTTTACCAGGACCACAAGGAGAGATTGGTTTTATGGGGGTAAAAGGAGACAAAGGTGAGAGGAACAATCTTAAATCAAAAGTTTAAACAAGTTTAGATTATTTCATATAATTACATGTTTGCTAATCCATGCTGACTTGTCTAGTTTATTAAAAATGGATGTATAACATAAAATGTGAATATTTGTAAGGAACTGATTATTTTCCAACTAGAATATTAGATACTGATTCTTCTGCGATCTTTTGGTTATGCTTTCAATGAGTAAGAATATATCGAGTATAGCTGAACCTTTTTTAGTGTCACCAATAACAGCTTCATTCTGTGAATTTTTTCAGGTGAAAGGGGTGACAGAGGAAGCAGTGGGACAGCTGGACCACCAGGGATACCTGGGAAACCAGGACAAAAAGGTAAAAAGCTTGTAAGGGTGGTTGCTGTTCTCTTTGAATTTGTTGTAAGACATAACAAGTCCTGATGCAGTTTCATCACTTTGCAGGTGATGTTGGCACAAAAGGTGAGAAAGGAGAGAAAGGCATGCCAGGAGAGAAAGGTAATGGTGGGGAGAAAGGGGCACCTGGCCTAAATGGGACTGCTGGTGAGAAAGGAGAACCAGGTAAAGAAGGCCCAGCTGGACCACCAGGAGCAGCTGTTGGGCCAGGTCTCAAGGGAGAAAAGGGGGACAAAGGGGAGTGTGGCTTGTTTGGAGATAGAGGACCAAAAGGTGAGCGAGGGGACCATGGGCCTCCGGGCATCCCAGGAGGTATGGGCATTCCGGGAATGAATGGCAAGCATGGTTCCCCAGGTCCCGTAGGGGTTCAGGGAGATCCTGGACTTCCTGGTCCACAAGGAGAGGCAGGGCCTAGAGGAACTCCAGGACCAATCGGAGTAAGAGGGATGCCTGGGCCAAAAGGGGACAGAGGTTATCCTGGGATGCGAGGTGATCGAGGTGTTCGTGGAGTCAAGGGAGCAAAGGGATCATGGATTCCTCAGAAACGTTCCGCCTTCAGTGTAGGTATCTCTCCAAGAAAGTCTTTCCCACCCTCCGGCTTCCCAATTCGCTTTGACAAAGTCTTTTACAATGAGGAGAACCACTTCAACGTCACTTCTAACGTGTTCACATGTGTCCATCCTGGGGTTTATGTCTTCTCCTTTCATGTCACTGTGCGGAATCAGCCACTGAGAGCTTCGCTGGTGGTGAACGGATCGCGGCGGGTAAGGACGCGTGACTCTCTATATGGGCAAGACATTGACCAGGCATCCACTCTGGTGGTGCTGCGGCTGGGGATGGGTGATCAAGTGTGGATGGAGACACTCAGAGACTGGAATGGGGCGTATGCCAGCAGTGAGGATGATAGCATCTTCTCTGGATTCCTGCTTTACTCAGACAAGCCCTGAAACTTTATTCTTATTATTGGACCCTTCTTCTTTGACATTCCCTTCAGACGGCAAACAACAGTGGTGCCACTTTATATACTCATTACTTATGCACTGTTAGAAAACTGGACTGCTACTCATGATATTTAAAGTACTAGTACTAAGAAATGATTGTTATATTATCAAGTCTGGTCTTGTTTTACCACTGACTAATTGAAACATGGGCAAAAGTGTCTCTACTGCTGATGTATTTCTGTACACTATTGTGATATTGAAGAAGAAAATGAACACACATCACATCAGCCCACTTGCAAATAATTAATAGTTTCTAGGCAAGAGGGGTATGTGACAAAAATCAGAAAACAAAAACTTAGAAATAAATTTTGCAAAGTATAATAGGGCAAAAGGGACAACACTTATAAACAGACCATGCATATTAGAGAACACAACAGTGACAGGAGTAAGTTTGTAAGTTCAAAGTCCTCTTCAGATGAAAGAAGGAAGAGCGGGAGGCACAGTGCAAGGCTGATTGACTACATTTTACACCACAATGATGCAGTAATTTGTGATTGGGAGCCTCAATTAAAGACCTTGATCAGTGAAATAAAAACAAAAGAAAGCTGGTAATATTCTATATTACATGCAATGAACAAAGAATAAATGAAAGTTTACCTTTTTTAAATTAAATAATATTTTTTACCTGCAATATGCTTTCTTTGACATGCACCAAAAGTTCAACTTTTTGGGTGCTGGAGTTGTTGTTCTTCCTGTACTGACCAATCAAAATCAAGAAGGTACAAGACTTGGTCAACAACACTGGCAGAAGGATATAATTTGCTGTCTCTGCCAGAGCCAGGGCATAATTGCTGTGAATGCAGCAATGCATTCACAGTATATGTTCTTCTGTGACAAAAAAATTTATTCTTCTTCTTCTTCTTCTTCTTCTTCTTCTTCTTCTTCTTCATTCTTCCGCCCGCTTTTTTGGACCGCTAAAACTCAGGCAAACTTCAACCGATTTTCACCGTTCAAACTTCAAAATGTGTGTTTCAGTTGGGACAAGGGGGCTATGACTCTTCAGAAACTTTTCACAAATACTTTCCGAGATATTCGACGATTTACGAAATTTCGGTCCCATAGAGATGAATGCAAAATTTTCAAAATTTCCTCTCTTCAGGACATTCTTTCAGCCTGCTTCAAACCCTCCTCATTCAGTCATACATTCAGCTACAAACTCCATTCAAACTTCAGAATATTCAGCTATCTTTTGGCTTCATTCAGTGGGTTTCAAATGTTTCCTAGCATTCATAGTTTCTTCACAATGACCCTTCAAAGGTCATGATGCATTTCAGCTCTTCGAGCCGTTTAACATTGGTGTGTATTGGACGGAATGTTTTGGCCTAGAGTGGGAGATTCAAACGACAGAGCAGGGAGAGGGGGAAACAGGACCTGAAAAATTTCTGGGTAAACTGCTCTTTTGGTCACAATTTTCACTCCACATAGGCATATTATATATCAAAATGGAGAAAGGCTTGTCCTTCTTCTGAAAAAGTGGTTTTTAAAGCAAAAGGATGGAGCACTTTTTCACAAAATGGCCAACTGTCATGAGAAGTTCAAAAAAATCCCCATATACCTCCATGTTAATTCCTGAGGGGTTTTCTCAGAGATCAGTAAAATTTCCCTCATCTATCTATCGCTCTCGTGGGTTCGTTTCTTGACCTTCATGCATGAAATTTAGATGGACAGCTTCCTCTGGGTCTCAGGATTCCTACGGTGTGTTCATTTTTATTCCAGCCCTCACGGTTTTGGCAAGGTGACAGGAGATTCGGACTCTTGCTTTGCCACAAAATCTTCAGAAGATTACAGTAACAAGGGCAAAGTTGTGCACCTGCACCTGCTGCCTTTAACGAGCAGGGAGCAGGTCACCGTGGAAACCTTTGATCTCATGCAGCTGTTTAGAGTAACTCATCAAAACATTCAGGAACAAAGACAAGCATGTGTGTGTTAATTTATCAGTGATCACCAATGCAAAATCTGGCTTCAGAAAAGCCTCAGCAGACAGGTTTACATGATTGAACACACACACACACACACACACACACACACACACACACACACACACACACACACACACACACACACAAACACACACACACAGGGCAGAAAGTATCACACTTTAACAGCATTTGACTTCTATTTCCCTGAGTCAGCTCCTTATTTTCCTAGATTTTTTTTTTTTTAATTTAAATTCCTTCCTTTAATTCCTGAATTGATTCAGCCAGTCAAACTTTTAAATCCAATTTTAGATTACACTGATTCATGCTTCATCATCATTCTTTTTGTCAGAATTGCAAGCACCTTTACACCCTGATTTCAAAGGGAATGTGTTGGGAATCAACAGACTCCACCAGCTCTCTGATGGCAGTTGGTAAACAATGATCACCATGGCAACATCTGGCTTCAGATGGGCCTCAGCTAAAAGGCTTACATGATTAAAAACTTACACACAGGACACACAGGATTACATTTTAACAGGGTTTAAGATAGCCGACTTACATTTACCCTCAGTCAGGTCATTATTTCCATCAATGTTCTTTAAAATTTGATTTATTCCTTTAATTTTTGAATAGACGCAACCATTTCAACTTTAAATTCCTTCATCCATTCCATTTATTCCACCATTCATTTCCTTTCATCCAAGAGTTCATGGCAGGCTAATTCAGCATTCTGCATTAGCAGTTGAGCGCAAGCTTTTACAGGACTTCTTAAAACAATTTTCAGACATATCCTCAGTTATTCATGATCAGCATTCTGCATCAGCAGTTGAGCACAAGCTTTTCAAGACTTCATTCAACCATTTTAAGACAAATCTTCAGTCATTCATGTTCAGCGTTCTGCATTAGCATTTCAGTGCAAGCCTTGCATGACTTCATTCAACCATTTTCAGACAAACCTTCAGTCATTCATGTTTAGCTTCTGCTGTAGCATTTCCGCATGAGTTATTTAAGACTTCATTTAGCAATTTTCAGACATATCTTCAGTCATCCATGTTCAGCATTCTGCATTAGCAGTTCAGCGCAAGCTGCTTCAGCATTCTGCATTCACAGCGCAATTTCTTCAGAAATTGCTTTTCTAGTTCTTTTTTAGTGGCCTGAAAAATTATCTTTCAGATTTCCTTTAATAAAAGTAATCTTTAAAACCCACATAAGGAAGTTTAAACCAGCTGTGAAATACATCAAAATGAATACTAATGCTTCTTTGTGATCTACAAAATCAAACATGGCAATCAACAACAAGATTGATTACTCCTCTGGTGTAGATTTGATTGGGTGTCAGACAAAATAATCAACAGCATTCTGAAGAGAAAGGTGTTTAAGCACTGATTAAAGGATGAAAGTTAATCAATAATAAGGTTTTTAGCTAGCCACATGCATATTGTACTTTTAGGATGGTCCATTTATTTGTTAACAGAACATTTGACATCAAACAGCAGTTGTAACTAAGACAATGGTCTTAAATACATCCTGTCTTTTCTCAGTAATGCCATTTTTTATTAATTTCCCCCATTCTCTCTGTCTTCCTTTTTTGTTTCTTGTTTTTTTCATTCTCTGATCTATGTTTCCCAATCCTTAAATACACCATCAGTTATGATCTGTGTTCAGTAGATCTACTTGAAAAAATAGACAGAAGTATTTGATTCATGCAGTTTGTACTTATAAAGTGTAAAAAAGTTTTGCACCAGTATGGTTGTAAAATTATTTGTTTACTGAAAATAAATCTCATAGTCACTGATTTCATTTTTTATTTTATTGCATGCTGTATTTGTTTTAACTAATACTACACTGGTTGTAATCACAAACACTACTGATCCAGTTAGCTAGTACAGAAGAGCTCCTTAATATGACATTTTTGACACAGATGGTCTGGTAGATCAATAATACCAAGTTCTACAGGTATAAATGTATGTTCAGAGCACATTGGTTCTAAAGTATATTACAGAACAGATGGTCCATGATATGATGAGAATTATAGCACTAAGGATGATAACATGATGCACTGATGAGAAATGTGTGAAGTGTGCATATCATCAGATCCTATGAACATGTCTCCAAAACCATTAACCATACCCCCAGACACCTCTGCCATGTCCCAAGAACCCTAGACCATACCCCAATACCCCTCAAGCGAGTCCCCAGAGCCTTCAGGCATGTCTCCAGAGCCCTCTGCCATGTCTCCAGAACCCTCAGCCGTACCCCAAGACCCCTTGTCTATATCCCCAGAGCCTTCAACCCTGGTCCCAGACATCTTGGCCATGTCCCCAAAGCCCTCAGGCATGTCCCCAGACCCAGACCCAGACACCTCAGCCTTGTCTCCAGACTCTCCAGCCAATTCTCCTAATTCGTCATTTATATTGACGGGTATGGTGATTGCAGTTTGTGTGATTGGCAAAACTGTAGATGACAGAGTTTCTTGTGTAGCCTGTGTTGGGCTTAGCAGAGAATTTGAGGATTTGGTGCTCACGTCAGTGGGTTGTAAGAGAGTAGAAGTTGCTGATAGTTCAGGGGTAGGCTCAGCTGTAGATGGCTCAGCAACAGGAGGCAAGGAGGAGTCGGGGGATGACTTTGGGGGAGCTAAAGGCCATGGGTCTCTGGGATGGAGAATTGATGGCATCATGGTCGTTGGTCCTATCAGGTAAGAAACATTTTCCTCAGAAGCTTCGCAAATTTCATGCAGATCGTATGATTATGAAATTTAGGTGGAAAACAGGTGCATTTTTTAGCTGACGCAGGTTAGATTTACTTCTGTGTACCTGTCACTTGTCCATATGTTTGGGGCTCACTCCACCTGATGAGACCCAGTTCAGGCACCTTTGCTCTGCACCTGTAGTGGCCTGGTTTCCGCGAGACTTTGAGGTGGTTCTCAGACATTGCTGTTGCCAGTTTGTTGTCACCTTCATAGAAATAATAGTGTAACGGAGGTGCAGGAGTGGGGGCATTGTACTGGAGGTGGCAGATGAGCTTCATTTTACTTCCTGGAATGCCATTGTTTTCTGTATTGATCTCCAAAACTGGTTGCGACAGGACCTCTGAGAGTGAAGACAAGGTAAGACAATGCATGATTATTGGAATATTTTAAAATGTTATCTTATCTCTACAATATTTTTTATTTTGTGCTGACAGTTTAGTAGGTGTCAGGTTTAGAAATGCAAGATGGGTGTTCAGTCAAAGCACAGACAAAGATATTGTAAGAGAATTTTCTAAGGGGGATTTGTTACCAAGCTAATCCAACTTCTGGCCAGCTGTAGCTCGGTGTCTACCAAACTCTTATAAGTTGGATGATTTCTTTGCCAGGTGCTAAACAATAGTCTGACAAATAGGACTCACTAAATCACATCCCCTCCGTAAGGCTATAGGCAAACAAGTTCTGTTTCCAAGATCACATTTTTTGATGTAACTTGGTGATTTCAGAGCAATTTTAAAGGTGCTGACTGACAAATTTTCTTGGGACAAACCCTCTGAGGAATGCTAAGTTAATCACTAGATGGCTGCTGTTGTAGGTTACAAACAAATGGATATGATAGTGGTATCATTTGCCCTGTCAAGCAATTTGCCAGGATTTAGCAACTGAGTTCAATTTGTAAAACAGTGCAAAATACAACCCCAACCAAACTCAGCACATGCATCTGTATTTAAACTCACCTAAAACCTTCACTTGAGCCTCAGCTGAAATCACAGAGACTGTCCGTCTGTGTACATCCCAGGAAGCTCGACAAGAGTACATCCCTGTGTCCTGAAGGGTGAGGTTAGGCAGATGGAAAGTTGGGTTGGGGCCTCTTTGTCTCATTACCTCCAGCCCATCTTTGTACAGGATCAGCTCTTGAAGTTGGGGTGCACGTCGGACCAGACATGTTACACTTAGAGTGTGTCCAGCAAGGCTGGGGTGAGGTGGGACTTTAAGGATAGCCAAACCTCCTGAAAAACCATTAACAGAGAAGAAGCTGATAACTGTTTGCTATTTTAGTGAGAGACAGATAAAAAGAGGGTAAAAACTGTTTAGATAGTATATTTAAGGTTTGTACTATGAGTAAGATCTTACCATCAACAGTTATCTCCACTGGAAGACTCCGCAGCATATGTATTTCTCCGATCATTGAGTCCCTTACTCCCTCGCAGTAATATTTCCCGCTGTCTCTAACCTTTGTATTCCACAGAACAAGGTACTCCCCAGTCTGTGGGAGCTGCTCTGATCCCTTGAACCACAAGAACCTCCAGGATGATTTGTAGCCAGAGGGATCGCTGCATTTTAGCCGCACACTCTCCCCTGAGAAGATCCTTGACTCCTGTGAGACCAACTCTGCTACAGCTCTGACTGAGGTCACAGACGCAACTGAGTGGAGACAAATACACGTTATGCTTGGTACGATTTAATAAAAACTCAATCCACTCAGACAGTAAACATTAGGCTCTCAACACTAGATTACCCAAAGTGTAACTTTAACTTCAAGTGTAAGATTAATCGACACATACCCTGTGGCACCACAAGCTGTGGCAGTGTAGACAGAACTGAAAAAAGGGGGAAAAAATCAGAATAAGACTGTGTAGTAAATGTGTAGTATGTGTAGTAAGTGTAATATCAGATTTATTAACAACACAGTTTTAAATTTGCATGATGTTGTAAATGAACTTAGGAGAACTCACCGAGAAAAGAAATGACCGCCTCCATCTTAAGTTCTGTGTTACTGAATGATAGAAACTAAGGGAGAGACTTATATTTCTGTTGAGAAGGGAAGTGAAAGTCAGGTTAAATCTGAGCTGTGACACAAGGCATTGGAATTTCCCCTTTCTTAAAAATAATGCTTTGCTTTTATAAATTAGTTCACTTGTCTTTCTGACTGGTCACATTGTTTCCTGGAAACCAAGCCAGAGATGACCAAGAATTCAGAGAGGATGGGACGGTGCAAAGGGACAAGATAGCATTTTATTATACGGCTTTAATCTCAGCCTTTGTTTTTTACTGTCATTGTTTACAAATTCAACCAACCTTCTACTTGTTATTTTCTTTGACCCCATTATGTATATCTCAGTCTGAGAATTGTATTACCAGTGAAAGTACAGGGAAGTGAAAGTAACATGCTTTACAGGCGGCTTCAGCTGAAATGAACCCACGCCCAATGTGAAAAAAAATGCAAGGATGAAGAGAATTTGCATTTGTGTGCAAAAAAGGCTTTATAAATGTAGCTTTCAAAATAACTTGGTAAGCAACAATTTGGACCCTGAGTAAACTTGATCATCTGTGGATAGTCTTGAAGGAATGTGATATTTTTGTGACATCTGTTGTTTTTTTTAAACTTTTATCTCACCCACATTTTGTGCTGTCTCAGCTAAAGTGTAAAGTCAAAGTTAAACAGATAAACTCACCACTCTATAAAATTTGGCTTTTCAGTTATACAAAACAAAACAAAACACAACACAACAAAACAAACAAAAAATCTAACTCAAAATATTTTACCCTATTCTGTCATGTTTCATGTTGAGGCCATGAGAATTTATATGATGGAAACAGTTGCTTTGTATTTTGACAAACAAGGACGGTGGATTTAGTCCTCTGTTACTTATTCAGTTAGTTAATCAACACAACAAACTTTGACTTTAGTTTCAGCTCCTGCTTCGGTGAAGTTATTTGAGTATGTACAACTCAAATTTTAAAAAGCTTGGAGCTATTTGTTGATAAAATCATATTTTTAAAGTTTGCAGAAATCTTAAATCATACTTTTTGCAGAAAATGAAATTCGACATTCTTTTTGGAAATCATGGACACGAGGTCCTCGCTCTGGAGAAGAGAGGGACCAATTGTCTTGTTTTCAAAGCCAGAATCTCAGAGATGCATTTCCAAAATAAGGGGTTGTGCAGCACAATGAGTGCATGACTATTCATAAAGGAATAACATAATTTGGTCGCAACATATCATCTTTGCACTTTCTTCAATTAAACAAAGGCTATGCTTCTACATATCTTCTACAACAAATCTCAGCTTGTTTTAAACTGGGGTGGTAATGCTCTGGCACTATGATGTATAAAGGCGTTAAACTTTTCTTGCTTTAATTTATTCTTTAAAGTAGTTGTTCCCAGCTCTTATAATAACATTATAACTGCCGCTGTCACGTTCTGGGTCAATTACATCTATAACCTTCTGTTTTAAAATGAGTTTCCTGAAGGTTTTTTTATCAAGACTTTTTTTTAACTTTTTGCCTTTGGAAATTCCAGAGTTTATTTTGTGACATTTTTTCTTTTTTTCTTGTGGTATTAAGAAGTTATGCAAAGGGACAACTTCTAAATCTGGAAACTCTTTGGTTAATCCTATCTAGCAAAATCACAAGTCATGTGAAGAATAAGAAAGAGGAACTGCACACGCACACTCATGCATTTTCAATTTTATTAATCATCACACACCCATAGATGCAAATGAACCAATACTGCCCCAATAAGTTACATTTAAATAAAAGACAGTATTGATTTCTTCCAAATGATACATTAACAAACCTATAAGGTTAGAAAGATGATATTTTCACCTTCTTTAAAATACCAGAGAAATGGCTTCTGCATACAGTGCATTATAGTTATTCAAGCTATTGCATTTTTTTTTTCTCAAACTAAAATTGGACAACAAATGCACACTGAATTTGAAAAAGGAATCAAATCTAGTAACAGAAAGAAATTTTAGCTTATAAGCAAAGAAAATCACACAAATCTCCCAAATGTTTCTCTGAGCTGCTGCTGAATACAAAGACACAGGACAATATGTCTGCATGGCAACAGCCTGAAACACTGTTTTTACCATCAACCTTTCACCGCCATATAGTCTGTACTACCTTCACTTAACTTACTTCTGAATCAAGAGCATTAAAAAAAGTGCTTAAAGAGAAATGATGTTAATCATGTAACATTTTCTGCACTTATACTTCATTTCAACCAGCCACTGGAGCGTTTTTTAAGTCTCGTGCCTGAGGACGACACATCTTCTTTCTTATTTTTTTCACCCAACCTCTTTGAGAAAGCAAACAAAAGATTTTTAAGGGGGCATGCTGATCATATGGTTACCTCTGAAGACATTAACAAATAGACAAAATGTTTCCTACATTATCCTCAAATTTCATGTAACAATTTCCTCAAGCCATATTGTTTACTACTGTAAATATTACAGGATTGTTGTTTCCTATTGCATCCAAAAGATTTGATATCTGCCACTCTATAGAAAAATAAAATCACTTCTGTACATCCAGCCTAAGACTAGATTGAGAGGTCTGGCATGAAAAAAAGACTAAAACATCCTTCCTCAGAACTGGAAGGCTTCATGATTCTTTGACATTAGAGGAACATGTCCATGCAAGTATCGCTCACAGTCACATACACACACTGTCATGCACAACCACTGCACGCATACTTACACACCCACATATTTCTTCCAGGAATTTCTCTACAGGATAGAGGAATACACAGTAGATACAGCATGAAGAATGCAGAGATGTCAAGGGTTAAATCAGCGAGGGGAAGTTTAGCAATAGTCGGGATTTTTAGTTTCCTTTCTTAAAAGAAAACATTTGGGTAAAAGGTTATTTGAGGTTACTTGGGCAGAAAGACTCTGTGGATCTCAGATTCTAAATTTGCACCCAGAGACAACACAACAGAGTAACAACAGAGTGACAAAATCTTTGTCTGACAAGTTGAAAATGAAAACAGAAAAAGTTTAAAAATCCCATCAAACCATTCATCTCAGTTGCACATATGTAAAAACTGATGGCAAAGACAAAGTATTGAGGTACTGATGATGATCGGTGAAGACAGTTTGATGTAGAGTCAGTTTCAGAGTCAGATCCTTTGATTTTAAAGGAGTTAGTTCAGAAGGTCCACGCGTGCTGTCAGGATGCTTCTGGGCGCCAATTTGTGGAGGAGTGCGCAGGATAAGGATAAGGGTGGTGGTAGGTTATTTTTCCCAAACAGCCTGAGAAAATAAAATAACTTATTGTCTTCTTTTCTAAAACTTAAACTGTAACAGAAGAAGAAGAAAGTCAAGCTCAACAAAAATGCTAACCCTGGTTCTTGACTTTGCAACTAAGACCTTGAGTGCACTTGGCTCCTGGGGCGATTTGGGAAACAATAACTTGTCTTCTTACCAAGAGCTTGATAAGAAGATCAGTACCACTCAAACATTTGTGGAAGCTAAAGTAGGGAGACAATTAGCTTAGCACAAGAACTTTAGCATGAAGAAACAGCCAGCTTTGAGATTACAAAGCATTTAGCTTTGTAAAAACTACCAAAACAAGTTGAATCTGCCAGTGAATAAGCTATGGATGATGAAGCAGGTTGATTTTGCTTTTACCCAATAAGGTTCCTTCATCTTCTCACCTAACTCTCAGCTAGAAAGTAAATGATTGTGGTTCTGACAATCTGAAACTAAACTTTTGAATGTCCTACATGTTTCCATGGCCTACCTCGGAAAAGGTAAAGATGGAGTAGAGATGGCTGGAGATGAAACAGGCTTATAATCGATATCTGCTGTATGTGCATACGGACAGCAAGGGAAAGGGGAAGGGTGGAGTAAAGCCTCTGGATATTTTTTAAGAGCAGAGCTCTTCACATCAACCAGCAAACACTTGTGGTTGAAGTGGTGGAGGCAGGAGCTCATTTTCAATGTTATCTGCATCGATTGCTGATGATGCTTCAGCTGACGTCCCTCCAGTTGCAGTTGCAGTTGGGTTTTTTGTCTCCGCCGGAAAACTCTCAAGAGCAGTCTGAACCTTTTGCTCCACTTCATCCGTCCAGTCGATGAGATCGCTCTCTAGCTGGCGAGCTTTCTCCATGACTCGCTCCTGCCGTTCACCGAGCCCCGTCAGCAAGTCCAACCGTTGGTGGACCTGACTGAGAGCTGCGCTGCCCGGGGAGCAGGAGGATGCTCCGGAGGCCTGTGGCCAGCTGGGAGATGCCTGGCCAGACATGTAGAGGTCGAACTCCTCAGAGCTCAAGTTTAAAGACTGTCCATCAAGTTTCTCAATGAAGGCAACAGCACAACACTAGAGAGAAAG
Source organism: Halichoeres trimaculatus (assembly GCF_033239565.1). NCBI lineage: Eukaryota > Metazoa > Chordata > Actinopteri > Labriformes > Labridae > Halichoeres > Halichoeres trimaculatus. Next base: position 24,353,271 of record NW_027437188.1, read on the forward strand.
AAAAATAAGAATCATAAACAGAGAATCTGTGGACGGTTAAAGGTCAAAACCAACTCAAGTGAGCTTGTGCGAGCTGACTCACCAGGTTAGTGAAGTAGTAACCATCCTCTCCTGTCATCAGCCTGCTGGGGTTACAGAAACGGGTGATGTACTGAATGTTGGACTGCAGTCGTGGAGGATTTGCTTTCAGCACAATGTAGATGAGTGTGGGGAGGAAGTCGTCCGCAGACGCAGCCTCTTTCTTGCTGACTTTGATGGCGTTGAAAATGTGCTTGCTGCAACGAGTGACACATGCTAGCTTTTCCTTCGGCACACGCTTTGAATCCATTTCGATCACATCTGTAGAGTAATACAGAGGGTTATGAAGGAGTTTCTACCACCAAGATGATCAGATAATGTCCTAGTAAAAACATAAATTTACCAGTGATGGCTTTGACTACACTATCGGACACCTCTGGGATCTCCTCGTCCACAGGAACACACAGCATCTCGATGGTGACCCAGTGCAAAGACCTGCAAAATGCATTATCAGATATTGACTGATAACTAAGAATATTAACAAAATGACAATCTGAGCACAAAAACATCTTTCCTCGCTAACCTGATTCTCTTCTGAATGGCCAGGTCTTTCTTCTCATCATCTGTGGTCTCAGGACAGAAGACTTCCTTATACAGACGGCTCATCATGTACTTCTCTACTTCATCCATAACACTCTCCACATGATCTGTGGAACCTGGGAAAGGAACACAGAAAACAAAGGTAACCTGTGAGTTTCTGCTCAGTGTATTTTAAGAGCTACTCATTGTTTGTTACAGATCCTTAAAGTGCTACCTTTGAACTGGGTCTGTAATCTGTCAGAAAGGTTCTGGTAGAAGTCCTGCACACACTCTGACAGCTCATCAGCACCCATGTCCTAAAGAGACAGAAATGAAAAATTCATTTTTAGTAATTACATGACAACTTCACATCAACAAAGCTTTAAATACTCTCTTGGATTTAAAGCAGTGAATTAAAAAAAAAACATATTTCCTGTAAGACATTTTTAAAATTGGTATTCTCAAGAAGATGTGTGACTGTCAGAATTTAGCTTGCTACAAAACAAGTGTGTGAGGCTTCCTCAAAAATTATGCAAAACATAAAAGCTGTAAATAACAGTGAGACAGTAAGATGCATAGTCAGATGAATTAAAATCAACTGTGTAACAATGCAGGAAAATTGTATTTTATCAATCAAGACAGGTGGTTTTGAAAGGAAACAATACATTAGAAGCATAAATGTATTTCTTGCATATTTTCTTTCGTATATTGACTGAAAGCTAAATCTGCTTGTCTTGACTTGCACAAGAAACTGTCAGTGAAAGCTTATTTCATAACTCTGACAATTAATTCCCTTGACTCACCCGCTTGTACACCATGCTCTCGGTGAAGGCCCGGCACTGTTTGAAGATTTCCCTGCCAGACTTGAGAGGCTTTAGAAAATCTATGAACTCTCGTGTTGCATGGTCACTGTCTAACGAGGAATGCCGGCCTGCCGAGGAGCTGGGGCTTGGGCTAGACTGAGCGTCATATGGAGAGTCTGTGGGAGAACAGTGAATGTGACTCCAGTCAAACTTCAGAAACATGAAATTTGTCAACCATGTTATTTCTGATCTCATAGGGTAGTTGCAACATGTGTCAAGTCTGCAAGCCAGAAAACCATGTTTTAACCAGTGTTGCGGTTTAGCAAGTTACAAAACAAGGGAAGTGGTTTAATATAAACACAGATTATGAGGCAAAAGTTTCGGTGACCTCAGTCTAGTTTAGTTTCTCAATATACTTTTCTAGTAAAACATGCCAACAGTTCCAGTTCCTGTAGGCAGGAAAGTGAGGAAACTATGTAAGAAATATTCAAAGTATTGCCATGATATCAAAATGCCAGTCACCCCTCATCTAAAGAAAAATAACAAACAGTTTTGAAAAATCGAGGTTTTGGAAATAATTAGAGTTTTGGGGAGATCATGTGTTGGATAGGACCTACCTTTTTTTGGAGGTGTTTTTGTGGAAGGAGTAAAAAACTTTGTAACAGTATGAACTTTGCTTGATTTCTCCTTTGTTTTTCTCTCCTCAAACTTGCTGAAGGGTGTAATGGAGGACTGTGATTGGGGCTTCTGATGTCTTGCATATGCTTCCTCTTCCTCTCTCTGAAGCCTGGAAGGAAAAAAAGAATTTTAAACTGCACTACACCTCAGATGGCCAGATGGACCGAAGAGCAACACTTTACAGGAGGCATTAATAGTTATGGCAGCATGAGGTTTACCTAATCATGTGCTTAGAATAGAATGAGAGACAAACCTTTCAGCGAGTGCCCAATCTTCCTGAATCTGTTTCTGCTTTTCTCGCTGGTTTTCCTCTCGCCAGCACTTTGAACACAGTCCCTGCCAACCAGTGTTGCCATAAAACCCACATCCTTTCTTGCAGAGCAGCTCTGATTGGTCAAGATGGATCCCTCGCCTCTGGCTCATCATCCTTTTCCCAAAGTTAGCAAGACCGGAGGGGTAGCAGGAGACAAGAGAGAGTGAGTACAACCATTAACACAGCGATCTCAGTGGTGGAGAAAAAGAAGTTAAACAAACTTATTCAAAACAGCTAAAAAAAAAACTTTCTGCAGCATTAACTTAGAGTTGAGCTCAAAGCCAAATCGAATCGTTGGTCAGATACAGCTTGGCAAAGTAATGGAAGACTGAATTGAAGCTAACAAAGAACCTGGCGACTTGAATATAATTGATCTTGTAAGATTAACTCATCTGGTGGCACGTAAAGTCACTGACGTTGATGTATGTGACCGCATTGACTGATAACGGAGCTAGCTGCCCAAGTATCGCACGGAGCAGAAGCGGTGACTCCGATACAAAATATCACATTCACTGAGCATTTACCCCCGTTGTTCTGGTTAAATGGTTTACCACGTTTAGCGTTTTAGCTTTAATTTTGTTAAGAAATCTAAGCTATAACCTCCAGGTATCATCCTGTGTTTACCTAAGCTAATTACAGAGCAAGCTACGCTAAGCTAGCCAGCTAAGCGGCTAATTCTACGTCATATAAGTGAGGGTATCCAGGGCTGGCTTCGAGATTGTTAGTGTTAAAATAAAGTCTTATTTGCAGTGTCAAAAAGTTATCAAGTAACCTTGTCGTCGCTCCAACTCCAGCCTACAGATGGTGGATGTTTACACTAGCCAAGCAACAAGCTAGCTTTGTTCCACAGCCATTTTGTCTGTCAGTCGTTTCTTCCTTGTTGAAAATAGAGGACCACGAAATTGTTAAGGAATGATTTACTGCCACCCAGTGCCGAGACCTGGGACATACGAAGAGCCAAAAAAAACTAAACCCTGCACCAAGAATCATAAAAATAATGATTTTGGTTTTTAGGATTACTGATTAGGATAGTTTATTGTTTGATAATACACTATAGGTTTAGTTTGAAGATCAAATCTATTTCTGTTAGTAATTGGCTTTGCAATCTGAACATTCACTCTTAAGCTAAAACCTCAGTTTGCTACACTTGAACCTGTATTTAAAACATAGGTAGATGATATCATGAATTCATAGTAAAAACTGGTAAACTTAAGTTAGATACAGAAAAAAAATTAACTCGCAGCAACTTGTGCCGCTGGTGTTTTCACTGTTAGGTGTGACCCTGTCCCAAACACCTTCAACTAAATGTCTCCAAGTTATTTAGTCATTCTTTACTCCAAAACACCTGTTGAACTGAAATGGTCATAATCCTGTCCAAACCAAACCATAGTTTGATAGAAGTTGACACCACCGTGCAGTATCTGACAACTACCTACTGAACAATCAGACATGCTGCTCACAGTTTTGAATAGAGCACCACTTCCGTTGCCCAAATGAGTGCACTTCTCTATGATAACAGGTTATGAAGGGGTCTGTACAATGAAGCAAAACTGCACAAATTTGACTTTTTATTATTAAGACTTACCCCTTCACAGCAGTGTTTTGTTGCCCGTTTCAGTCAACTGAGTTCGTAATGTCCCTTGCTTACCTGTTTTCCTCAACAAAAAGTTGTATTACCTTTCAGGCACACTGCTGAGGGTGTGAACTGAACACTTGATATCAGATAAAGTCCAAAGTTTCTTAATTAGTCATGGTGATGTTGACGTAAGGGTAAAATTCTGCCAGAGGTTGATGGCAGAGTAAAAGCCCCGGCAAATGTTTATCATGATGTGATAAGAAACATATGAGCCTAGAGTGATATTTTAAGTAGTCTTGTGTACTTTGAATTAAAAAGAAAAAAAAACATCCTTTTTCTGGTTTGTTAAAAGTTCTGTAACCAGGAACTTCTTTCTCATAAGGTAGGGATAGGTACCGATTTAGGTCTTTTTATATGTATCGACTGCATTAGGTCAGTAGTACCAAGAACTGATTCACATAAAAAAAACAAATGGTACCATGTTTTGGTGACTGACTGTGAGGGAGTGGGATAATAGTTAATTTTCCATGCTGGACATGCACACAGCATTTCAAGTTAATATATTGAGAAAAAAAATGCGTTTTATTTAAAAACTTTGAAATTTTATCATTGAACAAATTCATATTTATTACCACATCAACAAACACACAAGTATTGAAAATTGATACTGTGGGGTACCTATGACAATTGACAGGTACTGGGTATCAAAACTGTATTGTTTCAAATGTGCAGGGTACCCATCCCTAACCTAAGGCAACAATTCTGAGGTGATCTGAATGAATTGCGGTAATAACATCTGCTGGGTTTGGGACAAGAGTGTAAATGGACTCTTTGAAGCAATAACTGTTGTACATATGCGGAAATAAACATCTCTTACATTTTAAACATCTGTTATCATTTGATTCTTGGTATGTTACGTCACAAAAATAGCTAATTACACTTTTAAAAAGATAATAGATCTGCTATTTTGGTGTTACAGCAAGCCACAATGGGGAGCCAGCTCAACCATTTACAGGGATCTGAAACTGGAGCTAAATAGAAAAAACTGATTATTATTTTTCACATCCACAACTGGATTTTTTTTATTGTTAGAAAAGGATCTGTAAATTAAATGACTTTTTATAACCCTTCATGGTCAAGGTGTAAAGTTTGGATGGACTAAAGGTTCTCCTGGACCTTTGAAGACATTTAATAAAAAAAAAAGATGAAAAGAATGACACATAGTTACTTTACTTAAATGCGAATTGTATTTGGCGTTGCATCTTCCAAAAAGAAAGGGATGTTGAAACTTTCACTATTTTACTTGGTGACTTATTTAACTTGGTGGAACACATGGCACATCTCTCTTCCTCTGGACTCTGACTTTAAATCACTCATCTACCAAAACCTCTCAAAACTGCCCTTTCTGCGTCCTCTTGCTTCTGGGTCATCTACAAACTAAGTGGTTTCTCTGAACGGTGACATGCACCGCGCTCTCGCCATAATATGCTTCATGTTTGCAGGAAGTGCTCACTTTGAGAACACCCGAAGCTGTACGCACCCGCTTTTACGCACAGGAAGGGGTTTGAAAATAATCTTAACTCGTTGGAATTTTGACGCTTTTTCTTTTCCCAAAAATCTCGAGTGATGGCAGGTAAGGTGACTTTTTATGTCTAACTTAACAAACTACCAAAATAATGATTATAACACAGTAAGATAAGTCAGATTGAGACTCGCAAGAAAGAGACAAACTGAACGGGGAGTGAGAGTGAGAAACTGTCGAGCATACAGATGTGGTAGTAATTGACAGGAGTAGCTTTAATTTTCCCTTCTTGGATCAACGCTTATCAATATGTATTATTTTGTATTCTTCTACTGAGAAGTGGGTTCGGTTAGAGGCTTTGAATGGAAAAGAACAAATACTCATCCGTAGGTGATCTGGGTCTCGTGGAAAAAAAAGAAAAGTCAAGTTCACTTATGGTGCTATCACATTTCGCATACAGCTCTTGGAAAATTGGCACAGAAATGATGAAGTGAAAAGCCTGTGAACAGAAGATAAGTGTTATCTAATGACTAAAAGTTTGCTGAAAGTGTCCTCCACATACAGCAGCTTATTGTCACTCACTATCTTGCAAGTAACGTGAACATCTGGATCTACATTCCTATCTCGGGCGTGATGCTTTCACTTTCACTCTGACTTTAAGGACGACGAAAAAAGTATGCATCAAATAATATACTATACATCAAATGAAGCTATTATCACTCTATTTAAAAAGAAAAAAAAACATAAACAGGTGATTTCCAAATCAACAGTAACACTTTTAGCACTTAGGTTGTGAGGAAAACACTAACGCTTTTTTTTCTTACATAAGGTTGGAAATACAGCCAGTAAACCAGACAGTGGATTAGATTACACACACACACACACACACACTCACACACACACACACACACACACACACACACACACACACACACACACACACACACACACACACACACACACACACACTCTTCTGAATCTTAATTTGAACATCTGTTGGGTTTGGATTTTGATCAGCTGTACAACTGTAGATGTCCCTTCAATTCTTATTGCAACTCAGGCATTTTAATAACATCATCCTAATCAGACTTGGGTACATTTATAACCTCCCTAAAGATGTGATGCTTTTTAGATATTATTTATTGATCAAGAGAAGTTGTCCTTAAAATATGTCTCCCTTTACCTCAATTTAAAAGCTGTTCTTTCATATTCTTTACTCCAGCACAACTGCTTGACCGTATCAGGGTCAGTTTTGTGGAAAACGTGACCTCAACGGTACTCAAACAACTCCTAGATGACCTTTATAGGGACGGAGTCCTTAACAGAGGAGAGGCAGACTCCATAACCGAGGACGACCCAGGGAGAGCTGACAGGGCACGCAACCTTATTGACACCGTGGTGAGGAAAGGAGATGCAGCCAGCCGGGCGATGATCAATCGTCTTAAAGAGAGAGATCTTGCACTGTCTACTCGACTGGGTCTTCGAGAGGAGCTGGCCGGTGAGTGATGTATTTTATACATCCACATGTTTAAATGAGGGGGTGGACTGTCCCTAAACCAAGGAGAACTTTATCCTGTTTCTGGTGAAATACTGTCAACAAATATCATAAAATGACTTCAGTCAATGGGAAATAGATTAGTAAATACTGTTGTATTTCGAGCAGCAGGAAGGTTAAGGTGTATTTGTTAGAATTTATTGTTATGAAGAAAAATATCACCTTCAGTCTATCACAAATGTGTGTGTCTCTGTGTGTGTGTTTTATTACAGCTTTTGATGAAATGGATTTGCGATAAATTCCTGGTAGGTTGTGATCCTTTCTCTGTAAGGTTTTTATGTACACTAAAAATGATCAGTGTGTTGTAATACATAATTTTCAGCAGTATTCTCACTTTTGTGTTGATTTAGTTGTTTTCAGCCTCTGTGTCTCAAGAGGAGCAGCACTTCTGTCTCTCTTCTCCAGTCTCTCTGCTGAAGCACCATGGACAGACAGAGTAACACGTCTACCATACATTGTAATGCATTTTTGTGGCCATTCTTGATCATTGAATATGTGTTTTTTTTACAATAAAAACATATTTTTGAGGCCCTTTACATGAGGAGGTTATTTTGGTGGTTACAAAACAACAAGTGACGCCAAACTGTACCAGTGGCTGTGCCAGTTTTGTGTGAATAGGATTTTGTCAGTACTGATGGGGGGCTTTACTTGGCTGCTCCTGCAATGTATGAAGTGATGTGAAGACTATCCAAAACATTCAGTCCATTAACCATTCACAGCAAATACTGAAGACAACATAGATGGTGGTTATTGTCCCAGTGATGAGATCCATAGTCATCTTACAAGAGGCAGAATTGAGGGACAATTCAGCCGACTGGCTAGAGCAGCCTGTCCATTGGACATGTTGGCAACACCCCAAATTATGCCACATGATAAAGACTTGTAATCTCAGTGCCTTCAAAGCAAATAAGTAAGTTGTAAAAAAATGAACCCTTTATATGAATAGAGAAATGAAGATGGGCACTTTAATAAGGGTTTCAACTGGCATTGCTTTGGCTTCTGGCATCAGCCTCAAGTGGTCACTCAAGGTAATTTTAACACTTCAGCATCAGCTTACTGGTTGGATTTTGCTACGAGTGATACATTTTACTGTTTAAAGAGAGTGGGATGACATTTTTTTCAAAAAATAAAATACCCAAACATCAAAGAAGTAAGAGACACCACTTTGTTGGCTGCTAAAATTGACAAAATAGAAAGTTTCTCATAGGTGCTTTAAGCTGACTCTTGCTTCCATAAAAGATGACACCATAAAGATGGATTCTCTAGATATTTGAAATCCAGCATTATAGAAATCAAGACAATTTTGAGCTTGTGTTTATTCTGACGAAACAGAAAAGAAAGGAAAGATTTAACCTGCCGAAAAGTTAATATGTTAGATCGCACTACACTTAGGGGTATTGCATAGGTCAACATGCCATTTTACCTCAAACATTATGAAATATCTGGCACACTTTATTTAATTTCTGTCAAAATTTGTGTAACTGTTTGTGCCATAGCAGTTTAAATTAAATTGATAAACTCAAAAGCACTTTCTTAACTATAGATTTGTTCAGTCATCTGAGTCAAGATTTAAAGCATGAAAAAAAGTCATTTGTATATTTATAAGTGGCTAAAGCTTTTTCAAATTTGGTGTGACACTTTTATTTTTAATATGTCGAGTAAAACTCCTCTTTTCCTAACTTCAGGAGAGATGATCTGACTGAGAAAAGCGAGTATTCAAAAACCATCAATGAGGTTATCAATTAAGTTAACAACCTGGAATTTATGACATGTTTATGCATACCTTAAATATTTCACAAGGCTTTACTTTGTGCCTCAAAAGAGGTGAGGACGCACAGTAAAAAGAGCAGTACGCTGCACAATCTAACTCTTTGAGCCACACCCACAGCTGTCATCTATCTGTTGAGTACCCAGTCCTCTTATCGTAAAGCAGGAAACACCAACATTTATCTCAACCAGTGCGCATTACGCACGACACCTGGACGCACCCAAGGCTGCTGGAAGCTGAAGACCCCTCACTTACAACTCACAGACTGCAATTTGATCAGAACTGTAAAACAAGCTTTGAGAAATGGCAGGTAAGTTTGCCTGTTCGTGATTTGAATCCTGTTTGCGAGTAAAGACCAAATAAGTCACTGTTTGCAGCGGGCGGCCAGCCTTCAAATGTAGGTCACCAAAAACCTAATTTATCGTGCATTACAGTACAGTATGCATATGTGGGTAAGTAGAGAGCCAAGAATAACTCATTTTAGCTTTGTCTGAACGACGAACTCCGTGTAAAGAAATGTTTACCAAGTCAGCGTTTTCACTTAAGCGCCACGCATTTTAGTTTCACTTTGGTGGCGCAGGAGCCCGCCTTTCTCTGCCCTGCTGTCCAGCTTGCATAATGTTAAAGACAAAGCATTAACAACACGATGGAGCTGACTTTTTCTTCTTCTATTCCCAATAAACCATGCTTGGAAAAGGGGGGTTTAGAATCAATATCAAAAGACCTTCATTGGCTTAAATACGCTGTACAGGCTGTCATTAAGTTGATGAGTTATGAAGCTTCGTTTAACTTCATCTAGTGAAGACTGAACGTATTTTCCTGGAGTAAAAAAAAAACAAAAAACATTTTCAATGTCACTAACATCATGTGTTGGTTGCAAATCGTAAAAGACACGTATAGGATATGTCTTTAGTTTTAAGAGGTTGCAGGGCGTAGGCCTATTTGTGAGTAGATTTCCCCCCAGGCTCTGGGAGAGTGGAGACAAGCACAGGCTAAACCTTCACCTCGCATCAGGCAGGAAACAAGCCTCTTTATTTATCTCATACTTAACTTTGACTTTGGACACTGTACAATCCGGTGTTTACATAAATGTCGTTACACTTCCTGTGTAAGTCCTACTTCTGTAGTCATTGCTTGCAGCCATACATCACTCAAACTTTCTCAAACTGTTCAACATGAACTAACCAACAATGGCCTACATGTATCTGCACTGCATGGCTGTTGTATTATGTCTAAGTATTTCAGTAAAGTTATCCAGTAACAGCAAGTAATATGCATAAACATGATAAATTATACAGATGTCAAGCCCATTGACTCTGAAATATGTATAATGTAGCAGCATGACTGACATCTTACCTGTTAATCTAACCAAAACACTGATTTAATGTACCAATTTAACTTTCATTCAGTTTTTGAGTTGGTCCAATCTGCTTTAATTAAGAATTAGGACTGTCTGATTAGTACTGTAGCCCGTCCACTAGGGGGAGCTCTAAAAGTTTTGGCTTCACTCTGCTATGTTATGTTTAAGCTGTCACTCTGCTATGTTATGTTTAAGCTGCACCATCCAGCTGGGAGAAATGAAGCTAACGTGGAGGTGCTAAAAACTGCAGTTCCTCAAGCGTCTTTTTGAGGCTGGTTTTGTAAATACTGAAAACATCATTCACACCCAACCTCATTTTAAAAATGACTGGAGTGCAACTTCCTGCTGAGAAAAAAGATGTTCGAAGGACATCCTTTCACAGTCATTTTTGGACGTCTCATTTTGGTCTCCTGAAGGTGCAGACTGTTCATTTATAAAGTCCAAAGTACATGTGTATAAAAGCTACTCAAAAAAACATGCCAGGTCTCAAACAAGTTTCCAAAGCCAAGTCCCAATCAACTGAATTGTTGCTGCTGATGCCATTGTTGATTGATTCTTATTGTTTCTGTACTAATTCTAGTTTCTGTACATAACTGTAGTCCATTTACAGAAGGTGGCAAACTGTTACAGTTCATTTTTCTAGAGCCTCATTTGGTTTTCTAAGCAGCAGATGCTAACTGTAAATAAATACAAAGGTGTTATACATTTCCACTTTAAATTGGTTGTTGAGTCTAAAGAAGCTACAGGAAAATCAATCTGTACAGGACAAAAAAAATCACAATTTTGGATAGGAAAAATCGGAAATGTAAACAAACGATCCAAATATTGCTTTTGTTCGAAACTAATGTTTGAAATTAGACGTCCAAAAATGATGTTGGAATGACGTCCTTTGAACATCTCTTTGTGCAGTGGGCTCATTCACTCCTGCTTAGATGACCACTTGACACCCAAAAAGCTGACGTTCAAAACTGCATATTGATGTCCAAGAGGGGTGATGGTTAGACGTCCAAATAGCGGATCTAAATTAAATGTTGTGTTGACGCCCAGAATTGGTCTTGCACCAACAGAAACCATACAGACTTGATCTGCATGTCCATCAGACGTTTAATGTTTAGTGGGGAGCTAATTTTTCTGAAAGCGCTCACTGTTTGTAGGATGAATGTTCTTAGATCACTATTGGGACCAGTTCACCCAGGGAAAACCTAGCTGACACAGCGTACAGGTTAACAGGGAAAAAGTTATATTACGCCACTGAATCAAAATGGTAGTTCTTGGATAGTAAAGAAAAATAAATCTTTCTGATCTTTAACTAGTTGACACGCAAGGCATGCTGTTGCTTTCACTCTTGACCCTTTTTGCTTTCTGTTTCTTCATCTAGATAAGGAGCTTGGCCGTGTAAGAAGCAGTTTTGTGGAGAAAGTTTCTAAAGCAGTTATCAAGCAGCTCCTGGATGACCTTTTGGATGATGAAGTCATCAATGACGGGGAGAAGGACTCAATACTTGAAGAGAACAGCACCAAAGCAGACAAGGCACGAGCTCTGATCGACACAGTGAAGAAGAAAGGAGACAAAGCCAGCCGTACAATGATCACTCGCCTTCAGAGCAGAGACAAAACTCTTCACTCTGAACTGGGTCTGTCTTGTGGTCAACCTGCTCAACCAGGTGAAGTTACCTTGGTCTAATTTTAGTTCAGAAATTTTACCAACATCATTACTCTTTATGCTCAATGATTCCCTTATCGGTTCTTTACATTAAGCCAGAGCTGCCAGGCCTTACGACAACTAGCCTGCCGCAGCTATCTAAGATTAACAGTTAGATAACAGTTTCCCAAGAAAACTCTGATTCAGGATTTTCAGCTTGAAGTTTTACCTAAGAACTGAACACACAAACAAGATTCCTTTTCGGCACATTCAACATGGAATACATCTCTTTGCCAAAGAAGATACAAACAAAATAGCATTAGCCTGATACTAACATATATGGAAAAGTGCATTAATATGCCATTGGTTAGTATGCATTGGTATAACTTTAGTTATACTGACCAATTTCATGTTCATTTACTTATAAACTCAATTAAATGTTGACACATAAGCTACATCTTATACAGAGAGAATTTGCAAAAGGAATTGATGAGGGAATCTGTAAAGAATCAGATCGATAAGCAGAATCGATAAAGGCATCTATATCAATATAATCTTATCAATACCCATCACTATTTGTTTCCAAGAAGAAGAGAAGTATATCATCTTCAACAAAAGTTTCTTTTCTTTTAGAGCCAAAACCCCAGCAGGAGCAGCAGTGGTCGACAAAGCTGCTTCCCTGCTCTGATGACTTTTGGAGTCAAAAACAGGATGATGATAGTGTAAGACATTCATGGAAGATGTTTCAAACCAACACATTATCTTATCTGATGGATTTTCTCACTCATTTACCAAAAGCGACCTCTGGAACATTTTTTATTCAACATTTTTCCTTTGATTCTTTTTTACAGATTTACCCTGTGACCAAAGAAGCCATCAGGAGCCGTGTGGCTCTGCTGATCACTAATATTATATTTACTAATCCCGAACATAACAGACGTGGAGCATTGAAAGACGAGGAGAACATGGAGAAACAGCTGGAGTCTCTTGGATACGAGGTGGTGAAACATTCAAATCTCACAGGAAAGGTACGAGAGACAGGCGGAAACATATTTAGATGTATTGTTGACTTGTTGATGTAGTTGTTCAGACGCTAACATTTTTGTTTCCTCACAGGCTATAGATAATGCCATCATTGAGTTCTCTAAACATCCAAAACTGAAAGGAACAGACAGTGTGGTGGTGGTCATCATGTCTCATGGGCAGCTAGGAGCTGTCCTTGGTGTTGACCATACGGAGGAGAAACCAGACAGATTTCCCATTGACAACATCTACACACACCTGGGCCCAGAGAGATGCCCCGAACTGCTGAACAAACCAAAGGTCATCATCATCCAGGCCTGCAGAGGAGGTGATTCATATTTGTCCTGAAAATCAACAAAAAAGTCATGTAGGAGACTGTTATGTTGTTTTGCATTAAAAGTACATCACTTGTGTTTCAGGGGAGAAAGGATCAGTGCTGGTTTGCGATGATGGACCCTCTTTGGCCTGTGATGACATCAGCAGCCAGTCTGCCAGTAATGCAGACATAGAGGACGATACTCTTCGATATGTACACAAAGAAAAAGACTTCATTTCTCTCCTCTCCAGCACTCCCGGTCAGTGAGTGTAAATAATTATTATCTTAATTGGTTTTAACAGTATGTCGTTTGATTAAACCTTTGTTTGTTTGTTTTTTTTTAAAAATCTGCAGATACTAAGTCATACCGACATACGGATGAAGGATCCTTTTTAATCCAGTATTTGGGTGAGGTGTTTAACACCTTTGCACGTACGGACCACATCGAGGAACTTTTTAGGAAGGTGAGTTCTGTAAGCCCTGTGTTTTATGATTCAAGACATGCATGTGCAAAAGGACACAGACTACTAAGAGTCATAGCAATGATCCAATGCAGAGAGATGAAATTGAGGCACAGTATACAATAAAGATAATGCTCTTGTTTTCAGTCTTTGAGCGTCTTGATTTAACTCTGTTTGTATTCACTTTACAGACCATGCAGCGCTTTGAAAAGTTTGCTGTTCAGTATAGAAGACAGATGCCAACCAAAGACAGATGCACTCTGACAAGGCTCTTCTTCTTTTTTCCCGGCCAGTGAGATGCTTGATGTGTGTGCAGAATTTTATCGGATTCTTGTTTGAAAATTTTAAACATGCATTCCTGCAAAACCAAAGACTGTATATAGAGTGGACAGTGTTGCTCCGCCATTTATCATTGTATGTTTTTGAAGCCAGAATACCCCTGTCACAGGCGCCACCATTGGCAGCAATTGCAGCCAGAGTCTGCGCAGTGAAGACGATGAGGGATTCTGGGAGAATCTGAGTGGAGTTGGGTGACAAAAATAATATATTTTTTTTTATTTCGAGAGTCTAATCACTTCTTGACTCTACCTCCTGACATATTTTACAATCCCCGAAAAAAATCCACGAGAACAGCAGCTTTCAATCATTGTTAAATGTTAATTAAAGCCTCATTTTTAACCTCGTATAACTAATGAAAACGAAACTTTTCAGAAAAAAGAGGACTTGAATACAAGACAGCCAAATGATATCTTCAAATCACCACAACAATCGAATATGAGAAACCTTTCTATGGGGAGTATTAATTTTTTAAAGTTTGACCACAGCCCATCTGGAATGGCTGGAAAGCCTGATTTTTTAACCTATACTGCAGCCAGCCACCAGGGAGAGCAGTTTTTGTTGAGACCTCACTTTGAGCCAAGCACAGTCTATGTGCAAAACTCTATCATTTCAATTCTTTGTAATATTAATGGAATATAAAAAAAGCCTCATGTATTTTCTTTTGAGCTTTTCTTGTAGTTTTGTATCAATACTATGCCAACTGTTTTCTGCCCTATGTGAAATATTATGCCCCCTTTTTTACACTTTACAGTCAGAGTTTCAGATCCTTGGGAAAAAGGTTTATTTAGTTGTTTGTTATTTGCTGCCAATACTCAAATCTCTTTTCTGAAACAAAACAATAACCTACACCACCTGTTCTTTCTGCATAACTGTCCTGTCTCAGAATATTCTTGATCTTAACCCTTATTAGCCCATTTAAAATAAATATAAAACCCTCTACTAGAAATCTGGGTAATGTGACAACCCCTCCTGCTCCTCCTCCTCTTCCTCTCTCTGGCTATTTTCCAAACCACATACTTCACTATTAATACCTACTATTTTGGCTGAAATTCAGTATGTAGTATGTAGTTTGCCAAAATTTGCAAAATCTGCAGTATGCTAAAAATCCCCGGATGCCCTGCTCATCCAGGAAATTTTCTCAGTATGCATCGGACCATCTACCTGGCACACTGTTTACCACAATGCACAGCGCTAACACTGTTGCTCAATCCAGGTGGCAGTTTTTGGCAAAATACTGTCATCTACTGAAATGAGTTGGCATTATAATTACAACACAACACTAATGTGAGATGGCCAGTGAGACAGAAGTGAAGTGATGCGAAAGAAACACCAGTAAATCTCATCACTTCCGTTTTTTTAAAGAGATGTTTACTTCTCCAAATTCATTAGTCAATAAAAAACACTAATTTACTTTTTAAACCAACATACCATTAAACCACTGTAAAGAAGTGTAAAAATATATCAGCTGTAAAAATAAATATCCCTTTCAGATTTATTTTCAGTAAACTATTTAACTTTTGGTGTAAGATCAGAAGTCAAGTATGATGATTCTGTCTGATATGATTAACAAATTTACTAAAATGCTGAGATCTGCCCATAGATTTTTTTTTTTTTTTTACATTTATAATAAAGCTAAAGCAGTAGATAGTATGTAGTGCCTACACCATGCTCTCTGTTGCAGCCTCTGGGAAGTGGGGGAGTGTAGAGCTGGGAGGGGCCTTTACCTGAGAGAGGTGAACTGTCAAAAGACAAAAATGCCTTTGGGTGGTCTCAGCAGGGCCTGTGAGGCCAACCCAGCCATCACCTTTCTGGGTTTGATTTTCCTACACCATCTACCACATACACATTCACACATGCACACTTGCTCACCATATTGAATTAAACTCATATACGCTTCATGTACATCTGATTATTTTGCTTTTTTGCAGTTGATGATTTTTTGTTTATGGCTTTTGTTGTGTGCTGTTTCCCTTTTAGTTGTCTGCCCCTGGCAGACACTTAACACTGACCATCATGTCACTAAGCTATTCTCTGATCCTGTTTCCTGCAGCAAAATATTCCAAAAATGACACCTATGTTCTCCTTTATTAAATGTCTTAAAGAATTAATAAACAGTTTTATTCCCCATGTTAAGACTGTCATCTTTTTCCCATGACACTTTTTCCCAATTAATCATCTTCACATTTCAACAATTTCTCTGGAAATGCAAATCCAGATGATTAACTCAAATCAGCTGTCAGTCCTGGACCTACTGCATTCTAGGTTTTCACTTCATTGTTTAACATTCAATACTTATATCATTCACAGTGTTGAAAACAAATGAGATGCAAATACGTGATTGGCATTTTTTTATGTATTATTATTATTATTATTATTTTGTGGTTACAAAACAGACTGAAATTAAAATACCAGCCTCAGCAAGTGATGCCAAACTGTACCAGTGGCTGTGCCTGTTTTGTGTGAATAGGATTTGTTAATACGGATGGGGGCTTTATTCGAGCCTGTCTCACTGTTATGGTCAAATGTTGATCTTTTACTGTACTTATTTGTTTTAATGTTTTATGTAAATTTGTTAGAAATATTATTTTTCAATATTTCTTCAAATTTCTAATCTAATATTCCTATTCTATTCGTATTCTATTTTTATTGCTATAGCAATTGCATTTTTTTCTGTGAGCTGCTGTGGCAAGAAAAAAATCCCTATGGGGAATCAATAAAAGAATATTCTATTCTATTCTATTCTATTCTATTCTATTCTATTCTATTCTGTTCTATTCTCGCGCTGCGAGAATAGAATAGAATACAAACAGAGTTTCAGACATTGAATAGAAACAGAGTTTCAGAGATTGCAGAGGTGTGCTCACTGAATACCGTCATGTTTTGAAATCTGGACAAAAATGTATTTCTGAATGTGTTTACACAGACTTTTGTTTACCTCATTAATTATATTATTAAGGGTGTTTTTTTTCTATTCAACATGCACAAGCACAATTTTGACAACCTCATGGCCACAGATCAGTGATAGTCTTGCGCACCCCCTGAACTTACAGGCTGGGAACCACTGGTTTAGAGAACTTAACACAAGCTTTGCATAGGAACCTAGGGGCAACCTAAAACCACCACCAAAAGTAACCTTCTGGGAACATAATTGTATCTTAAAGCTTAACGTAATCAAAACGTTCTGGGAACTAAAAAAATGTTGGTAGGGTAGCTCTGCCCCTGAACACATCTCAAATCAAACAATTAAAATCCAGATGAGTACCAATAATGATCACTTACAGTAAGCACACCTTTACTGATGCTTCAACTCAATGGCCTAGCCATGAGTGAGCCAGGGTACGCAACTAAAAGCAGCGTTATGAAACAGGCATGGTATGACACAAGAGGAACTGAAACCCAACACCTGCAGTGTAACTACATCGGTTGCATCCCGCTATCACTATAATGCTTCACGTTTGCAGGAAGTGCTCACTTTGAAGGAGACTCCCAAAGCTTTACGCGCCTGCTTTTACGCACAGACAGGGGTTTGAAAATTAATCTCAATTGGTTGGAATTTTTTCCCCAAAAAAATCCCGAGTGATGGCAGGTAAGGTGGCTTTTTATGTCTAACTTGGCAAACAACCAAAATGATTATAATAAAGTAAGATTATACAAGTCGATTTGAGAGTCGCAAGAAAGAGACAATCTCAACGAGTGAGAGTGAGAGACGGTCAGGGATAGATGTGGTAATAATTGACAGAAGGAGCTTTAATTTTCCCTTCTTTGATCAGTGCTTTTCTTTTGTAACCTTGTGTAATCTTCAATTGAGAGCTGGGTTAGGCTAGAGGCTTTAAAAAGAGAAGAACAAAACTGAAGGTGCTCTGGGTCAAGTGGAAAAAACGAAAGTAGACAAAGGTCAAGTTCACTCATGGTGTTTTCGCATTTCGCATGTAGTTCTAGGAAACATAGGCTAGGTATTGGCAGAAAAGTAACGAAGTGGCAAGCCTGTGGAAAGAAGACAAGTGTTAACTAATCAGCATGACTAAAAATTTGCTCAAAGTTTCCTCCACACACAGCAGCTTATTCTCACTATTCTGCAAGTGAAGTGAACATTATATTTAATCTGCTTCAAAATGATCCAGATTTGAAAATCCCATTTTTTGCTATCCACAATCAGGTTATCCATCTTGGTTTTATGCCAGTTTTTCACAGCAACACTGAATTGGATCACCTTGATCCAGATACACAGTTTTCAAGATCACCAAATCCAGGATACCAGTGCTCTCAATGGTACAACCTTTCTCAATGTGGGCTACAAACTCTGTAAAGAACAACTAATGAATCTACATTCCTTTCCCGGGCGTAATGCTTTGACTTTGACTCAGACATTAAGGACAAGAAAAAAATGGTGGACAGTATGCATTAAATGATATACTTAGCATCAATGAAGCTATTTTCACCCTATATTAGAAAGTGATTTCCAAATACATTAATGGTTGCACCATAAGTACTTAGGTTGTGAGGAAAACACTGACGTTTTTTTTTTCTTGCATAAGGTAGGAAATTCAGCTGCTAAAACACAAAAAGGATTAGCTTAAGGAAGAACACACACACACTTGAACTTTGCTTTCAACAGAAGTTTCGTAATTAGCTGTATAACCATAAAAGTGTCAATGCCTTCAATTCTTATCGCAACTCAGGCATTGTAATAACATCAACTTAAGTCAAAATCAGTCCTGTGTAAATTTCTAACCTCCCAAAGATGAAATGCTTTTTGTATAATTTACTGATCTAGAGAGTTTTTGGAGGGATCATGTCTCCCTTTACCTCAATTTAAAAGGTGTCCTTTCATATTCTTTACTCCAGCAAAAGTGCTTGATCAAGTCAGGTGCAACTTTGTGGAAAATGTGGGTCAAGTGGTTATCAAACAACTCCTAGATGACCTCCAGAAGGATAGAGTCCTGAACAAAGGGGAGGCAGAATCCATAATCGAGAAACACCCAGAGAGAGCTGACAGGGCACGCAACCTTATTGACAGTGTGATGGGGAAAGGAGATGCAGCCAGCCGGGCGATGATCAATCGTCTTCAAGAGAGAGATCTTGCACTGTCCACTCAACTGGGTCTTCAAAAGGAGCTGGCTGGTGAGTGACGTATTTTATACATCCACATGTTTAAATGAGGAGGTGGACTGTCCCTAAACCAAGGAGAATTTTATCCTGTTTCTGATGAAATACTGTCAACAAATATGAAATGACTTCAGTCAACGGGAAATTGATTAATAAATACTGTTGTATTTCTAGCAGTAGGAAGGTTAAGGTGTATTTGTTTGAATTTATTGTTATGAAGAAAAATATCACATTCAGTCTATCATGAATGTGTGTGTGTGTGTGTGTGTGTGTGTGTGTGTGTGTGTGTGTGTGTGTGTGTGTGTGTGTGTGTGTGTGTGTGTGTGTGTGTGTGTGTGTGTGTGTGTGTGTGTGTGTGTGTGTGTGTGTGATTATAGCCCTTGATGATATGGATCAGCGATAAATTCCTGGTAGGTTGTGATCCTTTCTCTGTAAGGTTTTTATGTACACTAAAAATGATCAGTGTGTTGTAATACATAATTTTCAGCAGTATCCTCACTTTTGTGTTGATTTAGTTGTTTTCAGCCTCTGTGTCTCAAGAGGAGCAGCACTTCTGTCTCTCTTCTCCAGTCTCTCTGCTGAAGCACCATGGACAGACAGAGTAACACGTCTACCATACATTGTAATGCATTTTTGTGGCCATTCTTGATCATTTAATACGTGTTTTTTACAATAAAAACATATTTTTGAGGCCCTTTACATGAAGAGTTTTTTTGGTGGTTACAAAACAGCAAGTGACGCCAAACTGTACCAGTGGCTGTGCCAGTTTTGTGTGAATAGGATTTTGTCAATACTGATGGGGGCTTGACTTGGCTGCTCCCACAATGTATGAAGTGGCTGTGAATAAATGGGGGGCAGCATTTCACTTAACTGTGCACAGCACGGACCTGTGCATCAGCCTCAAGTGGTCACTTAAGGTACTTTTAACACTTCAGCATTAGTTTACTAGGTGGATTTTGCTGTGAGTGATACATTTTACTGTTTAAAGAGAGTGGGATGACATTTTTGGAATAAAAACATCAAAGAAGTAAGAGACACCACTTTGTTGGCTGCTAAAATTGAAAAAATAGAAAGTTCCTTACAGGTGCTTTAAGCAGACTCTTGCTTCCATGAAAGATGACACCATGGAGATGGATGCTCTGGATATTTGAAATCTGGCAGTATAGAAATCAAGCCAATTTAAAACTCATGTTTATTTTTATGAAACAGAAAGGGAAGTAAAGATTTAACTTGCTGAAAAGTTAATTTGTTAGATTGTGCTACACTTTGGGGTATTGCATTGGTCAACATATCCATGCCATTTTACCTCAAACATTATGAAATACCTGGCACACTTTATTTGATTTTTATCAAAACTCTTTTGATAGACACCTGAGGTGCCTCGTTCAAATCTAACTCGAGAACTCAAGAAAATCTGGTCTCTTCAAAGTGCACATAGCCCCCAGCTGCTTTTACCTACATGCCTGAAAGTTTTTCAACATAACTACCTTAAAGAGGCTGTGAGGAGTTTGAAAGAGATCTTTAAAAAGTTTCCCTTCTAGAAATATGCCTGATCATAATCCACACTTTAAAATTAGATTATCCGAACCAATATTGCTGGTTACAGGTTATTTTAAAATGCTACTTCTTAGCTTCCCGATCTCTGACCAGGACCGGATTGATTTACGGCATGTCTAGGTCACTATGACAACACTACGCCGGCTGACTAAGTTTAGAAGTGGGAAGAGATAAAATATGATCTGTGGTTTTCTCTGCTAAAAAAGATTTCTGTGTAGTGAGGGTGGACACAGGAACCTAACTGTCAGTCAGAAAAAGGACAGAAGTGCAGAAGAAAGATAAACGAGAGAGTGATACAGTCTGAGCTAAAGGCTAATTAGCATTTAACTCAGGCTGTATCACTCTTTGACACAGGGGCTAAACTGTTTGTGTTAATGTTCATTCCAACCCTGCAGCAGTTATTCTGCAGTGGTCTGTTCAAACTTGAGTCAATAAAATGAAGAGTGAGGTTGCGTTGGCTCTGCTTGGTAGATGACATAGCACGATGCCCGACATAGCTAACCAGGATTTACAACAGCAGAGGTTTGCCCCTTAATTCATTTATTTTAATTTCATTCATTTTTCTTAAACTGAGTGTTTTCTTTTTTTTCTTTATTGTATTAATTTTTTATTTATATTCTATAATTACTATTTTTATTTACTTTTTCCTCCTTCTCTGACACTTTTATGCAGATATGCATTTGCATCTGACTGCTTGTGTTGTGTGGTCTCTGTCTCAGCTGAGCTCAGCAGAGAAAGGACAGGCTGCTTTTACTATTGCAGCCCACACAAAATTGGAGAAAGGAGGGAATGATGAAAAAAAAGATTGCCAACAACCAAAATACCAATGGATATGAAAGGTTTAGTTAAGAGAATGAGACAATGAGTAAAATCTGACTTGATTTCCAACCATTTTCAGTTGTGGATGAAAACATTACTTTGATTTTTGTGTCACTTGGAACAGGTATTGGAACGGTTACTGTATGTCACTTCTGTTTTGTAAAAGTAGAAATGAACGTGTTACATTCAAAGTACGCTGAACTGTTTTAGTAAGATTCATAATAAAGCATTTGTGGCTCTAAATAACAAGTGACAAATGCAAAAGTTATCTTGAAACACAGTTCTCCACATGGAGAGATAAGACCCCTTTATCAGCTGACCACAACATTTCAGTTAAACACATCGATGAAACACCACACAACTATAACAGGAACTTTTCAGACAAACTTTACTTAAAAATGAAAAATAAAAATAATAATAGAAACAAAATTTAATTAAATAAATAAAGTTAAATTAAAAAAAAAAAAAAACAGCAACCTGAAACCAGAGTTATAAAACAGTGTCATCACATTACAACACAAAGGCAACAATTAGAGTAGGTGGCATAGTGACATAGTTGCTGTTTGTGGATGTCTGACGTGTTGCCAGAAAACTGATGAGTCTGTTGGAGGGCTACATGAGTTCATGCTTTTACCGACTCTTCATGTTCATGCATAAAAAAAATGAATTAATTAAGCTAAAGGTAGCATGACAGAAGAGTACACTCTGTTTAAAGCTTATAGAAAGACAAAAAACAACAAGAGTTTGTCATTCACAGACCTAAATAATCAATCCAACCAGACTAGACTCCATTAGAACATCATATTTGAACATACTGGCAGTGTTAGAGAGCTTTATATTGGTTTACACTTTTTACAAAACAAAGACACATGTGGCTGTAAAGCAGTCATGTTCCCATCTCATCACTCATTCACATTCAAACATGTGGCTACAAGTAAACATGTACTAATGCATGCACACACTCACACTCAACACTGGAGCAATGATAAGAAATGCTGCACAACTGGTAAGGCCTGATAAAGTGGTTAAGAACTGTGGCATTGTTGTCGTAAACTACAGGAAACTAGGGCGTGGTAAGTGTCATCACAAACCATAAAAAAATGATGTCTAATCCCCCTTCGCAGCAAGAAAAAACAAAACAAAACAGTACCTTTTACAGCAAACAAAATCATGCAGATCTTTTGAAAGGAGGTAGAGGACATGAGAGAGACAAAGTAAAGAGATAAAGTGAAGAATAAATGTAATTCATTAGATAACGTGGCTTTAATATCACAGCAGATTGGCGGCCTGTCACTTTGCCTGTACAACACAAAATAGACTTTACAGCAGAATAAGCTTCTTATTTGGAAGTTGGAATGTATTAGTATAGCGTTACATACCATTTAGCGTCTTTGTCATTCAAGAATCCACTTTTAGAAACATCATACCGTTGACGATACTCAACACTCAGATTAAACAGTTTGCAGCACCACACATTTACAACATAGCAACTCATGCGGAAACACCTCTGGCCCTGTACACCGTATGTAAATTGTGTGTTACAGTATGCGGTGCACTTTGTGCTAACATTTAATAGATTGCATCCATGAAAACAGGACACTGGGAATGTAAATCTGTTTTGTGTGTGTTTGTTAGAGTGACTGGTTGAGGTTTAGGCCAGCGTTCCCCCAACGATGGAAGCAACAACAACTCCCAGAATCACACAACATATAATAATCATGATTTTCTTCTGCAGTTATCCAAGGCAGCATGGGAAGCAGAGGAAAACACGTTACAGACGTGACAGTGTGGTACAATACTTTTATTGATAGCAAAAAAAATGCAGTTTGAAAAATAAGAAGCAAAACACAAAACAGTATGTGGAGTATTCTTATTTTGTGAAGGTTTTGAAACATTTCTAAAACCACTTTTTAGACCATAATTTTTGTTTCAAACAAAGTTCAACAATGAATTATGTAAGACGTCATGTAAAACTTAAAATTTGGTGGCAGTGGTTAACATAGCAGACAACAACACTGTCCACTTGTGGCCACCTCCTGACAAATGTTTAACTTCAATCAATACTCCTTTACTAATTAACCACAACATTATGACCACTGGCAGATGAAGGGAATATCAGTGTCTTATTACAAATACCCTGATACTGAGTTGTATAAGTGAACATTCTCCCAGGTAGATGACTGAATCAGGGCATCTCCAAAACATTAACTCTTTGGAGCCCTGAAGAGCCCTGGAGGCCAGAATGGATACAAACGTGCACCTCAGGGGAGACAAAGCAGTGGTCCCCTGAAGGGATGTACAGTTGTACAGTCTTATCTTCTTCACTGGTTGGTAAAAACTTAACCCTTTCCCTTACATCCGTTCCCAGGACTGTGGCAGATCTTGACCTATGAACTCCTATCCTCAGCTCCTTTCTGTATAATAAAACTCCTGGTGTCACTCTGAGACAAATATCACTTAGTTTCCCTAAAGATGCAAGACGCAAGCGTGTTAACCCCCACTCTCTGCTTTACAACCTTCAGTTCCTCTTCAAGATCACAACTTTCTGACAAGCAAATGTTATTTACATTTTTCCAAGAATGGGATTGCTTTATTATCTACTTTGCGCATACAAAAAGCAGAGAGTTATCTTTGACTTGTATGTGCAAATATAAAAAACACAAGATAACTCTACCTGAAATGTAGTATTTTGTGTTTTTATGTCATTGTACTGAGTTCTGTCCCATCATGTCACGAAACAGATGAAAGATCGTCATGTGATGACCCCATTATTTCATCATTTTCAGCAAGTTTGTGAAGTTCTCATGCTCAATCTTTTTTGTAAGCAGACAGATTTGTTGATTTCTACAACAGATAAAAATGCAGTGGTCTAAAAATGTGCACATATTTAGTGTTAATATTCAGCTTTGTTACTTTATATCTATTTTTTTAAGTATGTAAAAGCACAAGTCCTCCTTTTTAAAACTGTTGCTGCTACTAGCATGGTTCCAGATACCACAGCACATCTTCAGAGGTCCAGTGGAGTCCATGTCTGGCTGGCAATCATAATGTTATGGCTGATCAGTATATATAAAATATGAAAGTGTTCATGAGGTTATTCCTTGAATAGGTCTATTCATTTCACATGACAGTTTTGAATACATCCTCAAGTAATGACTGTTCAGGAATGTACTTTTGCTGGAGAGTGTGTGCTTCAAATCACATTTTTTATTTGACTCAACACGTTTCTTGTTTTGCTTCTTGTATGCAAAAACACATGCAGAGCACTTCAACAAGCTGAAGAACATGCACATCAACAAGTACAGAACAACAGAAAAGGACATATGTACAAGTCAGTTCCAAAAGACATTCAACTGGTTTGTTTAGAAAAAATATATACTTTTTAATGTTTTAATTTAAATACACAGTGTACAGTACTATTTCAGTGCAAGACCTGAGGAGACGGCTCTATGTGCTGCCAAAGGACTCATCTAAACCCTAACTGAGTCCAACTGATAGAGCAATTACGAGGACAGTCACACACACTGCTATACAACCTCCAATCAGGATCACCTTCTGGATGGGTGGAAACAGAAAGGAAAACAAAAATGTCAAAAATGTCAGATGACAAATCTATGTGAATGGGAATGTACAAAAAGGAAACAGTGGAGTAGAAGAGGGAAAGAAAGGTTGAGAGATAAAAAAAATATATATCAGATGTTGTCTGCCAGAAATGATATCCTGGATGATGGGAGTTGGGTACTAAAATCCTCCCTTAAATGCTATTACACTTTTAAACCAAGAGGTGGCAGAGTTGTTCCATGGTAGTTGAGGTCTCCATTGAGAGAAGGAAATCCGTTTCAGTTGGCCTAGGGTTAAACCTCTCAATGAACAGCAGCTCAGGTTTATTTCTGAATTTTTCACTAATGTCTTCAGTGATGTCATGAGCCTACTTCATGGACATCAAAGTGGATTTTACTTAACTTTTGATTTTTAAATGAGACAAAGTGAATTCAAAACACTCTTTTTAGTTTTTTTTGTTTTTTTTTTCAATAGATTTGTAGTTTTTGTGAAATCAACAGCAGCTTTTAGCTATTCATAATTGTTGGCAGCCAGTTAGCTTAGCATAGCACGAAGACCAGACCCAGAGATCTGCCAGACCTTGTTTATAACACGTGCATAAAGTCCCTGTGACATCACCTGTTTGTTTTTTTTGTTTTTTTAAACTGATGCTTTGAAGCTCAACAATAGCAGCACACAGCAGTCTCCATGTTGGTAATGCTGACTCACTCTAATGTTTAGCTGAACAAGACACCAACAAAGAAGTGGAGGTCATCTTTTGGTCTCCTGGCAAACAGCTACACCTGTCAGCCAACTCACCCATGCCCCTGATGATGTGTAACTCAAAGCCTTGATATCCATTCAACACCACATACTGTGTATGAACAAATAAATGATCAACAAAGAACTGAACCATGTTGATTTTTGCAGCCAGCCTCAAGTGGACACAAGAGGAACTGCAGTTTTCTGCACTTCCACAATGACTTCATTCTTCATTACCTGGGGCTTAATGTTGGTCTTAAGCTAGAAAAATCTAAACAATAATATCTCAACTTGAAAATTGAAACAGAATTTTTCTGTTTTGCTGAGATTTTGATGTTGTTGTATTCAGGGATGGGTACCTTTCACATTTGAAAGGATACGGTACCGATGCCTGGTACCTGGCAATCTGTACCGGTACTCCACGGTACCAAGTTTCTGTACTTTTGTGTGTTTATGTGGTAAAAAATGTCAATTTGTTTGATAATGAAATATAAAAAAATTTCAATTTAACAAATTTATTCTTTAATATATAACCTTGCAATGCTGTGTTCATGTCCAGCATGGGAAATCACCTACTCTTCCACTCCCTCATAGTCACAAGGATGCTTTAGGTACCTAAACATGGTACCTTTTGGTTTTACATGAATCGATACCCGGTACTTTTGACAGAATTCGGTCGGTAAAAGTACCTAATTGGGTACCCATCCCTTGTTTTATTAAGATGGTCAAAATTTGTATTTGTACTGCTTCTACAGCATATGAAAAATCAGTAACAGATATCTATTTAGAATGTTTGACAAGTCAAGTTTATATATATATATATATATATATATATATATATATGTGTGTGTGTGTGTGTGTTTTTATGTCTATCAGGACACGCATGCAAATTCATGAAAGGTGAGCATGCACACACACTACACCAGCAGTGCATACATGCATCACTATGCAAGCATATTTTTGCACATGCATCTTTTCTCAGTATATGTAACTCACCCTTCGGGCTTTACTCTGGTATTTAACCGCCTTCTTAGTGTCTGATACTGCCCTCTCCACATAGTCTACAGAGTGCTCCACATTGTACTCTATGCGGTCTATCATTTCCCCCTGGGAGAGGTCAGTTACAGAGGAGGTGGAGAAGACGAGAGATGGAGGAGGATGGGATACAGGTGGAGAAGAGGGGAAAGGAGAAAAAGAAGGGAGAGGTGAGTTAATTCATGAAGTGTACATCCTGTGTCTCACCCGTCGGCTGGTCTTTTTAAACTTTTTGCATTTTGGGATGGTCTCCTTGGCTTGATCCACATGCTCCTGGGCCTCCTGCACACTGCGCTCTATGTTGTTCACCAGGGCACCCTGCACAAAAAAATAGAGTCTTAAGCGTCTTTGCTTTTTGTTTTTTATGTATTTTCAACAGCAATATTTTCTTCTGTACCCAATAAAAAAAAAGATTTCAACCCATTTTACATAAAACTGAATACTAAAGTAAAACTATTGCATCAACTTCAGCTATAATTTAAACTAAAAAAAAAAGGAAAAGGAATTACAGGTGAATTACCTTCTTTTACTGAATGAGGAGTGCTCTTCTCTGTTCTCTAGAGCTTAGACACATTGTGATGATGACAGTGTTGTGATGTGGAAAAGAAAAAAAAAAAGGAAAGAGAAAGTGCATTCCAGAGAAAGGCAAAATTAACAAACAGACTTTAGTATCATGTTAAATGATTGCCACTCAGTTTTTAAAGAAAGGGTTAGCACTTTGAATTACTGGATTCAGGGCCCTCTGATTAATGCCTGACAAGACAACAAAAGAGTACACACACAAAACCACTGAAGAAGGAAAAGGCATCTTAATAAATATCACTCCCACACTGAAATTATAGGAAGAATTAATCTGTTTCGCTGGGTTGTCATTGGGATCCATATCACTTAGATGTCACTGTTTAGTTTCACATTCAACAATCATTTTGTTTACTTCAGATTCCCTTTTGCATAATTCAGTCTGAGTATCTGTGATGGGGAAACGGTTAATCTCAGAGGGGATTCAGCCCACACACACACACACACATATATATATATATATATATATATATATATATATATATATATATATATAAGGGGTAAAGGAAGCTTGCACACTTGTATGTATGTAGCTTTGAGGAGGCTGTAGGAACTCCATAGACCATCACAGATCATGGGTGTAATCGACAGAGTGTGCATAATTACAATTCTAACTCAAGTTAATTAAAACCTTTAACAACATTTAAACAATCTCAAATTTAGAAAGCCAATCCCTGTGTAATTTTTGTTATTTCATACTTGAGTGCTCTTGTAAAACTGCAAATTAGTGCAATGATGTTCAATTGCCAACTTGAAAGTCCCAGGTGTCAGATGCTCCTTTCAGCTCATGAACACAACTCGTGATAATAACGTAAAAAAAAAGGTTCAATGGCAGAAGTCCCAGCTACAGATTATCACCAAATTCCAATCAACTGATCCTTGAGCCAATAAAAATCTGTGTCCCAAATTATATCTGATTTCTCAGAGTTATTTTGCAAACAGACAAGCAGATGGAGTAGAAAACACAAACTCCTTCCAACTCTGTTGGCATAAACAGGCTGATATCTAAACTAATACACTCTGCAACTTGTTATGTTATTACAGGACAGGATTAAGAGAATAACAGCTTCTAGTGAAGCCACAGCTTCTGTAACATACTCCAGTGGTTATTGATTTTACTCTGTGAACACTGTGCTGCTGAACTTTGACATGAGTCATTTTTTAACTATCACAGGGAGAAAACTTTATAACCCTTCTTTTTATTGTTGTGTTGAATTTGAAACTTATGAGTAAATGTTGCCTGTACTTTGCCTGAACCCCAACCTACACATCTGTTGGTACAGGAAGAAGATCAGTGTTTTCACCTGGCTCTCCACCAGCATGGCCATGTCCATGAACATGTCATGTAGCTCTCTGATGCTGTTTTCCAGCTTGATGATCTCATTGTGCCGCGTCTCTATCTCATTCATAGCTTGCTCTGTGATGTTGTCCATAATGATCTGAGAAAGTAAAACAGATGAGAGAGCTACGTCAGAGGTGTATTTAGTTTGAAACACAGTTGAGTTAGTTGTCTTACTCACCCCCGAAGTAAAAATAGCCGGGTTGTCACTCTCCAACATGCTCTCCAGCTCGTCATTTGTTGTGTTTCTGCCGGCTGTAAAGGTAAACACACATAGGTATTTGCATCATCACATCATAGATTTACATGTTTATGATATTCTCACTGATCTTGAAAATAAAACATGAAAACCAGGCCCAGAAATTAAAAAGGTGTGGGTGCAATGTGATTAGACTAAAAGCTTATTCAGACCTACTCTTGAAAAAAAACTTCTTTTACATCTGTTGGAGGATTCATATCAACAAGAACTGTGAGCCACTGTTTCCACATGCTCATTTTCTCTCTATCCATCTGTCTACTGTCTATCCATATCTAGGGCCTGCAGTGAGCGTGACGTAAATCACTGAATGAAAACGCTGAGGTGGTGCATCTAATATAAGAGTCAGAAACAGACATGATGAAGTAAAAAAAGTTAACATGGAGAAATTCTTGCCTTTGGTTTACCAGTTCTGGATATTACTGAATGAACTGTGTGTGCCTTTCTCTAAATTTCAACAGATTTCTTAATTTCTCAGTTCATCCACCCTAAAATACTCAACTGGCTTCAGTTATTTAAACACTGACCTGTCCCAGCACTAAAAGCTCACAGAGCAAACACTACAGGGTAAACTTCGAGGTCTGCCCTACAGTTCAAACATTTGACAGTGACCACCCTTTAATGGACCATTCAGGAGATGCTTTCCCTTCATGATCCAGCAGTGTGATGGATCAACACAAGGCTTTGCAGTGGAGTACAGTTAGACATGTAAGCATCACCTCAGGCTTATATTCAAGATATTTTAGAAGAGGTGTTTCCTTTTCCTTGGAATAACTTTTACAGTGGACTTTGATCTGTTTTGAAGCCAGAGCTCTTCATAATGACCTCTTTTGTCCTGAGTATGACACAGCTGTCATTCACCTCTACTTGTTGCAGGATTAAAACCAGCACTTTGCAGGCTTTATATTCTTCAACAATAAATGTTACTTTTTTGCCTTTGTAAACAAAGCAAAAACTTCATATGGCAGATGGGTTGATAGATATGGAAATAAACCCAACCAGAACATATGGACAAGTGAGAGGATTCACTATACTCAGGGTTTAATTCCTAAAAGAGAGTGTGAGTTTGTTGAAAGCCCTTAAAGGTCCCATATTATGCTCCTTTTCTGCAGTTTAGTATGGATCATTGATGTCTTCATGAAATGGTAGTAACATGTTTTGGTCCAAAAAGCCAATAAATCAAGCACAGCAGCATTGTTTCCAGGCTCTTATAGCCCCTCTGTTAAGAACGCTCTGATTTAGTGGGCGTGACCTTCATATGTAAATGAGCCACCGCTAATATCGACCCGCTTTTCTACGTCACTGAGAGCGGCACCACAAGCTCCGGGTGCACAATGTTTAGAAAACAGTGAAGTTCGTTTAACCTAACATTACAGGCTGAAACAACAGACTAACCGCAGCTAAAGTTAGCATCCTGAAGCTAACACAGAGACAGGGGGACACTGAGGAAAAGCTCTTACATCTGCTCCACAGCACACAGCATTTAAAATACTCACATTTCCAGGGTCCGAGGTTAGTTGGTTGATGGTTGGTAATGTGCCTGAATTCAGGACAAGTACTGTCCAAAGTTGGAAAAGCAGTCGACCATGAAGTGACTAACACACACATGCACAGTTTTACTGAGTGTAGCTGGCACATTTCCTTGATAAATGAACTCTAGCCACATACTCTTGTTTTATTCTGAGATGAGAAGCCTGTTCATGGAACTATGTGGCTGTTTACAGCCAAAAACAAAGCAGTGATGGCAGCGGGGAGGGGAGTGAGCGGGGAGGGGGTTCAGAGGTATCTGCTCCAGTGGACCAATCAGGTCAGACTTGCTGCTGATTGGTCAAAAAAGGGAATCACTGATGGCTGCAAATCCCCGAAATCCAAACAGCTCGTTTTAGGTCAGGATTTTACATTCAAAAGCACTAAGTGCAGGTTTTGTCATTGAATATCACATTTTGTGGGCTGGGAGGAAATCCAAAGAACCACACATTTCACTAAAAGACTTAATAAAGTGATTTTTGCATAATATGGGACCTTTAAAGAGTATCAAAAAGCTAAAAGTTCTTGAAGTGCAGAATCTTACATCTTCAAGTCCAAAAGCCACACTACAAAAAACATCCAAGAAAATAATGTTCTTATTACGAGTGAAAAAAAAATGTCTTATTGGGGTCAATATGAGCCCTGTCTATCTATCTAGTCCTAAAAAAATCTTGTTTTTAAGATTAATTTTTCTATCACTCCAAGAAACTCAGGTGCCATTTTGTCTTTAAATAACTTGAAAAGACATTTCTCTGGACTTGTCAGGTGAATGTCAGGTGAATGTGGTTCATATTAGATCTAATAGAACATTATTTTTTAACAAAAACAAGACATAAATACTTGATTTGATTTCAGTTTTAACAGTGTAAACAGACTCAAAATCCAAATGATAACTCATTCATGTATTTCAATGCTTCATAGGAAGACAGGCCATACCTTAACACTGAGTCAAAATGTTGTTGTAATGTTCCTAGCCTAGCTGTTAGGACAAGTAAAACATGAGGCCTTCTGATCAGTTGATGTGCAGCTGTCTGTAGTCTAAGATATTAAAGAAAGTTTGTGGCTCACTTGTTCAGCACTGTACAACAGCTACAACAGCTCATCCTACTGCCCGTTCCTGCTGATGTTTTTTGCCCTTATGCATCTTTATTTCCCCCGACAGAGTTGTCCTATTTTATAATCATTCTCCTACTATGCTTCTTGGCTACACCTTCGATAATAATCTCACATATGAGCGCTGACTTTGCCCACAGAACTGCTCCTCTTGGGCTCTATTTCCGCTCCGCTGACACTGTGAGTCACAGTCAGCGTTATCTCCAAACTCTCCTTTGCACATTTTAAATCCTCTGTTGGACTAGATTCAGTAAAAACAAACTTTATCTTCAACATGAGGTCAGTTTGCGTCAACACAATCACAACCTGATTTATAGCAAAAGCCATGCTTTGATTCAGCTCATTTTATGCGGGCATAAAACGGTCCCAAAGGAAAACACAAAAACTTTTAAGGCAAGTAATATTTCAGAAAAGCATTTAAAAAGTGGACTTCTGAAATGAGCTGGAGTGAAATAAAATAATGTAAAACCCCAACAGCACAACCACAACTGTACGACATCACTTTATTTGCAGCCAAACTCAGCATGAATTACGGCGTGTCTAAGCCTCTACACAGGAGCCCAACTGTCAGACAGAAAAAGGACAGAAGAGCAGAAGAAAGATAAACAGGAGAGTCATGCAGACTGAGCAAAAGGCTGAAAGGGCTAAGTTGTTTGTGATCATGTTTATTCCAACCCACATGCAGCAGTTATTCTTCAGTGGTCTGTTCAAACTTTTGAGTCTATTAATAAAATACAGGGTGAAGTTAAGTTAGCTCTGCTTGGTAGCTGAACACTGGTACACAACCAGGAATCACGTGAATCCTGGTATGTCCTGCCAACGCTCATGTTAGTACCAACATTATTGCATTAACAATGCGGGCTGTCATTAGCAATATGTATGGACAGCCTCTAAACTACTGTATGAACTGGCAGTTTGCTTGCACCGGGCTGCTAGTGCTACATATAGCCGGCTACTGATGTATGGTACAAACTTGGGGTGTTTGCTTATTGTCACGTTTCAACGATCGCATTGCATTCTGTAAAAATTTGTTCCAAAACCCCTCACTTTTTTTTACAACGGTGTATGTGAGACTGCGGGCCAAAAGGTGGTGAGCCATATTGTCTTACAAGGCTTAACGAGACAGGGGAAAACAGCTAGCTGGCTAGGATAAGCTAACTTTTGCTTGTGGTATTATGTTAAAAATTTACATATAAGTCTTGTTAAGGCTTAAACAAGTTATTTTCCTCAACTCTTTCATAAAGCACAGTTCATTTTCAACTTTTTTACATGTAAATGAAATGGCTGGCTCGCTTAGTCAGATATTGGACCCCAGTAGCTACAGCTAGGAGATTTTAGCACCAACAACAAAACCTCTCGTCATGAGCTAATCAGTGAGTGTGTGTGTGTGTGTGTGTGTGTGTGTGTGTGTGTGTGTGTGTGTGTGTGTGTGTGTGTGTGTGTGTGTGTGTGTGTGTGTGTGTGTGTGTGTGTGTGTGTGTGTCTGTGTGTGTGTGTGTGTGTGTGTGTGTGCGTGTGCGCGTGTGTGTGTGTGTATTGTGTTTATACGTCTGATGAGGACTGTTTGCCTGGGGGCCTCAGTGGCAGAGCGGGTCGGTTGATGGTGAGTGATGATGGTTGGAAGTCAGAGCCAATGATTGCCTCCATGAACAGAATACTGATGAAGCTGCTTTCTACATATCTACCAGGGCATGAATCTGCGCCCCATGTGTGTGTATGTACTTTTGTTCATTTCTGTTCTCATAAACTGGGCATAACAGGTCTAATCCAGTGATCACATCAAAGTGATGAATTTCATTAAGCTGTGGTCAAGTGCTCCTGCTGTTTCATTACACTGCTTGAGAACCTGTTCATGCCGCGCAATGACATTTTACCATTTGATAAATGAGAGGATGAGGACAGCACACAAAGAGGAGCGGGAGACCACGTCCTTTATATTTCTCCAGACCTGTCTGATATTAAAATCCCTTCAACGTTAAGGCTAAAACTTCGTGTTGAAGGGGGACAGAGAAAGTGATGACGGACAGCAAGAAGAGAAGATGAGATAACTGCGAGGGGAAAAAACACAAAGGTGCTACCCTACCCTATTTATTTCACTTCCTACACACACACTCACACACACTCTTCATCGGCTTTTTTTAAGCTCTGACAGGCTCCGAGGGAGGCTCTTGTTTGTTACCATGGAGACCCAAACCCTGAGAAGCCTCGTATGAAGCCAAGGAGTTGCACTCCACACTCACATCAGTTATAGACTAAATCATTCATACTATGCTGCTACCAGTAACAGTGTTATTTCATTCCTTTTGTTATGTGACACACATGAAGTGAGACCCCCGGGGAGCAAGATCAAAACAAAGCAAACCACACGCACATAGAGAGGAAAAGAAGAGTGATCTTTTTCATGCCTAATTCATTTCTAGCAGCAGAGGAACAAGAGAAGCACGTAATCAGCACATGTACAGGTCAATCTGGTTGTTGTACCGGAGGAAAGTATTAGTGCACCTCTGTATTTTCCCTGGCATTGTGTTGAGCGAGTGTCCGCGGGGGAAATAAAACAAAATCAAATGTCAAAGAGGCCCTGCCATGTCAGTGACCAACACCCCCCAACCCTGCTGCGATCCTGCTGGTCTGCTCCGTCGCAAATGAATGTGTGGGGCGATAAAAGGAAAAACACAAAACAGACAATGCACTAACTTTAGATATGACTGTAGAGTTTAGAATTTATCAGTAATTTAAGAAACATCTGAATGGTGTGTTGTTGAAAATGTAATACACATTCACTGAAATCTTAATGATGGTATAGTTGTGATCCTCGTTATTCCCTAGCTAGAGAACAGACTATTAAAAAACCTTGTTAAAAACCATCACAAATTAGTTTCTGAAGTGAGATCATAACCCCCCAAAAATTACATCTACCATGTGAAAACAGATATTTCAAAACAGGCTGTAATATTTTCAGTTGCTTACAGAACAAGCCTCAAGGGGACACTCAAAGACCAACATTTTTTAACGGTCGCTGTTTGGGCTTGAGGAATAACTCAGAGTCTTCTCAAGTTGCTCTTAAATCCATAATATTTGTACACTTGAGGTTCTTGTGGCTCAATAAACAAGATAAATCATGTTCCTGTGTTGTGTTTATGTCTTCTTTCTCATTAAAATGAGGCCAAAAATTTTTCTGTTTCTACCTTGCAGTGTTGCCAAGAACACACGACCAAGTTTGCCAGCTTAAAATTCATCTTCAAAAATAACTATGAACTAACTATGAAGATAATCTTATTTATGTTCAGTTAGATATAGTATAGTTTTGAGAGATTTACAGTAAAATCTGGAGTAGGAGGTGTATGAGAGAGTTTGTTTTGAGGTTCCCCAGAGAGTAGGGATGGGAATTAATAAGATTTTGTCAATACTGATGCCCTTATTGATTCTGCTCATCGATCTGATTTCTTATCGATTCCCTTATCAATTCCTGTTGTGAATTTTCTTGGTGAAAAAAGTAGGTTTACAGGTTTTCTGTGTCAGCAACGTTTAATTGAGTTTATACTGTAAGTGAACTAAATGTAATTGGTCCCTGAGTCTGGATATTTCTGGGCATAATTATACAAAAACAGGTAAAAATTGCACACAATGTGACGTTGATGTACGTTGTAATTTATTAATAATTCAAGTAGGCCATCTAGTGTCTCAAAGTGGTTATAGCAATGGTTTAAGTTGTTTGGAAGCTTTCCGTAGTTATGAAGTCAGCCATGAGCCTTTCAATTGCCTGTTAGCTTTTGACGTTTGAAATTCTCAGTATTTTTTTACAAAGAGTTGATGTGATATGTTTCTGTGATAAAAGTTGAAATTCTATTCTGAAGCTGAAGTTATACTGATGTATGCTAACTGCTAGCATATCAATGCAGTTTCCCATATATGTTAGCATCAAGCTTGCGCTATTTTGTTATTTTGGTGAATAAAGTGATTTATACCATTTTGAATGTACTGAATATGAATCTCCTGACAGAGAGTAATGTACATTTCTTTATGAAGTCAGTTCTTCAGTAAAACCTCAAGCTGAAAATCCTGAATGAGAGTTTTCTTGGGAAACGTTGTCTAACTGCTAAGCTAAGATTGCTGCAGCAGACTAGTCGACCTAAGGCCCGGCAGCTCCGGCACAATGTAAAGAATTGATAAGGTAATTGTTAAGCACAAAGGCTAACGATATCGATGGATTGAAACATTTCTTATTGATTCTCAACAGGAACCGGTTTTCGATTCCCATCCCTACCAGAGAGAAACAAGTTTTATTGTTTGCAAAGCCCTCAACCCTCAGCAGAGTAACTCTTCATAGAACAATTTGCCTTGTGGAGTTTGAGATCCTGACTAGTACTGGTAAAATAACTGTGCTCAGACTGCTGCACAGCTGGTCGTTTTAAGGTACAGCCCGACTGGCTGCTTTTCAATCAAACAAAAACTCTGCAAGTTTTTCCAACCTCAAAGTGTGCCACCATTTTCCTTTAAATGCATGAACGTGACATTATGAAGGTGAAAAGCTGTATAAAAGTAGACACGGCCTCTCTGCTCTGCATCACTTCATATCATAGCATACTTAGTGCATTGAAGCGGCTGCTTCAAATACACACTGGATGAGGGCTGTATTTTCAATTGCATCGGGTTGCATGCAGCTGGTGATGACAGCAGCTGCACTGCACTGAGAGCACTTGTTCTAGACAAAGCTTTGGCTAAATTAAGGGAAAATGCAGAAACAACAACAACAACAATAAACAAATGCCTATTCAAATTTGTTTTTTCAACTATTTAATAACAGCAATTATTGGATGCCAAATATGAAGGGTTTGTAATTTAACTCCTCACCTTGCTGCAGTCATGTAGAGATATAGAGACATCTCCATTTGCTGTGGTGGTTCAACAGCAGAAGATGTATAAATCTGATCTGATTATGGATGTTGATAATGTAACTGTCCTTTGTGCAAAGGAGGAGGCATGGTTCATTTGACGGTTTCGTGTTTACAGTTTGTTACAGTGCTGCTTCCTGTTGCTTTTATCAGGAACAAGGAGTACCAGCAGAGGAAATATCGATACTCAGTCTGACGGACCAGACGAGGTTCCCCTCTGTGGGTGACACTCTCTTATTGATCTGTACACAAACAAGTCAAAGTGGTTTGCACAACAGAAACACACTTCACTGCATGTGTAAATGATTTAGAATGTGTTGGATCAAAATATAAAACTAAATTTTATTTGAGACTAAAATGTAACAGTTTTTTCTCTGTCTTGTTCTGATAATTTTGTCCCTTTGTAGCACCATTCCTCCATCTCTGTGCTCTCCCTGCACGTCTAATCCCCTCCTTGGTGACAGGTGATGTCAGGTGAGGCCTCCTGTGACTTCTCCTGCTGACAAAATCAAATGCAAATGGATCTGGTAGAGCTCATGGAAAAAGTGAGTCAGATTTGTGTGTGTTTGTGTGTGTGTGTGTGTTTGTGTGGTGCTCCATTAAGACAGTTTGTCCTTTGATGGGCCTCAGGAAGTGTTTCATGTTGACACTACTGTTCCTTTGACTGGTCCACATGTAGCGTGGAATGGGAGGTGCTCGCACATCCAGACAGATGGCCAGGAGAAAGAATGCTGCTGAGTGCCCTGCAAAATTACTGCCCCTGCTCTCCTCTGCTATTAAATGAGTCATAGTGAACTTCTCTGTTTGCATGCATGTGTGTGTGTGCGCGTGTGTGTGCGTGTGTGTGTGTGTGTGTCTTAGTGTCACAGTGAGTGTGAGGGGCAGCTGGCACAGTGCAGCCTGCCTGGATGCCACTGCAGATGCTGTGTCAGTGTCAGGTCCAGGAGCCCGGGGCCTGCAGATAAAACCTGTCAAATCACATTACGCATTGTGTGATACAAGAGGGGGGATCAGATCAGAGCTGCAGCGGGCTGGCATGTTCATGAATATGGGTGTGGGTGTTGGTGTTGGTGATGTATGTGTTTTGGATAGTGTGAGGGTGGTTGTTTTGGTACTCTACACTAGACAAATGCAAAATGAAAATATGGATGAGATAAACTGAATTTTCTCTGCGAACAAAACAAACGAAGGACTCTGTTTTCAGTACTCATTCTGTGCTCAGTGCCTTGGATGATTGGCTTAAATAATGATGACTGGATGTGCTCCAGGTTTAGTGTTTTGCTATCTGTAATTTATGAGAGTTTGTTCAGAGGGTGTTTAGCATTTTATTTCAGCTTAAAACAGCCATGTTTGTGCATCTATTAGGCTTTGGGCAGAGTCAGTGTTACACAGCTTGAAGCTGGAATCACTGACCACATTGGTCCTAATAGAATACAACCCTTATTATAAGACAACCTTTGATTTTCTTTTAAAAGACCAAATCCTCTTATCATAGAGAAATCAATTCCATTTGAAAATAAGGATTATAGAAAATCTCTACTGATTCACATATGGTATAAATACAATGTGATATCATTGGCACTTTTTAAGGTAAATGTTTTATTTTCCAGCATCTTTTAGATTAACTCCTTAACCCCCACCCACCAAAAAAACTTGTTAATGCCAAAAAAGCCTGTAAAAGGAATACCCAGATTAAATAAGATGCTGTTCTTGAACCCTTTGAAATACATACCAAAACTTGGTCTCTCTGAAAAGTTAACACTCTTAAATTTTAACCTCCATAGAATGACAGTTGGTCAAATGAGAAGTCAATCAAATTGAAAACAATGTGGAAACTGTGAAACCGTTGTATTCAGATCTGGAACACAACAGGTGAAGGTTTTAGGTTGAGTTACAGTTTAATCATGGGATAAATGAAGCACCTATAATATAAGTATAACCAGCAGTATCATGTCCTCTCGAGAGGAGCAGAGCTACCTTGGTGTTTGAGGCCCACCCCTTCAAAATTTCATGAACCATTTAGGAGATATTTATGCAATGGCCCCATCATTTCAGCAAGTCTGGTGAAGATCTTGTGCTATTTTTAGAATGAACCCTTTTGAAAAATTTACAAACAGAATCAGGGGTTTCTACGACATGAATATGTAGCGCTTTAAAATTTTCACACATTTAATATGGACATCCAAGATTATTACTTTATATCAATGTTTGAAATACAAGGAAGCATCAAGCCCCCTCTTTGAATGAAAATATAGCCCAACTTGTGTGTTCCACTTGACAATCACTGTATCTCTCCATCTTTAATCCCCTTAGCCCTGTAGTTGTGAGTGATGAGCATAAAGATCAGCTGTAGGGCTTTCTCTAACCTTTTGTGACAAAGTGGTAATGTGGCTTAACACAGTTCACACTAACACAAAAACAAGCATACTGCAGATCTTTCCTGCCACTGTTCTCAGTCTGTGACTATGGGACCTCTCTCAGCACTTTCTCAACTCGTTTTTTCCTCCATGAAAAAATAAAATAGAGTGGACACAAAGGAATGTTTTGTTTCACAACATGTAATTTAAGCTTACTTTATCTCCATAAGAGAAAGTGATGTGAGGCAGACAGGGTTTATTCTCCTGTGTACTCACTGATCTCCAGCTGTCTCTGAATGCGTCCCTTGCAGCGCTCCCTGTAGTCTGACTGGGTGGTGTTGTATTCTGACATCACCTCGACAAACTTACGGGACAGTGTGGAGTGCTGAAAAAACACAGAGGAACAAACATTTCAACGGCAGCAGCAGCAGCAGACACAGACTTAATTCAAATGATAAACAGCCTGGTCCAGACAGTCAATGTAGCTGTGTCCTTATTTTACACTTCACACTGATTCTGAGCCTGTTATGAATGTGCAGTATGTTGAAATTATTGTGCATTGCATGCTTTGCTTGCTGTGGATGATTGCCTCTCATGCTCTGCACAGAGGACATAAAAGAGTTCATCTATGCTGCAAAAAAAAAAAAAAAAAAAAAACGTATTATGATGAATTTTCAGACATCCTCAGGCTGGATGTCTCTTTACTCTGCTTTTTTCTCTCCTGAGCTGTACCTGTGTTTTGCGTATCCTCAGGTCAGCTGATGACCTGTTCTGGCCTTCTTCATGCTCAATAGTTTGCTGGATACCTGAAAGAGACACAAAAATGTACAAGCGGTTACAGCACCTCTTAAGTTTGAACCTAAGGGCAACTTGACACAAGGTTAGGAGATTCATAAAAACAGATATGGTTTATTCATGAAGGTGGCAGGAAACTTCTAGGGATTTGATTAATCTTTAAAAACAATTGAGAGTGTTTAAACCAAATTTTACAGCAACAAGCTGCAAGAAACAATAGAGCATCTATCATCAACTGGACCAAATAAAACAGCAATTCAGCTGTTACTCATCCCGAAGTGGTCCTTTTACCAAGACTGATCCTTTTACTCTTATATTCTCTGAGTTTGTGTATTAGTCGGCTTAAAATCCACATTGATTTTGATAAGTCCTGAAAACAGTGGACTGCTCCTTCTTGTTGAGGAGTGAGTATTTTCCCCCAAAAGAGGAAGTTGAAGTTTCTCAGGGTCTTGTTTACGAGTGAAGAGTGAAGGTTAGATGGATTGTGAGGTTTATAGGTGGATTGGTGCTACAGATGCAGTAATACAGGCGTTGGTGAAGAGGGAGTAGAGTCTTAAGGCATAACTTAATACTAACGAGTTGATCTATGTTCCTAGCCACACCTATGGTCACAAGCTTTGGTAGCCAACATGCAGACCCAGAGCTCGGGAATAATGGGATGCTAAGGGCTCCCCCAGAAGGTACATGAAAACACTGCTGGGAGAGGGATGTCTGGTTCAGGAGGGATGACCTATGACCTGATCTTTATGAAATGAAAATGGATGGAATTCATATTTCAGCTCTTGCATAAAGTTCATATTGTCTGTACAGCACGTTGTTCATTGATGTCTTTTGTGTACAAGCTACTCTAAACTGTTTGCCCATGGAGAGGTTGTTGAAGTTGTTTAATGACAGTAATGTAGTTGATTTACATTATTTTGTAGACATAGTTTTGCTAACCGTAGACTGTATTGGGCAAGCTTGTGATCTTAAAGGGATAGTTTGGATTTTTTGACATGACCCTGTCTGGCATCCTCATCTATAGTTATGTACATCAGCGCTGTCTTACCCCTATCAGCGTCCTGTGACCCAAGGTCTGGTGCGGTTTTGGTCCAGACGAAAGTAGTCCAGCAACATGGCTGGGATCATGAAAAAAAAGCGTTTTTCCTCTCAAAACAAATGGTGTTCAAAAGAGTGATAAATTTGCATCACAAAACTGCAAACCGGAAAAAAGTCAGACTCTGTTATTGATTGGCACTACTTTCTGGTGCGTATCACTGCACCGCATGGTGCATCCAGCTGACCGGCGCGCGTTGTCACTGTCACTACAACTTAAAAAAGTTAATGATAACATATATACTGATGATGAAATTCGTCAGATGGAGTTAAAACGGGTAGAGAGAGAGACAATCACAGTCATGTCGCTCCTGGAGCCACAGCTGGAGCCGTGAAAGAGAGAGTGACAGACAAATGGTGGTGCACTCGTCAGAAGTATGAAGTCATGCCGAAAGAGGTGGAGTGCTACTGCTTTTTTCATGTACCTAGATATGTGAAAAAAGGTCTGTAAGACACTCTCATTCAGTAGTGCAGGGAAGTCATTATTGTTTGTGATGCAGACAGAAGCTGCAACGCT
Source organism: Halichoeres trimaculatus (assembly GCF_033239565.1). Classification (NCBI taxonomy): domain Eukaryota; kingdom Metazoa; phylum Chordata; class Actinopteri; order Labriformes; family Labridae; genus Halichoeres; species Halichoeres trimaculatus. The sequence continues at coordinate 24,394,512 of NW_027437188.1, forward strand.
GGCCTCCTCATCAATTGAAAGGTCTTGCATCTGTGGCATGATGAGGTTCCATTCGTAGCAGCAGTAGCACTCTACCTCTGTCGACATGATCGACAAGTGCACCACCATTTGTCTGTCACCCTCTCTTTCATGGCTCCAGCTGTGGCTCCAGGAGCGACATGACTGTGCCTCATCTCTCTCCACCGGTTTTAACTCCATCTGACGAATTTTAGCATCAGTATATTCGGGTTCATAAAGAAATCCCCTTGGCTCTGTGCTAAATGTAATGTCATCTTCATCAGTGTCATAGTCAGACATGTTATCATTAACTTTTTTAAGTTGTTAAGACGGTGCCAACGCGTGCCGGGCAGCTGGATGCACCGCGCGGCGCAGTGATACGCACCAGAAAGTAGTGCCAATCGATAACAGAGTCTGACTTTTTCCCAGTTTGCAGTTTTGTGATGCAAATTTATCACTCTTTTGAACACAATTTGTTTTGAGAGGAAAAGCGCTTTATTTTCGTGACCCCAGCCATGTTGCCGGGCTACTTTCGTCTGGACCAAAACCGCACCAGATCTCGGGTCACAGGACGCTGACAGGGGTAAGACAGTGCTGATGTACACAACTGTAGATGAGGATGCCATACAGGTTCATGTCAAAAAATCCAAACTATCCCTTTAATATCCTCTGAACTGCTGAGTTAGAAAAAAATTCACACCCCTACAGTGTGTGCCGGTAGAAGAATTAGCGACTTAGACAGAAGACGTTTTTTTGAACACATTAATTTCTGCTTTTTTTGGCTTGGTGTGTATGTGACTTCCCGTACTTCAGGAGCCAGCCTCAAGCGGGCCCTGTAGAAACAGCAGATTTCAGAACTTCTGCATTGTCTGCTCCCACTTCTCACAAAACTATGTTAACAATGAGTCTGTAGAACACAAACATTAATTAATCACATATCAAACCAATCACTCAGACATAAAGTAAACCTTTATGAGCGAGTGGTGAGGCCTGGATAAAAGGAATGTCATTGTAAAAAAAAAGGATTTGAATGACTATGCTCTTTTTTTTCTTCAGATAAGTTATTTTTCATGTTCCCTACTTTTTCAAATGAGCATAACACTCTTTGCTCATATATTAGACTCTGCTTCATGCTCACTCAGCCATTCCTCAGGATGTATTAAGAGAAAGCTGCTGCTGAGCTTAATGACACAAATTAAAGGGGCTGTCATAGTGAGACCATGTGAGGTACTTAATCAATTACTGAATTTAACAGGGATGCAAAAGCCTGCTCATTTACATCCTTAGTTTTCTGTCACTTATCTTGTGATGAGAAAGTTGCACCAGCTTCTGCAGGTTGAGGGATATTTTGAGGAATATCCACCAAAACACAGTTCAGGACAAGGAGTTTAGGACTTTGGTCACTTACCACACTTGCACTGAATTTGGTATTTTTTAAAGAAGAACTCCACTCAGTGTTCACTTCAACTTATTGATCCATCATGACTAAACCAGGCACCAGGCCACTTTCTTGCTCTCAGCACAACAGTCCCTTGCTAACAACTTGCAAAATTAGTCAGTCACGACCAAATGTGTCCCTGCAAAGTAACAGCCCAAACTCTTTTAATGGCTTTTCGAAGAGTGTCAGGAAAATTACAATTGTTTTAATTTACTTTAATGTGTTTGTAATAGCCGTAATTTGGAGATAATGTGAAGTGGGATTCATGCTAGCAGTGTGCTGCTGAAACCTTTGATGAAATCATTAAATCCACTCAGTGAGTCTTCACAGTCTCAGTCTGCTCTCATCTCTCTCCATGTGTGCTTAAAGCTCACAGAGACTCACGTAAAGACAGTTACTACAGGGCAGTGCTTGTAATACTGAAGCCCAGGGCTCAGACTCAAGTCCAATTTGAGTACAGATATGTAGGACTTATGACTCCTACTTGGGTGCTGATGACTTGGATGTAGACTTGGACTTAGCTCTAGATGCATTAGGACTTGGAGATGGACTCAAAGGACTTGGGCTTATCTATCAGTGAATTCTTTCTGAATTTTAATTCATTATTTCTGATTTCATTATTCCCTGAAAACAGTTTATTCTGAGCTAAATCTTGGCTATTTCCATCATAATATATCATATACTAAAAGTTGGATGCTTAAAGTTTCACCTGGTGAGTATCTTTGGGCTTAAGTACTGAGGACCAGACCTGAACTTTAACTCAGGTGAAGAGGGCTCAACTCTGATTTTGTTTGGTGACTCATACTCAAACACTGAGGACTTGAGACTCGAATCGAGCTATGGTGACTTGGCTACAACACCGCTGTGGAATCTTTCTAACACACTAGTTGACATTTAAACACTTTGCTGTTCTGTTTAAGGTTCTCAATCGCGGGTATAAACACCTGTGAACATCTGAAGACTACATGACAACTTCTCCTTATTGGGTTCAATGACAAATCAGAAGTGACTTATAAAAGATTATAACTCTCACAAAAACAAACACAGATTTGATTAGGCAAAGGTGCACAACAAGTAAGAGCCCTGCATACACTGTTTTACATCTCTCTCTTCACTCTCTTCTCCAGGTAGAGTACCCGGGTTGTCACATGGTTCAAAAGAGACACAGCAGGACATTATGGACAAGGATGTGTTCATCCTACTGTAACTGGTTTACGGAGCTGTAGCTGGTAATTACTTTCAGTATTGACAAACCTGACATTTACTGTTTTCATTAATCAATATGTTCCTTAGCCTGTTGAATGCCACATAACGGCGACAAATGTGCCACTTGGTTTCCTCAATCCAGTTAGCCTTCTGTGTCCAAGAAAGCAACTTAATCATTTAATAGTAAGAGAAAGATGCTTTACTGAAAGTAGATGCAGGGAAATTATATTTTTAATGATAGAAGGTGATTAGATTGAATCATTTAAGATTAACTCTTTAGTCAATGTCTGAAATATTGTTTCCGGTAAGGTTTTTTAGTATTCAATGAGTTTGATTGATGAGTGATAGTGAGGGAAATCAGAAGAAATGTACTCACTCTTTAATTTGGAGCGTACTTTGTTGGCCAACTTCTTGATGTCTGCCATCAGATCCTCCAGTTCAGCCTTCGTTTCTGAGAGAAGAGAGGGAGAGAGGAAAACATGAGCAGCAGACCTCTGAAAGTGGAATGTGAATTTTCTTTCATCCACTCACACAAACCTAAGTGCCAGCCAGTCTTGGAGAGACAAAATCACACTCTTAAATTCAGAACCTGTGCAAGAACATACTGCATCATTCAGCAGCACACCTCATCCTTCTTTATGTCTTTAGAGTACCAGCATGCTCCATGTCTCTCTGTCCTCCACATTCTGTTTTCCATGGACAGATTCAAACCCCGACAAATGCAGTTTATGGAGATGTTATTGATATGAATGTCCAGATATAATATTTCTTTATATGAACCTGAATATGCTAAGTGATGGATACGGGAAGTGTAAAGAGGAGGAGGCTCAGTGGAGGAGGCGTATGAATGGAAAAAGCTTAGATACGCAAAGTTGTCAGCAGAAACTGGCCAGCAAAAGATGGAAAGCTGGTTTTGTCCAGTAGAAGCAGGATGTAGAGGGTTTGTAGCACAATAACTGGGAGAGTTGGGAGTGCATGGACAGAGTTTGCAGAATATGGCAAAGGAAATGGGAAATGTTAGATAAAGAAGTAGAAATACGGAAATGCTATATGCTCCTGTCAGTGCAGTAAATGAAAAAGTGAAAAGCAGCTACGACATTACATGAATTCTGGTGGAGATGATGATACTTGTTGTGGCAGCGACCCTCTCCAAGGCCTTCATTAGTCTATTTATTTCCAACCTTTATGCACGTATAGACACAGTTATGTCATCATTGCAGTCTTCAAACGCAGATGCAGCTCTGTTGAATAAATCAAGTAACTGTCACATCATGCTGTCATGTTACTCATGATTAACTGAAGAATATACTGTTTTCATTTTTCAAGTTCTCAAGAATAAAACATAAATTCCCTACCATAGTGTCATTTTGATTTTAAACCATCTCAGTCATTATTTTCATCACCTTATAAACAAGTTATGAATTATACAGGCTACTTCATCCATTGTCACATTTTATTAAAGCTACAGTGAGGAACTTCTAGTTTTGGTGAGCAAAGCAGAGCCTCACATTTCTTAGCTTTTTTGTCTTTGTGCATGTGTAAGGAGTTATGCTAAGGTTACCCTGTTTATACTAGAATCCCTGCTTGAAGCAAGACAATGTTAAACCAAATTTGGGGCTTAAATTTACCATCTTTGGTGATCAGAGGTCGTGACCTGATTCAGAGCTTGATGATATGTCCAAATAATCCTTAAAGTGTGGCTCTCGATCACATCAGATCCCCTCCAGTCAGGAATCCTAAATATTAGTCGTTTAAAATTTATGATTTCAGATTGGACTGTCTGACAGAATATCCATGAAAATCAATGAGAGAAGAGCAGACTGAGACAACAGCTCTCAAGCATGGCAGTGAACTGTAGCCAAAAACAAGTTGAAAATTTAAAGGGGACATATCATGCTTGTTTCTCCTTTTCACTATGCCAGACTAGGATGCCTGTAAAGCATTTATGCCCTCAGAACAAGTCATTTAGTTCCTTCATTGCCCCACAATAGCATTCTCAATATCCTCAGTTTAGGCCATTCTGAAGATCTCGTTGAAACGCTCCGTTTCGAGAATGACCTCCAGTAACCCCGCAACGTCACAGCCCTTTGTGCTCTGATTGGTCAGTTCTATCAGAGGGGCGGAGGGGGTAGAGCCAGGGGGCAGGTTTTGCAGCATGGCAGTATTTACAAAATCCCCACATTGAATGGAGTAGACCGAGCAAGTTTGCTGTTTGCCAAAACTTCACCGTAAGGCATTGATAGCAGTAATAAAATGGCAGAGTGTAGGATACGTCCTTTTGTATTGGACCCCGAGTCAGACCCGAATGGTTCTGCAGCTCAGGAGGAAGAAAATCCACCTCGACACAGATCATCTCAGGACGCTTCAGTGTGGTGAGTCAAACCGGTACTGTAACATGTATAGTTTATTCATTTATACTCGGCTCTTGGTGGGTGTATCCCTTGGTGGTGGTTGTGTGACAAACTGACTTCACAGAGGAGGAGCTGCTTTATCAGATTACTCCACTAAAAAAAAAGGATCCTTGTGTCGTCACGACGGTCGAAATCTTAAAGCCGAATTTCAATGACCTATTTTCAGAGGCATCAAATCTCGTTCTAGGATATCAGAAAAAATACAATATTTCATTTTTGAAAATTCAGGGGGTGTAAGGTCTTGTTTTCAGCTTCATTATATTATATGTAAGTATTAAATGACGGATCAGCATGATATGTCCCCTTTACAGAGGAGACTTGTAGCAAGATTTATTGTTTTTTTGTTGCTGCATGATCGCGTTAATTACCTGTGTTTGTTTTTTTGCTTCTAAAGTCAAAGAATCTGTGAGATCTCCTGTCAAAGGAAACATTGCCCCCAAACACTAAGTGTGTGGTAAAGCTGTCTTCTGAAGTTGTTCAGTGTGTGTTCAAAGAATCTCTGTGTTGAAAATTGACCTGAACTGTCCTTGTCTTATGCGGTCTCCTTAAAATTTAAGATTAGTGAAGATCTAAAAGTCGTCCTGCACACAAAAAGTCATAGTTCTTAAACCGTACAACATTAAAGTGCTTACAAATTTTAAAGAAGAGATTAAAGTGTTTCTCCATCTGAGTCCACGTGTAGAACGGAAGCAAAATGGGGAAAAGGGACTAAACTGAGCATCTTTCACATGTACTCTTTCACACCTTTTACCCTGAAGTATTAAGTGCCATTTTTAGCACATTGCAAAGACGTGTTGAAGTCATTTATCATCTTAATGCCATAAGAGACCCTAATCTTCATAAGTTAACAAGCCTGGGGAAGCCAGCAGACATTTAAAAATTGTCATTTAGGGTTGCTGAAGTCAACCTACTCAATCAAAGCAAAGCACAGCACAGCGCCTGCAGTACTTCTCTTGTAATGAGTTTGTTTCTGCATGTGACCTGCTTCTACAAAACTGCATAAATCACACAGATGAATAAGAGATGAGGGGCAGCTTTACTGAACTCATACCACTGCAAACATCTGCATCCAATAACACACAGGAGCTTGAATGAAAATCTGATTACACGGTATGAGGGAAGCTTCAATCACAGGGAGATATTTAATTAAGAAAACACAATATTTTCTTTGTTATCTTTGTGAAAAAAAAGCTTAAAAATCACAAGGTTATCATATTTTATTTTTTGTAAACCCTCTAAATCGACAGCATTTCAACACACTTTTTCACAGTTTGAGACATTGCACTACACCCAAAATGGAAGGCTCATTTTTACAGAAAGTCATCATGTTCAGATTAAATAATATATGCTGTATGAATCTTAATGAGCAGCTTACATCAGACTCTAGCTGGAATTGATGCTCTGACCATTTTTAACTATTGCGGCCCACTGGAGATACAGAACTTATTACAGATAGAGCAGTTAAATCCTACAAGCATCTAATCAGCTTAACAGATGTATTTCCATATCATCAAATATCAGCCTGTGGTGCATAAAGCTCAGTGGCACAGAGTAGGAAACATGCCCGCAGGGTACTGACTAAAAACTTTAGATCGCATTGAAGAAACAACATTAACTGAAATTTGTTTTTCAAAGACAGGTCAATTTGAGTGAGAAATTGCAAAAGAATGGTTGTAATTTTCTAATGAAAACAGCTGTAGAAGGACAGCGTGAAATGAGGTGAGAGAAAGGAAAGATGAGTCACAAAAAAGCCTGACCCAAATGGAACCTGGAAAATTGTAAAAACATGTTCAGAATCTTAAATCCAAGGGCCTGTGTGGTCCACAGGCAGGTTTAAAAAGTTCTAAAAAAGTTTTTTGACCATTAGAATGATTTTTACTAGTTCCTTTTTTGTTTTGTTTTTTCCCGTGTACATAGAGCAATCACTGCTGCTGTTAGTTTCACTCAATTCTGGAAACCTATGGTTGCTGCATCCATTCAGAAGAATGGCACAATCCAGCAGAGTGAGAAAAAGACTGATATAAACTAATAAAAGCATTTCAGTAGGGAACACTGTCATTAAAAAAAAGCAAAAAAATCTGCTTGCTTTGGTGTGATATTTTCATTCTGTAGGCTCCCTGCCCTTCCACATGCTTGCGTGGCATGCCAAAACCCAAGGTGGGGAGAGCACACCTCGCCTCTCTTTCATGTGAATGCATAAAAAGCCAAGGCAGGGAGAGCAGCAGAAAAGACCCACTGGGATATAGACTAAAGCATGCATCAGGAGAAAAAATGAACCCTAACGGAGCTCAAGGAACTGAACATTGCTTAATTAATGGGGAAAAAAAAAAAACGAAACAGTGATCTGTTTAAACTTGATCAGGATGCATGCAGCTTTGCTTGTCAAGAAAAGACACGGCGCCATCTATTGTAGTAGAGTGAGAAGTTCTTGGCTAGAAGTCCACTTCTCTTTTTTTGGGTGTAAACACAGATGAGATCAGATCCCCTGCTGCGACTTTATGAATGAGGTACGACCTTAGTCGGACTGCTGCGTGCATGCAAGAATATTTAATGTGTTGTTAGGAAAACTAGCAAATTAATTAGCAAATGAAGTCAATTAATTGCTAACTTTCATGCCTTCATTTCTCATGGAATAAGGTTGCTGCTTTGTGGGAAGAGATGCAGTTTAGGTGTGGTTATGTCCTGAATTTTGCACTTAGCACTATGACCATGAATGTCAGAGTATTGCATACACAGAGTGTTTTGTCTCACCTGGAAAACAAAGCTGATGGCAAACACAGGTATGAAAGAACGCTACACTGACAAGAGGTTAACAGAAATGCAAAGACGGAGCTTCAGTGGGACATTTGCAAATACGTGAAACATGAAATGTCCTGGTGATGGAAAAACGATCATTTTTTCGCAATCAATTCTAAAACAAACACTTGCACCCTTGCTTCATTTTGGTGCAAATTTGAATAATACTGTCACTGATATCAGTGCTGGCGGCAGAATGTGCAGCACACAGCGAATCTGTCAGGGTCACAGAGGAGGTGGGTTGAGACCTTCAGGGCAGTTAAATGAAGATGTGTGTGACTTTGTGCATGAGCAGATTCCTCAGGAATGCTAGCTGCAGATCACAGATTGGATTTTTAAACTGACTCGAGTCTAAATGAGAGTTAATTACAGGACACTGATTGAATCAATGGATTTTCTTCTACAACTCTGTTTTCTGTGTTGATCTCCATATTGACTTGCGAATGTGTTTGCACAACATCAGAATCACCCAGAGGTGTAACATTATGAAAAAGTGTCTCTCATTTCTGGGTAACCATAGCAACCTCTGGTAACCTGCTCTGTGAGGTCAGCCGCACCAGCATCTTCGAGATAATGACATAAAAACTGAGCTTTGTTTTCAGCTGTGCACACTGTGTGAATGCGTGTGTGTGTGTGTGTGTGTGTGTGTGTGTGTGTGTGTGTGTGTGTGTGTGTGTGTGTGTGTGTGTGTGTGTTAAGGAATTAGATTACATTTCCCCCCTCATGGGTGCCAAACAGAGGGAGACAACCTGCTCCATCAAGTGTCCATTCAGCCTCATTATTGGCTAGCTGAAAAGAGGACGAGTGAGCGCACTGATGAGTAAGTGGAGGGAAAAGTGAGAGGGAAGCAAATTAGAGGGCAAAACTGAGGAGTCAATTGAGCCATGGCTTTACACCCCATCCCTCTCTCCCAAATGCTCTTGTATAGGATCTTCAGGTCACGCTTGTTGCCATCATTAAGACTGTGTTGCTATGGCAATGTGTGGAGTCGGCCCTCTAGGCGGCTTCACATTGTTTTAAAGTGGCAGAGGGGAGAGAGGAAGAGAGATGCTGTAAAGGGAGAGAAATGAGGACAAATGCTGAAGATGGAAGAAGACATTAGTATTAAGAATATTTAATAAAATATAAAAAATGTTTTTTTTCACAACATTTTTTAGGGCTAAAGAGAAAATTTTCTGATTTAAGTGGAAGACATAGCCCCATCTGCAGAGAACTGTAGCCTTGCTTCCATGCTGTTCCTCCAAAGAGTTTTGTATTAAAGTGGCCAAACTGGCCTGCTACAATAGAGTGTTTGCACTGATGTCACGATTTTGGGTAGTTACCCTGATGAGCGGCTGCATTGGAGGTACACCAACGTTAAAGGTCCCATATTAAGAAATCACTTTATTAAGTCTTTTAGTTTGGCTTTCCTCCCAGCCCACAAAATGTAATATTTAAAACCTGTACTTAGTAGTGATTTTGAACGTAAAATCCTGACCTAAAACGAGCTGTTTGGATTTTGGGGATTTGCCGGTGATAGCAATTCCCTTTTTTGACCAATCAGGAGCAAGTCTGACCTGATTGGTCCACCGGAGCAGATACCCCCGAACCCCCTCCCCGCCCACTCCCCTCCCTGCCGCTGGAGAGAAAACTAGAAGAATGCTGAAGTTGAAGAACCATCACTGCTTTGTTTTTGGCTGTAAACAGCCACATAGTTCCTTGCACAAGCTTCCCATCTTGGAAGAAGACAAGACAAAGTGGCTAGAGTTCATTTATCAAGGAAATGTGCCAGCTTCACTCAGTAAAACTGTGCATGTGTATGCTAGTCACTTCACCGCCGGCTGCTTCTCCAACTTTACAGCAGAGGCCTAGCGAATAGACTGGTCCTGAATCCAGGCGCATTACCAACCATCCGCCAACAAACCTCGGACCCTGGAAATGTGAGTATTTTAAATGCTGTGTGCTGTGGAGCAGATGTAAGAGCTTTTCCTCAGTGTCCCCGTGTCTCTGTGTTAGCTTCAGGATGCTAACTTTAGCTGCGGTTAGCCTGTTGTTTTAGCCTGTAATGTTACAGTAAACAAGCTTCGCTGTTTTCTAAACATTGTTCACTCTGAGTTCGTGGTGCCGCTCTCAGTGACGCGGGAGAGCGGGGCGGTATCAGCGGTGGCTCATTTACATATGAAGGTCATGCCCACTAAATCAGACCATTCTGAACAGAGGGGCTATGAGAGCCTGGAAACAATGCTGCTGTGCTTGATTTATTGGCTTTTTGGACCAAAACATGTTACTACCATTTCATGAAGACATCAATGATCCATATTAAACTGCAGAAAAGGAGCACAATATGGGACCTTTAATATTAAATAAATGGGGATAGAAGTGCGCGGTCACATATGATTTTAAGATGTCATATCCGCCAACAAGTGTGGAAAAATGCACAGAGCACAGTAAAACTCTTTGTGAAGACTCAGCCAGCAAGAAAAAGAAAGATACTTTGAAAAATTGCGCCTAGTAAGCGGGAGCGGCCCATACGAGGAGTTAGCATCCTTATCATCATCTACCCAAAGGTATGAAAACAAAGATTTTACTACTATAATTTTCATGGAAGAGGAAGTCTGCATAATAAATGATGTTCTTTTGGGAGAGGCTCACTATAAAAAAGCCCCCGAAAGACACCACTTATGTACTATGTATTGCAGTGAATTACCTTTTAATCAAAGTTATGCTCTATCATATTATACTTACTTTTACTAAAGTGTGATTTTAAGATGGACAGAGAACATGGCCTACCTGACAGGAAATGCTGTGAACAGACTTGAATGTCGAGATTAATGAGAGATTATTAAAATTGTTAGATTAGGGTGTCTTTATTGGCAGCAAAGCAATAGTATTTTTGAAATTTGTACTATTTCATTATTTTGAAGTCCTGTTTCACGTCATCTGACAGCCTTTTCAAACGCATCAGATCTAATTTCACTTGCACTTTACGAGCAGCCTTCATGTCTCCTGATCAGCGGGGTACCTACATCAATCACGAGCACTTTGAGCATATTATGGAGCATATTACGGAGATCTAATCAGAGATTAACATCCTGGAAGTCCTGGCCAATTCTTCACCATCATGAAGCTTCAATCCTTATCCAGATTTAGATCAACAGCAGAGATTTTTTTTTCAGTCATAGAAGAACATTATCCAGGTTTCTTTTTTATTATCTCACTTTCTGTTTTTCACACTGTTAAAAATATGTCAGTAGTGTATCGACACAATATGTGTCAGTGAGATGTTTGAGCACCATGACACCTTGTAACTAAGAGTCAACTGCTGCCACTCTGATCTCTAACGTGCAGCCATTTATCCTCCTCCAATCTCACGATGTGTCTCTGTCCCTCTCAGTTTGCTCTGTAAATGTATCACTATTCCTCTCTGTATGATCCCTCCATGTATTGATCATCTGGTCAACAGAATGTGAGCTCATCCCTCAAACATTGGTGATATTTATCTCACTGCTGGACTACAGTACAAACTCAGGTAATGACAAACTGAAAGCACAGATAACCATTAACTACTACTGAAGCGTTTATCGATGCATAGAATACCTGAAGTCCTTGTCAAAGACTTTTTTACTCTTTGATGACCCCTTTTTAGTAACTGGTATAATTAATGAAACCAAAAATCTCCTGCATCCCTATAAATGTATACATGCACCATGAAATTATCAAATTGTCTTTATGATTAAATTTTTTGTGCTACTGAGAAAAATTCTCAACATGCATAAAACATATACATAATAAAAGTCTTGGCATCATAATATGTCATGAATTGTATTTTATACTCACATAAATTTGCAACTTTGAGTAAAAGCAATACGAGCTGTTAAAGCAGGAGCAGATGTGGGTTTTGTATTTGATTAAATCTTATCTAACAACTCCTTCCTTCTCCCTGACAGCCTATCTCTTCCTGCAGCATCTTCGCAGACACTATAACAGCGATCTCTTGAGTTAACACAGCAGTGTTCGTGTCACTCTGAAACCTCTGCCTTCCTCCCAACACTTGACATTTCAATCTAGATCAGAGCACCAGCGTGTCTCACTGACCGCTGGTCCAGGAGTCGTGAGCACAGAGGGCAGTTACACTGATTTATCCGTGCATGAAGCATTTATCTCGCTAGCTTTGACCCCTGCTGTGCGTATAAATGTGTATGTGTGTGGCCTTGGCCTGAACTGTTCACGCTGAAATAGCCTTACTTTAAGAGCTACATTAGTTTTCACAAGAAAAAAGGTCTTTAATAGCTGTAATAATGACTCACTCGAAGAGTGTCGGAGAGAGGGAAGTATAATGAAAGACAGTAAAGGAGGATACAAACTGGTTGAGACAGAACAAGCTGGGGGAACTTACACAACACTTTCAAATTTTGGTTGAAAGTGGAGGAGCTGTGGTGAAGCAGCTCTCTGAGGGAGGCGGCACACTCAGCCAAAAACTAGACACTCGAAATAGTAACACTCCCAGGCAGCAATTAAAACAAGCATCTCCAGAGCTGCGAGTTTTACGAGTCAGCAAAAAAGGAGCTCTTTAAAAAGTGGAGGCTGAGGTGTCACAGGGAGCAAACAGTAAGTGGTTAGAAAAGCGGGCTGAAAGATGCTGTTAAATAAACTCTCCGGTATGGGTATAAAGGAGCAGATTCTCTGCCTCTAATTAAGTCAGAATGTTTCACTACACTCTGCAGTCAGCAAAACTCAAACCGAGGATTTTGTACCTTTTTTCGTAGATCCTCTGGAAGTGTTGAATTGAGGCAGCACTCATCATTTGTACCCATTAAATTTGAAAGTTTCTCACAACTTTTCACTTATGTTGAGTGAAACCAAAGTGAAATACTCTCCCATTAAAATCCTGACAAAGACAACAGAAACAGAAACTTTGTCGTTTTACTTTCATATTAAACGCTGAGTAATTTCTCTCTGCAGTCAGAAGTATGAAGATGAAACACATTTGAAGTCCCTCTCCCTGGTTTCAGTTAGCTTAGCATTGATTTTACATCCTCTCAGTAGTACAAAGAGCTTTACAAGGTCTTAGTGCGAGCTGTTTGTCTCAAATGGTTTTACTGCACAAACCAAGAAGCACCTTCAGTGCAACTGGGATCAATTTCTTATGATCCCAGGGCGCAGTGATTTCCTCCCAAAGGTACATAAATAAGACTAACTGGAGACTCGAACGCCGTCTGTAGGTCTCATTGTAACCAGCATGTTGTGACTCAAGTTACATGTTATGCATGATTCTAGTTTGAGTTATCACACTATAGGATAAAACGTTTGTACAGAAATCCTTAGGAAGTCACCCTAACCTGTTCTCTTTCAAAACCGATTAAATGAAATGTGTCTACCTGTGCTTTATTTCAGCTTCTTTGAAAGATTAACATCTTGTTGTTTGGAACTGTAATGAAAAGCCTTCATTACTGGTGACTGACAGATTCTGCCATGTAAATATTGCACACCTAGAAAGCACTTTAAATGTAAAATGTTAACCAGTAATAGCACTATTCTGGCACTTTGAACCAAGGTTATAATAGTTTTGGATTTGTCATTATAGTTTAGTTTTAGTTGGTTTTGACATTTTTTTTCCATTACAGTTTAGTTTTAATTAGTTTTAGAGCGGGCATTCTAGTTTTTATTTAGTTTTGATTTTTGCAACAAGGCTTAGTTTTAGTTTAGTTTCAGTTTATTTTTAGTTTGTCATACCTTATTAACCAGGTGCAGGATTCAAAAAGGTCAGAGTATATATTTTTTAATACTTTTTATTTTCCAGTCCAACATAGTGCTCACTGCTCATTTAATGCTGATACTGAACTGTTGGCTGCTACCTTCAACACAAAAAAATAATATAAACTTAAAATAAAAAAATATTTACATAAATTATATAAAAATAATGTTAACCTAAATTACATAAAATTAATATAAACTAAAACTATATAAAACAATATAATATGTGCTTAAATAATTAGAAACTTGGACTCTAACAAGAAAGACAGACTCAAAAACAATTAAAGTCAGACTCACATGCGATTAAACTATTACAGATGCTCTGATTCATTGCTCCACTACGTTTCGTCGCAGCACAGCGCACAGCCAGTCAGTGCAGTAAACAAGCACGTCCCAGTACGTTGCTATGATGATGCCGTATGGCACTGACAACTGCAGAAAACTGTCGTAAAATTGGTTTGGAAAATGTGTCGGGTTAGTTTAAATCCTAAAGGGTCTTAAATTGTCAGAAACTAAAACTAAGGGCATTTTCTCTACAATTTTTGTTAGTTTCAGTTAGTTTTGTGAACACAAGATACAGTTTTAGTTTACTTATCGTTTTTGTTTTCTTTTCTAGTTTTTATTAGTTTGTTAACTGCAATGTATTTTAAATTTTAGTTTTTAGTTTCGTTTTAGTTAACTATTATAACCTTGCTTTGCACTTCACATTAGCAAATTGTATACTTGCACATTTTATGTTTGACGTCATTATTAAGTGTCTGACTATCAGCAGTGTCTGTAAAGGTAGCCTATGACTGGCAGGTGGTTGTCTGGCAGAGCAGGCCATGTAAATAATAGGAATAGTATATATAAAAGGGTAAATGTTATGTCTGTGTATTATGTATAAAACTAGTCTTTGGAGGGGCACCTTCAAATGTATCAGTTCAGGGAAGACAATCGTCAGCACAGTATTTAAGGCGCCATTCCACATCTGTCTGTGTTGTTGATCAGAGCCTGGTCTGTTACCTGACATTGCTATTGCCTGTTGTTTGGGGTGTGAAATAAAACTTCTATTTCTGGTGCACCTGAGCCACTGTCTAGCCTCTCTGTCATCCATGATTACTGCATTCAGCCGCTAAAAGGGTCATGCCAACAGTACCGTGTACTACACGCTCCAGTGCAACACCTGACTGCTTGTTAAATTTTCAAAAAGTCCACTTTACATGTTTGACTAAAAAAAATAATAATATGTCTTGTTTCAGTCATGTACCAAATCCTTTGAATTGAAAATGCTTCTTATGCCATTAAAACATGATTCATTGCAATTAGTTAATAACACAACCTCCATTCAATTTGATATTTTAAAAAAAATGAGTTCCAACATTAGATCTAATATCTGCATCCAACGAAAAACCACCTTTCAATTAATATTAGTCTCATCAGAACTGGAATCAGAAATACTTTATTAATCCCTGAGGGGAAATTGCTTTCATGCTCTCATTGGTAAAAGCTGGATGCAAAGGCCATGAAGAAGAGTCAATGTTCATCGACTCTTGACATCATCCACCATCTCATCCATCAGCATCAGTAGAAGCTGCACTACACAAGACCAGAATCCAATTCTGAATAGCAAAACAAATACTGCAATTATTTCATGGACAGTGTGGCTTCAGTGAAGCGTCCAAATATAAAGTGCATCTGTGTCTCCTCCTGCATTAGTGGATCGAGCTCATGAGAAAACACAGGTTCAATACCCATTATGAGCATGTTTGCTGTTACCTAATGTATTATCATTACTGTACCTATAGTGCACACAGCCCACACAGACATACACATCCTAACAACAACCAAGCAAACAAGCATTAACGCTGTATACAGCAATACCCTGGTGGATACTCGCTCTGGCTACATTAAGGGGGGTGAAAACTGTGATGTGGCATGATGTGTAATACAGGGCAGAAGGTTATATCAGACACAGGCTGCATGTGTCAGAATGTGTGTAGTAATGTAGGCTGAAGCTAACCCAATGAGGAAAGGGGGTTCAGGGTTGGGAGGGTGGACAGGTGGGTGTCAGCTGGGGAGATGTGATGCGATTATGAAACCGATAAAGCGTGACAGAAACAGAAGGTTCAACAGCCTCACGATGTTACGCTGGGTTAGGAAAGACCTTTGCTGAAAGATACACACTGTGTGATTCCCTTTTACTCCTCCAGTTTCCTGTTGATCAGGAGAGAAAATACCACCACTTAAAGCCTCAGCACTCTTTATTTTAGTGACAGTCTTAATAACTTTTTGTTGGGGAGGGAGAGAGTAATCATTAGAGCATTTAGATGACACATCACTGTGAGGAAAAGACTTGTGCTTTAGGCGAGAAATGGTGTCAGTCTCATCTGGAAGGAAATAAAAAATAAAATGTTTGTCTTTTTTCATGTGATGCAAAGACTCAGAAAGACAAAGAAACACGTAGAATATCAGGAGGAAGAGGTGCAATTTTTTTTTTTAAGTGATGAAAGACCACGCTGGCCTTTTATGTGAGCGGCACTTTCAGTACAACAATGAATCATGGGAGATTTCACATTAAAATGTCATCGTGCAATTACTTTAGATGACGCACTCAGGTGTTTGCTGAGGCACAGAAATGTCAAACTAACCACAGCACTGAAAGAAACAGAAGGACACACAGACGCGTGCATCAAACAACACACATGCATAGTGTAGTTCCTTTGATGTAAGCATGCCACACACTCACAAAGCCTTTGATCATGCTTCAAAGGCAAGGTAATGTTTGACCTGACCCCATGGACATTCACTTATCTTAAGAAATATCTTATCATTATGATATTATTGCACAGACAATCATGACTTCAAGAAGATCCACATGGCCTTGTGATATTGATCCTTTGACTTTTGATGACGTGTATATTTCTGGTTTAAACTGAACACCTCTTCATCTATCTAATAATGAATCGCTGTAGAATTTCGTGGAGCATAATTTCAAACCATAAAATATGGGCACAGTGTCTGTGATGTCACACGTCTGTTTCTGATACTGAGTTTTGAGGCCTATTGTTGACAGAGGCCATACTGGAAATGCTGAAGTGAACTGAGCTTTGTTCCAGTTAGGATGAGGTAAAGATGGGGGCCTTTAGCCTGTTTGCGGAAAGCTACAGGGTGCCCGTCTGTCAGTCAAGACATGGCCTTATATTGGCAAAACTGGTAAGTTTAATAACTGCAAATAATGCCAATAGAGAAATAAGCTAATTAGACCAAAGCTGCTACTCACACCAAGCTGTAAACATGTTTATCTCTGCTGTAAATATGGGCTTTTTAAGGGCATTTTTGGCACTTGTGCATTGGCTCCATATCTTTATTTATGGACCAAGGCTTTCCGGTTGTTTTAAGACATGTAGCTTCTGGCATAATGTTTGGTTTAGCATGTTTACAGTAGCTTACTAACAGAAAACACAAAGCACAACAACCAATGAAGATAAGGTGAATTATTTTGTATGTATCAAAGTTTGTAGCTCTGTGAGCTAGCAAGGCTACAAGACTTTTCTGGTTTGTATGGGCTTCACAGTCTGAACGGTCTGAATGGACAGGCTACTGGACTATAGCCAACACTAGAACAACAAAACCTGTGGTCATCTGACTCATTTCTCACACACTTACACACACATCGATCTGCCCCTCTACCCACCCATCCAATCATAGGTGTGCTGTATTGTACAGATCACTGTCAAAACAGGGATAACAGACTCACAGCCTCACTGACACTCGCTAACAACCACTCACTCACTAACACTGCTGTCAATCTGACACATACACTGAAAAAACTCAGCAACGATGATAGCAGAGCTCTTCTTTGAATCTGTATGTCTTTAACTACACATGCTGAATCACTACCATGACAAAAAAAAAATTGTCTGTCTTTACGATATTAAACCAAATTGATGACCTAACACATGAAGTAACCAATCAACAGAGTAGCAGAATCTGTCAGTTTGAGTGGATTTGGCGCACTCTGCCATTCTAAAAGTCCCATTAGAGACACATAGGTTTGATGTCTCTTAAGGTCTTTATCTGAATAAGGTTGATCTAACTGAGTTCCTTTGAAGAGCAAGTTGAATCAAGTGAACCTCTATAGTAAAACAGTGGACTTCTGAATTTGGTTCATCTTAATCCAGGTTGAGCCTTTTGAAAAACAGGGCCAAGGATAAGGTGAATGACTGTAGAGAATTCAGCAAATGTATTCATCCAGTGTTGAGGATAGTTCTGTTTGATGAAAGAGCCTCTCTATCATAGTAATATCACTGAAATATTAAATACTGTAGGTTTGGTACAGAAAAAAGCTCCTTATGCTTATTTAAATGATATAATATTAAGGTAACACAGGAGCAGCCTGGATCAAGGTATTCAGGTAATTACAGTCCACATCAAAGGCCACAATGCAACAGAGAGAGAGTAAAGGACGTCTAGTGTCTTGGATGACCCTGACATTTGCATCAGCTGCTCACCGATGTGTATTTGTCAGGCAGTCACGCAGGCACGCACTGATCATTGATTTTACTCTCAAAGGAAACAACTTGTGAAAGAATTTACGTCTTAAATACAGCAGCACCTTCCCTCATCACTACTCCTCTCTGTGGGTCATCCACACATCTCAGCTTGTTAAAGGTCTCATCTGATGCTTGCTGCTGCGAGCAGATCAATGCTTTTTCAGGTAGGTGGAGGGTATTGAGGAGGTGTTACTTCAGCGAGTGATATCCCCTTGTGAGAGGTAAGGGCTGATCAATGCCCTGGTAAAATGACAGAGGTGTGAGGGAATGAAGGAGGGGGTAGGATGGATTGTGTTTTCCAGACTGAAACAGGACAAGAGGAAACAGAAAGGGGAAGAAGTCAAACTGAGAAATATTAAGATGTTGTTAACAACAGGCTCAAATGGTGAAAAAGGTGAAGAAAAATAAACAATACCAATGAAAGAGGACAACTCATCTCAAAGAACTTCTGTCAACAGGCTGGATTTTCTCTTTAGAAACATTGTCTTTTATTTGTATCAGTTTCTTTGAGGAAATCCAGTCTTTGTCAGGTGAAACCTGCCACTATTAACAGCCTTTTGTGCTGTTGTGCACAGGACGGCATATAAAGTGTGACTTTTGGCTTTATTCTCTTTCTTCTCTCCATTAGAAGCTACTCTGACTCACGTCTGAGTCACTGCAGTATTAAACTTTAAAGCTATCATTAAGCAGTGTGTGCGCTAAGAGGCCAGTTTTTGGCTCAGATGTGACTTCTCTTATTTGAACCTTTAAAGAAAAACATCTTAATTAGAAGACACAACACTTGTGTTACAATCGTTAATTACTTCCTGGGGGTGGTCACCCTAAAAACATCTAGATAACACAAATATACTTCATTAGTTTGAGAGGACACATTTATTGATCACAGCACATGAGCATTTGACAAGCAGCTGCACAACTTGAGCTTTCGATGAGGGTGTTGTCAAGTTAAACTAAAGTGTGAAGTGGTTGAAAATAGTGACCTCATGGTCGTTAAAAAAAAAAGTTTTATTTTTGAACAAATTTCCACTTGACCTTTCAGTTTTTTTAGTTTAACTTCTTGAAGAAAGTCCATCAGTATCAGTGTTTAGTTCAGCAGGGAGCTCTGGGTATTAAGTGCTACAGGCTGCAGCCACATTATCCATGAGTGTCCTTTTATTCAGAGAGGTCCTTAAATATTTTTGATACCAAGTCCTATACCTGACAGCTACATAGGCCCTAAAAGTTCAAGATTAAGTACATATTATTTTCTCACTTTTATAAGATTATGAATTGATTTCAGAGAGAAAACAAGATAGTGGTAAGAAAACAAAGGTCGTTTTCCATGATTGAGTGAAGTAAAGCCTATTTTAGTTTCTTTGTGCTTTTGTATAGGCTAAACTTACCTCAATCACGTGAGTAGTCTTTTGGATAGCTCTGTCAGCGATCAATCTACTGATTTGATTTTTACATCCCCAGAAAAGTATCTCTGTGTCTTGGGAAAATGAACCCTGCTTTCTGAAAATATTGAGAGAAATAAACTGAGATCTCAAGGAAGCAACTGAAACGATCTCAGCTCAAGAAAACTAAAAACTTTTAAAGTGTTTAATCATGACATTTAAGGGCTTCCGTAGATGGCAGTACCTCTCAAGCACCATGAATTTGGGCTTTCACTCATGTTTCTGCCAGAACAGGTAAGTTAAGATCTTTCCTTTTCGCCAGTTAGCGCAGACATTTCTGTCTTCTCTTCTTTGGTCTGTTGAGTTTTTTTCTCTGATTGAGTTCCTGTTCTCTGATTCATAAAGGGGATCTTTGTGTTCACAATCAATAGCAGATCATCACCATAGTCAAAATAACCCATGTAGCTTCTCTAAATATAACTGAGTTAGAACTTCTTAAAGTTAGCTTAAATTTATCAATAAAATTAACCCTGTTAGCCTTAGCCTAGCTTTTGCATGACTAAGATTCAGGCTTTGGGCTTCATCACAACTGTGTCTACACCCCAGGGAGTTCCATTCAAAGAAGAAAATCACAGACTCACACACACACACACACACACACACACACACACACACACACACACACACACACACACACACACTAGAAAAACTTATATAGAATAAACATCTATGCATAGATATTAGATATTTTCCCACAAAGAAAAGCCTGAATGAAAGTACATCTTTGCTTCATTCTTCACTGAGCCGCTGTTGCATGCAGTAGTACTCCCTCCGACTCTTTGCGTAAATGTGTGAAACAATTATACTGAACTAAGAATAGACCCGTTGCCTGATTTATCACAAGTTCCTCCAACCTGTGCTTTCAGAAATATTTCTCGTGCAGTGCCAATATGGTTCCTCTTGTTAAGCTTGGAATAGACTGTATCCTGTGAAACAAGGTTGAACTTTCAAATATTACACTGTGATGTTTTACTTCTAACACCAGTGCATGGCCACCATGTGACAATGAGCTGCTGCACAACAAAGGCCAGAACTGATATTTAAATGATACATTATATATACAGAGATTATATCAAGAGACAACATTTCTTTTTTTATTTTTCCATTTACGAACTATTTCTGATTGCAAAGTGATTGTTAAATAGGATGCATTTGTCAAAGATCATAATTCAAAGTGTTTTTATAAGGTTTCTAAGCCACCTAGAGTGGGGCAGAAGAGCTTTAGTGCTCCTTATAACAGATCACTGATGTCTCTGAACTTGTATGCAGAATGGACACCAGGACATTTTCTCATTTCATGCATTGATGGCTGTGGTGATGGAAAGTGCTCTCTTCAACTTGCTCAAATATTCCTCTCAGGTATGGAATTATGTAGAGATCTGAGACCACTTGCACAGAGGCATTGTAAAATGTCAGACCTCATTGTCAGACTCCAGATGTTTTCCAAGCATGTGTTGCAGAAACTTTGAAACTTCAAAACTTCAAAACTTCAAAACTTCAGCAAATTAGCTTGTGTGCCCAATGAGGTTAGCCTCTGAACAGGTGGCCCACTTTCAAATCAAGCCAGCGTCTTATTTCCTCCCGCCTTGTTTCCTGCTCCATGCACTGTCATGTCCTCTCTGATTAAAGGCAGTTGTTGGCACCAATAGATGTACGGTAAAAATGTGTTTGGATTGAGAAAGGGCTCCCCTCCTGGAGCTCAGGATTTCTGCTAATTTGCTCAAAAACAGAGGAACAGAGAACCAGTGTCTGTCCACAAACAGAAAATCTAGTGTCAAATATTCTGTTCATTTCTGCAGGTTGTCACAAACAAACCACCCATCCTCTCCATCTCCATCTCTAGCAGTTTCACCGAGCTCCTAAACAGCTGTTTTAGTGTGGACCTACTGTGTTCTGTCACTGAGCTTAATCCTCATTTCGGGAATGCCTGTTTCATTCCCCTTTCAGACGATTTGGACATTTGCTTTCCCACACTAAGTTCACCTGGCTTATTTGTCAGCAGTTTTGAAAGAGGTGTTGTTTTTTCCAAAGGCAAAGCCCACTCAGGGATATTTTTTACAATGAAAATAAATCAGATGATTCAGATTGCATGAAAAGAAATAGTGTTTTACCTCTGCCTGGAGAGCCATGATCACAAACACAGCACCTGTGGCTTTTGGAGTTTTGAACACAGAGTCATATTTGGAAGAACTAAAGGCAAAGATAAAAAGTAGCCTTACTCTCATCTGGGTTTGGTGAGGCAAGGATGGCGCTGTGCTTCCTTTTCACCTCTTCAACTTTTTCTGCCAGGGACTCAATAAAACCTCGGATCTCCTCCACCTGTTGAGAGAGAGAGAGGGAGGAGAAAAGGAGAGGAGAGGGGAGGGGGCGTTAGCACAAGGCTCTTTCAACCTCTTTAGTGCTGTGGCAGGAAGCAGCAGTGATTAGCCTGAGCGATGTTGATAGAAACTGAGCTGAAGTTGTCATTATCATATTACAGGCAATGAAAGCACAGTGAGATGAGTACAAAACACAGACATGAAAATCATGGTTTTCTGGGCTCAGTCAGCACCGTTCAGCTTTTTGTCCACTTTTGTAATATGATTGCTGTATTTAATGAGGGTGTATTGTGCTTTTTTGAGACTATAAAAAGTCCCACGGCCCCTATATAATCTGCATTTTTCTTTTCACACTTGTATTTCAGTAAACATTTATTTCAGCCCCCAGCTGCTGTCTCTTTAAGGCTTCCTGCTCTACACCCCCCTTCCCTCTAATTGGTTAACCCTAGGGAGACTCATCAGAGGTGGAACAAGACGTTGATGTTTGGGCCCTTTACTCCAATCTTTCATGAACCAGTTAACTTCGGCAAGTCTTGTGCTATTTTCAGAACAGACCGTTTTGAGCAGTTTAATGACAGATTTCTACTGGTTTAAAAGTCTGCACGGTTTACCCCCTCTTTAAAAGGCAACTCCGGTTTTTTGACACCTGGACCTTATTTATAGGTGTGTGCATGCTCATATACTCACTCAGATAAACATCGTGCAGCGCCAAGTCCTTCAGAAGTTATTTAGATCCAACCGATTTTAGCTGCTCTTAGCGGGGGCCACAGCAAGGGACCTTTAGCGCGGGACATAATCTCTGCAAAATCGCTCATTTCAGCTATATTTTTTCATCCATCGCCAGTGTTATCATAAAGTCAGCTCGTCTACCGTCTTCAGGTGGGTCAGCTGACCCAGAGCTTACCTGGTAAACAAACTTTAGATGACCTCATAGCCGCGCGACAGAAAGGTACAGCTGATTTACTTTTTGCCGACATTGCTGAGCAGCATGGCAGAATATTTTTCTGATGTCGAAGAGTCAGGTTACGACTTCGAGTTTGACGGTTGTCCTTACCGGTTTAAGCCTGAGTACACGGACGAGGAGCTCCATGAAAGAAGGATGCAGAGGGAGAGAGACGAAGCTGGCTCGAGAACAACAAACAGGAGCACGTCCACCACTCAATGCGAACTGGTGGTGCACTTGTGGACAGTGTTCGCCTATTTCAACAGAAGAGGAGTGTGATTACTGCTCAGAGTGGGACTCAGAGTGAGCTCTGGGTCAGCTGACCTACCTGAAGACAGTAGACGAGCTGACTTTATGATAACACTGGCGATGGATGAAAAAATAAAGCCGAAATGAGCCATTTTGCAGAGATTATGTCCCGCGCTGAAGCTCCCTTGCCGTGGCCCCCGCTAAGGGCGGCTAAAATCGGTTGGATCTAAATAACTTCTGAAGGACTCCGAGCTGCACGATGTTTGTCTGAGTGAGTATATGAGCATGCACACACCTATAAATAAGGTCCAGGTGTCAAAAAATCAGAGTTGCCCGTAACTTGACATTTGAGTTCATTACAAATAAAACTCTGGGTGTGCAAGTGTGGCCGATGCATAGTGGTAAATGTTGTTCTTCTCTTTTTAGAAATGTAAACATCAATTAGCAATCTGCAAAAGAAAGAGTGATAAATAAAAGGATCTTCTACACTTGTTAAAACGGACCCGTGTAGTACATGATGCCTGCGTCCCCCTCAAAACATCTTTTGCCACCAAATTACAGGTCTGACATTCTAACCAATCACCTGCTGGCTCTTTACCAGCTGTGCTTCCTCCTGTTCAGGTGACAGCTGGATGCTGAGCCGATCACATCTGTCCGGGACTTCATCAATCTCTACTTTCATCTCAGCCTGTCATCGACCCCTGTTCATGTTCTCCTCCTCTACACCTGCTCCACTACAGGCCAGCACGCTCCCCCTTCATTTCTCCCCGCAACGTGTCCACAGTTATTTTCATCTTCAAGCCTCTGGGTGTTACTTTTCTACTCCAACTCCACCTGTCACTTTAAAGCTCTCTGCTTCTTTTCTATTTCCATCAATGGACTCTTCAGCTTCCCTTCACTCAGCTGGGGTTATTATTTTCCTGTTATCTCCTTAATGAGCTCCTGATTGGATCTGTTTTCTTAATAACAACATAAATGGCTGCGGGAGACCACTAGGGAGAGACCACACACTACAGACGGCACACTGGTGCGACTGCAGAGTTAAATTAAGTAAGACAGACAGCTGAGGAGAGAACACAAAGTTAAACAGTTTGACGGAGACAGAGGAAGAGGAGGAAGCGAAACAGACGGGAAGTGAGCAGAAGATGAAACCACTTAAAGCCGACTCAGTTTTGAGACCATGTGTAAGTGAGTCATGAAGCGTCTCTCAGGTCTCAGAAGACATCAGGCAAATTTTATTGGTGTGGGAGAGAGAAAACAATTCCAGACAGCTAGAGATCTCACATACATGCACACCAACTGCCTCTGGCTGATTTTCAACTTCATGCTTTCATTTTGATCTACCTGTACAGCACTTTGTCTACAGCTGTGGTTGTTTTTAAAAGTGCTCTATTAATAAAGCTGGTATGGTATGGTATGCCATAAGTTTTCAGCATCACCTTTACAGGCTTACGTACAGCAACACATCTGATTCCAAACACAAAAGTTTTTTTTCATATGCTGCTGTCTTATTTTGTGTCACCTGGGTAAATATCTCATCATTATCTGGTAATGATAATGATCAAAAGGCTTGAGGCCACAGTGAGCACATCTTGCTGTTGTTTCCTTCATTCTTGCATCATCTGCTGAAGGATATTTGAGGGAATGAAAGGAGCCTCATAACAGATGTAAGAAGAGGGCCGACAAATGTGACGAAGCTTGTATGGATCTCAACATATGACAAAAACACAAAGATGAGACTGGGACTCACTTTCTGGAGTTCTCTGCCAAAAAATAAAATTTGTAAAGGTTGGGTTCTGAGTTCTTGAGTACAAGTACAAAATTCCTTTTTCAGATCAATGAGAGATCAGAATTTGATGTCAATAAGTAGTGTTTTGTTTTTCACGAAAACTTTTTTATACTCATCCAGAATTTGGTATTAACCCTTTGTGGCCTGCAGTATCAAGTCTGCCAGAACTTATTTTTATATTTTTCATGCTGTAGTGTCTTTATTTGCTGAAATGTTTGCTTAACATCAGTACCATCCTTTATTCCAAATTTGATAAAATGCATAAAATGTGTACTTATGTCCAGAACCACTCAATAAATTGCTAAAAAAAAATGCGATAACCATAAAAAATGTTGCACATATTCTTCAAAATACGGGAGTTTAGAATAGAATAGAATAGATTAGAACTTTATTGTCATTGTTACAAGTACAACGAAATTGAAGTCACAGCAGCAATCAAGAAAACAAAAGTAAGAAAGTGTATAGAAAGTGCAAAAAGGTCCATAAAAAAATAGATGATGACAGCTTGTTCATCATTCTCCAGTTCAGCCAGCCTCCACCTCCACAGGGTCCAGGACTGAGCTTCTTCAGTCATGCTC
Source organism: Halichoeres trimaculatus (assembly GCF_033239565.1). Lineage (NCBI taxonomy): Eukaryota > Metazoa > Chordata > Actinopteri > Labriformes > Labridae > Halichoeres > Halichoeres trimaculatus. The sequence goes on from NW_027437188.1 coordinate 24,419,941, forward strand.
CATCTCTGTCTCCTGGATCCTGTCTGCTCACAGCAGGTGAAGCTCTTCCAACATGGCGTTGGTGTCTGGTGTTAGCTCCTTTAGCTATGTCTGTGAATAGCATGATGCTACTCTGCCTTCCGGTATTCCCTCTGTTGCTGGGTTAGCATGGCTAGCTCATCCATCTTATTGGGGATAGATCTTACGTTCCCAATAACGATGAATGGAAGGACAGGTTGATGTCCTCACTTCTTAGCTCACACCTGAGAACCAGCACGTCGTTCAAACCTCCTTCTCCTCACTTTGTGGGAAGACATCAGGCCTTACACCAGTTAGCATTGATATGCTACAGGCTGCTAACAGCTGAGTTCACATGTGAACAATGTGGCCATGGTTACATGTAGGATCTCCAGACAAACACAGGAGAAAAAGTAGTAAAAATATCACTGAAGCCACAAAAAGTTTGGTGTCCATGACCAACAAATGAACCATACGAAGTAATGATCCACTCTAAATACAAAGATTACGAAAAATTACAAGAAACGGACAAAAAAGAGAGAGCTGCTGCAAAAGGCAGCCACAGCCAAGAATGATCAATCTATCTTCTCTGATTTAAAATCTACCACCAATCCACATGTAACCCCTTACTCCCTGAATTAATTTCCAGTTATATTTAAAAATTGTTTTTGTGTTTTTTTGCATTCTTACAGATACTAAATTGAGGGGAGATTGTTGAATATAGCACATACAATAGTTTTAAGGTCTGTAAAGGTACAATAAGTTCACCTTCTGACTAATACATCGGGACATCCTTGGTGTGGGTAGAACACGAATCAGTAGGCATTAGTGGGATACAAAGCTCATCTCAGCTGCATCAAGACCTGACAGGGTATGTCTAAATTTGCAACAATGGGCATCAAGGGGCCAATATGCAAACTGTAGTGCCATCGCTATGATGGGTTTAATATCAGTCAGATTTTTTTGACAGACCAAAAGTCAGAAGTATTTTTCAATCAACAGTCAGTAAATACAAAGCTAGTTACAAATGACCTAAAATACAACCATTTGTTATCTAAATAATGTGTTATTATTAGTCTAAGTCTCTGTGGTCATTTACATTTGTACATAACTACAGTTAAAGTAAAGTCAGTAACATTACCATAATAAATACTTACACAGTGCAGACCATGACACTGAAAGAGATGCTGCCTAATGCTCACCTGCCCATACAGATGCCACAGTCACACAATGAAATAATTGACCACACTCTCAGGGTCATGTTTACAGTCTGAAGGAGGTGCAGCAGTCTCCCTACCGTCTGTTAAGCTGTTGGATCACCAGAAGAATTAATTAACACACCAAGACAGGGTGAGAACATGATTACTCTGCTTCCCTCTGCTGCTTTTTTTGACTTTTATTCTGGGACATGAAACTCTCCATCACCTCTCTCTGCTTCAGCTGTCTAAACTTCCCTGGATAACTCTCTCATCAGAATATCCCCGTCTCCCCATCCCTCAGGCCTTGAGCTAGCCTCAAACTGTTCTCTGATCACCCCATCTCCACATTTCAGTCTGCCCGTTCCCTTCACATTCTCTCCAGGGGCGCATGTAATAGTGTGAAATTTCAGAATTAGAGATGTACAGTTCAGACTACAGGATAGGAAACGACTGCCTGTCAGAAGACTGAAGCAATAATAGAACAGTAATGAAAGGAGACAAATGAGGGTAATTTCTGCAGACCGTCATGTTCTCTCTGAGCTACAACACTACCTTGTCAAAGTTTTATCAGTAATTTTAAAGTTATACCACAGTTTTCCAGTAAGGCTTGCCAGCTACACACTCAGTACATTTGGTTCGGAGTTAAGTTGTAAAATCTTACTTCCCCATTCATACTGAAATGTGGACAGAAACTTTGTAGGGATGCAAAAGTCCAGGTCTCACAGATAAGTCAGTCCTTTATATCTGTATATTTATACGGACAGAAATAATGAATAAATAGCGGCACAACACTGTCATCATTCCTTATCAGACTCTATCAACAGAGACCAACACTCGAGGAGAAGAAGAATAACATCACAAACCTTTAATCTCAGCATACAAAACAGTCTAGCCCCCACACTGACTTAAGCAACTGAACATAACATCTGAAAAGATTTTAAGGGGCTGTGAAGACTTTTTGGAAAAGCTAGTGTTTTTACAAGATAAAGACTCCGCTTCCCATAAGCACTTGCTCCTCACTATTGTGGACTCTTAACAAGGTATGTGTTTGTTTTGAAAAATGAATGGAGAGCACAGCTTCTTCAAGAGGTGATATTGACAGTTACATAGTGCTGCTGTTTATTATTCTCATTCATCCAGGTCCTGGTTGTTCTGAAGACTCACCTCTCATCCAAGAAGCTACATCAGAGTAATAAAGTGTGATGAAACTTCTTGGATGAGAGGTGAAATGTAATCTTAAACTCTACACAGTCCATGTGCCTTGCTTTTGATTCTTCAGAGTTTGTGCCGTAGTTTAGTGAAGAAAGGTTAGCAGGCTATCTGTTGACTGTTACTCACAGTTCAGTGAACGTGTCTGTAACTTTTAACCTTAATGAATTCTGGTTATGTCCGACCAGTGCTCATCTACCAACTCCAACCTCACCAAGAACAAACAAAACCTCGCTTTTTTTTATTTATGGACTCATATGTCTGGACAGACCACTGCAGTATAACTACTGCACATTATCACAAAAAACGTAGTCCATGTTTTAGCATTTAGCCCCGTTTAGCTTTCTTCTGCTCTTCTGTCCTTTTTCTTTATCTCTTTGACAGTGTCCACTATTAATACAAAATTAATTCAAGAAATCGTTTCAGCAGAGAAAAACTCCGATTTCTCTTCTCCCTGCTAAACTTTGCTGGCCGGCTTCATGATGACACAGTAAATCTATACGGTCCTTTCCAACCTTAATGGGAAGCTGAGAAATATTATTTAGAAATAACCAATTTTGGGGCTGATAATCGCATGTTAAATTGTGGATTAAGATCAGTCATATATCTAGAAATGAGACATTTTCAAGATCACTTAGAAAGTCCTCACAGCCCCTTTAACATTATTTCACTTTCTAATCTAAATCTGTATCCATATCTGAATCTGTCTTCAAAGCTGTTTCCATATCTGTATTTGTATCAAGTATAACTGTATCCATATTCATATCGCTATCCATATCTGTGTCCATATCTGTGTATCTTTTTTATCGTAATTGGTATCACTATCACTATCAGTATTTTTATTAGTTTCTATATCAGTATCTGTAACTGTATCCATATCCCAACATATGCAAGTCCCTAACTAACTTATCTGTATTAGTAATAGTTCATAGTTTTATCAGTGAGTAAACTAACACATACTGTATTGGGAAATCTACAAAATTTACCATAAACACAATTAAAAATACCTGACAGAGAAATGATCCTTTACGAGTCCCTGTCTGTGGGAGAGCAGGCTTCACTCTGGACAGAAGGACTCATGCTCTTTCATGCTGTTTATGTGATTCACATTTATATGGTGTAATGTTAGCGCTGCTTCGCCAAAACTCAGATTAAATGGAGGCGAGAAATCATCAGCTAGCCCTGCTGAAAACAGGTTTTTCGGGGGTGATTTCATAGACTTGTCTCGGCTCAAACAACGGTCAAATGTGAGGAACACGATACTTTAAATTTATACAAACTCAGAGTGAATGGAGAAATCTAAATGCTAATGCAGGAGGGAGCAGCAGGAGGGGAGGTGGAGGGAGTTAAATTGCTGGGAAGCAGGCAGTGGTTATAGCTTCATGGCAGCAACATTGAGCACCAAATCTATTCATGTGCAGCCCAGCTGCCTGAATGAATGCTTGTAGTCATGTATGATTATAGGAGTATGGAACATGTGAAATGACATTACTTCTTTGCATGACTGATGTAGCTCCAAGCTTCATCTAGCAGTAATCGTCAAGATCCTGAGTCATAAACAGTTTGTCTGTTCCATTCCTGCAGGTTAGTCACACAATGTGACAACTGCTTCCTGCTGTTAATAGATATCTTTCCCATTTTTCATATGCTGTAAGAACCTTTAAACCTTTGATAAATTGGGTATTGATACAGGGGTTTGATTGGTCCACCTGCAGCCTGGTCACAGACCATTTAGTCTCCCTGGTCAGGTGCTTGTGTAGTCTCAAGTTGCTTTGAAAACTCATATCAAAGTGCTGATCATCAGAGCCCTTTCATAACCCTCAAAGCCTGGTAAATGGCATTCAACCCCACACAACCTGTGTTCGCAGAAGCATTAGCAATGCAGATTGAAACACTTCAAAGTTAAAACTATTGTGTATGTACACATGGAGGCGTTTTATATCTAGAAGAACTGTCTCGTAAAATATGGCTTCTTCATATCTGATCTGAGTTATTCTGTTTTTCATGACTGAACCATCCACAGGGGGAGGTTTACGGAGAGGGCCATAAATGATGCACAGTGTAAACAGGAAAACACAAACCCAGATGTATAGCTTGCGTTGAGTGTGTAGCACGAACAAGAGAATATGGAGAAATAATTCAAACCTACACTGTTGTAATCCTGAGCTGGACGAGACGAGCACTGTTGTGTTGCAGAATCAATAGAAGCCATAAAAAGGAAATAAAATAAAATACACACCCATCCATGCCACCCCAGCAACAACATCAATAGCTATAAATCACATCACTTCTCCCTGGAGAACAAAAATGGCACGAGATTGATTACAGTGCTGTGAAAAACCAACAATATTGGATTCAGTATAAGGAGACAAATGACACCAAGGCTCGCTGAAGTCCAGCAAACCAGCAAGACTCTAATCAAAGATGGCAAGTTATCATCTTGTGTTAGGCTGATTTAAAGTGTTGAGGTTCTGCTGTTGGTGAAGTGGGCAAAAAGTGTTTATTCAAACAGAGATATCGCTGGACCCTTCTCGAGATATCTGCCACCTTTCACTTTAGGCCTCATTCACAACCAGTGTGTATGCTTACACAGTGCGTGCAAATTCATTAATGTAGTTTTACTTGAACTAATCTTACACTCCATAAAAAAATTAAACTTCCTCAAACCATGTGTACACACAATTGATGACAACAAACTTTTTAGAAAATGTGAACACATAAGGCTCTAATTTCGTAGACCAGGCACAAGCGCAGGCGCACCTGCCCTGCGCCGGCCTTCGCCGTGTGCACAGGGCGTGACCGGCGCACTTTGCAAGTTTCCTGCAGTGCGCAGAGGAGCGCGTCCAAGCCTCCGTCCGCGCAAATGGCAGAGAGGGAGGAGAAAAGCCGTGAGTGGGTTTAACACAGCCAAGCGCTGTTTTCACCAATCAAATGAGCGGCTCTCCTCGCCTTTAAATGCCCTGCTGCCGAGGCGCAGCGTCTGATTGGTCTGACTGATCCTCAGCACCGCGGAAACAGTGCTGGTAGCGAAGACGGTCAGAGCCGCTGTCCCTGCAACAGGACAATGGACAGCGGGGCATATCGGAGGACACGAAGCGTGTCACTGTGTGTGCCAGCTCCCGGGACAGATGTTATCTGTTCCTTTGTCATTAATAGGAGAACAAAATTGAGAGACACTTACACAGCTGGCTTATCCATTCAGAATACTTTTGATCCACCTGCACTCCTGGTTTGTCATCGCCAAGCAGAGCCTTTGGTGATATACTGTATACTCTCCTGGTGTCTCCACCTCATCCTCCTTACAATAATGTACTCCATCTTTTTAGATCACGTTAAAAATAAAGACTAAAACAGAGAAATATGGGAAATCACGGGTAAATCCTGAGTGACAAACATATATTTTGTCTCTTCTTTTCTTCGTCTTTTCTCTCCCTCTTTTTTTTGAATTAAATGAAATGAGAGAACCAGATATATACTCTGTATCAGATGTTAAGGCTGTTTATTGTTTAATCGTAAGATGTGCATCAAACTTCCAGCTGCCGTCAGGTTAACTTTCCATTATGACAAACGGCTTTAATCCGACATCAGATGTGACGGAACAGTTAATTTAGATATAAATGTATATGCTAGTTCAGACGGTTACATTAAATAGTGATTGCTGTGATTGTTTATTGCATTAAAATGTGCCTGACACTCTGGAAACCTGCCTCTGAGGCTTTGATGACATGTGCGCACATGTGCGCCTGTCACCAAATTACAGCTGCGTGGGGTGCGCTCCGCCTTGCGCCGAGGATAGACCAGGTTGGAGCTGGCGAGCTTTCAGCGCACTTTTTTGGCAAGAAATTGTCACTGCGCCAACATGAATCTGCTGACACCTCCCCCTGGCGCGCCGTCACACCCATCTCTGCGCAGACGGTCTACCAAATTGTCAAATTGGCAGCGCACGACCGTGCACCGCACGAAATTAGCACTGCGCAGGCTGCGCCAGGCTTGCGCCCCCTGCGCTGTGCCACAAAATCAGAGCCCATAGTCTTAGTTAAATGCACGACAGATTAAAACAAATTTAAGTAAAAGAAAAGACAGACTTTAACAGAATTCAATAGTAAAACTGTGAATTTACTAAATGTATTAAATAACCATGAGATTGACACCTTTTTTAGTAGTCAAGTCCTCCTTGCCACTAGATGCTGCTATTTGCTGCGGTTTAACACCACTGCAAATGTGTGCCATGTCCTTTTTAGACAATATGGATGAAACGGGAAGAGTTAAACTTTTTTATTTTGCACTTTGGTTTACTTTCAAAAATACTTAAACTCTGACAGTTGCTAGTTTTATTGTGTACTTAATGGCATAGTGACTGTGCTGCCTTTGATCAAAATGATCTGTCACTTCTAGTTGAAATTTTATGCATCAAAAGTACTAGTAGTTTCAGTACTTAGTATCGGTGAGTACTCAAGAAGGAGTACTCATACTGTATATGTCTGTATAAAAAGGGGTATTGAACATCCCTTGTAGTTATAGATCCAAGGGGGTCGGAACTAAATTGGCTGTTATGCTCATCATGAATCCGGCTGTGATTTTGCATACACACTTTTTCATGTGCAGAGTAAGAAAATTTCAATGCATTTATTAGTGAATGAGTATGAAAAGGTGATAATAGTGAGCAAATACTTCTAAGTGGTTCTTCTCATTTTAACTTAGATCAATTCTAACTGTTTTGTGCTATTTGGAATCAAGAAAATAAATATTTTTATTTAAAGAAACGTTTCAGCTAACATCAATGATGCCTTTTGTATGTAAATTTGGCCTCCCTATATTTAATCAGACAAATGTAACATCAATAGCAATTTCCTCCAAATGCTTTCCTTAATGGGATTCCTCTATTCATTATACAGGAGTCTGTGTGATAAGAGGGTCCACACTAAATATCTCAGATATTTGGAAAGTAGAGCCAGCCTTCAGTTTTTGCCAAAATGTGAAAAGCAATAGTTCTGCTTGATAAAAAGAGAGATAAAAAAGAAATGTCAGGACTGTGAGAAAAACAAACCTGGTCAAAGAATTCATCCATGAAGCCTTTATCCATCCCCACTGTGACTTCATCCTCCTCCTCTGTCGTTTCCTTCCCCTGCAAAAAACCCACAACACACAAGAAACGATTTGAAACATTGAGCAGGCGATTCATTAACATGATCAACATTGTTATGTATTATCAAAGAGACATGAATGAACGTCATGCGCAGCAATACAATTGATCCCGACTTTTCATGTATAATTCAAGGTTAAACAGAACAATATTATCACGCTTCCCACCACTCCACCCATCAACTGATTAGAAACAAGAGTGCTTCGCTGCACTTGTAATTAGAACCATAGTGATGAGTGATTAGTCAGTCATTAGGAATAAGGACCCAGGGGCAGAAGAAACCTTTACTTTTACACACGTTTTAAAGCCTGCTAATGCATACAGATGCACTAGGTCTGAAGGAAAAAAAATGTTCACACACATCTCAGGTTTTCTGAAAGATGCTACAGCTTAACAATATTAGATTAGCTTTGCATTAAGACTGAAAACAAGGTGTGATAGTGAGAATGCCTCCATCAAAGTCAAACCCCAAGGTTCTTTGAAGCTAACCACCCAACAAGTTATTTTCCAAATGTCCAACTTTCTGCTTAAGTGGCTCCATCGGTGAAACCTTATCCACTCTGCTGTGAAATTGCCATCAAAAGAAAACACAAGAGAGACCAGAGTTTTAAAACTGAACACAGGTCTCTGTGTTCTTCAGCTGCAGTTTGGTACATTCACACCAGGAAGGTTTCAGCTTATTGGTCATATATTGCCATTTCTGCAAGAGTGGAAAGAGGAGCTTTTCAGACTGAAACTACAACAAGAACACAGTGAGATAGAAGAACCTATGAATGATGAGGTATTCAAAGTCTTTTTGTGTTCCTGAGGAAAGCCTCCACCATCCCAACCTCAAACTTCTCCAAAAGGAACAACTTGTCAAACTGTTTAGTCTGGGTGGACAATATTTTATTGCAGAATCCCTAATTTTAGTCATACATTAGCCATTAAGCTACATTAGCAGCAAACTCATGTGGCTTCATCTCATTTGTCTCGCCTCTGTCAAACTAATTCAGCTTCTCATTAGATGGTTTTGATACATTTGAGGGAGGAAAAGGAAAAGTTGTTCGCATCATCCTCATTTTCCTCCTGTAACTTGACACATTTGTGACTCACAAACAAGTTTAAACAAGTTAATTTGCGTAAAATGTACAATTTCTGTGGCGTTGAACTATGTAAGAGCTTAAAAACAATTCTCTGTAACCCTAGAGGTGGTTGTGTATTACAATCCCAGTAAATCAGCAATTTGTGACATATGCAGACCAGCCTTGTTAGAGCCTGAAATGTAACAAAACCCAAAATGTAATAACTTTTTGCCAAAAATGTAACAACTCATTACATATTGGCCAGTTATTACATTTTAAGTTTTATCATGTTTTTTTTTAATTATATTTCAAGCTCAGCACTTTTGTTACATTATCAACCAGTTATTACATTTCAGGCTTTATTACATTTTTTTATTTCACTTTAGGTTGTTGTCACATTTCGGGCTCTAACAAGCCTGTCTGAGTATTGTTAGCAAGGCCTCTCTTGAGACTTAAAAATACTGTTGTTGTAGCCAGAGATCTTATTAGTGCATGAACAAATCAACACCCAGAGTCAAACTTCATCGTAGAGAAAAGTCTATTGTACCATAGAAGCTTTGCAAAAATGTCAAACTGACAAAATAAGACAGCTCATCAAACAAAGAGTGTCCTGGTGAATATTTCCACTGATGTTGTTTCTAACACATGCATCAATACTTCTTTGTACCTCCTCTCTTTTAAAGCTGTTTTCATTTAAGATGGAGAGGATATGGCTTTTGTTAAATGTGAGACACCTCCACATCAAATGAAAGCAAGCTTTTTTTTTCAATTTGCATGGAAGGCTAAATTGACCATGTGGGAGACAAACTGGCTGAAACATGAAAACAGTGTAATCTTTATTTGCATATGTCAGGTGGTTACCTGAAGGTGTATATGCAAACTATCTCATTATATCATCCACAAACCTGTTGGGAGTGATTTCATGGAATGAAAAGGTGAGGCAGACGAGAGATGTCTGAAATTGGGAAGCAGAGCATGGAGAAAGAATGCAGCACTTGAAGACAACGTCTGAGAGGACAGACTTCAGAAAAAGATGGCACAGGCATTGGTGAAAACAGTGAGATAATTGTGAAGCTGCTTACATTTTCTAAACCCAGTAAAACTATATTTAATCCAACAAATGTAATCCAAAAAAATGTTTTACACAGAAAACCACTGAGTGAGTGTATAAAGATTGCATATTTGGGAGTTTAACTCCGAGGCTCTCAGCTCTTAATGTCGTGGGTGTGATTTTCTTGGTATGTGCCTCATTTTGGAACAAAAATGCTCACATATGGTTATGTGTTGGTATGGCAATAAGCTTTGTATGAGGAACTATTAGAAGCAGAGAGAAGCAGAAGCAGCAGGAAGCAGAGGAGGAGGAGGAGGAAGAGGAGGACTAGCAGGGAATCAGAATAAGCACCAGTATTGCATTCTGCCTCCACAGAGAGAATCTGCGTCTCCTGCAGAGAAAAGGAGGTTTTACTTTGAGTGGTCAGAAGGGGAGAAGACCGAGTGGTGCATCCCTCATCTCCACCTCCCACAAAGATCTGAAGCTCCTGCTGAGGCTGGGAGAGGACTTACACGCTGCACGCCTCCCTCGCAGACTTGGACTTCAGTGTCCACACATAGCAGATGCTCTGAGACCGACACACAAACACACACACTACAGCTGACCCAGTGATAATATACAACAGGCGCAGAGGGAACTAGACTTTACAAGCTGGTCCACCCATTAAGCTCTAACCCCTTGGTTTATTCTTCCTGTGGGGCTCACACTCAGGTGAAAGTGCCCTGCAGGAGCAGTGGCCTGATTACACTGTTTATTTGATTAGAGAGTTGCTCTGGGCACCAGGCCAGCAGGAAGTAAAGACAAGACAGACGGCAAATGCCCACAGCAAACAGGTCGAGGTGGAAATGTTGTTGACAAGGAAAAAGCACAGATCAAATTGACGTAGTGTGAGGTAGTCTGTGGTAGAAGGGAAAGTTTGTTTATCAAAGGTGGGCTTGTATATAGTATTGTTAATAGTTCATGCAGATCCCACACAGAGGATTAACTCTCACTCTCATCCATCAACTCACATCAACTTCATGTTCAGCCCGGCATGTAGCAGGGATGCCAAACAGATGAAATCGCGAGACCAAGGAATTCCCTCCATTCCCACCCCATGATGATCCTCCTGGCTACACTTATTATGATGGTTTGTTCTTGTTGTTGTCAAGCTAAATTTGATTTTGATTTTGATTTGACAGTTTTATTTTGAAAGTCACTGTGTGTTCTTATGTGGTTCCTGTGCACGACTTCCTGCCCCGCTCAATCTGTTTGGTGCATCTCTGCAAAAACCAAACCTAAGGCGTGCATATCTGATTCGGTGTGAGGTGACACACTGACTTGAACAGAAACCTATGTGATCTGGTGTTGTGATGGAGCAGCCATTAGGTAAAGCAAAAAATTGTTCTTGACATTTTCTTGATGCCACATTCTGCTATTGGAAGGGGAGGGCCCACTCTACAGAGTCTTTCGCTTTGCCAGCTAATTTCAAGCAGATATGCAAGAGGATCTAGCAATCTGAATCTCTCAACACCATCTCTAGTCCCACTTTTGAAGTTGCATGTCACACTGAAAAAGGCATCATAAGACAAGAAGCCACATGAAGGAGTCTGTTAATGCTATGCACTGGGTAAAACGTGATTGCTAAACATTGGCTATTGCTGCCAGAGGCTACATTGTTTGCTAAAGAAAGCCAGTGGGTACAGAGATTCAGGGTACACGCTCTGAAAATCATGGTTGACAATCCTATAGACAAAAAGAGGAGGACAAACACGGCAACACAACAATTATCAAAAGCTCTGTAGGAGTAATTGTATGGGAGACACAGAGACACAGGGTGTGCTGATGTGTAGACCAAAAGAGTGTGTGTGTGTGTGTGTGTGTGTGTGTGTGTGTGTGTGTGTGTGTGTGTGTGTGTGTGTGTGTGTGTGTGTGTGTGTGTGTGTGTGTGTGTGTGTGTTCAGTCCAGTTTCCAGTTTCCTGGTTCTGTCGGAGAATGAGAAATACAGAGAGAGGCACATCAAGTAGTGACGGGAACCCATGTGGGCAGCACTTTATTGTCTTTCTGTGTTTCCATATTAAAACAGACTTGTTTCAATGGTCTTTGTATTACAGCCAACTCAAGCAGCCTCCCGCAGTCCCATTAGGACTGACTCATAAAAATCTGTGTCAGCTACAAAGAGGAATACCGAGAGCACCACCAAATTTATTATCATAATACAGGGAGGTACCATTCATTATGGACACTCACACACACACTTATTTGGACACTCAATGTAACATTCTTTTTTCCTCCAATAGTTAACCTATTTGCAACCAACCTCCAACCCAGCTCTTCCTTTTATACTGTCTCTTTCAATCAGTGTCAAAGAGTAAAATTATTAATCAGTATGTTTACATGCATTAAGTGGTCTGACTAAGATCATAGCACTGTCGTAAAGTCACAGCGGGGGATTTAAACCTTATCTGCATATGCACGCAGAAAAGAGAATCATGCCCGGTTTGCACAACGTTTCATCTGAAAATACTAAAGCGCAGTGAAAAAAATCTGCATTTACATGGAAATGCAAAGGGACTGAAAACGCTGTACTAAGCATGCCAGGCCCATAGTCGGCGCTATAACTGTCTTGTCCAGAAGCTTTTGGGAGATCTCCACCAGTGTAGAGTTGAGCCGATCATCTGGTGAATACTAAGTGCAAAAGTGGAGCAACAGTTGCCCATTTTGTTGAAAGACAGTCAGCAGATACAGCAGATTTTGCAGCACAAGCACAACACAATAGTTCGCGGCAATGGTAACAATGGCACTGTTGTCCTGTTGTATACCCTTGCGCGAAGCAGAGTGTGACGTCAGAGTTTCCGCTGAAAACACATTACTATGTACACGGCACCAGTGTCAGCAGCGTTTTTAGAAAAATCCCATTCTGGAGGCTTTTTTTAAAAGTTTGCATTTTAGGTCGGCTAAAATGTCATATCTGTGTAAACAAGAGGCTAAAACACAACAAAACTTTTGCATTTCACCCTAAAACAGCCCCTCAGACTTCCGGGTGAGAACATCAATGGTGTTTTTCACGTTGGAGTGCAGCGACCGTGCATATCATTGTCATCAACTTCCTCCTCCAGGTGAAATTTGCTAACGCTGCACACCCAGGTGTAGCATGACTTGCCGAATCCTGTGATTCCAACCCCAGTCCCGTACCAATCACATTATCAATGGACCATGCGCAGTCTGTTCTTAGTCTGACTAAGCTGTTTACATGCATCTTAATAGTCTGATCTGATGCTGACTAAGCACATAGCCTAATTTCTCAAGCTGCATGTAAACATAATGAATGATGCCTGCTTTGTCCTGTACTCTTAGTGGGTCTTTGCTTCTGCGGCTGTTCTTCCTGCCTTGGCTTTTCATGAATGCACATGAAGGAGAGAGGAGATGTGCTCTCCCCACCACAGGCTTTGGCATTCCACACAAGCATAAAAAAGGGCTGGGAGCTCCCAGAACAGAGCTCTACTGCCAAGTAGTTGCATACAAATAATAAACCATTCCAGATTAATTTGGGCTTTAAATGATTTAAAAAAAAAAAAAAAACTCAATTTCTGTTATCACCATTTTTAAGAACAGTTTTTGGGGCTAGATGCTGTATCAGGAAGTTTGGCAAACCAATTTTTGGTTGGTGTGGTCTGCTGGGACTTTGCTATTTCAATCAAAGTCTTTCCAAGTTTTGATTGGAGATCTCTGAAAATAGAAATGCAAATCAGCTGTTTGACAATCTGCTGCAGCATAAGATACCAAACCACATCTCAACCACCACTCTTTTATGAGCAGAGAACAAAAACGTCTATACAGTCATGGTTAAAAATAAAGATACTCCTCTCCTAAGAATAGATATTCAGCAGCAAAGTCACTGTCTACAGGCTGAATAATTAGCAGGCCATATTATGCAGCAACAGCTGGCAGCAAAGCCAAATAGGAAAATAATTTTTCACTTTCCTTTTTAGCATAGAGCAGGTGTTTGAATGTCAAGTGACTTTATGTGAGGGTGACATTTACTAGATTAAATGGTAGCCAATTCATCAACCCAATCTTCAGCATCAAAAACACATAAATGAATTTCAAAAAAGTTATTCAATGTGTTTTAATTAATTGATTTTATTAGTGAGGCAGACGAAGCAATACCACAAACCACCAAACCGATCTCACAGACTGATGGTCCGGCTGCTCCGCTGACTGAATGACTGTCAGAGTAAATGAGCAGCTGATGAAAGGGAAGTAGGATAGAGTGTGTACGACTATCAGGATGGGATAATTATACAACCAGGAGCAGGGCGGGTGATTGAGTCTGACACATGTAAACCTCAGTCAGTTACTTTCACATAACTGGGCTGTCTCCTCACTGACAACAACACCAGCAGCAATCTCAGAAGAAAATCAACAAGTCTCCATGTTTGGATTAATGCATCCCAAAAAATCTTAGAATCTCCAAATCTTAATCTTAGACATGTATTCTGGCTGTTCACATACTGAATACTTAGTGTGTAGCAAAACAAATTGTGGGGGCAATCACAGAAAAAAAAATGTGTTGTTTTGTTTTGCCAAGTTTTGACTTGCACTGGTGATTATCTCAACAGCCGTGGCACTCTCGGAAATGGCCAAACCAGACTGCAGTATCCCAGCAAGCCCTAATTGATTTCTTGGTGACCTGATAACACAAAATCTAACAAAACTGACATGATGAAAGATACTGGGAGTAAATAATAGTAATCCTCCTCCAGGGATTGCGTTTCTGACCTCTTCTTCATTTTCTGCCTTTATTTTGCCAGTATAAACTTCCATGGGAATAATCTGATAATCACTTGGTGCAGGGGATGAAGTGTGTTTTTGGGGACATTTGCTAAAAACAAGTCTTGTGTTGGTAACCAGGATAATGAGAGCGGCGAGACAAATCAAAAACACAGAAGAGCTGCTTTAAAAACCTTCATCTGCCAACATAATTAAATCTAAGCCGGCTAAATTCCCTCAAAACTGGAACCAGCAAATTTAAATTTTCTGGCAAAACACTTAAATGTCATTCTGAGTGACAGCTTTTTATTATCATGCCTCAATTTCTTTCACAGGCAGTCATCTTCCTGCTTCAAAGCCTAAAAGTGATGACTGAAAATTGGTGAAGGTGTAGATGAGATAAAGAAAGCTATAAAACAGAATACATAGAATAATGTAGACTAAATTACTCCCCGAAATCAGCATGTCAGAAGAAGGAGAAGAGTTGAACAGATATTGCAACCACAGTGGATGTTCCATGTAGCTAAGCATTGAGCATCAATTAGCTTCAAAACCATCCCGTGGTCCACATTGCTTGTTCACCCTAAGATCAAATTTAACCATGAGATAAACTTTGGGAAGTCCAGTTTTGAGAGTCAGGACTCTAGTCTTTGGTGAATGGAAAAATCTAGCAGTTTTGAAGCAAAACTGTTTACTCTTGTCTGTTATCATTTTTTAAGGGGTCTCAATAATTTGAAGTCTTCTGAGATTAAAGCATTTTTTAGTGAGGGTCTGACCTAAGAATTAATTGAAGGGACCTCCAAAAGAAATATTACTTTCTTTATTCATTTATTTTATTATTATTTTGTTTTTTTTTTAACCAAAAGTTGATGTTTTGAGATCTATAGGGGAAAAAAAGATCTGGCCGAGGTTAACAAGCATTTTAACAGCATGCAGCTGAGGGCAGCAAGTCCATCAGATACAGAAGACGAAGAATAATGTGGGTGGGAGAAAAGTTGAAGCACTAACGCAGCAGCATAGAGTCCCAACGTTTGCACGTTTAACAGTTTTTCTTTTATTCCTTTCAATCCTCCTCACTGTCCTCCCTCTTTTATCATCTTCCTTTTTCTTTCTCTCTCTCGCTGTCCGTCATCCTTAAAACTCCTCCGACAGAATCTCTGCAGAAGCTGGCCCACACAGCGTGGACTCTGTTACCTTTGTCAGGCGCCTTCATGCTGTGCTGGTCTTATTACTCTTTATCTGGAACACACGAGCACTCATTTATCAAACCAAGCTGATACTTAAGACACCTGAATGTTGTATCTGTTAGCCTGGTCTAAGAAGAAGCAACCTTTCCTGCTGTATTTTTGCGAGTATGGTGAGAATAACAACTAGCTGAATGTAGTTGATTACCCTCATGTACTCATCTATCATCCTCTCTTTCACCTTGCTGCCTTTCATCCCTGTCCATCCTCTGACTCCCTCACCGCTCTCTGACCTTTAACAGTGTAATCATCAAAGTGATGCCATTTAAACATGCCTAAATACAAATTTACAAACTGACGCACTATCAAAGGTTAAATAATTACTTGGGGTACAATTATAGCGAGCCTTTTCATGGATCAATAATAATCTATTTCAGGAATGAGAAAATGTCTGCTCTGGCCGATCCTCCTAAGACAAAAATAGAGCATTTTTAATTAAATTTAACCTGTTAGAACATAACTGATGTAAGAATTTGAATACCATGCCATAAAGCTCAACTGAACCTCAGTGACAAATCACAGGCAGAGAAATTAGATGTGCAGTCAACACTTGTGGCATGGCTTTCTTCTCCTTACTCTTCGTCTCTTCTCTCTTTCCCCCAGTGGTGTGTACTCAAAAGCGCCTTGGTCGATAACTTGCCAAACATTTACGATTGTGACAGCACCAATGTGCCGCTAACACAATTAGACTGAAAATATGGGCAAACAGTTATGGAGAGTGAGACGATGTTTAGGGCTTGGGGGAAGTGTAGAGAAAGGATGATGGCAGCAGGAGGTTGAGATGAAAGAGCTGCAGGGCAAGAGCAGCAGCAAAGCAAATATCAGCCGGCAGAATGTTTCTGAAACTGAAGGTATTTGTACTTTATGCTGTACACTTCAGCACACGAACCACATACTGTTATTTCAAATAATTTCCATCAGTTGTAGGTCTTCAAAACATGGTTAGGCTTAATAAGAGTTTTTTAAACCAATACAGCAACATCAAGTACATTCGCTACATTAGTAAATGGTGTAAAGATCCAATGTTTAGTATTGGTAACTGATCTTAACACAAAAAATTAAAGTTCATCCTGTTTTAAAACTTTGAACTGGCTGACAGGTTTTTCACTGTCTTTAGTCTACTTCTAGCACATGTGCTGAGGCTAGTCAGGGAGCTCACAGGAAGAAAATTGCTACGACTGAGATTTACAAACAGACTGTACCTCAGATATTAGGACATGTAGACTCAATATGAAGGATGGGGAAGCCTCCAAAGTCAGTTTTTTAGTAGAAAAAAAAGCACTGGCTGTAAGACAATTTTCACCTGATAAGACCTTGTAACCTGTGTCCTGTGTGTCTTGTGCTACATTGCTAGCATTAGGAAGCAGCAGCTCAAAGAGTATCAACCACTTCTTGCAGCCTTAACTCGGCAAAGTCTGTGGTTTTCACACCATCTATGGCCAGCTGGTTTCCTTTGCAGTGATAACTTGTGACATGGTTTATACATTTAATTCAACTGAGAAGACATCGTGGGCGTTTTCAGACTCGTTTTAAGGGGTGAAGCTGTAAATTTCATCCCTGCACTCCAGAAAAAAAAAAATTATCTGCTGCAGTTAGGAAAAAAATTCTGTTGGGTCGATGCAGAATAAAAGTAGAGATAGCTTAAAATAAACTTTGAACTGTAAACACCAGATGGCCAGACCATCACTTTAAATATGTACTTTGATCCAGATCTGCTGGAGATGTAATACTTAACAAAGTTGTTGTTGCCATAGACTGCAATAGAACAATTTATAAGAACATTAACTAGAAGAATATAATAATTAAATGGCTGGTTTTAGAACTAGACCTGTAAAAGTCACAGGTTTCTGAGGGCAAATGGTGTATTATCATATATTTGTATTAGAAGAGCCTGTTCAGCCTCACTCTGACAAGAATAAGCATATCATTATATCATTAATCATTATAAACCATTATCCCTTGACAAAGACACACAGAGCTATTTACAGCCTAATAAGGTCAATGAGGGCGTACAGCTGCATTTATTTCCAACAAGTATCCCAGATCAGGTATGTTATCTGCACTGTGCCACCATGGATCATAAGATGTTTGGCAAATTCAATTTTAACAGTGTCAACAAAGATGACCCAAGGCTAATTTTCCAACAGATGATGAAGACAGTTTGATTACAGATTCATTGTCATCTATTATTAGGACCTTCATCAGCTTATATCCTGGGAGCTGCTGCTGCTAAGAGAGGCATGAAAATAAACAAATGTGACCACATGAACCCATCAGTGGGCAGTAATATCACAAAACTGTGATTTCAAGGAAACCTGCTGAAAAGGAGTAAATTTGAGGACTCATTTTATACTAAACTGGTGTACATAAAGATAGCGTAAAGCACAGTGATTCAATGGACCATTCATTCACACTTTTCAAAAATACCTATTAGAAGCTCAAAGATATTAATGCAACTGTCACCTCATTTGCAGAGACAAACAAGTCCCTGGTGAAATGCCAGATTGGTCGCACTCATTTCAAGGCTCATTAATGCAATTATGCAACCTGTATGTGTAGATGACTGATGTGTGTGCCCGTCTGGGGACGATACTTGAGAATACTTGGATTGGCCACATATTTTACTGTCCCCTTAATGATTTTGAACACTTGAAGCATTAACAGAGCCTAAAGTTCATAATGAGGACAAATAAACCTCTGACTCTCTAGGTTTCATGTTCCTCATAATCATTTTAGATGCAATTTCTTAGGTTTGTGTAAATATAGTCTTGAGTCATTACAAAGTGTAATGTGTTCAATTCATAGGCTGAAGATGTTCACTTAACATTTGCTGCTCGGTCATGCTCTGTTAGCATCCACGTGCTTATGAACACAGTACTAAACTAATGAATGAATTCCTCTACAGTTTGTTTGTTTAAACAAGAGGCAGGGTGACATTAGCTAAAATAAATTTGTTTATGATGTATCTTTTATTGTGTTCGTTTGAAAAAATGACTTATAATTCCAATGCGCTGATGCAGCCTGTTTAAGCTAGCCATTATATGAAATAGAGCTAGACCGATATGTATTTTTCCAGGCCAATACCGATACCAATTATTTGTTGTCAAGGAGGCAGATAACCGATATTTGAAGTAGATATTAATTTGCAGACAAAGTGCAAATATTGGTGTCAAAATTTTGAATAAAACAAACTCCAACACTTTACTTCATTGGAATATCATTAAGCATGAGTTTATCAAACAGCTCCCAGACTCAGTAGCATGTTTTATAAAGTTAAATTGAAATTAAAAAAAAAAAATAGATAAAGTTTTCTACAGTCAATAAAGTTTTTCAATGTAACTGCAATAACTGTAATAACTGCACTGCTGATTGGCTGTTTCCCAAGCCATGGCTCTGCTTGTAACCAATCAGATGATACTGTCAGTGGGACAGTGCTGGGGACTGAGTAGTGACTGCAGACAGCTGAGCGGCTACATCAGAGCCGCAACAGCATATTATTAAATTTGTTTCGTTGTAGTTGGCCGTCAGACAAAAAAAGGCAGATGCAACTCAAAATGCCAAATATCGGCCCGATGATCGGTCTATCCCTAATATGAAACAATTGAGCTCATGATTAATTTAAAAGAAAAAGTTGTTTTTATATTTTGTTCAAAGTTTGTACTATAACGGGGTAGGGAACAGAAATTTAGCCATTTATACCGCCATTAGCTAAAGTGAAACTGTGGTCGTTCCAACGACGATTTTCACATCATCCCCCGTTCCTTAACAAAAAAGCCAATTGGCTTGTAGCTCCAGTTGGTATTACACTTCATAATAAGCAGTATTTACTACCTAACTTAAAGAATAATACAATTAAATTTCAAAATAAAAAAATCTTCAAGAAGCTTGTGTCATGGAGTGTATCAGGGGAGGGTTAGACCATTATTCAGGGATACTGTTGTGGTCTTTTCTCCTCCTGCTGTCAACATCACAGAGAAAGTGTCAATAGTCAAGATCAGGTCAAGGTTGGAAGAAAAGGAGGTTAAGACATTGAATCTAGTAGAATAAAGAGAAGATTGATGTGAGGAAAGAAAAAAGAAAGGCATGATGAAAAGAAACAAGGCAAATACACACATGGCCTGGGTCAGTGCTCACCATCCATCCTGTTAGTTAATGTGTCACTCCAACACCAAACAGGCAGTGACAGCAAGTACCTCTGCAACGCACACACACAAAGAGCTGCCTGAACAGATGCTTACACTGACTAACAAGGCTGCATGGAGTAGACAGGAGGTAGAAAGGTAAAACCAAAAAAAAAAAAACGTAGAGGAAGACGGAAAGCCATCCAGTAAAGCACTGATAAGAAAAGAGCAAAGAGCAATATAAAGAAGAGATGCACCGGTGAGACTAGAGGAAAGGAAACAAGAGGTTATAATTAATATAGAGCTTAAGAGGAGAAAAAGAAGAGACAGGAAAAAGACAGAGCTGATAAAATGACAGGAAAAAAAATGAGGAGATAAGCACTTGATTGATAACAGCCCCCGCAGTGTGTGAATACTGTAATAACCTTATCATTATGTTTCCTCTCAGGATTCAGTGCTGAAGGAAGGCAAAAAAAAATAAAGCATCATATCTGCGTCATCTGTCATCAGAATCACTTCTTGGCTGACTGGGAGTGATGGGACAAGCTGAGGTGAGAGTATAGGAGAGGATGTATGACTGATTTAGATATTGGGACTGACAGTTTTTAGGCAGCAGAGTAATGAGCAGAAGTCCGAGCAGGTGTTGAGCTCATAAAGTAGCCTCATGTGCATATGGGCAATGCAAGAGCAAAACCTGCATCCTCAGACAAATATGAGCTAAACTCAATTTGCTGCCAAAATGACGCTTAAGCACACGGATGAGCAAGCTTACAACATAAACCTAAAAAAACACATTAAGACACAGAGGCAACAATATCTGCATAGCACATTTCTCTTCTTGAAATGCTCTTATGCTCTGGCTCTTTGTGATTATCAATGCTTCAGCGAACTCTCCAGCTACTCCTATATGTTGAAATTCAACAAAATGCAATATTCATTATGTTTATCAAACCCAGAAATGGAAAAAGAGAGATGCATTTATGTGGGGTGTTAACAGGGATTCACATGAAATACATTTGCGTTCTTTCTCCGCCTATTATGAATCAATGTTTCCACAATTAATCACATTCATTTAGTCACAGCAGGCTACAGACTCAGTTTTAGAGCTAAAGTGTTAGCTTGCTCTTAATGAAAGCATGCCTTCAATGACATTTTGACATTTAAATGAATGCACAAAATAATTGAATAAAAACACAGAATCAATCAGTGATGTACTCAGAGAGCTGGTCAGGGTGGATTGCTCCCTTTTTTGATGCCCTACCAGTGGTGAAAATGTGATAAAACACCCTCTGAAATGCTCTTCCTGTGAATAAAACAATATCAAAGTGCACTAATGGCAAGCTAATGTTAGGTTATCATGTTTGTTAGTTAACCTCTACAGTCTTAAACGTCTTTGTTTCAGTTTTAAATTGAAAAAATAACTGGTTTAATCTTAGAAAGTGAGTGTCAAACAGGATCTGAGGTTTATTTTTTATCAAATTGTGTGTGAAGAATGTGTTTTACTTAAAATGATTACACTGTCATTAACAATTCTTGCAGAGACAGTCACCAGAAGGTGGTGGAATTTAGTCTAAGTGCTCAAAATGTCTTGGGGGACTCCTGACCACTAATTATCTTGCCTCATTAAACCCTGCAATGTAGGTATCAGATTGAAAAAGTATTTGAATTCTTTAGGTTGGGAACCCAAAGTTTTTGCCAGCCCATCCTTATTCTTGAGTATCTGTATAACAATAACCTGTTGGTTACAGACTGCGAAAGAAAGACAGAAAATTGAAGATCTTACTGAAGTGTTTTAAAAGTGCAGTTTGAAGGTACGCCATTGGCCTAGCAGTTTGAGGGTGTCCCCCATACACTGAGGCTATAGACCTCATCACAGCAGGACTTGCTCTGACTCCTGGTCTTGACTATCTGCTTTGTGTCTTTGACCTTTCTCTAATCCCAATATTTCCCATCTCTCTTCAGCTGTCCTAGTCAATGGAGGCAAAAATACGAATTAACTGGAAATCTAAAAAACTTTCTTCCTTTAGAAGATGGGTAAATGAGTTGCTGTTTTTGCTCCAACTAGCAAAAACAAAGAACAGAGAAGTTATCCTGATAAGTTCACCAAAGAAAGGTCTACTTTTGTCAAATTAATAGAAGAAAAGGCTCTCTGAAGCCAGCCAACTGAGCCACAGTGAGCCGGTTTGATGTTGATCTTTGTCCAAGTTCGGTATATTTGGTATGTAAACATATCAATGTGTTAACCTATATGCATATTGTACAAATGAAAACCTAAAAAGTAAAGCTTAAAAAAATAAAAATATATATAACTTCAAATGGTGGTGCAACTGTCTTTCTATGCACATGTACCCTTTTATTATTTGTGCACCTGACCCTTAAACAGCCAGGGTACACCACTGGAGTCCAGTGAGTACTGGGCTGGCATTTCACAACTGCAGATCACTAACTTAAGGCCATGTCAGGTATGATGGGCACTGGGTTTCTGGCTATTTTTTTTTAGCAAAGTAAATGTAGATTTGGCATGTCTGGGTTTTATCTGCAAAAATGAAGGAACAGGCTTTTTGATGACAAAGTTAAGTGCTGAAATCATTCTTGGTGGAGCGTACACTGAGACCCAAGCACATAGAGATGAGTGCTTGGGTCAGAATCTCTCAAAATTAGACCCTGCTCTGTCTGCAGAGGACTTTAGCTTCACTTGTTTTTTGCAGATCCTTATTAAAAGGCCTGAGCTGATCAATGTTCAATGTGGCTAATACCATTATTAATGACATGTAATTGATAGAACCCCAATTAAAAAGGGAAATATCCCTTTAACAGAAAAAAAACGTATGCTATGTTTTTTTACTGACTTTTTTGTCCTGTAATTAAATGACACTGGTTGCAAGATCAACAAAAATTTAATAGCAGCACTTGACATCGTTGAACAGCATGAGGCCTTTCTCAACCTGAATACACCTCCCAGGGATCAGTTCCCCAAATACCAACACAGTGTTTGGCCCGGTCTGAAAGATACAGTAGACATTTAGCTGTAACATTACTCAACTCCATGAACTCCATCCATCCTCTCAGAGAGCTCACAACATTCATTGGGGTGGGCACAACTGCCCCCGCCTCCTCCACGTGCTCCGCTCCACCAGGGACCCCTCATGTTCCGTTTCTGCTGAGCTTTCTCTATCCCACTGCCAATCCTCAAAGGTCTTTGAACCGCTTTTACTTTGGCGAACCACAAGAGACCACTTCGGTTTGAACACCCCTTGCTGGGAGCTGTTTCCCTGGCAACAAAGTTCCTACGGTCAACAGGGCACTGAAATCTCCCAACACAGTAAGTTAATGGATCTTAGGATGAAATCTCATTCTTAACTACTTTACTCCAACAGATAAAGAAAAGACAAATTAAAGGCATTTTAACATTACCAAAACATGCTCAAAATTCAGAAGCAAATATGTTGTAAATCACAAGACCAGCAGGAATGTATGGAGGCAGAAAGTGGAGCGCTTGTCCAATGATGACTCCACAGTAATGCTCTCAATGCCAATCCTGACTGTCAATCAAAAGGAAATGCCTTGTGAGAGACGGCAGAGAGCGTGGTATGAATACTTCTAGCAGGCCACAGTTGGCTGCTTTAATGAAATTAGTCAGTACACCTTAAATGTTACATTCAGTGACATGAACTGAGCAAACCAACGAGGCAGTATCATGTAAGGTACAACAAACTAGAGCTAGAGAAAAGGTTTCAGCAAACTTTTTTTATCAAGCAAACTTGAAATGTGTGACTTTCATCTTTTCTGCAGCTAAATATGCTGTAATTTGGGGTTTGTACAAATTGCAGGTACATAAGGTGTCAGAGGATGTAGCCCTTGGTTCGTAAGTTTAAAAACATCATTATAAGCATATCACAAAACTTATTCTGTGCTGTTGAAATGTGTTCACTCTTCAGACCTATTGAGACATCTACATGTAGTTCAACAAGCTGCTTTAACAGGCAGCCGTAAATGGAGAACAATATTAATCCGGTGCAGATGGGAAATAACTGTCTGTGACTTGCAATTTACCTCAATTTTATTCGGTGGGGATTGCCTGAAATTGGTCTGTCTGGAGCCACTCCTCAGACAGGGAAGATATGATCAAAAATAATAGAAAGAAATAGAGTCAGCTGCTGATGGACAATTTCTATCCACCCTGGACGGTTCGTCTGAATGGTGGTTGATGGTTTTTAATCGTTGAAGATTTCAGTGATTTTTCTTTCTCTGTCTTCTCTCTGCAACTGCATCCTTTTATAACTGGAAGAGGCAGCATGGCAGGCTGGAGACTCGCCTCTTAACACACACATACACGCACACACACAGACACAGACACAGACACACACGCACGCACACGCAGAACTGGCAGAGCTGTTGTCTCCCAAGAGACCAATTCATTGCTAGATCCTCACTGAAAACTGAGGAGTCATAAATTGTTTCCCCTCTCTTTCCTCAGCTTAACTACCAATTACTGGGATCTGACAATGGAGACACACACACACACACACACACACACACACACACACACACACACACACACACACACACACACACACACACACACACACACACACACAATTACAGTTACCTGTAACAGCTTTAAAAGAAGCATGGAGATCGCAATCCACCAGTTCAGACATGCACATATTCTTATCTTCCACTAAAAGCATCAACAAGTATTAGAGGTTTCTAAAATGCCTAAAAACAGATGCAAGGGCAAAATTCCAGAGTGAAAATGTGCAGTCCTTAAAATGTGAAGGTTTTATTTTGACACCTGAAGGATGTAGGGTCGACAGATAAGATGTGGGGATTGACATCCTGATAAAGTCATGACATAATCAACTCCCATCTGGCTCCACATGCACAGTCCTCTGAAACGCACCGCACATATTGGACTAAACAGGGCAAAAACACCCCCGATGTGGGTGGTTCAGGGCTTTTAAGACTGCCTGCGCCGCGCAAAGAGGCGGACGCATGACAAGTGTAATGGGAAAACTGGGACCAATTTCCTTTTCCAATCACACACCCGGAGTTGGGCAGATGGATCAGGCCACGCGCACGTGCACACACACACACGAACACCGGCAGCATATTTTTACATCTTTTACACGACTTGCAATCTGGCTTCCTGTATCACTTATCCCTAATCGATTAAAGTATGCAGATTTTTAAAAGAGGATATAATAATTCATGACTTTTTCTAAAAGAAATATTATACCTGAATTAAAGAGTTTATATATATATATATATATATATATATATATATATATATATATATATATATATATATATATATATATATATATATATAAATTTTACTCGTGCAGGAGCATTTGGGTGTTTTTCTAATTAAACAAAAAAATAAAATAAATAATAAAGGAGGAAAAAAGGTTTTACTTTGGTTAGACATGACACTAATTCCAGGTTGCGATTTTCCTGCTTTACACACACATGGTGGAGCTTAGGATCACTGAGCGCCGGTTACCCTCAATAAATCACCACATTTCAGCCTCCATCAGACCCCCGAGAGTCACAACTGTTGCTCCATCAGCGCACCCAGCTCTGTGACTCTGCGCGCTCTAAAAGCGTCTTTATTCAAACTAGAAGACGTTCAAAAAGCATCCAACAGGTGAAAGATGTCCGCTTAAAGAATCAAACTGTAACTTACATGTCGAAGTTCTTGCATCCGGTCCTTCATGGTGCCTGTAAATCACTCTTATTCCTTCTGTGCCCGTTGTCTCGTGGATGAAAGATGATGGTGGGGCGGGCACCGGGACAGAGTCACACCGAGGATGTACGCGCGTCTGGCGGCTGCAAGAGGCGGTGATATCCCCTGCTGTGGCTTTGGATGATGGGATGGTGGGACCACTTTCCAGAGCTGAATGACGCGCACTAAAGGTGAGGCGAGGCCTTCCGCCGTTAACCCATTACACACCCTCAACTTCCTCTTCAATTCGCACTCATTGACCCCTTTTTGTTCAAACTAACCTCCTGTGTTAGTTTTCTTTTGTTCCTTTCAGGTCAAACTCACAGGCTGATGAGAAAGTACTGACCCAGGCAGAGTGTCTGACCGACTGGTCAGATAGTATCTGATTTGGTTATCGATTGAGTGGGTTCAGAGATAACGCCCAGGTGGTTTCTATAGTGCCAAGGCACACAGCGTCCCCTGTCGGTATCGCGTGGTAAAATCAGGTATTGAGACAGCAAAATTCTCCTGAAGGCTGGCTCTTAAAAAAAGAAAAAAAAAAAAAACAGAACTGCCTCAAAACTGTGTAAATTTAGTTTCTAAATACTGCAAAACAGAATACTTCAAATGTTTTTTACTTAAGTCAATCGAAGCAATTTGCAGAATATACAAGTGCAAATGGTTTCTAAATACTTATTTTAACGTCTGCTTTGATTTTTGCCATGCAGGTTCTTGGATAACAGTTTCATAGCTGCAGCACATTTTTTTATAACTTCCAAATAGAAAGTCATTTTGGTTCCATTACCCTTCTTATCAAGATTGCTTTCTCTCAATATTTCCTCTGTAATCCCCATTAACTTTGTGAACTGCCAGCTTGTTCAGTGCCATGACGCAGATCTGAATATTTCTTGTGTTTTCATATCCCATCTCCTAAGGGCGTACTTTGTAAAATGGGGCAGGGAATCAAAGTTTCACAGACAAATACAGGGAATTTGCTCAGTTTCCGATGAATCCTGGGGAAACATTTAAAAAATTCTTTATTCTGAAGATTTTTACTTTAGGGAAAAACAGCTGATGAGTGACACATGCTTCAAAATTTGATAATTCATAAAAATTGTTCAATTTTTTATTGTTTCTCAAGTCAAGCCACCAGTGAGAGGCACAGATTAGTGTCCATGTATCTTCAGGCCATCAGCAACACGTAGAGTGAAAGCTCACCACCATTTGTGTGAGAAACAAATGGCTTAAGACTCACCTGAAATATAACATAATTGGCCATAATGGCTTTCTTCCTCTTGTATCTCACTGACTTGTATTAAAGCGTTGAGAAATGAGCCAGTTCCAAACACTGTGGTCTTGCAGGCATGATTGTGTGTAGAAGAGAGCTAATGAAAGCAGCTCTGCATGAGTCACAGTTAAAAATGAGGTCTTCGTTGACGTCCGGTGTATTTTGTGTCGGCTCGAACCTCCCTGTAGATCAGCACAAAATGCACAAACACAGAGCAGAGGGAGGGGAAGTGTCAGCACGTGTGACTAGAAACAGTCAATTATGTGATCCAGCCTGAGCTACACTTGCATTATTTAAAACATAAATATTTCAACACAAGGTAATAAATCTAATTATTTATCCTCAGAAGAGAACACACCGTCCTTGTCTTCTTCTCCTCTCTTTCTTCTCCAGGATCCAATCTCGCCCCTTCTTTGCTGATTTCCCTTTCATGTTCTTGAACCGGCATCTATTTGCAGGCAGAGTGAATTTTTTTTTCAAATGAAACTTGTTTTTTGAAACAACACACATGAACATCAAACTAATGTGTTAAAGGGTGGAAAAACTGCCTGACAGGGTTTAGAGTCAGGCAGAACGACAACCCTTTTTGATTCCTTTTGGTCTTTTACTTTGATGGAAGCAGGTACGACTGAACCTGAACTTCTCAAAGCAGAGACCTGTTTCCTTTCCTAAAAAAAGTTAAAAGATGTATTTTTAGTGGCCCTTTTGTTACAAATAAAAGAGTGGGAGAAATTCTTCATTACATGACTGTGCCAAACATTTGTGTTCTTTTAATATGTTAAAATAAATAGTAAAAATGGTTACTACTGTAGACCAATATATACAATTATGTGTGCTTCTGACTAAAACACTTCATTTTAGCAGTTTCAATAATTTACATCCAATGCTGAGTTGGCCCAGGCAGAACCATGTCATGTTGTTTCTGTATGAAATTAAACCACCAAACAAACACTGACACAAACTGCAGCTCCAAACCAACAAACAAAATCTCTTTACCTTTGTCCTGAAAACTGGACCTGGTTCTGTACAGATCTGTCTGATGTTTCTGATCCCAACCCCTGAAATTAACAGAAATTAGTCACAGGATTTCATATGTTGCTAAAGTGAAACACAGACATCAAAATTATCAAGGTACTACATTACTTCTTACTTTGGGTAAGGCTCCCGTGAAACCAGCAAACAGACACAGGAAGAACCTTAATTTACAAAAGATGAGAGTGTTGTCAGAATTAATCAGGAAAACTATTTGAATTTGTACTAAATCACCTCAGGGCTAATGTGACAGACAGACACATTAGTGCCATCCTGGTCTAATTAGTATTGCAAGTACACATCTGCTTTCCTCTTAGCCTGGAAAGAATCAAGTTTGCAACAAAACAATTCAAAAGAAAAGCTCAACTCCTGAAAGGTACTGACTTCTTCGCCTTGCTGCTGTTTGGATAATCCACCACCATGCCTCCACCAAAGCCTGCTTTCATGGCTTGTGTCGTGATCAGTTCAAGCTTTAGAGGGGAAAAAAGAAGCTTGAAAGTAAGCACAAATGAAAAGCTTCTATTGCCTTCAATTAGCTACTAAACATTATTTCACCTGTTCTGAGTTCTCTGGGTAAAGCTGGAAAACTGCACGTGAACCTCGTGACTGAAACATGAAGGTAGAAGTTAGTACAGGCCTTCATTGTGAAGGCTGATGTTTTAATTTCTAGAGAAGCAAAAGAAAGATAGAGAACTTTACCAGACAGGAGTAGAGGGTACTAAAGAAGGTGTAAAGTCTCTTTGGAGGACTGTGTGATCTCTTGTCTGCATTACAGAGCCACTGCAGGGCAGAGATACTGACGGAGAAGGTAGCAAAAAGAAAAAACAAACAATCAAATCACAAAGAAATCACAGGATGAATCTTTATTGTTTAAACATAAGTCTGTTTTTTTACCTGATGCAACCATCAAAGGTGCCGGGTCGAAAAGGCATCCCCTGTCCCATGTCCCCTACTAAAAGATCTCCCTCTACTTCTCTGTCCAGGGCAACATCTGTCAGCAGAAGATGTTGGTTAGTTTCTTAAATCAATGCCTTTTTTGAACTATGACCTCCATTAAACCACAAGGGGAACAAAAACGGTAAAATCTCACTGGACTACCCTCACAGGATCTTCCTGACTCTATTGAGTATTAGTAGTAAGATGCTGTTCATCATTCAGCTGAAAGTTCTTAAACATACCAAGCATTGCTGTGCTGATGTCAACTCCAACCCAGTGGTGTCCCTCCTCTGATAGGTAGTCTCCACTGAGACCAGAGCCACACCTGGGAGACAAATAATCACATGAGCCCTTAATGTTACAGATACATCATATTAACCTTGGTACTGACATTGGATACGGTGAAGCTTTTAGTGTGAGTTCAATATTGCTTTCTTACCCCACATCCAGCAGGAAGCATGGCTGTCCTTCAGGCAAGTTTAAAAGCTCCACAGCTCTCTCAGACATCTGAGTTTGGATCTCAATCATTCGAGAGCTGTGAAGCAAGATAACAATGCAAGTCTCAGTTACAATGCAATCTGCTCTTTCTGAAAATAAATCAAATATCTAAAAGAATACAACATTTCCATGAATCAACTACTGGGAGAAGTGAAAATAGTACTAAAACCATTTAATATAGAAAACCAAGCTAAAATATGATGTGATTTCATGTTCCACCCAAATGATTTTAAGTGTGGGTCTTTCAGCAGTGAATGGCATTTCAGATGCAAAAATAAACTTGGTAAATCCTTTGGACAATTTCAGATTTGTCTCGCTTCTTTCATAACCAACTGGAAATCCCTCTGTATTTGATCATCATGCAGCTATTAAGGGATCCAGAAAAATACAAAAGAAACTTTGACAACGATAATTCATAGCTGCAGCCCAAGACAAAGTACTTTCTCATATGACAGTAATGTCCTTGTGATCAAAAGGAGAGAGTGTGTCTATGATGCACCACCACCCACTGATTATTTGTCACTAATATTTAATTTCTGCACACACCAAAGAAACATTTCAATGCACCACACACACCTGAAATAAAACAGAAGTGCTACTTAACCTTTCGGTGAAGAAAAAATAACCAGACTTACTTCTGGGAGTATTTCTTTGCTTCGTCTTCATTGTAGAACTGAGGAAATGAGGGAACAACATATACACTGAGTAGTTAGCCAAAGTCTGTATCAATCTACTCAACATTGTAAAGATGGTGACATGAAAGATATCCGGGGGCACTATATGGACCTTTAAACTGCTCCTACTGCAACAGGCTGGACTACAGTTAGCCTAGCCTCTAGAGGTAAACAGTAAACCGCACCACTCACCACTTCTGGAGGAGCAGTGTGTTCAGGTCGTCGACAGCTGGAGGACATGATTATCCCTGAGTGTGTCGGTTTCTGTAATTAAAACTTTTAATTCTGTTCTGAGTGCGAAAACAAGCTAAATGTTGTGGTTCTGTACTACACGTGAAGACGAGTGACGCAGTAAATGAGCGACGCTGTAACTACTTCTTCGTTTAATGAAAACAACTCTTCTGTGGTAGACTTTATCGCCACCTCGTGGTCAACCCGTTAGTAACCACGGGAGTAACCAAATTCAATTTTATTTATTAAATATCAAACAGTCTACATAGTTTATAGCGTGTTGTAGTATTTTGTTATTCTATAACAACACATTCAGATGAACAGAACAACTTTCAGGCACAATATCTTCAGAATGAATTATTGGTTTTTATTTCACCTCATTCAAAAGGAGGACAAAAAAATGATTACACTGACAAAATTTGAAACCTTTAAAATTTAATGGTAACCAAAGGGGTGCAGGCTTAAGTTAGACCTAAAACTACCTCACCAAAAAAAAAAAAAGTTCATGGCAGAAACAACATACTGTATGTACTTTAAATTGAATGAGGTTTTCAAATTCATTTGGACTGTTTTCACTGAGCTCATTGACATCCAGATCTATTGATTTAGAAATAAAAAGAATAGCCCTTACATTAAAAATATCACATTTTAAAACAGCTTTTTCGCAAGAAATGGATTTTAACGTCCCATCTGTTAAGTAAATTATGTAAATGGACTAAATATTTAATTCTTATTTCACTCCTCTTTACTTTCTTTTTGTTCTTTCCCCCTTCCCTTCTTGGGAGAAACTAGCATCTTTCGCGTTTGCATGTGTCTGATGTTATGTCACCGAAAAGTATAAGCATTTCACCCTCCCCTTTTCTGAAAACTGATTGGATTTGGGGAATAAGCACTTCCTGTAAACATTGATTATAATTGGTCCTTATCCCATGACGTCACCGGAAACTGCCCTGTTTTCCTTCGTGCCCACCGATACCCTGTGGGTAAAATGGCAGAGGTCGGTCAGAGGCTCGGGACCGGAGTTTACCGGTTAACCGTCCTCAGACAGAGTCAGAGCCGTTCGGCGGTCACCGGAGAGAGTCCAGGACATCTGGCAAACTGCGCATTCAGTGTCGATCGGACCACAGAGGGGACAACCAAAGATCGGTGTGTAGTGTCAAAGAGGAGAACTACACAGCGGGACTTAGAGAAAGTTTACAGGTTGAGATCAAGTGACAGTCAAGAAGAAAATGGGACTTTGTGCCTTGCCTCGCCTTATGTGCTGGACATTTCACGTGTTGTCGCTTTCATTCAAACTGGAGAGAGGCTGCAAGCTCATACAGCCGCTGTACACCTCTCAACGAGACTACAGCCTCTCCTCCAGGAGAAGCTGCTGTTTGGGAGGATGACATCCTGGACCAGAGTAGTTGTTTCCAGCCACCCTGTTATCCCCAGGTCCCCTCAGCAACTCCGAGCTTTCAGTACTGTCATATTGGTTTGGCCAGAGCAGGATTCAGTGAGGCCTGGTTGCAGGCTGAGGAGGAAGTATCTGAAACTACATCCTGATCCCCTGCAAGCATCTTCAACCTGTAGGACCTACAGCTGGAGAAGTGACAGCAGCTCTAAAGATGTTTCTCTGCTGTACAGAAGCAGGACAGCCTATTACGACATCCTCAGAGTGTCCCCAGGTGCCACGCAGTCCCAGATCAAGACTGCTTACTACAAGCAGTCCTTCATCTACCATCCTGACAAGAATCCAGGGAGTGATGAGGCAGTACAGCGTTTCTCTGAGATCAGCGAGGCCTACACAGTGCTGGGCAGCATCAGCCTAAGGAGAAAGTATGACAGAGGTATCCTGAGCCAATCAGATGTTCATAGTGCAGGGAGACCATCCTCCAAAGAGACTTCAAGCAGGTCCACAGGGACCCCACACCAGCAGCAGCAACAGAGAGCAAGGCGGTTCTCCCAAGCTGGGGGAAAAACCAAGTTTGACTTTGACGCCTTTTATCGGGCTCACTATGGGGAGCAGCTGCAGAGAGAACAAGACATGAGAGCCAGGAAGCAGCGCATGGAGGAAATGAAGGCGCGTCAGAAGGTGTATAACCATGGGAAGATGATGGAGTTGACAGTGATATTTCTGCTGACCACGGCAACTGTAATTATTGTCAATCTCACCAAGCCCTGAAATACACGCAACAGTGACTGGACATGCCCCTCTGGGGTTACATGTTATGACTCTCAGGAGGGTTAAGGGTGGACTGGGGTGGGTGAGGGGAGCTACCTAGGATAGCTTTGCAAGTGTTGCACATTTTCTTAAAGGCACAGGCAGGCAAAGACACACAAACATTTTTATCCTGATGCAGGCGTAAACTAAACCTGTGTTTAGGGCACTTTTTGTTCATAAAAGCTCTTCTCACAGGCTGAATGTAAGAAAAAAGCTATTGAACACATAAATACAAACATACAGTGATCCTCCAGAGGGTGATAATGAAGAAAACAGACACCTCAGCAGAAGGTTATTGAGAACATGTTTCATGTTATACGACTATCTTGCTAATGTAATGTTTAAGAGTCTACTAATCACTGTTCAGTAAACATTTATTCTGACCTGTTAGCTCTGCTGGTTTAGCTTTTGGATCTTCAACAATTTTTCAATCAGCTGTAAAGATAGCATTGAGTCAGTCAATGCTAACCGTAATTTTTGGCAGCTTTTATTCAATTCTTTCCTCCATTTATTTCACAAGGATTGAAAATATTACTTGTATTTTGCTGAAGGACGCACAAATCCACTTCCCTTCCCTTCCCCAAGTGCTGTAATTATGTGGAAAACTACTTTAAGGCGTTCAACATTAGAATGGTTTGTTCTGAGTAGATTATTGTGTTTTATCCATGGTGTACATATGTATGTACTGTACATACAAATAGACCCATTATGATCAAATGTTGATTTTGTGTTATGAGCGCTTTAAAATTTACTCAGAAAACCGCTGCTGCTACAGTATTCTCTCTGGCCACTAGAGGGTGTCAGAAAACAACAAACTTGTCTGTCAGAGCAGAAAGGTCAAGGTATGTTAAGTGTTCGAGACAAAATTGTTAACTTTTGCTCAGGGTTTCTGCTGCCACTGTTGGGTCGCACAGTATTAAAATCAAACTTGAATTGCTCCGTGACTAATATAGATATTCAACATTAGTCACACTCCTGATCTATTGTCACCAGTTATGGATCACTAGCTGTTGTATAAATGAAGCATTCAGTTAGAATGAATGCAGTACAACACAAAGAACATAACAAAGGCTGACTTCATTGTAATAAATTGGTAACAGTAACACAAGTAAAACACATAATATGATGTGTTTTTTCTATTTTTAATACTATCTGTCTTCATTTAGTGACAGGGCTGATGATCGCAGATAAATAACTGAAAAAAAACATGAAGAAGTTTGTTCACATTTTATTCACAGAAATATAAAGTAGTATGTCAAGTACATCACTTTGTACAAAATTGCACAGACTCTTCAAAACCCAGTCAGACAACAGAAAATTCAGCTTAAAGAAGTGTTGAGAAAACAAAAAAGGAGACGAGATTCATCTGTGATATGTGTGAGATAGGCTCTTGAAACAGACATGTTTCACAAAGGATGTTTCATCAAGAAGAATCAATTAATTGTACATAAATAAGACTGGATAGGAAAATGTAATTTACAGCTTCTGAGGAATAAATATGTCTCAAAAATAGGATTCAAATTGGCACATGAACTGCTTTGCCTGCTTCTTGACTAGAAGTGAAATTTTACCTTCAAAGCTTCGTCACCATGCTTAAAAAGAGAGATGTGAACTCTTGATATGTTTAGTCTACCTGAAAAAAAGTGTTGCACATGCCTGAAAAACAGCAGATAAACAAGAAGTTTTACACTACTTGTTGAATTTGTGTGGTAGGTTTGTAACAGTCAGCTAATTAAGATTAGCACATAAACAGAAGTTAAAGCTAGTTAGGCTTGGTCTTTTTGGCCTGATAGCATTTTTTAAGGGTCACTGAGTGTGCTTAAGCAAATTAACAAAAAATATGAATCTAAAATATATGAAACTTTGGGTGGTCTCACGTTTCATACAATTATTTTGCTTTTTCTGTGCTAGTTGCCTGTCCATTTAAATAGTTTTGTGCATGCCTCTCAGCAGAGCTATGACTTCATGTAGCCCAGCAAGTGATGGTTGTGGATAGATAGGCTTGTTACTGTTAAGTCGAATTGATTTTTCAACTTTGTCCCACTCCTTGGACGACCCCCATGATAATAAGTCAGTTAACTTAAACTTTTTCATTTTAAATGCTGTCATGTATTATGTCGCATGTTGTAGCACAGCCACCCACCACTGGTCTGTGCTGTAGCTCAGGCTTATCACTTATGCATGAAGCTAACAGATAAGGTCTTGTGGCATGGAACATTTTGACGGTTTTTCCTGGAAAATGGAGATGAAGTGATATTTGGACTGTCAGGTTTTATATTTATATATTTAACCACTCAATTAGAGCAATGCTTAACCCAGCAGAGGCACGTGGGAACCAACCAGCGAGGAAATAGAAAACTAGTGGTGGTAGCTCTGCTAACGTTAGCCACATTAAGCAAAACATTTTAACATAGTTGACCATAGATACTGTGATCCCTGTGATGCTATGAGGAGGATCTGTTTTAATTGGACGGCCTCGCTGCCTTCTGGCCCGAAGTGTCACGCACCCTATCTTAAATTACTTTAAGCAAGGGATGTGTTTGTTTTGGAATTAAACGGAGATCGGGTCGAAACACATTTTCTTTGTTCAAGACAACCTTTTACTGGATACAATGCACTGAGGTAAAGTATTTATCATTACTGTTATGTAGCAATATGGTTTGAAATGTGACGTCAAGCAAACATTGTAGTAGCCGGACATATGTAGTGACATCAGCAGCCCAGAGCTTCGACATTTCTGTAGGCTAACGTGACAACAAGTAAACACTGTCAGTTTGTAAGTAGTGTAGTGGCTGTCTTTATTTAGTGTAGCTGGCAGCCCAGCGCTCTAAAAATGTCCGTAATGTGTAACGTTAGTGAATCCTGGTCAGCTATATCCTGGTCAGCTATATCCTGGTCAGCTATATCCTGCCTGTCATCTACCAAGCAGAGCTAACATAACCTCGCTCTATATTTTATTTATAGACTTTCATGTTTGAACAGACCACTGCAGTATGACCGCTGCATGTAGGTTGGAATGAACATTATCACTGACAGCTTAGCTACCGTGTTAGCCTTTAAGAGAGCATGACTTTCCGGTTTAGTTTTCTTCTGTTTTTCTGTCCCTTTTCTGTCTTACAGTTAGGCTCCTGTGTCCACTATCACAACAAAAGTAATACAAGAAATAGTTTTTAGCAAAGAAAAACACAAATATCTCTTCTCACTACTAAACTTCATCAGCCTGCGTGGTGTTGTCATAGAAACATGGAAATCAATCCGGACCTGATCGATCTGATCAGGAAGCTAAGAAGTAGCAATTTAAAATAACCTGTAACCAGTAATAATGGGGCTGATAATTTCATTTTGAAGTGTGGATTACAGGCATATATCTAGAGGAGAGCCTTTTTCTAGTTCACTTTCAAACTCCCCACAGCTCCTTTAATTTGGACTGTTTTCTGAGTGTTTTTCTTCTTCCCTGAGAATCTTTATGGGGTTTATAAATGTTTTTTTGTTAAAGACTGTTCTTTAAATTAAGCTAACAGTTAATTATCTCTTCTTGAGAAATTAAAAAGTGTTTTGAATTTTTGCAACAACGTTATTTTAAAAGGTAGATGCCACTGTAACAGTTCTTACAGCAGCATGAATATTTTGCAACATTTGGGTTTTGTTTTTGAAACATCAAAAAGGTTGATGCAAAATACTGAGTCAGCATAAAGGAAAGTAGCAACTCACATCTCTCTATTCAAGCATGGCTAGCTAGTACCCTTTAACTCACTGCCCTTCCTGTTCCAGTCCACCGTAGCAAACACTGGCTACTTTACTTTTAAAACTAGGCCCCAGTCCCTCCGGTAAATGCTGGATTTGGTATATTATTATAAAGGCATTACTTCAGTGCGAACTTCTATATTAACAGCATATCTAATCTACAGGTTTATTGATATGATGAGCTTGGATACAGTCGGAGGGACCCTGAAACCATGTAGTAACACTACTGTACCACACCAATCATTGAAAAATATTTTGACTCTAAAACACCACCACACACTCATAGAAACAATCCACCGTGACAGCAGAATGGGAACCATCTTGCCATATTCATACAGACTGAACTTGTGCTGTTTGTCCATTTTCAACTGGTTTTTAAGAACTAATAACCAACTGTTTGAAAGTTGAAGACATCAACAAAACTGTAAGAAAAGAATAGAGATATGCATGTTCAGAAACCGACAATAATCACCTGCTTTTAATTTTGGGGCTTTGATGTAAATGTGAGATCCTGATCCCTTCCTCTTCATCGCTGAGAGCAACAGGCTGTCCAAGTTCGAAGTAGCTGGCAGGCACTAGGCTGTACACCTTTGAGAAAACATCTCCCAGCTATCACAAACACACCCATGATTACTGTTACTGATGATCCGACCCAGTGCAGGACTTTGTAGAGAAAACCCTGTAGGGACAACAAGGATATCCGGGACAGATTCAAAGCAGCTTTACAAACATGAACGAGATGCTCATGGGAGCTTGGAGGGGAAGGACTGTTTCTTCAGGGTCATTTCAAACTCTCAACCCTGCAGCGGGGTGGTGACACAGGCTGCGCTCCTGGGGAACTTTGGGTAAAGAGGAACAGGAAGAGGTCAGAAGAAGTGAATCAAAGCCATATGACTCCACTGGATGACTTCCTCATACCCTTATCTTCAGAGCTGCATTTCTATAACTAGGTCTCGACTCCATATTTCTCTTTTTTTTTTTTCAATTCACTTACATTCTTAACAACTGAGTTTAAAGCCACAGAGCCGGATGGAGTTATCTGAATAATCAGCATGATCTCACCTCCTTTCTTAAATCTGAGAAACAGGAAATAGCCTCCAAACAAACACAAACAGAACAATGTGTGATCCAGTGATTTGGACCATTTTCATCTTCAGCAAAGTGTCCCATGTCCCTGTCAACCCTTTTTGCATCATTCGAATTCAGAAAAGTCCTGACTGAACCCTGCTCTGTGCCATTTTAGTAGAAAGAGTACTGGTTCTCCACTGCTCGGGCCCTGCGAGTCCCATCAGCATCATGGTAGTCCTCGGACGCACCACTAGAGGCCTCCAGCAAGCGTTCAGAGCTGTTACTCCTGCTCTGCAACCCTCCTCCTACTCCTCCCCCGCCTCCTCCTCCTCCAGGACCTGGGTCACTGCGGGAGAGGGAGGGAAGGGCAGTGGGTGAGGAGGAGGTACTGGAGGAGAGCGGGGGATCAGGGGGAGGCCCTGCAGGCGCTGGGATCCCAGCAGGGTGGAGAGCTTGCTGGGCTGGATCTGTGCGGCAGACTGCTGCATCCCTGGGTGGGGTGAGGGCTGGAGGCGCAGTCACGTCTGTAGCAGATCAGGAGGAGAAAGAAGTCTTTATAATAAATGATGGATTAGTAATGCAGATCAATCAGTGTTGCTGATTATTGTTTGCTGTGAGCACCATTAGCAAAAGGCTCCTTCATAGTGCAGCATGTAAACAGGCAGTGTGGGCCTCCCTTATTATGCTTTCTCTTGGTGTGTAATAACACCAACTACAGTGGTACCAAAGACATGCCTGACTGGAGTATCAGTAGAGTCTTTAACACCCTGAATCAAACCCTCACTCTGTGTTAGTGTGTGTATGCAAGTGAGTGTATGAGTGTGTGTAGCATTTGGGGAAACAGAGGGCCTCTTTGTGACCACCAGGGTGGGTTGGGGCCTGAGTCTCGGCCTGCATGCAAAACTCCTGCGGTACAATCGCCCCCTCACTCTCCTGTACAGGAGGGCATTCATCCCATGCCAGGAGAGAGGAGGGTAGGAGCAGTGTGAGCATGAAGGAGAGGGAGGAGGTGTGACAGGTTCACTGAGTTTTAGCTCTGCTGCCTTAACTTTAAAGACAAACTTCTGCTTCCAGTTAGGACACCAATCTTTCTGGAAGTTAGTAACTATCCTCCATCACCCTGTGGGAGACCCGAGGAGCAGTTGTTAAAATTGTCAAGGGAAATGTTCACATGGCTTGGAAAAGGCTGACAGGTTTGCTGCTGTTGTTTGTTAGCAATGAAGTTGTGAAACACATCTTGTTTCCTTGGTTGTGAAAGGGTTAATGTACGATAACCATTCATATGTTTATAAGCCCTTGTTTTTTTAGTAGCTTGAGTGAAAATGACAGTGTGTGTAATTTAAAGGAAAATAGTCACCGTGTACATACATTCGTGGGCTGTGTACCTGAGGTGGAGCTTCGCTGCACTTGTACATAGGAGCGTAATGTAATGTCAGCAGAGCCTCCAGATTCAAGGGGGATGGGGTGGGCGTGGAAGTGTCTCAACATGTCCGACACAGTGTGGAACCACAGGTGGTGTACATGGCACTGCCCGTTCTCATTGACTGACAAACGTAAATGCTGGAAAAAAGAAGAGAAATGTTACTTATTAAAATGACAGTAGAGGGGTGGTGTTTGAAGGAAAAGAAAGACTAAAGATAGAAGGAGGACTGTGGCATGTTACTGAGTGAATGTCTCACACAGAGAAAGAGGTCCGGACATGATCTAAGAGGTGTCTGGATGTGGGGGCAGACCAACAAATGAAAGACTGACACCAGAGGAAGAGGTAGCAGCCAACACTTCCTCAACAATGCCGGCTGGCAGGATGTGATGTGCATGGATCATGTTCCATGTGAGCAACAGAACATTAGACATCGCTGCATCTTCCCATAGCTCCAGAGCTTAGTCCTGAGCTGTGGCGGCTTCATGCCAAAATCTCACAAGTTCAAGCCTGAGTGGATTTAATGCTGCTGCAGAGCAGAACTGCAGCTGGCAGGACAGATTAATGTAGTTTCATTAATTATTTACAGTACATAATACATTTTTTGATTCACTTTCATTTTGTATCACTTTCAAGCTGACATTATTTCTTTCTACTATTGGTCTAACAAAATAAACACGTTGTTAATTCAGTATTTGACTCTGGGATCTTTCTGTTGGCCTGTTGGACATTTAGAAAACCAACTTTTTTAAAAATCCATTCAGTATAGCAGCTGCATAACGGCTTAATAATTGACCAATCTGAACCGCCGTTTCCCTCATTTCGGATTTGTGCATTAGTCCATCCAATCCCCTGTCTCCCCTGCTCCGCACCGTGCCCGTGGTCCCACCTCGTCCTTCCCCACTACCCCTCTCACATCAGCTAGCTGCTCAGCTACCTAAGTGTCATGGTGCCAGAGAAGACCGAAACCAGGAAGCTGTTACTGTTACCCTCCACAGGGAAGGGAAGAAAACGAAAAAGTTTCAAGGAAAAGGCTGAAGCAAGGAAGAATTATGAGCGATACAGGTGCGAACAGAGACTGAATATTGGAGAAATGTACGACCAGTGGAAAAAGCTGCAGAGGGATTTGGGACTGAAGACTGACGCCGAGACAGCTGAGTTTCTGTTGAACAGGTAATGACTTTGTTTACCACTGTGGAAGATGTCACTGGCTAATGACTGAACGCTGCTGGTCGGAACGGGTCGGCTCCGTCAATAGATTTTAGCATAAGTTAGCCACACATCTTTAGCATTGTAAACTGAGCTAATGAAGACATGCCGAGAAAGGTAGAGCCTCGCCCACAGTCGGCTCTGCTCTCATCAGCTGGCAATGGCAACGCCAGACCTCCTTCGCCGGCTAATTCATGGTTTTGATCGCGCTGGTCCAATTGAAAAAGCTACCACTGTGTGTTACAAAGACGATGACTGTCTTGTTTGTTACATTTTCTGCCGGCCGCCTTCTTGCTCTGTCGGAGGGGGCGTGTTGTTAGGAGGCAAAGAAGGCCAATACAAGCTGGGGGGCAGGATCTTGGAACACGGAGGGAGGGGTGAGTGAGGCTGCGTTTTTCAAATGTGTCTCATCAGAAAAACTGGGTTTCAGATTGTAGACCATAGCTTTAAAGCAGTTCAGTTGAATAATTTCCCACAGAGACAATATAGCCTGTTTTATCTTGCTGTATCATGTTATTTGATGCCATATACTGTGTCAGTCTCGGATAAATATAGTGTATATCCACCAAGTTGTGTTCTAAGTACGGTTTCATGGCGTTTCATATCTTAACTGTATTGTGTTGTATCTCACCAAAGCATCTCATTATTCAGTGTGTCCTTCTGTATCATATCACATGCTATCAAATAGCATTGTAACATATCCATCATATTTTTCAGTATTGTATCATAACCCATTATACTGTGTTAGACTGTATTGTAACAACTGATACCGTTTTGTTTTGTTTGTTTTGTTTTGTATCTTATTGTATAGTATCATAAAGCATTATATTGTATCATGTTGTATTGAATCGCACTGAATCTTATCGTGTCTTATTTTATTGTATAGTACTGTGTCATGTTGTGTCATATTATGTTGCATCCTATCAGAAAGTACCTCATAACATTGTTCTGTATCCTATCCTACAGTATCCTATCATATCATAACGTATTATATTGTATCATATTGTATTGTATTGGGTTAGGGACTAGCCTGTTAAAAACAAGACCACCCTCTGGTCTTCTGTCAGAATGAGAGACTGACTGGACGTGGCGTAAGGGATGATGTCCGAAATTATTTTTGACAGGTTCATCTCTTATTGTTTTTTCTTTAAAATTAATATACAGTGATGAATGACAGAAAAATGGAATATACTATTTTTGTTTGTTATTGAAATATGTTGGGGGTATTATTTCACAAAGACAAGATCAATTTAACTTTATTCTTACTTTACTTTACTGAAAGGCTTCATTGGTAGCCTATGTCTACTTGATCTGCTTTATCTCTGTAACAGTTAAACAGGTCAAGTGCAAAATATAAACAAAAGTACATACTCTAAATGATACAAATGTTCTATTATTTGACCAATTTGAAAGTTTTACTGCACTTTCTTTCTGGAATGCACCTTGAAATCCTACCTTACCCCTTATTGGGATCAGGATAATCCTGTTTTTTGGAACAAAGTTAGGCAAATTTTACTGAAAAGTTTTGAACAACACAAACTGAAGGTTTGATCCAGAATCCGATCAGATTACCTTTGAACGACTGGGCCAATATCACATTGTTGTTATTGTTTCCCTACCTTATTCTTTTAAGGAACCATATTGAATTGTACTGTGTACAAATTTTTTGACACATTAATAGTCTTCTCTCTTTGATTGTCTTACCTTTGCTTTGCCCTGAAAGTTGAAGGTGAGGACATACTCTCCTGGGCGAGTCTCACTCTGCCGTATCACGAAAAGCCCATGACTTCTTGTGCCTCCTGCCAGCACCAACTGAGCTGCACGCACACGGGACAGCGTG
Source organism: Halichoeres trimaculatus (assembly GCF_033239565.1). Classification (NCBI taxonomy): domain Eukaryota; kingdom Metazoa; phylum Chordata; class Actinopteri; order Labriformes; family Labridae; genus Halichoeres; species Halichoeres trimaculatus. The sequence goes on from NW_027437188.1 coordinate 24,461,572, forward strand.
CCATGGAACCATGGGTAACCTGCCAGGCTGGCATCCCCTTCTGACTCTTTTGCTCCTTCACTGCCACCTGACCAAAGACATGAAAAAGAAAAAAACACCACTTTTTGTCATCAACCCTTATCTTTTACACGCTAAATGTCAAATTGGAAAAGAAATGTGCTTCTAACCTGCAGAGGAGTTAGAGCTCTGGGCCTCAGGGGATTGAAGGAAGCGCTCTAAAGGCATGTGTGAGGGATGCTGGGTGAAGGGGGGTTCCCTGCAGCGGACAGAGGGGGCGCTGTAATGCTCAGCTGCAGTAGAACACGACCTCTCCGGGGCACGATACACACCTAAACATATTTTTATAGACATTAAAACAGATGCGAAAACAAAACTGAGACATTATGTTACAGTAGTTCCCTTCAAAGACTCTTTCTCACCCTCAGACAGGAGCTCACAGCTGCAAGAGGCCACCATGGAACAGTCTTTGGAGGCCTGACCATCAGGACACGACGCCAGCTCAATGTCATCGCCACTGTCACTGTACACAAGCAGGCAGGTCAGAGAAACCACAAGACCGTATACATACGCACACACATGTGCAAACAAACGTCACCAAGCCTGCACTCAGCTGTAAACAAGGACACAAAAATCTTTGTGTTTACGTCCTGAGCTGTTCCAACACCAGCCCAGGAAACTGAGGAGGAATGTCAGTGGTACAAGCTTGCCCATGTTTGTGCAAGAGCAACCTGTCAGAAACTCTACTAATTTGATGATTAATGACTGTTGACTGTTACACCTCTTTCCCCCTCTCTCCCTGTCCCTCCATCTCTCCTTCCTTCTCAATCTTCAGCCAACAGCAAATATTTATCTGGAGGTTTACCCAGGGTCTATGCAGTCCTGGATGTCTGCAACCCAGGAGTTTTTCTGCAGTGAGTCAATGGTTTCCAGGATGTACTCTCCCCCGTTTTCCACCTGTGAAAGCAGCCAAACACAGCGATTACAAACTGAGCTTTACATCAGTGTACAAAACAGGGTAAACCTGACGTCAAGATTTCTAACATCCTATTTTGCAATTTAATGGGGTCTATTTGAAATTAAAGCATTAAACTGTTTGTCAAATAGCTGCTGTTCTCACCTTAAGAACAAAAGTGTTGTCCTTGTCAGGCATCTCCAGCGGCATGGTGGTCCTCACCTCCACGATGGCTGACAGGGGGATGCTCACTTTGGGTTTTGAAGACTATAAAAATACAAACAGACACAAGAATAAGGTTGTATGTACCCATTCTTTTAAGGGGTTTCCTTTGCTGGTGGTAAATGTATCCAGAGTAGTGTCTATTATATTTGTACCAAAAAAAAGCAGCTTGAATTGAAATGTGATTATCAGGCAGAATAGTGAGTCCTAGACATAAGGTCAGCATTTTGCTACAATCTGTTGTGGGTCAAACTTGAGGGTAGAAAAACACTCCTGTGTAGCAGTAAGGATATTTCTAGCCTTGAATTTTTCTTCTCTCTATAGTTTTATTTTAACATGCTGCTGAAAGAAAAACAGAAATTGGCTCAGTTGTTGCAACTCACAGACATGAAGCCTGTGAAGACACACCTTAGAATAACATGCTTCAAAAGGGTCCTTATTGTCCAGCTTCAGAAGATACAAAAGACTGCTTGATATCACATTTTTCTGTGCAGTTATCCAGATTTTTCTATACCATATGAGAATCACAGTTTGTTGAGTTGTAAATGATGAAACCACGCTGCTACCAATCAAATTAGTACAAACACCACTAAGAGCGATGAGGTCGTCTACCTTTTCCATTGGTTTCTGATTTATAATTTTGTGAGGAAAATATAAAGACAAGGGGGGGACATGCACAATTGTACACAAAGTTTGACAAAGATTAACTGTCTCACAGTGCCTTGAGTTTGACGATACAGTGTGGCATAGTGCAAAAGCTAAACTCTAAGCAAGTGTTTTTATCCTTTTTAGTATAAAGTGTCTAATTAGACTTAATAAGAGCCGCAACAGCCTCTGCACCCTTTCCTGTGTCTTCTCTACTTTTCAGTTTATCGTAGTGATTCATAAAATTTTCTAAAAGGCATTAGCCATGGTGCTTTTATCCTCACTTGTCTGTTTTGACCAGATACCTATGTTAAATGAACATAAACATGTCCATACAGTGTTGGATAAACATGAAGAAGAAAATCCTTTACGAATTTTCTGCAAAATTTCTGTAAAGCTTATATAGATGAATGGATTATTGTACAGGAGCATGTTGGGGCTTTTGTTTGTGTGACACACTGAAGTAGTTCTTTAATAATGTGTAATGCCTAAATAAGCTTGTCTTTTGTTAACTGTACAAATTTGGGTGATTCACTGTCACCGAGCACATGATACTAGTAAAGTGAGTTCTTGGTTTTTTCCACCTTTTTTAATCAACCATGGTCTAAGAAAGATCTCAAAAGTGTCATTTTGGAAGTGATAAAAAGAAAGAAAAGACCATAAAACATTTTGGGCTTTACTTGATGATTTCAGTCTGTTTCACAATTAAAAAAAAACTCACAGGGGCTTTAAATTAAATTATTCATCCTGTTGGAGTCTACAGCAACACCTGCAAAAGTATGCATTATACATTTTACTACAGAAACTGCCCAAAATGAGCCCTTAATTAGTAGTTCAGCGTTAAACAGCCCCTCTTTACTCTGTTATTTGCACCAACCTCTCCCAAACCCCAGACCTCTTTTACATACAGGAATTAAAACCCAACACGCAGACTGAATTGTATTTAAAGTCTTTGCAGAAATCCACTGCCCCCCTGTTCACCTCACTTTCCTCTTTGGATGAATTCATTCAGATAAAAAGGGTCAGCATTAAAGGAGTTGCAAAGAGCTTCCCTCACAGCCTCGAACTTCCCCCTGCATCTCCCAGCGATTATTTCTGCTGCCTGCCTCACTAAACAGGAAGAGTTTACAAGAGAGTGAACACAGAAAACATCCTGGCCTCGGTTTGCCCTCTGCAGAGAGTTGGATCCAGACGATAATCTTAACAGATCCGATGAGTGTGTGTGTATATGAGGCACTGAGCTGACTGTGTGTGTGTGTGTGTGTGTGTGTGTGTGTGTGTGTGTGTGTGTGTGTGTGTGTGTGTGTGTGTGTGTGTGTGTGTGTGTGTGTGTGTGTGTGTGTGTGAGAGAGGAGAAGAAGGAGGCTGACTGATGGTCTGGCAGAGGTTTATCAGCTGATCTGTCTGGAGTAACACTGTTCTCATCTTGATCTGCCGGTGCAGCTGGCTGCCATCCACACCCACAATTCCTTTCTGTGGATCAGATGTCAGAAACCACTTCCTGTATTAAACCATTTGACCATTTCCTGCACCTCTCTGCTGTGGCGTCACAACCCCAGCGTTCATGTGTGTTGTATTGTGTACGTGGTCTAAACCAGTATGAGCCAGCGCACATACATGGCTGGATGTGCTCCACCACAGAGCTCTGGCAGGAAGTCAGTGTGTATTTAGAGACATCAGCCTCAATATTTTCTGGTGTGGTCGTTTTGATAAGACCTTAAAGGGCCAGTCCACTTCAATGACAACCTTCCCCTCAAAACATGCTGTTACGTGTCTCTACAAATTAGTATTTGAAGCTGTAAACAACAGTACATCTGTCTGCAGAGATCTCTGAGGTAATATTTCATAATAAGCTGAAAAAAGTCTAATGGTAAAATATGCAAAAATATTGACCTTCGTTTCTGTTAACAAATACAAGTCACCTTTAAGATTATGGTTTAGCTTAGAGGCTAATTTGTGCATCCCATTTGCAAAGCCCTCAAAGCTTCATCCAGGTTTGAATCTGAGCCTTACCAAAAGTTATTCCCCTACTCTTCCTTTCAAGTGTCCTCTTACTTCTCCTCTTAACAAAGGCTTAAAGAGTTCAAAATGTATGATAATAAAGAAAATGGACAGTCAAACTATCTGGGAAATTTGTTTTCAAGTTTATTTAGTAAAGATGCTATGAGGAGGCTCTGTTTTAATTGTACTGCCTCATCACCTTCTGGCCTGCAGTGTCACGCACACTGTTTTAAAGATGTGGTTTTTCTTTGGTGATTTTATTTGTTCAAGACAGCTATTTTCCAGATACAACGCGACAAGGTCAGTTATTTCATAAGTACAGTTACGTAGCCCTGTTGTTTAAAGCTTGACAACAAGCTAACGCTGTAAGTTTGTACTGTCAGTAGCCGGCTACATGTAGCGCTAGCAGCCGTAGGCTAACGTGACAACAAGCAAACTGTCAGTTCGTTCAGTGGTTTAGTAGCCATCCATACGTAGCGCTGACAGCCTTATGCTGTGAAACATGTCTGTAATATGTAACATTAGTGAATCCTGGTTATGTCCTGCCAGCGCTAATCTACCAAGCAGAGCTAACTTAACCTCACTCTTCATTTTATTGATGGACTCTCAAGTTTGAACAGACCACTGCAGAATAACTGTTGCATGTGAGTTGGAATGAACATTATCACAAACATGTTTAGCCCCTGTGTTAGCCTTTAGCTCGGGCTGTATCACTCTCCTGTTTAGCTTTCTTCTGCTCTTCTGTCCTTTTTCTGACAGTTAGGCTCTTGTGTCCACCATCACTACAAAGTTAATCCAAGAAACTGTTTTCAAACAGAGGGAAACACAGATCTCTCTTCTCACTTCTAAACTCTGTCAGCTGGAGTAGTGTTATCATAGAGATTTGGATGTGCCGTAAATCAATCCAGTTTTGCTCGACCTGATTGGGAAGAAGAAGTAGCTACGAAGTAGCATTTCGAAATGACCTACATTGGCGGTGATAATCTCATTTTAAAGTGTGGATTACAATCAAGCATAAATCGAGAAGGGAGTCTTTATCAAGATTCCTTTCCAACTCCCTACAGCCCCTTTAATTGGCTGTTTTTAGGTAAGTTTGTGTATTTTCAAAGCTGCTTTCTTCTCGTCATGGTAAATATTTTCTGGCCCCTTGTCTGTGCCCTGATCTTTTCGTTATCACATCTTGATTTTGCGAACCAGGGACCGGTCTGGTCTCTGGGCCTGCTGCTGTGTCATAATGCAGTCAGTTAGCTCTCTGCAGTGTGCACTCTCTGCCACACAGAGCAGCCTGCAGATTGATGGCCCTCTCTGACAGGGGGAGAGAGCCAGAGCCAGTCAGCCAGGAGCGGACCGGAGTGAGATTTTATGAGTCAGTTTATCTTTCCGACACTGTTGACTCTGCAGTGTTGTGATTTGTAAGACTTGAATAGGCCTGCTGTGAAATAAAAAAAGAAAACAGCTCGGAGTGTCTGCGGGGCAGGCATGTGGAGATGTGTGAGTTTAATTAATGTGTCACATCAGAGCAGCTCTGAAGTTCCTCTTAATCTCAGTCCTGTCAAACACTGATTATGAGTTCCTCATGTGTGAACATTGTTAGAACACAACATATGAAACTGCTGAAGCACAATTATTAAGTTTCATTTTAGATATGGTTGAGTTCTGGGTGTTTTTGAGTGACGCACGAAACTATTTTAGTTCCTTCTCTCAGTTTGTCACAGCAGACTGTTTGCCTGAGACAGAGAAACAATCAATATTTATTTTTTGCACATGAAAGAGAATCTTTGGGATCCGCTCTTGCTTACAGAAATCAATGTAACAGCTTCCTCTCTCACACACACTCACACAGTCTCCAGTTCTCCCCTCCTCTTGCCTCCCAAGCCTGTGCCTCCCACCTGTCCTCACCCCTCTCCCTCCCACCAGCTTTATCCCCACATTCCCACCAGCTATGATCAAAGGACAGTGGCAGATTTACACACACTCAGCTGCACAGCCTCATGGCCCCCTTAAGGTCAGGGGCAATGATCTGGAAATCCCATATAGGCAAGTGTGCAGTGTGCATGCATGTGTGTGTGATCTGGCTTCACACTGTGTCACACAGGGTCACAGAGCTTGGATTATCAGGTTGAGTTTTTATGGATCCATGAAGGGCTGGATAAATGATTATTTCCACGAATTAATCATGTGTCCTCTGTTTGCTCTAATGTTCCTTTAGTATTATCTAGGACTTATACTCCTCCATGGCTGAACAAAGTAACTCACTGCACAGAGAAAATAGTTACATGATCCAGTTTACAGCAAAACAAGTTTTCTTTTTGAGCTGCCTGGATAAAATCACGGATCGTGGATCATGGATAACATCTGTACAAAAACCGTCCAATGTTTCCTCCTTCTAAGCTTTGTTCTACTTATGGGTGATTCTTCCCCTTCTCTGTGTTTTTTTCAGTCACCACTCTCATTAATTATTGATTTTCATTCAATGAGTTATATTTAACAGTATGGCTCTGTTCCAGGAGCTCCCTGCCCTCCCATGTGCTCATGTAAAGTGTCAAAGCCTGAGGTGGGGAGAGCACACCTCCTCTGTTTTATGTGCATACAGAAAAAGCCAAGACAGGGACAGCAGCAGCAAAAGCAGTGTTTCCACCAAGCAGACCAGTTCGGTTCATCTCGGTACGGCGCACATTTTATGGCGTTTCCACTGACTCATCCTGGGACAGATCCCCAAATAACCGAGACGAGCCGTCCCACTGTTTGGAACCCTTTCATATGGGTGCCAGACTGAACCGATCTGCTCTCAGAAGGTGGAGCAACACTGCAGACCGTTTATTGGTCAGAGGAATCTTCACTTACCCCGACAGCGGCTGCATTTCTCCCTGCGGCTCACAGACTTCTCTGAAACAAAGCTTGATTGCACTTTGTATCAAAGAGCTAAATGCCAATCACAGAGAGGATGAAATGCTGCATGTCTTCCATCGATGCTCTTTGTTTACTGTGTCACGTTTTTCTTCTTCGTTGGATTTATAAGCGGGGTACACTGTGTTGCACTGCTACGGCGTCACGCTGTTGTTTAGCAGCTGCGGCTTTCGGCATCTGGCTTACACGCCACCTACCACGAGAGGGCCCAATTTTGCTGCCGAAACGCAGGCTTAACTGCACCTAACTGTGCCAAACCGTACTGAACCGCACCGGACTGCTTGGTGGAAACGCTGCTAAAGACTTTCGCAGGTACAGGGCAGAGTGAGCATCAATAACAACAGTTATGACGCTGGTAAAATAAAGCACAGCACAAAAAGAGGAGCCTGAGGTGGGTAGAGCACACCTCCTCTCTCTTTGATATGTATTCATAAAAAGCCAAGGCCGGGAGAGCAGCAGCAAAGCTGGTGTTCTGTTGGCTGAGCTTGACTCTGAGGTTTGCCTAAGCTAATACTTTTTTGGGGGATTTAATGAACTGATTGAGCAGAAAATGACAGCTTAAAGAAATACCGATTCAGCTTTTTAAACAAATTCCTGTCTTTTAGCTTCTTATGACAAAAAATGTCATTGCAGTCAAGGGACTTTTGTTTGAGAGAATCAGTCATTTTCAGACCTAAACAGATCCCCTATGTTAGCATAATGATTATTTCTTACACTTACTTTGCTTTCCATTGGTCAAAACCTCACAACAACTATGATTAATTTCTCAGCAGAGCTTCTACTGAAATATGTTCAGACAAATCAGTTCAATTGTTTAACTGTTAACTGTTAATTGTCTGACTCATGTCTCATGCTTGTTAGTTACTGTACCTTGGGCGGTACGTAGAACTCGAGCAGGAACCTCTCCCCTCCTTCCTCCCTCTTAGTTTTCCTCAGCAGCAGGCGGCACTTCTGCCACTGTGCGGCGCCCATACAGTTTGTGTCATCAGCCACCATGTACCTGAGTACGCCCTCACGCTGGATCTCTAACATCTCAGCCTTGTGGCCTTGAGAGCTCCTTGGGAGCCGCAGTTTTTGGGACCATTTTTCACCCACTGCGGCCTCCCCAGTTCCTGCTCCTCCTCCTCCTACTCCCCCGTTTGCCTTCCTGGTACCAGATGGACCGTCTGGTTCAGGGGAGGCCCTTCTGTGCCACATCTCCTTTACCCCATCCACCACACACAGGCTCATGTTCCTCAGGGAGAAGCCCTTCTTGAAGCGGGCCTTTGGGTGGCTGACTGAAACGTCCTCTGAGCTGCGAGACTGTCCCAGAGCAGAAACCTTGTGGGGTGGCTGTGGACCTCTGGTGGGGCCACTGCCTCCCCCATCTATTCCTCCTCCTCCACTGTCCATACTGTCCAAGGACTCACTGGAAGCCCCGGCGTCCTTTCGCCTCTGGTAGAGATCGTGACCGTAAGACAAAGGGCAGCCTTGGATCCCTAGGAAAGGAACTATGCTGTACTTGGGTGCTGCGTTGGATCCCTCCTCTCCTGGTGAGGAGGCCTGGTTTTCTCGAGCCTGGGTCAGCGCTGAGGTGAAGCACTCCAGGAAGTGTTGGGCAAAGTGCTGGGAGAAGCTGGCATCAGCACCAGGCGAGTCGTAGCAAGGGTTCTCCGACAAGAAGCGCTGAAACTTGTGGGCGAAGTCTGCGGCGGAGGCTCGGGCGTGGAGCTCACAGAACTCTCGCCAGTCAGGCAGTGGGCATGAGGAGGAGAGCTCTGGGCTACCGGGCACCACCGCTCCGTTCATCACTGGGCCATGCCAACCCACCGAGGAGAGGCTGAGGAGAAAGAGGAACAGAGTGTTAGCATCGAGACAAATGCAAATGCTCTGATTATGTTGATGACCTGGAGCAGGGATGGACATAGTTCCCTGCCCTCCGTGTTAGGCATCTCATGTTATTTTGGAAGTTTCATTGTATTCTTCAAGTCTTTTGTTATTTAATGAAAAAAAGCAGACAGCCTGTAGATGATGATTATTTAAATATTTGAAAACTCTGACTCATTTTTAATCTAGAGTCAACTTAGTCATCACAAACTGATAGGAAATCTTCCATCTCTTCCTTTCTGTTGTCTTCCTGCAAACACACATGCTCTCCTCTATGTTTAAGTATGATTCAGTCCCAAGGTCTACCTCCCTCTCTGTCCTGATCAGAGCCAAACCACATCACATTAATAAAACTAACATCTAACACAGTCTAACCACCGCTCTGTCAGTAACAGCATCCAAACCCAGTTCCCCCTCTTCCTCCTCTTCCTCTCTCTGTCTTTCTTCTTTTACCTCAGACCATCAGTGACTCATACATCACTAGAGCATACAATGAAACACATGTTGGTTTGATGATTGTTGTGGGTAAATCACACAGATTAAAGAGAATCATCAGAGTGGGCAGACTGGGTGACATACGCACGGGGACAGCCAACACTCCCTAAGCTGTGAAAGCTTCTTGTCAGAGCTGCTGGGCTTCTCTTGGCAGTTTATTCACTGTTCAGGCTTGAATGTTTGCTTTTTGAAATTGCACTCTTAAATCAAATCATGCATATATTGGTTCTGCTTAGTTTTCCTGGAATTTTTTTTTCCTTAAGCTGCTTTATTTTCATTTTCAAAACAAATCAGGACAGGTTGTGTTTTCAAAAAGGATTAATGCAAAGAAAAAAACTTGAGGGGAATTAAGTCTGACACACACAGATTCAACTTCAAGCCAATCACTCGCGCTGAAATCACAGTGTGTTAGATCAGAGGCAGGATATGATGATAAGGGAAAGTACAGAAGAGTCTCTTGGCTCATAATGGAGAGAGGAAAAACTGCTGGATGCTGTGACCTGGTATCAGAGGAATGCTGTGATGGAACGAGACGCTCTAAAATAAAGGAAAAGGGTGAGATAAGAAGAAAACAACAAAAGAACAGCAAAGGAAATGTGTCTGCCATCTGCAAAGAAGTCCCAGAGGAGTTGGAGGATCCAACACTGTGTGGCCATGAAGCTTCATTTTACATCTTTGCTAAAATGAAGCTGTTTGACTTTGATCTATCACACTAAAGGAGCTTGAAACTAGCACCTCTGTGTAATTGTCCCCCTGAGAATGACGCACAGCCAAAGGTCTCAGGTTGAGAGCTCTTTCATTACCATCATTAGGTGCCTGGAATAAGTTTTGACAGGTTTCAAAGAATAGTAGTGCAGAGGAGGGTTGGAAATTGTCATAGTACACCTGAAAGAAAAAATGCAGAAAAGGGTTTAAATCTATATTTTATACCTCACCCCAAACGCCAGTTTACTATACATTTCTCTGCTATCATATCATTTTTTGGCTGTTAAACCAAGATCCACAGTTTGTCTTTATGCGGGCCTGTTGGTAATCCAGCCTCAGAGGGCTCCATAGAAATCCAGAACCTTGTATTCACCTGATAACGTTTGGTTAGTTTCGGGTTGGGGTTTGGGTTTGGCTTTGGCTTTGGGGTTAAGGGTAAGGGAAAGGGTTTAGGGATTAGTGCAAGGGTCTGGAGTTAAGGGTTAAGGGTTAAGAGAAGTGCAAGAGCTTTAGGCTTAGTATTTAGGGCTTATGGTCAGGGTTAGGGTCAGAGTTAAAGTTAAGGATTGAGGGTTAAGAGTTATAGGCGCCGCCCTGTTAGCTATGGCTGCCTTTTGCAGCAGCTCTCTCTTCTTGTCCTTTCCTTGTAATTTTTTCGTCTCTATTTTGTAATCTTTGTATTTGGAGCAGATCATTACTTTGTATGGCTCATTTGTTGGTCATGGACACCAAACTTTTTGTGATTTCAGCAATATTTTTACTACTTTTTCTTCTGTGTTTGTCTGGAGATCCTTTATGTAACCATGGCTGCATTGTTTACATGTGAAATCAGCTGTTAGCAGCCTGTAGCATGTCAATGCTAACTGGTGTAAGGCCTGATGTCTTCCCACAAGGTGAGGAGAAGGAGATGAGGACGACGTACTGGTTCTCAGGTGTGAGCTAAGAAGTGACAACATGGACCTGTCCTTCCATCCATCCATGGTTATTGGGAACATAAGATCTATCTCCAATAAGATGGACGACCTAGCTGTGCTAACCCAGCAACAGAGGGAATACCAGAGGGCAGATTAGCATCATGCTATTCACAGACATGGCTAACAGAGCTAACATCAGACACCAACGCCACATTGGAAGAGCTTCACCTGCTGTGAGCAGACAGGATCCAAGAGACAGAGATGGAGCATGACTGAAGAAGCTCAGTCCTGGACCCTGTGGAGGTGGAGGCTGGCTGAACTGGAGAATGATGGACAAGCTGTCATCATCTATTTTCTTATGGACCTTTTTCCACTTTCTATACACTTTCTTACTTTTGTTTTCTTGATTGCTGCTGTGACTCCAATCTCGTTGTACTTGTTACAATGACAATAAAGTTCTATTCTATTCTATTCTATTCTATAGTTGGGGTTAGGCCCAGGCCTAGTATTAGGAATGGGTTAGAGTTAGGGTTAGGTTAGGGTTAGGGTAAAGTAATACTTCATACAATTTAGTAACCTTTACTAAGAGTTTACTGTCATGGTTACGGTTACTTTAACTTTTATTCATAAATCCATGACTTCATTCATTCAACCATCCGTTCATTCATTCAACCCAAAACAGGGTTTTACAACAACACTAGCTGCTAATCACTTGTTATAATTACTGTGCCTTGTCCTCCTTTGTAAGTGTGTTTTAGTGTATGTGTCGGCCTATGTGTGTATTACTGGCTACAAGGAAGTCAATATCCATTCAGCTATTTAAAAACCTGCACGGAGCCAACTTTCCACCCATTCAGCAGAAAAACAACAACACACAGTGAGGTGCATTTCTCAAAACTCCTGCCCTTCCGCTCAAGTGAGGATGTGCTTCTCTCAAGGATACAGAACTACCATGCACACACCCACAAACACACTCTCTCTCTCACACACACACACACACACACACACACACACACACACACACACACACACACACACACACACACACACACACACACACCAAGTCAGCATGAAACTGAAGCCATGAGCGGCTGGAGGAAGTGGACAGTGTTTGGATTTTCTGGAGCTCAGCACAGTGAAGAAGATTACGAAGCAAAAATGATTGACTACGAGAGAAAAGGGGGGAGGAAGTGGAAAATAATCACATATATTTAGAACTGTATCTAATAAAAGTTACAGAGAAGTCGCATGTAAGTTCAATATTTTCATTTACAAAAAAGTTATCACTGGTTCAACTTCCCTCCAACTATCTGTTCATAAATTTACATTGATAAATTTCAGTATCCTGTATCAACAACAAAGCCAGCAAATCAACAACTGATGTGTGTTTCAGTTTGTCATTTTCTTGGAAAACAATTGGGCATAACATCACTGACGTGATTATAAAGAATACCTTAAAGTCACCCAATCAATCCTGTGACCTCTGACCTCAACTTGTTTTACTTTGGCTGAAGAGCGAGACAGGGCCACCAGGAGCCTGTAATTGCCCTACTGGGTGTAATTAAAGAGTCCACTTCTTAACACACCAAACCAGCCCTATCTTTTAAAATGGATGGGTGTGGTCAGTAAAACAGACTTAAAACACTTTACCAGGGAAGGTGGGACACTGCTGATTATCATCTGGGTTTGAGGAATTCAGCATCATTAGCAAACTAACCCATCGAGGGGTGAAGGTTTATCGATATCTTAAACTGAAGATTTGTCTCAGCCTCCTGATGAATTTAAGATCAGTGTTAATTGTCTTTTATTTTCCAATCTGTCTTATTTTTTGGTGACTTAATGGCACTTTCGCATCTAAAAGCTAAGCTTTGTTTATTGGCTTGTTGCTTATGATACCAGCTACCAGCTTTGGTACTGAGGAGGTAATTTACAGAGAGTTTTGAATCTTTTTCACTTAAAGCAAAAGCTTCGTCAGAGCTTCTGTGAGGAGTTTTTCGATTGGGTTGAATTTGGCGCCCCCTGTGGATAAAGTGGTATTTGCCTATCAAATTTTTTCCGTATTGTTAAGCACTATGTTTGAGTGGGATGGGTGTATGACTAGGGCTGTGTAACCACTGCTGTCACAGGATCTGCATGGTGCAAGATTACATGGAGACAAAAGTGCGGCGAAGATTTCACTCCGAATTTAGATTCAGAAGTCTGTGATTAAAGCATCTTGGGATACTGTTTCCACTTCATTTCCATGTAAACAGCCTTTGTGTATGACACCTACCCCACCGGTGTTTTCAGACAATGAAAACGACAGTACAGAAATAGTCACTCTTGTAATTAATAGTTTATTTGCCTTTTTAGGTCATAAAAAGAAAACCTCCTCACTGGAGCTTTAAATGCATTTTACTCTGATAATATACTCATTCTAATCCAGGACTTCTCATTGTTTCAAGTCTTTACGCACTATTATATCACTTTTTTTTTACTTAAGGACCTGAGTACTTTCCCCCACTCAAGGGGGGATGTTTCTGCTCCTTAAGCCAGCTGCTAAAACAATCAGTGAGTGTGTGGAGGTGGAGGAGACAAGGGGAGCATAAAAAAAGGAGACGCACTGCAGGACGAGGGGGAGCAGAGGCACCATGTCGAGTCTCACATCCCAACGACTCCCTTTAGTCTTTTTTCCTTCTTTTTCTTGTCTATCAGTGCTCTTAAAGCACAAAGAAAAGACTTAGGGGAGTCGGGGGGGTTGAAATGTTCACCTCCATCCTTCAGGGCCAGCAGCTTTTCCTGTATCTCCACCCTGTATCTGTTGTAAAAATCAACCACTACTGTGCCCCCTCTCCTTCCTCCTCCTCCTCCTGCTGCTGCTGCTCCTTTCCCCAAGGGAGCAGGGTTGATATCTCTGTCAGATGGTTGGGAGTTCTGTCTGTAACAGTAAACTGACCGGGGAAGAGAGGAAAGAAACATTACTGTGCAGGGAGAAGCTATCAACTGCAACCTGCAAAACACATCGTAGAAGACATGTTAGCTTTCATAGAGCCCTCACAGGGCTGCACAGCACCAAGCCAACAACTATATCTGCTTGATTAATACTGCGGTGTTGTGGGGAGTAATAGAGCTACCGAGGGAAGTGATACTGTAGCCCAGTAGAACGGATGTTCATGGATTTGTGTTTTTAAAGCTGTGTGCACACATACCTCTCTGTCCAAACACTTTATATGCACTTAAACAGACGCTTACACCCAAACACACACCTACATTACTGTGAGCATAACACACTCACTGATTGGTTGATCGAGACCGTTGGTGATGCTGTGCCCCTACACCAAGGAGCTTGAACTTAGCCATTTTTTTTTCTGAGATTAGCTTACTCCATAGCACAGCTTACCGCTAGCAGCACGATCCCCACAATTAAGCGCTTTACCTACACAACTTAAATGCTATGTGGATGCATTCTTTGTGACTTCTTAAGCAAGGATAAAAACTGCAGATGATTCAGACACTGAAGGACATGAAATATGTCATACATGTTGGACTAAAAGCAACAACAATGAGACACTTTTGACACTTTGTGTTCAAAAACCACATAGGAATCAAATATATACACAGATACACGCTGTAACTAAAAAGCTATTTCCTCTTGGGAATGAATAAAGTGTTTCTGATTCTGATTTCTGCAAAATAAGCAGTCTTTGATTAACACTTAATATTGTATGTCACGTATAAAAGCACTTAAAGAGAATTATAAAAGTGGTATTAAAGAGGTTTTCCTCTATTTTAAACAAGAATACATAATAAAAATGATGTATGTTCAAGCTATCCTCTGCACATTTATATTTTGTAGTAATTCCCCTTAATCTGTCTGTAAACTTCCCAAAACAGTCTGTTCTGAAAATGACATGAGATCTCCAGGAGATCGTCATGATCTCATGAGACTGTCTTTCTGAAATGACTGGCCAATCAGTCGGAAGGGACAGCAGCTAAAACAAAGTGTTGTAGAAAAAGGCTGAAAAAAAAAGAGTTTCCTAAAACGAGAAGGACAATGTGAAGTCAAACAAAAAGCACAACAATGCCTCTTTGAGCTAATTAAAACTGGCTCAGAATGCAAGCTCCTGTGAGGAACTTCTAGATTGTATAAGTTTCTTTCTTTTATAGGTTTCCTCGACATGGTACCTCTCATCGCCTTTACAGTTCTTGTCTTGAACATAGTTAGGTTGTGTTTTCTAATCTTACATCCTTTTTACCATAGAAATGTGTCACTCATGTATCATACCCTTTGGAGAAGTTGAAGTTTGGTCTGGCCTGACGCCTGCCCTCTCAGAGTGGTTTGCAGACAGTGTTAGAGTGGGTGATGTTGCAGATGGTTTAATTTTTTTACAGTGGCATCATTGTTGATATATGTATGTCCAGTGACAAGTTGAGACTTTTTAGGTGGAATCTGAGTTTACAAGCACCGCTTGAGTGGCACCTTGTGTTTGCAGTGGTGTTTTTACCTTGGTGTTCCTACTTTTTTTCGCACTGTGTGTCTGGACTGGAGATCCCACATATTGTTGTTACCACACAAGATTTCGTCTGCTAGCAGCCTGTAGCATGTCCATACTAACCGGTGCAAGGCCCAATGTTTCCTGCAGGCTGAGGAGGAGGCAAGGATGCCATGCTGGAACTGCTGTGGCAGCTAAGAAGAAATGGCATCAACCTGTCCTTCCATCCATTGTTAAGGGGAATTTAAGTGTATCTATCTCCAATATGATGAATGAGCTAGCAGGGCTAACCCAGCACCAGAGGGAAAACCAGAGGGCCAAGTAACATCATGCCATTCAAAGACATGGCTAATGAAGCCAATGCTGGACAAGAACGCCACACTGGAAGAATTTCACATGGAGTGAGTGAACAGGACACAAGAGAGAAGGACTGGACAAACTGGTGAAGAAGGTCAGCTTAGTCTAACAAGAGAATTATGGCCAAGCCGTCATCTCTGGTGGACATTTTTTTTTTCTAGTTGACACTTATCATACTATTATTATTATTGTCATTTTGTTTACATATTATCAGATTTTTTCATTATATACTTTCTTGTATTGCTGCCGTGGCTGTGAGTTTCCCTTCTGGGCTTAATAAAGCAAATTCAATTCTGTTCTATATTCTTTGGGTAAATATGTAAACACTGATATACAGTATATCTTAAAGGACTAAGAGCACCAACTTCTTCAAAGGCCTTGCTTGTGAGTCCTATAAAATAAACAGGTTCTTTCTGCTGCCTCTGCTCCTTACTTCCACCAACTTTTATGCAAAAGGGGCTGTTGGTTTTTTCATAATCCTGATGTAAACTTTGGCAGAGGTTAAAAAAGAAATGTGTGACAGAGATGCAGGTATCATCAGCAACATGTTTTGACAACAGTCTGTTTTGATTTTCTGTCTGGGCTCGCTGAAGGAGGACAGACAGAAAAACGTAGATGGGATGGGAATCACACTGACAAAAAGTGACTCACATGGAGAAGTCAAAGACAGAAAAGATATTGCAGCAGACATTTAGTTGATTGTGAGTGTGTGTGTGTGTGTGTGTGTGTGTGTGTGTGTGTGTGTGTGTGTGTGTGTGTGTGTGTGTGTGTGTGTGTGTGTGTGTGTGTGTGTGTGTGTGTGTGTGTGTGCTCAGAAGACAGAGAAAACTATTCAACCAGGAGGATGATGGAAGTGAAGGAAAAGCAGACGAGATGTAGACACGAGATAAACGTCCCAGAACGGAGGGCTGGCAGATAACAAGGTGAGGCAAGGAAAAGGGATCAGACATTCAGGAGAGACACCGGGTCAGCAGTCAAAGACTTCTTTCTTAACCCAACAGCCTGTCAGTGACCTTTGACCTGAACTTTGATAACCTCGCCTCTCCATGATGCCACTGAATGTTGTCTGGAGTGTTTAATCTGCCAGGACCTGTTTGTCTTCTTACGGACACTATAAACACTACAGACCAATTTTCTAAATATACACAGCCTCATCACAAAGATGATCACACACATTAATTAGTGTTTCCTCTCCCAGCAGGCTCTCCTCCCTCTGTCTTTTCTCTTCTCTTGTGGTTTTTCTGGCAAAGCAGCAACAATGTAAATATTGAGTGAGCTCAGGCATCCATATGGCAGCCAGCGATAAAGGAACGAAGCGCGTGGGAGAGAAAGAGAGACGCATTCTGCCATTGACTTCCATTTCCTGTCTCTCACCCACAAGATCTAACTAATTTCCCAGATGACCACAGGGCTCTCTCAGCGGAGAAACAATGCACCTGTATGAGAATCCAGAGTGACACTTGGTGGAAGGAATAGGTTTTTCTTTCTGTATTTATGGGTGAGAAAAACAACACCCTACATCAAGCAGAAATGATGATGTGTGGTTAAGAAGACTTTTTACAATTTCTGAAACCCTAAAAGTTCAGTGATCAATATTTGTTGGCATATTTTTGTGGGAAAGAAGCAATTTGCCTCAATATGTAAAGGACAAAAGGAGCTAAAACATACTCGTTGGAGGGTGTCATTTGTTGACTGGTGTCCAAACATCAGCAAAAAAACAAGTAGACTTTGAGACTGGAATTTTTACTTTACATTAAAATAGACAAGTCCCTAACGTTTCAAGTTTTAGAGACCATAAATTAGCTTTTTCCATGATATGACTTGAACAGGTCAAAATAAAGAGTGTTGTCCTATTTCTCAAACGGCTGAAAAAACTGTTGACTGTTTTAGAACTTTAAAGTGTATTTCAATCTGTGAAATAATAAAAAAAAAAAGCTAGTATTATATTTTGGTATGGTCACACAGTTTATTCAGTTACAGAGGAAACTTTCCCCTAATTTTGTAATATAACTAGTGTCACTGTTTTTTTCACCCTCTGCACTCCAAAAATTCCAGCCTGATTTACACAGCAGTTTATGGATCTAAAAGGATGTAAAGGGTTATATATTGATCAAATTTTTTTGTTAGTATCACTCTTCAAGAGATGCTGATGGTTAAAACAGCAAAGTATTCCTGTTTTAGTACTTTGAATACTACTTTAAATTTGAAAAAAAATTGAGGTGTTGTTTGGGACTGAATTACACTGTAAGAAGATATTACACTAAATACAAAAAAGAGTCGGTAGTGTAGCATGACAAAGTATCTGGTGCAGTTTTCTGTTTATAAAATGAGGTTTTAAACAGCGTATTGCAATTCATATGATTCTTGTCTTGAGTTTTACCTTATCTCCTGTTTCATTTCATGTGTCTGATTAGCTTTATCTCCTGCCTTTGTGTTCCCTCTTCTTTGATGCACTTTCACTTGTGTCTTGTCCCACATCTGTGTGTACCCTATGTTTCTCCATGTGATTTTCTCCCTGTGCTTCACTGAGTTACTTGTGTGTTTCTGGAATTTTGAGTTTGTTAGATTGTGGGATTTTTCTTTCATAACAATTAAGTTGGTCTGCACCTGGGTTCTACCTTTACATGTTCTCAAATTGCCTCTTTCTCTCTGAAGAATTCACAATATGTCAGGGCTGTGTAACACAATATCATGTCTGAACCCATGAAGTAAGCAGGGGCGTATTTAGTCGTTTGGGGGCCCAAGGCAAACCCAGTCAATGGGGCCCTCCATGTCCTTGTAACTCATCTTCCTCAGAGCTAGACTGGCTTTCCCTGGGCCCACTGTCTCTTTCCGAGAATCAAGGCATGAGACAGTGCTAATCTTGTACATGGTAACTTAACGCAACTAAATGCATTTCCTCAAGTTCTGTACTTTAGTTTGATTTTGAAAAAAGTGAATACGTAATTTAGTCCACTTTGTCCTGGATTTGAAATCTTTTATGGTCAATTGACAGCTTATTTGTCCCACAGTGGGGAATTTACAGAGTAACATTAACAAACAAGAAAGTATGAAGTGAAAAACATTACAATAGGTAAATATTGAAAAAAAAATATTCAGTAAAGAAAAAATATGTAAATATCAAGCACAACATAAAACTGGAAAAAAATCTACTGAGAGAGGTGATATTTACAGTTACCATACTTTTTGGTACTATTATTTTAAAGTTAATGTATTTTTATTTGACCCCCTGTCCAGTGAGTTATGTATCCAAAAAAGAGATTTTGTACAATAATGTTTATCACCTACTCAAAAAGTTTGATTTTGAGAAAATTATCCTGTTTCCTGGGCTGGATAAAGTCCTTAAAATCCTAAAAGTCTAATATGTTTATCTCAGATCCCAGAGCAACATTGTTTTTATTTCCAACTTGGTTAAAAATAAGAAAAAAAAATGGAAAAAAAAGTGTTTTTTACCACTTTCTTCCTGAATCAAATTTTCAGATGTGTTGTAACATGGAATAGCCCATTGAATAAGAAGGGAGGGGGAGTACCCAGAAAGATCATTAAAGATTAAGCCTTTTGTATTGTATTTTGAAGCATGTGAAGTAAGATTTAGAAAAAAAGAGATGCTTTCAATTGAAAAGAACTTCATAAATCAGTTTTTAAGAGATGCTTTGGGGGCCCCTGGGAATCTTGGGGCCCCGGGCAACTGCCTGTGTTTGCCTAATTGTAGCTACACCCCTGGAAGTAAGAAACTTTGCCCAAGTGGTCTACAATCTGAAACCTTTCCTTTCGACAACTTGACTCCACCTGAACTCACCTAACGTCTCATTCTCTTTGTTCTCGCGTGACAGTCCTGATGCTTTGATCAGGGGGACAAACTGCTTCACAGTCATTTAAGGGGAATAAAGTGTTCATGGCGTTATTATTATTATTAATGACCAAGAGCTTCTACCATAATAAACCAGTTTTATTGTAAAAGGCCATCATAAAATCACAACTGTGCCACAGATGCAGCCTCTGTCCGTGATGTGATGGTTTGTGTATCAGCGGAATTGTATCCTGTTGAAATCATGCTCATTAGACTCCATATTAACAGACTGAAGCCTATAAAATGATACTTGAGAGAAAGTCAATAGCAGGCCGAAAACAGGCCTCCTGCAGGCCCACAGAGCCTATTTTAAGCCAACAGTGGACCGTTGTGCAGGCTGCGTACACTGGACTTCATGAATGGAGGATCGGCAGCAGCCTCCTGCTGAATGGCTGACAGCTCCAGGTCCGGTAAGCTGGAGATGAATGGGAGGCTGCGCGCGGAATCACGAGCCGGTACAATGATTCTGTATCATCTCGAGCGGGCCTGTATCATCACATCCAGTCACATCACATCAGATCACACCACACCAGGCCCCCCTCAACCGCCCACTGACTGACCAGACTTTACTCCCCCAGGGTTGCTAAATGGATTATCGGAAAAGCCCCTTTTTACACCGCGACCCTCCTCAAGTCCAGGACTCCTCGTTCTCACAAGCTCAACATCTACAGCACGAGACTTTTCTTCATCCGTACATCGTCTCTGCCTTCAAAGGACGCTTTGAACGCAGGATCCATCACAGAGCCTGGCTGGATGAATCAGGGTCTAACATCAAAACACAGCAGCCGCCTCCTCCTCCTCGTCTTCCTCGGCACCTGGAGATTTGTTGTCGCCCTCTTGATCTTGACAGCGGTGGCATAGAAAAATACTCAACAAGATGTCTAACCTGACGTGTCAAATTAGCAACATGCTTTAAATAAGAAATTAAACGCAGAGGAAGAAAAAGCGGCAGCTGCGGCTCTCACCTCAATGCAGGACTGGTTTCATCATGACGCTGGTGTCTCGGACGTGATCCTGGATCCACAGCAAAGGATGGGGACGATCAAAAACCGAACATGGTTACTCCCTCTTCATCAGATGTCCTGCTCCCCGAGTTTGACGCTCTCACAGCCGACCGGCTCTGACCCCCATCTCCCCGCTCGACGCACTGAGCTGCCGCTGTATCTCTGGCTTTCCCTGCTGTCGACAGACCAGTGACAAGCATCAGAGTCAATGAATGAGAATACTTCCGGAATAGACCTTCAAAATAAGGCTCTGAGTTTTGAGGGCAATTAATAATCCTAAAAACAAAAGCCTACTTTGAGTGTATTTGTCGTCAAAGTTGCACTTGGGATAAATGTAGGTCGATGTTAGACTCAGAAAACAAGTGCAGCCGTAAATTTCCCATTAAATACTATTTTAATAGCCTATAAGAGATGTTTCTTTGGATTTGCATAATTTGTGGCCCTGTTGAAGCTATAACAGTCAAAAAGAAGTTTTGAGACTTTTAATATGCAGCATTTTTTTCTAATGGTAGTTAAATCAAATTACCACAAAGTGATGCACAAGAAGTGGTGGTGTTAACTTGGTTCTGAAAAAACTTAATTTTCTATGTTTTTCCACTTAGAGATACAGGGAAATTAAACGTCTGGGTGGTGGTTCATTACTTATACTATACGCTGAAAACTGTATTATTTGTTAAAAGAAGAATTTTACTAAAAACGACCGAAGCCCGTAGTTCACGTTTCCCCGTAGACTTTTATTGTGAAGGTTTAGTCATACATTCATACTCGTGCATATCCTTTGAAGCTGAATTGACCGCAGTTTGTTCACTGGGGGGCGTGTGTGTGAATGTGTGTGTGAGTGCCTGTTTCACTGATCTATTTAACAGCCACCGATGACTGCCCTTAAAGGAGCCACGCCCTTTTGTTGGTGCCAAAACTGACACACACAACAAAGCTTGTGTGTACATTGGAGATACATATACATTGGAGAGTGGATAGCAGCTGGTTCAGGCAGAAAAAGTCCAACTAAATATGAGTGAAACATATTTAACAATAAACAATAAAACAAAGAGCTTACAACTGGTGTCACACACAATAAAAAGCAATTAACTCATCTTGGTTTTCCTTTTCCTGATTTCTTGGAGTGAAAACTTCATTGGGACAGAAAAAGTATCAATATTGTAATTTTGATCTCTTGCATTATTATGTCTAATTCTGAACCTGTTAAAAACAATGAAATGCAAGAAGGCTAAGCTCACTCTCTAAGACAAATTTACACACAGATTTAAAGCACAAAATGCATTTAACACCATGAAAGTACAAAAATAATAGGTCCAGCTGTGGTAAAATTCTTCATAAAAGAAAGTCACAATAAATTGCACACATTGTAAAAAGAATACTGTAGAATTTAATGTTTCCTCAAGTTTATACCTATTTCTTTGTTTGATTGTTTTTTTAAGTCTTCTTTTCAAAAATAATCAAATGTTGAAAACCAATAGGACATTAGGGATTTCAATCATAACTGACGTTGCCTATTGTCCGTGACATGCAGACGCAGGTGCCAGATGACTCATTTCCTTCTGTCATCAGTCAGCTGTACAAAGTGAGATAATACTGAGATTAGGTCTGCAACGTTTAAAATTTAAATCACCTTATAGTATATAAGAGTCAGGTTCTGAGGCTGTTTTTGGTAATTAGAATCAATGATCAAGAGTCAGTTACAACCTGTCACATTAAACATCATTCATTTATTTACTTTTTTTATGATATGATGCTTTTAAATGAACATGAGCACTTTAGTAAATCTTGAATGACCGATTCAGCCAAACAGACCAAGAGGTGGTTGAATTACTTGATTACAAAATGTCAGAATATTCCATTCTTAAAGTTCTGTTGTGTATACTCAGACTGACACCATCACACACATGCTGTTTGTTAGAATGAGCTTCTTCACGTGACTGTGATGTTTACAACTCAGTGAGTGCCTGTAGGAAAACACACCTCCACTACTAATCCTCCCTGAGTGGATTGACTCTGTGGCTTCATGGTGGGGGTCAGGACTAAAATAATAACCTAGTCAGGCCACAGACAGGTGGTAGTGGGAGAGGACAATCTGCTTTAGGAGGTCACTTCCTCTAATCTGAGTGTTTCCTCCTAAACCAGCCACTCTACGACTGCTTTTAGTCATAGTCGGCACACAGTGATGATCCTCCTCAGCTGCTAAGCAGCTCCAAATGATCTGCTTCATGATTAGCAGTAGATGGATGATTTAAAACAAGCATGTGATTGAACTGCTGCCAGTTAATGGAATGATTTTACTGATATGTCTTTGAAGTAAGCAGCTAAGAGATTTTAAATGCTTTGAATTTATCAGCATATACAGTGATGATGGAGGCCCTCCTGTCTGGATGAGCTGTGACAGGGAGTCTCATTCGTGGTGCGCTATTTGTCAGAAAACAATGTCATAAGAGGGTCTCATAACAAACTGAAAACTTGCTGACAAAAAATTGCTGAATAAAGACTTAAAATAAATAAATGAACACATTTTCTTTTTTTAAACCTATGGTTGGGCCTTACCCTCGCACATATTTAATTGTTTTTACAGCGTTAAAGAAACTCACCCATTCAGATTGGTATGCCTTTTGTCAACACACAAGTTCTGGTTTAATGCAAGTCTTAAAACTTACAGTGACAAATGCTCTTGTGTGTTTAAATTGTGTTGACTTCTCATACCTGTATGTTCTGGCTTTACTAGTTTTGTAAGACTATTACTGACATCCTTGTTATGACTTTCACTGACACAGACCATCTGGTTTAGATATTATTGAGGGGAATTCTAACAACACACTGCTTTTTGTTTTTAATGTGACTGGAGGCCATTAATGAAAATCTTATTTTGTTTTTGGATGAACTTTTATTAACACTAAACGACTATTGAGCTCATAGTAGTCTTTAAAAAAAATAAAAATAAAAACAATATTAGTCATCATTGGATTGAGAAGAATCCTAGGTTGCTCTGAGATAAATCTGATTCATTTTCCTGAGTAAAAAAAAGTATTTTAAATTAACACCTAAGTTGTAGAAAAAATAGCCCCTTTTACAGCCTTCAAGGGTCACAGTGGTCTAGGCTCTGATGGTCAAAGAAGGTTAAACATTAAACATAGGGCACCAAATCAAATTTATTGTTTACCTGAATGGGAAGGGGAAAAGGGTTGGAGATGAGAGCTGGATGAGAGTCTCATGTCAAAACAGCACTTTCATCTGACTCCTCTTGCTAATGTTTCTGTAATCTATAAAGTTTCCTGATGACAAAAATACAAAATAATGATATCTGTTAAAAAAAATGGAGGGTTCTTGCATTTTTTGAAATTCATGTCGAAAATAAAGATGGTAAAATGGTGATAGCAGAAACCTTATTCATGCCCAGGTCATAACTATAATCCTCTTAATGAAACAAACAGAGACCTGGGCAGGGCAAGTCTCTTCATGTCTCTGTCTCCAGAGACTCTCACTCCTTATTGATCCCTGCACACTTCCTGCCGGAAGCATGAATTGACAGAAACCTCAAGAGGACAGGAGGCGCTTCGACCCCTCGGTCATTCTCTCACGTCACTTTTGTTTTACTCCTACTTTAAATCCTTTAGCTCATCCATCAGTTTGTCACACTCCGAAATCCTTTCATTTCTCTCATAAAGGTCAATGATTTCAGCCCTTCTGAGACACTTTTCTTTCACCTCCTTTGCGTGAACACAATGTTCACTTTGGTGGTCAGGTTGGACCCCGTGGCATAACAGTGAACACAAACAGCACAGCGGCCCCTTATGAGCACATTGATCAGAGATCCAAACATATACCTCATTTAGACCCAGGAAAAGTGACACAGCCAGGGGAGGGGAGAGAGAAAGGGGAGGGCGAAAGAAAGAGAGATGCTTTTGAGCTGATTTCCTCTGAAAGCATCTAAAGTGGTGGGGCTGCAGATTGGCCTCCTGAGGCTGTTTGAGGATCAATGTGTCAGCAGGCCTTAATAAGAAGCTTCACTTCCTCACTGTTTCCTGACCAGGAAAACACTCCAGAGGTGCACGATAACCCTGCTGGCCTTTCAAAGACGACACTGTGTTCAAACTGCACAGAAAATAACTATTGATAGTAAACACTGAATCTGGATCCTGTTACCTGAAACCTCTATTAAAAAACATGGAGAATCCAAAGGTCACATCATGTGAAACAAAGGGTACAAACTAAAAATGGACTCGACAGCAGGTACAGTCTCGATGCTTGAGGCAAATTCAGTCTGTGTTATCACAAAGCATGGAGCAGGTGTGCGTTGGTGGATGTATGTTGTTTAAGCTGTGAGTTAATGAAATACGATCCAGGAAGAGCAGGTGGAGTAACAGATTAACAGGTTTAGAGGCTTATCAGAGGTGAAAATCCTACAAAATTGTTTGTAATACCCACAAGCAGGATTTTTAAAGTGTGGAGAGTAACCATGGCAGGATTGACTTATCTTTTTCAGGGATAATCACAGGTCTAGTTTAGTGTTTTCTCAGGACAATGATACTTTGTTTAAAACTAGCAAGTGTTTGCCCTTATGATGTGGATTAGGCCGCGTTCACACCATGCCAAAAACAGTCAAATCTGATAACATTTCGCTGCTTTTAGGCCTTGCGTTTAGATGAGACCACATTGCGTTTTGTCCAAAAACGGAAACTTTTGAAAACGCTCTACAGAGTGAAGAGTTTTAAAAACCCTCCTCCATCTCCAGCCTCATATAAACACAGAGCAGAACAAGGACGTCACCGCATGCGCACTCGCAGTTTCAAGTGAAGGTTGCGCGCACTGCCACAACTTCCAGTTAAGCATCTCTGGTTCAGTTGGTGGCGGTAATTCGCCTCAAGGTTGGCTTGCCAACCGTCTCACACAATAAAACGGCAGAAAAAGAAAAAACAACCACAACAATGATGGCTGATTTCCGAGCAGCATATATACACACACATATATCCTCATCGCCATCTACTGGCCTGGCATGGCCACTACATTGTTGTGACTTGTTCTCTTAGAGTTGTATGAACGTATGAACCTTCTGCTAACTGAAACACTAATTTAACCTACAAACAAATAGTTGAGTTGAAGCCCACACACAGCAAAACACCAGGGCAAGCCCTAAACTTTTGGCTTTGCTATTCAGGAGAAGTCGTGTCATCCATCTCTTTGAATTGTCTCTTGCTAAAATAACTAGCTCTGAAGTCTAAAAGATGAATTTCAATATTTTTTCCCCCTTTTTTTTGTTCTATTTTAATTTTTGTCCCATATGAATGTAGGCCAGGTGCAGGAATATAGATAATGGATGAAATGATCTATCAAAACTGTTTATCAAGTAATAGAGTAGATTGTCTACATAAGAGCAAACTGAAGTCTGTTTTGATGTCTCTCTAAATGCTTAAAAAAGCATCAGATCCTAAATCACTTGTAATTACTGCATATTAAACAATACAGTGATGTAATACCTCTTACATGTAGTGAATCTGGGGTTTGAATAGTGTCAAAAGAATTTACCACTTTCTCTTACTGGTGTGTTTTCAAGCCTCTTTATACCTCTAACTTTCCCTTTTCAAATGCAAGGGATATGACGTCTATTTGACCTTTAAAGCAGAAGTATCTCTGATCAACCAGCTGGTTCAAGTTCAGTCAGATCTCAACTCACAGCACAGGAAGTGTCAGCCAACCAGTTGAGTGTCACCAGCTCCTTGATGTAAGGTCAGCAGCTCCAGTCCTCAGATAACCTGCTGTTGACACGTTGTTGTGTGTTTTCTGAATCACCTTGTACCTGAGGATGTGTCTGTCACACTGAGCCGGTAGGGGATGATGCATGATGTGTGTGCTGATGTCATCCGAGCTCAAGATAGCACAGAGCAAACCATACAGCACAACTGTAAACAACACCAGGAAACAATGACAGGAAGAAGAACATGTTAGTTACTCACCTGCGGGGACAAGGAGAAAATAACTCAGGAGCATCAGAAAACATCACAGCTAATGAGCAAAAGTAGTAATTTAGACACTGCATTTTATTAAGTATTTCAATAAGTCACTTTGTTAAACTTATTTTTTTAGTTTATCTTTGAAGTTGTAGGATATAATTAATTTTGAATCTTAAAAAAACAACAACTTTAAAATAAAAAGATTTTCTTGTCAGAATTCCTGAAATAAAAATAATTAAGAAACATTGACAGATTTTGTACTCTTTACACACATGAAAAGTCTAACATTTTTTGTTACTATTATTTCAAAATACTAAAGGACAGAAATAATGCCTGAATTAAAAATCGGATGATGTCACGAAACTGATTTTTTAAAATGGCAATTCAAGGGTAATTTTGTCTTTAAATGTCGCAAAATAAGATATTTTTCTGGTCTTGTCAGGCAAATGTGGCTCACATCAAGTCTAATAATAGAAGTCTTACCAAAAGTAAGACAAAAACACTTGCACAGTTTCAGTTTTTGCAATTTGACATCTATAGGATATGTGAACCCCTGAAGCCAAAACAGAACATCAGCTTTTATTGGTCTATAATCCAGAAGATGTTAAACATGTTTTATATTTTACGTTGCAACAGCTGGAGAGCATCTTTTGTCTGTACATTAACATGATGTTATCTAGCCATCACTCCCCATCACCTTTGTAGATGAGGTGGCGGTGAGTGAGGGTAGGGGGCAGAGACTGTTAGAGCCAGAGACGGGGGTCCAGAAAGAGAGTGAGACTGAGAGAGGTTCTGTACTCAGCACTCAGACTTGCTGATCCAAGATCACGTGTCCAAGTGATTCAGCCAGACTATGTCAGAGCAAATCAGAGTGCTGGTGAGCATTCAGCATGGAGCCACCTGACAGAGGAGGCCTGTTTCCATAGCAACACCCATAGGGGGCTGGGGAAGGGGGTTGGTGGGATGTAAACGGACTGCTTGCAGACACATGAAAGGAAGACAGAGACATGAGAACAGAGACAAGTTAAAGGGGGAGAGGGACTCATAAGAGGCTGAAATGTTATTTCATGATTTATCACAAAATAACACAAATAAGACTTCCTTAAGACACACACACACACACACACACACACACACACACACACACACACACACACACACACACTTACACACACACACACACATACACACACACACACACACACACACACACACACACACACACACACACACACACACACACACACACACACACACACACACACACACAACATGATATGAGACTTAAATCATACACACATAGACACCCACACACTCTTTGTATCCATGCAACAGTCCTCTGCAGTTCTTGAGCTTCTTGGGGCCACAAAGGAGGAAAATCCTGAATGGTGTGTTTGTTCAATGAATGCTCTGAATGAGATTTCCACAGCCACAGACAAATGAATGAAGAAGATGAGTCTGAATGAATGGGAGGGATTTATGGGGGGAAAAAAGCTGACAAGCAAAAACAGATAATCTCCAGGAGAGGTTACATAATACAACCAAACAGTCTTTGGTTTTAAGATCATTTAAAATGAATTCAAAAACATCACAATGTGGCTTCAAGTGTGTTATGTAATCGTATTACTGACACTAAATGAGACCTAAACAATACATGACTATCTTCATGAAACATACCGGGCACTCTTTTAACTGAGAAAAGCTGTCACTGTGTCTGATGCACTACTTCTAGCTACCTCTATACTTACATTTACTGTTTTTATTCACACTGACAGTATGGAAAAAATTAGTGCACTTTGATTTCTCAGCTGGCACACTCAAAATGGTCAAACATTAAATATGTATCATGGACACCTCTCACTGCTACATGGTAGATGGGGTGCAAAATGGACCAAACGATGGATGACGACTGCAATAAACAAATAACAGAATAACACCTGTGAGCAATAGTGAAAAGCTGCAGTGTTAGGTTTGAGACAACACCATTAAAATTTGAGCACTAATAAGCAGTGTATGCAGTATGTAGGTGTACTGATAGGTGTACTGATGGGGGGATCCGATTTGAAACAGCAGGAGTTTGTCAAGTGCAATAACTGACATCAACCTAGCAGTTTTTTTTTCTTCTTCTTCTTTTTTCTTTTTTCCTTTTACAAGGTGGAAAACTTTGGTATTGGTAGGATTTGTTGTAAAAAGAGGGTTGGTTAGCTAACTTCATCTGGATTTCCAATGTAGACTAATCTAAACTGTTCTAATATTTTTATTTTTAGTTAACTAATAATTTATGAAATTTTTATAGTCTCTTTTTCTTTGTACCTGCACTGACAAGTATTTTTACATTATATTCTTAAAAACTCTTGTGTACAGGAAAAAAAGGAATCAACAACAAACAGAATGGTGCCCAAGTCGAAGTGTTGCAAAGTTCAAATCTTTGGCGTCTGCTAAAGGCTAGCTCTGGAAGTACCAGAGACCACACTGCATACATTCAGCAATAACTTAAAAATGTTACACTTATGTCTCTGACAGCACACGCTATTTGGGAAATTAATTTGATATCTTTGTAATTTAGAAGACACAATGATCACGAGTTTTTCTGTCTCAGAAGCACAGCTAACCTGACTCACAGAGGCTATTAGCAAAGAAGCTAAGTTCGTCTAAACCCCGCCTCTTTCCAAATTTATCTTAATTTCAGTTATTTAAGTATTAACAAAATGGCTGCCGTGGACTGTTGACTTCAAAACTCAGCTTCGGAACATCAAGGAGACTACGTTTATGTTATCCGCATGCTATGGTTACAACGCCAGACCGATACAATGCCAATAAGTAGCTATTATCGCTAGCTTAGCAGCTACATGATAAGTCGTGTGTGCTTAACGGCTGTATAGCTAACATGTTATGGTGCTGTCTATTATATCAGAGGTACTTTTGCCAAATAAATGAGGCCATAGTTTGATGCTGAATCACATTTTTGATGCATTTTATGCTATTTTGCTCATTTTAAGAGTGCAGGGGAAATCAACAAACTTCTGTTCACAGAATAACCGCCAGAATAGATCTGTGTAAAGCTGCAAGTAATACCTTCATAGGTTATGGGGTGTCGACAAAAAGGATATTCTATAGAGGTTGGCAGGAAAAACTTAGTTGCTTCACATGAAGACAACAGATTAATTTCAAATGTGTTCTGTTGTAGATATTGGGAGCATAGTAGGAAATGTTTAATGCTGATTTGAGTCAAGGAAAAATAGCAGGGGAAATGGATGCAGTCATGAGCGGAGAGCAGACAGACTGGAGAGACTGCATCCAGAGGAGTCAGCTAAATAATTCATTATACGCATAAAACATATCTTTACTGCCCTCTGCTGAACCCATGATGGAAAGAAGTAATGTTAACCATTAAAGAAACAATTGTATGTTGTCTTCTTTTAGATCCCACAGTTCAGTTTGTTTTCCTAGCTGCATGTTAATATTTGCTCCTTTGAACAGACTCAGTGTAAACATGACAGAGCAAAATTTAAGATGCTGACCTGTCAGCAGGCTGTCACCAGAGGATCAGGGTGCACATGAAATGACCCGTCCTCAGCGGTTATAAAATAACATCAGGCCATTAGGCTTACTTAAGACTTTTGGTATTCCACAGATGGAGCCTGTTAATATTTATAGAGCTGTCGATGAGCAGTGGAGAAGGAGAGAGGAAGGTTATGAAGGAGAGAGAGGGGGAGAAGGGGGCGGTAAAAGAGTTTATCCACGTATGGGGTTAAAGGTGAGTGGCACCGTGGAGGTCAGGATGAGGCTGTAATTGTGCTGAGATTGTGCCGAGTCTGCTCAGATTGATAAGCAAAATTAAAGGATTAGCATAGAGGAAGGATGAAGTGTGTGTGTGTGTGTGTGTGTGTGTGTGTGTGTGTGTGTGTGTGTGTGTGTGTGTGTGTGTGTGTGTGTGTGTGTGTGTGTGTGTGGTCTGGCAGTCTGGTTAGTCTTTAATGGCTGTGAGCCGAGCAGCTCTTTAAGAGGAGGCCTCTCATGAATAATGCAGTCTAATTCAGTCACACTTAAATGCAGGCAGCCGTCAGTGGGACTGCTGAGACCAGAATCACTGATCAGCACATTCATCCCCTGTGAGTGTGTGTGTGTGCGTGTGTGTTGAGCGCAGACATTAGTCAGTTACCCTCATCCACCCTTTTTTTCTTGGATCAGCTGTTATACAGACACTGTTGTATTCATTTAGGCCATTTCTTCCAGTGAAGAATAATCTACGATTTGGATGTGAACCTGCTCACCGTGCATGCTGTCAGTGGTGGATTGGAGTCAGACCTTGATCTGTCCCCGACTATGCAGCATCAAACACACAACATTGAGTGACACACTGTGTGTTCTGACACATTTTCTAGTAGATTTTTCACCACTTTGCACCACCTTTTCAAAGTCAAAACCTTACACTCTCCCATTTTCATATTTCCAGCACATCTCACAAAATTTCCCATCCACACTGCAAAACTGAAAAGTAAGCGAGTGTTTTTGTCTTAGTTTCAAGTAGGCTTGCAAAATTCTGGGATTTTTTTTCTCCAAGTATTACCTGGACTCATCAGGATTTTTTAAAGAATTTATATTAACTGTGTTTACCTGGTCATATACATTATTAAATATTAAACTTTTTGGTTTGTCGTAAGCAGACATGTATGCAAAAATATTGAATGCAATATTTTAAAATTACTTTATAAATTAATTTTCTGGATGGATTTAATTTCTTGTAGCTAGCCTCTAAAAATTACACACATTTTGATAAGCATTTGTTAGTTTAACTGAAATTAGTCTGTTACCTAAAAGTCAAATGATAACCATTAAGTATATTTACCGCATTACTGTCAGTTAAACTTACCTTGATAGGACTTCTAGACTCAAAATCCAGAAATGTGGCCTCAATGTAAACGCTGTTGGTTAGTGAAGTAGTGATTGATCATGATCAAATGTGCTTGGGGTTGTTTGTACATGTAATTCATGGTACACAGTTGAATTTGCATTCAATCATGTCATTTCAACCAAGATCATTTTTGAAAACCTTATTCAGTTTGATAATATTAAGAAAAAATTATTACAAGCCAAAATTTTCCACGAGTTTTTAGACAAAATCATTTGACTTGATGGCAACAAAACCTTGAAATTTTCTAATACTCCATCTTTTTCTCAGGAATTTGTCTTCTTATACTTAATATGAGCTGCATACACCTTACAAGAAAGATTTACTTGTTTAGTCTTGTATTTAGATGGGGGTTTTTTTCAATTCAAGTGTGATTTTGTATTTTTGAATTCAGTTTTTACATTAAAATGAAGATATGGCTGATAGATGTGTGCGTTAATTAAAAACACCAGTGCTGCAGTGTTGGTCAAACTGTACTCAATCCTGTAAAAATGGAGCTTTGTTTGGAGACAATGTAATCCACTGTCAACCAGAGCAGCAAGACAGTTTTTGCAACACAATGACCCCTGCAGCATTCTGGGACACATTATCAGATATCATCTGCAGGTGTCTCTCCACTATACGCTCATCATCCTACAGGCGCGACAGTTCGCTACACTTCATGAGGGAGATGATCAGGGATGATAGTGTCAATGCTGGGATAAGAGCAGAGTATCTTTCCTTCAATCACTAACTGTCTTTGAACCACATACAGCCTTGATCTTTTCATGGTGCAATTTATGCTTTTTTGATTCTAGTCATCCTCAATTCCGGCCTTTTTTTCCCTTTATTCTTTTAAATAAAACTGACGCTTTGAATGAAGCAAATAAGAAAATATAAGCTTGAATCAAATAGAGGAAAATGATATTTAAATATGCAGAAAGCACTGGATTGCGGTCTTTACTCGATCACATCTTGGAAGGGAAGTAATGCAAAAGAAAGTACTGCATAGCCTTTATTTGGAGTATATGGGTCAGAAAAGGAATCAGGTGAACATGCACAGGAAACTGCCAAAAGAAAAACCTTACAATCATAAACACAGAAACTGTTACGTCAATAAAACTCCACTAACCTTTTAATCACTAACATAAATCAAACTTAACAAAATACGTAAACTTTAACTGTTTCATTTCCTTCCACCTCCATCTCCTCAAGTAACCACCTCACAGCTACACTGTGCCCTCCGTAAAACATTAGGCATAAAAACAACTTTATAACTTTAAATTTCACATTATCTCTATAGATTAAATCTCCTGATTATTTCAACCTCCAGTCTAACCCAGTTAAACACCAGTATGAATAATGGTCCCTTAAAATAAGTAAATTAACAAACCTATAACTCGTTTTGACTTTGATTGGCTTACATTACTATCTTAAAGTGACAACTACAGAACAACCCTGTTTATCTCTCATTATATATTTATCCCAAATCATTTAAGATGAAGAATCTGCAGGTCAAAGAGGACGAGGTGATACAAGCATCTAACAGCTTTGTGATTATTAGTTTATAGCCCTAAACTGCCCTCTAGTGGAGAAGTTAGATACTGCAATAAGAAGTAGAGGTAAAGCTTAGTCTTCATACGGGGCATTCGGTGGTTAGGTGAACTTTTCTGAAGCTGAATATCAAAGCAGCCTCGTCTATGTGGTCAATCACAGCTCAGAGGTTTTGGTCGGTCTCGTGGAAACGGTGCAGGTGGTCTGCGTACCTGTGAGTAGAAAAGGGAAGAAAAATTAAGAACTGTGTCACATCAGGTACTTGCTAATAAAGGCATCTCCTCAGTTAGCTTTAGGATTAAAACACTCACTTTTGAGCACAGATTGTGGCACAGTCCCTGCCGATACTCTCACTCCAGGCGGTCTTGTACAGCACCTGAAACAAACCACGATGAAGATGTTACATTGACGTCTGATAATACAGAACGATCGCAGCAGAAGCTCAAAGAAGAGGTTTACCAGGAACACCAAACAATGCAGGAACAGGGTGTAGAAGAAAGCGATAGTCCTCGCCATCTTGTTGGAGAGAATCACGCGGCCCTGAGGGACACAAGGAAGGGAGGATGAGTCGAGAAACTAAACCAAAGACATAAGGGTGAATATCCAGGAGAAAGATTATGTACTGGATGGTTCTCTGGACAGATACAAAATCAGCTGCTGGGCTTTTTAGTGTAAAACAGTTGATCCCTATACTAAAAAAAAGTTATAAGGAGTAGGAAAGTAGGAAATTAAACTTTACAGCTTGTCTGTTTTCTCGTGTGTTCAAAAAATTATTGTTGACTTGAGTCGCTCAAGGTTTCCCTTTTAATCAGAGAATACAAAATATGAAGTTGGGTTCCTCCAAAAGGCTTTCTTAGAGTTGAGTTTGTTTCCAGTATTATGTGACCCTTGCAGGGGTCCTCCATTACTTTAAGGAATTAAAAAAAAAAGAGGTTGTGAAAAGTCTTAAGTGTGTGTTTGAGAATTACCAGGCTCAGAGTGGCTTTATCCCAGGGGCTGAGGCTCAAGTAACGGCGCTGACGCTCCTGCAAAAACATGCACACTGTTCAGCAACAAGAAATGTGAATGCTTATTTTGTAAACTTTAAAATATTATTCAATAGTTAGAAAACAGTTGTTCGTAGTCTGTGAATTAGCTTCGGGAAGTAATGAGTTGAGTTATTAGAGCTCCTACATTTCCCAGAAACACTTTCACAGCAAAGCTCAAAATGTTAGCAGGAACTTGTGACTTGTGGTACATCAAAACAAAAGTATTGAAGCTAAATTTTTTTGAGAAATTGTTTGATTTTCTTGCTGTGCTGCCCTGGAAGTGAGCTGTCAAAGAAATAAACTATAACCAGTGTTCAAGAAAATCTATTTGTCTGTGAGTGTGTACCCTCTTGCTGAAAGAAGCAAATGGATCCAGTCTCTCCTCATACTGGGAGGAGTAGCGCATCACAGTGTCATCACTCCCTCCACCCTGCAGGAAGGAAAAAACAAACAATTTTTTATGGTTTCAAGCTCCAGAATGACAACAAAAGGGTTTCCCATGCCGCGCACACATTCACAGACACGCACTTTGCCAGGGTAGCTCTGCAGGAATTTGATTTTCTCGTAGAGTTTTATGTTGTCTGCTCTCAGGCTGTCCAGCTCCGCCTGCAGGGCCTGCATGGTCTGCTGCATGGAGCGGTTTTCCTGCAGGGAACACAGAAGGAATGAGAAATCAGTTCTTGCAGAAAACATAACACTGGACTTAAGGCAGCGTGCTGAGGGAGACGGTGACTCACAGCTTCCAGCTCCTGGTTGCGGGAGCGGAACCTCTCTCTTTGGCTGGAGATGATGGAGAGCAGAGAGTCCATCTGGCCCTGAGGCAGCTCAGGATGGGGCGTCACACCTGAACCTGGACATAACACAGATTAATCAATCCAAATGAATGGTTCACATAATCATATTTGATGCATAAAGAGGAGTATATATATGTTGTATCAGAAACAGAACACCCTGATGGATCAGTCAGATGTGGTTTTTAGTCGACTGGCAGGAAGTATCACTCTGACTCCAGTTAACACCTCAAAACTCTGATCTCTCCTGATTGTCACTTGGAATAAATAAAGCACTTTAATCCCTCTAATCAGGCTCATTTGCAGTATTTAAACAGACACACCTCCTGCAGAGGCTCAGCTCAGCAGGTTCACTTCAGTTCAATCACAGGAGCTGTGCTGTCAGCAATCAAACTTCAGATACTTCATTGTTCTGTCTGCGACACTTAGACTTATATGCCCTCGTTGGAACGACAACTTCTCAAGTCAGGAATTTGAAATCTTCAAGACAGAAAGATTAATCATAGAGTTCAGCCCAGGTTTGCCTGGAATGACAGTGTCGTACGAGTTTATCCAGTTTAACCTTTAGCATGAATATTCATGCTTTCAGAAGAGGCTTTATTCACTTAACAGTGAAGCTTTTCTCTTTTGTCTCCTCTGGGAGGGTATTGCTTTTCTTTGAAAGAAATGCTATGCTTTTGAGCAACTACACGGTTACATTTTAGCTTTAAATTTACAGTAAATAAGCAGCTATTGGCATAACTCCCACAACAATTTTAAAATCTCTTACCATCAATATTTCCAAATTTATAACAATTATTATAGTGCCCCAAAACAGCAGAATCTATCTGTGTCTTAAACTAAGCTTTAAGTGGAATTTGACCAATTCATCCAGTTCTCTGTACAGTTTCCCCATTCAGATATGAGTTTAACAATATCAGTAACCACATTATAATGTGATAATTCAGTGGACTCCAATAACCTGATAATTTAGTATCATGTCATAACTTGATTCTGATATACATTTCTTTTCTGGGCTTGCAGCGATACACTACCGTACCAAAGGGACACTAACACTTCAGTTAAAAAGAACAGAAGTTCACGACACATTTCAGTATTTTGTGTCACTCACAGTATTTCTGTTAGAAACAGGTGAAAAACTACACTTTTCTCAATGTCTAAATTAAAATTTGGCAAAAGTCTGGGTCATTGAGGAGTGCAGATGTTTTCTACAGATTGAGTCACAAATACAAAATGTGCCAAAGGAGGAGACTAAGAGTTGTTATATTTGTTATAGGTTGGCATCTGCTTGTTATAGTTAATTGTGCTGGGGTTGGGGCTCCATGGCTTTTATTATTCCACAAATACACTGTGCTCTGTGCTGAGGAAAAGGCTATTTTAGTAGCTGTTCAAACACAGCCTAAGTCTGTATGATTATAAGAAGACGGGAGACAGTCTGATGTGAGACCAAACTGAAATATTGAAATGGGAACTGAGGTCAGCTTAGAACATACCAGCAAACATTGCAGTGGCCTCTTTGATGGGCTCTGGGATGTTCTCCATGTTAGTGACCTCTGACCCCTCAGCGTCCGGGCGGGGCAGGGCCGACATAGCCTGGATGGTGCTCAGGTCGTGCTCCAGCTTCAGGATGAGCTCCTTCTGCTCGGCACTGGTCCTCACTGCAGCCGAGAACTCCACCTGCAGGTCAGCGTAACGGCCTGTTGAGGGCGGAAGTCACAAGATAAACAAAAGATTTGTATTATTTCAGTTTCTTCACAGTCGTTGAATTTTATTCAAAGTTCCCAAAATAACTCACCTGTGGAAGCCATGAACAGCAGAGACAGTTTACCTTAAATGTCTGAATCTTTCCTGGCTTTCCCTACCTCATCTCTTTCTCTGAGAATACTCATGACAACACTCATGTGTTCAACATCAAGAGACAAAAAAACTACTAATGCACACTTTTAGTATTTGTATAAAAGAGATTTACTTCAATTATCACACCTAGGGTGCATGTGAATAATAATGATGATGAATCAAATGTCAATCATAACAAATACATTGTGAACGTTTCATACAGTGATATTGCTTTTCAATGTTGTAGAAGGGACTGTTTTACAGTGCTGAGAACAAACAACATGATACGTTTAGTAAATAGAAAGATAAAGAAACGATGATACATGAGGAAAAACGAAAGGGGAGGGACACCCCGAAAGGAGAGAAGGTATCTCCGGAGTGACAGAAGTGCTCAGGAAACAGTTTTTCAAAACAAACAAAAAAGAATCTTAACCATCCCTTTACAGTCATGCAGCCTTTTGTACTACAACACACATGTACGCGCACACACACACACGCACACACTCACATTTTTAAAAAAAAGGAAAAAAAAAGCAGTGGGAGAAGTTATGAGAATTATTACTTCCACGTTGTTGATGACAGGTTGGAAAAAACTCTTCTAAACACTCTGTATTTGCTAAAGCCTCAACAAGCATCTTAAAGCTTTCCATAAGGGGGGAGGTGTGGGGGTGAAGCTCTCCCCCTGGGTCATTTGGTTGTCAGACTACACTGTGGTTTAAGCTATGGGTGAACTGAAGCGACGACACAAAGGTAGCAACATTCAGAAAATCTGTCAGCAACCTTCAGACAGAGGTGGAGAACTATTTCACTATTTGGCTTTTTGCTTCCTCTTTTTTTTTTTTTTTTCCTTTTTAAGTCTTGCGAGCATTTGCTGAAATGTTTTATTGATCCAGAGTCCATCTCTGGATGTTAGACATGTAATGATAAGCATGAAGAGGAAATGGTTTAAGACTTAAAAAATTAGCTGGAGCCAATGTGAGAGGTGAGCGAAAAACACACAAAAAAGCACGCGAATAAAAGTGAGAGGAGGGGAATAGGGGGAGTTTAAAGGATGAGTGTATTGTGCTGTAGTATGTGTGTATGTATTACTGAGTGTGCTATGCATACAGCACCACTGATTCGGAAAGTGTTTCCGTACAAAAACCCACTTCATAAGATATATTCTAAAAGTATTACAAAAACATCTGAGGTTTTTCTTTCTTTCTTTTTTTTTTCCTGAATATGGTGACCAGTGCTGCTGTTCGGGCTTCCATTACAACCAATATGTCAAATGAACAACCACTACTTCAACAGATCATACAGTAAAGCTTTACAACTTCAGAAAACATGATATGATATACAGCATCTGTTACACCTTTACAATGTTATTCAACAGTGTATAGAATCATCTGATTTAAATTTGTAGAAAAATATCTGTGGATCATGGAAAAGTCCTGAATCGTCCCTTCTCTCCTCCTGCCTTCAAAATAAAAGCATACTGTGACAATAGTGAGTCAATAGCTACTTGATCGACTGTATTTACACATCTCTTTTCCCAAATAACCATTAGAATTGGCACACGTCATTATCAATACCTGTAGTGCCGTTATTAATGTCACAGCAAACCTGACACAAACAGAAAAATACAAAATGCCCTATGAATAAATTCAGTGTTATTACAGTGTACGCTGTTTCTGCATGCTTCCTCCTTCATTCAATGCTCTGGCCTTTTGCTGCTAGTTAAGTTTATGTACAATGGAAGAAATGCATTATGGGAAAACAACTGTCTAAAAAAGACCCAGACAGAAAAACGTGTCTGCAGGCCAGTCATGAAAATACACAAGTTCCATTTTTCTTCTTTCCAGGTTCTTTTTTTTTTCTTTCTCTGCACTACAGCAATAACACACAACCCTCTCCAGAGAGCTGAGGATTTAAAAGTACCGACATGAAGTGTGTGAGAAATTAATTTGGATCAAGGTGTAGGATACATTACGAACAAATCAGGTGAAATCGTCTACATCTAATGACATCACTAGTTTGGTGCCCTGCTTGGCAGTTAAAGGCACAAATCTGATGATCTCACATGGTTTGGGTGGGTTGATGGATCTGGCTATAAAACGGGTAATGGGTTAAGTGCTTATACTTTACAGTAGCTATTCATCACCATTGAAACATACTGTGGTTGTCCGGTCTGAGCAGTCCGACAGAAGGCTGTAAGCCGTCAGTATCTGCAGAAGACGGATGTTTCACATCAGTCGTCCACAGGAAAAGCCAATGTTTGTGGAATTTTACAATTATCAGATCCATTAGAAAATCCATTTTTAAGCTAATGCATCTTCAAGCAGTGCAACGGGGTGATCAGTTTCTCCGACAGGCTGCCAATGTGTCAACATGTACAATCGAGGAGAGGGGAGGCTAAAGGATTTGACTCGAGAGATTTTGGATAGGAACCAAAGCAGGTGTTAACTCGCGATATCTACATCTGTACAAGACAATGGGCCGCTCTGTCACACAGTGAGGTGCAGTTTGAGTAAAGGGGCAGCTGTATTAGAATACAGTTTCATGTAGCTAATGAAGGATGGTAGATTTTTCTCTGAATTTTAGTGTTAGGGTGCAGATAAGAGTCTGTGCTTGGTTCACAACCACTTTTTAAAAAAGGCAAACAGTACATCTCCCAGGATCTCAGGATCCCTGGATCGTACTGTGTTGTAGTGTTTACAGACCCTGTCCCAGGTACGTCTTTAAAAACGATCCTAATAAGTGCTTTGTCGCGGACTGCAATAGAAATTCTGCATAATCATAGGCTGGCTTTCTGTTCGATGTGGCGTAGCACGCCTGCTCGCGGGTACACTTTTCTAATCTCAATTTGGCAGATATGACCTCTTTCAAGTTTCACATGTGATCTCATGTTTAGGTTATTTCATTTGACCTGTTTGACGAAGTGTACACACTTGGACCTGTTAATGACCTGATAAACGGGTGGGCGAACTCTATTCAAAGAAAGCTGCGCGCCCTGTCCAGCGGTAGTGTTGGGCTTGCCCGAGAGTAAAACATTATCGGAGGATAGGAAAACAGGAAAAGAGATATGCTAGAATATATTTACTGATCATGATATGTCCTTTGATTCTCTAGCTAGCAATTTAAGAGCATGACTTTTGTGGTAAAAGCTTAATGCTTATGGGAGCATGAACTGTAGCAAACACATTTTTCAAAGCTATTGAAATGACACTAAACTTTAGGATTCATGAATATACAAACAAATGAGAACTAGTACATCTTTGTAAATATTAACCAATACTGCCGGCAGTCTATACGTCTAATAAAAATGTTACTTGCCCTCAGGAACAGTATAATCCCTTAAAAAATAGACAACTCAAATGATAAGACATTAAATGAAAAATACAGCACCTATAAATAAGCAGAATAAAAACCAAACTATAAATGCAAAATAGCAATAAAACCAAGCTACAGTAAATCATAGTATTACACTACTTTGTGAGAAGATTAATGTAATGGTAACGCATCAAACAGCTTAAAGAAGGGTGTCAGTTGTGCACTAGTAGTGTGTGCAAGTAGATACGAAATATGACCCCACTCATTGGAAACACTGAACACTCCTCAATCACGCACACACACACACACACACACACACACACACACATTTGTGCACACGCATGTATTGACAGGCGTGTGTGTACATGCACCCACGCTGACACACACACAAAGGGGAGGCAGTAGGCTGACAGGCACTGAGGGCTTGTGTGGGACAGGGAGGAGGTGATATGCCTTAGAATTTGTAGTGTTTACAGTAGAATTCAATGCAAAAAAGACGTACATCCCTGGATACAGGAGAGACTGGAGGAGAGTGGTAACTACTCACACAGGGTGGGGGTGAATTCACTTTGACGGCAACCAACAGGAAGTACAGATTCAGAAGAGCCGTTCAGAAGTACGTCGCACGTACTCGTGAAAACCTACTTTTTTTTCAGTCAGAAATGTCATTATTCATAATCTGCTTCTTCAAAATGAGTGAATTGACCTCTACCCTGACTTACATGCAGGCAAATACAAATACACACACAAAACACACGCATTCACACACACTTCCTGATTTGGCCTATAAAAAGACGTGTGTTTGTGAACAGAGAAAATTTGTCAGTGGTGCAGACACACACTCTCACACACGCCCAGCAGGTCCAGTGCTGGGTAAAAGCTGTGACGTTCACAACCTGAAAACAACGAGAGACACGTAAAGTATCACCATGTCAGACAACTACAGTACTACGAGAATTCATCGTATCGTATTTCAACAATGCAACAGTTTTCCGCTCTAATTCGTTTCTCTTTTTTAAAAACAGTAACATGGTATTTTTATTTTCTGCTCTTAGTTTTTACTAATTAAAAATGATTCCTAAAATTCCCTATTTTGTACTCTTTAGAGTCAATAGACTGTGCAATCTCTTATTGGCAACCAAATTGCAATATGAAAAAAAGAGATCATCCTTCATCCTTCAAAGAAGGGTTTAAGGAGGCAAAAAGAGGTTCCTTCCTTCCTTCCTTCCTCTTCAGATGAGTGCGTGTGTTTGTAAGGAATTAAGAGATCCTTCTGGCCATCACATGGCTGTCAGCAGGATAGGATATGGGACACAACAGGTCAAAGTTCATCTTTCTTACATCAGTAACCATGGCAGCTCAGCCGATAGGCTTTCCACTACCCTCTTAAGTGTGTAGGAGTGAGATAAAAAAGAAAACATGCTGCCATTGAGAAGAGAACACACACACACATACACACACCACTTTTGGGTGTGTGTACACACGCAGACAGGTGCACACTGACACAACCCCTAACATACGAAATCACACGCACACACACGCAGTGAGTGAAAAAGGCAAAGGGTTTGTAACAGTCACTCTACAGTGTGAAAAATGAGGCGTCTCACTGAGTGAGGGGAGGTCTGTGGACACTTGGGAGGTGAGAAGAAGAGCGGAAAAAATCTCCTTTAAGAAAGTGAGAGTTCTTGTAAGAGAGTTCCTGTCTCTATCTATCATCTATCAGTGTCTATCACTGTGACAGCTGCTGTGTCAGGCCTTGCCTGTGTTTCTGAGTCCAGGTTTCAAGCCCAGCTGTGGGTCAGACCCCAGCTCAGGACTAACCAGTCTGGTGCACCAGTGGCTGGTGATAGGGGGAGGTACAGCAGGGCCGGAGGCCAGCAGGACGGCTAAGTGCTTTTCTCAGTACAAAAAGAAAACTCAGTTTAAAAAAAGGAGAGACACATAGGTTCTCTTATTTTGTTCTTCTAGGTATTCAGTAAATCTTCTTTTAAGGGTTTTGCCAACCACTCTTTGTTTCTTTCCACTTTTGGGAAAGCTTCTATGTAATAAAAATGGCTGCTGAGCTTGACTTTGGCTGTGTCCACTCTCCAACTGGAACAGAGCAGGAGGGGTCCAAGGTTAGAGGTCGTGAGGTTATGAGACAAGAGGGATGAGGGATGGTCAGGGGGAGCTAGAACTCCCACTCTGAGGGATCCTCTTTGCTGGCAGCCTTCTCCAGCCTGTGGATGATGTTATTCAGATTGGCTGCTTTCTTCTTGCGCAGATTGTTGTCCCTGGGGTTTCTGGCAGGGCCAGAGGCTGGGATGTTTGTACTCGAGGCAGAGCTACTGGAGGAAGCCTCTGTGAGGCTGAAGAGCCCCATTCCACCCTGTCCACAGCTGGAGCCAGGCCCGGCTACGCCTGAGGTGGTGCAGTCTAGCTGGGTAGGGGAGTTATTAGAGCCCCCTGCCTCAGACTCAGCCTCCATATCGTGGTCTTTGCATGCTCTGTGATCCTCCAGGCTGATGCCCAGTCCTTGGCGTGTCTCCACTGTGCCCTCAGATTCTGTCCCATCGCAGCTGTCCCCCTCTCCTGATTTGGACCCCCGGAGGGAAGGGGAGCCCCCATCGCTGCCAGGCCCCATCCCTCCAGCTGCCTGGATCTCCTCTATGAAGAGCTCCCGCCGAATTCGTGACCTGGTGGAAACACTTGAGTTCAGTTACACCACTCAAACCATGAAATTAAACATTTCCCCCAAGGATAATGAATTTCAAACATTACTGATCTAAAAACACTGGGACCACTTACATCCCTTAATGAGAACAGGGATACAGCCAAAACTCTTCCTTCCTTAGATAATACAGCCAAGCTAAAGTCCCTTAAGCCTCTGTTACCAAGTTGTAAACAGTTAAAAGAAAAAAAGAAAGAAAAAGAAGAAGAGCACCACTCCCTTCAACACTACAGTGATGCTCTTTTCCAGTTGCTGACCTGTAATTATGGAACCAGTTGATGACAGTACTGGTCTTCAGGTTGAGCTGGGAGGCCAGCTCCTCAATGGTTTTGGGGGAGGGGTAGGGCTTCTGCTGGTAGGCCCTCTTCAAGGCCTCCTTCTCCTCAGGGCCAAGCACCACCCTGGGCTTCTTCAGGTGCTGCTGTCCTGGGCTTTGAGAGCCCTGGAGGTAATCTGGACCCACTAATCCCGTGTCAACAGAATGGCCATCACTCAGGGAGCTGAGCCGCCTCTTCATGTAAGCTGAACGGTGACAGAAAAAAAAAAACACAAGAGGAAATCAGTACCATAGAAACATCTTTTTTTTAATACTCTTTGCTGTAGTTATTAAAGGGTTATATAGCTTTGTTAAACTCCAAAACCTTTGTAACCCTTGACTCAGGATACAACCATCCCTGAACTTTCATTCATTAGTTTTCCCAAATTTCTCATCTTATTATCATGGATGTCAAATTTTGAGTGATTGTGTGTTGCTCCACCACAGTTGGTCTCTGCAGATGCCCCAAAGAGCCCCCAGATAATGTTTTTGTTACCGCTCATGAATCAGATCTATTAGAAGTCATGATCAAGCCTCTTCTCCTCCACACCCACTAGGTGGTGCTGCTGTCTTTCTCAGAGATTCCAACAATAAAAGCAACTCTTCCATTTTACAGCAAACAAGAAGCACCGTTCTCTGTGGGCACCGGCGGCTGAAAATGAACAGCTCATGGCAGCTTTGCATGAGGTTGACATTTTCTCAACCCCAATACACGCTGCCAGATATATTAGTGTTGCAGGGAAAAACCCCTCAGAGCAAGGTTAGAACCACTCTGAAAGTTGTGTGCTGCCTCGCAGGCCAGCACCACGAGGGTAAGGGGTCAAATACGGTTACCCTGGACAAGGTCTGTGTCTTTCCTCTGGGCTCTGCTGTGGGCCAGGACTATTCCCCATTGCTATTTGGATGCATTACTTTGGGGTCAATAATCAAAAACGAAGTTGAACTCCAACCGCCCGGGCCCAAAACGCACTGGTGTAAGGTCAGTTTTGTTTTTTGCCCTTGTGCGTAGTTTGCAATATCAGGAGGGTAAACTGATCCTGGATGCTTGTGCCTACTGGCAGATTCAAACATGCGTATCCCATCTCCACAGAGAGAGCTTCAAGTGGGCAGTCAGGGGTCACTGTGAGGCAGCGAGGAGGGTGAGGCCTCTCGGCTTTGCTGATTCTTAAACGCATCATGCAAACAGAAGGGAATAAAGCATGATGGGAGTGATAGAGCGGGCCCAGGGCTAACAAATGATAAAAATACAAGCTTATAGACACTGGTGATTATTATGATGATGACGATGATGAAGAGGAGTGCTGATGACTGTGAGTAAGCAGGCCCCCGGCAGTCCCCTAGCTGTCACATCTAATACAGTATGTGATGTCTGTGGCCCTGATTGGTACTGACATCACACCAAGATGACTGTGATCTGCACAACATGCTCTGCTGTCCTGCACAAAGGATATTGTGTGTGCAGATGTGCATGTGCGATTCAAAGGCTGCTGCTCGCATCTTTTTTGTGTGCGACTGTGTTTAGAAAATAAATGCAGGCTCAAGCAGATAGCATGAAGGTTTTGAGCCTTTTGTCTGAGTGCCGCGTCGATTCTATCTGAAGTCATGCTGTTCTGCATGGATCCGTGTGTTTTTCATCATCGTGCATTCATCACACACCTTTCTTCTCCAGGCGTTTCATGTCCATGAGCTTCTCCACACTGTGTGGGTCCTGGAGCCAGAGCTGCATGCGGACAAAGGGCTCTCTGCCCTTCAGGCTGAGCTTGTGCCAGGGTTTGGGCCTGGCCAGCAGGTCTGAGACAGAACCCTGAGTCAGACCCAGGATAGTCTCCCCAAACAGACGCTGGCC
Organism: Halichoeres trimaculatus; assembly: GCF_033239565.1. Taxonomy (NCBI): domain Eukaryota; kingdom Metazoa; phylum Chordata; class Actinopteri; order Labriformes; family Labridae; genus Halichoeres; species Halichoeres trimaculatus. Next base: position 24,506,203 of record NW_027437188.1, read on the forward strand.
TGGTTAGATGAGAGGGGGAGAGAGAGGGAGGAAATGAAAAAGTCATTTCAGGGAACTGATTCAAAGTCTGAATAATTCATCAAAAATAAAAGAGGCTGGGGGAAAGGAAAAAAAGAGCGACTAAGCTGCACAGAAAGCACCTTCTGCGTTTCTTACCGAGGTTGTTATCAGTCAGCACCTCCTTAACCTTCTTGGTGATGGCGTAAGTATCAAGCTCAGGAGACATTGCAACCATTTCTTGGATGCTGAGTCCTGAATGACCAGGCAGAGGCAGAGGCGTGCCAGGCTGAGACTCCCCACCGGAGGGATCCTCAGACAGAGGTTTGAGACTGGAGGACTGGGAAGCCAGTGGATCCCCTGCAAGACCGTTTACGGACTCCTCCGCAGAGCTGAGAGGGGACTCTGGAGCAGGGCTGCAGCTCGCTGACGTCTTCGGCGTACCTTCTGTGTGAGGAGACGAGACAGGGCGAGACAGATCGTACAGGTTAGGAGACATGTTTCTGCGTGAGAGAAGAGTTTCATCTTCTCTCCCCGCTGTGCTTGGGAGGGACTTCAGTCACACAGCATCAATTAATTTAATTCCTGTTAAACAAACAGCAAAGGTGCTTAAGTTTTCAGTTTGAAGCTTTTTTGGCTTCCTCCTCCTTTTCCTTCATCTCCCTGTCTCTGTCTGTGTAGTACTGCTGTGCAGCTCAGCAGGCTGGAAGAGAGCAGTCATGAGGAGCTGTCAGTGTACATTAGCTGCTGTTTACACCCCCAGAGAGAGAGACACACACACACACGCACGCACGCTTACACACACACATACGCGGAGCTGCCATCTGGCGCTGCAACACTAACTTGTCTATGACATGACAAACCAGCAGCTTGCTGGCTGACACTGCCACAGCGCTGAGGATGGGGGGATGGTGGGAGAAGGAGGGAGGGCAGGGAGGAGGAGAACGAAGAGGAGGAGGAGGGTGGGGTGAGTGACAGACTGACAGTAACAACTAGCCACTAGCTCTAATCAGGCTTTCAGAATAATGCTGTAGCCTAAGGAGTCTGGTTGTGTGAATCCAGTGTGTGTGCGTGTGTGTCTGTGATTTGTTTACCTTGGTTTGGAGCCTGCTGGATGTGTGCGTTTTGCCCCTGGTCTCCATTGAGCCACGGCTGCATGCGGAGGTACGGCTCTCGGCTCCTCTGGTTCAACTTGTTCCACGGTTTGTGTCGAGACAGACTGTCACTCAATATTCCCTGAAACACACGGCAGAAAAAGGCTCAGACATGCAATCACTGTGCAGAGAAAACAGAGTGATAAAACAGAGCGAGAGCAGGGAAATCACACAAGCTTTTCCCTCCTGCCTCCCTCACCTCTTTGGAGTCCTCCTGGTTGTGGTTCTCCTCTCCTGTTTGGCTGCCGACAACCCTGCGAGCATCCGTGTGCATGTTGCTCCACCACTGCTCCCTCCAGTAGCCCACCCCTCCAGAGCTTCCAGAGCGATTCGAACTCTCAGAGCTACGACCCAGCCTTGTAGCTCCATCAGTAGACAAGTCCATTCCTGAAGAAGCCCGACTCTCCCGCTTAATGTTGGAGCTGAAGTCCAGGATAGGAGACGGAGATGAGGGCGAGGAGAGGAGGGAGCTGTGGGGCTTCTTGAGGGAGAGTGCTAAAGGGTTGTAAGGGGGGAGAGGAGCGGTGAGTGAGGAGCTCAGGAAGTCTCTGTGAGATAGCGATGAACTTGAGGAAGAAGAGGACGAGGCTTTGAGTATGGGCTCCAGCGCGGCCTGTTGGGCCTCCATCTCCCTGCGAGCTTGTTCTAGGATGGAGCGGATTGCCTCATCTGATCCGCTCCCCCCTCCACCTCCACCTCCACCTACGCCACCACCTCCTCCTCCTCCTTTCAGTCCTGTGTACGAAGGTTGGGCATGAGACAAGTCTGTTGAGAGAGGGACAAAAGGTTCACTAATACTCACATTGAAAAAATATCATCTTCTGTTCATCAGAGGGAAAAAACAAAGACTTACCAGCTTTCTGCACCTGCAGCTCTCTTTTGGCCTGTTCCAGGATGGACTTGATAGCCTCATCTGAACCCGCCTCTGGGGTGCGGACACGGGCAGTGATGTTACCTGGAGGAAGAGGAAGAGGGAATGGGAGGAGATGAAAAATCTTGTGAGATTAAAAGTAGCGATAACCAACTATGGAGCAAGAAAAAGAGAACAACAAGAGTTTATACGGACATCGAGTAATTACAGCATAGCACAGCACAAAGAACAACATTCCCACCTCTGAGCTACACGGCATAAGACTTAACTGGAGGGACTGTCATAATTTTTTCCTGCTCCCTTTGGAGCTCACACATGCACATGTGCTACAGGGTTCGTACAGTAAATGCTCCCCACAGAATAACAACTAGCAATAAAATCCCTAAATACACATGCTGGCTTTCTTTTGACGCAAGTCCCTGAAACTGCGGTTACCTTCAAGGCACATGTATATCTGTGTCTCTACTTGCAAATTAATAAACCCAAACTCACGCGCAAGCACACACACACACACACACACACACACACTATAGATACAGTTCACCCCGACACAAACATGCCACACAGACAGAACGTGCTAGAATCTGTGTGTGTGAAGGGGACAGACCTGTGTGTGAAGCTGTATTGGAGTGGGCTCTCCGCTTCGGGACATCCTGAAACACTCGGCTAAGCTGGGGCTGGCCTGAGCCCTCTGTTAAAAACAATATACCACACACTCTGTTATAGCACTTTGTGTGTCTGTTTTCTTTTCTTCTACAGCTGGACTAGAAGATGCCCTGTGATGATCTGTAAATATATGGAATGTGCAGACACTTCCATTCAATGCATGGTGCTATAAATGCATTGATCTTTACCATCTGTGGCCCCACTAGGAATCAAACGGCTTCCTCTTACAGGAACACTAAACCGGTACAAAGACGGAGGTGTGGAAGTGAACTGATTGAATAGGTAATATTTAACAGAGTTTACTTCCTGCATGTTTAAAACAGACTGTTTCAGACTTGATTGGTGAACTTTGCTATATTTTTTGCACCACCTTCTATCAGAAATGTCTTGATGCGTTAACAAAAGCAGGCCCAGGCTAATCGAATCCACCCGTAGTTAACAGTACCCCTGCCTACCTCCTAGTTCCCTCACGATCAATACTATTGATGTGTGAAAGGTTTCTGTATTGACCACAATAGCTAGGAGAGGCTCTTGGGATCAGTGCGTGACTGGGAACTCACTCAAAACACACAGGTGTGGCACAGAACGGGAGTTAGGAAAGAGAAAGAAAAATAAAAAGCTAGTCTATATTGACAGGCTAATCAATGGCTCAGTGCAGGGCTAAATACATACACACACATGCAAGACACACACACACTCACGCACGCATAGACGCATTAAAGACACACAGGCTCACCTCTCTGGCGGCCCTGGATGCTGCGCAGAGCGAGGATGTTCTGCTCGTCTGCGAGGAACTGCCTCATCTTGTGGAAGGGCTCCTTCCCCCGGATGGTTAGCTTGTTCCACGGCTTCGGTCGGGCCAGGATCTCACTGACAGAACCCTGGGAGAGTCCCAGCACGTAGTGGCCAAACACACGCTGACCAATGTTGTGCTTGATCAGCTGCTCTTTAACCTGCCGGGCGATCTCTGCTGTATCCATATCCTCCCCGTCTAAAATACTTCCTGTGGTGGCATCAGAGTGGCTGGGCGACGGGGAAGGGGCGCTGCCGGCCGTGCTGCTCCCATTCACAGGAGCCATGTCTGGGCTGGCTGGGGGCGGCTGGGGGCTGCTGGCTGCCAGGGGGATGGCGGCAGAGCCAGAGCCAGGGGTGGAGGTAGGGATGGAGCTGAGTGTGGGAGTGAAGGGGGTGAACAGTAGAGCTCCACTGGGGATTCCAGATGACTCCTGCAAGGCTTTGGAGTAGAAGGTCTGGAGCAGCTGCCGCTGTATCAGAGAGTTCAAAGCCATCTTTCCCCCCACCAGAGGGAACACAGGGGAGTAGAAGTCCTGGCCAATGCCCGTAGGAGTGAAAGAGTGCGCTTCGCCGCTGCTGGTGGTGGTGGCAGTGTTGAGGGGGTCCGTGTGAGTGCGAGGCAGGGGGAGCTGGGAGGAGGAAGGGAGAGAGGGGGGAGGAGGGGGCGAGGAAGAGGGGTCGCTGGGTATGGTCTCCTCCTTCACTTCGGACTCTTCTGTCCCTTTTCGCCTGGCTGACCCTACAAGAAAGGTCAAACACACCATGCATTATGGGGGAGTCAACAAAAAAGGGGTTCCAAAAAGAGAGAGAAAAAAAAAACAAAAGTTATCTTAATCAGGTCTCTTCCAAATTAGTGAACTTTGTTTTCCTTTTTTGCCAACCCCCCCAGACAAAGTGCCCATGCATTTGTGATTTCAACCTTTCTTGTAAGCTACAGCCTGGAAGAAAAAAAGGACAAACAAAACCATTGACACTGTGCCACTTAGGCAGATTAGCTTGGCCCTGGGCTCGGTGGCTCTCTCATTCTCTCAGGCAGAGTGGAAGTAACAGGACAGGGTAAAGCGATGTCCTCAGATAGCCAATACACCACGAGAGTCCTCTTCTGTGCTGCTGCTGCTGCTGCAGTGGGTTCCTAAACACTGAATTAATCCATCGCTCATGCAGCATCAAAGTCTTTTAGTTCATAAAAATACATCCAGGATACAAAATATAGCAATAGCACTCACTTGAAAAAAAAAACACATTTTTATGGCAGAAAAAAAATAGATGCATGTCACCCAGTACAGGAGCTGAGTAAAGACCTTAATTCACTTCTTTCCTGAATAGTCTGAATGATGAAATTTACACATTCGTCAAAACAAACACAGAAATGAACTATTTTCTCTCAGTTTGTAACAACTAGAATCCATCTTGATGATAAGCACTGGAGAAGAAACATTATTCTAATGCAGAACCATTGAGACTTAACATGATTGAGTAAGACAGTAAGCTCCCCTTACTGTGAATGTTAATCAATTCAAAGCTATTCAACTATTCAAGCCTAAAGCAATGACATTTCAAACCCATAAACACTGTTGCAGAGGGCAAGAGACCTGATGTAAGGGCGATAGTATGGTGTCCTCGTTTTTGTGTATTGCAACTTTGTTACCGTTCAGACTGACCTCCTGCTGGGGGTTTTAGTCAAACCAGATATGCATTCTATTCCTCTGCAAGAAGTGTACAGATTTCAGTGACATGGTTGCGTTTTGCGTGATGTTGTGCGTTACTTGGTATTGCAAACACGTGAATGTATGATGAAGTACTCTCAGAGAAAGAGAATCTATATGCATTTCCACTGCAGCTGATTCTTCACCTACCCTCTCATGAATGCTGGACTTGTTCAAGTTTGCAGGTTTTGCAAAGAGTGAACTCTGTGAACTCTGACCTCACATATGGAGAAAAAAACACTCACCACTTAGCTCGGTGTTGGCGATGCGCAGAGCAGCGCTCTCAGATTGAAGACTACGGTTTCGCTCGAGCAACAGCACCTCCAGAGGTTTGGAAGAGTCCTGGAGGAAGTGGAAAGAAATCACCTCAGAACTGTTTTATCTGTTGCTTTTAGTGCAGCGTAATGTGTCAGACCCAGGGCTACAAAGTCAATTGTAACTCTACTCTTGCTTTTATAACTCTCAGTTTTACCTGCACAGAGTCAGATGTCCCAAATTCCATAGACTTGAGGATACTGAAAAGACACAAAGAAAAAAGAAACCATTTAAACCCCAATGAAAGGCAGACACATCTACTATGTATCATGCAAGCTCTTCAATGTCTGCATCTGAAGGACAAAGACAGGATTTAGTTTCAAGGAGCAAATCACAAAATGAAAAGCTACAGACAGACAAGTTTCACCTTCATAAGGGCACTCAATTGAATTACACATCTCAAATGAAGACTCGCATCTTGTTTAACGTTGTTACAGACATCAAACGCATGCAATAAATAGATCTATGCTGGGAATACACACACACTCCACCTTGCATGCTCCTCACCTCAGCTCCTTCTTCACCTCCTCGTAGTCAGCTTGATTCTGCAGTTTCTCCTCCAGTTCCTGCAGATAACAAAGAGATTCAATAACATGAAATGGATAGGAAAATGAAAGGAGTCCTTGTCGTGTACTTATTCAGTGCTTTATCTCCAGATGACAGAACAGAGCGGGTGAATGTGTCACTATAGTAACAGGTGGGATCGATTTACACAACAAAGCAAATGCAGAAACAGTCTTATTAGAAATTTTATGTGCGAAATACTTAAAAGTAAAATAAATCCTTGCAAAAACAGTAAAAATCTGAAACTGTGTGAGTTTTGGAACCTTGAGAGTGGCGGTCTTCGTGCTAAGTTGCTGCTCCAGCTGAGTGATCTGGGAGCTGGTGGTCTCTCGGAGTTTGGTCAGGCTGGCCTGCAGTCTCTGGACATCCTCCACCAACTGGACGGTCTCCCTTTCTTTGGCCCTGAGCTCTGCCTCCAGATTTGAGTGGGATACCCCCTCTGAAGTCTGTTCCTGAAGACAAAATAGGAATGCATTTAAATCTGATGATGAGATCACCCCAAAACTACCACATCCTGCTGTCAGATAAATCAAATTATCTGAACGCTGATGGATACACCAGAGCTCGACAGAAGCTGATCTATAAAATGATCTTTAAGATCAATAACTAGCAGAAAGATACGGGGCAATCAATGAAAACTAAGAGGGATAACAGAAGCCCACACTTTTGAACCCAGTCACATCTGCAGTCTCTTCCACAGATCCAATACATCAATAAATCACTACTCCAATCAGCTGTGGCAACCCTGGCCACCTTCCCCTAGCAATCAATAAAAGCAGTAACAGATCAATGTGCTATTCATGACCCCGATGCCTAGCCTTTAAATCAGTGCCCACACTCCATGAATTCAATCTTTAATCAGCTGATGACTTTTAGCATTAACAGACCAAGCAGATCTTTGCCTGATCAATACCTTCTCTGCAAGTAAATCAGTGAAGCGGCAAGTTGTGTTACCGTGTCGGGGTCCGCGGCCTTGGCGGGGCTGCTGAGTGGCTGCGATTGGCTGCTCGAGGACAGCTGCTCTCTGAGTGACTCTGTCTCCCTCTGAGCTGCTTCTGCTCGCTGGAAGGAGAAGAGGAAATGTTGAAGGAAAATCAACCAGTGGAGAGTCGGAAATTGTCAAACATGATAAACGTTCTCCTCTATTCAGTGCTGCTTTTAAATGTGCTTTAAGTGTACACAAGTTCCCTCTTTTGGAGAGCAACTGAAAACATACTTAATCTGATATGTAGAAAAGAGGGAAAAATTAAATAAATAGTCCTATGACATTAATTCAAAAACCTTTGGGGATAATATTGTTTGGTTTCATCAGGTCAGTCATTTTTAGTAAGTAGAAAGCTTAAAAGCCTCCTCTGTACAAGTGCTTTTCTTGAGTGTACTTTTCCAATGCGCCATCTTCCTCTTCCAGCCAACTGTGTGTCAGTGTCCCTTCCAGCATAAACAAATATATAATAACACATAACAGGGGAGGGTAGAGAGAATGCAAAGAAAGTGTGGAACAATGGCCGAGGGTGAATATTTGCTTAATTGAAAATAACACATTAGTCCTGAGAATTGAGATGATACCCGCTGCCTCGTATTTATAGCAAAACTGCCGAGCTCCAGCAGGGACTCATCTGCAACACCGGCCAGCCTGCTGTCATTAGGAGTTACAGGGAGCCGATTCCACAGTGTTTCTAATTGCAACCACATTGAGAGCTGTTATTGACTGGGTGGGAGTTGGACCGCTAGTCGCAAAAGAAAAATCCTGTTTTCCATTTTCTCCTTATAAAAGCGTATAAAAAGTCTGTGACTGAGCTGGAGGCTATGCTGTCATCCACTGTAAACCTCAAATCAGAAGTGTGAATTGTGTGTGTGTGTGTGTGTGTGTGTGTGTGTGTGTGTGTGTGTGTGTGTGTGTGTGTGTGTGTGTGGCATTATAGTCAGCGCGCTAACCTTTAGGCTCATATTAACATTACATGCCTATGCTACCCCTTTAGCCACAAATCATACTCTGAGGCTAATAATGAAAGTTAACAACAATGACATTAACAGATACCACAGGAATATTTACAACACAGGGGCAGAGGGCGCGCTAGGGGGCTATTTCATTTCACTGGATGGGTTTAGTAGGTGTGTTATAAACATTTAAAACAAACAGAGGCACTCACACCCCTGGCTGAGTCATTTGTTAAAACTTCTCAGTGATGCAAACAGTTAAGATGTATTGATTTATTTTAAAAGCTTTAAATCAGCATTCTATTGCATTTTTAGAAGTTTGAAACAATTTTTATAATGATTTTTAACAACTTTGAACACCTGAACCCGTCTGATCCCATGAAGAAGAGGTGGACCAGGACCAGGAGTTACAGGGTGTTCCCATTCAGTTTCACAGATGTGAAACTGAATGAGAACATTTTGGGGAGAAACAGACTTTAAATTCTTTAGGGAGAATTAAAGGTTGGTTTTAATTTGTCACTGGAAAATGACATCAAACACTGGTAATATAAGGGCCTGTATCCACAAAACTTTTTAAAGTCCTCTCAGAGAGCTCTTAAATTAGCCTAAAAATTCCTAGCAAGGCATCTTAGCTTAAGAGTGATTCAGGAATTTTCTGAGAACATCTCTGAGCAAAGAAGAGACACAAACTTTTATCTTAGTGAGGAGGTGTGGTTGATCTCGTTGCTTTGTGTGAGGCAGTCTTCTAAAAACTGAGCGGTTGTTACAAAAAGGGAAAAAGACAAAAAAAGAGTGCTCCGTGCTCCTAGTAATGAATGGACATTTATATAACTTGGGCTGTATTAAGAAATGTGTTATCCTGATGTTAATTTTATGTCATGATAATAAAAAAACTCAGCAAAATTAAATTAATTGTGACAGATTCAAAATGTTTGAACGTACCTCATTCACATGCCAATTATACTGATTTGCCAATTGTTCTGTTTACTGTCCATGCTGGTAATTTTAGTACTTTGTGTATTTGATATAAATGGTGGACGCAGTTCCTGTGATTGCTGGCGTCCTTATAAAAAGCAGTTGAATTTGGCAGGATGACCAAAACAACGAACGAAATGGATAAAAAAAGAACGAGAAAGCCCAACTGGACACAGAGCAGTGCCTGCTGTTGGCACAACTCATGAAGGAGAATAAAAGAGTATCAGGAGGGAAATTAGGTCTTGGGATCAGGGCACAAGGGAAGATGCAGACTAAGGAGCGAATTGCCCAACAAATCAATGCGTCATTCCCTCTCCATGTGCGCAAAAGTGACGAGTGTGAGAAACGCTGGTACGATCTGAAATCCCATTCGAGTAGAGATCAAAGCACACAAGTGCACACAACAAACAGGGTTGTAGACTACCATCTAGGCTGTTGCTGATGGTATTACTTACTTTGATATTAACATTTGTTTGAATGTTACAGAATTTCATATGCTTCTTGGACTGTTAAGGAGGTGAATCACCAGATTAACAGCTGCCACGGGTGGCAGACACTGTTCAGCATGTTGGGTCCAACACCAGTTTCACCAGCCACACTTAGGCTACTTAAAACTCCTCCTTCCTTCAAACAATTTTTCACCTTAGGAGCTCCCTCAAGGCCTAAGATGCTTTGCGAATAATTTGTACCTTACCAAAGAAAAAATCTGAGAAAAATCTTAAAATTCCTTGAATTCTAAGACTTTTCTAAGAATGACATAGCATTGTTTGTGAAGACGGGCCCAGATGTGACGCTGTCTTTTCCCCTCAGATTTCATATCCTAAATACCAAACAGGTCAGAAACAAACAGTGCAGTTCCTTCTGGAGGTTTTATGGATAGAAAATCCATCCAAAATGGGGACCAGTCAGGGTCCCAGATCAGATTTCCTCCCCAATTGTCAGAGGTGTAAAGCAGGGATAAATCGTACTAAAACTCCTGCAGTCTGAGCCCAGCTAAGCCCTTAGTCCGCTTTTTCCCTACAGGAGAAGTAAATATTGTAAATAAGTTTAATACATTAATGATATACATTGAAGAAAGGGTTCAACTTTTCTGTGCTGTAACTGTTAACAATCATCATTTTACCAGGCGAAAAGGAAGCATTTCTTTGGGACTATTTTCAGCAGTGGATTAACTCACATTTGGTGCTCTAGTAATTATTTCAGGCCCTGGGACAGCGTGCGCGTGTGTGTGCGTGCTCAGATCAAAATAAACTTAAGAGCCTATGTTCAACACGCTATCTCGTCAATGCATTTTAACAGCCTACATCCTGAACTTGCATAAGTAATGCACTTCTTTTAGATTTACTAATTTTATTCAGTCAAATCCAGTCAAAGCGTTTGATTCTTTCCTCACTTTGAATCAATAACTTTTAAGTTTGATGTCTGATGGACAATGCTGTAATTTAAAAATAAACACTCAGGATGTGGAGGCGTTACCTGATTTGCCCTTTCGAGGTCGGTCATCACCATCTCAATCTCATCGGCCCTGAAAAAGACATTTACTGTTAGTTCAGAGTACAGAACAAAGCTTTTAAAAAGACTCGCATAACTGAAAAAAAACAAGTAATGGATGGAAAACATGGATAAATAAACACTCAGCACACTTAACGTGCGTGTGTGCAATTGTTCAAAGAGAGCACATTTAGAGGAAGCCGGTGTCGTGTCCATTAAGCTACTGTCTAAATTTCACCTTAATCCATTGATTGTGAACTCTATAACCCAAACAGCTTGTATGCGTGCGTGCATACATGTATTTAAACGTGTCTGTGTGTGCGAGTGCGTGTCTATGTGTGTGGGTGTGCACATGTAAGCCCCTAAAACCCAGGCCACACTAAAACAGAGGGATTACATTAATAGAGCTCTAAGTCCTAATACAGCAGACTAATCTGCTATGAAGCTGTATGATTGTGTCTGACTAATGGTCTGGATGGAGGCCATGGTTCACCTCTCACTTGCTAGAGGTCAGACAGCAGGAATACATCCCCATAATACTGCATATTATTGGACTTTGGAGACATGGTTAAGTGACATGAACACCTTATACTTTACTGCAAACCTGGGCTTAGATATCACGGAAAAATTGTGGACAACAAACAAAACAAAACAGCAACTCTGATATTTTTGTAGACATGCCTTAAAACTTTGTTAAACACCATGTCTCCATGTTTATACATATAAATACCCTTTCTGTTAAGATGTCAGCGTGTGCGTGTTTGTTTGCGCCCTTAGATGTATTTTGAGTTCATTTCTCCGCATGAGAAAGTTAGAAGAAACAAATGCATGGAAATCTTGCAGAGTTCATCCAATGCAACACAGTGCTCACGTGTGTGCGTTTAAGAGTTGCTGATAAGGACACAAGAGCTGCACTGAATGCAATGATGCAAGCGCATTTGCACTGCTGCGTCCATTAGGACCTTTTGATTTCACTGCAAGCCTTTGATGGTGAACCGAATAACCCACGCAGCTTTTGTATTTGTGTGTCACAGTATGAGAAACAGTGTTATGTCCCATAGGCTTGAGTACTACTGATTTGAATGTGTTTAACAAAACAGACACAGTTGATATTAGGTCAACATTGTGCCACGGGCAATGCAGCAAAAAAGAATCAGATGTGGGTGGGAGAGCTTTTCACTCGCCGCTTTTTATTCTTTCCCGAACAGTTAAAAGGATCCAGTATGCATTTAAGCGACATAATAGTACACTACCTCACCAGCTTTTATCCTGTCTTAAGCTATAGTGTGCGGGACCCACGTGTGCACTCAATCGCACTCCCGCACACACACACAAATGTTGAGGTCAGAGAGCCAACAAGCCAGAAAAGCTTGTAATGGAGAGCGTTTATGGGTAGTAATGCAACCCAAATACACCACGGCTCCCGCTCCAAATGTGATCATTTAATCAAAGTACAGATGCACAAAGTCTTCTTAAATAACCTTTGGATTTGGCTGTATTTGGGAATTATAAAGGCAAAGCTAGAGGCTGAGGGCCAAATCAGATCACAGGGAAGGGATTTTCTGAATATCCTGATACAGTCAGTCAGTCGCTGGGCAGGGCAGGAGCTGTCCATGGCGAGTGAACGCTCCCAGAGGAATTAATTCATCAAACACTGAATAGGAAAAGGGGGGTTACAAGAAACGATAATCCGGATTCTGTGCCCCCGAAATTTATTTAAAGATCTCTAAACAGCAGCCACAGGGAGGAGCTATAGAGTAGATGCACTTGAAGTTTTTACACACAAAAACAAGACACACTCACACACACTCTTTTGTACCATGAAAGCCAACGGGTGCAGCCAGTGACATCAGTGAGTACTGTAGGACTTCTGAAACAAGCCCAGAGCCTCTAAGCCCCTACTGTACTTCCTCCATCTCAGACAGGCCTTTTCATCTCTTATCATCTTCCTTCTCTCCCTCTCTTGCCTTTCACTCAGCCGCTCCTTTTCTTTTCCACCCTCTATCCTTTTCTCTCCACCCTGTTCCCCTTTTCCCTTGCCCTCCACTTTTTCTCCTTTCATCTTTTTCTTCCCCCTTCCACCTCCCCTCTCTCATCTCTCACCCTCTCTTCCTTGGCCCTCTGTCCTCGGTGCCAGCAGGATATTCCCCTGATTTAGATTTTTCATTTCCCTCCTCTATCGCGCTCTTATCCCCTTCTTCCTCGCCGTAGCCCTGCAGCCCGGCTCGCATTTTGCCCTCCAGCTTTCATCACTCCATTCCTTTTCTTTCTTTGGCTTTCTCCACATTGCGTTTTTCACAGTGTGTTACCTTGGGGATTTCAAGGAGGCTTAAAAAGAAGCTAGCTGTTAAAGTGTGTCTGTGTGTACAGTGAGCAGCATTTTGTGTGTGTGTGTGTGTGTGTGTGTGTGTGTGTGTGTGTGTGTGTTTGTGTGAGCCTGAGATGGACACAGGAAAAGCCTATTGATTGTTGCCTAATTATCAGTAATTAAATGCTTTCCCCAAAATGCTAGCGAGCCTTTATACAGAGATAAAGCTGGACAGAAACATACAGGGACACACACACACACACACACACACACACACACACACACACACACACACACACACACACACACACACACACACACACACACACACACATACACACACATACACACACATACACACACATACACACACACACACACACACAGCATCCTGTGGGGCTTGGGATCAATATATCATTAATCTTTAACAGGGACTAAACGGGTAAAAACGCACCCAGCCAGACCCTCACAGCGCCTACACAGAGAGGGGGCTTTGCTACATCTGCAGGCCTGCCTCTCGCCAGAGTTCACACACACACACACACACACACACTCTGAGGCACTGCAACATCGACCAAATTCTCAGGGAGCGTGTGTACGCCCGCTTGTGTGTGCACAAGTGTGTATTTTAAAAGGCAGATTACCCGAATGCAGCAAGAGGATGGGGGATTTGTCACGCAATGTCCTCCTTAGTGGAAACTTTAGAGCAAGTGCGTGTGTGTGTGTGTGTGCGTTCATTTGTGTGTCTTGTGCAGAGAGAGAGTGCATGATATGTATGGCGTTTGTGTTTTTGCAGTGCCAAAATATACGCAGTCAAAGGGTTAAAAGTTGTGTTCAGCCAAACACTGGCGATTTGCTCAGCCAAGCAGTAAACGGGGGAAGGACTCCAAGGACTGGGAGGGTGCAGGGTTAGAGAGGGTTTGTGTGTGCTTTAAAGCGTTGCATTAAAATTTCAGATCACAGCACGCCACATAGTCAAGGACCCTGACTGCCTCAGGCTCATGAGTGAGTGTGCGTATCTGTACGTGTGTGTGTGTGTGTGTGTGTGTGTGTGTGTGTGTGTGTGTGTGTGTGTGTGTGTGTGTGTGTGTGTGAGGATGTGAGCTGGCATGTGTTTATTGGCTTTTGTTAGCAAATGGGGCCTACTATATGTGTCCTTTCAAAATGTGTTTTCGTCTGACATAAAAGGAACAGACAAGGACGGAAAAAAGAGGAAGAAAGTATAAAGAAAAAAAAAACGTGATAAAGAAGAAGAGCGGGGCAACAAAGTGATGAGGACAGAAAACACAAGAGGGAATGCATCGGATGGACTATAAAACCTATTGATCAGTGCCATTACACTGCATGCTATATCTTCCTGTGGCCTTTCCCTATACACTTACAAATGTACAATGAAGGAGATAGAAGACAAAGTGTGGAAGTGAAGGAGGCAGAAAAGGGAGGAAAAAAGTACTGTGAGGGAAGGAGAGAGACAGAGAGAGAGGGAGGGGGGAATCGATTTGTTTTTAACAGCCAATCAATTTAACAACTCTGTTAATGGAGAGACACAGTGTGTTTGGGGCCTGGTAAATGGGACAGGGGAAAACCTTAAAAGCAGAGTTGATACTCTGTCACACTTTGTGTAGAGGGCACATGCAGGTTGCTCTAAAGCAATTTTTAAAAACAGTCTCAAATTTCAAGAAAGAGTCGATGTTTCAAGGTAAGAGAGGTGAACTTTTGATGCTTCAGACTCAACACAATGAAAGACTTTTTAGAGATTTGGTTCAGGTGCTCACTGAAAGGTTCAGGGTCCCAGTACTAAACCCTGAGGGACACCGAGTGAGAATGTCATATAGTAAAGTGCTACTTCACAGTGTGAAGTGCTGACATGGAAAAGCTTCTGTTCTCCTCACCACTACTATGAGATCAATAATGATAGATGCACAGTGCTCGAGTAACTGAAGCGACATTATCTTACAGGTCCTGTTAGTGCCCTGTGTGGCAGTGACCCTCATCAGCCCTTCAGTCTCCAGCCTGAGGAATCAGAGCACTTTAGCCTGCACTACTCAAAAAGAAAAAACAAAAAAAAACTATTTTTGGTACTTGCTGTGGCGACAGAATGCATTACAACCCCTGTCAGTATTTACAGTGCGGGGGTAATGCTGGGATTTGGAGGCTGCTGAGTGTTGTGGGAGACAATCCAGCTGTTACAGAGAAAGAGGAGGAGATGATGGGAGGAGGAGGGGTTCCAGGGAAGGAGCTTCACTAAACAGGATGATGTCAAGGACAGACTATTGAGGAGGCAGAGGGGAGAAGTCTTCCCACAAACATGCGCATAGATCAGCCAGAGACGTACTTTGCTGTAGATTCCTCGTCATACTTTGTCTTCAAATCAAAGAGCTCGGCCTGAGTTGTTTCAAGTGCTGTAGAAGAGGACAGGAGGAGAAATAGTCAGATGTTAGTTTCTTGACTACATCTCCAAAAATCTCACATCAAAGTATAAACAAGCCTGTAAGAAAGGCAGGGTTCTTATCATCAGAAAAAGGCTGCAGCATGACTACGCAATTTTTTTTAAGAGGAAAAATTTGGGTCGCTTTTAAATCTAGAGGTTGTTGTATTTGTACTTTCACTTTGGTAAAAGAATGGTAGTGAGGTTAAACAATTATGTATCCAGGCCACTGTCAATTTGATCAAATCACACCCACCTAGTCCAGATTAAGTAGATTAAGAGTTTAAGTGTACACTAGGATGGAATACTTGAAATGCTCATGAAGCTAACTACATCTCATATTTGGTATTAAGGCTGGCTAAAACAATTAGAGTCTGTACAGTCTAAGTAGTGTGGTACCTGTCTGTAGGGACTGGGCCTTGTGTTCAGCCTCTTCCAACCTTGAGGACATGGAGTCCTGACTCTCCTGGAGTTTCCTGCAGCAGCAGACAGAAGGCGAGAAAAAAGAAAGCAGGGAAGCAGAAAGTCACAGACAGAGATACTGAGTCAGTAAATCTTTGGGTTCACACTTTGTGGCAACTGCAACTTTTCTCTATTTTCCCACCATTTCTGAAGTGTTTTCCCCACTAAAATCCTCCCCAACACAACCCACTCCTCATTAAGCAGCCCTATTAGGCAGGAATGTCTGGCCACTGGGGCACGCTGCACCCGGGGGGAGAAAGAGCGAGGCTTGAGTAAGAGAGCAGGGCGAAGAGGAGGAGAAGGAGGGGGGCGACAGAAACCACAAGGATAAAATAGATTCATTCTTAGCATATAAAAAGTTGGGCTCTGCTGAGAAATTGCCACTGCGTGTAAAAACATCAATAATCTAGCACAAAGATGGTCTTTATGGCACTCTTTGATGCCCCCCTTCTCCGCCAATCTGTCTCTCCTGTCATCTCTATTTTTCTGCCCGCTGCTTCATCCTTTCATCTCGCTCTCTCCCTCCTTCCCTCGCTCCTTGCTGGATAAAATGCATCAGAGGTGCCATCCATTTACTGCCCCTCTCAGACACAGGAAGTCAGCTCTCTGCAGACAGGAAGGGGCCTATAAAACACTGACGTAAAGGAAATACAGTTGGACAATTGATCTGCTAGTGTACGTCTGGAAGGGGCATTGAGCTCCGGCACAGCTTCACAACAAACAAAGATGACTGACACACAGGGAAAATATGAAGTCTGTCATGTACATTAGTTCTATAAATCAACTTCAAATGGGCGTGAGACTTTTGGAAAAAATGGTCATTAAGAATAAGTCAGGAGGATTTAAATGAAGTGATAAGGATACAAAATAAATTAAAGTGTAAAATGAAAACAAAATATGATGGGACTATCAACCTATCATTAAAGAAATGATCATAACAATACTTTTTGTTCTCCGATCAAAGGTGAAAGTTTTTAAAAACAAAGTGATTTTGTCCGGCCAAGTTATCCTCTGAATAAAGTTGAATATTACAGAGAAAAATGTTATCAAGATAATGTTTTGAATACTGTAGACTCACATGATGGTTGAGACCCATCTATGCCACGTTAGTTTGGGTTAACTTTAATAACGCCTGAGGAAAAGATTCTCTAGTTGGTTTTAGAATGAAAACCTAATATGGCCACCTACACCTTTTGGGAGCTTTTGTAATTATCTTTTTACTGAATGAGCTCCTAAAACTTTACAAGACTTTTCTGAGGTAACTCCAGCCTTAGGAAGCATTTATTCCCTGTTTCAATAGTGCGCATTGTTTTGCATGTTCGTAAATGTCTGGCAGTAATTTTGAGCTTATTTATCACTGCCACAGGCTTTTTGTGGATCTGAAAAATCAAACCCTTCAAAATGATTCAACAACTGGTCTGAAGATATATTACACCGAGTAAAAGAAAGGGACGTGAGGAAATTTCCCTTATTGGGTTGGTCTTATTTAGCAATTATATATTATTATAAGGCCGTGGCAGCAATTATTCCCAAAAAAGAGGGAATACATATTGTGGTTTGGCCCAACAGAAAGAAAGTCTGATGTGTTGATTCCCATCAAGACAAGAATGGCAAGCACCCACACGTCAAAAATGCGGGCATTGTCTTTCATGTAGGTTATTTTCCATTTATCTGCAAAAAGGGAGGCAATATCAGGGAAGCAGTAAGCCGTAATTTGTTGATTATTCTGATAAGTATGAGGAAAAGTCCAAGAACTATTAGCCGAGGAGAAATTATATTATGATTTAGTCATGAATAGCTCTGCTAAATAAAGTCAAAAATCATAGACCTATCATTCAAAGATTAGAATCTCAGCAGTTCTGCTTGAGGGCACAGTGACCCAGAGGTTGGGAATGGCAAAATAATACAGAGGTTGTTACTTAAAACACAGAACACACACACACACAAACACACAAACACACACACACACACACACACACACACACACACACACACACACACACACACACACACACACACACACACACAAAACACACCTCTCCTTCTCTGCATAGTCGTTGTGTAGCTGGAGCTGCTTTTCCTGGGCCAGGTTCTCCGCCTGATTCTTCAGAGACTGCTCGTACTCGCGGATTTTCTCCTTCAAGGCCTTGATGGTCACCTCTGGGGGAGGTAAAACAGCAGAAAGTCCAGTGTGTCAGGAGAAAAGGAAGGAAGAGTTAAAACACAGGCAAGATGCAAAAATATATAGAAAACAGACTGGAGTGGTTTCCTCCGAGTGATAAATGACAGTGTTGACGATACAGCTCTTGAAGGAAGGGGCTTGACCTTTGCTTAAGGAACAGCATTTCATATCCAGCATTCTTCCTGTCAGCACAGACGAAGGCCTCGGCCCCTATGGCTCCTGCCTAATCTTTACATCCTCGACCGGTATAGAATATTCACTGTTCACTAACAGTAGATATGCTGTATTCATTAGGACTGCATTAGTGCTGAAACCCCATAACCTGCTGACGGCTGAGCTCTGTATGGGGCAGCCTGAAATAAATCTAACACATAACTGGGGTAATAAATAGGCCTCCGAGTGAGTGTGTGTGTGTGAGAGTGTGTGTTTCTCAGAGAAAGATATAAGTGAGTGAGACAATGATAAAGAGCATGGCTGCTTGCTGCCTTTGACTGAGGGCTCTTAGCACTTGGTGTGTGCATACGTGTGTGTGTGTGTGTGTGTGTGTGTGTGTGTGTGTGTGTGTGTGTGTGTGTGTGTGTGTGTGTGATTTAAACTCCAGTCTCACTGCTCTGACACATAATCAATAGAGGAGAGTCCCCTCAGAGCCCTCTTACCCCTTAACTGCTTAACTGAACTTTAAACATTTAGGTTGCGGGGATCAATGGCCCCTGCACTCTCTCTATGTGTGTGTGTGTATGCGCGCAAGTGTGCAGCGGGTCTGTGTGTGCGTGTTTAACAGGAGTGGGAGTTCCACAGTGTGTTTTGGGGTTTAAATATCCCCCATCTATTGAGGCGGGAAGGAGGGATAAAGGATGAGGGAACAGGAAAATCAATGGCAGAATGGAACCCTGCCGCTATCGAGCTGTTCCAATTAACTCTCGCTGAGGAAAGGGGGGATTCCAAAACATTCTCCGCTCACCCGCTTGCTCCTCCTTTTTCTCTTTCCTTTTTTTGGGGGGCTGAAATTACACCACTTTTATTACAGCTTCTCACTCATCCCCGCTGCCTTTGTCAGTTTTTCCATCTCTCTTTACCCTGAGGTAGCCCATCGTTTTTTATTCATGAAAGTCTGCCTCGTGTTTTTTTTCCACCCCTGAAAATCCTATTTGAAAATGTAAAACCTTGTACATTTTTTGTGTTTCTTAAAAATGTATGAGGCATTGAAATATGTTCAAATAAGGGCATCCTCCTTTGAAAAGGGGATTCTAAATATGTGTCTATGACCTTACATTTGCACTTTAAAGTTCTTAAAAGTGATTATAATGCAGACCTAATGGTGAGGTTATCCTCGAGCATATATTTCTTTTTTGATCAGTAAATAATGACTTTTGTCTTTTGTACAGACTAAACAAAGTTTCATGCTTTTTGCATTTGAGCTTTTTAATTGACATATTTCAGTTCTTTCTTTTTTACAGTGGGAGATTTAACAGAAAGGCTGCAGATAGAAGGTGCTAATACATATATACACTTACAACGTAACTTTTCCTCATAAAAAATGAAATTCCACTCTTTTGGTTCGAAGCAAGGCTCCACAGATTTTTGAAAATGGGATTGTTGGATTTTTACCAGGATATACACATCACTGTAACAGTGCCAGTGTTAGCCAAAATGCTACCTTTGAACTCTTGTCTCTTCCAAATTGTTTTCAAAAACAGCTAATGTAAAATCAAAATGAATATGTTTCCCCCCTTCTTACCTTGCATCTTTATATCTGTGCAGTATGTGATTGTTGTTGGTTGTATAGGTTTTTAGATGAACTACATTAACTCCAATTTAAAGCAACTCTTCAACTACCTCAGTACTAACTGTGTCGAAAAATTACTGATATGAGATTATGTGTGATTCAAACAGTGGCCTACATCCACACTTCTCTCAAAGTGACTCCTTGAATGTGCTGCTCTGCGCGCATTGGCGTCTCTAACCTTGGTTTTTGACCTCTGCGAACTCTTTGTTGTAGTCCTCCAGTGTCTCTCGAAGTTTGCTGTTCTCTGTCTCAATGTCGTGCATCCTCTGGAGCTTCAGCTGCAGCTGCTGAGCCAGCTCCAGCACAGGTACAGGATCTGGCAGAGACAAAACACAGCACATTAACAGACTGTGAAGCAACATTACGCAAACAAGGGCAGCGAGGTGCGCGCCATGAGCTCGGAATAACTACATTCAAGGCCCCCTGTGAGAGCAAACGCGCGTGCCCTGGTGAAGTGTCCTCGAGCAAGGCAATGAATCTCTAACAGCTCCAGGAAGACTGTTCTGAGGCTGACCCTGACCTTTGGTCTCTCCCTGTGGAGAGCTACAGGGGGCAGCTGGGACCAAAATACCACAGTTAATAGGAATATCATGATAAGGTGACTTGTATCAACAACCACCAGTTTGAGATCAACTGTTTTTTTGCACACATTTTTAGTTCAAGTTAAACTGCTTTTATCCTTTTTTACTCTTTTAAAAGCCCTCTTCTTTCTAAGCATCTTAAATTGTGACATTTACTCTCAAACAATGTTTTGTTATGAACCTTCAACAGCCAAATAGAAAAATGCTGTAGATTGCTTATGAACTTAATCCATCCTAATTATCATAAACGAGTGAAAGCATGTTATTGTACATGATGTTCAGTAAATACTGAGAAAAATGATTAGAAAAAAGAACAAAACAGATATTGCAACAACAGGTCATACCATTAAGAGGTCAAAGCAAGTTTTCCTGTTGATTAGCAACAAAACTGTCCATTCAAGGTCTTTAAATGATACATTATCCACCAATAGGTTAGCTCAGCCACAGACGAATGTCCTGTTTGGAGATAAATGTCGCTTTTGTTTGTTTTGTTTGTGCTGACACAGCAAGAGAGCTGGATAAGTGATACACAGACAGACATTAACAAAAGAGATTAACTGGGCTGTGATCAGTTAAAGTGTTCACTATGATGCAGCTTGAAAGCAAGGAGGGAAAAAAAAGAGGAAAATGGGCGCCGACAGATGGACAAAGTGGAGCGGTAAAAAAAAACAGGCAAAGCAAAAGGTAAATAAGAGATTAAAGAAACAGAGACAGACGGAAGAAAGAAAACTTTCTGCAGGCATTTTACCAACATCTCTGTGAACACACGGCAGGGTTAACTGTCAGTGTGATGAAGAGAGCCCTGTCAGTCAGGCCAATCACATCTGATTGGTGCTCATGGGTGGCAGACTGGTGACAGGCAGCCAAGAGACGCGGGCGACGCTCATCAGCATGCCAGCTAAAAGAGCAGTTTGTGTGTGTGTGTGTTTATGTGTGTGTGTTGTACAGATAAGAGGAACTGACAGCTTACAGCTGGGGGTAAGGGCTGTGTGTGTGTGTGCATGTGTATTTGTGTGCATGTAGAAGTGTATGCGCCTCATGTCTGACGCAGTTAGATATCTTAACTATGCTAATGAGAGATCAGCAGAGAACGATTGGGGAATTTCATGCTGATTTTGTGCTGTCAAGGTGACACACCATGCAGGGCTTAACTCTGACACACACACATTTACCTTGTCACAAATACACAGTCTCATACAAAAACACACAAGTACATAAAGCACTGAAGAAGAGAGCTAAATACCTTGCTTTGGACTCCTGTGTGCCTCGACAACCTTGAAAATCTACTTTCTCTCACTCTTATCAAATCTTTGTCCTTCACCACCCCCCAAACACCACCCAATATAAATTCTACAGCCTGTTAAAAGCAGTTTGACTCGTGGGCCACTGGTGCTGAGCACTCTCACGGCCAGACACCTTTAATCTAAAGCAGAGCACGCTGGGCTGACTAACCAGGCTTTCAGCTGATAGAAGACAGAACAAAACACACTGTTTCCTCTTTCAAGACTGCTGCATTAGTCAGGCTGGTCTGTGTCTGTGTGCGTGTGTGCATCAGGCATTACATCATTGTCTCGCTGCAAGTTAAGAATAGCCCCGTCAGAGCTGGCGCTGACTTATTGGGAGCAGTACAATCCAAAGATATTACTGTAGGTCTATCCATGTGGGAATATGATGACCTCCTTACGCTATAGATGAACTCAACTCCTCTCTTGTTCCTGCATACGAGGCTCCTCCAGAGCTCCCGCACAGCTGAAAACCTCCAACCGGCGGCTCTGTGACTGTGTGTGTTCCGTTTACACTCCGCCGTGCTGCCTGTCCCTCCTCAGCCCCTGTACCCAATGTGACCGCTCATGTGTGCGCTTTGCCGCAACTGATCATGGGCACGCTTGTCATCTGTATCAGGACGCACCTTCTGTGGAGACCCTCTAAAGGCTGCACCAGTGGGGAAGAGATCTCGTGAGGACACATTAAGGCGTTGCACACGCCTGGATGCGCAGGGAAGGAGCACCAGAGGGATGGTGTCATGCTTTTCCTTTTTCCCCTGTTGGTGCTGTCTGCATGAATAAAGGGGGTCTCTGGATCATATTTCATAGACTAGGGAGGTGTCCTGATGAACAAACTACCGCAGAGCCACACAAGGATGTAAACACCCTACACCCTGTGCACATATAACTTGATTTGACATGTCTCCTACTGACTCCAACACATCATACAGTTATCATCTACCTACACCTATTATACATTAACATGTCAAGCCCAGGGTTCGTAAACTTTTCAGCCTGTGACCCCGTGAAATACCAGTGCCAGAGACCAGTGACCTCCTGCTGTGGAAAGACACTAATGGGCTAATCAGAAAAAACAAAAACAAAAAAAGACCTAATATACCAACAAATTCACTGGAAGAACATAAGACTGTCTATGTACACGTTTTGCTGTGCTTCCTGTATTATTTTGCTGTTGTTACTGGCAGAAATGTGAAAAACAAGATAAACTTTATCCATTTGCAAGATTTTTTTTTTTTTTGATAAAATTTAACCCCTGTCCCTGTTTACATTTTTACAATAAAAATGAAAAATAGCTGTAAATAGTTTGGGATTTTGGATGGCATTTTGGCCCCCCAAGGTCCTGACCCCCACTTTGAGAACCACAGGTCCATCCCACCCCTCATCTTCAGATTGCTTCCTACATTAGCCCAACTATAAGTTCAAAAGGCACCAAGCACAATAATTACACTTGACCCCTGCAATAGACTTGTTTACATTATATACTATGAAAAGGTAAATGACATGGCACCTTCCTAAAAGAGAAGCCAAACGTTATAAAGACCCAAAGTGAAGGCAAAATACAAGTTAAATACAATTCTGAGACACTGAGACATAATGTTAACCCTATAACGCCAAACGTATCATATTTGATACATGACTTTTTCAGCCCTCCACATAAGCAGTGTGGTATTTTTTATACTGAAAAACCTGATGTGTGCGATCAGATACATGCAGTGCACAGATAAACCAACACTGGGTAGTAAGTCACTCATTAGCCGCCCTTCCAGTGACACTCTAAGACTGCCATGACTCAGGAATTGGACATAGGTGGTTTTTCAAGAAAAACTTTGCCAAGTTTAAAAAGGTGAAGGTAAGAGAAACATTACAATATTTACTGGCACATCAATAGGAACAGTTACTGGGTTCATGCAAAGTAAAAATACCAAAAAAACTCACAATATATGTTTGAGTAAACCGTGTTGAAGATGGCGTATCAAATTTGATACAGTGGGTATATAAGGTCATGTAACTCTAAAACAGTTAATCGCCATTTACTTGTATTTCATGCATTATATCTAAAATCAAGCAACATACATTCTTTTTAATTTTTAAATTACACAATTTGACGCATTTAGAGTTAAAAACTAGGTATGAAACTTGCTGTACTGCTGTACGAAAGGATGGCCTGGATCGTTTCCCAACATGGGAAACCCAACAGAGATGCAAGCAGTGCACAGGCCACTTTGCCCATGTGTACTGTCAGAAATGCAGAGTGCATCTTTGCTTAAACAAGGAGAGAAACTGTTTTCAGGCCTTCCACCATGCAAAATAAAAGGTTGTGAACCTCAAAATGAGTAAAATCCTAAAAGGTTTTTTTTTCCAGGCTTCCACCCAGCCAGTTCCATTGGTGGCTTTCTCACTACTGCATGATGGTAGCACTGTTTGTTTGGAAGTACAAATTTGTTAGATTTGTTTGTGATTTATTATGTTTTTGTTTGTTCTGGAAAAAACAATCATTGAGCATTGTGACCTGATGTATCAAATATGATACAAGTTGAAACTCAAATATGGAAAGTGATATTTGAAAATTTTTTGGGGGGGTTGTTCAGGAGGGACCAATCAAGGCTCCACGTTCAAAGAACTGGAATTTTCTTTCAATTATTTAATGGGCTTTACAGGGTTAAAATGTTTAATATTTAGAAGGAGTTAAAGTTAGACTATTTGATGCTAAATAAAGGGGATATTAAGCTACAATTGTTTGTTTTGTTGATGAATGTGTGTCCTGAAAGTGCTATGTGTATCAGATTATTAGTTCTGTATTATTGGTTAGTAAAAGTGAGTTTGGATGCGAGTTTCTTCACTGGAAGAGGTTGGAAAACTGTTCTGGCTTCACCGGATGATACCAAATTTGCAGACTCCTGCTCCAAAAAACCCAAAATGTCCGGACACTGAAAGAAGTATTTTGGCTTCAATGTTGAGGGAAGACACATAATCCATCTTTTTCTACAGGTAAAGGTTTGAACTGAACAGCCAAACAAAACAGCTTCAAGAAGCATCATACAAGGTGATGTTTTTCCCGCTGTCATCAAACTTTTCCAGGAAACAGTCCCTGATAACTTGGTTGAGAGCTCAGGACAAATGAAGGACAAAGATCAAGGGAGGGAGCTTTTTGTGGCACTGTAGCTCTCTTAAGATATTCACACTACAAATGATATGCAGATAAATGCAACTTCAAACAAATTCTGGAGAATCTGTGTGATTGGATGTTCTCTAGATGGTTAACACTTGTAGCGGGCAGATTCAAAAACAAAGTGTGAATGGGGTGAGAAAATGTTTTAGGCGCTCTTACCTGGAACATCTATTATTTTCTTGTACACGTTCAAGAAGGCAGCCTCTGCTTCTTTACTTCTCTTGCTCAATGCATCAATCTGAAAGGAGACGGGGAAAAAAGTTAATTATCAGTTACGCCACCTCACATCTGAGTGTCACATCCGCAAAGGCAGGCCCATTAACTTCACAGTAAGACTAGTCTACATATCTGTCTATCCTCACTATGTGTCGGTATGTTGCATGAGATCGAGGTTGTCTTGATAGCGGCTGGCTTGGTGTTTCCTTCCCGTGAAGTCAGTTCAGCTGTTCAGCCGATGACGGATGCTTTTCGTTTGCCATGTGCCCATGCGTGTCTGTGTCTGTCTGTCCTGGAGTGTGTGGCTGAGTCTGTCCGTCAGTCTGTCAGTGTGTGTGTGTGTGTGTGCGTGTGTGTGTGTGTGTGTGTGTGTGTGTGTTCGTTTCCCCTCCAGCACGCTGACATCATTAAACAGCTGGCTCAGTCTTTCCAGCCACAGCAGGGGCAGATTATTCAGTCAGCTCTTAGCAGCAATACAGTGTGGATCCATTACTGATGCAGCCATTAACACAAAAGGGCACGGCATGCATTCCATCACTGATATTATTGAAATGGACAGCATTAGAATGGATCCATAAGAGATTAATTCTAAATATCAAACAGCAGGGGAAATCTTAAACTGTTTTCAATGCTGAAACATGAGGCAGAAAAGCTCTACAATAGCCTCTGTGTCACACTTCAATATGAGAAGCAGACAGAGTAGGCGAAAACGCATCTGAAATCAAGACTAAATCGAAGGAAACAGATGCCAAATAAAGACGTTCAGAGGGTGCTACTGTACTGGGCAGAGCTACAGCTGACTACTCTGGCTCGCGCGCTCAGACTAAACAGCCCTGTGTTTCTCTTCCAACTCCTCCAGCGCACTCGCTGAGAGAAAGGGAATAAAGACAAAAGCCTGTATAAGTCCAAATATAAAGTCTTCACATTCCCAGCCAAGCCAGTAGTGTAGTTGATGGGTGGTTTAGGGGTTCTTGCCACTGTAAACAGAGCGGGCTACATGTAATACTGCCTGGGCTCCTATGGGAACCTAATAAATCTCTTCACATGGCTTTGATTCATCTCTAGTTTTTTAGCCGCAAAACATCTGGCCCCGCGTAGGCTGGTGCCAGCACCCCTCCCTCTTTTTCCCCCCTTTTTATTTCTCCATGTCTCTCTCTCCCTCTCTGTCGAATTCTCCCTCTTGTCACTTCCATGTTTTCTGACTCATTTTTTTTCCTTTCCCCTCAATCTTTTTTAGTGTCAGTCTTTCTCACATGTTTCTCAGTCACACACTCATGTCTATCTGGCATGCACAGGCCTCCTCTCTCTCTCTCTCTCTCTTACACACACACACACACAGTGTCCTCACCACTATATCTCATTCTCACATCATGCTGCATCATGCACTTTACCCTCTTCATGTGCTGTGTGACATTGAGCGATCAGGATCCTCAAATGCAAGGCCACTAATGGGAGATTACTGATGCCGCTGAGTACTAATACCTCTCACACACCAACACCAAACCTGTTCATCAGTGTCCAACTGTGTGTGTGTGTGTGTGTAAGTGTGTGTGTGTATCAGAGCATGTGAGCAGAGTAGGATAGGATCTCATGATGATGAAGAAGAGAAGGAGCACATAAAGCAACGCAAAGGAAAAAAAGGAAGATGTGCCTATAGCCGTGAAGGAAGCTGGCTGCATGACTGTACAATGACTGGGCCAAGGTCAGTGGTACAGCAGCTTTATATAGCCCGACATGGGAGGCAGGAAATAGACATTTAATGTAGGACACACCCTACAGTTAGAGGCAGGTTAACTGCAGGACCAGAGCCATTAGAAGACCACCCAGGATTTGCAAATACAACCCTGCTGTTCCAAACTGCAGCTCTCTCAACCAATCCCAATGACATCTGCTATTACATGCTCCCCTGCCCCCATCCCACACACCAAAGCAAAACAAATGAAGTGACACAAATGATACCTCACCAGTATCAGTGGGTTACCGATGAGAAGTGCTTGCAATTGCAAAAGGTATCCCTGACACATCCTCGCACACAAATGCATACACACATACGTCAGCACCTCGTGCCACCATCACTCAGCACCGCCTCGTTCCCCTATCTAACCCACAGTGTGTGAAGGGCATCGGGCTGACCTGTGTATGTGCGCGCATGTGTGTGCATGTGTGTGTGGCCCCAGTGGAGTCTGATAAGGGGCGGCTATGGGAAGCAGAGACTGAAGCCTTGGATAATGGAAAAGCTTATCTGATCGATGGACCAACAAGAACACTGAGCATGCGACGCACACACACACACACACACATAACCCGTTTACCAAAGTGAGGCCTTGTGGAAACAGTACTGTTATTGGTAATAATTATGACCTGAGGGCATCCACCTTTCAATGACAAAGATTAAACAGAGAACTAAGACCTCCAAGTTTCCAGGCCTAACTTTTTATTGTGCTGTCTGTGTTCCACACTCATTTAGTAAAGATTCAGACTCCTGCACTGAATGTTTGAGGATGAGTTACTGCGAGACTTCCAAAAGGAAGACCCTTTTTGGTTTCTGCTGCTGTCTCGTCCTTGATCAAAGCACCGAGGGGGTAAGCAAACAAAGCCAGGCTAAAATTACACATTCCCAGAGCTGCTCATGTCGTGGCACGCCAGCGCGCAGAATAGTCGACTGATTGATGGGCTGTTCTAAGACTGGCGCGGGTGTACGGTATTATCTCAATAATCATAAGATAATGTCTTTCTCAGTTCCGCGACCACCCACTACGAGCCTCGGCGTGTTCTGGTGTGCGCGTCGAGCGAGGTGTGTCAACACAAGGATGGTGGAAACAGCTGACAAAGCTCCAATTATATTGCTGCAGTTTCTATTCTCTAAATAGACTGTGGATCATCAGCAGAACGCAGTGGAACCGCGAGAAATTACAGCATTTTTTACATAACCACTGGCTGTGGTTGCTGCTCTAACACAAGAATATGGAAAGTAACCCAGTGTTAAACTGTAATATTCTGTGGCCAGTAGCGAAGCAGTCCTGTCACTACCCATTGAGATGATTTTGTTTGTGTGCGTGTCTGTGTGTGCGCTAGAGAAGAGACACTGTTGGGCTTAATGTCCACCCACTTCAACCCCACATAACGCCCCAGTCTAAACCAGCCGCTTCCACTCCCACCCTCTGACTTTCACATATGGGAGTGAACTGGAAATGCACGGCTGCCAAAAAGGAGGAGTCATGATGGAAGTAGGCCAAAATGATGGAAGAGGAGATAGAGGGAGCATGATGATATGCCGTGCACACTTTAGTCGCTTCATGTAGGTAAAGGTGGTTAAAAACTCAGAGCGCATTAAAGTGAAATGCACTGCCTCAAATGAAAACGGCTTATGATTCACCCCATCAACGAAAAACAACAAATAACCCCACCAAATCATCCAGACAAACAAAGTCTGAGGAAATAGCATTCGGTGAGTTGTGACTGGCTAGAGCCGGGGTTTTGTGGTGCCGTTTTTTTTTTTTCTTTTTTTTGCAGGATGCAATTTAAACACACCCTCGGGCTACAGGACTTCATGAATAGGACAGAAAATCAAGAGCAGAGCAGAGCGAAGAAAAGAAGGGAGAGGAAAGAGGGGAAATGAGATAGTGGCAAGAGAGAGAACAGGAGATGGCGGGAAGAGAAAAGAGGAGAGAGAGGGGAAGAAAAAAGGGAGAGAGGAGATGATTTAAGAGCAAAGGAGAAAAAGTGCCGGGCACTGAGAGAGGCAGCAAGAGCGAGTCAGCGAATGTCAAACAGGCATTGTTGGAATGCTGTGTGTGAGCATGTGTGTGTGTGAGTCTATCACTGTGTCAATAAATGTTTCCAAAAACACACTCACCTCTCCTTGGAAGCTCTTGAGCAATGGGGCAACCTGTTTCCGAAAATCCTGCAAAAATAAAGAGAAGAGGAGGTTAGCAAGGCTGAAAAAATGAGATAATCCACAGATCAATTTTAATCCTCTAATAACAGTTAATACACAGGAACATGTGGCAGGGAAAAACCTACTGAGTTTCATACCAGCAGACCATGTTTTGATCATATAATCAGAGTAACAAGCGCCAGAGCCAATGAACGCTGCGTGAGTGAGTGATGAATACGAGGGCGGGGAGGAGTCCTGGTTTGTACCCCGAGGTGCTCCGGCGGACTGCGCTTCTCATCCGAACAGGTGCAGCACCACCTGGGCCACCCAGAGGCAGCACTAGTGCGTGTGAGACAGAGAGCAAGCGAGCCACAGAATAGGCCTACCGTTAATGCAAATTCTCCCAGCGCACCAAGTTTTTACTATAAAGCAAATGCTTTTCATCCCTCTGGTCCCATTGCATGACTTTCCAGTACGAGTCAGCGCTTTCAGATTAGATAGCCAGTCGAGTATGTATCAGGGGAACATGCAAATCACCATGCTGTTAGCTGAGCCTACATCCTGACTAACTGAAGTGGAGCGTAGGGTAAAAAGCAGAATAGGACATTCTGTACAGGAACATTTGATTTGCACAGTTTGTGGACACACACATACTCACAAAAACTGCCTAATGAAGATGTGAAGTAGGGCAGTGGCAGATGTGTGCTCGGGAGACTCAGCGCCTTTTAGAAACCTCTACTTAAAAGCCTAACCGATGCTGCGAGGGAGGCGTGAATCCCAAACTGACCTGGGACCAGTGTCTGGGGTCTGCCTAATCCCAGGTTGGTCCAGACAGGGAGCTTGTCTGGGGCTGAGGACGGGTCGTGACCTTCGCTGACCCTGGCCTATTGTTACCTCATCAGGGGTCACCGCGGCTGTTTGTCTGGGCCAATTCAATATTCTCCTGCTGGGGATAATGACCTCCTCTCCACCCGGCCAAACCCCCTCCTCCCTGCTTCCCTTCCTCCTACTCTGGCTCTCCCCTTCTTTCTCTAGCTCCTTGCATGCACACACAAAATAAACACCCACACAGCAACACCAGAGAAGTGGCAGCTCTGTCATTTGCATCAGATTTTGATAACATCACAATTTCTTCTGCGTTTGTGAATTAAATAATCCACTCCTCATTTTATTTTGCTAAAATTTTGACTGTTTTATCCGAGAAAAGCAAAAATGAACTCTGCTGAAAACTGTTTGCATCTAACTGCTAAGATAGAGAGTTTGCTTGTGTCTGCATGGCTCAAAAATACATTTGGATATTTATTTATGGTGACGAACCAAAAGCAGAAGAGTGAGCTGCTGCAACATTGTAATTATTTTCTCGAATTTTCAACATTTGCTGTAACATTCTCACTCTGTTTTTATGAAAGGCTCACTTCATTTCCCTTTGGGAGTTTTTAAATCCATCTTTTATTGTTTTTTTAACTCTAGGACGTGTTACATGCAACTGCAGCTAATAAGAACACACACTGCACTCACAAACACAAACAAATACAGATCCCAAACCCCAGCTCTGAACCCCTTTGGTCCACTCCTCTGCTCTCCCCTGCCCCCTCCACTTCCAAAGATTTATGACCATATAACATAACAATGCACACAGACACCATGGTCAATCTGTGTGTGTGTATCTATTCGTGTGTGTGTGTAGTGAGGGAAGCAGAGGGGGGCCAGGCAGCGGGAGATGGATGGCTGGTGTGTGAGCTGCCGGCAGACAGCAGACAGGCCAGCCCGAGGAATCCTCCAGGGAGTATGGAACTCCCATTCGCTGTCTGTCTGCCCTGCAGCTAAACACAAACGTGTGTGTGTGTGTGCATGCGTGTGCGCACACACGCCAGCACACACAAAGTTGTTTTACTACCAGTGCCTCTGGCTAGCAATCTTTGGGACATTTTACAACCATTCCCACCCTTGACTTTATAACAGTGCGGTGGAGGAGTCTTGACTAACTAAAAGGAAATTAAGAAGTGGATGAATAATTCAGGCAACTTAGGAGGCACAGTGAGATGTAGTCTGAAAAAAAAAAGCCTCAACACTGTGTCAGTCCTAATGAATTATGAAAACTTTGTTTTCACGCTGCATTTCTTTGCACTACTTTCAAAATGCTACAAAAGCCTGTGTGTGTGTGTGTGTGTGTGTGTGTGTTATTATGCAGACCATGAGTGCAGTTCATGCCGAGTACAGCTCAGCAGACTAGACACAGTCAACGTGGGCCGGTCTCCTGGTTGTTGAATAATGGATCAGAGACGGACTCCCGCTCAGCCTAATGCAGTCTGATCTGATGTGACTGTGATCTCCGCTGACTGCTGCAGACCACAGAGAGCTGACAGCTCGCTCTATAGGCTGGTCAACCACACACAGACACACTCACACACACAAACCAACACACACACATAGACAGAAAAGGCTGCTCTGTTAACACACACAAGACGATCTGGGCATTTTTAATCGAGCGCAGGCCGTCACACGTTACAGAGCGGCCTGTTTGGTAGGCTGCCGTGATGCTCCAACACCTCCAAAGGCTGGGAGTTTTTAGCGCTGATTCCTATTGAGCCTGTTACAGCCCTGTAATGAATCCTGTCGCTCGTCTGGCCTGGCTCAGATTCCTCCTCCACATACCAGGGAGATGCCAGGGGCCACACAGACGCCAGAGGAGCCTTCCTAAATCACATCCTTGTTACACTGATGAATGTGTGTGTCCTGTTCTGTGATCTAGGCTATCTGCCTCTGAGTGTTTGTGTGTGCAAGTCTGCTTTCCTGCGTGCTTTCCTTTGTGTGCTCTGCCTCTTTCTCTCTGTGTCTCTCCACCTCAGTGTGTGTGGCTGGATTTGTGGTTCTATCAGATTAGAGATTAGTGTGTAGGGTAAAGAGAAATCAGCGTCTTTGTATGTAGGTAGAGTTTCCTCTTGAGTGGGTGGGCTACAAGCTGGAGTCAATAGTCACAATCCCTCTCCTGTGGTAACTATAATAGGCTGACTGTCAACTCCACCGAGAGTTGACAATTTTCTATCCACCGTCTACCCCAATCATACATAATTCATAAAACCATCAATAATTCACCATGGTGACATTACCAATAATAACACAACAATACTTTGTTTTCGCTGTGTGGTTTAAAAATGCGTTGCCTTGGTAACGGAGATGAAACAAAATATTCCCAGGAGGAGCGATGGGAACACAGGAACAGGACCGAATTCCCCCATGATCCCACTTAGTAGTGTTGTCACACTCTCTTTCTTTTCCTCCCTCCTGCACTGACTCTCTCCCTCTCTCTTCCTTTTCTCGCCGTCTTTCTCCTGTACACACACACACACACACACGGACCTCACTTTCTGCACGCATAAAAAACTAGGTCAGATAATACAAACTCCTGAGGGGTTTTCTGTTTTGTCTCTTTAGGATTTCAGGGAAACTAATGGAGAGACTATTTTTGGGAGCAGAGCCCCGCATCTCCTGTGCAGTCTCCTCCTCCTCCTCCTGCTTTCTCAGTAAATAATCATGGCTACGTTTACGAAGAGAAGAAGACACGCAGGGAGAAAAACAGAGGCTGAAAAGTATGGTTGTCAAAAGATATGCGTGTCTGTGAATAACTGATCCTCTCACCTCTGGTGTGCTCTTCTTGAACTCGCGGCTCAGGTCGATTAGTTTCTTCCGGGACTGTTCGCTCTCGTCCTGTCTGTTGGCAAGCTGTGTGGCGGTGGCATCGAGTTCTTTCTGCAACACAAACACACACACACATTTCCCCATTTGTTTGGAAGCCAAGTGTACATGTTATCACATTTATTATTGCTGTCACTGTCACAATAACCAGCATGATTATCATACAGGGTGATGAGACAGGAGCAGCTTTCAGACTCCTGACCCCATGTAGCATGCTGCAGATTTCCCATCATGCCTCAGCTAAACTCTGAGAGTATGTTGCGGCAGCAGAGTAAGAGTGAAAATAACCACAACACTGAGACCCCGCCAAGGAAAACTTGTCTACATGAGTAGTTCGTCTGCTACAAGCGCACGCAACACATATCTAAGCCATTCAGCCTGTCAGTCAATCAGCCAGCACTGCGTCGGGCATGACAGCCTCTGTAGCAATAGACTACTACAACTACTACAACACACACACACAGTCAACAACAATTATTGACTGTCTACACCAGACGACCCCTCCCCTGCCCACATAACAACAGCACAATTATCAACAACAGCGGTGTTGTCACGGCTGAGGCAGGGCCTGCCTTTATCCACACTCATTCTGCATTGTTATTAATAGCTATTTATGGGACTTGTTCCAGCTGATGGGCCAAGTGCTGACATTAACAAGGCGTTCAGGCCTTGTAAAGATTGTATCTCTCTCCGCTGAGTGTGTGAGTGTTGCTGGATTATGTTTCTCTTGGATTCTTGCCTTCTGTCACGCTCACTCCTCTTTTTTTCCCCCCTTCATTTTTCCATACTCTCTCTACAGATCATCCACTCACTCATTCAACCAGCAGTACCTCTTCTCCTCCCTTTAAGAAGAAAAAAAAAAAGCTCTCTTCTTCCTTCACTCCGCCTTTCCCCTTGTCTACCCTCCCTCCCCTCCCATCCACCTCCTGTGAGGCCGCCCACCCCTGAGAGTGATTAAACGCTGCTGAAGGGCCGTTATGCTAACTAACACACTAATCATTTAATACACACATTACCACAGGGGCCCTTGTGGCTCAGTCTGCTGACAAGGTCCCAAAACACACTCACGCACGCATGCCCACCTCCCCATTTCCCCACAACTCCAACACACACACATAACGAAAGACAACCCTCTAAAGAAATAGTGTGATCAAGTGCTAATTAGGAAGTTTTCCCCCCGTCAGCGTTGAGTTTAATTCCCTGACCAGCCGTGATCTTGTTTTATCCACAAAGCGTGAAAGAAATATAACAAATGTTGGTCCACTGTCCTCTGTGATGGATTTTACACAGCAGTACAGGACGTTTGAAATAAAAAATTAAAAAACTGCTCACTTGCTTACATGCCATCTTGCTCTGGCTGCCCATGGAGCAGTTGATGTAGCAGCCTGTCTGCCCATGGCCATGGAGCAGCTGCACTATCTGTTAGTGAACTCGAGCGTGTGCAGAAGCTTGTGCAATGCTTGATGAAAGGAGGAACCTAATAAATTTTAATCACGTTAAATTAATTGTCAAAAAAATGAATGCTCTAGTTCATGAACAGAGGTGTAATTATTATATTGGTAGAGATTAGCTACAGGAACAAGAACCTAAAGCCCAGTTGGCTAAAGATACTGACAGATATTAGTCAGTGGCAGACATTAATCACAATATGATGTATTAGGCCTTAAGGCTTGCTTCTCAAATCCTTTTAATATAACAAACCAGATAATAGTTTGAAGGCTGATCTGAAATCAGATGGCATGGGCAGCACCAGGACTATTATAGGGATATCCCAAGAGGGAAGAAATAATTCCTTTAATCATCTAAACTTTGGGAGTAATTAAAAAAATGTGGCTTCTACCTCTAAGTGATTTGGAAACTGTACTTTCAAACATTACATACAACAGATAACAAAAACGATACCATTTGTCTGGGGCAACTCAGGACACAGATGACCTATGGCTAAGTCCTGCCTTCAAATGCAATGAGCCCACTACAGTGTGTAGCGCCGTTTCCATACATTCAGACATTCTCTGCCAGTAAGCCCACTAAAGAATCATTGCAGATTTATGAGATGTTTTTCTGATATTTTAAGTTTAAAAATAGTCAAACAGTATCCATGGGGTACATGCAACTGTGATGCAAGGTATCCAGAGAGGCTGGGCACGGATGCTTTTTTTTTGTTTGGTTTTGTTTTCTTAGCTCCACCTCTTCATCGGATCAACTCGATGTTGATATAAATAACGAGGATGTCTACATCTGTTCGAAGACAAGTCAACATCATATGTGAGGCAAGATATTATCACTTAGCTGAAAAAAAATTCAAAG
Organism: Halichoeres trimaculatus; assembly: GCF_033239565.1. NCBI lineage: Eukaryota > Metazoa > Chordata > Actinopteri > Labriformes > Labridae > Halichoeres > Halichoeres trimaculatus. The sequence continues at coordinate 24,540,973 of NW_027437188.1, forward strand.
TTATCTATAATATCTCTAACATTAGCTTACATTAGCTAAAGCAAGCCTAATGTTAGCTCCTAGCTGCACTTTTCACGTTTGTGTTCACTTTGTTTGTTGGAGTTCATTGGCCTGTTTTGTTCTAGTTTTGTACTTAGGTGATCATACATCATTGTGTACAACAATGCTGGTTTTCTCAGGCTTGTTGTCTAAGATGGTGATGGCAATGAGATTTGGTTTGTTGTTTGCGCTTAGCCCTGTAAATTTTGGCTTGTAATTGAATATTTTTGTCCACCTTGTCAACAATAAAATAATTAATTTTTATGTCCAATATGTAGTTTAGACTAGGGATGCACGATATTGGATTTTTGCCGATATCCGATATGCCGATATATCGAAACCCCTTTTGGCCGATACCGATAATCACACGTTTGTTTGTTTTTTTCACTGTAAAGACAGCTAAGTCTATCCTGTACTGGAATTCATGTTATTCTAATTTTGACAGTCTCATTTGTTTAAGAAACAAACATTAAACAAGACAAAAAACATTTGATTTTACCATAAATAAGAAATGTATTATTTTTTCAAACTCAAGACATTCAGCATGAACTTTAAATGTACAATGCATTTTTAAACATAACCAAGTTGCATTGGATTATATTAGAGCTACTGTAACAACCTGGTGACAGACACAGAGCTCTGCAGTGCAAATAAATGAAGTGCTACATTTTATTCAAGGAGCTTATTTTTCAGATGGAAAATAATAATAATCCTAACTGAATAGCACCTTATGGGCTGTGCCTATCGGCAGAAATTTTCATATCTGCCGATACCGATAAACGTGTTTTTAAGCATTTATCTGCCAATACCGATATTGTGCCGATAATATCGTGCATCCCTAGTTTAGACCCTTTTGACTTTTGGATGACTTGGTCTTTCTGTCTCCAAAAATCATCAATGGCCTCCTGCAAAGCATCTCCTCCTGTGACTCCTGCCATAGGGCCAATTGAATGTTCATTGTTTGCTTGAGTGAGTGGAGGGGGATAGATGAATTAGGGCATTAGGTTGAAGAAAAAAGTTTGATTAAGTTCATTAAAGCTGCAGAAAACAGGGTGAAGCTTCACAGTTTCCAGTGAAATATTTTTGATTCAGAGATTTTGTTCTTTCGTTTTGATTTTCAGTTATTTTTTCTGCATACGGGGAATGACAAGGCCACATGTGAGATTCAAACCTGGGCCTAGCACAAAAGGGCTGACCTCACAGGGCACACAACCTGTTCAAGTTCCTTCTGAAAAATCCTTTTAATCAAACAAAAGTTAAAATAAGCAGTGCTTACACATCAGAAGTCAGATATTAGCATAACAAAAGCAGTATTGATTTGTCCACAGGGGGCGTCAAAATCAACACAACCAATGTTCCACACAGGAGTTTTAACTTATCTCCCTGTCTCCCAAATTCTGCTAAGCTCTTGAATTTTTAGCAACAGGTTTATAATTTTGAATTACATGACAAAACTTATATTTTTTAATAATCAAAGCTAAATTATTAATTAATTTACAGCTTCCTGTGTTTCTGAAGTTAGAATAAAAAAGACATGGTAAACCAACCATTTTTTTTATTAATCATAAATAGATGCTCTTTGATATGCAAATTAGCCTGTGCCAGCTTCAGGTAAATCTATTTTCATTTTTCCAGAAATTCAAAGGAATCCACCACAATGGGTCTGTCTATTCTTTTAAATTGATTAGTGAGCTCTGTGTCTGAGCAGAAACTAAAATACCCACACTCCCCCACTGGGGTTCTGCTTTAAGAGGTCGTGTGCCAATCCCTGACGCCCTTGATTCCGTCCAATCCCTTTCCAAAACCCTCCACATATCCCAATGTGCTACCAAATCCCCATACCCAAAAAAATCTCATTGCTAAGCTAAATAAACACATCACACATGGAGAAGGATTGATTCAGTGCCAAGTGGGCAAGTAATTATGGGCATGGTCTCACACTAGAGGAGAAAAAAAAGAGACCCTCAGACCCTGTGAGGTTTTGACTATGCAGCAAACTGTGTGCCCACATCAGCAGACACGGGCAGACTTTACACTCATCTTGCTGATAGAGCGTAACATCCGAAAGTGCACAATCCCCACTGCCCGCCCCTTGTTCACACACATCACATCTCACTGACCATTGGGAGGCCAACACTAACTCCATTTTAAGCAACGTATAAACACAAGAGTCTGCCATATTGGAGTGTGCAGCTGAAAGCTGTTTTTCTTCACAAAACAAAGCTGCACTGATCTGTGACTGGAAACACAAAAGATAAGCTCTTTTTTCTCCTTACACTTGTTTGTTTTTTTAAGACAAACTACCGGTGAGATCCATGTGTGGAGCGACTATTTTTTTAAATCTACAAAACACACTAAAAAAGTGTCTGACAGGCCTTTTTTTGAAACCGTTTTGGTATCAAATAGAATGCTACTTCCTCATAACAGGAATATTTCACACAGTAATACATCATCAAAAAAGCTGCCATGTTAATATGAGATTTGGGGCTTGCATTAGAGCTAACCTGTTTGAATTTGTCACAGCAAAGGCTGCCTGTACCAAATTGGTCCAGCTATTTGATCCTTTGCTAGCACCCATGTCACAGTATTTATTAGTCCCCTCACTAAAGATAGCAGATTAATAGAATGCTAAATAGAAGATGTTATTTTCTTTATTGACAGGACAGGCAGCATCTGTCACTGTCCATCAAACAATTACAAACTCAAAGGACAGCTCTGTTTCTCGACTGGGTGGCCAAACAGATTGAGGTGATCAGTGTGAACATGGCCTTTTTTCAGAACACAGCTCAACACTATCCCACATCAATACCCCCTAATTAGGCAGATAGACAAGTCCAAATAATACTGCAACCAAGTTTCCAGCTGGTCGTCTTTCATGACAGGCTTTATTTGGAATTATTAAGCTGCACCCAATAACAGCAAGGCGATACAGCTAATTTTGTTGGCTTTTACAAGGTTCAAACTTTCTGGAGAGGGATACTGTTAACTTTAGGCTAGGCAGCTCTACAGGGGGCTCTGCCATCTGGCATACCGCTGGGATTTCCCTCCAATCAGCTTTAACATCAATGATTGACATCGTGCTAGTTTGATGAACCTTCCAAACTGCTACGTTTGACAAGAGGCCAATGCATGAATGAAGAGACTAATTAACAAAATCCAAAAACATGTTAATGAGGGGAGTCTATAGATCACAATACACAACTAATGCACTCACAAGAGAAGTCATTAATTCCCACTGACAGAGTTCAAATACCAGCACTTGTGATGTCGCTCAATGCAGTGCCCGCAGTGCACAGTGGAGCGCCGAGCAACATGCATGAAGAACTTGTGTACCAAGTGTCAGGCCTCCAGGCTTGTCTCCGAGGTCAGCGCTCTGCGGTTCTCCTTGGCCTGACTTTGGAAGATTCTTCTTTTCAAATTTCCAAAACTGTTTAATTTCCTGGTGAATTAACTCGTATAACCACTCACATTAACTCCATAGCTGTTTCTAAATCTGGCTGTGGCTGGTCAGGACTGCAGTGTCTCGCTCAGCAGACGATGGAATATGGTTGTGTGCAGGGGAGCATTAAGCGGGGCTGTAATGTCTGTGTGATTGCTGTAACAGCCCTGCTTGGCTTGGCTGTACTGGCCCACAGCAGCAGTCCCTGTCCTGGTTCATTTGGTCGTCTGGTCAGCTGTAAAGACGATTGGAACAGATTGCCAACACTCCCTAGAGAGACTTCAACACCGACTTGGCCAAGAAGCCTCCCGCACGCTGCTCTACACGCGTGAGCTCTCACATGAGTGCACAGACAGGCCGCGGCAGTAACTTGGGGAGCCCAGTCTTTCCACATTCTTTCTGAACTCAGTTTCAAAAAGAGGAAGTCCGCTAACATGTTCCCCCAGCGAAATTTGGCATGGCGGGCCGTGTTCACAGCGAGGCGGGAATGCTGGGCCAAAGGAAAATGAGTATCTCTCAGTCCTACCACTGTGGTAATAACACTAATCACAGATAACAGTCACGGGTAAACAAATCCTATTACGACTGGCCATCGGACCCAAGGTGTGTGTGTGTGTGCTCATCTCTCCTAATGAAATTCCTTCCACTCGTCTGCAAGCAGAGAGAGGCCTTCTATCTGACTAATTCCCTCTAATTACACTAATGAGCCACAGGTGATGATACAGTGAGACTGATTAATTAAATGGGAGGCGCCAATCAGGCATGTCTGATTATGCCAATCATATCGACTGCAGACTAAATGAGATAACAGGAGACAGACGCACTTTAATTGAGGTATCAAAACTTTGTGGAATTCCTTATGCCCTCACGCTCCGACGATGCCGAGACAGATAGGCTGCTGGAATGACAACAAAGTTATTGTTGTGTACACAGAATGAAGTCGATCCTCGGCAGCCGCGGTGACCGGGAGTGCACACCAAAGGAGGGAGCAGCGCACGGGGATTCGCTTCAGATCTCATTCTCAGGAGAATAATTGGGACTGTAACTGCATGAAACACTTTGTTTACACCTAGCGTGCAGTCACACATGCCAAGTAGTCTGCCATTACCCCCTTTAGTCCAAACACAATGTAGGTTAACTGCTCCACATTCAGTGCATGTTTTACACATTAGTCTAATGGAGTACCGCTCTTGAATTCAAGCCAAGCAAAGAGAGACACGGACAGAAACACATTCACTTCATCTCTGTAATAAAAGAGCGTATTAGTCACACTGCAGAAGAGGCTAATATTTTAAAACTTTTCTGTACGAGGAGCCTTTTAACTGCCTCTGTACTCGGCACACGACGCAGATGTTTAGGAGTTGGAGTTTTCTGTCCTGCCACTGCAGTCACTAATCTTCCCTTTTATCTCTGACATGTCTGAGGCTGTTATGTGGTTATGATAGTAAACAGTGAAGGCGTCTGGAAAGATGTCTTATCTGCGATCTACGAGGCCTACCTCTGAACCCCCCCCCAGTCTCCCTTCACAGCGTTCCATGTACTATGTGGCTGACTGTTCAGTATGCCAAACCTACTGTGTGTGTGTGTGTGTGTGTGTGTTTAGAGAGGAAAAGGGGGGTGGAGTTGTGGGGTGGCGGCTCAGTCAGGAGCGACAGCCACGCTTGCTACAACGACACGGTACATGATCACAGATCACAGGCACGCCCCCTCAAAAACACAGCACAACAGCAGCATAGATAAGAGCCTGCGATCCCGGCTGCCTGTCTGCTGCCTACCTTCCACATAGCAGGGGTGCACGACTTGAACTGTGCCAGCAGACGCCGTTTTTCACAAACCACACAACGTTAGAAGATGCAAGTCATATCCTCCTGAATCTCTCTTTCTGTCTTTTCCTCTCCCCCACTGGAGTAGAGGCCGCAAAGTTTTCTTAACCACAAGCTAACACAATAGTTTCTCTGTGGCAACTGAGGCCTAAAAACACTTTTGCATGTGTGTGTTTTTGCAACTGTGTTTGTGTGTGAAGCGGTTGGGGGCGGCGGGTCAGCCTACCACTCTCCACAGTCTAACAAGATGCTTGTGGTCCCTGAGCGTTTTGCTCCTTTTTTTGAACACAGATCCATATCTACCAACAGCACAGGAGCTGTCAAGACTCACCTCGCTGACGCTGACGCAAGCCTGGATCAAAAACAGCCTTTTTACACCGCAGCCTCGTTTGTATTGATCCATGTTCCTCTGCTGAGAGACTGGTTGTTGTTTTATCTCCCCAACATCCATGCCTTAACTCTCCTGAAGCTTACTGAGAGCCAGTCATTATTTTGCCCGACCTATTGTCTGACAAGGGGGTTTCAGAGGCCAGGCCTGAGCCTAAATACAAATATAATGAGCCTACGATGGTTTCTGGCGCTGAGGAAGTGCAGCTCACTTGGTCTCGTTTTTTTGCAGCGTTCGAATTTAGCTGGAGGCCCGTGTCACGAAGGGCGAGTGGTGTGGAGGGTGTGATGGGAGGAGAGGGGTACGGCGCTGTGGTAGGAGGGTGTAATGCATTGGTGAAAGGGCAAGATTTTTCATCCCTGCGTTTACAGGGTGGAACGGCGAGGATATTGAGATCTGAGATAGGATCAGAGGGTAGTGAGCTGTTTCGGCAACGATAAAGGCCACGCATTACAAACAGAGCACAGATATAGAGAAGGGGAGAGAGGAACAGAGAGAAAGGAAGGAGAGAGGGAGAGAGTATCACACCTCTCATCCCTGAATTAATGCCTCCATTCTGCCAGGAAGCCATTCGGTGCCAGTGAGAGGAGATTGGGGAGGGGATGAGTGCACAGATACGGACTAAAAAATGGAAACTGCAATCGCAGAGAGGGGCGATAGGGATTAATCAAGTCTGGAAGAAGAGTGGAGCTCTCCAGGCCTTGTAGCGCACGTACAGTGGAGGCCTGGCTCCCAAGGACTCGGACAAGAATTGACATCACAGCTATTAGTTTATGTGACATCAAATGGAAGTAACCATCAGTGAATAATGACAGGGTCACAGGTGCAGGCTGGCAATGCTGCAGACATCCAATCATCATCTTTGCCGTGCGCGAGCGACTCATTCTGGCCTAGAAAGTCTCTGAACCCTGACAATGGAGCAGTGTTCAAAGTTGCACTAATTCAGTTACGATCTGATCTGTTCCCAATTCGTTAGCCTATTTGATTTGTTGTAATTCACTTAGCCTTCCATTTAAGGACTACAAGCAGTTTCATGTTATTGGCACGGTTACAGGACAGTGGGGAGGAAAAAAAAGGGCCCATTGCTCTCATGTGCCTCTGGTACATTAAATCCCTGCACTGCATGATGCCCTTTCCACGTTTTAATTTAGCCGTGTCTATCTGCTGTATCCACTCATTTTCTAGACGCCTGATGATGACACATCAGCAGGAGTGTGTGCCATAGCCTGTAAACGCAGCATGTTGACTCGGATGCATGCAAATCAAACGCATACATCAAAATGCCTCATTAGGGTTAGATCCATCCAGACTCTTTTAATGTGTCCAGTCCGTGCAGTCACTGTTTTCTAGCATGTTCCATCCTCCTGACTGAGTTTGACACCCGTGGTCTATACGATCAGCGTCAACAGAACATGTCCCGAGGCTGAGTCTTAGTCAGCCTTTATGAGTAAGAGTTTTCTGCTCGGCTTGCACGAGTTTTGAGAGGCAGAGAAACACAGTGAGGACGAGAGAATGAGCATAGCTAATCCTTACAGTAATGACAGAATAATTAGCCTGCATTAGACGACGTAATGGGTTGTAATTATATCATTTATTCTGTGTTGCGAGAATGTGATATAGAGGCATGCACAATGAAGGAAGAGGAGTGGAGCTCAGTGGGAAGTAGGATGGAGCATGTGTAAGAGCTCAGGCTCTTTCTATTGATTGATCCAAACATCAAACGAAACCACTAGAGTAATGGGGGGGAGTGAAGGACAGCTAAAAGCTATTTGGAGCCTTCACTGCATAAAAGACTTGACCTGTTCCACACAGCCTACATATCAAAACCATCAAACAGCAATCAATAGACCAAAGCGGTCAACTCAACAAACCGTCACCCTACTAAAACATCAAACCCTCGGCCCAAGCGTCAGATGATAGGCTACACTCAGCTTATCCATTACCATCAGATAAAGAGGAGATAAAACACAGAGCCTAATCCTTTCATGTGTCGTGACAGCCACAGCAGCCTCCAAGGCATTCCTTCAGTCTGGCTCTCAAATAGTTTTATGGCGGAAGGCAGCCATTCAGTCAGCCAGCCAGCCAGTCAGGGCTGTTCTGGTCTGTTTGTCTTATTTCACAGTTTACACGCTGTTTTATAGCTAGTTATTATGGTCACCATGGTGATGCCATACGTTTTTTATGGTCTTTTGGTCTGAGGGCAGAAAGTGTAATAAACGAAGAAAAACACACACACACTTACACACATGAAAACAAAGACTCACAAAACACACTCCTGCTGTGGAAAGGTCTCCTGTCCCTCCCTTCCTCCCTCCCTCCCTCCTTTCTTCCTTCTCTCGCTCTTTATCAGTCTCACCGAATGCCTATCTGCCTCCTTTCAGCTTCATGTGAAACATGGATCGGCGAACGTGGAATTGTCCTCTCTCTCATTCCACATCTGGAGCTGATCAGAGGGCCTCCTGGAAGTTGAGGCCTCTGGGCCTATTAATAACCATACCGCTGAACTCCGGGTCAGACAGCAGTCAGCGGATGAGCTTGTGTCTACTAAACACATAGTCCCTTCCCCCTTTTCTCCCTTTCTCCCTTCCTTCTTTCCTCAAGAGGACAACTCTTACTTTTAAAAGTTATAAGGCAGACTGATGAGTGCAGCAACATACGTCCAGGTTTAACTTCTCACAGATAATCATACTTCAGGTCCACACACGTCTGTAGAAATCAAGAAAAGAATAAAATTGAATTCATAACTTTATGTTTGGCCATCCTTTCAAAATAAAACAATGTAGAAACTTTAGGAAAACAGCTAATTACGACATGTTTTTATTCCTCAAGTTGTTTTTTTCTTCTCTTTCCACCTCCAAACAAGTTCAAGTTCAAGGAGGCTAGACCCGTTAAAAGGCGAGACAGATGGTAAAGTCATCATCCGTTAGCTCCAAAGGTTAGACCGGTCAGACAGCCCAGGTCACACCGAGGGCTGAGGGGTCAGACCACCTCTGAACCCTGGCCCCAGTCTGACAGCTGCTCAGGTCAAAGGTCAGAGAGGGGTTAAGGTATCGTCTGAGCACATCCAATGAATTTCACAGATACAGGAGTGTGTTGTCCATGTGGAATTTACCAGGTTTTGGTGAGTAGAAGTCAAGTACCATTAGTCAGACTCTGAGTGGTTTCTTCAGTAAACTATTTACTCATGACTTTTTAAATCAAGCATGTCCATGATTATGGCTCACAGCAGTTAGTATTCACATTTCCTGGTCAGTCTGACCATCAGGGCAAAGTTCCCCAAACTTGACTATAACTGTAAATATCTCACCAAAAGCAGAGTACAATTTGTTAGGCATAAACCGCCCCCCTACAGCACACACACATACACACACGCACCTGTGAATACAGGGTAGTTGAATCATCATAATCGGCGGTAGTTTTCTGCTGAGCCCAGCCAGCAGTCTGTGTTATTTTTAGAGGGCTGACACAGAAGCAGGCCGTCCATTTACTCAGTGAGCTGGCAGCAGGACCATCACAGCTCTGGACGCTTTTTTAAAAAACTACCAAAAACGGGGAATGAGCTCAACATAAACACGGCGAAAAAAAAAAGATGTGGACACTTAGAAGAATAAAGTTAGCTGTGAATTAGAGCCATTACGGGTCCATTACTTCTGAAAAATGCCAAATCCTCGCTCACATTAAAGCATCATGGGCTTGTAGCTGTGAAGAGGACGGGAAAGTTTGTTCCATCAGCAGTTTTGAAGTATTATTGAGGGGATTTACAAGGTGACAGAAGACATAAACAGTAATAAAAGGCTTATGTTATGAATAAGGGAATCACCGATGCCTGGATGGACTTGAGCAAAGAGTAACAAAAGGTTGAATTCTGCTCCCATCTGATGTGACTGATGAGTGGAGCCTGAAGGCCCACTATGGATCCAGCAACTGAAGCTGTGATTGACATTGAAAACTACACACAGTGAGCTATTAGCAGATAGCAAGCCATATCATAATTCAATCCTTACGCCATCAAAGTGCACCAATATCATAATTCAATACTAAGAACCATTAGCCTGCAGGACACCAATATCATAATTCAATCCTGAGGCCATCCGCCCATGCCAATATCATAATTCAATACTTGGACCATTAGGACACACCAATAGGCCTATTAGAATTCAATACCTGTGGTCAATGATCTAACAGGACACTGATACCAGAGTCATGGGTTGACATGGGAAGAGGTCTGCGCATGGGGATCCTTCCTCAGGCCTTATTTAGCCCAGCAGACTCCTTGATAACAGTGAGATAAACAACACTAAAATTAGGTAGCGCAAGTGGTTCACCAAAAGGCTCGGCTGCACCAGACACTGAAGGCCACAGGGCGTTTGCTGCAGGAACTAATTTCATTCAGAGGGAGCGAAAAAAAAATACACACGAAGCAGCTTTAAACTCAGCAGTGTGCTCAGCCAAACTTGTCAAGAAATGTTTCAAACACCGGCCCCCACTGAGTGACCGAGCGTCTGCACTGGGTCTAAATTATCACATTGCGGTACCTCGTGGAAATGGGACTCCCGTTTCGTTTTCTGGTCCATTGCTTCTATTTGTGTTTCCACGTTAACGTCTTGTTCAACTCCTCAGAAACACTGTGAGTCTCATCCAGGATTTCAGCTTCGCTGGGTCATCAGAAATCTGCAATCAGACGGCTTTTTGAAAAAGCTCTGGTTTCTCCGGTTGCTTTGAGTCAGATTTCCACCAAGAGTTGTCATTACTCAGGAGTGATTCTCACCACACATTTCTTCAGTTTCCTCACTTGACTCTAATCCTCATGTACTGCACGTATAATGTGTAAACTGATGCTTGAGAATGAAAAATACAGGAGAGACTGATGTATTGCTGGAGAATAAAATTCATTTCTCGAATGAGAGAAGATTGAGAGACAACTTTTGCGAAAACTGATCAGCTGTTTCCGTAGAAAATGTGCCAAACAGTCTTTGCTCTGACTTCCTCAGTTGTGAGGGTGTTTTATATAATGATGAACAGAATATCTTTTGGACTTTTACTGTCGGTCAGAATGAGAAAAGCAATCAGAAGATGTCATCTTGGGCTCCAGGATGGCATGACTGGCATATTAAATATTTTCCAACACTTTATAGGGCTAGGAAAATCTATTATTTATTGAGGAAATAATCTGCAGATTAATCATTTGTGACTTCTATTTTACTGCACAGCTACATATGTGTTGTGTTTGACATTTGCCAGTAAAAAAGCAACAAGGTTTATCATTTGTTGGCTTGTGCCACTTAAAACTAATACATATTGACTACTGAATAAAAAGCTGACATTTTGAATCAGATCACTTTGATAAAGGTAGAAAACCATGTGGTGGAGAAGCATGAAGAGGAGAACAAAAGCAACAAAAAGTGGGTTTTTTTACATAATAAAAGCTAGATTTTAGCCCAATTCTGGTCTGCTATGTGCATATGAGTGTATTTTTACCAGTCAACTATGGACGAGAACGGACGTTTTTTCTCCCTCAGGAATGTAAGATTTGTGTTTACTGAAAAAGCGTTGGCTTAATATTACAAGAAGAACAATAGACTATACAAGATTACATCGGCCTTGGAGGCACTGCTTGGTTTTTTAAATAAAAGTAGCGGGCACCGTCCTGAAGTGGAAAACAGCCGGCATGTTCCCAAAGTGAGCCTGAAGAGAAGTGTCCAGTCACTGAAGCTCTCTCTGCAGGAATACAGAGCAGCAGAATAATGGATGCTTCTGTCATGAGATACGCTGAAACTCTATGATGCTGTAGGTAAGACAGAGAGAGACTCCAAGTGGGGCTGTAAATAATGCCTGCCACTTGAAAATAGGTCTCTGGAAATCTGCCCCCATGTTGCTCTCGAGCTGGAGGAAGTTTTGTGTAGTTTCGTTTGAATGTTTTAGTATTCGGTGGTGGAAACTATGAAAGCAATATAACTAGATTTCTTGTGGAAATTCCAAGTCATACAAATTACGCAAGTCTGCCGTATTTTTAAAACACAATAAAGTTTTTCTTTAACCATAAGGGAACATGTGATTTTTTTTTGTGGCACAGAGGAAGTAGCAATCAATTCATGCAACAAAAAAGGAAGAATTTAGGTGTTGAATACATAAAAATCATCAAATTTAATGACTTCTTTTAAAGGTTTATCATTGCTCAAACTGGAAGTTTCAAACTTGATATACTTCAGGTGAGCAAGACAAAGTACAAAGTAATAAAGTTTGATGAAAAGAGTTTATATTCTTTAAAAGAAGCCAGGCGGCCTCTCTAACACACTGTGATGTCTACATTCGGCCTGTGAAGGAAGCTTAATTAGTTTTGAACAGCTTATAAAATGTCTTTTGTGAAATCAGTCTTGATGATTCATTTCAAAGTGTGAGAACATTAAAGTCACTGCAGCAAAAACTCTCCATCCTGTCTTTGTGGTGTCCTAGTTTTTTCAGGCATATCTTTGTTCACAAACTTGGAATATAAGCTAACAGTATTTAGAATTATGAATGCAGGAAATCTTTTTTTCTGGAGGTAAACAAATAAACTTACAGGAAGTGAAGCACAGAAAGATGTGATTATTACCATAATTATTAAAGGGCGATTTCACTTTGCCTATTATTCTAATTTAAATTATCTGGATTTTAGGCCATCGAAGTTTAAAATGAAAGTGTCATTATTCTCAAAACTTACCAACTGAAAAATAAAAAAAGTGATTCATGCAATATTTCAGACATAAGCAGAGCCTTCCACACCTTCGGGAAACATGTCTGTTTTTCACACACATTTGCTTAAAGCCTGCATTAAGAGCTGCTGACTCCATCTGTTTGGGTAGTTCTATTTTTAGACTTCTGTTTAATGCTTTTTATCTTTTGTTCAAACATCACACCACATCCGACCAAATTTCTTTTACCATGCAGGGTAAATTAGATATTCAGATGTTGACTTTTGCAGGGTTAATTATATTTTCTTGACAATCAGACAGAGTGGGTCTGGAGTAGACGCTTTTCAAAGCAAAGGGGGGAGGGAGGACGAGAAACTGATCCTGAGTGCGACGTTCACTAAATCACTGAGGAGTTTGGGAGTTAGGGCCTCGGCGGGGAATTAGCCACTGATAAGGTGGATGATGAAGTTTTTTTTTTCCTTCACAGAGCTGCACATTTCTTGTAGTCTTATGGGCGGCAGGATAACCTCTCAGAAAAGTGGGATGACATAGCTCAGACCAAAGCCGACCGAGGGCAGACCAAAGACCTGACATGCACTCGTCCCTCTCTCCCTCTGACTCATGCTTAGTCGTTCACCACCCACCGACACACAGTGAAACCTCAGTCCCAATGCCAGGTTTTGTCACTGGGCAGAGAAGCGGTTGGCTACAGTAAAGGCATGACGTGATGCCCCCCTTCCTCTTTGCTCCCCCAGCCTGTGCAGCAACAGAGGGGTAAAAATATCCCACCAGTGAGTTCAGACAACCAGCTCATAAATTAACACTAAAACTCCTACAGACAACAGCGGGCTAGTCGCTGAGAGATTTAAACCACTCAGGTTGCCTCTGACCACAGCTCTGAGATCAGCTTACAAAAGCCTTTTCCTAAATTTACCCATTAGGAGGTGTTGAATAAGAACAACCTCTATCAGTTTTCATCTTCGCTGTATGCTAACATAGTAAACTATTTTTTTAAATGGCTCTGGGGCGCTTTGTTCCAGGAAGTATTACGAGGTGAGATGTACGCCATTAGGGCCTAAATTGGGATTTGTGTCTAACAGGAAGGGCTGTTCTTGATTTTCAGAGCTCTCACAGAAAATATCAAGTCGAGGTTTAGGCTTAGCTATTTGCCCGTATCTTATTAAGGCTTGTCTGCAATGAAGCGCAATCTCTCGTCACTCTCAAGTAGAAACACAATGTTCCAGCAAACTGCTTGACTGGGTCAAAAAAAAGGAAAAAAACAACAGGAGAGAAGAGTGATGATCCCCCTCTAAAGAAACTCAACTCTGTAATGGACGGACAGGGATTACAGACGTTAAAACCTCCTCCATCTGTAATTCACTGTCACCCTGCCATCATCTCTGAATCACTGATCCATTTTGCAAGTGTGCGAGACCTTGCTAAAAGCATCACTGTTGCACCCATTTGTGTTTGTAGTGATGGTGGGGAGGCGGGAGGAGGGGTGGAGGGAAAAAAAGGAGGAAAAAAAGCACACGGAGGAGACAAGTTAACAGCTCGCTGTGCTGTTTCAAAGCACTCTCTGTCCTGTAACAACCACCTAGCTAGTTTCTCACACAGCGAACGGGACACGCTGATCAAATAGGATTTTAATGAACATCAGCAGTTTGGAGCCTGAGGAATAGACGCTATGATGGCTTAAAGCTACTGACATCTAGCTTGGGTTGGATTTTCATCATCAAAAGAAACAGAGAGAAAAAGGGAGAAAACATTCCTTTGCTGGTTGCCTCTCGCGCAGACAAAACAGACTGTGAATCTAAGTGCACGCTGTCCGTTCGATCACACCAGAGAAGCAAATGAGAAAGCAATTGGCTGACAAGGCCATGTGTAGACCATGATCATATCATACTAACCCCGCATTATCGTCAAACCGGATAAGAAAAAAAAGGTTCTTCTTCTCTGAAGGCTTTCCTCTAGGAGCCTCTCAGTGGGAGGGAGAGTAAATAAGATGTCATCAATAATAGACAGTGAATGTTCTGAGCAGTTCTGCACACACACACACACACACACACACACACATAGACACACACAAGTGCCGACTGATTCCTATCCTGCAGACAGGCCTGCCAACCGCCAGGCTTTTTGCACACGCTCAGATTCACTGTCCTGACTAATCGCTTGTGATAGGGGCCTTTGCCATAATTACCCAGGGCCTTATCACAAACTTATGCGATGCATTTTTCATGTCCTGGCTGCTGGCAGTGCCTTCACTGTCCGCGCTGGCAGTCAATCCACGAAAAAAGACTGATCTCAGACAAATTCTCACACACACACACCAGCTCTTCCAAGAGGGCGAAATGGGTGAAAGCAGGGTGAAGGGCCAGGAAAGAGAGAGGGGGAAAAAATGATAAAGGAGGGGAGGGGGAGGCAAGGGAGAGAGAAGATTGGGAGGGGAGGGGGCAAGCAGGCAGGCAGGCAGGCAGACAGGCAGGCAGGCAGGAAGGGGGTGGGAGATAGATAGTGAGGAAAGAAAAGAGAAAGCAAAATTTTTTTACATAATGCATGAACAAGGGGGCACGAGTAGGAGGACCAAACCAGATCAAATAAATAGGAGAAGTGAAGCCTTGATGATGTGGCATAAGTGCGACACAAAGCCTGCTGGGGAGACTTGTTCACTGTCCTTTTGTCTACCCAGTTCATAGGGGCATCGTGACCTAAATAAAAGTTTAAATCCCATGCCTGAGCAATTCATAAAATAATGTATGAACAATTGGGACTAGCCTACATAATGCAATTTTATGTTAATGACGGTGTGGACTAGACTGCTAATATTCATAAATTGTGATTTGAAATTCAGCAATGCACGTTAAATGCCACGGGGAAACACAACAGTGCCATTGTCTGCATGTCTTGTGATAGGTCAAACAAGCTCTAATATACACAGGCTATATTCACACACTGAATAGGCCCCAATATTTTCCTCCTATCCCTCACTATGCTGTGGATCTCCTCTTCCGTGCACGCTCAGATTAGCCGCGTGCACGAGACAGGGACATTACTGGAGTTCATCTTAATCAACAGCATCATGATCTTTTAATTTTTCTTCTCAGTCATATTTGTTTCGTCACGTTAATAGACACTATCCCGTCCCAGTCCACTTTCTCAGACGTGGCAATGTCTGTAAAAACCTCACTGTGTATAATTGCCGTCAAGAGAAACCGAGAAAGAAAAAAACGGCTGAGTTCATCAACCATAATCACTGAGACGACTTCTATGTAAACTGCTTCAAAACCGTTAGCCGATAACGCTGCTAATGTTTTCAGCCGTGTTGAAATAAACTTCACAAAATGAAAATTAAAACCTTAAAAGCACGAGTAAAAGCGCTGTTGTGTGTCTGAGCTGCCCGTCTCAACGGTTGGTGTCACCACAGCGCCACCGTATAATGAGTCGCACTTATTTTTCCCCCAAATTATCCAACCTTACAGCGGCTAAAGCGTCGGGCTAACTACGGCTACTCGCTCCAGTAAAAGTTGAAGAACACGCAATAAAGATAGCTAACCGAAGGCTTTCCGCCAAAGCCCAGCCGTTTTGTTTTTATTTCAGCGCATCCCCGCGGCGTCGCCCCGGCTTGCCCAGTTGCAGTGTCCGATCGATGTTGAATTGAACAAAGAGGATCAATTTCTGATCAGCGAGAGAGCCACTTTCATCAATGTGAGGAAGAGGTCTTGAATTCTCTTCCCAAACACCTACGAGGCAACCGCGGAAAAATACACAAAACACAGCGACAGAAAGACACAAGCCAGCCAAAGCAAATACGGCGCTAGACGGTTTAAAGAGAGGTTCAACTGACCTGTAGTTGTTGTAAGTCAAAGCGCTTCCAATATTGAAACATCGATCCTGCATTGGCCGCCATCTTGAGACATATTGAGACAGGAATGAGATGCTGATAGAGAGCGCGGGGGTTGGAGTTCAGTGGAGAGGACCGGGCGGCTGGAAGACCCGGACTGGATGACTCACACCTTCAGCACGGTAACAGCTGGAGCACGGAACGGAGTCGGTCTGCAGGAGTGTCGCCTTAATAACGCCATTATAATTGCTTAAATAGCTTTTTTTTATCAACATAAAGATATTACAGGTAAATAACCGTACTGGCTTTAAATTACACTTTATTTTATCATTACGCTGGAAAAATAAGATATTTTCATCGTTGAACTGAAGTAGCACACGTTTAGCGTTGTCTGTGTGATTATTGTGTTTTCAAAAGAGCAAAGATCATACAAAAATAATGCCAGGGGGGTTCTTGGAAGCCATATCGAAAGAGGAAAAAAGTCCCACCAGGGGAGCACTCGGTTCCAACGTTTCGTCTGTACAAGAAGGTGGTGAAAACCAACAAAACTGCATTAAATACATAACTACAGCTATTCCGACAGCAAATAATATGAAGTAAATCCTCGATTGATGAGTTTTCCCTCTGTGCACCTATTCTGATACCTCATCTACCCAACTTAGTGTTATATTGTGTAACTGCTTATTTTACACATTTATTTGAACTTGAAATTTCATATGCTATATCAGAATACAAAAGAAAGTTTTTTTTTTAAATGGCTTGTCGTTTAAGGTATTTTGTCCAAAGGTAATAGGCATCTTTGTCTATTGCATCAAAGGAAGGAGCATTGCAACATAAACCAATTTTAAAGTCTTAACGTCATTAAATGAATGAATTTGTTCATCACAGATATCTTAAAAATGGGATCTAAGCTGAAACTGTCATACAACTGCTTTGGAATTATTTCAAGTAAATTAAAATTAAAAAGGAAAATATCCAATATCAAAATTAAATTTTTAACCCCATTTTGAGCATGTATTTTTACAAAATTAGCACTTGTAATAAAGCGGCGCTGCTAAGGACCAGCTGAACTTGGACTTCAAAGAAAAGGCCAAGGAAGGAGTGGATTCACATTTGACTTAAAATACTGTGCTTTTCAAAAATAATCATAATTCATTTCAAAAGCCAAGTTTAAGGCTCTCTCTTTTAACTATTAATAAATAAAACAAAACTGTTGTGTAGTTGATCAGACAAATTATCCCTAGCAGCAAGGCAGCCCAGTTGTAACAGTGTCAGTGTGCAGATCTGCTGTTGCAGTGACCTCGAGCAACATACTGAACCCAGGCTGCTACTGAGGCGTCATTCCTGCTGACCACGTCCTCTGACCCCCCTTCAGCTTGTGGATATGCAAAGAATTTCTAATTACACTGTATGTATGGAGTGCCCTACATTCCTGTGTCAAGCTGTGCCTCCCTGCGCACCTTAAACACATCACACCTTGGCTTCCAATTGTTGTGCACTCTAAGCTGAGCTGCACATGTTTATCAGAGTAACACATCTGTTGAACACATTGTTCTCATTTTTAGCTTTTTGTGGGTTCTGAAAATTGACGTGTGCAGCGTATTGTAAGGCGTTCACACTTTCTTTCTTTCTTTCTTGTAGACTCAGCTCCTCAGCCAGCTCAGCCTCAAACAACAGTATACAGCTTCAGATTTTCTCTCCAATAGTTTTCATTTCTTAGAGCCGCTGCCCTTTAATTGAACTCAAGAATTTGCCATAAATAATAACACCTTTTCACTGCATTCCAGTTGAAACAAAGGTGGGCATTTTTGTGCTTAAAATAAGCTAAACTTTCAGGTCAGCACTTGATTTAATTTTCTATTTCTGTCACCCTCCTTTTACAGTATAAATGGATCATAACTGATATGTAGCCTCAATAGATTTGTCTTATTTTATACTTTATTTGAAGATAAAATACACTGTATTGAAGGTTGCCAGATGCTCTAAATAATATGTACTGAATCACACTTTGTGAATTCAATAGGTACAGCTGTTTTGGGATAGGATAACAGACACAAGAGCCACATGATTCTTGTTACTGTCATAGTCAATTATGAGCTATTTCTCACTCCTGATCTTCTTTTTCTTCTTAGAAATACGTCCATCTGATCTTTACTATTAGATATAATGAATGCTTTTAAAACAAAATACTGTGTATGAACCTATAAATCCTGTCCGTGATCCTCTCATTTCTTCCCCCTTTCCGCCATGTTAATCAGTGCTTCTTTGGCTCGGCCTGCATGACTTATGATGCTACCTATCATTAAGCCAAACCAGAAATACAGGTCTGAGATAATCTGCACAGGCTTAGTCGCTTTGCAGCTTGTCCATTGTGCTGTGTTTGTACGGTTTTGTCTCACTATTGCAGAAAGAAGACCCATCACTGAAAGGAACATAGTGTATTCAAGGCTGCTGCTGATTTTACTTTGATAAGACGACACTTTATTGGTGAAATTCAAACATGGAAGTCAAATGCATGAAACAAGTAACAGTCTTTTTCACAGCTTGGGTTTGCGTCTTAATTCATTCGAAAGCTTGATCTTGATATCTTTACTTTATTAGCTGCATGTTTCTTGTAAAAATACAGTTGCTGTGAAGCATTAGTGACTATATTTCTGCCGCACTCAGAGAAAGCCCTGTCTGCTTACCAAAGCTCTATAAATAACACCTTCCCACCCTCCCTTAAAAGATTTAATAATCAGCCATTTAAAAGAAATCATCAATTTACAAACAAAAAGTACTGCATTTTAATCTCTGCACAATCCCACCCACAGACACTTGAAAGTGGCTTTTTGTAGACAACTCTGACTTTGAGTACATTTTGTAGATAGTCCCTGCATGTTTTAAAGCTAGAATCCATCCAGTAGAGCCATAACGTATGCTGAAAAATTATCTCTGCTAAGTAAAAGTGAACATTATAAATCAGTTGATTTTGTAGCCGCCAGGCACTTTCCTCTCAAACTCTGAATTCAAGCACACACCATCTCCACCAGGATTTGACTGCAGCTCCACTAAAGGCTCTGGATTACTTTGAAGCAGTGGGGGGTACACAGTGTAAGTCGGTACAAGTAAGACTCCAAGTTATCAATCCACCTACAAATTACCATGTTCCTGCCACTGAAGCTCTTGCACGTCTGGCACGGATGACTTGAGAGGGTTTTCTTCCCCCTCACTTGTCTCTTTATTACACTCTATGGTAAAATTAAAGAGGAGGATAAAACAAAGTAGATTGTTCTTGACAAGGATGGCAGGGGAAACATGCCGAGGCCCACAGATTCAGACTCTAAAAAGCCTCATCAGTTCATGTGAATTTGGTTAAAGTTTAAATATAGAGAAGTAAACACACATTCTTTGTGTCAGCGCCATTATACAAGCAGATCTTCTTCACCAGCCGGAGCTACAGGCTACAAAATAAAACAGCCTCTCTGTCCTTTAGCTTCCCCTCTTTTTCTCTGTTTGTGTCTCTCTTTCCTCCCGCTCATTGACTCTGCCTGCAAGGTGCTTTTAGCAGGGCCTAGTGTGGCCGGGTACGAGATGGATGTGTGGCCCTTGAGAGCCGCAGGCGGGGAGCAACACTGATCATGTCAGACAGGGCTGGGGAGGCTGCATAAGATCATCGTCACCCAGCAGTGGAGTGAATCGCCGCAGTGGCACTTTCACACAACCTCTGACCCCCTGGGTAACCTCTCAGGTCATGATCAAGGGTCAGGGGTCAGTGAGGGCCTCCGTGAACAAGCCCCTCCCCCTCTACTGCTTCCTACACTTTCCCCCCTTTATGTCTTCTTTTTCTTTCCTCATTTTTCCCTCCTTCCCTTTTCGCTCATCTTCTATCTGTTTCCCCATCGCTCTAACTCTCTCTCAGGCCGGGACCGATTGAGACGTCCCATCCCCAGGGAGAGCAAAAAGGAAAAGCAAGAGAAAATCAATAGGGAAGATGAGTGAAGACCTGGGGGTCCCATCAGAAAGTGAATGCTTCTCTCTGCACTGGTATGATTCACACACAGTCACGGGCAGAAACGCACACACAGACATGCAGTTTTATTAACTCAGACAAACTACACGGAGCAGTTAACAAGTCCTGGTAAGCAAGTGTTAAAGGAGTTTAGTTTTCTCTCTACGTGTACAGCTTTTATCACTTGGATCTTGCAAAATGGCTGACTTTCTTTATAAAACATGACCCAGAAGGACAATTTTTTCATGCCCTCCTCTTTGGGCTGTATGCATGACCATATACACACTATCAATCCCTGATATCAATCCCTGCATGGAGATTCAAGTTTTGCACATGCAAATGTATAACCCTGACAATAAAAAGCTCTGTTCTAGCAGGAGGAGAGGAATAACATTGCTCTCGTTGAGCCAAGTTTTCTGTGACTCGCCTGTAATTTAAAATGAACAAAATGTTGACGTATCAACAATCAGTGCAACTCTAATTAAAGCATATTTACAGTAACATTTTTGCTTTAAGAAGAAGTAAAATAAACAACTCAGAGAAGATAAACAAAACTCATTCCTGTGTCATCTCCTGA
Source organism: Halichoeres trimaculatus (assembly GCF_033239565.1). Taxonomy (NCBI): domain Eukaryota; kingdom Metazoa; phylum Chordata; class Actinopteri; order Labriformes; family Labridae; genus Halichoeres; species Halichoeres trimaculatus. The sequence continues at coordinate 24,561,745 of NW_027437188.1, forward strand.
CCTCAGCCACCTCCACTCTTTCTGGAAACATACATGTGTTCATAATGTTCGGCCTCAGCATGTATCCATAACTTATGAGTTTGCCGTGCTTTTTCACCAACACAAGATAACCCCGGGCAGGACATTAAATGATCGTCTGAAAATAGAACTGTTCGGATGAAAGGGAGGATAAATAATGCAGTAAGAATACAAAACCTCTTATGGGGATAACTAGTCAGACACACATGCACGCACGCAAACACACAAAGAGGAAAAAGAGAAAGAGAAGAGATCCTTTCTTTTTTTTTGCTCCACGGTGAAGAAAAGTGAATGGATGGAACAGGAAGGAGGAGGACCCAGAGGAGACACACATGCTTCTTGCTTCATCTCCTCCCACTCCTCCGTGTCTGCCATTTTTTTCCACTCACATACAGACTTCATGACATGCTCTGTGTCTGTAGGGAGGAATAATGTTGTCCCAGTCACGGCGTGTTTTTCCTGCCCACCAGAGATCACACACAACACACAACACAGCAGCAGAAGATTTCCAAACCCCAACGCCTCATCATTTTTTCATAAGTTCTGATCAGAATAACACAAAATGACGACCTGGCCTTCCGGTCCTTAAACACAACATACATTTTTATATCTTAGGGCTTGTGTGTCTTTTTCTATGCTTGTGTTTGTTTAGGTTAGATCACCAAATTAAAATGAGTCATTTATTAAGACTTCTGGTTAAAGGGCTTTCAATGCTGGGTCATATCTGATAAATAAAACATTGAAGGCAAACCTTTTCAAAGCCCGGCTGCTGTCTGCCTAATTTAATGCTGAAATGTTTATTCATCGGGCAAATTAAACATGCATGCTTTGAGAAAAATCCCACTGAAACTCAGTTAGTCAGGCTGCACTTCATGAGGTTGTGCTTGTGTAGGGAGACACCTAGTGGTAAAAGAAAGTTGTAAAATTTATATGGTGTGAATGTTGCAATTACAAAATTTATTGGCTTAAAAGTTCAGAGAACTTCTATAGTGCTAAATGAAACGTGTTAAAACTTCCATCTGTTATGTGTTAACTGAATAAGAGTCAAAATCTTTATGCACTGTAGACAACTCCTCTAAAACTAGGCAATAGGCTTTCATTCAGTCAGATTGTTTCCGGATAAAGGACAATCTGGATAAACGAGCCATACCGGCTCGTCTAAAGCCTGATGAAAAAATGTTTCTTGATGCTTCATAAATAGCATCAGAATCTTTCATCGGCAGTACAGCGCGCTCTAAGCCAAGGTGTTTACCCAAACTCGCAAGAGTCCGCAGGCCTCACAAAAGGCCCATTCACCGGCCACAGAGACCCAGACCGAATCTGCCACGTCAAAAAGTTTCAGTATTCAGCTCTGGTAAAAAAAATACTTTTTACCCGTTCCGGACCAAGAGGACTCAAGGAACAGGTAGGAGAGGGGACAACAATGCAGGGAGTAGTTGGGCTGCTCTGCTGGGAGATAACCTATCTTTGACTGCCCCTCTTTTCTTTCCCAGGAACCAAAACACCTCTATAGTGTGTGTGGATGCTGAAATGAACTAAGGTACTGTTTTATTTGCCCTACTGTCCAGCTAAAAGGCTGCAGACGAATACAGGAACCCTATTCAGTAAAAAGGAGTTCATCTGAGAGGGAAACTGCAGGGTGAGCGGGGGTCAATGGGAGCAGGAGCGCATAGGGGAGCAGCGAGCAGCTCCACAGTCTCAGCCCACACAGCAGACAGGTCGAAGAAATGTTGTGATTCTGTTTTCAGAAGGATCGTATTCTCTGCGGTTCTGGCTGCCACCGTCTTCCTCGGAGTCTGCTTCCTCTACCTCCCAGACCTGTTTGACCTGTCTGGCCCGTTTGGCCCGTTGGCGGAGACTGGCGAGGTGACAGTTCTCGTCTGGGCGCAGCCGTTCGGGAGACGAAACAAACTTCCGGACTGCCGCGCGCTCTACCAGGTTGAAGGGTGCACGCTCACCGATGATCAGAGGGCGTACCCGAAGGCTGACGCTGTCATCATGCACCACCGGGAGGTTGGATCAGGGGTTGTTAAACTGCCATCGAAAAAACGGCCAGCTAAGCAAAAGTGGATATGGATGAATTTCGAGTCTCCTACGCACTCACCCGGACTGTCGAGTTTAAACGGTTTGTTTAATCTCACCATGTCCTACCGGAAGGATTCAGACATTTTTCTGCCGTACGGGTGTCTGGTCCCCAATAATCTCAGCGCTCTCTGGAACCACTATCCTTATCCACTCCGCGCCCTCGCGCCTACATCACAGCTGCTCCGCCCCCTCCTCCTGGCCTGGGTAGTCAGCAATTGGTCAGGGTCCCATGCGCGCGTGGTATTTTACAACACGCTTCGTCAGTACATCACGGTGGACTTGTTCGGGAGAGCGGGCAAACCATTACCTAATGACATTGGTAACGAAAGCGTGTTGCGCTTGCTCGAACAATACCAATTCTACCTGTCGCTGGAGAACTCGAAGCACACGGATTACATCACAGAAAAGTTGTGGAACGCGATCCTGGCCGGGTCCATCCCGGTGGTTCTGGGTCCGTCCAGACAGAACTATGAGCGCTTTCTACCCCCTGAGGCCTTCATTCACGTGGATGACTTCCCCACGGTGCGCGAGCTGGCAGAATACCTACAAATGCTGAGGCGAGAACCGGTCCGGCTGAGGAAGCACCTGGACTGGAGGGGGAACTACAGCGTGCACAGGATCTCCTTCTGGGATGAACAATACTGCATGGCCTGCAAGACGGTGATGAAGAAAAGAGGCAGGACTCAGGTGGTCCGAGACTTGAACACATGGTTTAGCTCGTGAGAACAGCTTTATCACGTTTTTTTTTTTTTTAAACACATTGAATCTTTCTTCTAAACAGCCCATTTTTTTTCCTCAGACTTTTTTTCTAGACGTTCTTTCGAGGTAGATAGATTTTAACACAATTCCCATTTGAACTCTACTGTCTCTACCATGGTTAAACGGTGTTATAATTTGTGAATTCTATAGTGTCAGATTGTTAATATCTTCAATCCAAAGAAGTTAGAGCAATGTTGCACAAAGCACTGCCCCTCAAACCCTCAGGTCCAGCATGACAAGAAAGAAATCAGGTGGGGTTATTTTGTCACACGTTAGACCAGACTTTTATTATTGGCAATTGTGTCAAACTAAAACCTGTCAGATTATAGTTCAACTCTTGTTTGGTAAAGCTATAACCAACAATCTCAACTGGAACTGAGACAATTTTTTACAAGCATGGAGGAAATAAAATGAGCATGTTCAGCCTGTCAGTACTTTGGGTCAAAATACTGACAGGCTGAACATGCTCATGTAGGAACTCGGGGGGGTGGGGGGGGGTTGTCCCTCCCCAGAGAGAAAAAAAAAAAAAAAACACGGAGGAGAAAAATGTGCGAAAAATAACTCGTGCTTTTACTTTGAAAGCGGAACACAGCGTCATGTCACTGGGACGCCCTCTCTTCAGAGAGTGTTTGGAAGGCAGGTGACAGCAGCTGCTGACAGAAAATCTTTGAATGATCAAAAACGGCCTGTAGTGAACGTTGCCATGAATGTGTTTTCACCTAGGTTATTTCTGTCCTACAGAGTCCATGACAATCACATGCAAATGGATTATTCTGCAAATTAGACACTAGCGTCTTTAGTGACTTTTGGTGACTTCTGGGACAGCCAATAGTGACTTTCCTTACTGATGAGTTGGTATGTTCAAACTAGCAATGTTTCACTTATCTTTAATGATTATTCAACTGGGAAACAACCTCATTCTTTCAGATTTTTCATGACTATACATGACTGAATTAATTAAAAAAATATCTTTTAATAGTTGATTATGATCTTTTAATAGTTGATTGATTTACCTATAAACTAAATTAAATGTTGAGACAAAAAACCTGTAAAGCTACTTTTTGTACAGAGTAAAATAACAGCAGGGATTGATAAGAGCACTAATAAAGAAGCAGAATTGATAAGGGCACTGGTGTCAATATAACCTTATCAATACCCTCCCCATGCATTTCTGAAGCTGTTTTGTATGTTTTGGACCAGGAATGCAGCGGGAGGAAGGAGAGGGTGACACAGAGCTTGAGGTGAGGTCTTTAAATAGAATCAGTGAAAACTTTTACTGTAAGGGTGAAGTTATGCTGTTAAGAGAGTGAACAGTGTATGAGCATATAAGCATCTGCAAATCAGTTGTTAAACACCTTCATACTGTATGACAAAAACCTTAACAGTTACTTTTTAATTTTTTTTTTTTTTTGGCTTTTTAAGGGAAATGCTGATACTTTGCACTACTCTATGTAATGTCTGTTGTAAATTCATAAATGCCATGCAGGGACAACAGGGGCTTGAGGCAGGGAGGCAGGGTGAGTGAGAGACAGGAGGAGACCAAAAGGTAAGAAGGAGTAACATAACAGTGGTAGATATTTTTTAGGAGTTTATAAAAAAAATGTGGGAAAATTGATTTGCTGGTGTGTATGATGTTGTATTTTGTGATTGTTTTGCAGTGAAGTTAATTTGTGACACATTTCTGATCAAACTATTTACCAATCAGGTTTCACCCTTGATTTTGGCTATTCCTCAGGAACAATGTAAAGAAAAGTTTGAAATGAGCAATGGAACAAAAAGAAAATCTGTGCCTGTGATTAATAAAGAAAAGAACAAAACAAAAGATCCAGAGTCACTTGATACAGGAATCAGAGGCTGTGTGTGTGATGTGTGTGGACCTTTCACATTTTTTACACTTTTGCTCTAGTGCCCTGACACAGAATTAACATTTTGCACTTTCAAATGAGACATTTCCTGCAGGCACCCAGGCAGAAAATAAAAAGCTGCTCCTAATAATTGGCTGATGCTTCAACAGCTGTTGAAGGTGTGAACGTCTGTCAGAAATAATGCTTTCGGACGGCCAGAGCAGCCAGACCCATCATCTCTGTCATAATCCCACTCATGTACAGGAGGGAATTATTAGTATATCAAGTTAAAATGACTCAACTTAGATTCATTTTTTATACCACAAATCAAAGACCTGTCATGAAACTTGTTTTTTAATGTATTTAAATATTTTCTAGATGGCATTTCCTACCTGTCCCGTACAGTATGGCCTCTGTGTCTGGGCAGGGCAGGTAGGCTTGAAGGATTTGCAGGAAGGAAATGTTAAATTATGCTTCTCAAAAGCTACAGAGTTTTTAACCAAGACTTTTAGAAGATTTGCTGAATGATAAAAAATTATTTACTCCACTTACTTATATATATGCATTTTGTGCTTCAAGATTGTATTTAAGATTCACTCTGTCTTCAATAAGTTACATTTTATCCTTTATCTCAATCTATCCTGTAGTACTCTTCAATAGTAACTTTGCTTGCTAAGCTAAAATTAACATTTATTTGAAGTGTGTGTTAGGTAAACGGATTCATTTTTCATGCATAGGTTTAATCCAGGCTCTAAGTAGCTTTTATTTTCTCTCAAAAGGAACAAAATGTTTTCCATTGAACAAATCCCTGCATGAAACATATTACAAACAAGACACCTAACTGTAGTCTTAGAGACTGAAATTAAACAAAAAGAAAAAAAAAAGAAAACCCAGAGAAGGTATATCGAGTAATTTGCAAAAGTGGATCAGAATGCATCCCAGCTTCCATGTTTTATCAGGAATTGACTCTAAAAGTACAACTCGTGACGCCTCCAAGGTCCCTCGCCCAGAAGGAACAGCAGCAGACCTTCAGTCCTCTCAGGGTGGCCTTGTGTGGTTTTTTTTGCACCATTCTGCACGAACATGGCATGAAAGTGTCTTTTGCCCATGATAACTCCCAGGAATTAATTGCACAGGTGGCTGATAGCTTTGAATTTGTTTGTACAACACAAGCATGTAAATCATTAACCAGATAATGAACATTATGTACATTGAAATACAGATCACAGCTGATTCAAAGGCAAAGTAATTCCTCCTTCCACTTCCTCTCCTGCAGGATGAAATATCACCCTGTGTCACAGGCTGACAAGTTTACAGAGGATGAGGTGAGTTGTTGCTTGGCAACGAGGTGAAATATCAGAGGTATCAACATGAGATATGTGATTTAAAGGAAAGGGAGGTGGAGGTGCCAATGAACAAGTTGAAGGTGAGCGTCAATGAATACTCAGAATCTGAAGCAATCTGATGTGATTTAGACCTTCAACTACCAGCTTCTGCTTATTACAAAGATCCTTCTCAGCTCTTTTTCTGCCAAACCTGCCCCCCTTCTGCAGTAACAGTGCCATTCATAACCTACATGGCCCCTGGCTAGAGACACAGTAATCTCATTTGTGCAGCAACAGATGTTTCTCTTAAAAACATCCGTTGACTGGGGAGTGAAAAGTCTGCCTCTCATTCTCTCAGGGGATCAAAGAGACCAGTCTAATCGCTATGAAATCTGTCACATTTGTACTGCTCTGAGGAGACATATTGACTTACAGTAGGCTTACTATGTTGTGAAATCTAGACCCAGGCTACATTCTGCTAATTTCATGCTCTTTACATCAAAAGAACACACCTAGGAAGACAGGAAAAATGCATATGAAACAACAAACCCCAAGACAAATAAACAGCATGGCGTTCCCATGGCAGCGTGGTGTAGTAATCTGACGGCTGGTTTCCCATGGCTGTGTCTCGCTGCCCCATAGACCTCCACTCTGTCTCACTGATGGCTCCTGTGATTGCAATCATCCATCTTACTGTCAAAGGCAAAAAAAAGGGCAAGAAAGAAAAAAGGGGGAAATCACACACACACCATCTCCTCCTCTCTCCCTCCCTTGTGTCCTGCAAACAAGCCACCCCACTGTGAGCAGAGACAACACACAGACCACAATCCCCTCACTTTGTGCATGTTTTTGTATACATGTGTGTCCATGCTTATATGATCTACAGGAGAGAACATGTGTGGGTGTTGGTTGTCTGTGCCTGCTCCATTATACTGCATGATCAGTCACTGGAGTGTGCATAAAGGGGGGAGAGCGGTGGACATGTCTGATCTTGCAGCTGATCAAAAAGCACCAGAGACTTGTTCCCTTGTGGCCGTGCAGGCACGGGGCCTCATATCAACATGTCTCTGTTCAGTAGACAGGAAAAACAAGGAGAGGAACAGGCAGAGGAGTGAGAGAAGGAGGAGGAGGGTGTACATCAGGAGAAAGACAGAAACAGGCACAGATGAAAGGGTGTGCAAAAAGGCCAGAGTGGTATGGATGACAATGATACATCATTGCACTTATCTCCCTGTTCTGATGAGCTAATTGAACGGCTGAAGGCAGATCTTCATTTATCTGTAGATGTAAAAGCATGTGTGATCTTTTCTGCAACCTAATACTGCTCTTCATCATAAAAAGAAAGCGCAATAAACCTTTGCCTGAGTGCTTACAGGTAAATGTTTGCAGGCTCCACAAAGGTGACAAAGCAGGAAAAAACAAGCAGACAAACCAGAGGGATGAAAGCAGAGGGAAGAGGAGATGTAAATAGTGCTGCCATGCTGTGAAGTTGTGAGCTGTGTTAACATCATTATGTGTGATAGAGTGGTGACTCAACAAAATGAATCCCTTTGTTATTGTGACTTTAATCTGACTTCAATTATCAGCACAGATAGATCTCTGCTCAGCGTAAAGTCACGCAAATTTAACAACAAAGCTGTACACCTGAACAATGTTTAGTATAAAAGATCATGAAACGTGCAGCAGACAACACAACGTAAAACTCTACATAATAAAACAATGATACATGATAACTTTTCAAAGAATGAAAAATAGATACAGGCAGGTTCAACTTTTTGAGAAGCAAATGAGGAAAGTTTTTTTTTTCTTATTTTGGAAAAGAAGCTAATTTGTTTTTAGCTGAGATTTGAATGAGGAAGTGATGCTACTTTTATGTAGTAGCTTAGCATAAAAACAGCTAGCTTGCTTTGTTGCTAGCAAAAAGCACCCATAGATCATGTATTTTAAAGGGAAATAATTATTGTTCACTCCATATTAAATCTTTTTTTTTTTTTATTTCTCTTTGTCTTTCTTCCTCCACCAGGACTGTTCAGCCAAAGACAGGGGGGAGTACAGGAAGACTACATGCACCCATCCCAGGTTCAGTATCACAAGGACAGCAGCCTTTTCACACAGGACACCTGCTCTCCAAAAAAACAGTGCCCGCCATATTTCTTTTTGTGGTCACTGTGGCTCAATAGAGTCTGCGTTAAAGCAATGTTGGTAAACCAGGTAGGGCAAGAACACCTAATATCATTGTTTACTTTTTGGTTTTATCCAAGCATATGAAATTTACTTTGGCTCAAATTCACCTGGATCATAAAGATTAAAGGGACCCAATTAATTGTTTTCTCATGATGGTGCCTTTTCACTGGGCATGTTGAGTTTGGCTTTTGTAAACTATGACATTTTTAAAAGTGTAACAACCACTGATGCTTTCATACAAATGCTAGTACTGCCAGTGCTTGATAAAAGGGGCTTTGAGGACTAACTGGAAAAGACTCTATTTCCCATGAGCACTTCATCCACTGTTATGATGACACAACTCTCAGCAAGGCGTGTGCTTGTTTTGAGCTGCAGGAGATCAGATCTTCTTTTAAATGTTTCTTTGTTCAAGACAACTTTCTACAGAATACAACATGACAATTTAATGTATTTATATATTTATAGTTACGTAGCACTATTGTTTGCCATGGTGTTGTCATGAGGACTTTGACATGCTGTAAATCAATCCAATCCTGTCTAACCCAGATAACTAAGAAACAGAATTTATAAATCACTTTTTGGTGCTGATAATCTCATTTCAAGTTACAGATTACAATCAGGCATATGTATAAAAGTGAGACTTTTTCTAGACCACCTAAAAGTCCCCAAAGCCCCTTTCACTTACTACAAACATTTTCACAAAATGTCATATTCAAATTAATTCAATTGGTTTATTTTAGTATAAATACTGGATTTATTTAAAGGTAACACAATACACTATAACTTGATTGTTCATATTTGTTTTTATTTAAACAAACTAATGTATATTTTATGTACTCATTTTAAACTCTCTTCTAATTTTGGTATCTAGAATTTCTTTATGTAGGTTTGTACAAAGGGAGTACATTTGAAAATAAAATAAATGCATTTTAAAAAAGTGAAATTCCTGGTGGTCTTTGCGAAGATACTTGGGGTAAAGGTGATTCTGATTCTGTCACCAAACTTTTGTTTTCCAAATGACTTGGTAACACAACCTGACTCAAGCGATTTGTTAATAAAACAAGGTCCTGATCAAAAGTCTTGCACACAGATTTGAAAAGTTAGTCTTAAAAACAGCTTACTTATCTGGTTTCTTTTTCTCTTTTTTCTGTTTTTAGAAAGCCATGACAAAGTGTCAACCTGGCATTTGACTATTTTTAGTCCATTTTCAGATTCAGCATATTGTCACTCCCCTTGCCAGCTCTCAGCCAAAAAGAAAAGCATACATCCTAAACTTCAATCCTATTCCTTAAAAAAGGAAATCCAGTAATAGGAAACACAAAAACTCTGACAAGCTTTCTACTCAGGGTCCAGCAGACTCAGTCTCTGAGACTTGTTGCATGGTAATCACATCACTGTGAAACAAATCTCAGGGGTGGTTTGCGAAGAAGTCTGTGTAATCATGTCATGTTAAGAGCTCTAACAGCCAGTCTCTTGGAGGTGCTCAAAAGAAGAGCAGAGTGTGCGGTTTCCAGGCCAAAACTCAACAGCTTCAGAATCTCTCCATTTTGTGATCCAGATGTGCATTCGCCAGATGTTCTTCATTCAACCTAACTTTATTTTCAGCAGATATTCTTGGCAGCCTGTCTCGTCTTACCTCAGTTGTAACAAGGCAAAGCAACCAGACAAAGACAGAAAGAAGGAAAATGAAGAAATCTGTTTGACGGGTTGAAAATGGATGAACCCTGAGCTCTTTCCAGGAATCAGTTTTACACTGAATAAAATATTTTGGGTCCACCTCACAATCCAGCCTGAGGAGGTTCAAAACATTAGCCAGGGAACCTGATGTGTGGTCACTCGTCTTTTATCTGAGGACAGAAAGACGCCAAAAGCCTTGTGACACTTTATGAGCCTATATTTCATCATCCAACTTTGTACAAGTGCTGTTGCTCAAGTCATGTCAGATCAACAGGGTCAAAGAATCGTCTCAGGTGGAGGAAATGCTCAACATCTCATATTTGTAAAGCGTCTTAGTTTTACAGTTTTATTTATAAAAGATTAAAAATTCAATAAGCAAACAAGTTGAGATAATGTAAGTATGAGATGCGATATAAACAAATACTGTACGTCTAGTCAAGTAAAATCTGCCTCATCCAGCACCATTATACACAAAACATACAAAATCAGACAGCACCCTCAAAGAGAAGCTCGTCTCTGTCTCTCTTCAAGTGCCGGCGTTAGAGGAGGGGTCTGAACAGGCTGAAGGCGTTTAATCTTCAAAGCAGGGAAAGACAGGGGGTCTGAGATGCTGCCAAATCCAGAGCCTTCAGAGTTGTCTGAGTGAAAACATGAATCGGAGAAAGAGAGTCATTCATGAATTATTTTCTTCAAACACAGCTTTCAAGAATGAGTTTGGAAATTGTTGAGTGTCCTAATGTGAGCCTGTGAGTGGAGCTGGATTGATTTCACTCTTGTGCCGCATTTGGTTAGAGCCTGGCTAACTGACTCCTCTTGTTACAAGTCTCTGCTCTAAGCTGCACTAATTGTAGCTGCCTGTTAATGACTTTCCTGGTGTTATCAGTCACTCACGTCACTCCAAAGTAGAAAGCCAAAAACAACCTTGTTTCCCCTACTTCTCTTAATGTAATCTTACTGAAATATAGTCCTTCATCTCTGCTGTGTTCCTCACCATGAATGCCGATCATGTGCTCCAGGATCAGGACTCTCTCAGCCAGGATCTTCAGTGCCTCCCTGAGCTGCTGCACGGCTTCACCCTGCAAACATGGCAATGACATTTTCTTTGCTTTGGCATTTAAAAAAAGATCTCTGAAGGACAATATACGTGTGCCTCTCACCTCATTCAAGCCCTCTCCTGGCTCCCCCTTTGGCCCTGGTGCTCCCTGTGAAATGAGATTAAAATAATCTCGTCATCTCTGTTCTGTGCATGTGTCTGTGTGTTTGTGTGTTTTTCATTTTTCCTCAAACTTACAGGTGGACCCTGCTGGCCTGTTACACCTGGAGAACCCTGGTAGAGAAAGAGCAGAGAAGAATAATTAAGGTCTTCTTTATCCACGTGTTAATCTTCCTCCTCACCAGATCTGGGATCTTAAACCATGCTAGTTTAAAACGGGATCAGGTTTTAAGATAGAGGCCCACCAGAGAGAGGGATAAAAACGAGTACCCGACATGGCAGCCCTGATTAGTGAGGCCCGGCCTCGGACGAGAGCGGAGTGAGAAAGAGGAGGATTAGTCACAGCTCTGAGTGCGTCTTTGAAGAAAAGCTTGTTCACCTTTAATGTGTTTAAGATTGCATGACAGCAAGGAACTTTAACAAACCGCAGAACAGAAAGCGTTTTGATAGTTCATCAGAATCAAATATGTTCAGCCAGCGTGCTAATCCAATAATGAGGGTGATTTCTTAAGCAGCCTCACCTTTTCCCCTGGATCTCCTCTGGGCCCAGGAGCCCCAGGCTTGCCCTGGAGGCCTTCCTTGCCCTAATGTTAAGAAATAAGATGATCAGGCATTAATTATACTAATAAAATAATGATAACTTGATTGTTCCACTGGCACGGTCTCTCACATCTCGTCCTGGCGAGCCTGGAGTTCCTGCAAGTCCTTTCAGTCCTGGAGAACCTAAGGTGTCAGTCACAAGAAAAAATATTGACGTATATGTGAGATGGAGGTCAGGGTGTTTAGACTTTCCTCTAATATTGGTGCAATGCTGAAATTTAATAGCCAGTTTACCACAGCTTAATGAAATACAGAAATAACATCGTCCTGTGAGAGAGTAATGTTAGGATTTTTTTAGAATGAACACAAAATCAAACCCGGTTAACCCCACAATCTCAATACTTAAAAATTCTTCATTCAATGATGAGTCTTGAATGATGAGATCAAATGAAAAACATATATTTGTGTCTACTTTACTCAAGCTTCATACAAACTACCTTATCCAGAGAATTAAAAAAAACTCTGCCTGATTTTGTAACTTTGATCCAATGCATTAAAAAAAGTTGGTCTAACACTTCTAACACAGAGCATGTCTTCTTCTTTTGCTGACATGCCATTTAATAGATTAGCATAAAATGTTAGCATTACCAGAGTTTTTTTTTCTTCCCTTTTAATGAAACAGAAAAGATCAGTGGTGCTGCTGGGGTGCTCTCCCAAACCTCTGGGCTCGAGACGTCTCATATATTTGTACCTGAGGGGCCAACAGGACCAGCTGGACCAGGTGGACCAGGAGGTCCTGCAACAATCTCAGGAGCAGGAAGAGCTGGACTTATGAGAAACTCCTCTGGAAAAAGAGAGCAGGAAACGTTTAAAAGGTAACTTTAATTCAACATTTACACAGACATGATAGAGACCGGTGGAGATGATTCAGATTAAGTCATAAAAAGTTTAGTTACATCATACATACATACTTTTAGTTGCGGCAATCATAACACTTTTAGTAATGCTAAACTTTTCTGTCAACTTTAAACTGTTTTCCTTGTACAGATTAGAATAAGGATAAATACTGTGCAGTAATAAGTGATGCTGTTAAAATGGTTGGTACACTCAGTGTTGATCATGCAGTCAAAAGAAGAACTGATAGAATCGGACAATCCGAAGTTTGGATCCAAAATCTCCTTTAAATTGACATTTTTAGCTTTAATAGTCTATCCAAACAGGTTCTCTTTAAGAAGTGATCCCTGTTTCAACAGATAAGTTAAGACATCAAGGCTCACCAGTCAAGCTACAGTGTTTCATTAGCCCTTAACAGCAGGACCAGACCTGCTTTGATTGACAGGAACATCTGTACACCCTTAAAGAGGTCCCATTAATGGAGCCATAAATGTTTGGACATGATCTCCGTTCACAGAAATCTCTCAGGAGGGGGAAAATCATCCTTGTTCTTAGCATGGAGGATGTTTTAAAGTATGCTTGTAAGTTTAAATTTGTTTGCAACCGCGCCACACTTCCTCTCCACTTAAACATATGTTAAGAATCAGTCTTCCCCCATGTTGAGACAGCGCTGTTACACCATGGCTGCAGTCCACGGAGCGGCTCTAGAAGGAGCAGATTTCCCTCTGGAACTAATTTTCTAATGTTACAGTCTCCTCCAGCCTGGCTGCCTCCCCGAGAAACTCCACATGAGTGGCAGACTATCTCCTCCCTCGTTCATAGTCGGCCCAGATTTTGGCTCGGGGCCTCGGCCTGTTCCCCCCAAACGCAGACTGTTGTGCTGACAGCTAACAAATTAGGCCTGATTTACAGCCAGTTGGCCCCCCCTCAGCTTACACGGTCCCACAGACCCAAATCTACATAGTTCCAGACCCGCAGACACAGTCCCGGCTCAGAAAGGCAGACGCAGCCAAAAAGCCTAATCGGAGCCAGCAGTCCTCATGAGGTAATGATTAGAGCATGGACTTCTGCTGCCTCCCTGTGGTGAAAGCTGGGGCTTGAATGTCTGAGTAAGATGCAATTTTTACACATGTGGATGTTTTCTCTTTATGCTTTCAAAGATATGTAAGTTTTGAAGTTTAACACAAAGATAAATCAGTGATTTTATGTGTTTCTCTAAACTGTGTGGATCTTTGTGGAGAGCACCACGTGGATGAATGACAAATGTCTATTTTCTAGTTATTTCAGTTGTTTTGAAAGCACCTGGGCTAATTCATTAATGTTGTATTTGGCTCTAATGTTGTTGGTGCTGCCTAATGAGGTTACAGTAAACAGTCGACCGGCAGCAGCTAAACACACGGAAACAATTAGACCAAATGTAAGCCAGGCCTCCACTGCACAGAAACAATACTCTCCATCCCAAATCCAAACCCACCGCTGAAAGCTAAAGACACATATTGCTCACTTAAACACTTGGAAACAGTTTTTCTTTCATTCCTGTGCCTCCACCTGTGCCTCTTTTTTACCATTTTCCAAACGCAGAAATCTGTCTGGCCTGGGTTCATATTCTCGCTGACAGAGTGATTGAAAAAAGAATAACAGGACAAACATACAGCACGAAAAGTGGTGCAGAACATGACTCATTGCAGGATCAAATGTGTATAAATGGACCTGTGGTTTTGGCTGAAATTCAGATCATCCAGAAACTGTACGCTTCGATGGTTTTACAAATTGTTCTTGGGTCAGAAATCAACTGTGTGTGTGTGTGTGTGTGTGTGTGTGTGTGTGTGTGTGTGTGTGTGTGTGTGTGTGTGTGTGTGTGTGTGTGTGTGTGATCGACATCTATTATGTTCTCATTTGAGGCCATCTGGGACGGTTTAGCCTAAAATAAATGTAAAAGACTGGATTTTCTTACCTTGATTGTCCACATGAAAAACATCACCCCGCTCTCTGACCGGAAAGGAGCTTGGCCCTGGAGGACCTGGTGGACCAGGAGGGCCAGGGAGACCTGCCTCTCCAGGTAGACCTCTACCACCCTTTGGTCCTGGGTGCAGAGGAAAAATACAAAACACAAGCAACAATTTGTTCATTTGTTAAACAAGCTCTCTGTAACAACTGGTTGATCCCTGATGTTCTACCTGTGGGCCCGGGTAGGCCCGCACGTCCAGATGGACCAGGGGGTCCTGCAGAACCTGGAAGCCCTGGTGGTCCAATGGGTCCTGGAGGCCCTCTACTTCCTGGAACAAAAAAGGTAGAGTAAACCAGAGTCAGAGCTTGTTTTTAAGAAATCCAAAAGGATTTCTTTAAAGCTGAGCTTTTGAAAATTGGAGATGTGGAAAAGACAGCAGGGGGCTTTTCAAAGACTTATTTAACTTGTATTATGGGAAATGTAAGAAGCAGTACTTCAGAGAATGACACATGCAAGGTGCTTAATAACAGAATGTCTCAGCCTCTGAACTGTAGCAATCTTTCTCGAAATTTTGTTGAACTTGTTGTCTACAAGTCTTTCAACTAAGAAATATGGATTACCCTTTTATCTCCATGCTGAATGTATTAATTTCATCAAAGCACTGAAAAAACACAAGATGGGAAGATGAAAGAAAAGTCTTTTATGTTTCATTTCACAACACACTGAGCAACACACTGAGCAACAGAAACCAAAAGTCGACTATCTCGCTCATTTTCTATCTGAACTTTGAGTGCAAAAAGGCTCAACCAGCCAATTATAGAAAAGGGAACACAGCATGAGTTAAGTTTAAGGGGCTCTTCAGTTATTACTTAACATTTGATGAACCCCACACTTCCCATATGTATGTTTTTCCCCCAAAAAATGCTCTTCTCTTTTACCCACTTAGGCGGAAAGCTGATCTCCTTTATGGTGTATAAAATCAAAAGTGCATAATATGATAAACAGTGGACATAAAACATTCGGCTTCTTAAGCCTGACAAAGGTAAAAAACATCAGCAAGCAACTTTTAATCCAGGTAGTGTAAAGCCCAACAACGTGAGTGTTTCAGCACCAAGCCTCCATCAGTGTCACACGTAAAGACCAGACCTGGTCCATGAATTCATGAGCATTCATTTATCCTTTCTCTCTTTTGGATACATGTTCTGGGTGATGTGTTGACACCTTGTGGCAGGTATGGCGGCAGTCCAATAGGAGTGGGTTTGAGTGCGTCCACCTCGTTGTCTGTGGAGCCCTCTGATGGTCTGTGGACGGTAGACAAAGTTGAACGTCCCTCTTCTAACTGCTTGATCTGGAACAAGAGGAGCAGATAGCAAAAACATATGCACTCTGGTGTCATCACTTTAAAAAATTATTTTCATAAATTTATTATAATACTTTGCTTTTACCTTTGATTCGATGGTGTTTATTCTGCTGTTCATGTCAGTGAAGCTGGTACAGTTCAAACACTCTGTGCAGACAGAAAGTGGACAAGCATGACGTTAGTTTCTGAACTACATGCTGCTTCTTCCCCCCTCACCCCACACCTCCTTGTCCCAGCACCATGAGTCTTATCCCTCTATTTCTCTATTTTCCTGAAGAGGTCAGGCCAACCTACACAAGAACAACGTCCATCAAACCAGACCCCAAAATTCATGAGAAATTCCTCCGTAAATCATGTCACTCACATATAAAATAAATATTATTGGGCCTATTGTAAAATCCCCTCTCACACTGACACTTGGACTCAACCCACATCTGCTGCACGCCTGACTCTGCATGTCTGTGTGCACACACTCACATCCTCCTCCAGAAAAACCATCAGCTGTGGGAAGTACAGGGAAAAGAACAATAACACACTTTTTGTACAGTCGTATTTATCCATCAAGTTCTACAAAAATGTTCAATTTGAAGACTCAGTTTATAATTCATTCAATTTTGCCTATTTAGAATTTTAAAACAGAAATGAACTTAAATTAATACTGATTCAAAATTTCACTTTAAGTGGTATGATATGAATGTTTAAAAAAAAACAAAGCCTCAAGTAAGGAGAGCACACCTTCCCTTTCTTTTATCTGCATACATAAAAAACCATGGCACTGAAAGCTATAGTAAGGAGAGGTGCAGAACAAAGTGAGCAACAAAACGTGTTTTTGGAAAGTCACTGCTCTCAAACAATGTATGAGCTTTTGTTTTTCTAACTGTAACAACTACGGCAGCTATAACTAGCTGTAGGACACATTGATAGCTTCAGAGTCTTTAGGTATTTGTGTGCTTATTTAGACATCAAGCAAATGTGGAGAAATGTTGTTTTTGATTCAAAGGCTTGTTCTTAACCACTTTAACGAGTGTAAACCTAAATTCTCCTCCCTTTTTGTCTCCATTTTGGTCTCCATCACCTCTTGATGGAAATATCTGACTCTTCAGCTAACGTATACTCTACTATATTTGCAAACTTATTCTGTTTGCTGTATCTTATCCAGAGAGGTTGTGGGAGCTTTTGGAAAAAGAAAAAAGAAGAAAACGAAAACAGCCCCATACTGAGACCAAAACAGAGCAGGTTGGAGCTGTGAAATCGAACCAAAACCCCTCAGCTTTGTAGAGCTGAGGAGCACTGCTTTTTATTTATTTTGTCTTAATCAAAAGTTAGTTTTATATTCAAAGAAAAATGAATACTTTTTAATGTATTCTCAGTTAGCACCTGCATGTGCAGTACTGAAACTCCTGTTTGCTTGTAACTTTCAATGCCATCATCAGTCTGTTTTGAACACTTTGGTCACTCCTGTGACTAATTACACCCTTAAAGATACAACCAAAACCGAAAATACCTACCCATTCCTCTCTGTGCTGCAATTTAGGATGCTTTACATGAATCGCAGTGCCTAACTGGACACACAGAATAGCAGCGTTTTTGGAGGAAACCCAGCATTTGCTCTAAATGCTCGAGTCCCTCTGGTACACGGCTCATGAGACGTCTGGAATGTCAGCTGTCAGTCCCGCAGATGGTACACACCCACATTATGGTCATAGCGGAAATACCTTGAATGAGGAACAACTGGTTCTCATAAATAACCAAACACACAAACAATGTGACCAAAACCCCTCCGTTTTATTTTATTTTTTATTTGGTCAAAATCCTCCCTGACCACAGAACACAGGGTACACATGCTAAGATTTCTGCTCCACTAAAATAGCCCAGGGTGACCGTACATCCAGTCCAGTGGTGGAGGGGACAGTGTGGGTGCGGTTTCTTGATGCTTTTACACGAAACACAGCCACAAAGGGAAACAACAACCAAAAGCACATTCCTCAGGTTTTAAAAAAGCCCCAAATACAGCGAGATGTTTCACCATAATGACCCCACATGAGCTGTTTGTTGTGACTGACTGCACAAAGGTTCCTTTGGTGACAACACCGAGGACACTGTGCAGCACAAAGGCAATGACTGCGGGCAATCAGAGGCCTCAAATGTGAGAGAACTGATGAGTTGATACTCCTTCATCTCCTCCAGCAGTTACTCATCATCAGCCCAGAGGAAGTCTCCACCCTCTGACACTTTTTCTCTCTAACACACAGAGCATCAATCTAGGATGCATTCCAGCTGATCTTCTTTGATGATGTGGTGACATTTAGTTTTCAGCCGCACTTGCGGTACGGCTCTGGGAACAGCTTTGGTCTCACACTGTGGCTCAGTCTGAAATAATCAACAGCAAGAATAGTTTCCAGAGGATTACTGATGATGATTTTAGTGATCCAATGTTTTCTCACTTTCTTTCGTAAACCCATGAAGTTTTGGTTTTGATAAAATGACCTCACAAGTATCAAATTGGCCAATAAATATTAGGGCAGATAGCAGCACATTTTTTTCTGGAGGATCAATCCAAGTGAAATGAGTGCAATCAGAATGTCAAAGTTTGAACTTATTCTGTAAAGTACATGATACAAAGATCTGTACTCATTTTTTTAGTGTCTTTTAATGTAATTTTAATGTCCTGGAATTCAAATGCTTTATTTTGGGACCTTAAGCAGATATGAGATTAAAATGCGATTAATTTGATTAATTAATTACAAATCCTGTAATTAATTAGATTAATTTTTTTAATCGCCTGACAGCACTAATTTTAATACATATGTTAATCTTTGAAACACTTTGAAATTTCATATTGTATAGTGAACAGGCCAAGTTTTCCCTAGAATAGGTCCAAAACTTCAGGTTATGAAAAAAACTGACAAAAGGGAAAATCCGAAATCTTCTGTGAGGAACTAAGGCTGTGTCCGATATCACATACTTTTATTTCTCAGCTGGCGCTCTCAAAACGATCGAAAAGTTGAGTGTGAAATGATGGACACTTCCCACCCTCAATGATCACCATATTGGCTTCGTACAGGAAGAGGCAGGAACGGATCAAACAATGGTTGATGGTTGCAATCATTGAGTAACAGCAGAATACCTGTGAATGGTTGTGAAACGCAGTCTTCATTTCCAGTCAAGTTAGAAGCCACAGTGTTTGGTCTGGGACAACACTACCCTGTTAGATTTCATGCACTGTTCTGGTGAGTGCAAAGTGTATGCAGTGCACTTCATGTAAATGTACACATGTAAGCACGTGATTCGAGGTGCAGCCTTTCTGTTTGTGTTGACTTTGGCGCCCTCCTGTGGACAAAGCTATATCACTGGACTCTTCACTGATCTCTGTTCCTGTATCTGCAAAAGTAGTGTTTCTCTCTCTGCTTCTTTTAAACTGTCGGATGTATCACTCACTGCAAATAACGTAAGCTGAAAAAATGGGGAAAAGAAAAGAAAGTCATCTGGTCTGACACCTGCACCACCCTGGTACAGTAAATTCAAGCTTTATAAGTTTCACTTTTGAAACTGAAAATCTGTCTGCTGATGGTTTATTTGCTTTTGTAGGTCATGACAAGGCATCACTGTTCATTTCACTTTGCTTGAGCTTTAACATTGACCTAAACTTACTAGATCCTGAACAAAGGAGAAATCTTGCTACTTATAGTCATTGCAAGGACCTAAATTAAGCTGTTTAGTTTTTATATTCAAATGTGTAAAAACCTTTTAAAGTATCCAAATGACATTTGTGAAGCTACTAATTGCCCTTCATGACTTGTAGTGCACTGCAGTACATACAAACACCCAGATTCTAGATAAGGAGGGTCTCATTTCGATTGTCTTCCAGGATAATCTTTTCTCTTAAGCTTATCATCACATTATGACTCAAATGAATCACAATGACTCATTGTCAAAGGACCACCCAGACGGCAAAGATTAAGGCACCAGTGATGGGAAAATTAAAAAACTTTTAGGATGTGCTTCAAGCACCTACTGTGGTAAACTCTTAGAGCTGTACATTCTTTTCTTAATCTCAAAATAATTGTGTGACCTCTACTTTGTATTCAATGGCTTAGTTCCCTTGCATATTGTGGCAGCGATTCATTTAGTGTCCACACGGAAACATGAATGTAGCTTTCAAAAGGTCTGGTAAAGAACAAGAAATATCGTAATTCATTCTTAGTTAAGTTCAAATAAATTGCATTTCTCTGAGTGTCCACTTGAGGCAGGCTATAGAAGTCAAGGAATTGTCATAAGGTCCCATGTTAAAGTGCCGAACTTTACAGAGAATTAATATGTTCACAGCCTGGTTCAAAAACTGTTCTGGTCTATAAAGCTTACTTGTATATATTTTTAAATCCCCATTGGATTATTAGTTGTATATGTGTCAGTTTCATGCGATGAAGGCTAAGCTGAAAGATAACCGTGAAGCTACCTCTTGGCTCATTTCTAGATTTATTAAAGTTAGTCAGAGTCACTGTGTTTTTCTATGGTGACAGTCATGTTGGGCTCAATAATGCCTTATTGAAAATCAGTGGGTGATGTCACTCAGAGTCCTTTATGGCTAGCATGTTTCTATGTTTGCTATGCCTGAACAAGCAGCATAAATCTGAACCTTTCTGTTGTTTGGTTCTTAACCAAGCATACAAAATTTGCTGTGCTTTTAAATGCAAATGAAGAAAGTGACTAAAGAGCTTCAACTTAAGTGACAATATAATGAAAGCTTTGTCATGTATGATGTTTTTCTGCTCTGTTGTTTTCACACCCCATGTGATAAATGAGTTAAAAACACACCAAAAGGAAAACACCAGATCTGAACCACTCTACCAAAAATATGGAGAGTGAAACATCTGTTGTTTTTCTTTTTTTTAAAGATCTTTGTGTTGAAGGTGGGGGGCGGGATTTCCGTCCCTGCAGTTGGAATTTAATTATGATGGGTTAGAAAACCAAACTTCCGTTGGGCTTGAGCTGATGTTTAGAGCGGGGACCACAGCTATAGAGTCTGTTTGGATCCATAATTACACCATGGCAACATAAGACCAAGTTATTTTTCTTGGATGGGGCTCAGCTCATGGGAAAGATTCAGAATTGTGTTGTTGTTAGTGGGAAGCTAAATAAACAGAAGAAATGGGAAACTGCTCGAAAGAGACGGGAAGGAAGAATTTTTATGTTTGTGGAGGTTTTTTTTGGAATATTTAGAAGCTACATCTCAAGTCTACTGGAAATTTACAGAAAAATGGGGCAAAGGAAAGCTATTTCTGACCTAAGAAAAATGAACAGGGAAGACTTGCGTAATACCAAGACAACTGAAAATTACATTAATGACTGCAGGATACTTTGAATACATAAAAATGATTAATAAAATATTTAATTGGAGCGTAATTCAGCTTGTGCTAGGATAGCATAATAAACAGAGAATCTGCTGTTTGTCTCGTATGATCATTTCAAGTGTTGAGTGGATGAAAACTGAGAGACGAGAGCAGACGGGCTGCTTGGATCAAACTCCCTCCAGGCAAAGCACAGCGGAGAGTAAACAAGATTAGAAACTCTTGGAAGATGAATCCTCATTTAAACAAGAGAGAAACCAAAACAAAGACCATATTTCATCTCAGTGAGCTAAAAAACAAAACAAAACTAGACTGAATTAATAAATCATCCCCCTCAAGTAATGTGAGATCTACTGTACAAGACAGTGCAGGATATTTTGGCACAAGTATAAGTCAGACTGTGGGCATTGTCTGCTGAGACATTTCCTACATCAGACCTGGATACAGATCAAAGAAACCTCTCTTTTTCTTGCAGCTTTATTGCACACACAAACACAGACGGACAGGCAAGCTAACCACAAAACAAACCATGACGCACACAGCTGTGGACGGTCATTTTCATCACCACAAAGTGCTTTCTCTGTCTGTACGAGTGAGACAGACGGAAGGAAGATGTATTAAAACATCTTTTTGGACCATCTCAAGAGTTGCTGTCACATCCCCAAGATACACAGACAAGTGTGTGCCCAGTCTGCAAGCTGTTTGTGTGTATCTAAGTGTGTGTAGACCACAGTCGGAGTCCAAGAGCTGGCTACGTCCCAGGAGCCTGTAGTGTGTCGGCCCTAGCCAGCAAATGGTCAGCTATTGCTGGCATGAAGAACAGCTGGCACAGAAAACACACCCAAAGACAGGCGGACAGACAGACACACATTTACACACACACATTTACACACACACACACACACACACACACACACACACACACACACTCCTACTGTCACAAACTTTCTCTCTCACCAAACCACACAGACACTTTCACTCCAGTGGCAGTGGAGGATGGCAAACAGAGCTCCCTTTTTGAAAACCACCAGGTCTAGCAGTGTACAGTCAGACCGTTTAGTTTTTTTTCACCATGATGCTAATTTAACGTAGGAACAAGATACGGTCAATAAAAAATGAAAACTGAAAACATTTATATCATACAGCATATTCACACAACAAGCTGAAGTTTGGAGGCTAAAGTACAGCCTAACTGTTGTTCAATCTACAGAATATATAAACCTGAAAAAGACAAACTGTTAGAAGTTAAACACCAAAAAAGAAAATAGCTGTGTATTTTATATCAAATGTATATACTCACTTACTCACTGTTTTTGGATGTCATATGTTTATATTTAACCAGTTCTTAAGTAACGTCACTGTTAACAAGAATTTTGCAGCTTTTGTTTGCTAACCCTGTAGAGCAGTAGCCCAACTTGTCAATAGATGCCAAATCTGTTGAGCAGGTTACCAAAGTGGAGCTCCTTGGCATTAAAATCCAATTAATTGTGTCACTTTTTTGCATATAGAGTACTGTCAGCTTATCTGTTTCTTTTGCACTAATGTGAGAGATGCATAAATGACTGTCTTGGCAAACACTGGAAGCTAAATTTGGGTCACGTCCTCTGTCATTTATGCACAGTTTTGTTGATCAAAACACCATTTTTCTGCTGTGATAAATACAGTGTTCTGGTTTTTGTTGTGAATATATGACACAACAAGTAAGCACTAGTTGCCTGGTTATAGCTAGTCCATGTACAATCTTCATGGTGAGAACTGTGCTTTTTTAAAAGGATCCTCTGCTTGGAAAAGCATCCTGCCTACATGAACAAATTCTGATGAATTTGTCATAGATTAAATATATCTACTGTTTTCAACTACCATCCATCCATTTTCAAAACCGCTTATCCTGTTCAGAGTCACGGGTGGCTGGAGCCTATCCCAGCTGTCATTGGGCAAGAGGTGAGGTACACCGTGCACTGGGTTAGGGTTTGGGTTAGGCCCGCCAGCCAATCGCAGGGACAACCATTCACTTACACACTCACACCCAGGGACAATTTAGAGTGCTCAATTAACCTGATGAGCATGTTTTGGACTGTGGGAAGAAGCCAGAGTAATTGAAGAGAACTCACACATGCACGGGAAGAACATGCAAACTCCACACAGACAGGCCCACAGGCCATGCTGGGAATCAAACCGGTGACCTTCTTGCTGTGGAGCTGCAGCGCTACCCGTTGCGCCACCATGCAGCTGCACTACTTTCAACTTTTGGATTATTAATAATTGTCCCATGTATTTGTAACAATCTGACATTGTTTTATTTATTTTGTTTGTGCTACATATTCATTTTGAACTGATTTGCATGCATTTTGATTTTGGACTTTTCTAACTTGTCTTCTATTGCATATTTGTTTTGATAAATACTGAGTGGTTTTGAATAAGTGCTTTTCTCACAGTTGTTTCGTTGTGTAGACCCCAGGAAGAGAAGTGACCACTTTGTGGAAGCTAATTGGGATCTGAGTAAAGAATAAGACCTAAAGAATAAAGCTCAGTGAGTGGTGGACTTATAACACTAACTGCAGTCTTATATTAGCATTTAGCCGCTACTTAACAAAAGTACAGTAGCAAGGGGCTTTACTCTTGTATCATGAAACATACTGTAATAATGTCATCTAACACGTGGTTCAGAGTTGCAGTCCTGAGTTTGAGGATTTTTGACTTGACCTTTTCAAGCACTAATCACTCAGGCTTGACTGCATTACAACTCAGTAGATAACGAGGGAAACTCCGACTTAATTACACTGTTTAAATGTGTATGCTGGTCAACAGTTAGGAGTGTAATCTAGAGTCTAAAAACATGAGGCAACGTAAAAGTGCAGTTTGTGGAGTTTAAGCTCAAAGAGAAGAGGTTTAAAGTCTATCACAATTCCAATATGGCCTCCCAAAACTTAGGTTCAGAAACAGACAGGGTGACGCCACAAAGACTACGTCCATTTATCAAAGAAGTTATTAGACTTACAAGTTTTGTCCACATAAAGGTATGGTTGACTTAACTGACACACGGGCAACCTGTAGCTGTCCGCAAAGAAGCCAAAGCACTTTACCTCATCCAAACTTGAACAAAGCTAGGTTGAGTAGCCCAAAAAGTGTGTGATGCTAGGATGGGTGAGACTACATCCACATATCAAATAGTATATGCGTGAAAGAGCCAACCTCAGTGAGATATAAATAAGAGGGACTCCACTCAGACTGGACTCATCAACCTCTGTGGCGACTCAAACTCAACTCAGACTTAAGTGCTGAGGACTAGAGACTCAACTTTGACTAAATATTTGGAGATCTTAACTACAACACTTTGACAACAGCTTTTCTTCTAGCTTGAAATGTGTCTCCGTCTTGGAAATGGACTTCAACAAGCTGGCCTCAAACACACAGTGCAGCATTATTACTCTGACACTCAGTAAATCCTGGAATCAAAATGCTCAACGGATAAATTCATTGAAAGATTGATCTATTTGCAAGATTCCCATCGCAATGTTATTAACCTAAAGCTTTGCAGTCCCCTGCTGGCTGCAGACTCAAAGTTTTGTTCACATTTTGCAGCGTGACTTAGCCCCAGCAGTGATAAGCCATTTCAAAGAATAGTTGTGTAATACTCAGAAATAAACACACAATATACATAAGAAATGAGCCAAATGGAAGTGGCCAGTTTCCAAAGGGCCTTGAAGGCAGCAGAGCGACAGACAAATACTGACATGCTAACAGAAAAAGCTCCTGGCAGCAAAACCCTGTAGATTTCACCAACCTCTCATGGACACATGTGGCTTTGATAGACCTCAGGAACCTCTCCAGGAACCTTTCCAGGGACTCATGAACTTTACCTGCTTAACTCAACATAAACAGATGTATGGAGCTGCAGACAGAGAGACAGAGGGACTAATGGAGGCAGGAAAGCCTCAATGATAAGCTGCTGAAAGAAATGAAAAACCACAGGAGCACCAACAGATAGATTCTCATCCATCAGGCAGATCAGACCAGGACCAGAAACAGCTGAGTTATCCCATAGCTCCCAGCAGGTCGTAGGTCACCTGGCCGACCTATATTTGAGCTCAGCCAGGGACGTAACAGAGACATCAGTCATATCCTTGCACTGTGGAAGCTGCACATGTGGGATATGGTTCTGCTTTATCACTTTACTCCGAAGAGGGGAGAGGACAGCGGCAGATTAAAGGACATAGGAAGTTAGATAAGTTAGAGAGCAGTGAGTAATACGTAAGATAGGGAGGCCTGGCGGTGGCAAGAAAAAAAAGGGCAAGGAGAGGGCAAGAGAGTGAATGCCTGAAGGGGGATGGGATGATAAAATGGAAGAAAAAATGGAGAGAACATTTCTCAAATAACATAGTTGGTGTTTAAGATAATCCCTCCAACAATGGGTTTAAACACACTTCCCATACTTCCTCCTCTTCAATCTGCAGAGGGGAAACAGTGACTTTAGCGGCTTCAAAGCTGTAGCATTAACAAATTAGCGCATTTGACATCCCAAGCTTTCAGCCAACTTTTCACTTCTTTAATTAAATTCATCACAAACTTCACCCAAGAAAAATTTTGGCACACCAGTGGATTCAATTTAGTGAAACGTCTTTTCCTGAGCTTTTGTATGACATCAAAGTTTAGAGCTGTCATCAGAGGAGGTCCTCGCACTTATTATTTTTGGATGAGGCTCCCTCACACATCAGCATTACCCACAGTCCTTACTGTTAATATGATCATGCATGCAGATAGGTGCTGGTATGCTGCTGTGACAGATCGGAGAGGAGGGGGGTGATGGCAGGGAAATTACGAACACATTTCTCCCAAATGTGCTTCAATATGTTCCATGCCGTCATGTGTTAGCACAACTCTGCTGAAAGCAAAATGTAAATCTTGAGATGCACTGTGCTGTAGCTCAGCCAGCACAAACCAGACTGTCAGAAGTATTGACGGGTCAGGGTGTCAAAGAAATGCATTCAGAAAACGCCCACTTTCCATTAGCCAACACAGAAACATCGAGGCTCTGTGAGCGGCTCAGCCACAAGTTCCATGATATGAGTTCACCAAAAGGGATGAGAGCCCACACATGATGATGGACTTTCAAAAGCAAAACACAGGCTGTGAAAAAATGTGCAGTACCAGCTTTAACTACAGGATCACTTGTTTGTCTAAAATTCTGCAGTTAATATTTGTAGCACCCTGTTGGTACAACTAGTTTGTGAGTGCAAAACCACAACACTCAAAATACACTAATTTGTGCCTTTTTTATACCTCCATTTGCTATTTTTTATATTTTTGTGGAATAATGAAAAACAAAATCTGTCAGGGTTAGATAATGATTCCATGTTCCAAGGATGGAAAAAATAAAGAGCGTGTAGAGGTGAGAGGAACAAGCATCTCCTAAGCTTACAAAGGCTTAACTTAAACTCAAGCCGTCTTTATGAATCTTTATCTACATCTCCAAGGGCCTCAGGGGCCTCTGAAGTGGAGCCAGGACTCCATCAAATCAAGACCAAAGGTGATGTCATCCTCATCGGTTAAAGCTGTCCTCTCTGGCTCTGATAAAAACAGCTGGCTCAAAGCCTGCAGAGCTGTACACAGTGTTGGCTGAGTGACATAAAAGACACAAGGAGAAATACACACACAAAACACACACATGCAGGATACTGTTACCACAAGGAGCTATGCAACCGCAAAACATCATTTGACATCAAAACAAGCTAATTTGCTCTCTTACTGAGAGATAAGATTGGTACAACTCTCACGCCTGTAGGTAAAAAACAAGTCAACCTACCTTAGCAAAAAGAGGGAGGGAGAGAAACTATGTTACCCAATAAGAGAGTTTACTAAAAGGTCACACAGTGTATCTAGCCATATTTTCTCAGCGATTACTAAGATGCTCTATGCTAAGCCCCCTTTGTCAAACTATCAAATTAAATCCCCTCTTTGTTAGCTAAAATTATTTTAGCAAGGAGATGAAACATACACAATTATCAAGCAGTTACATCTGCTAAAATGTGGCTGAATGCTTAAGTAATATGAAAGGGGCTAATGTGAAAGTGGTGTAAACTTAAAATGAGTCTCAAGCTTGAAATACTGACTTTACAGTGGGTTAGTATTTTAGAAGTCAGGAGGTTGAAATTGTTTTGCATAAAAAGCATCCAAAAAAACTCATAACTCATTATAAAAGTATATTAGAGCTTTCTGGCAGAGCCTCCATCAAAAATGTCTGGTTTTGTGACAAGAAATGAAAAGAATGTATTGATCCCTGAAGGGAAATCAAGAATTACAACAGCAATACAAAAATTCAAGAAGATATAAATTGCTGACATTGGTGAAGTTAGTTAGAGGGCAGATAAGTTGGTTAACATTAGCACAAAGGTAGCCAAGTAGGCTAACGTTTGAGAGAGGCAAGCTAAGCAAGCTAAAAGTTTTAAGACATACTGAAAGGGCAGCTTAGTTAGATAACATTAGCAGATAGCAGCTTAGTTAGCTGACACCAGTAAGAGGGTGGCTAATTTAGCTACGAAAGCACAAGGAAACTTTGTAAAAACTCATTTGTTAACGCAGTTACCCTTTCTTCTCAGGGAACGATAGAACTTGGCATCCATGTTGCTTTTTCCTTGCAAAAGTGTTCCCATCTGATAAAACTTTACAATTTTGATTGGAAGGTAGCATAATTTTCTGATGCCCTACTAATTTAAGCTATCATCTCCAAGTGTGCTGACCAGTAAGATGGGAGATTGCGACCATTCCTCTTTCATAGCTAACACAACTGTAACCTTGCAAAGTCTGTCGCTATGAGGAAATCTTTAATATTTCTTAGGTAGAAGGTGTCCTTAATCTAAGCAAAACTATCTGAAACACCCTCAGTAGTGAAAATAATTTTCATAACTTAAGTTAGCATAAACTTTACAGTACCATTTGTTAATTTATAGCAACATTACTTTACTAAACATGCTTTAACTTCCCAAGAAGTAAAGCCGTAAGGTTAAAATAACAAGAAAAAAAACCTGCCAGCCTATTTGAACACTGAACCAGTGAAAAAGCTTTTTGTTGTACAACTTTTACTGAAGCCCTGTTATCAATAACTACTCTAATAAGGAATGTTAATACTTGATGCTTTCATTAATGTTTTGTTAAACATAGCTCTCTGACAAAGACTCTTGAGGCACATTTATTCCTATGTGTCCCTCATTGAGAAATCAAGTCTAGTACCCCACCCATCCACTTACATTGTGAAAGAGATGTCTGTAAATCAGAGGAGGGTCTTTCAAGCACATCAGCCTCCCAAGACAAACACTTAAATACTCTTATTTATATCATGATTTCCTAACTATTGTTAATCCCACTTGTAGCTGCCAGTTTTTCCCTCGGTCACAATGGACAAATATTAAACCTAGCTTGCTGGGGGTGAGTTTGAAGCTCAAATGTTAGGATGTGTATAAACTAAAGAAAGGGAATGAAAAGGAGTTCACATGAATACAGCTCAGTATGGACAAGGTTGGTGGTTTTAAGGGTCATGAACATAAGTAAAACACATTTAAGAATTCCTGATGTGCACTTGTACAGTAACTCACTTCCTTGACTTTAATCCATATGAGGGGAACCAGTCTTTGTTCCCGAGGCCTGATCAGAGCTTGGTCACGTTTGTTACAAAGAGCCGCCAGAGGAGTGTCATGCTCGTTAATCTCTGCGGGGCCACTTTCCCACAAGAACCGGCTCTCTGCTCTGTTGCCGTCCAGGCAGCTCCGAGCAGCTGGAGGAGCCCTGTGGGACCAAAACTCTCCTCATCACATTTATTTTTTCTTGTGACACAGCTCGTTTCTTCACTGCCAACTCTCACACCTTTGTTGCTGTTTTTTTGTGCACTGGTCCGAACCGTCCCCCCCTCTGTGTCCTCTCTTCACTTTCTCCGACACACTGACCTCCAGCCAGCTCTCCCTCCTAGTCTTGGTGTGAAGCAGACTGTGCAGTGACGTCAGCCTCTGTCTTAAAGGTCTCCTCACTCCTGTCTCTTCCATATGGAGGCAATTTTCCTCCTCTCTCTCTCTCTCTTACGGCCATTAACGTGCAAACACATTTCAGCACATGTTAAATAAACAGCCAGATTACTTCTCCACACTCCTGCAACCACTTTGGTGTCAAGTAAACTATAATCTCTGGCATTACAGACTCAGTGGATGTGTTAATCTCTGAGTGGAATAATATCCACTGACTGGCAAATAATTCTTTCCAAAATGCTTCGTAATAGCATCCGTGTTTATTCCATTAGTATAAATGTGTGTTTTCTTAACTCGTGACAAATATTGGCTATCCAAGTGCAACAGTGAATAATTCTGGAGAATGGAACAAGGTGCAGTAATTATGACCAAAAACAAAACGTGCTCATTGAGGTAACTGTTAATGTTGGACTGATTATGATGCATCATGCCAGATTTTTCACCACACACAAATTGCTGCATTGTGTGGTGAAAAAAGAAGTTGCCCATTTGAACAAAGAGATTTTAATGGAAAGTTGTGAAAATAACCCGTTGTTTCAGAAACTATAACACAGCAAGTGCAGCCTCCAGAACCCTTTACATCCATCCACAGTGTTGAAAATACAGTATGTAAAAACATGTTTGTACTGTGGTTGCAGGCCGTGGACACATATATATGTTTGTATGTCTACATATAGATAAACCGCCTGACATCAGACCTCCATCTACTTTCTCCTTCTGTTTCTTTAGGCTGGCTGCGGTGGCTCACCCCTGGGTGAAAATGTGGCTTTTTACTGGGCTCACAGTCTGCGGTTTGTGGTATCCCAGCTCCGACTGCATCCCACTTTACAAGCTGCTCTGCTGGACATTCCTGTGAGATTTTTTCATCTTTATTTTTCACTGTTAAAGCCATAATGATATTTAGAAAGACAGGCTAAACTGCCACTGTGCTGTTTACACTTCACATGTGTGTGTTTAGGGTGTGTGCTAGCACTGGATATGCACATTACTTAAAGATTAGGAAAAAAAAGGTAGAGTTTGTGATTCTGATCTGTCTTCCAGGCATACACATGAAGTGAATGAATGCTCATAAAAGAAAAGGTGCAACCCACATCAGAGATCAGGATCCCTTTCAGAGGTTGTTTCAGTTCAAATTAATGCCAGCTTTCAATCTTCATTCAGAACTTAACAGTTTAATCAAAGGCCGACCCCTGCACAGAAGCTACCAGACAACATACCACCAAACATAAAAAGTCACTGATGTGGGTAAAAACTGCTTGCAGCAGCTTAAGAGTCACAGCTGAACACATGGTCTTTATTTCAGACCTTCATAGCTCAGTGTTTGAGAGAGTTACATCATGTAAGGAGAAAAAAATAAACGCAGATCAGACCTACCCTCTCGACACTCTTCCCCCACAAACCCTGGGCAGCATCTCCACTCCAGTGCTGTCACCTGCTTGTACGCCACCTTGAAGGACGGCCTGATCAGGGTCCTGTAGCTGAAAAATACAGCCAGCCATCTGAACAAGTGTTTCAAAACTACACACATGCAAATGCAAAGACGGGATCAGACTGCCAAATAATGATCTTTGAGTCCTCGTTAAGTATTTGCGAGGCTTTATTCACAGTGTCAGGTCACTTGAGGACAAAATGAGGAACGAATTAGAAAGTGCACCAAAGTTCATCGTCTAGATTCGTAAAATAAATACTGTATTAATCAAAATATTTATGTTTGCGTTCAGATATGCTTCTTAAAGCAGAGGATAATGGAACCCATAATTTTACTTTTGAATGATTTAAGCATATTTAGTTTATTGTAATGAATGTATTTCCTGTAATCCAAAGTATTACAAAAACTAAATTTATGACTCGAAATGTTTACCAGTTCTGATTTAAAAAAAAAAAAAAAAAACCATCCATTACAAGTACAAACATTTGATTTGGAAGAGGGCCAAAAATATGGCAAAGGACAAGACCACAAATCCTATTACATGCTTTTGACACTAAACAGGCTCTTTAATGATGATGATGACAGAATTCTTAGAAGCTGTATCAGAATCATAGACAGAGCTGACAGAAGACCAGTCTTTGGCTGGTAAGGGTATGTGAGGACTCAGTGGGTACCTGATGACTTTGGGGCAGGGTCCAGGCCATCTGCAGCCCTGAAACACTCTCTGTACTGAAGTTTCAGTCCCATTTTGCACCTGACAGGTCACTGTTTTGAAAACAGTGTACTGACACCAATTCCTAGAATGTAAACGACAAAGATTTGACACTCAAAGTATAGGCTGATTAAAACTTCACCACTCGGGAAGAGTGCTGACTATTTGATAAAGTTGTAGCACACAACAACAAAAGTTTCTCCCCTTGACTAGAAACCCAAATCCAACTATCTACAATTTGCATGCGTGTTCACCTGAGTTGGGTACTGGACCCGGTCCCTGGTGGTCCTGTGTTGCTGCTCTGCTCCGATTTGATCATCTGCCGCTGCACAGTGATTCCTGGAAAGCGATAAACAAACCCTGTTCCCAGCGAACAACACACCAAACTCATCCACATGCACAGCACGTAAAGAAGCGATAAAGCCATCATCTCTTCTGATTGATCCCTGGCAGAGATATCCGCGGACACGGGATATTTTCAAGTAAATCCTGAGGTTATAAATCTTCACTGACAGATTTAAAAGAATGTGAACAGAAAGTTTAAAGAAATCCCGCTGAAAACTTTAACGAGTTTGTCATTTCATCTCCCGCGACGAGAAACAAACTGACCCTCTCAAAAGCCCAATATGAATGACACACAGCCTCTTCCTATAGAATAACGCGGGTTTCTGACGTTTGACATGGTGCCGAGAACCGAGGAGTCAAATATCCAGTGTGCGTAAAAAGAGCGCGGGCTGTGAACGCTGGGGATAGAGTGCGTAAAAGCGCATCTGGTCCAGACTTGGAAAAAAAAAAAACTCGACCCCTTGGTTTTCAGGCTGGTCCTTTGAGATAAACTTCACTTTCAAATTTGGATTTATATCTATTGCTTCATTCTTCTTTTTCGTAAAATCTTGATCTAAGCGATGCCCGATGGCGATTTATAAGCCTATAACCAAGAAGTGAGAGAGGCACGAGTGGTGACATCATACGCTTATTTCTTTTTGGAAATAAAGCCTGGAGCTTTTACCATCTATAGATAAAAGCAAATTTTATCTTCGAAGGGAAAACAGAAAAACAAGCTCTTCTTTATCCAAAAATACGATATACATTCTTTTCAATATAAAAAGCCCTTTTTGTCAGGAGAAGTGACAGTGACTAAAAATAAAAAGTTAAAATAAAATGTTAACTGTCAGTCGGTTGATAGCCTTTTAAAATCTAATTTAGACGTACATTCTTTCTTTGACATTTCTACTGAGGTCAAAAATTGATTTAGAATCTTTGACTTAGCCAATTTTGGATTAATTTCCTCAGAGCCCATGCCTCAGAAATAAAATCACAGATTTATAACATAAACTTTGGTCCATCTCATAAATCAGACTTTACACAGTGGGACTTTGTTACATTCAGTAAAGCCAAGTTTGTGACTTAATCTCACAACTTTGAATTATTGATTCAACATTATGACATACTTTGAGCTCTGACTTATGTCAAGTTCTATATTTTTTTATTTATAGCTAATAATAGCTCCCTTATTTAAGCTAACCATGGAAGCTGACCAGGCAAAAGTTAAAAAAAAGAAAAAAAAAAAAAAAGAAAAAAAAAGATATGGGCCAAGTAAATGAATTAATAAATAATAATAATAATAAAAATAATAATAATAATAATGATAATAATAATAATAAAAGTAGTAGTAGTAATAATAATAATAATAATAATAATAATAATAATAATAATAATAAACCACAAAAATGAAGGACAAGTCCTACATTTTTTGTTTTATAATTATTCCTTATTTTGCCAGGTAAAAAGAGATCTAACCTCAAAAAGGCTGCAATAATAATGAAAAATGTTTTTTAAAGTTATTATTATTATTTATTATTCCACCAGATTAAAAAATAGGGAAAATTGAATTTGCCTTAATAAAATTTGTAGGGCAAGTTCTGGCCATGGTTCTGGTAGTGCAGCCTGTTATTTTTTATTTATTTATTCTATTATTGTTTGTTTGTTTGTTTGTTTGTTTGTTTGTTTGTTTGTTTGTTTTTTTACCTGGCCAAAACGGGAGGAACTTGGGGAAGCAGATGTGATTAACTGTTTTTCCCCTAACAGGTTCATTTGTCCCAACACTCTGCAGAGGAAATGATCAGGGGCGTCCTGGCCGGGAGCGCCCTCTGCTGAAACTCCAGGCTCTGTACAGGCCGGAGGAGGAAGAAGACGTGTCCCAGAGAGCAATTAGCCTGAACGGACAGATGGAGGCAGACAGCACTGGTGTTAACATGGGAGAAAAAGCAGATGTGGAAATGGAAGAAAACCCATTCGAGCCATATATTAAATCTCTCCAACAGCAGCTGGAGGATCAGGACCCGGTGTTTCTGATCGGAGTGATTGTCGCTTTGGCTGTTATTATCATCACCTGCGGTAGGTAACTTGTTGTTAGCATGCTAACATTTCCCTACATGCAGGCTCTAGCGTTGAGATCAACTGACAAAGTCAGCTACAAGCTTTTTTAGGAAAGTAAGCGTTATATATTATATCTTGACGTTAACTTAACCAAGAAGGATGTAAGGGACTTTTCGCCCAGAAACTAAGCTAAGTTAGCACGTTAAGAAGCTAGCGGCTAAGTTGACACGAATGGCTTGCACATTTGACAGCTTCAAATAAAGTTTGCCAGAAGTATTGATCGCTTTTGGTCAGTTTCAGTGTTTTAACATGATATATCGCTTCCTTTCCTAGTATTTCTGAAGTACTTTTTGTCCAGTAAGACAGTCAGAAGCGCTGTTTTGCTGGTCGGACTGTGTGACTCGGGGAAAACCCTCCTGTTCAGCCGGGTAAGTTTGTGCAACCAAAATGTGGTCTGTATCGCCACGTTGTCTACCATGGGGTGTACTCAGTCAGCAGACATATGCCCCATAGTCATAATAAACAGCGTTGAATAACTGTTTTCCTCTGTATTTGTAGCTGTTGTCAGGGAAATTCAAGCGCACACAGACTTCAATCACTGACAGCAGTGCTCCATACAAAGCTAAAAATGACAAGGTAAGATAAGAATAGTGAGTTATTATCTCTATTAGTAGTAAATTTGCCATGATCAGAAAGTTTAACAGTTGTCCACTTTCTCTTTGAACTCAGGCCAGCACTTGGACTCTTATAGACTTACCAGGACATGACAGTCTGCGCTCTCAGTATCTGGAGAAATTCAAATCTGCTGCCAGGTGAGAACAGGGCATCTGTGAATAACAGGTTTTCATAGCTCTCCACCAGCCTAGTGGTTTCAGATGCCTGGCAGCATCTATATAACCTGATCTTGCACCTCTCATCATGACCCTCTCCATTACCTCTGCAGGGCGATTGTGTTTGTGGTGGACAGCGCCATCTTCCAGAAGGAGGTGAGAGATGTTGCAGAGTTCCTTTACATGTTGTTGACGGACACGGTGATCTCCAGGAATGCTCCAGCTCTCCTCATAGCATGCAACAAACAAGGTTTGACAACACTATTGAAAAGCTTGCTCTTAAAGTTTCTTCATTTATATATGACGCTGTTAATTATTGTCTCCTTATCTTATAGATATCACTATGGCCAAATCAGCCAAGTTGATTCAGCAGCAGCTTGAAAAGGAATTGTAAGTTTGATATATTTTCAGTAGCCTTTTCATTTTGATAACCTCAACTTCAATTTTTAAGACTCTACTCTATGCCTTGTTTCTCTCAGGAACACCTTAAGAGTGACTCGTTCGGCAGCTCTCAGTTCTCAGGATGGTTCAGTCGGCGGCAGTGTGTATCTGGGGAAGAAAGGCAAAGACTTTGACTTCAGCCAGCTGCCCCTGAAGGTGGACTTCCTGGAGTGCAGTGCCCGCGGCAGCAAGGGCGAAGATGGAGATGCAGATTTGAAGAGCCTGGAGAAGAGCCTGGCTAAGCTGTGAAACAGCAACATCCTCAAATGGCAGAATTTGCTGCAAGGACGCACAGCTTAAATCAGCATCCACAAATGAAAGGAGGGATGGAAAGTGAGGAGGACTTTTTTTTGAGAGAACATGGTCCTATCTATGCTGACGGTCAGTGTGAAGCTTAAAACAACCATAAATGGTGAGGAGCAAGATTGATATAATCAAAACACACCCAAAAGACTGAGAGTTGTGTAATAAAGGGTCTTAGTTGGTCCGGCTGTGTGTTGAAAAAAAAAATTACAAGCTTTTACGCTGTCAATTCAACTGTGAATATCAACCCTACAACGCTTTTTTGGACTGCTTTAGAAATACTGGTTTCAAGAATTTTCCTACACATTTGTTGTTTCTGATTTCACTTCAATTTATTATAGGCTGTCAAAATATTTCAACATTGTTTTAAATTTATCTTGCGTGACCTATGAGCTGCCTTGATAAGACAAGTGGTTGGGAGTTAAGTTTATTGGAGTCAGTTATGTGCTTTTTTTTCAGGTATCATAAGTGTTTTCTGCTTGTCTGCAAAAGAATGAAGATGCTCTTGTTTGAAAGTGTGGTGTGAATACAGAGCATTTGCTATGAATGTATGAATTTATACAGATGTCTGTATGTTTGTCTGGCTTGTTTAAAAACTAACAATATAGATTTTTTTGATGCAAATGACGTCCATGAATTAATTGGAATGGAAGTTTCACATATTTTATAATACATGGCTGATCTGCATAGTGTTACATGAAGTATGTGTGTCCATAAGTTTCAACAGTTCCTCAGTGAAGCACAGAGAAACTGTTTAAAGGCTGAGAAAGGATTACGTCTACGATGTTTGCCAAACAGTTCACTATTTGCACTAAGTCTGCTTTGGATTGAGCTGTTTGATTGTCAAAAGTATTCCAATTTGTTTTTTAGAAAGTGTGGTCTAGTGTGGTGGTTTTACAGGCCTTAAAGATGCTTTTATTGCAAAATACTTCAAAGAATTTTAGAGGACCGCACACATGCAAAGCTCTGATAAATAAGCCTTACCAAAAGAGTATAGCTTGCATCTAATAAAACCTTTAAAACAATTACATTTCTAATTTGTTGAAGCATAACAAAATAAACTCACTGCTGTCTTCTTCTAAATAGATTGCTTTTTAAAACAGTCCTTGTTGGTTTCTCCTGCACAGTTCAGGTTTAATTACAAGAGATATCTTTCCTACCATGGCAACCCTACGCTTTTAGGCGTATAATGAGCCTATCAGCATCAAACACGAGTTTGTTCTGTGAAAATGTTCAAATTTAAATACATATAATTCAAAAACCACACCATCATGGCCAGAGCAAAAGACTGAAGAGTTTTTTGAAGAGTGAGTTGTTCTACAGTGGAGACAGAGGGTACACCGTCAGACTGGAGCTCTGATCTGCAACCACCACACTGGGTTCTCCTTTCAGCACTGCCGGACACAACCAGTTTACCTTGTCCCCGTGACTGATGTTCACTTTGGCTCCGGGCTTCTCTGTCACTTCCTCTGCAACTGCTGCTTCTACCTCTTCATCCTCCACCCCAGCTTCTTCTTTCTCTACCTTTGGTGGAGTCTTTGCTTTGTCTTTGGACTGTTCTTTCCTCTTTACTCGGCTCTTGCGCTTCCTGCGAGGGGCTGCTGTCCCTGTAGCCTTTGCCTCTGGAGACACTACCGGGTGCTTGCTGAGGTCCCACAAGGCAACCATGCCGTCGTTTCCCCCAGTGATGAGCCAGTGAGGGTGGGGAAGGAAACCAACAAAGTGGGCTTGTGAGGCCCCCTGACTGTGGGCTTTAACAGCTCCCTGCTGCTCCAGTTTAGAGCCGCTGCCGATCCGCATGATGTGCACTCGTCCATCCTCTGCTGCACAACTCACAATGTTTCCACAACTGGCCACAGAAACACAGTGGACTAGAGGAGGGTTGAAAAGTTGACCAGGTTGTTGCTGATGATCTTCTTCTTCTGTTACATCCTGGAGGTTGACAGTCCAAAGGGGGCGTGTCTTCTGCAGACCCCAAAGCATCACCTGAAGCAACAAAAATCATGAAAACATGGCTTCAGGATATTGGTAATATGTAAGTACAACTTTAATTCTTTGTGTCCCTTTACCTTACCTGCATATCTAGTCCAGCAGAGAGCAGGTTATTCGGCCTCTGTGGTCTGAAAGCCACAGAAGAGCAGATGTTGGTGTGTCTGCGCAGAGTCCTGCACACTTTTCCCCCAGGGAGCTCCAACACCCTAACTGCTCCAGAGTCATCAGCCACTGCCAGGGCCGATCCAGTCTCATTTAGTGCCAAAGCATTGATCTCCTCCTCCCCTGCACCCTGAAATACCTCCACAGGGCCCTTCAGGTTTCGGGGGTCAAGCACACTTATGGTATCCCCATGTGATACATACAGAGGACCCGGAGCGGCAGGTGCAAACACAACACTTGTGCAGTCATCTTCACCAGGGAGTGTGAGACGGTCTACGATAGTTCCCTCTTGGCTCCACAGCGTGACCTCTCCTCCCTCAGATCCTGAAGCAAGGAGACCCTCGGGGCCTGAAGAGGCTCCAACACACAGGATGGATGAGGAGTGGCCCTCAGACCACTGCCTGGCCATGCTGAACCTGTGAGAGGGTAGGTGACAATGAAGAGATAAACACATGATGGCAGTGTAAAAACTAAAAATAAATAAATAAATTAAACTCACCGAATTGCAACAGAATTGTGGTGATGTTTTTAAAATTTGTCTGCAACCGAGTTTGTAATTTTAGAGTACTGGACACATTAAAATATAACTCAAATGATCCCCTCTGTCTCATATAAAGAGAGCCTGCTTACATCAAACAAATATTTGGAAAATAAAGTGGATATTACATTATTAAGCAGATACTAATAATAATATTGACTCTGGAACTTAATGTGTCAAACAACATACACAAGTCTTATTGCTATATTAGCATTCTGCTAATCTTTTAGCATCAAAGCTATCGTTTGAGTTCCTGTTCGGCTGCGGGTTTAACCGAGAGAGTAAATATGCCATTATTAATATACCGATCAGAACATCCTACTATGGTGTCCTGACATTAGCAGTATCTTGAAAATAGCAGAATAATTCTACCTTAGAAGGTATCTTCAAAACTTCTGAAGTCTGCCATGTGCGGCTAAGTCGCTTTTTGCTGACGTCAGAAACAGCTCTGGACTGTTTTTGCCCTGAGTCTTGCGTGCCAGGCGCGGGTACTTATTCAGCTTTTTTTTGCCAGAAGTTGCATGCCTTTAACACAAGTATTGTTGCCCCAACCCTAACATATTAAAATAAACGATAACAGATTTGCAATCAAAATAAGATTATTTTCAGTTTTGCAAAACAAATAATCTGTCACTTGAGACCAGAAAGTAAAAGAATAAGCACAATTGTGCAAAACTTTTATGTGTTTCTTTAGTCTTGTTTTTTTTTTAATTATTATTATTGTGAACACAGACAATGTTACATACAATTAATTTATCAACTAATGAATGATAGACAAACTGAATCTTTCTGGAAGAAACATGTATAGTTATTCTAAAAGTAACTTGCATCCATCGAAGGGCAGAGTAAGCAGAATATAGGAGGAATGATTTTACTTTGGACTTAAAGGTGCATAGACTTTAAATTCTATGTACTTTATGAGGTCACAGGAAAGTGTAAATGATCCTTTACAAGTTGATTCCCAAGATTATTCATTTTCCTATACACCACATTTTGTCTTATGGACTAATATGGGCAAGGAAAAGCATTATCCCTTAAATTTTCTCAAAGTTGAAACAGGCACAAAGCACAGAG
Organism: Halichoeres trimaculatus; assembly: GCF_033239565.1. Taxonomy (NCBI): domain Eukaryota; kingdom Metazoa; phylum Chordata; class Actinopteri; order Labriformes; family Labridae; genus Halichoeres; species Halichoeres trimaculatus. Next base: position 24,600,812 of record NW_027437188.1, read on the forward strand.
GACACAGAGAAGGCAGAACACCCAATTATTGTCCAGCAGGTCCCCCTTAACCGGGCCTTCATTTCCACAATGGCTGCTCTCCGCTGATTCATCCAAAGCTGTAGATATGATGAGTGTGGTCCATTTCTGGGTCAGTGAACAGCTTGCCAAGCTGCTGCTCTGAATAGGGAACAGAAAACAGAGGCCATACATTTCACCCAAAACACACACACACACACACACACACACACACACACACACACACACACACACACACACATACACACACACACACACACACACACACACTACACTGTCAACCCAACATTCACATGCTGACACATAGTGTATGTCCTGCCAAAGAAACAGCAGAGTTCACGGAGCACTTCGGGTGTAAGTATTCTGCCCTCATTTACCTTTTTTCTGCACATCATCTGACATTCACACCATTAGATGCTGATTTTCATTTTCATTGCAGTTATACTGCGTGAAAAAAAAAGTTCATAATGTAGAATATAATTCTGCAGTTGCTGTAACATGATGTGTTAATTTGTCAGCAGGTTTAGATGACAGTTTGTGGTCTTTCTAACGTCTTTTCCCACAGTGTCAGTGAGTAGATGCTCACATATTACTTCTTTAAATGTTGTAACTGAAGCTACTGTAGAGCTCCTGGTAAGTCAAAAGTCACATTTTAATTATATTAACTTGAAAGGGTTGGGGAAAAAGACAAATTATGTGGATTTTGATTGCTTTCTGTTAGAGAATAACAATGAAGGCAGAAAAAAACTACAGATTATTATAACTTCATTTTTAACAACTTGAACCTTGTGTAGCCACAAGGACTCTTACTTTAAAGTAATAATGGTTGATGTGCGTCCTCATAACATTGAGGTTTTTTCTATTTTTTTTCATTAAAGAGAAATGATGCAACTAGAGTTTGTATTTTTTAAATGAAGCAAAATTAGGTGTGATAGAAGAAAATCTGACTGCTTTAGATAACCCCGGAGCCCCAAATACTTGCTGTAAATGACATATTAATGTTTTATACAAACAACAAAGTGTGCAGTATCTTGTATTTTTGAGCTTTTAGGTAAAGCCAGCTGTACATAATACATGTGTGTTTTCATTCTAGCTCTGTACTTGACATAAACTATCTATTGCATATGTGTAAATTTACTTTTATTCACTCTTAAACTATATGTGACCTTACACTTTAAAGAGAGTGTTTGACCCATATCCAAACATCTGTTTATCATCAGTTTAGAAATGAAGATTGCCTCTTTGATAAATCAACATACACAGATTTATAGGACCTTATTTTTGTACATTTAATCTGGGATTTCTTTGGTAAAATTCCTCCGCAGTTTATTCTCATTGTCTTTCCTTCTCAGAGGATTTAATAACACACCAGTGAGAATGAGGTCGCCCTATTTCCCAGCGAGGTCGGTGCTTTTCCGTAAGGAGCCAAATGGGGTGACATACAGAGTCCCCGCTCTGCTCTACCTCACCCGCTCCAGCTCCTTTCTCGCCTTCTGTGAGGAGAGACTCAGTCCGTCTGACTCTGAGGCTCATCTGCTGGTCATGAGGAAAGGAACCTTCTACAGGAACTATGTGGAGGTCAGTGGGCCTGAACTTTAGACCTCCACTCTGTTTTTAACTTAACTGGAAGGACTCAGTTTTTCCTGAAATATTGAGCCTCAGAGCCCTAAAATAAAGTGTGATGAAAAGACACGACATAAAAAGGCATTTTATGTTGATATCAATCCTCACACCATTATTGTCACTAAAATAGTAAAAGCTTTTCTTACAACCATCTGTAAAGTTTCCTAGCCTGTAACATTTTGTTCCTGTGATTTCCTGTGTTTGTCATTGTAAAAGAGCTGAATTACAAAAATGATGTCTCTGCTGTTCCAGTGGGAGGACATGCGTGTTCTGGGCACTGCCTTCCTGCCAGGCCACCGCTCCATGAACCCGTGTCCGGTGTATGATGAGTTCACAGGTACTCTCTTCCTGTTCTTCATCGCTGTTCTGGGACACACCCCAGAGGCGTACCAGTTGGTGACAGGGAAGAATGTGACTCGTCTCTGCTTCATAAGCAGCACTGACAACGGAGACACCTGGAGTCCTGTTACTGACCTCACACAAAGGGTGATAGGAGAGACTATTAAAGGTCAGAACACAGATCCATCTTCAGAGCACACTTCCATTGTTTTTTCTAAGGTTAAAAAGTAATCACGAGGAAAAAAGAAGCATATTAAGATATACGTCCCTTGATGTCACACCCTTCTTTTCTCCTGTAGAGTGGGCCACCTTTGCTCTTGGCCCAGGCCACGGTATTCAGCTGAAGTCTGGCCGCCTCCTGGTTCCTGCCTACGCCTACCACATTGACTGCAAAGAGTGCTTTGGGAAGTTCTGCCAGACCACCTCCCACGCCTTCTGCTTCCACAGTGACACCCACGGGCGGACATGGCGCTTTGGGGAGGCGGTGCCAGGCCCGGAGAGCGTGGAGTGTCAGATGGTGTCAGTGGATGAGGAAGATGGGACTAATGTGTTGTACTGTAACGCTCGCAGCCCTCTGGGGTACAGGGTGCAGGCGCTGAGTCTGGATGATGGAGCTGCGTTTCAGGAGGGGCAGCTGGTGCAGCGGCTGGTGGAGCCTCGGAATGGGTGTCATGGAAGCATCGTAGGATTTCCTGCACCTTTACACTCAAATCAATCTCTGTCTCAACACTTACAGAAACCTCATCGCTCCAGACATTGGGCATCCTTTATATCAAATCCCATCACACCTCCTCCAAACACCACTCTCTTATCACCCACTCAAAGCCCCTCCCCAAATTTCCTCACCCCCACCTGGGTTATTTACTCTCACCCAACATGGACCACTGCCCGCAAGGACCTGGGTGTGTTCCTCAGCCTGTTTCCCCGGGATCCAGACAGTTGGCGTGGCCCCTGGGTGATCTACGAGGGCCCCAGCGCCTACTCTGACCTCGCCTACCTGGAGTTACCGTCCCCGCCTGGAGCACCGCCCGCTGTGGCCTTTGCCTGCCTGTTTGAATGTGGCACCTCCACAGCCTATGATGAAATCTGCTTCAGCATTTTTACTCTTTTCGAGCTCATAGATAATCTGCCTGGAAATGTGCAGCAAGAACATGACGGTGATGGATGTCAAACACAGAAGAGTGAAAAGTCTGAGACAAGGAGACATGATGCTTCGGTTTCTTATCAGGGGAAAAGGAAGAAGAAAAAGATGTGCAGTGTTTCTTAGAGTTAGCTTTTGAGTTTGTACTTAACAGTAAATGATGAGAAAACAGATCAGTGAAGGCCCCTGAGTGAGAGTGTAAAATGTGAGATGAAATGAAGCACAGAGGGCAGATTTCTGAATCTATTTCTAAATTATCTCTCCTTCTAATCTTCAAATCTACCAAAACCACTGTAGTACTCTTTTATGTTACCTCTATGAGCTTAAATTCAGACAAACAGGTGAGACATTTCCCCAATCAAAATCCTACATTTAAGAACTGAGCCTGAGCGACAGAATAAGACTTTCAGCTTTAATCCTCTGATTAACACCACAATGGATCATTTATGGCTTATAAATCATCACATGTTGTGCCAATTCTGGTGATGTCATTCACAGATAAAGACATCCAGTATGTTTAACTGATATGTTGATGTTGGCAACTATTTAAAGTGTATTAAAAGTGACAATATTTAGTTATTTGATGTCATCTTCTTTAAAGCTCCTGTGGGGAACTTTCAGTTTGTGTTGACTTTGGTGCCCCCCTGTGGACAAAGTAGTACCTCGTATATCATTTAATAGCTTTCTGAAGGTTAGACTTTGGTTTTCCAGACTGAAATTGAACATTTCTGTAAACTTTGTCTGCTGTTTTCATAAAAAATAATTGCAGTCTTAAAGTTATGTGACTCAGCGTCCCCATTTACAGGAAAAAAAAATGTCTGATCAATGTAAGGAGTGGTTTAGTAGAGGGACTGAATACTTGCAATGTTTCAGTCTCTTGTCATATTGAAAATGGTGGCTACTGTGTTAATATCCCGGGTCATATAATTCAAATTGAGGGCATTGTGTCTTTCAATTGTAAAGTGTGTGAGAGGACTTGAGCTGACTTTTTGAGCCCTTAATGCACCCTTTCAGTAAGTGGGCAGGAGGGAATTACCCACAGTTCACAGCAATGTGATGTAGAACACAGTGGCTGTTTCCCAAAGCCAAGGTACCTTGCCTTGCCTTGCCTTTGAAGGCAGTGCCTCCGAAGCCTCTTCCTTCCAATCCAAGGCAAGTGTCCTGCCTCTGCTCAAAAGGAGATGCTAATGGAACAGCCTACAAAGGCACATTTTGGGAGGAGCTCAGACGCTACAAATATTGTCATAGCTTGCCACTTTTCTATACTTTTTGCTTTCTTATTGTCACATCACTGACACTCTGCAGGTGCAGCTTCTCAGTAATTATAGTTACGTGAGTGACACACAAAAGAGTCAAGTGTTGGACATGGTATAAGTTGTTATTTTCAGAGGTGTATTTTGTTACTTGCATTTAAATTGGAATTTACCACGCGCCTCCGCTGGTGCGTCTTTTCCTTCCATTTTTTTCCTTTTTTGTAGATTCACGCGTTGTATGTTGGGTATTTATTGCCATGGCAAGGCAGCAAAGGATACACCTGTGTATCCTTGGTCAATTAGCCACATGCTAACCAAACGGAGGACATATGCCTCCGGAGGACATGAACATTGGAACAGCACTTGGGCAGCGACTGATGATGTGGATGCCTGCCCACGCCCACCCCACGCCCACATCAGACCAAGGCAAGGCAAGGTACCTTGGCTTTGGGAAACAGCCAGGGTTCCCAAGGAAAACAAGGCAGGGTAATCAAGTGCGTAACATGGAAATTAAAAAAAGAGATGTAAACGAGAATGCAGACATTGAAATCAATGTTGACGCTTTAGAAATATAAGTCTACTTGCCTTTAAGGATAAATCTATTAACAGCCTTCATTGCCCTAAATATGTTGTTATGTATGCATGTATGTGCAGTTTAATTAATATATTTAGATTTTTTAATATACTGATAAAGCCTTTTTTTATTTAGTTGTCAAGCTGTTTTGACTGGTTTGAGTGAATCAGTGAAAGTTTCAGTTATTTTAAAGTAAAACTTGTTCAGTCATGTTTTGTAATGCTGCTCAGGTGAGCTACATGATGGCATGCTGGTTATTTGAGGAGTGGCTAAGTGTTGTCGTATTACTACTTGTACCATTTTGAGCCCTTGCAGCCTCGTGCACTGTTGACATCATTTTACAGATGATGTCAGCTAAGTCCATAAGGGCTCAGGGTTTAGGTGTGACATTGAGATTCAGCCATCCATCAGGCAAAGAGGTGGAGTTGAGACAGGTCTATAGCCTCATTGCTGACAACAGTATTCCCTCCTGTCAGTTAAGTCATGCCCTTAATTATGCAAAAAAAACATGGGTTAAATTGTTTCAATATTAACTTATCATGCAAAAAAAAAAAAAAAAAAAAAAAGTTCCTCCTGTTTGAAATGTCTCCAAGGCCGCTGCTACCAGCCTCAAGTGGACATTTGATAAACTGCAGTTTTTAACACTTCCACAGTAACTTCATATTTTAAAACTGGACATAGCTGTTTCATTTCTACACACTGACTGCTGCAAGCTGTGCAAGGCCAGACTGATTTGAGTCCATTCTCAAGTTAAGATGACATTTCCTTATTTTACTGATTTTTCCTGATGCCTTAAGATCTGCCTGCTGCACCAAAGTGACTTAGAAATCACAAGATAAGCCCAATGTGTTTTTTCGACATTATTAGACATGTAGAAAAAAAATTCTACATCTAACAACATAGAACAACTAAAGGTAGAGTGCTGTTCACATACAGAGAGTGATCACATTTCCTGTGAGGATATTTGGTTGGATGTGTGATACTTATTGCACAACTCTGTAAATTTAGCATTTCAACCCCAAAGTGTACCCCAAGATGTTTCCATGAGAGTCCTGCTCTCCTTCATTTCACCTTCCAAGCGAGGCTGCAGCTCATCAAGCTCATATATTAATCACAGCTGCCTCACCAGCAGCAGCTTTGATGGGATAAATGTTTCTAAACTAATCAGCTCCTCTTATGAAGGCGAATAAACATTTAGAGGCTGACAGCTGGAGAGACTTGAGTTAGAGCCTACAAAGAACAGCGCTGGTTAAAGTGGCAGGGTTTGTTGAGGTAAAAGGGCAGAAACTAAACAGGAAGACAGGATCTGGACTGTATCTCCTCTCTGTTTCCCCTCCCTTTCTCCTCAGTTATATAACTCTGCGCTGTCAGGAGGGTCATTTCTCTGCCTGCACTCCCTCACAGAAGTGCTGTTTTCCTTTTTATAAGTCTTACAACGACAGGTTATGATGAGTTTGTGGACCATCGTTGCTTTGGTGGCGGTAACTGGGGTAACTGGGAGACCGAATGTGACGGACAGTCCTGACACAGGCGACATGTTGACTCATCCCAACAGTGTGCCGGAGTACGCAGAGGAGGAAACAGAGATCCTGGGACAGGTGAGAGGAAAATAACCCCAATTGTTTTTGAAAGTATCAATTTTTTGTTCTGCATTTGATTTATGTCTAAAAAATAATGGAACATGTTTTTTTTAAGGATTGAGTGCTTGAGACATGAATTTGCACAGAACACTTTCTTTAAAAAGACAGATACATCTTTGTTGCATTCATTCTGTACATAGTACAAAAGCCGCCATACGCTTAACTCAAACCATAGAGCTTTCCATCATCCTGCAAAATGCTGGCTGCAGAGGTCAGACTGTTCTAAAAATAAAAGTAATAAATATGTTTTCCACAGGGGCCAAACATTAGAGAAACCGCAGCTTCTACTGCAATCACAGTAAATTATCAAGGTGGCTCTACAAATTTAAGCCTCAAAGCTGAGACAACGGGTCGGTAGATGAGGGAAAGTGTTAATATCAGAGTTCAATAGTTGGGTCAGTGTGATGGTTTTCAGCTCTTCCACTTGTTTTTCTTTGCTGGCAGCTGCCCTGTAGCCTCCAGGTATTTGTGAATGAGCTCGTCTTGCGTGGATGGCAGGCAGGGCTGGTATCTGCTGTACTCCATGGTGTACTCTCCCTTCCCCTGAAAAAGTACAAGATAAGAATATATCAAAAAGTCATCTTTGGGTTTTCTGTGACGGTGATTTCATTAACTTTATCCTCCAGTTTCAGTTTGTATCATATCATGATGATACTCCTATCCGAGCGTCCTTCAGAGATGACTCCTTTCCTAGATTAAGATTATATCTTAGACTACATGTACCCTTTTTATCACTTCCCCTGAAGATACTCTTCCTTCCTCTGATTGGTGACTGTATTAATAGGGTAGATATGCCACATATACTTTTGTAGCACAAATTCAAAGTCTCCGTTTTTAAATGTTAATGAGATTTCCATGAACTTGAGTGTATATGTTAAGCTTGAACTATACAACTGAAATACAAAGCATAGAAGCTCTGAACTTGACTAACTAAACTTACCTCTGTGTTGGAGCGGAGTTCTGTAGCGTAGCCAAACATGTCATTAAGAGGAACCTGTTGGGAGAACCGGGTAGAAACAAAATGAACGTAGTAAAACAAATACAGAACATAAGGACACGGTTTGTACTTGTTATGTGTTGGAGAAACCATTATAGGTGGACTCACATCAGCGTATAAAGTGAAGTATCCTTCAGCTCCATCCTGCCCCGTAATGACACCATGCCGACGGTTAACACCAGCGATCACTGTTCCCTGAAACTCCTGAGGCGCCACGATTTCCACCGACATGATCGGCTCCAGGATGGCCGTGTTTGCCTTTTCCATGGCTGATGTGAGGAAATTAAAATCCAGTGTTAACTACAACAAGTGGCACAGAGTGGGTGAGAAAGAGGGTTAGTCTTTTACCTTGTTTGAGAGCGCCCTCTCCTGCTCGGATGAAGGAGTACTCGTTGGAGTCCACCATGTGATTTGCTCCATCTTCCAGGATGAATTTGACTCCTGAGATCTTGTGCCCACTCAGGGGTCCCTTCTCACAGGCCTCCATGAAGCCCTGCAGCACGACGGCAAGAAATAAGATGAAATATCGAAGAGAAAGTGACTTGTCACAGATATTTCACATGTATGGAGCTTCCCTGTGAAGTGAAAAAACAGTAACTCCACAAATACAAACCTTTTCAACAGCTGGCACAAACTGCTTGGGGACATTAGTTCCAACAGTCTGATCTTCAAACTCAAGTTTGGTGTAATGCTCTGGCTCAAGAGGTTCAAGGACTCCTATAACTTTACCATACTGCCCAGATCCACCCGTTTGCTTCTTGTGAGTGAAGTCAAACCTGCAAAAAATGTACACAAGAATATGAACATTTTAAAGTGAAGTCAGAGTAGAACCATGTGTCAACCAGATTTCGTTTTCTTCAAGAAACATTTTTACGAGTAATGAGTCAAATTTTGGAGTTCTTATGATATGACAGTGTAATGAATAACACCAACCATCCTCACCTTACCATTACTGAAATTTGGAACATGATTCAGAATTTATTTAAGAGGGATACCTGCATTATAGTAAAAAGCAGCTTTATTTATTTCTAAGCTGACAATAGTATGAGTAAATAAGCTTTTATAGATAGAAACTATTCACACTGTGGGAGAAAAACAACCACTTGCTACAATGCTGAAGAGCAGCTGGGTGTTCCTCTGCACATTTATAATAATATTAATAATAATAATAATAATAATAATAATAGTAATAATAATAATAATAATAATAATAATAATAATAATAATAATAATAATAATAATAATAATAATATGATAATAATGACTTTATTTGCTGAAAAAAAAACAGTTGAGAAGGAGCGAACCGACTTTGCAAGCCATCTGACAAGAGGACATCATCAACATTATGTGAGTGGGATGAGTGGGTGAGTCCAGATACTGTAACTTAAAGACAACCTGATCTTATTTGGTTAAGTCTCATTCTTCTTCAATCGTCAGCAATGACTCAGTGACAGATACAAGAACTTATCTGCAATAGAATCAGAGTTTCAAACCTATGGCGACTGTATTTTTTTGTTTGTATGAAAAGCTCAAGGAGAGGACCATAGAGGACACTGCAGAAAAAAGAGCGCCTGTCTCTTTAAAAAGGGGTGGTGTCCTCTGAGCTACGGCGCCTGAGAGAGAAGGAAGTAGGTTTTTTTTTTACTACCACTTGCATGGGGAGCAGCTGAGACTCGAGACCGAGAAAACTTTCCAACGGAAAAACAGGCAAGACTAAGTTACTGACAGTTCTCCTTTTTTTCCTCACATTCCCTTCCTTTCTCCTGAAAGACTGTTCATGCTGTGTCTGAAGCGTTTCTCTTATCTAGAGACAAAAGAGCTCCTGCTGACACCTGATGGTCAAAGTCCTTCAACAGCCCAGCCCTGTTCATGATCTGTTCTCATCTCACACCTGTCTTTTTCACACCCGTTTCTTTTTTTTGTTTCTGGAATAACTACAGGACCAAATTGAGGACGTGGTTGCTGAGGATGTTATGGCCACCGGAGAGCTGAACCCCAATCACTACCCGGCTCAGAGGGCAGCCAAAGTGGTCCAGCATTACCTCAACACCCGTTACGGCTCTCCGTACAGGCTGTTTGGACTGCACAGGGTGCACAGTGGACACGCAGAGGTTGGCTTCACTTTTACTAATTTTAAAGCTCATTTTAAAGTAATGAATGAATGAAACATTGGCTGAACTAACTCTTCTCGTGATCTGTTTTCAGGATGTGGCAGACTCTGGGAGAAAATATCAGCTGGAGATTACAGCAAAGGAGAGAATTAGCAATGTAAGATCTAAGGACTTACACACAAGGTTTAATGTGGGTGAAACTGATCAGAGTTGTGATTCTGTTACAGTTTTCTTCCTGTTTCAGACAATGAAGGACTTTTAGACCTTCAAACACCTTGTAACATGTAAAACGCTTGCTCTCCTACTTTCAAAGTTTCAACATGACCGACTGCTTTCAGGAAGTGCTATCACTGCATTAAGGTCGTGTTCATGGGAACATAACTTGAGACAGCTTAGCTTTGTTTACAATGTTCAGCTGAATAATCTCTGGTGGGAGCATGAGCAGGTCTGGCTGGACTTAACTAAACTAAACAGCAGAGTCAGTGTGTAGCAAGCATGACTCACAGGCTGCCCTGTGGACCCCACCCTGATCAAACCTGCCTGTTTTCCTCTTTTTTTCTTCCTGTATTAAACTCCTCACAGACTACAGAAAAATGCTCGGCTGAGGTTTTGTTTCCAAGAGGAGAGCGGCAGGGCTCAGCTCAGGTTCAGGCCTCTTGTGATGAGCTCCTTAAAGTCAACATTGCAGCTCAGGAGGAAGATTTATATCAACGATACAAGAACAGCCAGAACCTGGTTTCTGCACAATATTTACCCGGTACGTATGATCCAACATAAACTGCATATTTAAGCTGCTAACTGGCACACACAGGCTAATGTTGCGAAACAGTCTTTCAGCATTGTTAGAGTTTGTGGTTTTTGAGTGATCCTCTTGCCAATGCAAACATTACTCATTTAGCCCTGATAGAACAATAAGATCAGTGTCTCTTTGACTAACAGACAGCCATGGTCGCATCGAACCAGAGATGAAGCCTTTCTGGCACCTGGGCATCGTGGCCTCCAGCTTTGTCATGCTAAATGAATCAACAGAAAATACCCTGTACAACATGGCTCAGGTGGCAAACATCACACAGCTGGTAAGATGTTTTATCTGTTTTCTGCATCTGATAAATAGCTTTAAAAGTTTTATTAACCACCATATGATCTGTTAATTAAAATTGTTCTCTTATGAACCTCCTATGTGGATGTTGCATTTCAGTACAAACATTTTAATCACCTGGTTTATTCTTGTCTTTTCTGCTGTAGGCTACTGAGAACGACCAACTGAAGTTTGACTCCCACGTCTTGCTGCATGATATGGTGTCTCAGGTAATTACCGTGTCTTGAAATAATGTTGAAATGATAACACATCCTGTGTTCCAGTTATTTCTATCATCCTCCTGCAAAAGATCTTAACATTGACCAATTGATGGCACAACTCCGAAGCTTTTATATATGTTTCTTTTAAAGCTTATTTGTAAAACAATAAAAGTCTGTTTGATTACATTATCACTGTTTTCAACAAAAATCAAAAATGTCTACTTTAAAGAAAGTTGTCATCTATAGGGACTTGCTGTTTTCCTGCACTGACAAGTTAAACTTTTATCTTAATCTTTTTCTATGATTGCAGGAAATCATTCATTGGAAGCTGCTGTTCACCTGGTCTCCTGCAGAGGGAGTTAAAATGCTACAGATGGAGCAGCTGCCACACTGCCATGAATGTGACAAACCTCAAAACACAGAATGAACATTTGCCACACTGCTGAAACAATCAAAACAGCTTTGTAAAGCTCCAATTGTACTCAAGCACTAAGCGATGATGTTTGCAGCACAAACTTTTAAATAAAAAAACTAACTTTATATTGACACAAAACAAATAAATATACCAAATATAATAAGATGGTTCTCAAATTTTGCTACCATTGTATTTTAGTCTGAATAAACAGTTTGTACAAACTGCTGCCTTAGTTCTTGAGTGTGTGCGTCAGGAGATAAACACTTACGATGCAGGACTTGTGATGGTCTCTCTGAAAGCCACTTTAGGCTTCCCCATCACACATGGACAGTTGTATTCTCTCTCCATCCTCTGAAAGGACAAAACAAAAGGGAAGGGAAGAAAAGGGTTAAACATAAGGAAAAAACTTGTTTTATACCAAGATCGTACACCTTTACCTTTTTCAGTATAGGCATGTTAAATAACGTATCGAACAAGCTGAAGCTGCACTATGTCTGATGAGGTACCTGGGAGTAGATTTCGAGGTGCAGCTCGCCCATCCCTGAGATGATTGTTTCTTTGCTCTCTGTGTCAAAATGAACCCTGAACGTTGGATCTTCTCTAGTGAATCGGTTGATACCTTTGGAGAATTTATCCAGGTCATTCTGGAGGAAAGAAGAGTGATCAGATGCAGCTCAGGCGCCGAGGAAGAAAATACGATCTGTAGGGTGTGTGTGTTTGGTTTTTGTACCTTGTTCCCTGGTTTAATGGACATGGAAATTACAGGCTCTGGAACATGAATGGACTCCTGAGGCACAAAGGGACAACAAATGATCACAATATTCAACTTACAGCTAAGATTAAAGAAGGGTACATCCAAAGTAACTTTTTTCTTTCACAGCTGAAGACATTTAACGCACCATGGAGAGGTTTGAGCTGGTCTTGGATGTAAAAGTGTCTCCGCTGGCGCAGTCAATTCCAAAAAGTGCACAAATATCTCCTGCATAGACCTCATCCACATCCTGCAGAGACATAAAAAGAGAAAAAAGAATGGAGGTAAGAGATCAAGGTGTCAAATCTGTTGACCAAATTTTTTTTCTATGACGCTGTATTAGCCTCATGTCTTTTTTTGATGCAAACAGATGAAAATATGTCACTTGAGCGTCACAGGGGATGTGGTTGTTGTCTAAACACACCACTGCAGCAAAAAGAGGAACCTAACTACTCTGATCTCTCAACTGCAAACCACTGATGGAAAACTGTGACCTGTGACCGCCTGCTGGAGGATGTTTACTCATTCTCACCTCCATCTGGTCAGCATGAAGACGCACAAGCCTCTGAACTCTGACTCTCTTGCTTGTGCGTGTGTTGTAGATGTACTCCCCTTTCTTCAGACAGCCCTGGTACACACGCACGTACGTTAGCTGGCCGAATCTCCCTGCCTATTGATGAGGAAAAACAGCAGGGAACAACAAAATAAAACAACTTGAATCTTTCTGAGAAGAACTGCACAAGTTAAAGTGAAGGTGTATCTCACCTCCAGTTTGAAGGCCAGACCAACGAAAGGGTTCTCAGCGTCTCTTTTAGAGTCCATCTGAATCTTTGATGTTTCACTCGAACCTCTAATAACGATGAAAAAACACGTTTAAGTTTCTGTGGCTGAGATTTTAATCCTTCCATGCGTTCAATATCTTTGACGTTTGCTATCTGAGTTGACTTGATTCTTATTAACTATAGATTCTGACCAATACTCACTCTTCATTGAGGATGGCATAGTTTTTGACCTCAGTGGGGTTGGGCAGGTAATCCAGGACAGCGTCCAGTAGCGGCTGAACCCCCTTATTCTTCAGTGCTGTGCCCACCAACACTGGAGTGAAGAGACGCTGCACTGTGGCTCTGCGGATTGCAGCCTGGAAGGAGGGAGATTAGTTTTTTTTTATTTCCACAATTACACATTGGCTCTGAAGAACACTGCAAAAACTGAAATCTGAGCATGTGTTTGTCTTAGTTTTGAAAAAAATAATAATAAAATGAGCTGCATTTACCACATAAATCCAAAAAATTGTCTTATTTCAAGATATAGAAAGTCAAGAACGATACGTAAGTTGCTTGGACAGAGTAAAAACATCCGCCGTTAGAGTAAGAAAAAATATATTATCATGAGTAAAATGCAAGACACTACACAAGTATATTTAGATGTAACTTATAAACAAGAAGAGCTGCAGGAAGTGATGTACAGAGAGATAAAAGTGGTCCAATGTTTCCACTGAGAAATAAACACCAGGAAAGGAACTCAATTAAATTTAATTACACAAACAGCCTTTTTACAATTGTCCTCTTTTTTTGAAAGAAGCAATCAGGAACTTTATCTTTCTACTGCACCTAGCACCTTCAAAAGTAACCTCAATGGTATTTTTACCCCTGCAGAGACATTTATATTTCCCCAGAGGATGAGCTGTTCTACTTCCTCTTCTGGTCGCTTTAACTCTAACCATTTACAAATTCTTATCAATATCTTTATCTAAAGTCACAGCTTACTCTAACTGTGTCTATTTTTTTCCTCAAATCAATCTACTCCAAAAAAAAGTGGGCCAACAAACTTCATTAGGTTGTTTTCAGGACAACTCTTTCTCAATTTCTTATCAGATTTTAAAAAAGTGCCTCAGTGCTGGAGCAGTTTACCAAGTCAAAGAAAAAACTGTACTATCTTTAACCCTCATGTTTTGTCATTAGTTCTATACTTGGTTTACTCTACGTTAACACAACATCTTAAGTTCTTTCAGTTTGTTTGTTGAGTTTAGAAGATCTGACCCGGTGGCAGCATTAAAAACAAATAAACAGAGCTGTCAGGCTTTAATCTAATGGTACTACTTGCTTTTGTATCAAAGAGGAACTAGTATCAAACTAACAGTGTCTCGTGACCACGTAAGAACTGCTGGTATCAGGTTTGAGGGCACTAACCTTCAGGTCATCATTAGTTGGGATCTTTTCCTCTAAGAACATTTCCCCTAATATTTCATCAGCGTTAGCTACACACTCCACAAGCTCCTGCCTCCTGTCACCAGCCTCAGCACGGAAATCTGCAGGGATCTCATCATAGCGGATTGACTGACTGCAGGGAGAGGGAAAAAAACACACAAAAATCAGCCTCATACTGTTCAGGCTCTGTCTATGTATAATTGTGACACAGGGATGATGAAAGAGATGATGACAATGGACAAAAAGTGGTTAAAATGTTTAAGGTTTTTCCAAATGAAAATGAAGAAAACATCTTACTTTATAACAGAGATGAAGGTCTTGAGTGTGTTGTTACCACAAGAGGGGTCACTTACCCAAAAGATCCATCAAAATACATGCTCCGCTCTTCTACAAGGTCAATGATGCCTCTCATGTTCCCCTCTAGGCCGATGGGGATGCTCACGAAGGCTGCATTGTGGTTTAGTTTCGTTCTAAAGAGAGTATTATTAAAATGAGGAACATAAGTAAAGGACGGAAAACCACAGCTGATTACAACATTACTGTTTGGAATTTCATTAAATGTCAATCATTTTTAAATCATACTGGACTGAATCCACATCATCTTTCAATTTTAGTCTGTATTTATAATTTCAATTATTTAAAACTAATAAATTAGAAAAGACAAGAAAAGAGTGGGTGCATGTATAATGTAGAGTTTATATTGCAAATACAGAAAGGAAAAAATGAACATGGATCTTAATCTGTATTGTGATTTAATGAAGAATCTAATTACAAACCCCTCCTTAAGTACCACAAAGTATTTTCCAGATACAGTTTGTTGTTTCATAGAACATCAGAAAACAAGCACCCATGATGACACGCAAAATACTGTTACACTATTAGTACTGAGAAATAGAATCAAACATATCTCCTGGCTCTACATTAAGTTTTTTTTAGAAGTCTACATATGTGTGTCATACCTCATCTGCTGCAGAGCCCTGTTGGGGTTGGCACCCATGCGATCTAGCTTATTGATGAAGGTGAGGAAGGGGACGCTGTAGCGTTTCATCTGTCGGTTCACTGTCATGGTCTGACACTGGACTCCTCCCACCGCACACAGAACCAGCACAGCTCCATCCAGGACACGAAGTGCTCGCTCCACCTCGATGGTAAAGTCCACGTGACCTGACAGAAACAGAAGGGACAGTGGCTTTACAAAAGAAAACTCTGTTGACATGAAAGGCAACACACATAACTATGGTTTAACTTGACTGCTAATAATACTAATGGCATTTCAGTGAGTATAATGTTTACATCATAAACGGCACTGTAACTGCTGCTGTAGAACAAAATTGGTGAATTCCACAAAAGTCTAGTAAAATTGGACAATGAATGTAGATTTCCCAAACTGTAAGTAAGTGAGATTATTCATTTCTTTTTTTTTTTTTTAATGAGAAGATCTTTTTTGCGTAATGTCAGCTTAAACTATCCATAAAGAGACATTCATTAATTTTGACAACTCTGATCTGTATGCATGGGTCTTACTACTTCTCAGTTTATAGACACTGCCACATTGTGCCCTTTTGGGCCTTGGACTTTAATCTTCTGAAGACATCTACAGGGTGCTTTGCTTGGGTTTGGACACAACGACTATACATTACAAACTGGGGGCGTCTGGTGTGACTGGCGTTGACTTGTCAGTGGGATCTAAGAAAGGGGGCTTTCATGATACATCATGAAAGTGCACAACCCAATGCATAGACTCATTTTAACCTCATCACTACAAATTAAGAGGCACCAGAGACAGATTGCAATGTTTTGTCCCAACGATTCCTTTGTCCTCTCTTGTTACCTGGTGTGTCAATGATGTTTATGTTGTGATTCTTCCACATGGTGTATGTAGCAGCTGACTGGATGGTGATACCCCTCTGCCTCTCCAGCTCCATAGAGTCCATTGTGGCCCCTACACCGTCCTTTCCTTTGACCTGAAAGCCGAAGAGGGGAAAATAAGATTATAGCTGCTGCAACATTTCAGTTACGTCTCCATTAAAATAAACATATTGTGAAACGGTCAGCCTGGCTCTGACCTCATGAATCTCTGCTATCCTCCCGGTGTAATAGAGGACACGCTCGGTCAGGGTGGTCTTCCCGGAGTCGATGTGAGCTGAGATCCCGATGTTGCGGATCCTCTCATTTGGAAAGACCCCAGAGGAGCATGACCGACAGCTGTTAATGAGAACCTGTGGAGGTGAAACATGAGCAGATCAATATTCAAGCCCGTTTGTGACTGTTTACTCGCAGTGAAAGACTGGTAGCAGAACAACTGTGTCCACCTCCTGATGTCACCTAATGTTACCTTTTTAAGAGTGACGCTTCCTGGAGCCAAAAGATGCCTTCTGCCCAAGGAAAGACTTGCTTTAACCAGTCTCATCTTTAAATCTGTCGTTTGGGGATCGGGGTGGTCGTGGTCCTCCTTTTACACAACCCACGACTCCTGACAACCCGGTGAATGTCACGCCGGGGCCCTGCTAGTTGCGAAACGCAACTTCCGCAGCTACGGGAAACCAAATGTGCCAAAATTAAGAAAAACTCACATCGCTCGAATTTTATTTTGTCGCTTTCGAAAGGAGAACAGTTGATTGAAATGAAGCAAGAAAAAGAGGGAAACCGTGATGTGTGCGTACCTCAATGTGGACATTGAATTATACATTTCAAAAACACGAAATAAGCACTGGACGGCACTGCCCGAGAAACGGTCCCAAGAAGCAATGGTGCATTCAGGCCCCGTCAGCGAACACAACAGATGAAGCCAAGAGTGAAATAATAAAAGTCATTTAGAGTCAGTGTCAAGCATGGGTAATTTAAGAATCTGATTTTTAGTGATGCTCACTAATTAAGGTACACATTTTTTTTTTTTGCAAAAATTAAAATCTAACCTTTTAACACCGCTAAACAAATGATATCTAACACCATATATTCCCCTAAAAATGTCTATTCACAATAGTGATGCTAAATAACTTTACACCAAAATATATTTTAAAAAATGTAATATGGAAAATGCTGTTTAACATTAGAGTAGTTAAGATAAATTATCATTAGATAAAAAAACGAACTTAAAGATTTATAATTTTAAATTATGTATGTTATCTGTTTTCTCCCCAATGCAAGCTTACACATTTATATATTATAAATTACGAATTATTCTTAAGTGACTACAGTAAATTCAAATTGATATCTTACTTTGCCAATAAATTTAACTGGTGCAATATGCTCAAAAAACTGACCTTTAGCTTGTGTTTGAATACATTTATGAGAAGACAATGGAATGAAGTTTACATTTGTAAAATTGTGGTGTGTTCTCTAATTTTAAACTCCAGTGTGTGTGTGTGTGTGTGTGTGTGTGTGTTTTTATATATATATATATATATATATATATATATATATATATATATATATATATATATATATATATATATATATATATATATATATATATATATATATATATATATATATAAACTAATTGATTTGTTCATTTTTAGAAAATACACATTGAGTTAAAAAAAATGTGTAGCTGGCCAAATGTGTCTGTAATTCTTCAAGGGGTGCTGGTGAAACATTAAGGGGTACTTCACGACCCTTTAAATAAGTCCAGGAAAACTTGGATGGACACGAAGTATTAGTCCATGAATCATGAAAAATAACAACCCGAAGGCGTAATCAATGCGAAGTAATTGTTAAAGTTACCAAAAGTGGCACATAAAAGAGTTCTTTTATCTTATTACTGAGTATTCTTTGACATTAAACCTCATTGGGGCTTTATTTCCGTTAACACTTCAAGGCATCACTGTAGATCCTCTCGTGCTGTCACTCTTTTAGACTCGAGTCCACCGGGTTTTTTTTGTTGTTGTTTTTTTCCGAAACGTCTTGAATACATTGGATATGCCTGTTTAGCCACCCTCACACTGGATTTGGTAGCCACCAAGGACTGCATTACCCAGAGAAGCCGTTAGCAAGCTAGTCACAAAGCTAACTGTGTCTCTTGATAACGTCAGCTGAGTCCTGCCTCTGTTTGTCAAGCTCTTCCTCTTTCTTTTAAAACCACATGCTGACAGCACAGAGCAGCACTGTACACAGCTGCTAATGGATAAGTCGTATCCACATCCCCTTCACAGCCTGCAGAGAAAACCAGCCTGCATGGGAATCCAGAGAAGAAACTTCTAAAACTACTCTGGTAAGTTTGGGCTTAAGTTTTCGAGTTTTTTTAATTATTCAAGCTGTCGATGGGTCACATACTGTTTCTACTCCTTGCCTCAGTAAAACAGAACCAACACTGCTTCAATGATAATTGTAATGTTCTTTAAATTTGCCTTTTCTCATTACTTTGAGATTTTGACAGGAATTATTTTGAGTACTTTTCACTTTGACCATAAAGTGTGTCTTTGGGAGTGAACAAACGGATGTCAGCTACTTACAGGATATTATGAATTACAGTGTCTGAGTCAACTGTTGTTAAGTCATAAACCCTTTTTAGTGTTTTATATGTTTGGCCATCTTCTCATAAAGTGTATAACACTGGTTGACCGTGTCTTCACATGTGTGATATACACTCAGTCAGTCATCCCACTGTGAGTCACATTTTGTGATTATTTATGATTTTGATTACTCAAGAATGTACTGGAATGTGTGTGTGAGTATAAGAGTATGAGCTGTTCTTTCCATTGGTATCCTTCCTGCCTCATTTCCTTTCTGTGAGCATTCCTCTCTGACAGCACACGGACCATGGAGCTGTCACACTAAATGATGGTGAATAACACTCAGCTGCTCACTCTGTCTAATTCAAAGGACCGGGAATGTTTCCAGGTTTCCTTACTGTCTGTCCTCTGTGATGAAATATTTGAAACATCATCAAAGGAAGAGAAGATATTATTTCACAATTTGGAGTTCACTGTGCCCTTTTAATGTCCATGATAATTCATGATGCGCAAACAGAATCTGTGACAAGGAGGAATGAATAAGTCACATATTTACAGTTTTTCTATTGTCCTGACTTTACATCTACCAGTCCAGACTAGCTAACATATTTTCTGAATATAAGCTTCCTAGTTTCAGCTTCTTGGCTATGTGGGCGTTTTCTTTCTTTCTGTCTTTTTACTGTAGTTTGAAATGTGGGCTTACATACAGCTTATACACATGTCATCTCCTTTATACCTTCGCAGCATTGTGTTTGTGATCTTCTTGAACTCACAGTATTACAACCAGAAAAATGTGTAGCAATATAGTTTTTTAAATGACATATATTAAATATTCTCATGATTCATTTCAATTGCTTTTAAAATAGTTGTGTGTGATGCAGCTAGGTGTATAACAAATTGCCCTTCAATGTAAAACCCATTAAGACAATGTGCTCACTGGGCTGTAAATGTACTTTTGAGAAAGAAGTTTGAGTCAGCTATATCAGATCAGTAAATACATTGGCCGGCAACTAGATGGCAGTGTTACACTGACTTAATTTGTAGAAACTGAGCCAAGAGCTCGGTTTTTCAAAAAACTTTTTATTTTTAGTTGGTTTTTAAATTAGCCTTCAAACGTTTTCCTGTGATATTTATGTTGTTAATGTCTCTATTTGTAATATTTTCCTTTTTTTCTGGTAAACTTTTTTTTTTTTTTCAATTTCAGCACGTTATTGACCGAGTCCCTTTCATTTTTAATTTCCTACTGCATTTTCTAGGAGCCTGAATTTAAGCAATGATAGGTCACATTATTTGGTATTATGTGATTAGACTCTGTAATTGTTTTCTCAAAGCCTCACTGAAGCGTTTTTATTGATAGCAACGTAACTCCAGTGATTCTGTTTCACCAAGGGGGCTTTGTGGGATTGTCTGGGTATTATTACTGTAGACTGTTAATTCATGCACTTATTCATTTATTCTCTGTTTCCACAGATATGACTAGTGTCAGCGTGGAAAAAAAGGTGGAGCAGTTTCTGATTTCCCAGGCTAGAAGAATGGATGGTGACTAAGTAGTTACTGTACTTTGAAGTGATTTAAACTATTTTCAAAATCAACCACTGAGGGTGTGTCTGCTTCAGTATTACTACTACGGCATGCGGGATGGGCCAAACACGCTCAGATCTCTCGAATTCCACCGCCACACCAGTCAGAGCGAAATGGAAAGCAGGCAAGGCAGCCCAGCGACTCCGTATCCGCACATTTAGGAGCGGAACGAAGCGACGGAGGGACCAGATAAACAGGAATCCGATGAAAAACAAAGTGCTGTCGTGTTTGGGAAGGAGAAAGCGAGACTCCAGTCAGACAGAAGCAGATTTTGGTTGCGGAAACGGAGCTGGAGATCCAGCAACGCGCAGCGATCACAGAGTAGGAAAGTTGCCGAGAGACGAGGTTACCTCGGTGGTCGGGGAGCAACGAGCATCCCCTAGTTGTTTTGGTACACAGTTCGGCCTAGATGGAGGCATCCAACACGCATTGAATCGAGAGGCACCGGCTGGCTCATCTGATGCGTCCAGTTTGGAAACGCGGAGCGGTGAAGCCAGCGGTGCGGGCTGTGAGGAGCCGAAACCCGGACGAGAGGACAATGCCTCGTATCCCCCGACGAGGGCCATGGAAGACCAGACACCGGGGGGAAATGACCAGGACCGTGTTGTGTGTGAAGTTGATGAACCAGCAGGGACTAGAGTGAGTTCAGCTGACCCGGGCACTCGGACTAGCCCAGACCAACCTCTGGATAATGAACTATTGTTGAAAGCAGAGCACGCGGAGGCTAGCATGACCAAAACTGACCGGTTGACCGTTACATGTCCGCCGAAAGAAGCAGGGGACCAAACAATCTACTGCCCGGCTGAGACCGGGAGTCGAAGTGAGTCTGAACACCACCGTCAAGGCCCTCCAGGAGGAGGCCAAAGTTTCCCCGGGACCATACCGAAACTCATCATAACGAGAGACCCCAGTCCGACCCGTTCTCAGGAGACACCGGCCCCGCTCAGCGTCCGGACAGAGCTGAGCTCCAGCTCGTGCCTCGATCCTCACCCGGAGGATGAATCCCCCTGCTCGGACAGCGGCTGTGGAGGGTCCCCCGCGCTGATGCGATCACCGAGGAAGCTGTCCAACTCTTCCTCCATCGGTCTGTCTTCAGCCTCGTCCTTCGAAGAATCCGAGGACGATTACACTGGGAGCGATATCGAGTCCAGTTTGTCTCCGGCCCGGTCTCTGTGTAGTCCAGATGATGGGACAGGGGTGAGTGTCCTTTTCAATGATTAAAATCAAATGTGCAGTTGAATAAACAACCAAAGTTTCATTCGTGTTGAGGAACTGTAGACTACAAAAAAAATCATCAATTTGTTTATTTGCTACTTTGCAGCTGCAGATCAAAAGGTTTGAGGTCATGATGAATTGCATGTGTTCCAGTTAGTATTGCACAGTTGATCCATAAGACTGTACAACACCAGTCACTGTTAGTAGTTGCTGTTTCTGGAGTCTTGTTGGTGGTATTGATAGTTCTTACATTTGATGCCTCTTGAAATACAGTGACATACAAATTAAGAAACACAAAGACTTGGTCTGCTAAGGCTTCTCCTCCATGGCATGTGAGGGATGCAATATATTTTTATTTAAAGTTATGGTCTGATGTGAAGACACATATGTATGTAACTGGGCTCCCTTGCTCTGTGCCAAATTTAGATCATTGAGAAGGAAACTGACTTTTCTTCAGCCCACACCTATGCGACCCTCTACTCCCATAGCTCATGATCACATGCTCATGATGTGCTCAGCTGTCAGACCATTTAAACACTGTCTGAATGCATTTTTAAATCATTAGTCACCCTATCAGAGTTCCCCCTTTTACACCTCTCATACTTCCCAGAACAATCTAGTAGTTAGTTATCTTTCCCAGAGGCCAAGTGTTTTCCTGTCCTCCAGACATGAGATGCAGTCTAAAGTTTCCAAGTAGGAAGTTGTGATGTTTCACCCCCCTGAGTCAGAAGGCTTTGAAGCACGTTGACGAGAAATGCTTGGAATGAGTCTTGAAACCAGGATGCCTTTTCAGGAGATAATCTTCCAGTATTCCTGCTTGGTTTCTCTGCGGCGTGTTGCCTAGGTTGTCTGTTGAGGTTAAATTATCAAGGATGTCCAAACTACAAACCTAGCAGAAGCTGCACTTGATAGTTTTTTCAGGTAAATCTCATCGCAGAGATTTTCCAGACGACCGACCAACCCTGTCGACATTTATTTTCCAATTTTCCAGCGAGACATGACACAGAAAAATATGACAGTATGATCTGATTGAGGCAGTTTTTGCTCTTGTTTTATCCTACCTAAGCTGACATAAAGCTGGACGTTAAGTGATTGATTGCTTTTGCTTCAATGTAAAAACAAAACCTTTCACCAAATACATTTTTTGGTTTTATTTGAACAGATATTTCACACAGATAAGCATCAGTTGTACAGAAATGAACTTTCATATTTGATTTGTTGGCTTTAAGTCAGTTGCCCATTAAAACTATAACATTCAAACAACGTGATTGATTAATTGTACCAAAATTAAAAAAAATAAAATAAAGTAAATTATAAGAAAGGTTAAAAAATTACTCTACACCAAATCTGCTTGATCGGTGTCATTAAATTTAGGATCAATTACAGATAAAGTCAAGCTGCTCTCCACAACCTGCAAAAAATTGACATGGCCTACAAATATGTTAGCCTGATCATCATCCTGCCACAAAACATAAATGTTCACATGTCTGCTAGGGATCTGTAATGCACCTTCATTTTGAGAGGTGTGACAAATAATTTAAAATGCTTTTAGAGTAATCTTCTGATTGATATTTCCTGCATAACTTAACAGTCAACAAACCTTCCCTGGTCTCTACCAGAGCCCAACATGACATCTGCCAAGCATTGTTGCCTGTCAGTAATCTATGTCATCGCTGTCAGGCAAAAACCTCACATCTACAAAACCACTACCTTTCACCTAGTGAAAAAAACAACTGTGGTTTCAAACAGTTACAAAAAAAAATGGGATTTGGTTAAAAGTTTATTTTAACAATTTTGATTTCTGAAATCTTCCATGAAACACTCACAGATGAAAAGGGTGACCAGTAACACCATGATGTGAAAAAATGCAAAAATTGAAATTGAATTCTGTTCTGTGCTGTTGCTTAAAAACTGATGAAAAGAATCAATTTGCCAGTTTTAAGTTTGCACCCCATGTACATGTTCTACGTTGTAAAAACCAGTCAAATAGTTGTAGCTCTACAAACAACTCCCTTTATTGCAAAATATTACATTTTAAGTGGACTCCCATTGTAGATTTCATAATGCCTCTCTTTCAGTCTGACTTCGTGTTGAGTGAAATCATGTGAATCCATTCCATCACATTTCTCCACAGCATTCATGTTCTAGTCGTCTGTTAGTTACAGTAATGATGATCAGCAGGTCAGTGGACAAAGTAATTTCCAGGCTGTTACACAGAGCCAGGAAATGAGCAACCTGAGGAGTTGCACTTAAACTGTTGTAGCAAACAGGATGACGCTGTCCTGTGGTTTCTGATAAGAGTTGCCTTTCACTGGGCATTTTTTGTTCTCCTACACTAAAAGTCTGTCCTTGATTGTGAAGTAATTCATAAAAAAGGGTGTGAGTTTGTTGTTACTGTCTTCAAAAAGCAGTGGCCCAATGACTGCGAGCAGCCAAACCTGTTAAGTTTTGTATGCGCAATGACGTGAGTAGATACTTGCTCAAACATGCATACTCAGAGAGAGAGACACACATGCAGCGATGCTGTCTTGCATTCAGAGTTCAGTGTGTGTCATGGAAAATTGGGCTGAAGGCAGAGCTGGTTGCTTAGCGACGTCTTTGCCATATATGGTACTATTTTTTGTACTCTTCGTCTTGTTCTCTGTTTCTGACACAGACAGTATCTACTCTGTCCCTGACACTTGAATGTTGTATGTTGAATTCCTCCACAATCAAACCTTCAGAGCTAACAATGATCATATTATTTTAAACCTTGTTGTCAGAAATTCTTTCATCATGAGACACTCTTTCTCCCCGTACTCAGTTTCTGGGCAGACGCTTCATATTTTGTCCCTGAAACCTCATGAGACACAGTGGAACACCTATACAAAAGGAAAAAGAGAGTAAAAATGAACAAAACAATTTACTGAAACTTTGAACACGTAACCTACACGTGACAAATTTTTCCTTATTCTGCTTATTCACATTAGCCACAATGGCAGCCCTGTTTTTCTGTGGCAACCATTATTCAAAGTCCCACACTACACTCCCACACCACTTATACAGAAAACCCATGCTGCACAGCAAAACAGAAAGAGAGTAAGAAACAAGCAGCCAATTATGTTTGTTTGAATCCACATTTCTAACAAATTAAACAGAATTTTATAATTTATTTTCAGTCAAAGTATTTGAAGAATATTTTTAGACACTTTGCCAAAGTGAAAGTATCACTCCCCTTCCTATACAATATATATTTACAGAATTCAATTCACATTAAACTAGAATCAGCAAATTGTTAATTTATCATCTGAAAAGGCAATTAAAGCTCCAGGGAAGTTTTTAGGTGATTTTGTGTCAGAGTAAAACCACCATTAATTCCTCTTTATGATCCACAAAGGCACAAAAAAACACCACCAAAGAGACAGAGTCTCTGTTTTTTAATTTTCAAAGTCTGTAACCACGTTGGGGGGCGTAGGTGTCAAATGAGAGATTCTCAAAAAAGACCCAAATTTCACCCTTTTTATATCTGATACTCACGGAGGGTGATCAAGTGTTCAGTTATAGCCACGTGAAACCAGAACTTACTGATGCAAAGGCCAGCAGTGAAATGAGAAGGTCTCAGAGGCACCAAAAGTGACACAAACAAAAGGATCCTTACAGGAGCTTTGATGCAGGAAAGCAGGCAGTTCTTACCCATCATAGTTTTCTTATCACCATATCAGCGCTACTGATACACAAATGTGTGAGTTGTGATTTTAATTGAAATGTTGGTTGAGATTGATCTCTGCATGAAAGAGAAGAAGTGATAAAGATGGATGGGATGGAAATGTGAAAATGTGTGTAGACTGGAGCACATAACTTTAAAAGATGTACCGAGGGGCTGTATGTTGCAAATCACAATTGCATGATGGCCACTCATTACATAGTTTATCTATATTTATTTTCAGTCATAAATTGGGCCAATTTTGCCTTTTTTGACAGGACAGCTAAAGAGATAAAAGACCATTGGGGAATAGTTGGAGCAGCAGAAGATTGCAAGGCCAAGAGTGTACCTAAAAATGATTTCCAGTGACAGTGTACAAAAAAAAAAAAAGATAAATTTGAATTTCAGTCTAATTATTGTTTTAAGAATATGGATTTTTTTTTTCCTCGCTGAAACAAAAGAAAGCGTAAGAACGAACTGACAAATAAGAATGTCACAAAATTGAAAACAGGGCTGTCACATTTAAACCCTTTGTGGGATAAAAAAATATAAGTTTTAACTACAGATACTATATTACATAGTAAGTTGAAATTTTACCTGTTTTTTTCTCACTTTATCATTAATCCATAAGTAATACCTAACCACTATGTAAAAGTGAGAAACGCACATCGAGTTACTGTAGTGAAATACTGTGGGGCTTTTTTTATTGGTCTAAAAACCATAATTATTTTTAATGAAAGAAAAAAGTGAATTCTTGGATTCTACCAGCTGATTTCTTTTACTAGTTTTGCTTGAAAAACAATCAAAAAAGAAGAAATCCTTCCAAATTCAAACAGCACTGGTATTCAAAATATGTGAAATTCTAGCTCAAGAGGATGGCCGTAAAAATTAATATAATAATAGTTTTTGCAAGATTTTTTGGTCAAGTAAGGTTTCATGATAATTTTATTTTTGCAAACCTTCCTCACGTTAAGCGACCACAACAGCTGAGATGCTTGAAAACTGAGTCTTGCTTTAGGGGAAAGGGATGTGGTTTTTACATAAACTAGTTTTCAGAGCAGAGTTCTGACAGTACCTGAGAACATGTTGTAGCGCACACATGGAGTCACTCCTGTAGATAATGATAGTTGTCTGACAGGTTCTGCTTTGTCTACACACACACACACACACACACACACACACACACACACACACACACACACACACACACACACACACACACACACACACACACACATACACACATACACACACATACAGCTATTGAGGTAACAGACAACTGAGGAATTTGTCATAAGGACAATAGGAGAGTATGGGAAGCTCTGCCCCCCCCTTCTCTCCCCACACCCCATGCTGCCACTTGGTCATGAATCCGACAGGAGATTGGCTCAGCTTGGGGCTCAGGATAGGCCCTGCAGGGATTAGGGGATGAAAAAGAGAAGAGAGGAGAAGAGGTTAGGCTACAGAGAGAGAAGACAGATCATTGTGTGGAGGTTAGCACCTTCAGGGAGAGGCCAGGAATGATTTAGGAGAGGAATTCAATGGAAAGGGGGCTAGTTCAAGCAGGCAGATGATATACACAAAGAGAAGAGTAGAGTGACAGCTTTATGTCAGCTCCATGACTGTAGAGAGGGTATTTAGTATTGGGAAAGTCGCAAGAGGGGAAGGGAGGAGCGACAGGATGTTGAAACAGGAGATATTTTGAATTAGGTTGCAGAGAAGGAGAAGGGGTCATTGTGAAAAATAAGTAGAGGAGGATTATTTACCAGGCAACACAAGCCTCACTTTTAGACCAACTGGAGCAGGAATAAGGCTGAACATTAGCCAGGAGCAGACAGGAGACTCAGAAAGAGGCAGTTATAGATGATTTTGAAGGATATCAGGACAACAGGGAGGCACACATCCCTGGTGGCGCTCGCCCATGAAGACCCTGTGCTAATGGTGCGGAGTGTTTTGTGCTGGCTGCGTTCCCGCTTCGTCTCCGGAGCTGTGTGTGCTTGTGTCAGCGCCTGCCTCCTCCTCCACTACTGCTCTGTTTGCCAGGTAGGAGACGGAAAGCAGCACATTTGTCCTTAGCAGATTTAGATCAGTCTATTACAGCCTTCAGTTTTATTTGTGAACGTCACTCTGTATGAGGACAGATGATATCAAAAGCTGGTGGCCAGTTGAAGTATTTAAATGTCATCTGATGAAAATGTTAGTGTGGATGTGGCTGTCACAGTGATGGTTTGTCGGGCACACAGTATGTACTTAGTCCTGTGTGATGATCTCTCTATCTGGGTTAAGTAGTGAGTAAGCCAACCAGCAGGATCATCACGCTGCAGGCTGGTCTCACACTTGATTTTTTTGCTTTCATGACATATCAGGTTTTTATTTATGTTTATGCATTTCAAAATATGTGTTTACCGGACAAGGTACCAGCACAAAACAGAGCACACTGAATGAACTGCAGAGAGTTATGTCTCCAAAACAAGCCCCAAATCCTCCAGGACAAAGACCGTTATACCCTCATGTGGGGGACTTGAATGCACATGTAACTTATATAACTTAAAGTACCTGTAGGGAATTTCTAGCTGGTTATGAAACCACCTGAAATTTATACTGTTGACACTACAATACATACAAAAGCAAGTAAGACTACCAGCATTGAGACTGCCTGTTTTTGTGTAGTCACTTCATTGTCTAAAACTGCTACACCAGACATGACTTGAGTAACATGGCTAGCTGTTAGCTGCTGAATTAACAATGGGCTGTGTGTCACTTTTGATTTAAAAAGGCAAAAAAAACAAGCTCAAAATGTTACCTGATCAAGTAAGGACATGCACATTTGGTTACTAAATTTGTTAATGGCTACTTCCATAACGCTACAATGCTACGTCAATGTAAGATGAATGACAGATGGCATCTAGTAACATGGTGCTATTTAGCAGTATTCTGAAACAGGAAATGACATTTCAGACAAGTGGACTGAAACATGCACGGAGGACTAAGGTTGTCGTTTTTGGTACAATTAATGCTAAGCTGATGGTACTGG
Organism: Halichoeres trimaculatus; assembly: GCF_033239565.1. Classification (NCBI taxonomy): domain Eukaryota; kingdom Metazoa; phylum Chordata; class Actinopteri; order Labriformes; family Labridae; genus Halichoeres; species Halichoeres trimaculatus. Next base: position 24,629,146 of record NW_027437188.1, read on the forward strand.
CTCTGGTAGTGGTAGTCACACTCTGCAAATTCATTTAAAAATGTTTACTTGGAGACTCTGTGATCTCCTGTTTTGCTGTGTTGAACAAACTGTGCTCACTTTTAACTGTTTAGATTGTTTTTTTTTTATTATTTAATTAAGACTGGTTAGTTATTTAGACTTAAAAAATGTGTTTGAATAATGAGGAAATTAGACAACTTGTAACATCCTGTCTGAGAAGTTTCACTATAAATGGCCCCAAAAGGTTGTAGTTTTAACTATTCCCAGGGTGAACAACTGGATAAATATTCTTAAAAGGTGTTAAAACCAATTTTACATTCATTCTTTATTACAATGTTAAAAGCACAATTGACATTCCTCAAATTCAAAGAAATACTACATGCATCCAAAGCGTGATGAGTAAAAAAAGATGCTACAGAATACTGTTGACTGAGATGCAGGGATAGAGATTGGCCATAGAAGGACTTCCGACAGATTTCAAAGATAATTTAAAAATAGAAAGATGACATCTTTATGATGGAAAGAGCTTATAAAACAAGAAGGATGAAGTATTCTGTGAGTGATGCATTTGCGAGTTATATAAAAGAGAAAGCAGAGTTGGTGGAGATGACCTAAGTGTTTAAAAAAGCTCAGATGTGTGGGAAGAAGACAGCAGGGACTGTACAGTGTGCCCAGTTTGAAATGAAAAGCAAAAACCAAGTCTTTCTCAAACAGAGAGATTTTTTAAGCATTTTTCATGTCTAAAAAAAAAAAAAAAGCTGGTAATTTTAGTCAGGTACACATGACCTCCACGGAGGAAACACATGAAACTGTCAGCTGGAGCCAATTAGAGAGAGGCTGAAAAGTGATAGAGGAGCTGCTGGAGATGTGGGTGTCTGCTTCCCCTGTCACCCCCCTGGTCTTTTATACATCACTGATGAGGATAAGTGAATGAAGCTGATAGCAGTATAAAAGAGACCTGATTTTATATGTTTGGCCAAAAGCAGAAAGCTGTTTTAGGAAATTATTTTTGTAGGTTTCTTAAGATGAACCTATTAAGTCCAGATACCAATGGTATATCAAAGCTTTGGCTAATACGGTTCCTGATCCAAACCAGCAGCAGAATTAATCTAACATTCTCTGTCCCTTTATTTGGGAATGAGTTGAAAAAAATCTGAAGTGAATAGATATGCCTTATGGATCAGTCCTTTTTCAACAATATCTGATCTAACTTTTTGAGTCTGCACTGGAACGATACCTGGTACCAGGATGGTATTAGATTGATGCATCCCAGTTTTTGTCCACAAGGAAACATCTGTATTCATCAGTGCCACTTATGCAAAACACTTGTTTGTGTAATAACATGTAATATGTACGAAACTAAAGTTCATGTCAGTCCACCAAATTTCACATTAACATGTGACCACATAACCCGAAATGACAAGCATGCACCTTAAATACAAACTTAATCAAAGCTGTTTCATGTTTGTATAATTGCAGACAGAACTCATCTCTCTTTGAAAAGCTCCTAGCTTAAACATCCTTTAAGGTCTCTTATTCTGGTGATACGTGTTAATATCAGTGTAGTGTTGTCCTTGATTAGTGGGTCAGGAGCTGTTAAAACTGCTGCGCTTGTATCTGACACAGTGTACTTTGCCAGTTCACTGAGTGCATCAAAGAATGGTCTCTAAAGCTGTTACTGTACAAAACACCCCACATGAGAACTGCCCTGTCTCTGCCAGTTGATCATTATTCATAATAGTATGCACTCGTTCTGCAGAGTCATGAAGTGCTGCTGGTCTGGACTGGTCTCCTACGTGGACCCCTATAAATGGTCCAGTCAGAGAGCTGCCTCTCCGTCTCTATGAAACCAACACCTCTTGTTTTGTTTGCTAAGAGTTTATTTGAAGGGGAGGAATGGAACGATGTATCTGTAATGTCTTTTGTCTGGAACAAATGAACCAAACGTCAGATGTGGGAGCACCCTAAATAGAGGCACATGGGAGCCAAATTGACCGCTGACGTCACAGAGAGCTGCGTCCTCCCATGCAAGACACCGAAGTAGTCACTACTGCCTGCTTTGATTGGTGCTTGATGAAATGTGTCATGATGTCGTGGAGGAAATGATCTCAGTTTAGAAATCAGAGCTTTCATGTTGCAATTTTTGGTGAAACTCAGTCAGCGTTCACGTTTCATCACCGTTCTTTGTCCTGAGTCGGCAGGAGTGACCTCAGGGTTAATCTGTTGATGCGATTGGAGGCTCAGCTGGCAGGTGTCTACTCGTACTCACTCTCATTACTCTCTGCCTCTTGTGTCTCTGAAATCCTCAAGTTTACCAGCTGTCTGACGAAGCAGCAACCTGTTGCACAAAGTTTCATCATGAGGAACCAGCGGTGGAGTGACAGCTGTCGGAAAATCTTATCGTTCCCTGAACTCTTGTCTTTTGAAATCCAGAAAATTAAGAAAGTGATAACATTTGTAAATAAAATCCAGAATCTATGCCTATTATCCAAACAACCTAGACAGTGAAAGAGGAGGCTTCACCTAAAGTGTAGTTTGCATCTTAGTAATCCAATAAAGTGGGAAATTGATAGAGTTTACTCAAAGCAAGCTCTTTTCCATCTTAAATCTTCACTTTTAAACTAACAGTTACTAAACCTCTCTCTTCAAACTCATTAATAACAGTGTTTATCTTCCAAGTTCAACACAGTCTTTCAGTTTCCGCTGCGTGTGTATTTCTACATTAAGACTCTTTTATTGTGACAGAGTTTCAAAAGAGCAGCTGTGGAAAGAATGCATGTGATGATAGGTGAACATGTAAACACAGCAGAGATAGGCCAGCCTGCAAGCAGCTCAGTCATTCACAGACGTTATATAGTTATAAAAAGATTAGTTTTATTATTCTTACAGCCTCATGTTCAGTTTTATTGCTCACATTTTTGTCAGTCACATGCCTGCTTTGTCACTCTGTGAGCGTTTCAGTAAAAATTTTATTTGCATATTAAGGCAGAGATGGAATGATCAGAAAGACTGCAAACTGTGTAGGAGCCAATTTAAATAATCAGTTGTCCTTGCTACTATAAAACTCAAACTTCCATCCTAAAGGGTCCGTTTGTTGTGATTTCCCACACACACAGGTTCTAATCAATCCATGTCATGTTCCGCCCAGATTGCTTACGTCAAAGAGTCCCTTTTGCAAACTGTCCTTGCCCTGGTGTTTCCCAATGCAGATAACCATAAAGCAGGCACACACACACACACACACACACACACACACACACACACACACACACACACACACACACACACAGGGACAGTAAGGCTCTATTTTACGACACCACAGCGGTGGCTCTGGTAAATGTTTTATGAATGGGCTTTGTGTCACGTAGGTTGTGCACCTGGCCTTGGCTAAAGGGGTTGATCTGTCCAATGTCTACTGAAGTGTGTGTGTGTGTGTGTGTGTGTGTGTGTGTGTGTGTGTGTGTGTGTGTGTCACTCTGTGCACAACACAGGGTGTGTTCTCCTCTAATGAGTAATCTTACTATCGGCTGGTGTTTGACAGAATAGAAACCATAAAGCTGATTTATTACAGCTTGAGACATTTCTGACGATTACTTTGTTTTTCCAAACTAGAGGATGACGGTTTGTGATCTTTTTGATTTCCCAGAATAAGTCCTGGCAGAAACTGAAAACCATGGTTCACTGGTCCCCCTTCGTTGTGTCTTTCAAGAAGCGCTACCCATGGGTGCAGCTAGCTGGCCATGCAGGTAAGCAGGAATATTCACCTTCTAACACAGGCATTGTTGTGTCTTCAGTGTGTAACCTTCACTCTGTGTCTCCTTCTTCAAGGTAACTTCCAGGCTGGAGAGTACGGGCGCTTGTTGAAGAAATACTGTGAGTGTGAGCAGCTGTGCCTGCAGCAGCTGATGAAGGACACTCTGCGTCCCTATGTGCCTGGTTATTATGGTGTAGTGCAGAGAGACGAGCAGGACTACAACCTGATGGATGATCTGTTGGCAGACTTTGACTCGCCCTCCATCATGGACTGTAAGATGGGCAGCAGGTACATGTTTGCACACACAAAGAAAGCACAAGCTTGTTCTGAACATTTTCATCATCTTCACAGCAGTTAGAGCCTAGCTTTGTAAACAAACCTTTAGACTCAGTTCACTGCTTTTTTCTCTCTCCTTTGCATTTTTGTGACAGTATGTTTTGTTTTTTTCCAGGACTTATTTAGAGGAAGAGCTGATAAAAGCCAGGGAGCGGCCTCGCCTGCGAAAGGACATGTATGACAAGATGGTGGCAGTGGACCCTGGAGCCCCCACAGAGCAGGAGAGAGCCCAGCAGGGAGTCCTCAAACCCAGATACATGCAGTGGCGGGAGACACTCAGCTCCACAGCCACCCTGGGCTTCCGCATTGAAGGCATTAAGGTCAGAGTTCATTCTGCAGATCCAGATTGCTAAACCAAACAATGGGAGTGATTATTTATTCGTCTGTCTACTGGGTAGACCTCACATGCTCCACTGGAAAGAAAAAAACGTGATCTGTCAAAGTGTTTGGCTACATGTGGAGCCGTGAAGAGGACTGTTAGCTCTGTCAAAAATAAATCCAGAGCTTCTTATCAGAGCAGACCAATAAGTGCAGATTTGCATGCTCCACTGATATGAATGGAAACGTCTGATGACAAACAGCATGTAAAGCAGTCAGCTGTGGCTCCATTTTCTAGCAGCCATTTGCAGTGTTGCACTTGCAAAATGCTTGATGTAATAATAACTGAACAAGAACTGTAAAAGATAATTAAAAAGACACTAACAAATATTTTTTTTGACAGAAATCTGATGGGACTTGCAACACAAATTTTAAGAAGACCAAACACAGGGAGCAGGTGATGCAGGCCTTGGAGGACTTTGTTGGTGGCAACACTCAGATTCTGGTATGTGCACTGCTCCTGTTTTTTTGAATAAAGGAGGGTTTTTTGTGTTTACTTGATGAGAGTTGGAGAACTGAATTGGCACATGTTTAAAAGCCATAAGGACATATTGGTTAGCTTGACATCTTTCAACAGGGTACAAAATTCCACTTACTGGCACCTCCAAAGGTCAACGACTAACACTTTGATCCTGTTTGTGTGGCCAGGGACCAATGGTTTCCTAGAAAGTAGAGCAGACCAAGAATTAGATTAACAAAAATGACCAAACAATTTTCTATTCTATTTTATTCTATTCTGTAATATTTAGTCAAATTCTATTCTATTTTCTTCTTTTCTGTTCTATATTTTTGTATTATTATATTCTCTTCTCTTCTATGTTTTTAATATGCCATTCCATTCTATTTGATTCTACTGTTTGTTTGTTTTTTTCATTTGTATAGTTGTCCTTTTCTAGTTTGTCCTTCTAAATTTTATGACTTTTTTAGTCATTAATGCTTTGTCATAATATACTTAATTCTATTCTACTCAATTAATGTTTTAGGCCAGTTATTGTTTTCATTAAACAAGCAAGGGTTAATGTATAGTGAGTGGGTGGTCACATGCATTAGAATCAGGGTGAGTAGGACCTCTACCTTGGTTACGAAATAATATACTATTGATGCAGCTTGATGTGTTAACACTTCATGGAAAGAGATTCTTATCAGCTGCCTTGCAGTGTCAGTAAACATTTTGCAGAACATTTCAGTTTACAACCCTGAAACATTAGCCTGCTTATTTCATAAATTAGGCCGACACCAAACTTAACATTTTCCTTGACGAAGGTTAATTTAAAAAAGATGAACAGGATGTCTCACAGAGAGTTCATGTTTAACATTTCTGTACTTATTTAGCTCTTCTTCTTAAAGCTTTGAGGTTAATCTTGATCACTTCATCATGATCAGTTAATCATCAAGGACACAACCCTCACACTTTCAAATTTGTTGGTGTTATCACTATTGCCCATGGTTTTATAATATTTATTTATCAGGATCTGGATCAGGACAGGATGTAGGGTGAAGTTTGCTATCTCACAGTCTAACGTCCTTACTTTTGCTTTTATTTTATTTTCCTCAGAAACTGTACCTGCAGCGTCTAGAGGAGCTTCGATCAGCTCTGGAGCAGTCACACTTCTTCAGGTCACATGAGGTGAGGCACACTGACACACACAGTTCTCTTTCTTCTCAAACAAACCTGTTTTCATCATTAGCTCATGTGTTGAATCACTCACGCCTTAACTCACCTGTCTCACTGGTTTTTGTGTTCCTAGGTTGTGGGCAGCTCTTTGCTGTTTGTGCACGATGCCTCTGGGAAGGCCAGAGTGTGGATGATTGACTTTGGAAAGACGGTTCCCCTGCCTGCTCCTCGGACACTGGACCACAGGACACCCTGGGTGGAGGGGAACAGGGAGGATGGCTACCTGTGGGGACTGGACAACCTCATTGACATCCTCAGCAGTATGCTCCCACAGACACCTTAAGCAGGGGGGCGAACGCGGTAAAACATTTGTCTAATTCTAGATGGTGAAACTTATCTGCAGTTTGGAGAAAAGGATAAAAAACTGAGAAAGGCAGCCACCTGTGTGATGACTTTTTCACAACTTAAGCCAAGATCCAAGTGTCTTTAACAAGCTGAACTGTTTCAAGAGGTTGATCAACGAAGACAAGCGCAGGAATTATGATGCAAAGTGGAATATGCCGAAAGCCAGCTAGCTCCCTTCATGGGACTTTGTTGGACGAAAGAAGATTTGATAACCGCAAAGTGATGTCGTCTGAGAGAGCCAGTCCTCCACCTGATCCTCTTCCTCTAACACCCCCTCTGCTGGCGAAAGTGGGACATAGCACCCTGAACTTGATTTTTTTAGAGCCCCTGAGGAGCATTCAGTAATAGGAGGCTTCTTTTATTCATGGACCTCGTGCGATGTTTAACTACTCATTAACACTAAAACACTGGTGAGACCATGTGTTAACTAACTTGGTGTGTACATACATTTTAATTTAATTTCTTTGCCTTGGTTTAACCTCCTTACCTTGTTTGTACTCGTTTTTGTGCCTACGGTTGTTTGATCATTCCAGTACGGTGGACTCCTGCTATTTTTCTTCCAAAGAGTTCACCCAAGTGTAAACTGGTTTAATCCCAAAGTTTAACTTTGCATAGTTTTCTGGATTTGGATTTTTTGTATATTGACGATGCAGTGAACCACCACCCCCCTCCTCCTTTGACTACAACGCTCGGCGGCCATGTTTGTCTGGAACATTTGTTGCACTATGGAGCCTCACAAAGCCATTGAACAAATCAAACAGTGCCTCTGTGATTGTTTGGGTGGGTAGCAGCAGTGTGTGCTGGGTTTACAGATGCCGAAATTCACAAGTTTGACATGAACTTTATTTTGGTGTTTCCACTTTAACCTCTCTAGTCAGTGTTGCTTTGGATTTGCAAGTTTTTGCAGTGAAGTGGTGATGTAAAGGGTGACTGGAAATAAGATTTACATGATCAAACTGATAACTCTGTGAAGGCCTTTGTGAGGTTTATATTATGTAACAAGCAACCCGTGAAACTGGAATGGATGATGGCACACTGAAACAAAAAGAAAAGCTTTATTTGGTTCCACTTGAAAGCAGATTTGTGGGATGGAATTTTTGAATGCAAGTTGGAGTTCAAAGATAACTGCAAGAGCTTCATATGTGTCGTTCTTTAACTGGAATACAGCAGGTCAGCAGCAACATCAGTCTTCCAGATAACCTCTGTCAGTGTCAGGCAGCACTGAGTGGGAGTGGAGTTGTTAAGTCGGTTAGGAGATGCAAATTTTCTGCACGAGTGCTTTAAACATCTGACCGCATGAAATTCTAATTCTAGCAATATTTTTCATCTCTGGAAGAAAAGAAACTACAAAGAGGGGACTAATAAAGAGTTTACAAGGTATAAATCTTCCCCCACAAATCTTCTTTATGTGTGAAACTTTTGGGTGCTGCTGTGTGAGCATAAGAAGAAAAAACTGGATTCAGAATCAAATTTTGTATTTTTAAAAAGCAGTGTATTTTAAGTCACAAAACATGCTGAAAGCTGAGTAATTCCCAGATCTTGAATTGCAATAAACTGGAAATAATATGTTTTCAGAGTCTGTTTTCTCTTTACAAATCTCTCACATTGTTTATGTTTCAATATTTTTCTTCATTGTCAAAACACACACACACACACACACACACACACACACACACACACACACACACACACACACACACACACACACACACACACACACACACACACACACACACACACACACACACACACACACACACACACACACACACACACACACACACTGCGGCAGTGAATTTGTACAAGTACTCTTATTTCTGAAATTTGAGAACATTTTCATGTAAGTATATCAAAGATGACTATAAATGTGCAAAAAGAAATTTTCCATATCTTAAGGCATTATTTTGCACACAGCCCCCTCTCTGGGTCAAGGCTTAGTACAGCTCATGATGTTAGAGAGACTGCTTGCAGAACTTATTTCAGTTCATACTGTCATCATTGAGCCTGAACGGCACCCACAGTAACATGATATGACACCTGTAGCCCTTGGGGTATCATAGCTGTAACACAAAGTTCACATTTGTAAGCCCTATTCTGACGTGAGGTCACTGTGTCGCCTCTCAACATAATGGTCTTAGATGCTGTATCCCTGAGTCACGCTTATTTCTCCTTCTTTGTCCTTGTGTGGAGTAACACCACCTTCCCAGCCAGCCCTGCTTCCACTCCTCCCAGAGGAACAACGTACTGGGTCCCATCATTCGCCCTCTGAGGATCCAGCGTCCTCAGCTGCTCATTGCTCTGAGCCACGCTGTCCAAGCTCCACAGCTGGTAGCGCAGGCTTTTTCCCTGCTTAGCTAGGATGTGAACCTCTTTGACTGCTGCTCCAACAGGACGAGGTGGACTGTTGTCGGTGATGAGGTGGAGCCAGGACAGGGTGGGATCAGGCTCTGTGTGATCTGTGCTCACGCTCTGCAGGTCCAAACCAAGGAGCACACCTGGAACAGAAAGATAGATGTGGTTCTAAATACCAGTTAAACTCTATGTGAGCTATGCATTCTCAAGGCTGTATCCTCAAAAAAATTTACCTTTTCTCTCCTTCAAAAATGAAATAAAAAAAACTAATGGAAAAATTCAACAAAAAATACTTGCTGTCTGCTTGCTACAGATTTAACGACTTCTTGTTGGTGTCAAGGTCATTTGAAGGTAATTCTACATCTTATATGTCTACTGCTTTTTCAAGTTTATTTTCAGTATTATTGACAGAGTTTGCAGGACGAAAAAAAATTGCTCTGTCTTTTTTAGTTTTCAGGTTTTCCTCTAATGTATTCCCCTTTAGAAGCAATGTACTTTGTAGCCAAAAGCAATGTAATTTGAATGGTTTTCTTTATCTAAACTAATGTTATCAGTCCTTCATTAGCTTTTTCACCTCAACCCTGACACCTTTATTATGGTATGATATGATACCATAATGTATTGTATGGTATAATATGATACAATACAGTACTTAAGATATGATATGTGAGATACAACAAGATGTGAGACAGAATACATGAGATATGATACAATTTGTAAGATACAATATGATAACCTGCAGCTCAGGTTCAATTCCGACCCAGGGTCCTTTACAGCATTTCATCTCATACTCTCTGAAGTGTCCTGCTCTTTCAACTGTCCTGTTTTCTAAATAAAACCCCAAAAGTAACTTTTAATGAAACTTATTTTTTCAGTCTTACCTGAAGCGACTGCCCAGTGCGCCTTGTGGCCGCCGCGCTGGCATGGCTCATGGTTAAAGTCCTCATCATATCTGTGCATAAAAGTCAAGAAAGCTGAATCTTTTATTTTCTGGACAGAAGTTGCAGTCATAAAACAACCATAAAACTATTCTTTGTGAATAAGAACCCTCGTCAAGGCCATGCTGTTTGTGTGCAGGATACGGAATGAGAACAGGTTGTCTCCCCCACAGATGTGCAATGATGATCTCTGCATTGTTTCCACTTAATCCTCCTGACAGCAGGTCCACCTTACAGCCACACACCTCCTCCGCTAGCAGTGCCATGTTGTCAGCTGAAAAAATAAAAGCCTTAATGAGCTCATAAAGAAACAGACATAAAGTCAACCAAGTGTGATTCTTTATTCCTCATCTGTTTACAGCAGTTTAATGTTAGCCCTTGTACAGCCTAAGAGAGCAGTTTCTTCAAAAAGCAAAACCCTCTGTGCTTTATCACAGTTTGTTATTCTTAACGTTCCAAACAGACGGGCTCAATCAGTTGAAACAATTATTTTGTACCTGAAAACATTTCGCCCTGAGCAGTGTAGCCCCTCCTCAGTGCGGTCTGAATAACTGTCTCCATGTCAACACTCAGCTCGGGCTGTCGTAGCTGAGCCGCCATCCACAAAGCCACCAGACCACACCTGAAAAGTACAAGAACACAGTCACACCCTGGCAAAATATGCCATATTTAATTACTTAAACACAACTTCTTTCAGGTGAAACTCATTGCACAATGGTCCCATTGTACGTGTGACTGCTGTGGTAACATTTGTTTATGTTAAATCAGTAATTTTGTTTATTAGCTGGTTGAGAAGTGTTTGAGTGCCGGGGTTTATGGACTTACTGTGGACCATCTTGGATGAGGGAGGGCACATAGGTGTTCACAAGTATCCACTGCAGGTCCTTTCTAAAGCTGGAGAATGTTAAAACCCAACATGTAAATCTTTGAAGACAACCAACACCACAGTTCTTCCAAAAGACCTTCTAATAGGAAAATAAGTAAAACTAGAAATGAGAGAAAAATGAAATTTAGTTGGTTTATTAGCAAAAACTTTTCTTCCTCTGACCAGCAAAATATCTCTTATGCGAGTTGGGTGGTCTTACTTTTTAAGTTTATATGCATTATGAATTTGGGCGGGTAACCATTGATTCAACACTGCCACTTTTGGGGTGTAGTTATTGTTGTGTAAGGACATTTGTAACTCATACTGCTGCAAATTTAAATAAAGTGGGTATAACATCAAAACACAGTAGCTGTACCAACAAACAGCAGAAAATTCAGGCTGCAACATATTCGTTCAGATTTTTCCTGTTCAATTTTTTTTTTTTTTTCAATTTTCTTTGAATCGTGAAACCAGTAGTGCCCAGTCCCATTTTTTCACCAGTAAACCTTATTTTATCCCCCTGTTATATGCCTGTAGAAAAAGAGATATGATTATGACATCCACAAACGTATGGTTTAGTGCAGGATATTTGGAATGTATCTAATAATCTGAACACTCACTTCTCACATCTGATACAGTCTCTTACAAGGTGTGTAAGTTCTGTGACAGCAAAATTATTACAAGGATCATAATAAGATAATAAGATAATAAGATAAGCTTTATTGTACCCGGAGGGAAATTTGTCATGGACAAAGTGCAGTGCTGCTCACATCTGATGCACATTCACTCATACAAACATTCATACCAACAACAGAATACAATTTCAAATACAATACCATGCTTGTTGTAAATAAACAAGTAACTGAGTAAAGGCTGTGTTTGCTGTGGCATGCCACCAGTGACACAACATGTGAATAAATACAAACATACCGGTACAGTGTTAAAATCAATGCCAATAAAAAGAGATTTAAAAAGAAATTGGTGGGAGAAAGAATAAGAACCCCCTTCTGCTCATGCACTAGACTATTGTATTGTATTATAAGGTGTTCATACAAGTAACCGAGGCTTCAATAAAACCCTTACTAGAATGGAAAACTATTCAATTTTTCTCTCTGGACCCAGGGTTGTGCTCTTCAGAGGCTATGTGTTGATCTTGTTATTGCAAATCTCACCTGCTCTCCCTCTGACTGAGCAGTATGCGAGCCTCAGTGTGGTTCCCTTCTACAGGACTTCTGCTGCTGGCTATAGTTTGATACAGCTTCTTCCTAGGAGCTGAGGCTGGGGGAGGAGGCGGACCTGCAGGAGGAGGCGGTGGTGGTGGTGGAGGAAGAAGTGGTGGTGACATGGTGCACTCCACTGGCACTTTTTTTTAATGTTCCTTAGAATAACAAAATCAGGTAAGTTGGTTAATTTTTTAGCACATTTACGCTGAGGGAATTCATATCCGCTCTTTATGCAAATGACACGAATTTAACCCCATTACCTACCTACCTTTGAAACTCTGCTGACGTCAGTAGCTACATGCAGGGCTAACGTTATAGTCATCATTGCACTTCGAGTGGCAACCACATAGCTTTTAACATCTATAGGTCCCAAAAAGACGATAAAAGTGGTCTACCCCCTGCCACACCACCACAGACGAGCACAGTTAGCAAACAGCACTGGTGTTTAGGGTTTGCGTTTTGCCCATATTTAGCAGTGGTGTATTTCCTTCGTCTTCTTTAGTTTCAGTCAGATGACGCACACACTCACAGAATTTTTGTCACAGCGCCCTCTACTGCTTTGTCTGACTTTGTTAATCTAGGCGTGATGTCTAACATTGAAGAAAATCACTTCAGTATTCAGTTATTGGTGAGCGTTAGCGTTAAAGTTGCGGAGAAGAAAAGACCGCAAAAACGCAAATTATAGGTGATAAGTTTGTCTAAGCAGGTGACGTCCTGTGTGTTGCACCACATTGTTAACCGAAGCTGAAAGTGGTTACTTGCTATTATTTAAAAGCCCAGTTTTCTCATTACAATCGTCAGATTTTGATGTAATATCCTAAATTGGGAAAGCATCCTTTTTTTTACCTGGCGGAAACCTGCTTCCATAGTAAGACTGTTTTAACCATGTGAAGAAAATAAAGTAGTGGACTGAACTTGATTTAAATAGTGAAAAAATACAGTCTTTTGAAGAATAAATTCTTCTTGATTTTAAAGTGTTTTCTTTTATCATTATCTTTATAAATGGGCTCAGAGAAATAACGCCGGAAACAGTATTGATTGCAAATAACGCGAGAACATAGCGCGGGATTTGTGAAAACCTGGGTTCATTCATCATTTCTACTACACGGTGAGTGTTCAACCACATTCAGGTAAATAAACTTTCTTCCTTGTTAAGAAAATTTTTGTCGTCAACTTGGGATGTGTAGGTTCTTTAACTATATGGTTGTGATAAGGGAAGCCTGTTTTAGATACTACTGAGTTAGCTGAATAATGCTAGCTACGGCTAACAGCCAGCTAGCTTCCAAGCTAACGTATATGCCCACGTTATTCAAGCTGTTTGCTGTTGATAATGCCGTGGAGCTAGTAGGCTTAACAAGACTTTTACTAAATCTACTAGATAATTAGTTTTCTTTTACGTCGATCAGTGCCTCACAGGTTCAACGATGGCCACTGCGGAGGTACGGCTAAACCATACAATCTACATCAACAACTTGAATGAGAAGATCAAAAAAGATGGTAAGTATCCGCGGCTTTCGAGGCTTACGTTTTTCTTCCTACTAAACTATAAATGCAATTTGGCTTAATTTTGTGTGTTTTTATCTGCAGAGTTGAAGAAGTCTCTCTATGCCATCTTTTCCCAGTTTGGACAAATTCTTGACATTTTGGTTGCACGAAACATTAAGATGAAGGGTCAGGCCTTTGTTATTTTCAAAGAGGTTAACAGCGCCTCAAATGCTCTGAGATCCATGCAGGGCTTTCCTTTCTATGACAAACCCATGGTAAGGAGCATCAGTAATAAGATTGACCGCAGAATTAATCATGCAATTTTATGTAAGTTTACACCATAGCCTCTGAAATGTCTTTCTGCCTACAGCGTATCCAGTATGCCAAGCAAGACTCGGACATCATAGCTAAAATGAAGGGAACCTATGTGGAGCGCGATCGTAAAAAGGAGAAGAAGAAGATTAAAGGACCAGAATCAACTGGAGCTAAGAAGGGTGTACCGGGAGCTGCTGCACCCATGGTTGCTGGGGTTCCAGCTGCCATGCCTGTAAGTTGATCTGTGAATGATTTTAAAGGAAGAACTAATGCTAATTCTGCCCATTGCAGTATTTTTCTTAATAAGATTTTTATCCAGTATCAAGTTTCCTGAAGTGACCCTGATAAACCATTTTTGACAGGGTAGCAAACTGTATAATGTGTTTTTTCAATACTTGCGAAAATCCCTTGCTTTTTTTTCCCTCCATTATCTGACAGGTGTATATTCCCATGCAATACGGCAATGTCTATTTATACAGTATATAAAACTGTTAAATAAATCTGTTTGGGTAACTGTCTTCAATGATCTAGTGGAGGTTAATAGAGAAAGTCATCAACCTTTCCTTTACTTTGTAGGGAATGCCACCCATGAGCCAAGCACCTCGCATGATGCACATGCCAGGACAACCACCCTACATGCCCCCTCCTGGCATGATGCCCCCTCCAGGCATGGCCCCTGGTCAGATGCCTCCTGGTGGGATGCCTCCTGGTGGGATGATGCCTGGACAGATGCCAGGGCAAATGCCCCAGCAGGTACTGTGCCCTCAGTCACAGTGTATTGTAATTTCAATGAATGACATAGCTATAGCTTTCTGACTTCTGTAATTTAAATCCTTAGGTTGCAGAAAATCCTCCCAACCACATCCTCTTCCTCACCAACCTACCAGAGGAGACGAACGAGCTCATGCTGTCTATGCTCTTTAACCAGTGAGTACTCACTGCTTTTCTGCATGTGGTTTTGCAGTACATGTTTGTCAAACGCTTGCCCTGACTTTTCCAATGTGTTTTCAGGTTCCCTGGGTTCAAGGAGGTGCGTCTGGTTCCAGGTCGCCACGACATCGCCTTTGTGGAGTTTGAAAATGAAGTGCAGGCCGGAGCTGCACGTGACGCCCTTCAAGGCTTTAAGATCACTCAAGCAAATGCCATGAAAATCTCATTTGCCAAGAAATAATGCACCTCAGGGCTGGTCTTTTTCTTACACCAACACTCAGTCAAATGCACACGGAAGGTCTCCTAATTAAATCCACTCCGTTGACCCGGACTAATGTATTTTAGAAACTGACGGCTGCTGGTTATTGCAGTCCGTGCATTTTAATCATCCCCTGGGAATATATGTAAGTATCCACACTGGATCAAATCCAGGATGTTTGATTCTTAAACCCTCTAGATTTGATCCAGCATTTCTGCATCTTTCTGATTTGTCATCCATTTTTGGCTTAACATTCACGTTTTTAGATTTTTATGTATGCATTGTTTATTTCCATTATATTGTTTGCCATAAAGCATTGCACCCAGAGTCTGGCCTGCCAGACATTGTACCTGGAGCTTTTTTCTTTTTTAATAAACCTCAACTGAGAGACTGTGCTCTTCCTCACTTCATGATTGTTTGTTCTGCAGTGGGAGTTGTTGCCCCAACAGATGGTGCTATAAACCTACTTTCTCCTACCTCGGCTGTTCAGGTTTGTTACACAGTGGTAGGTCAAGAGATGTGTTGATGAGGTGAAAGGTCTTAATACATACATAACAGGAAAATCTTCTGTTTAATTTTACCTCTTGTACCAACCACTGTCTTTTTGTGTGTCTTCCTGAAACATTTGCTCAAGAATTTTTTAAATTTATCACTTCGCATCACCTTCTCTCAATGACCTTTAAGGCTTATGTTGTAACAAAAAGATATTGGGTGTTGAACTATGCCATTTTTTGGGACTTAGAGCAGCTTTTTATGCAAAAAAACAGCCAACCTTCAGCCTGGTATACAACGACAGTGTTTGTCAAAACTGCAACCTATATTAGAGGCATTTGAAGGACATGCTCAGGGGGAGAGAGGTTGTCATGGCCACAAAAAGCTTTGGTAGAATGAAATTCCTCTCAAAACTCCCACTTAATGAAAGTTGGATTATCATTATCAGTCTGATAAATGAGAAAGTAGGATGTTTTTTTCTGTGTTTTATGGAGTACACAGTACATACCACAACAAACCATTCCTAACTGTTGATGGCTTTGTGAGCCACTTGATACATAAACCAAGCAGGGTAGATTTAATGATGTCCAACTGACATTTTGCTCCTAATCTTGGGTTAAACAGAACTCTGTTTTGATCACTGTAGCATTCTCCCTGTTTTATTCCAAGGGGTAATGACTTTTTATCCCTGAAAGCAAATTCTTAAATCAAAGAACAAGTATTTAGAGCTTTCACTGGTCATCATTTTGTAATTGCTTGAGCTGCATGCCTGACTCTGAATAAGATCCTGTAATCAGGAATTTATTAATTCAACCATGGTGACATGCCTGTGGCATCACAGCTGATGAAAATACAAATTCAGCTTTAATAGGAAAAAAAATGTCTTCTTGTTTTTGTAGCTTTTGGGAATTTAAATCTAGACCATGTTTCTTTGGAAAATGAGACTGAAACATGATCTGTTTTCTTCTGATCTTTTACAACAGCTTTCTAAAAGATCAGAATGTAAGCACTGTGGAAAATGATATGTCGCTGAATCTACACTAGAGCACGACCTTTGCATCATGATATTGTAATAATTAAGTGGGTGGTTATAATTTTAGCGCTCGCTTTTTATAATAATATCTGCAATGTGACGACATTATGAGGCTCCCAGATGAACACAATAAGGTGATAAATGCAATCGTCCATATTTAATAAGTGCTCTTTGTCAGCAATTAGTATTTAAACAGACATGTAATGAATGTTAATGGATACTATAACAGCCATGTTTACAGTTGTTCGCTGTTTGCCAATTAGCAAATGTTGTCTGTGTTTGCAGGGAATCCTCAACGGCTCCCTGGCAGCCTCCACACACAGTTTGTCTAGTCATTAGATGCCCCTGAGAACTGTTACAACCACCTCATCCTCTCAGAGGTTGATTCATGAGTGTTTGTTTGGTTGGTTTTCTGTGAGAATTAAGCCTGAAAAGCTTAATTTAGACTCACACTATCGACTGCACCCATGGCACACAGGGGCCTCCCTGTAGTAGACTGAAACTGTGCCCTGAGTTATTGTCTTCAGGTCAGCTCAGCAGTGTACACAGAAATGCACATTCTTCTGTAGATTCCCAAGCCTTTCCACACTCCCTTATTTTGCCTTGAGAAAGCGCTGACCTTAGCCACCAGGGCGCCGTGAGTGTGTGTGTGTGTGTAAATGAGTGTTGCATGCTCTTGGCAACCTGCCTGGTGCATTCCCATTCACCAACACAACGATCTTTCAGTTTCATGGACTGAAAGGCAACTTTCCAGTGGGCTTTGAGTGGGAGTTGTGTCTGAGATCAAAGATCATCCTTGAGACAACATCAGGGTAACATGACGCAGATTTTTATGTATGAGCAGTTATTCAACCCTGACTATATTCATAGTTTTACATCACTGATACAGGCAGTTTCCTTGGCTTGCAAACCATTTAAGCCTTATTTTGATGTAAAAATGTCTAATGAGAACTTAAAACTGTTGCAACTGATTAATCTTGATTGAAAATATGTGCTGGTTTTACATTTGACACCACTAACATGTTTCAAAACAGTTGAGACATGACTGTGTTTATCATGTTTCATCACTTCTTTTAACAAGACTCTTACCAAATTTCCCCCAAGGATAAATAAAGTACTTCTGATTTTGATTAATGTTTGGGAAGCGAGGACATCGGTTTCTAGGGTTTTAAAACGGAAAGTCCCATTCCCGCCTGGTATAAGATGTCTGCTGCTTTACAGTTTGGGGGTCTGCTTTGTCCTATTTTCACCGTTACACCATTCAGTTTGCTGTTTCACTACGGACTCATGCTGTTGTAATATGTGCAACATGTGTTATGCAGTATCTTCCCAACAAAGGCCCAGGTCAACACAACCTGTAAATCACGTTAAACATTTCACCTGCCCTCACAGATGTGTGGTTGCTATAGATGCTTGTGAATGTAAAGACAGGAGGCCCATCTTCTGTTATGAGTGGAGTCAGACCACAGGAGGGTTTTTTTTTTTTTACTGCACTGTTGTCAGAGTGATTTTAAGAGTGGTTGCTTGTGTTGCTGGATTATGTTTATCCACATTGTCCCTTTGCATGATTCAGTTTTAACCTGCATCTGTGGATGAAGTGAAAAACTGTTCATAAACACTGTTTATTTTAGGATAGATTAGGAGCCCATGCATGGATTTCCACTACAGAGTCATGTTGGGTTTCTAATGCAGCTGTTTACTGATGGCTTTATTCGGCCCATATTCTCACAACTTCCACCGGGGAACTCACTGGCTGGAAGGGGGACAAACACAAAACAAAATAAAATCCAGGAACAAACTTGCACCTGCAATCAAAATATAAATGCACAAAATGACATCATTTCAGCAGCTAGAAGTGTTGTCTGTGGACCTAAAAGATCATGTCTATCCAGTTAGTTTTTGGCCTTGATTTCCAAATGATCAGATTCTTTTTAAATCAACATCTAACACTGCTTCCTGACTCTTATTGTGTTGAGTTGTGTATGGACTCACTCCATTGGGTAAGTTTGTCCTGAGGAGTTATAGCAAACTTTAAAACTAGTTTTTTTTTCTCGTTAGGGATTATGAATTGTTCCAGAAACAGCTGCTGTTTGCTTTAAAACTTGTTAGTATCCCAGAAGGTCGACAGCAAAAACATTTCAAAAACACTGAATGCAAATAAATCAATCAATAAATAATAGTTTAAAAATTAATTCAGTATAAAATCACTGAATGAAAGAAAAATACATTTCACCAAACAATTGTTAAAAGTCATATCACTTAAGTAAATCACTAAACTATTGGTGTGGCTAAATGTTAAATCTTTAAGTTAAATAATCCTGGGACACATAACATTTTTTATTAAAACATTGGCAACAAACATTAATGCCTTACAGCTGCTGTGACTGAACAGAAACCGTGGGGAGAAATTTCCCAGGCACCAACTTCAGACACATCCCAAGTGAACTTGAATCGTTACACGTGACCGTTAGATGGCGCCAAATACACAACACGCAACCCCCACGTTTCTGAACGAGACTCTTTTTCTAAGTTGCAGGATTTTTGTGATTTATCCGGTGACTCACGGGCTCAAGCACACGTCGGCCTCAGGGTGCTCCGCTCGGTGTGGTGACGTCCCTGCGTTTCCGGCTGGTATGGTTAGGATTCAGCTCGTGTATGGAGGTCAATGGCTTCTCTATGCAAATCACCTCCCTGCTCTTCAAGAGCCCACTGTTCCGCTCCGGGGTCACTACAGAGCGCCGGGGCACGGAAACACCAGTGGTTGTCAGGGAAGCTCTTGAGCAACAAGCCCGTGATAGACCTTAAGATTGAGGAGGAGGAGGCAGCATCTCATTAGGTTCTCTCTAATGAAGAAGGTCCACATTGTGCACAGCTCTTGGGTCTAAGAAGACGAGCTCTGGGAGTAAGACGTGGAAAATATGCCATGTGACCGGTGCCAATAGCCCTTTTTAAATAGATGCCTGTACACTACAGCCTACAGTCCCCCTTTATATTCGCGCGCTCAGCCGGTTATTTGCAGCCTGCGGCATCCGTAAGCAGCGGCATGTGCGCACAAACACAGGCCAGCAGCTGCTCGAACAAGCTTCATCAGAATGGTTTGATCATCCCATTTCCAAAGAACGCTGTGTGCAGGTAGTTGTGTTTCGGCACCTGCGCCACGTGTGCCAAACGCATGCGCGCAGTGACTGATCACTTCAAAGGGAGAGCACTTTCTCCAAACTGTGCTAGTTTCTGAAAGTGAATAACTTCAATGTCACCATCCGTTGCACGAGTGGTATTTTAATTATGTTTGCCTATTGGAACATTCGGGGGCCACCCGAGCACGCGTAGACTGGAGGAAATAATAGTTAATTGGCGCGGGTAGCTTTTGAAGTAGCAGGAAGGGACTGAAACACGGGGAGAGGTGCAGAAAAAAAGGAAGAGAAATGTAACTCAAGACCTTGAGAGGAGAACTGAAACTCACTCGCGGTAATCGTAGGTGTAAATGTGACGTGCGTTGAGAAAAGAAAAAAAGTTTGGTTTGGATAAGAACTGCGTAGATAAGGGGGAGAGGAGGGTGGATTGGAGCATCAGTGCGAGCTGGGAACCGTCCGAACAGGAGCAGAAAGACGGATATTCTTTGCCTCAGGACACACCCTCCATGCTCCCTCTCTCTCTCCCTCTCTCTCATTGTTTCCCACACTTGCTCTGTCGCCGTATCGGGTTGACAAATGACCAGCAGTGAGCCGCTTGGAGGAGAAGAGCGCAAAGTGAAATCATTCCGTTGGAGAGACGCAACTTTGGTGGCAGCTTCGTCAACACGCGCATTGTAAAATAAGACGAATTTATATGCAATCCATATTTTCTGCACGCGAGAAACAGAAGACGAGAGGAAGGGAGAGTGCCAGCTAATTAGGATAAGAGTTCAAGTCAACTGAGCCGGCAGATTGGACCTTTAAAGCCTCTTAACGCAGGTGGTGGGCGGAATACTGCACGAGGGGACTGTGTTTATGTGAAGTGTGTTAGTGTGTTTGTGTGTCTGTGTCACTCCCAGTGGAATTACACTCTGGACACAGCGACAGGGAGGGGGTGATCAGGTGTATTTGTGAGTGTATGGGTGGGTGCGAGGTGGGGAAATCCAAGTGGAGACAAAGGTAGTTATGGTTTCTCTGACCAGGACGCGATGAAGAGGCTCAGTGGGAGTTCCTGGATTTAAGAGCGGCGAAAGGGATAGCTGGGAAGACGGACGGACGCAGGGAGCAAGGAGGTGGGGGAGAAGAAGGAGGGGGAGGAGGAGGGGGACACCAGCATCGCCAAGGCGCACAAAACGGTCCCCAATCCCTTGACGCAGGGATGGAGAGCTCAAGAGCGCACGGAGAAACTCTACTGGACACCAGAAACAGGAGGGGAAAGATCACTGGATCAACGGCCATGATGAGTGACCCACCCCGGGGACACCTCCACCTGCGACGGGCTGTGATTTTTCTCCTCGTGCTCACTATACAACCACAGGTAAGCCTCCGATTAAGTGCTATTTTGGGCTCTTCACCCCCCCGAAGCTGACTTTTAACTGTGGTTCAGCTTGTTTTTCTTATCACAGCTCAGTGCAAACAGTCAATAATGTAGTCCACAAACACACACACACTCTCTCTCACACACACTGTCCAATCCCTCTTTGTGCTGCCCTCATTCTGCTTCTCCATGGCGCTGTGCCCACCTGTTGTTTCAGCCCGCTGGTGTCTGTCAGCCCACGCAGAGAACTACTGTAATCCTGATTTAGAAACAAACAGCAGGGCAAAAATGTTTCATTATGGGAATGTTTGAGAGAAATCTTATTTCTTACCCTTGTGAGGAAGTGGCTGTTTATTGTAGTGCTGCTTGTATACCAAACAGAGAGTGTAATGAGGCAGACAAAATAACAAATCAAGCTCAATAATAGCTTACAGCTGCTGCTGTGATTTATTTGTGGATTTTAGAGGCAGGGGAATTTAAAAATGTATGTTTTAAGGAGCTTAAGTATAAATGATGCAGTCAATGTAAGATTTAATTACCCATCACGCCCTCTGTTCAGTGTTCATTCCTTTCTTTAAAGGATGGATGCATCTGCATTCCTCTTCATCTTCATCCTAGAAGGTTTTCCTGCTGGGTCTTTGCTTCTTTGAAACTTCCCTGCAGTTTTCTTTGAACCTTTAGTTGAAAGAATCCACACACTTTACTTTGTGCTTTATTTGGGTTTTTATTAATTATATCCTTGCAATAAGCTCATGCATGAACTTGTAAAACGATTTGACACGCTGTTTCAAGAATCATGGGCATTTGTGCCAAAAAATATTGGTCACTTAAGTTCAAAACCACATTTTTTCCCCTTTTTGCCCTCTGAGCTGTCAGGCAGCTGCTGATCATGATGCCTGTGATGTGTGACAGGACCCAGCAGTAGCTCCAACAGGCCCAGAGGTGCTCCACAGTGTGCATGTGTGCAAGTGTGTGTGTGTGTTCACTGAACACTGAGCTCCCATCCAGCATGTGTGATTCCTGGGTGTGTGTGCAGCCCAGGGCCACAGCAGAATAAACTCCAGGGCGTGTGAATGTTAAGCGATCAGGCAGCTCTGCGTGTCTCTCTCTGCACCTCTGCAAACCATGCTCAGCTGAGCAACAACACACTCCACTCCCTCCACTCTCTGACTGCACTGCAGAGTGAAACACACACACACATACACACACACACACACACACACACACACACACACACACACACACACACACACACACACACACACACACACACACGCACACACATTTCAGATCCTCTGCTACTTCTTGGGAGGATGATGGTTATTGATGCAGGAGACTGGAGCGCATGTTCATGAAGAAACATCTAGAAGTGTAGGGGGACGAAGGAGAATCACTGAAGTTCACTTTTTCTGTGACACAGAATAAGGCGAAAGATGATGAATTTTATGCTTTGCATGTTTATTTCCCGTTTTTTTCACAGTATTGAGGACTAATTGTGTGGGGTTGGATTTCCTCCATAATTTGCCTAGCATCAAAAGCAAACACTTCCTAACATAAAACAGAGTGTGAATTTGTCACAGCAGAGATATTTCCTTTATAAAACAACTTGATCGTAAATATTGGTTTTAAAGGAGAAAAACAGAAAGTTAAAATCCTTTCTTAATCTTTATTATCAAGACCAGAAGTTGTAGTTTCACATGTATTTCAGCAAGTATAAAATGGACTACATGGCTTGAAGTGGCAAAAACATTATTCACCAACCATCTTTGAAGCTCCTGAGACTGTTTACTTGTATTGATTACAATTACCCCTGTGGTAAAAGTGGTACCCCTCAACTCTTTGCTATCCTGTACTTGACAAATGCAATGAAAAGTGCAGGTGCTGAACTGACCTCTTTGTAGTCCTGACTTGCCACCTGCTGAGAATGTTTGGGACATTATAAAACTCCAAAAAGATAATAAATAGCAATATATAATTTAAAAAGCCCACAAACAAAAGGCAGCACAGAGTATTAAGCTAATATCATTTATTTTCTGGCTAGAATTAGACAGTATATCACTTTCAAAATTCCAGAAACTGATCCACCCAGGTTTTCAAAACTTTACAAAGTGCTGTAAATGAAGCAGTGATGGAACACACAATGTTGTTTTGAAACATGATGTTCACATCAAATTGACAAAGAACATGCATAACAGTCAATATTTTGTCTCTGCATCATTATCATTTTTCAATTTTTTTTATTATTATTTTTTTTTGCCTTTAATGGGATAGTAGAGGACGGTGGGTAGAGCAGCAATCAGAGCGAGAGTGGGGAGCACCATGCAGGAAAGAAGTCACAAGTTGGACTCAAACCAGGTCACCTGCTCAAATTTTTCAGATGTTGCAGATTTTGCAGATGGTGACACATTTCTTGAGCTTTCCAAAGCAATTATGTCCCATCAGGATTAAACTTTTGAAAAAAAATTGCTTGCATTAAGTTGCATCATGGTGATAAGGCTCTGTTATGGGTGCTCCCTGCCAAAGCCAGAGGCAGGGAGAACCCATCTCTCTTCTCTGTCAAGTGTGTTCAAGAAAACTAAGGCAGGCAGAGTATCAACAAAGACCTGTGAGTACGCATGTGTCACTGGTGAAAATCAGACACAGCATGGAAGGAGGAGCTGGGGTTGAGGTGGGTTACAAAGCGGTTTGCAGGGGGAGCAGAAAGAGTAGGCAGGTAGCTGACATTCTTGTGGCTGGGTATTAATTTATGAGCTTACCTTTAATCACAAAGCTCTTTGCTGACTTTGTCATATTCATTTGTTTCTTGATAAAACAATCTTTTTCTGCTTTCTTTTAACATTTAAATGTGGTGCTCATTGAGAATTTTTCCCATGGGAAAATGGTTGAATGAGCAGCATGCAGTTCAGTCAGCTTGACACTCATTCCCTGTTGGTGGTTGCTGACATTAAAGCAGCGTTAAAGAATCTGTCTCTCCACTTATTGATAGTCTCATTTGCTTTTATACGTAATCAATATGCAAAAATATTAATTTCAGATTGATTCATAACTAAATCTCCATCAGAGACAGAGGTCTTATCCACTCAATGTGACACTTAAAGCTGACTTCAGCGCTTAGTTTTGCTGATTGACACTTTGGTATTGTGTTTTCCTTGACTTTCCTGAACTCTACTCTCTTGATCCAACACCTGTTTAACTTGTCGAAAGTCTAACTTGCTTTGCAAAATCAAACAGAGCTCAGATCCTGAACCATACATGTAAATCTTCAGGTGTGGCACATTCATTGTAACACGTCTGTTTTGGGTGGAAGGACCCTTTCACAGCCAAACCATCTCCTGCACAGACTGTCAGAGCTTCACTTGGTCCCTCTCCCTCTCTGCCTCCCTCTCCCTCTCCCTCTGGTTGGACTGGGCGCTGAAAAGCTGGTATTCCTGGAATGATTTGGGCAGCGAAAGGAGGAGAGGAAGAAAGGAGGATGTAGAGTGATGAGCGCCACTGTATCTCCACAAACCTTTTGATGTAGACGAGTTTGACCTCTCTCCCTCCTCCTCCTCTGTCCCTGTTACCCCTCCCACCTCACCCCCTTCGCCCTCTCTCAGGCAGGGACAGGGGCAGGAGAGGGACACGCAGACACACACACAAAGGGGCGACTCAGATTGTGGCTCTGCGAAAGACAGCAGTCACATCAGAGCTTGTTGGTTGTGGTAATTTCTGCCCATGATCTTTACTCCACTTTGGGGAACCATGAGTCTGATTCCTGGATTTAATGAGCAATCATTGAGTCCAGTTTTGAGAAAGAGAAGCCAAAATAGGGCTGGGATTATTCAGATTTATTCATCAGTGGAGGTTTCATGGCAGAGCGAGATAACAGAGGCATTATTTTTGTGTTTTCAGAAGCCAAAGTCATTATTTTGTCTGCTGCAGTGACAGACAGACTCACACACACACACATGCACATACCTGACCCTATTGCTCTGAGGCTCTCAGGGGGTCTTGTTAACTCTACTGTGTCTGTGTGTGGGAAGGGATTGTGTGTGTTTTTGTGTGTATATATGTGTGCGTGTGTGAGTGTGTGAGTGACTCCTCCGCCCATCTTTAAACAGGGAGGGAGCACAAAAGAAAAGAAAGAGAGGCAGATGAAAAGGAGAAGGTTAACAATGCAGAAAAGAGCTGATGGCCACAGAAAGAGAAATGACAGGAGCGATACAGCTCGTTCCCAGATAGAGAAAATAGAGGGGTGGAGAAGGAGGGGGAGGTGATAGAGGAAGAGTGTGAGCAGGTTCTCAGTGTCTTTGTCCCCTGGGAGGAGAGAGTGAGAAGTAAGAAGGGAGTGGTGGTGACACATAGGAAGAGTAAAGAAAGAAAGAAAGAAAGAAAGAAAGAAAGACAAGGAAATGGGGAGATAAACAGTATTAAATGGCGGGGGTGAGGGGGTAAATTTCCACGGTTTAGATGGAAAACTTGTGGGAATCAAAGTAGCTTTTTGATGTCTGTAGTCTGGTAACAAAGTGATAAACAAATGAGACAGAGGCGACAAAGAGGCTGCTGCAGGTTTACAGAAGTAACTACAGTCAGTTGACATTAACATAATAGGCGGCCATCGTATAGCATGACATCACAAATGTAACTGTCTAGTTATGATGCTTTTTACAGGTTCAGTTTCAACCCTTTTGTTTCTCTTCAGACTGACTGAAGAGTAGCTTTTATTCGTCCCATCACAACTTTTGTGTCTTTTTCATCTCTCTTTCTGCATCTTATCTTTAATGGTTCTGCGTAAAAATTGCTAAATCAACTGGCTTTAGTTTCAGTATCAGTTTCCCGCTTGTGTAGGAGACTTCATTTGTTGTACTGTGGGTCAAAAGCAAGAAGAAACCACCAGAAGCGACATATGAAGCTAATGCAGAACTGCAGTTCTTTTTAGTGTCCACTAGAGGCTGGCTCTGAAAGTACCAGAAACCTCATACAGACTCATTCAAAAAAAAAGCCAACCTTTATAGCAAAAATAACATATTTACAGCCCGGATGATAAAACAATGCAAGTCTGAATAGCTCATTTCAGGGGTAACCCTTATGTTACTTAGTAGTTTGGAGGACACTGAAATGAGTTTTTCTCATGGGTACCTTGAAGCTGTTAGCATGGAGGCTAAGGGCCAGAGTCAATTTTGCCTCTTTGCGTTACACTTGACAGAATTTGGGTTGAGTTCAGCACCTCCAATTTTGCCCCCGTCAATGACAGGCTTCAAAACAGATAGGCGACATCACAAAGACTATGTACATTTACTAAAAAGGAGTGCTTTTAATCATCTAAGTTATCCTGTCCATTTCAGAAGTTATCATGATAAATTATCATTCCTTTAAAGCAAAAACAACTTTGTCAAAAGTCAGATCAGAAGTGCAAAACTGAAGAGTTTACCACAGATATTTAAAAAAAATGCAGAAAATGAAATGACACTAGAGCTGCTGTGAGTATGTTTTGATTTTGGATAAAACTGTAAACCTTTGAACAATTAGATTTCTGTCCTAGACACACTGAAGTACTGTTTTCTGATGATAAGTATTGTCTGTCATTCTATTATGGGTCAAAACTTTGACTTGTCATGACTAGCTGGTGAAACATGCTTGATCTGATTCAGAAATCCTCTTTCTGTTGGATGTGTTTGCTTTTGTAAGTCATAATGGCGCATCATAGTAAAGTCAGTCTGTGTCACCAGCAGCTTCAGCTTTCTCCTCCTTGAAGGCAGACCTTTTTAAAACCCGCCTTTAAAGTACACCCTCAGGCTAACTTTTACATTGTCATGGCTTGTCTTTTAGTCCCAGATTGTTTAATTACAGTTCAGATAATAATATAAATCCTTGTTTCCTGTCCCTTCCCCTCCTCTGTCTGGACTCAGGCTGTTTCTGCTGTCGGGATGTTCGAGCTTCAGATCCGTCACTACCAGAACCCGCATGGCCTCCTGCAAACCGGAGACTGCTGCGACCTCCCAGCCATTGGAGGGCAGCGCTGCTCTGCCAGGGACCAATGTGACACTTACTTCCAAGCCTGCCTAAAGGAGTACCAGGCCCGGGTCTCACCCACTGGAGCCTGCACCTTCGGGTCAGGCAGCACAGGGATCCTAGGGGGAAACGCTCTGTCGCTTCACCACCGAGGACACGAGGGAGGAGGAGAGGATGGGACTAATGGACACATTGTCATTCCCTTCAAGTACGCCTGGCCAGTAAGTACAGGGGCAGTGCTGGTTATCAGTATGGTTTCCAAGGGAACAGGCAAAGCTTCAAGTACAACAATACACTCAATCTGAAGCTGGAGTGGAATAACAATGACACTCAGAGTTCAGATGGCCATGCTTTTACATCCTTGTCAGTTTGTGAGTCATAATGGGGGTAAAAAAACACACAAAACATGGAGAAACATCTTATGACCAGATTGTCTTTTCTTCATTTGATAATTCCTCACATCAGGTTATAAATGGGAACAGCCCACTTCACATTAACTAGCTTGTGTCCATCACATTAGTCTGCCTGATGACGAAAAGTCAAATTTAGGTAACATTGTCAGGTAACTTATTTGTCTGTACCAGTGGTGAGGACAGTCAGAGGGGCTACGTGTGTAATGAATCTGCGCAATTTCAAGGACTGTGATTTAAATGGTCAAAACTTTAGTTCAGAAGTATTTAAAACTGTAAAATCTCCCACTAGCCTCATCATTTGTGTTATGGGTTATTTAGCTTATATTAGCATGGTAACAAGCTAAACGAGGAGCCTCGGGATAAATGAAGTATCTATCCATCTATCAAAAATTCTTAAAGCTTATGCCTGTTGTTAGCATACTGAGGTTGCAGTTTACTAGCTACTGCCAGGTTTTAAAACTTCCAGCCTTTTGTTGTGACAGCAATTATTTTCAAACATTAGCATGAATCAATCTTTGCAAAATTGTTATGGCTGTTCATTAGCATGCTGTTATTACCACTTGGCCCTGCTGCTGCATTTCCTGCCTTTATATGATGAAATTTCTCAGCTTTACTTTGTTTTTGGTCTTGATTAGCAGGTGTGTGAATACTAGCATGCTGAAGTTACACAGTGAGCTTGGTAAAGGTTATGCCTGTAGTGTAGCATTTGCAAATATGCTAATGCTGGCAATTAGCTAAGTGCAGCAGTGTCAATTGTCTGGGTTGCCTTAACAATTTGAGAGGGGAAAGAAGCTGATGCTACAAGTGGCCCATTGCTAGACACCCCAGGTATGTTGGTTATGTTATGCTCAAGTGTAGTGATAAGTTTGATTTCTGGGTTTTCATTTTTCGTGTTTCGATTGAGCTTATAGTCAGCCTGTTGTTTTGAATCAACCGTGTTAGCTTTGTGTGTACCGACACTTAAGGATTCAAGACTCCATTAGCTGCTGGCTAATAGTTCAGCCTACATGTTATTGCCAGTAGAGTATCCTGTTAAAATCTACACTTGCTTATTGCACGACTCAATAACCACTTCTTTGCAGGTATGGTAAATCCACTTTAAGAAAATCTGTGTTATTTAACTTTAAAAGATCGGTTTGTTGTAATCAATGGTTTCTCTCTGTCTCATTTTATAAATTTCAAAAACTTTTTATTGGAGCCCACAAATTATCAAAATGCAGATTCAGAATTCTATTTGAATTAATCACAGGTTTAAATTTCAGGAATGCCCATCATATTCCATACAGCTACAGACAAACCACACGATGACTATTTGTTTGTCTCTATTATAGATAATGGATAAATAGTCTAACAGCTCACCGCTTGGGATCACAATGATGCAATACTCACAGGATTATTCACTTTATAGTAAGAATCTACGAAAGTCATAAAGGTTATGGGTGAACTGTTTGCCTTACCACCTGAGATAAACATCCCATAATGTCGTTACAGATTATCACAGAATTATGCCATAGTGTTAAAATATATTTAAGGAGTTTGCTGTTTGCCTGTTCAGTGATTCATACCAGTTTCTCATTCATCTATTTGTCCTCCAATGCCGTCCTTCCTTTCTCCCCTTCCCTCCACACTAAACTTTTGTCCTTGTGTAGCAGGCTTAAAAAATGGGTACTGTGCAAGGCTTAGGCTTTATTTTCATTCCTTTAGGAATAATGGTGCCCCTTTAGTAGCTTTACATGATTCACAGATAAAGAAAAGTCCCATTTTTTCTCATCCATATTTCAGTCTCTGTCTGAAACGCTTTGTTTCAACTGTTATGGTTTATGGCTCCACAAACTCCCTGCCCTCTGATTGGCCAGCACTCGGGGGGCAGAGCTGTAGTAAGCACCTTGGTGTTTGAGGGCCGCAGTTTTTTTTGAGCAGTTAATAGACAGATTCAGGGATGTCCTACAACAAATAAATATGCAGCAGTTTGAAGTCTTCATACCTTCAGTATGGAAATCCAACTTCCTCATTTTATATCAATGTTTAGAATAATGGAAAGCCTAATACCCCCTCTTTAAGGTCTGTCGGTTGCGTTCTTTCATGTATAACAATCCACTTTAGGATCAATTATCACACTGTTTGCTTCTCAATATCTGTCTTTATTAAAGAGCAGACCAATTATCCTCCATTTGCACAGCAGTTGGTGAATGCAGCCAAGACAGAGAAATTGATTGTTCATTTAATCCATCCTGTTCTTTTCTCTCCAATTCCTGCTGTCCTCTCTCTATTTTTTGTACTCATTATGCAAGAAAAAGCAGATACAAAGTAAAACACTAATATGAGTTATGGGGATAATTAATCTTTCATCTATAAGTGCTTTGATGAGAAAACCTCAGGACAAAGTATTTAGTTTGCTATGTTCTGTATTATCTTTTTATTTTATCCGTCATTTATACTATGAGTCAATTTTGGGCAAAAGCAAGATAGCATTGTCTTTCCCAGCTTCTTAAACATTAAAGATTGTTGCTTTTCCTTTTTATGGATGACAATTTGGGCAATTTTGATACTATAAGTATCATGTGAATAATAAAAAAAATGGTCCAATAGAGACTAAAAAAATAACTCATCCAGTGTCATACCTATTCTGTTATGACAGTCATAAGCAACACAGATAAATCATGATGACTTTATTGCGGAGCTCATATTTTTTTAGTCATTTGTTGAAAATCTGTGCTTCCTCCATTAGCCATAAGTTCCTCCTTTTCTGGACTTTTTTCAACTATTTGGCTTTAAAGACTCTGCAAGGACACAAACAAGGACACAA
The DNA here is from genome assembly GCF_033239565.1 of Halichoeres trimaculatus. Classification (NCBI taxonomy): domain Eukaryota; kingdom Metazoa; phylum Chordata; class Actinopteri; order Labriformes; family Labridae; genus Halichoeres; species Halichoeres trimaculatus. The sequence continues at coordinate 24,659,227 of NW_027437188.1, forward strand.
ACGAGAGAGCTGCATTTATTCTGAGGATTTCAGAGGTTTTGTTTGTTTCTAAGTTTCAGTGAAAAGAAATCCTCTTACAGTCAATTTTGTTTCCTTTGATCACTCAAGCATGGTTTCTGTTTAATGGACGTGCTATAGGAATTGCAACAAAAAGGCTTCGTGATTATATTTGGTTGTCTGATATTGAGAAAAAAAACAGGTGATATTTCAGATACACTGATAAGCACTTTTGTTAAAAACACACTGACATGACATACTCTTAAATGCCTCCACTTGCATGCACACACACACAAGAATGCAACACGCAGCTGGCTTGGGTTTCTTCTTTGTGATTAGTATCAGCCCATTTACCTGTGAGACTCTCTGTCCCTGAACTAATTATCCTTCCTTATCTGTATACAGTACGTTTCTGTGTGTGTGATGTATGCGTAGTGCATGTGTGTGTCAAACTTTCCTTGTTTCCCCTCATACTATACATTTAGAGATGTGTCTGATTGACAGGTATGAGTGTGAGAAAGTTTTACTGTCAGAAAGTTTACCTGGATCAGTTTCAGGGCTGGGCCGTGGGGTGAGCGAAGCTGGACTGCAGTGGGTGTGTGTTTGTGTGTGTGTGTGTGTGTGTGTGTGAGAGAGAGAGAGGGAGGTGGGACTTATAGGAGTTAGCAACAGTGCATCTCCGGCTGAAAGACTCCCTTTATCTGACCATCTCTGTGAGGTAGAGAGTGGAGAAGCAAGAGGAGGGGGAGGAAGAGGGAGAGAGTGATCCCCCTGCCCCAGGTGAGGGGATGAACAGGTGAGCAAAGTCATTATGAGGGAAAGGTGAGCTCTCTTTCTGTCTCCTGCCCTCCCTTACTTATTCAATCATTCTTTTTTCCTTCTCCCACTAATCTCTTCAGGGAAATATGTCTGAGCAGTCCTCTGTATGTGTGTCTGTATTTGGTTATGAATACAAGTGTTGATGTGTGTTGTGTTTGTTTTGTGAACATTGTCATCATGATTGCTGGGAGGTTTACATCCCCTTAAGGCTGCCCTAAGTCTGTGCGTGACTTCTCTGGACATGTTCTGATATTTTTACCACACAGTTTTTGTAATCCGGATCAGTTTCTGTTATTCTCTTGAAGTTACTTTTAATTGGAAAACTTTTGCCCCACTGTTAAACAAAAGATCTGGACCTCTTTTTAATGCAGGGAGCTTACACCACAGCTCAGAGTTCTTTTGTAGCTTCACACAACCTAAAATATGAAATAGATAAAAGGTTCACAGGATCTGTGTTGTTGTGGTGCAAGTCCTTCCTCACAGGCAGAGCCTTCAGAGTGTCATGATGAGGAGAAGTGTCTGAATCACATGGCTTATCAACAGGGGTACCCCAGGGGTTAGTGCTTGATCCCCTACTCTTCTCCTTATACACCACCTCACTTGGAGCAGTGATACATGGATATCACCGTGTCTGGCTGATATCTCCACATGGATGAAGGAATGCCGCCTTCAGCTAAATTTGCCCAAAACTGAGCTTATTGTCCTTACAGCATGTCCCTTGGTTCTGCTTGATTCCAGTGAACATGTGCCCACAAACTCTACCAAAAATCCAGGTGTCATGATTAATGACCAGCTGACCTTGAAAGTTCATGTGGCCTTGATTGCTCAATCTTGTTGATATGCCCTCTATAACTTCAGGGGGATCTGACTCTACCTGACATAACAGGCCACACAGCTTCTTGTACAGGCCCTTATGATTTCACCTATCGACTACTGCAACTCTCTTTTATCAGGCCTCCCTGCTTGTGCATGTAAACCTCTGCAGATGATCCAGAATGCAGCAGCTCTTCTGGTCGTTAACCAAAACAGCACACGTCACCCTGTTGTTAATCTCTCTCTTTACTGGCCTCCAGTTGCAGCCCGAATCAAATTCAAAGCTCTTCCTCTGGCTTACAGAACATCGACAAGAACTGCTCCTCCCTACCTGGGGTCACTCATCCAGGTCTACACTCCTTCTCGCCCACTATGCTCTTCTTGAGAAAGACGCCTGGTGCTCCCAGCCCAGCGCGGCTCTAAATCACTAGCTAGACTCTTCTCCTCTGTTGTGCCCAAATGGTGGAATGAATTACCTAACTCTTTACGATCCGCAGAGTCCTTTTGTACTTTTAAGAGATTTCTGAAGACTCATCAGTTCAGGAACACTCAGGCACTTAAGCTGGTCCTTCTCCTCTTCGTCCATAGGGGTAGAATGAGTCAGGAGGTCTAAGACCCAGCTCTTAGTGAATTTTCAGCACTGGTTATTGAAAGTTGTTGAAGGTTGAACTATAGTGTTGCAGCAATTAATTGTGGTTAGTTATGGCTGCATTATTGTACACAAAAAATCTTCTTGCACTTAATGGCAGCCAAATAACAGCTCTTTGTCGCACTAACTAGGTTTCCTTTCTGTCAAAATTCTTCTCAATTTTCTTCTCTTAGATATTTCTTTGACATTTTGTATCCAAAATATATTTATTTGTTTATTTATTCAGAGTTTTAAGAGATGATTAGCATCCCTCTCATGTGGCTAACAAGCTAACATCAACTGTTAGCTTGTTAGCCAATATGGAGAGTAAACAGTACACCCTGGTCTGCACAGTCCTTCAAAATATGTATTTCTACGTCTTCAAAGTGAAGCAAGGGCACACAAATACCCACGTTTTGTCTTGTCTGCTTTACGTAAATATGACTGGCTGCAAATTATTTGACAGGGAGAAAGTGCTAGGCAGTCAAATTAAGTTTTGTTGTGGAGAGTATAACTCCTTCTATTGCCACTGACAATCAAAATATACTACTTAAACCAAGAGTTAGAAATGGTTTACCGTTTTTACCACGAGGAAAAGCCCGGCTAACTGTTCCCTCTGAAGTCAAGGTTTGACTGGTTTATGCTAGCACCCTACTCAGACATAAGAGTACCTAATCCACTTATTTAACCAAAGTTTAGTTTCACATGTCAAACCTGATTCAGAGGAACTTAACTGCAATGTAAAAATAGTGTGGGAAACTGTCTGCGAGCCCACGAAAGGCAGAAGATGTTCCACCAAGTTTCAGATGTACTCTGTTCTGGTTTAAACTTTAAATCTTGAGTTATGAGTAACCTTACAGATCATCTAAGGGACGTGGCTTCATTTTAACCCTGGCACAGGAATCACAGACACTCAGTGGTCATGGATGTTTTAGTGGCGGCGCCTCTGTGGAGATGGGAAAAGTTCAAAGACTTCATAACTGCGAGGCCATTTGTGGTAGCTTCACTGTTGGTTCTGTTTGGGTGACGAGGGGAAACAGAGAGAACTGCCAAGAGTTCAGATATCTGTGTATCTCACAGAAGTATGTAGGGACAGAAGAAGTCTCACATCGAGGAGCTAAAAGAGGCAAGTTAGCCGGTATGAAGTGCCAAGATTTATAAGTTGACCTTTTCCCGTAAATGCACCATAATGTTGTTTTTCAGACAATGTGGGATTAAAATCTTTTCTCTTCTGAACTTTTGACACTCAGGAGTTCATCTTTGTCTGATTAAGACCTTTCTTTTGTCAAAACAGCCTGTGACTAATGACAACGCGACAGGTTCTATAGAATTACTGTTAGCAGGAACTGAATGAAGTCCCTGCTGTGTATTATCTACATGTCAAGTGTTAAAACTCATTCATGGTCATGTTCACTGCCAGAGGCCATCACTGACTGATCCTGGGAAAGACTCACGTATCAAGCTGAGTGTGTGAACAGACCTGTGCACTAACTTTGTTCCTGTTGGCTTGCCACCTCTCATTCCTGGTGACTGTATCTTTTGTGTTTGCATAGATATGACTCAAATATATTTGTACTGGCTATCGCACACTAAGTCTGATGACAATTTATACAGCAGGTTCACAGCGTGAAGAAGGCAAATACAGTCGGTAAGATTCTAAAGTTAGGCTAGATGTTTAGTATATCTCAGCCTGTTTGAACAGCAACCAAAATATTCCAAAAATTAAACTTTGGTTCATAATGATACGCATTTTGAGTTTCAAGAGGCTGATGATTCCTAATTTCAATGACGCAAAATGTCACCTGTAGATAGTTTTAGTAAATGTCATACTTAATTTAACTGTATAATCAAATATGACTACCCTCGCTGGTTCGGTCATTGAAATGTTAAATACACCTGTGCCACAATTTAAGACTGCATGCTGATTTAGAAAACATTATTCATCAAAACTTTCTCTAAAAACTGTGGTTCCCATTGGTTCTGCAGCTTTTTTCCAGCTGCATCATGTTTGCAAGATGCTTCAAAAGCTTACTTTAAACTCTCTGCTTTGCTACAAATTGCTGGTTGACCAAGTTAGAGGCTAAAAACGAAACACATTGGAGGTTTAAGCAACAATAAAAAAACAGATGCTTCCGCTGAGATTGGTGGAGACCAAAACAAAGCACACAAACACATGGGAAGTGAATGGTTACAGGTAAAAAATACCTCAGAACAATACGATATGAATTAAGTCAACTTTAATTTTCTGGTTCTGTCTTCATTATAAACTGATTAATCAATGCCTCAGTTCCCAAAAACAACATTTACAAAATCAGACTGTGTCATATTAAGTTAATCTAATTTAGTCAGAGCTAAGCTTTTCTCAACAATGTCACAGCATCATTGTGAAGAGGAACCAATGTTTCTGAAGACACACATTTTCGTATTTGAGTATTTTTGTCCTCTGAGCACCTCAGTCGACAATTCTTTCACTTCCTTTGTGTTGTGGTTTCAAGCAGAGTTGTAAAAATATGAGCGCATAAAATCTGTGTGTGAAAGTGATGCTGAGACGCAGTGCTGTCTGCTGTGTGTGTGTGTGATTTGGTCAGTAAGCACGAATCCAGGTGAACAAAGCATTTCTTAGGGAATTTATTTTTCCAGCGGCTTCTCTTCTTCTCGGGGCATCAAGTTCAGCATGCAAAGTGTGGCTTTCATGCAAATATGTTCCGGTGTCGCTGCTGTAGTCTTCACATGTCTCTGTTTTCTCTACTGTTATTCTTCTTTCTTTGATTCAATTTGTACATTATTATTTAGTGTGAGATGATCAGTACTGGAGCACCAGGGCACATCGTAGAGAGTGTTTGAAGGCTCTTTTGGTGGTTGTTGGAGGGAGATCAGTAACAGAGCAAAACGCTATATATTCATATTTTGAAGAAATTCCTGAATCTGTAGGTAAACGGCTCAAAATGGTCTGTTTTCAAAATAGCACGGGATGCTAACGAGACTTGCTGAAATGATACCATCATCTCATCATCTCCCAACAGACCTCCAGAGGGCTGGCCAATCAGAGCGACAGGGGTTTCTGAAGCCTTAGGGCTGGGTTATGCTTCCTGCATGAAGGTGACACACGGAAATGAGTTACGAGAAAACGCGTGTGGCTTCTTAACACTGTGCAGTGGACAGTGTATCCCAAAAGCAAGTCTACCGAAGCACCACGCTTGAGTAGAAGAAGTCGTTGTTTGCAACATTTTTTTTCTCTGCAGAGTTTTGCTGCAATTTCACACCAGGTATTCTTCATCACACAGTTACCACAGCGATCTCTGTGTGATGAATCATATGCATGCGCAAGGAGCTCATGTTAGTCTCTGTGCGGAAGTTGGAAACTTTAAGATGTGCGCGATGCAAAATTTTTCTCTGCTTTACAAGGACTGCGCAAGGGGGCGATGCTGCTAAAATGACATCATTTATCGGCATGAAGCCTCACAAATACGTCAAGCATAAACCAAGCTTTAAAGAGACAGTAGCTCAAAGAAACAGTTCAGACAGGGGACTTTTTGGGGACAGGACAACTCTTTAAAAAAGTATCCCCTCTTTAAGGTACATAAAGAGAAACTTGAAAAGTTGTGATTGATTTTAGATAAATTGTCAGTTAACAACGACAGCAGTGTTTTTTAATACTTCCTATTACTGAAATTTACCCAAAGAGATCATGTGTTAATACGCTCTTATTCTCTCTCAATGCATTCCTGCTGTGTGGGAGCCGAAACAGGGGGGAGTCAGTGAAGGGAATCGCCAGGAGAGCTGCATAGTCGGAGCTTTCTCTCTCTCCTCAGTCCGTCTTTCGCTCTCTCTGTTCACGGCGTTTGAGCTCTCCTCTCTTTTGTCCCCTAATTGACTCACCTACGCAGGCCTGCATACCTGCATGTATGCTGATACTGGTGTATCACTTGTTCACACAGACCTGCAGGCCTGTTCACACACACACACACACACACACACACACACACACACACACACACACACACACACACACACACACACACACACACAAGTCACAGTCACAGTTTACTCTTTGTAACCTTCTTCCCTTAAAGACGCACGCAAAAAAAAAAAAGGACACAGAAAACACAAAGAAGGTTAATTCCAGTGGGATCTGGAGCTTGTGGTTTTAGAGATAAGTTAATAACTCGGGGGTAAACATCTCAAGGGAAGCTTGTTTTAATGATTTCATTTGTGTGCAAATTGGATTTAAAAGTGGGAGTCTCTTGGTTAGATGAGAAAGCGGCAGCTAAAGCTTAATTAACATGATCGCTGTGAAAATACAGTCTGAGGATGTCATTGTTTTTCATTGAGCGCAGGTAAATAGATGAATACACAGCTGTGATTAGAGCACTTAGTTTCCTCTCTTTTTACCATTGATCTTTTTCCTCTTCTTGTCACATCTCCTCACCGTTCTTCCTTGACATCCCTTACCCATCTCCTCCCTCTTCCTCCCACACACACACACACACACACACACACACACACACACACCCTCTTTCTCTAGTTTAAATCAGCCATTGTAGACCTTTTGTTCTCTGCTGCCCTTCAGTCACATCTCGTCTCTGTGGATTACACAGGGCAGGCAGTTACAGACCAGTTTATCATAAATCTTCCCTCTTCTCTCTGCGGTTTTGTCTGTTGACAAACTCAACGGGAGCAACCACAAACATTTTTGAGTCATCACGTTGGGTAACATGTTTATCATTTAAACTTTGTCCCATGATGTTTTTCTTGCTCTGGTCTCACACTCCATCACAAATCAATAACTTATTGTCCATCTAACCCACAGAACACTAAACTTACATCACATCATACTCCTGATAAAAGGAGTGGATTGATTGATCTGTTTATTGGACCAGCTGTCTGAACAGGGTGTTGTTTACATGTTTTTGTGTGTGGTTTGTAAAGCATTAAGTTTTTGCTGTTAACCCCACAATAAAAAAATGACACATTTAGAAGAAAGGATGCACAGCTATTCCGGCAATGTCCTGGTGTTTTCCAGCTAATGTGGCTACTTACCAATTCAGCTTTTGCAGCATGGCCATATTTTTTCCACCTAATTGCAGTGAACATCAAGTGCTGCTGTGGTGGAGTTAACACATTGTCATGGCAGCCCATTGGCAGGTTCAGACATGAAAAACAAAGCTTTAGAAAGTTCACTTTCACTTGGAGGAAACTTCTTTATCATTATAGAAAGACCATGAGCAAATCAACATTGCTAAAGCTGTATAACTTTACTTGCTGTGTGTCGAGGATGGGATTAGGTCTATTGAATAAACAGTGGCCGCGATTATGTCCATATAATTAAAAGTGTCCTTCAGTCATTTTCAGTTCCATGATCAGTACTATTGACATTTTGACAATAATTTGCTTCCCTTTGTAAGATTTTTCATCAAGAATAGAATAGAATAGACTAGAATAGAATAGAATAGAATTTTATTGTCAATGTAACAAGTACAACGAAATTGAAGTCACAGCAGCAATCAAGAAAACAAAAGTAAGAAAGTGTAAAGAAAGTGCAAAAAGGTCCATAAGAAAACAGATGCTGACAGCTTGTCCATCATTGTCCAGTTCAGCCAGCCTCCACCTCCACAGGGTCCAGGACTGAGCTTCTTCTTCAGTCATGCTCCATCTCTGTCTCCTAGATCCTGTCTGCTCACAGCAGGTGAAGCTCTTCCAATGTGGTGTTGGTGTCTGATGTTAGCTCCGTTTGCCATGTCTGTGAATAGCATGATGCTACTCTGCCTTCTGTTATCTCCTCTGTTGCTGGGTTAGCACAGCTAGCTCGTCCATCTTATTGGAGATAGATCTTACGTTCCCAATAACAATGGATGGAAGGACAGGTCCATGTTGTCACTTCTTATCTCACACCTGAGAACCAGCACGTCTTCCTCAAAAAACCTCCTTCTCCTCACCTTGTGGGAAGACATCAGGCCTTGCATCAGTTAGCATTGACATGCTACAGGCTGCTAACAGCTGAGTTCACATGTAAACAATGCACCCATGGTTACATGTAAGATCTCCAGACAAACACAGGAGAAAAAGTAGTAAAAACATCGCTGAAGCCACAAAAAGTTTGGTGTCCATGACCAACAAATCAGATAAAAAAATTACAAGAAATGGGCAAAGAAGAGAGAGCTGCTGCAAAAGGCAGCCATAGCCAACAGGGCGGCACCTTGCAACCAAATCACAAGGATTTGATATCTTTAAATGACCTGAACAGGTGACGTGTGAGTCACAGATTTCCATAAAACCACATTTTGAATACAGCGGGTATTAAGAAGAATTTCAGGAAATCATTTGATACCTTTCTCAAAGCATCCACACCAATGTTTGTTGAGCCAGAAGAGTTCATTTCTCTTATCAGCACACGCTGTACAGAGGGTGAATTTTTTTAAACCTGATGCTGTGAAGTTATTTAACTTACAAATTTTGCCTGTTTAAGCGCATGGCTGTTTCGACTGACAGACAGGCACCCTGTAGCTGTCTGCAAAGAGGCTAAAGACCTGCTCCTTTGTCTCGTCCAAACTTGAACAAAAATAGGTTGAACCAAGCTTTCAAGTACTGCTCCTGCTGACGATGGGCTTCAAAACGCTGTATCAGAAACACAAGAGATGCCACAAAGATCACTTCCCCCAGAGCAGAGGTTAGCAGCCAGTCATTTCATTCAATCTTTCTCTGTTAGGCCCTGTGCTGGATGAATCTCTGCGTCGCTCAAGTGTGTGACAGAAGCTGCTATTGATCAAAAACCTTCCTCTTCGTGGAATAATCAGTGAATAAAGAAAGAACAGCCTCTTTGATATTGTGACTAAAATCTTGTAACTAAGAAAACTGAGGTTGACTTGAAAGTTCCCCTATTGGCCACTGTGGGTTAAGTTAAAAGCAGAAAATGTGAAGACTGAATTTTAGTGCAATACTTCAAACTTTGACTGAACTGGATTTGAGAAACCTATCTTGGTCCTCCACTGGAGTCAGGATTTCTGTTACAGCATCTTTTGTTGTTGTTCTTCAATGTTCTCTGCAATTTATCACTCCAACTAAAGGCTGACAAGTTTGGCTGTGCTGGCAACTCTGGAAAGGTCATAGAGGGTGTATGCACCATTCTTAATCAGACAGTACCAAGGACAGAGATATTCCACTAAATTTTAATTTACCAGATTATAAGTAGCTCATTTTTCCACCTTTTAATCTATTTTTGTTTAAACCAAATGTTAACTTTCCACTTAAATGTATGCAACTTGTTTTTGTAGACTTAAATGAGACGCGCAGTAGACAGACACACACCACTCCCTGCCTTGTTGTCTCGAGTCTTAATGTCTCTTTCTGAAAATGCAGCGGTGAATGTGAAGTGGCTAGACAAGGTAATTTCCTGCGGAAGTCGAAGCTGAGGAAAGGGGGTGTTCTAGGGGGCAAGGGCATTCGATCTGAGTTGTGAGGAGGAGCATGAGGGGAGGGAGGAAAGGGGGAGGTGGAGGGAGCAAAGGGTCGATGTTGATGTCAGCGCTGTGGAGGCGAGACTGAGGGAAGTGAGAGTCAGGAGATGATCTCAGCGTGAGGCCCGCAGGTGCTTTGGATGGGGGGCAGAGAGAATCAGGAGCAGCGGGAGGTAAGGGAGGGGGCAGGATGGAGATGGGGCAGGGCGACATGGAGGATGAGGCCTCATCGTGTCAAGAGGCCTCTGTTGTTTGAAGTAGCTGCATATTTCAGTGTAAGCCAATTAACCCGGCAGGAATGTGACTCACATAGACAGACAGAGGGGGGACTGGCTGTGAGTTACTTTACACAAATATATTGATAATGGGATACTTTTTACTTCTTCCCTCGTCCTTTCAGAGATAAATACTTTCCTTTTAAGTATTGAAGTTCACAAGTTGCTAAAAGTCTGGGTCCACCAAACATCTTTTCATGTGATGTCTTATGAGAAAATGTGTCTCATTATGGATCACAGATCTTATGGAAATATATACTCTTATTTAGTCACATAATCCATAGAGTTCATCCTCATGAGCGAATTATTCTTTTTCAAACTGCATATACAGCTAGAAATCTTCAATTCAGACATATTAAAATACCTTGATTAGTTATCATTTTTATTTTCTCAGGCAAAAAGTAAGATATATGCATGTCCTCTTAAGACCCTGTGTTTACATATGTGGACATTACATTCCTGCCTTTTAGACCCATGAGACTTCATTCTTTAAAACTTTGACCTATTAGCTACATTAAGAGACACTGCCCAAGTCATCTTGATATTACAACATTGCGCTCGTAACCAATCAAAATAAGGGAAAAAATAAAAGGTGCAACTTATGAAATCAACTTTGTCAACAACTCTTTGGAGGAAACTGGACAAAGTTGGGTAGAGCTGAAACATTATTTCTGGCAATTTCTTTTTTTATAAGATACTGTTGAAAAAAAGTAATGAAAGGTGCTTATAAATTAAGTTTTTGAGCTCTGTCAGGGCTATCAGTGGACACAGGCCCTAAAACTGTTAAGACCCTGAGATTAAGGTTATTTCAGAAAAACTGAGGAACAAGAAAAGGGAAAGCAATTAAGAGAAAGAACTTAAATTAAATCATAATCACTGCTGTCCTTTCCAATAAGTAATCTCATGACTACATGTAAACTTCACCTTAGGAAGGGAACCAAACCCTACAGCTGGATACCACTCAACCAATCTGTTATATTTCCTCTTCAGTTTGGTTCACGACTCCTTTGAGCACCCTGAATAAGCAAAATAATGCACCACATCACAGCTACTTCTCAGACTTAAAGTACATTTTTTCTATAACACCATTTCACGTTTACTTCAGTAGGATTATGTATGCAGAGTTTATGATGGAAGATTTTTACATTCACGCCTTCCTAAGTAAACTATCTAGGCTCCGGGTTTAAAGAAGAATGGAGAATGTGACAGCGGCTGTGGTGATGATGGGGAAATGGAAAGTGTGCCAGGGCGAAGAGAGGAAGGTGGAGTCCAACACTAATTATATCAAGAATGAAAGAAAAACACAGAAGACGGCGAGAATGCGAGAACAGAGACATTTAATTATAGAGATGAGGTCATGGGAGCAGGGTGGGGTTGGCTGCTGCTCGCTGGGGGTCTAATTCCACATCCAGAGCTCAGTGTGTGTGTGTGTGTGTAGGTGTGTTTTTAACCTGAGGGCAGGGAGATGGTTGAGATGATTGAAAATGTGCTTCTTACTCACCTCAGCATCATGTCTGTAGCTCCCCTGTGGACTGGTAACTGTATTATCCAAAGTGATTTATTTCTCCTCGTTGACTAAGAACCCGTTGGCCACATGACAATCACCGAACAAAGCTGTTAATACTGAGCGTTCATGCAGAGAATCAGTGCTCAGATATCCGTGGACTTTTTTCTCCGGTGGAGTGGAAACCGGTCTAAACTATTTCATTATTTCAGCTCCTTGACCTCTCACTGTCACAAACAACACGGAGCTGACGGCACAGTTTCATCATATTTACCGTATGTACCAACAATGATGTCAGCTCTGCTGCTGGAATAGCAATGCCATTGTTACTGTGGTTACTAATTTGTCGAGCAGGTGAGGTGTTGGCCATCCAATCGGGCTCGGGCACAGCCGCTGTCATGACAACCGTTTGCATGTTTGTGTGTGTATCTGTGAGTTTGTGTTTGTGCACAGTGCGTAGTCTGTAATTACTTCAGCGCACTGATGTTAAGGGCCAGAGTTGGCAGATGTGTGAGAACAAAACCTGTTGAGCTGCAGATTATGAATATTAAAGGTTTAGTGATACACTTTCAAAAAAGACTGTTTTCCACCACAAACAGAGAGAATATTAAATGTCTTTTAGTTTCCTGCTTGTGTAGGTGTTCTGATACTTTTTATGTGTGTAAAGGTTTCAGTGCATGTGTTATATGTCAGGTTCTTACCATTTTGCTTCCTAGAGAGCAGAATGGATTTATGGCTCAATAAAATCACATTGTCAGCAGAGAGTGATGAGACAGATGTAGATTGTCATCATTGTAAAATCAATTGCCTCAATAATTGTGCTCTATTTACACAGCCAAAAATGGGTGGAAAAAGTAACACTCATTTCTAAGTTCTAGATAATGATATCCAGTCAGCTTCACTTTAAATATACTAACAATAGAGTCATCAGCTCTTTGTCAAGATTCTCATATTTCATTCTTAACTAAAAGTAGTATAATGCAGGCGGTTTTTCACCCAGTCTCTTGAAATGAATAATAAACTGTTCTTAACAAATTTATTAGAGCACCTACCATAAAACGCAAAAACCACTTAGTGGTTAACGCACCATTTAGTGCCTTAACTCTGAACCTTTCTTTCTTTTACTTCGCTTCACCATTTTGAGCAGGGGTGAGCCGTTTCAAACTGTTTTTTTAGTCCCAAATTTGAGCCAAAAAATTAAAATAGTGTACAACCATCAGAACATATTCTTCTGTTCAGGAATTCAGGTAAATAACTGCTATCTTGCAACCAAAACATAGTTTTATTTTGCATGTATTCATGAATTCATTTATTATGTATGTTAACCCAAAAAACCTATCGCTAATTGTGTGTCAACATGTACATTCAAATATATTCTTGTCAATCTGTGTAAATATTTTCAAATACTTGGAGTATTTAAAGTCCCTGTGAGGACCTTTTGAGTGATATTGTAAATGTCTCACTTCTAGATATATGCCTGATGTTAATCCACAACTTAAAATGAGTGCCATAACAGGTTTTTTTCTCAATGTTATCTCTCAGTTTCTCAGATTTATCAACAACACGTAGAAGTCCCTATGGCAACGCCAGCCCAGCTGACAAAGCTTGAGCCCTGTGCTTTTCTCTGCTGAAAATGATTTCTTGGATTTATTTAGAAGTAACGGTGGACACTGGAGCTGGACTGTCAAAAAGAACAGGGACAGAAGAGCAGAAGAAAGCTTATCAGGAGAGAGGTCTGTTCAAACTTACATTTTGGACTTGACGAACCCTCACCCCAATCCTAACCCTTTATTGAGTGGGACTTGCCTGTTTCATTTATAATTTGTTTCTTTCCAAATAGCGTCAGTGTAATTTGTGTCTAGTTACATTAAAGGCAGAGACAGTGGTTGGTTGGCAAACCTCCAGTAAATTAATTCCAGTTAATTACTCACACAGCAGGTCATCTCGACAGTCAACAATGTGAAATTAGCCTGCAGGCAGCTGTAGTGGCTGAATGCTAACAAAGGATTCTAATGAATGAGGATATTTATTCAAGCGGTTTTAATTGATGCTTTTATCGGGAAAATAACATCAACAAAGAGTTATCTCTAAAAACTCACCTCACACAATCTGTTGGTTGAGTACATACCACAGACTGTGAACAAAGTCACGCTGACATCACCATAGGTTTGGCCACTGTGTTTGGATAAAGGGGTATACCACAGCAGTGAGAGCCTGGCAAGCATCAAGTAAAACCAACAGTGTGTGCCCTTGGCTAATGCATTCGCTGGTACAGCACTGGTTTAATAAAACAAATAACTCACTGAATATTTTACAACACAGACAGCCATTTAATTTGTCAGATATATCTTCAACTTTCTTCAAAAAGCACCAACAACAGGAACAGGTCGGGAGGTCGAGTAGTGAGAATGACATGGCAAAGGCTGACCTCAAGATTACAACCAGGATTTACCATAAGCCCCATTTCCACCAAAGGGTTCAGTTCGGTTTGTTTGGTACAGCACACACTTTGAGGTGTTTCCTCTGACTAATCCTGGGACAGGTCTCCAAATTAACAACCCATATCGTCCCACATGTTGATGCCCCTCTGTTGGGGTGCCAGACATATGGATCTGACCCCAGAAGGTAGAGCTCAAACACTGCAGTCCGTTGATTGGTCAAAAGATTTGTCACTCACTGTGTGACACACAACCTCCTCTGAAACAAAGCTTGATTGTGCTTTGTAATGAAGAGCCACGTGCCAATCACAACGAAGACAAGTTACTGTATGTCTTCTATTGTTGTTCTTTCTTTACTGTGTCGTGTTTTTCTTCTTCATTGGATTTGTTATTGGGGTACACTGTGTCATGCTGCTATGGTGTCATGCTACCAAGAATAGAATAGAATAGAATAGAATAGAATAGAATTTTATTGTCATTGTAACAAGTACAACGAAATTGAAGTCACATCAGCAATCAAGAAAACAATAGTAAGAAAGTGTATAGAAAGTGCAAAAAGGTCCATAAGAAAACAGATGCTGACAGCTTGTCCATCATTCTCCAGTTCAGCCAGCCTCCACAGGGTCCAGGACTGAGCTTCTTCAGTCATGCGCCATCTCTGTCTCCTAGATCCTGTCTGCTCACAGCAGGTGAAGCTCTTCCAATGTGGCGTTGGTGTCTGATATTAGCTCTGTTGGCCATGTCTGTGAATAGCATGATGCTACTCTGCCCTCTGGTATTCCCTCTGTTGCTGGGTTAGCAAAGCTAGCTCGTCCATCTTATTGGAGATAGATCTTATGTTCCCAATAACAATAGATGGAAGGACAGGTCCATGTTGTCACTTCTTAGCTCACACCTGAGAAGCAGCACGTTGTCCTCATCTCCTTCTCCTCACCTTGTGGGAAGACATCAGGCCTTACACCAGTTAGCATTGACATGCTACAGGCTGCTAACGGCTGAGTTCACATGTAAACAATGCAGCCATGGTTACATGTAGGATCTCCAGACAAACACAGGAGAAAAAGTAGTAAAAACATTGCTGAAGCCGCGAAAAGTTTGGTGTCCATGACCAACAAATGAGCCATACAAAGTAATGATCCACTTTAAATACAAAGATTACGAAAAAGAGACAAAAAAATTACAAGAAACAGACTAAGAAGAGAGAGCTACTGCAAAAGGCAGCCAGAGCCAACAGGGCGGCGCCTAGCAACAAAGATGAGGCAAGGTTGGCTGTGGAAACGCAAACAGGATCAGGCTTTTCCGATCCAACCCGTACCAAAGTAGTGATTCATACCGGACCACTTGGTGGAAACAGGTCTATAGACTGCATGCAAAGCTGGTTGTACTGATAGTCCCCCAGATATGACAAAACATGACTGGCTGCAATAAAGGTATTAAAAGCCTCCTTTGTTGCAACGGATGGAACATGGTGAAGATATCAGTCATGAATGTTTTTATCATACTAAGTTTAACTCTTGTTACTAATTTGATATGGTCAAAAAGAGGAGGCATGAAAATTTGATTGACAGCACTGATGACATTGATTGTGTATTGACAGAGCAGATGGTAGGACACAAGTCATCCCACTTTCCATAGCCATAAATGTTCATGTCAGATCAATGTATGAACTTGTTCTGCTGTGGACTGTACCCACTTCAGAGATCTTTAACGGTTTTTCTATAAATGTAAAATGTGTTTGTTTAGAAGCGCCACAGTAATTATGTGGCTCCTTCGGATTGCTTTGTTTATGTCTTGGCTCTAAAATATGTAATCAGAGTAATATGTCAGCACCCAACAGAGCAGCGTTATGGTTTCACTCTATTCCGTGGGAAGATATGAAAGCTTTCAATGATATTCACCTGATGCTCAAAGGAACTACAACTTCTTTGCTGTAAGGCTTAATGGTACTAAAAATAGACGAGTAATGTAAAGGTTCAGCTGTGAGACAGTTGTTCTAGTGGAGAAATTAGCTGTACAGCTAGGGAGCAGTTTTTTTGTACCAGAGTCAGTAAACATGTTTATATCTGGGATGAAGTCTGGATGGGTCTGTCTTCAAACAGTCAATCCTCAAGCAGACATTAGGACGGTGTTTTTCAGCTCTTGGACGTTGGATTCACACCTCGGCCTGGGGTGTTAAAAAAAAATGATTATGGTTTTAAAATTCAAGAGAGATTTTCAGCTCTGCCTAACTGTGCCTTTTAGTTTGTAAGAAACAAAAAGAGCGATGCCGACCAGCAGGAGAAAAGTTGTCCATTTTAGGTCTTCATAGAGAGCAGCTATTGTTTGATGATTTAAGGTTGACATCACGGTGCCAAAGCTGACAAATGACACTTTTCTTCTTTCACAATCTCCATTGTAGCTGGCAGACTAATATTTTCTGACTGACAGCCTGAAAGCATTGTGTATGGAAAAATGAAGACCATTTCTCAGCAATATTGAATGCATGTGTGTGTGTGTGTCTAAGTTGCGTGTGCATGCAGGTGTGCGTGTGAGTGTGCGTGTTAGTGTGTGCGTGTTAGTGTGTGAGCTCGGAGGGGAAATTCCTCTCTCAGGGCTGGGAGTCCTTCCTGTCGTAGAGCTGTGTTTGTACAGCCTGGCTTTGTCGGGATATCCTACCCTGCCCATGTCTGAGAGGGAGAGAGTGGGAGAGATGAAGGGAGGGAGGCATGGCAGGGGGGCAGAGAGGGGCACCCATATGGGGGTGGGGAGGGTCAGGCTGAGGAGTGTTTAAGGGTTGATGTTTGTAAACCTTTGTTTCATTAAATTTGGCATGCGTTCACAAATGTCTGCACAGTGGTTTGAATTTGCATCGCTCACTGTAATCCCGAGCTTTATCGCTGTTGGCCCGGCGCAGGGCTGCAGAGAGGGGATGGGGCCAGACGAGCAGACAGCATACAGCCTGAGGGAACGGACGATTTATAATCAGAGATAATTCTCTTGTTTGGATGTTGTCTTGTTTTTTGGCTGGAAAAGTGAACGCCATTCCAGGCTCAGACCATGTGCACAGAGATGATGGGCAATGAGAGAGCAAGCTGACCTGAACTCACAGAGGTGTCACTGTCATGTTACCGAAAAACAGTGGAGAGATGTGCTTTTTCATCTGCTCAGCACAAAACCAATTCATCATTAGTGCCTAATCTTTATTATCGTTTACATTATTGATCCTTTCTTAGTGGCTGTACAACAGAAAGTATACCAGCCAGTGTTCCCTTTAGTTTGTACGTCTTTCCTCCTCCAAACTTTCAAACACCTCCTCCTGTACTCATCCTCTGAAGTGGAGCCTATGAAACAAAAACATCCCAAGACGTGAATCTTGCAAGAGGGGAGGTGCTCCCTTTAAATGCCATTCCAGTCTGTTGTCATCAAACCAGGTTGAGCTTCACTTTTTTGCACAGTGAAGCCAGTTATGCTAATTGTAGAAGTGCCAACCATTAACTTTATATATATATATATATATATATATATATAGTGCACAGCGTAGCTCCACCATTTACCATTTTACAGTTTTGAAGCCAAAATGCCCCTGTCACAGGCGCCGCCATTGGCAGAGTCGGTGCAGTGGAGGCTATGAAGGACTTAAAAAGAATCTGAGTGGAGCAGGGTGACAAAATAACAATTATTTTTTTCTTTCGAGACCCTAATCACTTCTTGGCTCTCCCTCTTGACCCATTTTACAATCCCTGAAAAAAAATACCCAAGAACGTCAGCTGTCAATTATTGTTAAACGTGACGCAAAGCCTTGTTTTTAACCTCTTATAACTAATGAAAAGCAAACTTTTCAGAAAAAAGGAAAACTTGAATACAAGGCAGCCAAGTAATATCTTCAAATCACCACAATAACTGGATGTGACAAACACTTCTACAAGGTGTATTAATTTTTTAAAGTTTGACCACAGCCCATCTGGGATGGCTGGGGAGGTGGATTTTTTGACTTATACAGCAGCCAGCCACCAGGGGGAGCAGTTTTTGTGGAGACCTCACTCTAACCTGAGCAAGATGACGCCCATTTTTTTTTACAGTCTATGGTGCCAACTTGCAGGGACATCTATATCTGGGATGAAGTGATGGACAGGTTTTCACAATGTATCCCAAAATCTGACCTCCTCACTCACCTTCCTCTTTTGAATCCTGTTTCCACCGAAAACAGCTAGTGCCACAGAGTTCAAGGAAGCTGCATGTATTCATCTTTTTTTCAGTTGTGTGTCACTGGCAAATCTCTATCGCTGAATGACTGTCTCGGCATGAGTGACCAGCAGAAAATCAAGTTTTTGAAGACTTGCAATTTTTAAAAAGTGGTGTAAAAAGACTGTTAAACACATTGCAAAATTGGTACATATAACTCACTCATTTGCCTGACATGAACTCGCATCTTTACATTGACTTTACATGTAATACATTCTTGCAAATGTTTTTATTTGGGAGAACTGTGAACACAGTATTTTGCAGAGAATATGTGACACAAAATTACCATAGAAGGGGAGAGAAAATGTGGCGAGAAACGTAAAGTTCAAAAGTTGCTTTTCAAACAACAAAAAAAATCAAACTCAGGTGCAACTGATCAAACAAGTATAAATCTCAGCATTGCAACGCGTCTTTTCTGAGACACAGTCAAAGTTTGGCTGTGGAAAAGCTGTGGGTTGTGTTCATTTGAGGAGGATAGAGAAAGAAAAGTTCCCTGAAGGTGGAAAGGTTTTAATGATTCATCTGTGTAAGGTTTAGTCAGATAGCAGATCAATACATACAACCAGGGGCAAAGCACTGCAGTAGGCCTGAAGGTATCAATTATTTTCCACCTGTTGTAGTCTTCATTTTCATTCCCTGTGTGGTCTAAGGAGAAAATGAACATGCACCCATGTTTGCAAACCCATAATGAGGTGCAGTCTGGCACAAGGGGCGGTGTGTTGCTACCTTTGGAACGTAGTAAGTGCCTGCACCTTAGACTAACAAAAACATGGTTTATAGTTGAAAGTAAGAGATAAAAGTGGTTTTCTCTGCGTGCAGCAGAGCCATTGTAACACACCCACCAGGCTTTAAATGTGAATGAGAGCATATATACACTGAAAGGTTTGACTCATGTTGCACCCAAAACACACCTTTGAATCATCAAGAGACGTAAACAAACCTCCTTGCAGCCTGTCCCTCACTTAGTGCTAATGTTGTGTGCCACTTTAATGGCAAAATGAAGTAGAGACTCACTTTAGCCATGCCCGTTAGAATGAGTACATTAGATGTTTTAAATATGACCCTCGTTGTAAAAATAATGACTTTGGTTAATTAATTATTTGTACAGACTCTTGTTCTTTCTGGATGGAAAGTTTGTCTGATATGATTTTGTTAAGTTTTACTTTGGCATTTGTTTCCTAAGATTTGCTACTTGCAAATAGAAATGCAAACCGTTCATCCATCAAGCAGCGGGAGAGACAATTTCAGTTTTGCTTTGGGATCCATTTCAAAGAGGATATTACTTTGCAGTCTAACTGATTGATTTCTCATCACCATGGAACCACAGCTTCTCTTTCTCTAATGCTTATTTTGTTTTTGCAAGCTGTGCAACCAAAATAAAAAATAATTTATCGTAGCTTTGTCAAAAACATTAACCCACTCAGTGTTCTGGGTATTTTGTCATTAACCGTTTTTAAAAACGTTAAAGATTCTGACTGCTGGGGGTGTACATGTTTCTTAAGTAATTTATTCTTATTACAGCCAGATTTCAATGCAACAGGTTTTAGTCATTTTCCTGTGTATTATAAATTCTAAAGAATCAAAAAGTAAAATCATTGTCCCCAGAAGTAAAATTTGATTGTACAAAGGGCTAAAACTAGACAAATCAAAACACCAAATTAGCAATTTTTCAAAATTATCTATGACTTTTCATTAAAGTCAAAGACAATCTGAACCTTCGCATTTAAGAGATAATTAAATATCACTAAATTTAACTTGACATTTAAATTTTTACCATTGTTTTGAGAGCGATCATTATCCTTTCCAGGCCCTCTCCTCTCAAATGATAACTCCACACACACAAACATGGGCGCACACAAAAAAACAACACACTCTCTTTTCCCATTATGTCATTTCCCCGCTGTCATCACTTTGGCCATTACCTCCACAAATGGCAGAAATAACGCCCAGATGTCTGATGTTGTTTGTGACTGAACGGGGTGAAAATATCAGCACTTTGTGATTGTATCAGTCTCGTCTTTGAGATGTTTACCATTTGATTTTCCTCCCTGTGCGTGTTGTTTTTTCTGGAAACGAGGAAGAGGTCACGCTGCCTCCGCCTGGCCTCTAATGAAGCCACAGAGTTTGGGATTGCTCTGATATTGCTATGGTAACCATGTGTGTGTTTTGGAAAGGCTTTCAAGGAAGGTATTCCTGTGGGTGATTGTCTTGATTTTTTAAACACATATTCTTATCTCAGCTTCATCAGTGGTGGTTGTTGTGGTTTTAACTCAGTTGTTTTGACCCTCCTGGTTGCCGTACAGACCCCTCAGTCTGAACAGCAGAGCTTTCCACTGCTCCACCCTTCCCGTATCGATGACTGTATCATGTCTTACCTGGCTGTGAGCACTTGTGGGTGAAGAGGTGGAGGAAAAACAACAGGCTCACAGCTGGCAGAGGGTGTGGGTGGTAAGACGGAGAGGTGTGCACAGTGGATGGAAGGAAGGGTGAGGAAAGAGGGAGGAGGGGGTGAGGCTGATTGGAAAGATGATAAGGCTAAGAGGTCTGTGAGGCAGCCAGCCGTGAGGTAATGCTGTGTGGGCAGATTGTCGAAGTGGACAGTTCATCATAACAGACTTGATACTGAAATCACTTCAACTGGAGCTATGTTTTATTCTCTGGGCGTCAATCTAACTTCTGCTAAAGAGCAGCTTTAAGCGGATTACTGTGTTGACTCAAGTGGTGGACTAAACATTTCTTGTTGCATATTGTGTCTTTTTTTCATGCAGTAAGCTATGCCACACACTCCAGAGCAAACTCATTTACTGCATCTGCAAACTACAACTCTGATCATGATCAGAGGTATTTTACTTCATTCTTAAACCCTGCCACACTCCTGAAGAAAACTGAATGTTTTACTATACATCATCTGCCTTTAGTTTAAACTTTTAGGCTGAAATTAATATAAAGAGATATTCCAAACCAGCAGAGTCCTATAACTGTTAATGAAGGCCTTACACACTTAAGCTTTACTGTTCGTCATAAATACTACGAAGTTTTAATAAAGATCATAAAGAAGTCTAAAAACTGATGGAAACAAGCGTGACATATATTCTTTTTTTGTACTTCCTTTATTACTTTCGACTTTGTAACTCCGAGACTGTTGAACAGATATGGGTCTGTTTTTTGTTTTTTTTTTTCCATGAAAATGAGCGGAAATCTTACATATTGAAGAAATGAAACCATTGCAAAAGTGCAGAAAGCTGCATTTTCTTGAGTGTCCACTTGAGGCTGGCCTCAAAAAGCAGATAATCCCTCCTTAACATCCATGTTAAAACCATAAACTGTATAAAACATGGACATAGTCTTCCCATCATCACCCGTCTGTTTCTGAAATGGAAAATGCAGCACATCAGCTATCGTGGCCATATTGATAGTGGCAAGGGCTTTGCGGACAGCTTTAGGCCGCCTGTCGGTCCCTTGACCCTGAGCTGTGCCTCTGATTGGGTGAGCTGGCAATCCTCTGAACGGCCGAGTTAGATTAAAATTCACCCCCTGTACAGCGTGTGCCGATCGTAAAATTAGCAACTCAGGCAGGAGACGTTTTTTGAATCAGGCTGTAAATAGGTAAATTTCTGCTTTGAAAATGGCTTTTTTTGGCTTGGTGTGTGACTTCCAGAGCCAGCCTCAAGCAGTGCTAGAGAAAGAGCAGATTTTAGCACTTCCGCATTGTCTCATATTCTTATATCAGAGGTTGCCGTTTGGTTTAAACATAGAGAAGATGATTATAGCCATTAAAAAGTTAGACCAGCAAAAAAGATGGATTATTCTGATGTTTCAGTCTTAACTCCACAATAAATCACATAGCTGCCTTTTCCCAGAAATCTGACTCCAATAATGGATATCCAAGGAAAAAAAACAGAAACAAAACAAACATAATTCTGACGTTGATCTAAGTTATTTTTCAGACTCCTAAGATTACAGACAGTATTCAGGCTTTGTCTGACTTTAATCTCAGAATTCTGAAAAATAAATCAGAGACTAAAGTCAGAGTTGTAATTTTTTTTTTCTCCTCTGAATTAAATCTCAGAATTTGGAGAGGAAAAAAGGTCAGAATTCTTTTTTTAGTCTTGGAATTCTGAATACATAACAGAATTTTTACTTTCAAGTCAGACTTTTTTTTTTTTTTTTTTTTAAAGCCACTGTGTTTTCTGGCCTAATCTTCCCCATAAAGTCAATGGCCCCTGACTTAAAATAAATAAATAAATAAATTAAATTAAATTAAATTAAATTAAATTAAATTAAATTAAATTAAAAAAATAATAACAAAATAATTTTCATTTTTATTTTTCAAAGCAAGTTTCTTCGGGAGAAGTAAATATGTTTCGAACCGAATACAAGATGATTCTGGTCTGGTCTTGTCTTTGAATTAGTAATTTTATTCACCCATGATACAGCCCCTTTAAATAGGAAACTGAACATTAAGGGGTGAGTTAAATTGATGGACACATGGTTACTTTATGGCTGTTTTCATAGCTAGTATTTTTACCATCATTACTGGGCTCACATCTCACAAAACACAATGGGTTAGGTCATTTTGATCTATATTTTATAAAGACTTTGAATTATAAAAATGTGCCCCTGTATGTTTTTTTCTGCACACATCAAAATAACTGCTAAATATCAAAATTCCAGCTCTTGAAATACTCTGTGTGATCTTTACTGTACCTCTAATAACCTATTAGAGCAGTGCCTCTCCACATAGATCTAACTTGATCGTAATCATCTGCAGGATTTCACCGTGTAAAAGTGTAAATCATGAATACTAACGATAACTTCAGGTCTGAGTTTTAAGCTGAAGCTTAATGAGTCCAGCTGCTCTGACTCTGTGCTACCTGCTGTCTGCTGCTCTTAATGAACTGGCTACTCGCCCTCTGCAAGCCAGCACATCTCATTAGTGCCACGACTTCCACACACTGTGAGTCCCCCTCTCTTTTTCTCTCTCTGTGAGTGGGTTTCCTCACACACCCCCTCACTATCTTTTTTCTTATCTCACTACTCCCCCCTTTTGGTGCTCTCCTCTGATCTCTCCTCAGCCATCATCTTTCTGTTCCTCTGACCTCGTTGTCTCCGTCAGACATCTGAAAATCTGACAAACTCCAGGAGTCCTGCAAGTCGTTATCCTCCACAGCTGCCGCAGTTCTACCTTTCTTTGCCCTTTTTCTTAACATACTCACCATGCAATTATCCTTCCTAGCCTGCTTCTCTCAGTCCTTTTCTCCCTTCCTCCCTTTTTCTCCCATCTGTTGCAGCACAGATACAGTGGATGTGCCTCCACTTGAACCAAACTCCTGACTCAGTATTTTCTGACACACCAATTTTCACTCCCCCTAACATTTTGCACCTTCACTCCAACCCTTCATCTTCTCTCCATCTCCACTTTTCTCCCTGAGCTAAAGCTCTGACCTCCTGCCCTTCACCTCCTTCAGAATCCACCTCTCCTCTCCTTCCTACCTTGCTCACCTCCTGTGCCCATCACCTGCTTCCTTTTTCTATGCCTCCCTCCAACAGCACCTCCCCGTCTCCTCCCCCCTCTTTAGGCTCTCAGAGAAGACGTGACTACACATCCATGCAGCCCTTTAGGAAGAGAAACCTTACCCACAATGTGCAGGGCGGGAAGATTTGCATGACAGGCGCTGGTGGTTTGTTTCGCTGAGGGAGAAAAGGATGGATGGAGAGAGTTCGAGGGGAAAGTGTCGGTCTGAATTATTCATTACCGGTCTATAGGTTGAACAAATGCGTCAAAAAAACACCTGTCGTCTGTTATCTCTCCAGAGTGTGATATCTTTGTACACTCAAAGTCATCATTTGAAGGTGTCCAGCTTCTTCCAGAGTCCTCTGCTTGTGTACTGCAGCACGGCTTAATACAGGCTGACTTTATCTTTACACAAGGCTCTGAATTTTAATGAAATACTAAGATTTACAAGCAAAAAACTTTCACAACTCGATCCAGGATTAATGTGTGTGCTGCAGTGCGGGGTAAGAAGACTCTGAGGACATTAAGAAAAAGCACAATAAAGCCAAACACCTGGACTGGAGTGTGTGTTCAGTAAATTGAACAGGAGTTTCTGGATGTCCTCCCACACCGTGCTGCCCGTCCTCTTTGTCTCTCTTTGCATGACTTCAGGTTGAGGTTTTCTTGATTCAGCAACAAATTGCAGTCTTGACTTGTTTGGGCAGTGAATCACCTCTGATCTATGCGCTTTTTATTAAGTCTTCAGGCAAGGAAAGAAACACACTCTCTATTGTATCACAAATAATAAAGTGAATTTACTTCAGTGCTGCAGTTTTGACGCACACTTTATTCTTTAGGTATCCTTATGATAATAATAAATTTTCAGGTGAAGGTTCCATGAGAAATATTTTGTTTGTTTGTGCTATCCAATCCACAAGGTTGTTTAAGTAGTGCTTGTGCAGCCAGAAAAAAGGTGGGATGCTGTGAAAAATGTTAAGAACTGATTTTGATGGTTACATTTATTAATAGTTTCCAAATTTAATAAAAACAGCAAAAACAACACATTAAATGTTAAAACTAAAACATATCATCACCGTAAAACAAACGTATGCTCATTTTAAATTTGATGCAAGAAAAATGTTTCAAAAAAGTTAATTATGAGGGTCTTTTTTGTGCAGAAGAGATTGTTGATTTTACAAGTTTTTGATACAGAAAATCCCCCAAATCAGACGTGAATTTTTGATGCTTTGCTTTTATTTATGTGTTTAATCATTTAATACCTCACAGTTTAACTTCCCACTAGTGGAAGATGCCTGAGGCTATCAAACAGTAGTTTCTTATTCATATTCACATCCAAACATACTGAGTTTAAAACCAGACCAACATTTTTACTTTAGTTCATAAGAAATTACCATATCCATGAACTGGAAAACAACATTGTAGCTCATGAAAAACACCATCTGGAAGGTAACTAGAAACCAGTTGGTTGTGTGACATGATCTCTGCCATTCCTAGTTTGATGCTGTCGGAGCTGACAAACAAGATTTTGTTGTCATGTGGAAATAAGCAATCTAAAATCCCCCAACAATTTTTTAAAATTTTGCAAAAGCCTGTTCTTTTTATTCCGGTTTTATATCTGTAAAATTGGAGGCAAGAATCTGCTTAAGGCACATTATTTCTGTCCACAGAAACAAATCTCCTGCAAAGAGAGAGGCTAAATGTTGTGATTCACCACTGCTTCACTTCTATTGTCAGTTATTTGTTAAATTACTGAGGAGCCACCAGGTGAATTTCCCCCTGATTTGCATAAATTTGCTTGCTCTTTTCCTTTTTTTTCTGCATTGCTGGTCAATCCCACATCATCTAGACTCCCACAAAGCCTTGCAAACTCACATGCGCTTGGCATGCTGAAAATAAATCTGGGTAAATAATGTGTGATGATGGAGCAGTCAATCAGTTTTTGCATGGAGATTTACACGTAGGTGAGAGCAAAGTCAACACATCGCTTTATTACCAGATGCATGAACAAACTATGTTAGAATTCAACATCAGAAACAAGTTACTTACACACACAAATACGCAAGACAGGAGTGAGTTAATGAATAAGACTGTAAAGATGGACTGTTTGTTGTCTAATGTGATGTTAAAAAAATGATAGCGTATGTCTGATGGATGTTTTCTCTCTCTTGTTTATTTCTATAGAAGTCCTTCTCTCTGGTGCTGGAAGCTATGGACTATGACAACGACACATCAGAGACAGGTGAGGCAGCAGTATACTTTGTATTTTGTAACTGTTTTCCATGTATTCATTCAGCATTCATATAGCATAAGACACCCAATTAGGTCATGGCATTCATTCATTCATGAATTCATTCATCATTCATACTGCTGATTCTGTTCAGGGTCGCGGGTGGCTGGAGCCTATCCCTGCTGTCTTAGGGCCAGAGCCAGGGTACATCCTGGGCTGGTTACAGGTCAATCACAGGGCTGACACACAGACAGACAACCTTTCATAAACACACTTACACCTACGGACAATTCAGAGTGACCTATTAACCTAAAGAGCATGTTTTTGCACTGCAAAAAATGAAATCTTATCAAGTGTTTTTGTCTTATTTTCAGTTGAAAATTCCTTTTTAGACTTAATATGAGCCAAATTCACATGACCAATCCAGAAAAATGTCTTGTTCAAAGTTATTTAAAGACAAAAATGAGGTCTGAATTGCTCTTAACCAGTAAAAAAAAATCTGCCAATGGAACAAGAGAAAAGTTACTTCTATTAAGACATTGTTCTAGTCTCAAGGAAATTTTCAAGCAATTTTTTCTTGTTCCATTGGCAGATTTTTTTACTGGTTACAAGCGATTCAAACCTCATTTTTGTACTCTGATAACTTGAAACAAGACATTTTCCTGGATTGATAAGTTGAAAGTGGCTCATATCGAGTATAATAAGACAATTTTTACTTTAAAAAAAAAAGACAAAAACACTTAATAAGATTGCAGTTTTTTGCAGTGTGGACTGTGGGAGAAAGCTGGAGTAGGTTATGATATGACCAGAAATACAAACATTTCTAGTCGTTAGCTAGTCATCTTTTTTTTCTTTTCAGTTTTAGAGCTAGTTAGCATCAACACTTTGAGTTTTAAACCTAAATTTTATGCTTTTAACCAATGACTTTATCTCTCAGACAAGTCTTGTTTTTCTTTTATGTGTGAAGTGTAACTGTGCTAGCTTATCATCTTTTAGCATTAATGGTTATCAACTTTCAACAAAGATGCAGTAAGCTTAAAATACTTTACTTTAAGAGGAATCAAAGCAAAAAATAAAAAAAAGTGAAAAAGAAAAAAGTGAAAAAGCTAAGGCTATCTTCAGCCTTGCATTATAGCTAGCTTAAAGGAGCTACTGAATCATGATTTACTTCTTACCTCTGCTTTAGACTGGAGCTACCTTGAGCGCTACATTAAAAATCATTATTAATTGTTATTACTATTATTATTATTATTTGTTTATTTATTTATTTAATTATTATCATTATTTTTTTTAAGGCAAAAAGAGGTGCAACCTAGCAGGAGCAAGTTTCAACCCCATACTTAAGATAGCCCATGCTATCTTTACTTCAGTGTAAACTTAACACTCATGCTAACATGAGCTCTATACAATTATTTTTTATTTATTTATTTATCTATTTGGACATTTTACACGATATAAGGCGAAAGGAGGTGTGGCTTACCGTGGGCCAGCTTTAACCTTTTGCTCCAGCTAGCTTGAAGTAGCTAGGAGATTTGCAGTCAGTCAGTTAGCTTCTTTTTTTCTGTTAGCTTTAGACTAAAGTTGACTGTAGCTCTGATTGGACTTGGGAAGCTAAAGCCAGCTAGAAAGCAGTCATGGCAGTTTGTTGGTCCACACTCGAAAGATTTCCTAGCTTTTCATGTGTTTTAGCATTAGCATTTTTATGACAATGTTTCCATGGCTAAAGGGATGTCAGAATGTAAGATTCTTGTCTTTACTTATCTTTAACCAAATGTATGTTGTTACTGTGTTGTGGCATTAGACTGTTTTCCCATTGTCTCTCCAAGAAAAACAAGTCTGTCATATCAAGCTGTAAGTTTAGATTTCAGCAATCAACATTAGCCTGGAGGCAGACAATTCATGCTTGTTTACGAGTTCAACAATGTGAAACAATGTGAAAATATCCCTTGTGTCTTCATTTCAAGGCCAGGAGGTTTTTTATCCAGACCCTTTAATTTCCTGCTCGTCTCCTTTATGTTTCTCCTCATAATCAGGAAAAGCTCCATGACAGAGAATCTGAGCTGCATGCTATAAAAAGCACAACACACACACACATACACACACACTCACACACACAGGAGACAGATGTTCCTTTGCCTTCCTCATTCCTGTCATACCACAGTCTTCCCTTTCATCCCACCATCCCCAGTCATATCCAAAAGATGGTCGAGATAATGAGAAACTGGGAGCTGCACCAGAGCTGTGTCTCCTTCACTGTGTTCTTGTCTCCTGTCCTCCATCATCCCTCCTTCCCTTTACCCTCCAGCGCTGCTCTTACATCTTGTTTGCATTATCTGTCATTTCCACCTGAGCCCCTGACAGCCCTTACATTGGGTCTAAAGCCGTTCAGCTTAGCTCAACCCAAACATGGGCGTCCTGTAGCAGTCTGAATGGACTTATCAGGCCCTGCTGCTAATCAGGAGGGATTACTGAGCCCGACCGTACTTTCTCAAACAGTCCTTGGAAACTGAGAAAATATGATGTCCTTTGAGCACTGACAGAATGACATTCACTGAGTTTTAATTAAATAAAATGTAGCTTGTGTTAACTTGTGGGGGGCATACCTTTGTCATGAAGGATAATTTTCAGTTTATTAAAAGTTTAGCTACTTTATTACCTTCACTGCTTCAGATTACAAAGACAGAAAGTACCTGAAAATCTCTGAGATGCATTCATCCTTTCATGGTTAGAAGTTCCATCTAAGTCTAACCACGCTCACCCAGAGATGGCAAAAGTACCCAGATTCCTTGCTTGAGTAGAAGTAAAATACTTTTGTTGAAAAACGACTCTAGTAAAAGGAAAAAGTACTGATCCAAATACCTACTCAGGTGAAAGTAAAAAGTGCAGGCTCTGAGTACTAAAAGTAAAAAGTATTCCTATTGCACGATTCATTTACTGTATACACAGGATAATTTATATGAAATCCACTTGGGCAATGTTATTGTTTAAACAAACACCTGCCTAGTGTCCTAATGTATTTGATAGACTGTTCTGGAACACCAATACTTCCTGGAGTTTTGCTTTGCACAAGATGACATACGCCAGGAGTTGTTTTTAGCACCAACAAACTCAAAAAGCTCTTTTAAATGAGGCCATGGGAGCTGCTCCTGTGTGGGACCCTCACCATTGTCCATTTCACGCAGCTGCTCGAACATTAGCGGTGTGGGAAATGTAAGGAGTAGAAAGTACTGATATTTATGTTAAAAATGTAACAAGTAAAAGTGAAAAGTCATCAGAGAAATAGATACTTTAAAAATACAAAGTGCCTGAAAAATCTACTGAAGTACAGTAACTAAGTATTTGTGCTTTTTTACTTGCCATTTCTGTGCTCACCTTAGTATTACATTACACTTCATTGCTACTGGACTTGACAGGCCATCACAGCTGTAACTTAAAATTGTTGTAGTTTGTTGTTAAGGCTGTTTTGCTTTATATGCATGAATTTTAGCTCCACCTACAGCAGTTTTTGCAATAGCACCCCGATCCTGGTCTCTGGCATATCAGCAGAAAATTACCAATCCATTGGACTCATGTATTCAACTCAAGTTAGAAAAAAAAGGGAAGTTGCCAAAACAGAATTCTCAGTAACATCCTAATTTTAAGTAATAGAGAATGTGACGTGAATGCTGTTATGTGTCAGTATTGGCCGGTAACAAAGCCAAGATATAGGAATCAGGACTTGTAATTTGGAACGGTGCATCTCTGCTAGCCCCTCACCAAGAATATTGTGGGTAGTCTATTTGAAAGATGCAAAAGATTTATAAGCTGAGAGTACAAAATCATAAAAGTACATTCCAATTTAAAATATTTGATCAGAGAAAGTTATTAGGAAGTGTTGGGAGGTTTAAGGACAGTTGCATAGTTTTTTGTTTGTTTGTTTTCGAGCCGTTTAACATGAAAGAAATTTTTTGGATTCAGTGTTGCAAATAAGCTTGCATTGGGTGAACATGTTCCAACATGATCCTAAAAGATTTTTTTTAACAAAGGTGCAAAGTTAAAGTACTTTATTTTCACTTTTTCATTCTTAAAAGCATCATGTGTACTTTTGCATCTTTTCAAGTTTGTTAAAGCTCGTGTGACTCACTTACAATGGGACTCTTTTATCTGACAAAGGTGTTGTTCATTGAATGGTTGTTCATCACTTTGTCAGAAACCTACCCCCTGCAACGTTTTCAGAGATTAGAAATGACAGTGTAAAACCAATCTGTCATGTTTGCTTTTGTAAGTCATACAGAGGCGTTAAAATTGATATCAGCCTGTTTTATAATCTACTGAAAACTCCTCACAGGAGTTTAAAAGTTTTTCTCTTAACTTCAAAGGCTTGCAAAGATAATTTTTGGAAGAATTTTGAGTCCTACATTGAATACTAAGAATACTCTTTTACCATGCACAACAATGCCAGTGCATGCCAGTGGGCACAAGATATTTAAAAAGGAGTAAACCCACTCATAAAACTTACACTTTGAGTGGCTTAAAATTCCAAACAGAGTATTTTTAACCATAACAGATCTGTGTTGTAATAACCCAAGATTATGTCCAATTGCAGCGGTTTCATTTTGTCTAAACTCTCCACTCTTGTTCTCATATTTATGAGGTCATTTTGTTTGCAGATTTGCTGCTGTGTTCAATCACTTTTAAACTGTGTTGACAAAGACTTCACAGCCATAAAAGCAGCACCACCGCTGCAGAGAAAATGAAATTCAACGATAAAAGTGTTATAAAGTATACAAGCTTTTTTTTAAGATTCCAGACCAGAGTTTGGATGAAGTGTCTCTTTCAGATGAGATAAATTACACCCTGCAGTAGAACCGGAGTTAAAGCAAAAAACTTACAAACTTTGCCTCACACTCAAGACAAAAACAATATCCAGCTGATGTATTGGTTTCCATAGGTCTCCTGAATTGATTTGTCTGCTCAGACTGATGTTGAAACAGCAAATCAAGAAGTGGGCGTCCTCTTTCCTGCAGTGTTTTCTCAGCCACCGTCAAGGGCGACCAATTCTCAGCTCGAACACATCAGTAGGGGACAATCACCAGAGGCCAGAGGAAGATTTAAGTGTTTGCTACCTGCAGAAACAATCCCCGAGTGACTGCTGCTTAGCTTCTGTTTGCTTTTCTCTAACACACAGCTCAAGGCCTCTTGTTGCCTCTGTCGTCTAATATTCTCCATGTCTCTCTCTTTCCACTCACTCGTGCTCACTTCTTATCGCTCTGTCTCGTCTCGTCACATCAGAGAGGAAATCAAACTCTGTTATACACCTTCCCCACTGTGCTGCCTCCTAATCCGGTTATTTTTCTCCACTTACCTTGCTACTGCTTCTCTTTTCATCTAGCAGAAGGATAGTGATGATGAAATTAGCCCTCTGACATGTCAGAGTCATAGAATAATGAAAAAACCCACAATGCACTGCAGACGCCTGATTTTTACTTGAGAAACAAGGCCTTCAGATCCAACAGGGAAGGAATTGGATGGCAGAGCACTCAGTGTCCACTCTGTTCCTGCAGTGCTCTTAAAATACTTACAAAGCCAGAGACACACACTGGCATGAGCACACAGAAACACACAGAAAGATACACACCAGACGATATGTGCCCCTGTTTTCATTCCTTTGTGTCAAACCAGTGATCTCATCTCTCCATCAGGCAGTTTGCTATGAGTGTGTGCGCTAATAGCTGCCTCCCTTCCTCTTTGGTTCTGTGTGCATCTGTCTGTTACACACACATGCTCACACACACACACACACACTCACACACACACAATGTGCGACCTCCCTCTATCTAATGCTGACATACCTCCAGCAAGACTTCCTTTTCTGGGTTACTATCTCACAATCTGCCCCTCTATCCTCCCCACCATCACATACACTGGGACACACAAATATTCTCACACACACACACACACACACACACACACACACACACACACACACACACACACACACACACACACACACACACACACACACACACATATTCTGGCCTCTTTGTGTGTGTTAATACCCTGTCAGAGGAGATTATGAGCGAGTTGGGGCTGACAGTGCCTCTGGGAAATCCCCTCCGGGGGTCAGGAGCAGCAGCCGCTGCCCTGGGGCCTTGTCTGGTCCTCTCTGGTGTTCAGGCTGCCCTCTTGCTTCTCTGCAGACCCCAGACCCTCTTTCTTTTTCTCTCTTTCTTTCTCGTCTGCCCTTGTCTGGTCAGCGCTAATAGTGGGGCTTTTTACACTCACCCCCTGTGCGCTTGCTTTTTGGTCAAGTGGTCTGATGCTGGAGGATGTGCTTAAGAAATCCTGGGCTGATTAAAGGACGAGAGTGAGAAGCCCACTTTGTCAGACCCAAACAATGAAACACTTAAAGTGTAAATCAATGCTTTTTATACCACACACTCTTATTTGATTGGCATGATCCAAGCTTTGCCCACTTTACTAGAACATTTTGGTGTCACAAAGAAATGTCTCAAAATGGCTTGTTAAAAATATCAACGTTTTGAATAAGAAACAAAAAAAAAGCTTTCAATCTCTGAACCATTTTTAGCTCGTTTCACTTAATGTCATGGTTTTATGGTCTCTTGCTTTTATGCTCTGGTAAAAAAGCAGCATTAGAAGGTTTTTGAAAACCAAATCTCGTATTCACTCACATCATTAAATATTAGACAGTTACTGCTCAAATACAGTTTGAAAAAAAAACATTGAAATCTGATAAGAGTAGTTGTCTTAGCCAGTGACATGTTTTTGGATTTTTCTATTTATTTATTAAGGAAATTTAAAATACATGGAATTACATGTTAAAAATTGACTGATTGGGAGAAATTAGACAATCTATGTGCACATATGCCTGCATGTGTTTCCTTACTCAATCTGCTGTCGGATTTGTTATCCTGGCTCAGTCACCTCAAGGGTGTCATAGCGTCCAACATTTTCTGTTTCTGTTGCTCCACAGCAGCCACACTGACAAGATTTCCTGCAGTGACTGTAGATGATTTGTTTATTTTTTGATCTTCCTCTTGACAATCAGCTGATGTTAATTAGTCACTCCTCTCAACTGGTTTTCTTCTCAACTAAAATCATTCAAATATCTGCCTTTCCCCCACACCTCTGGTGTTCCCCAGGGCTCTGTTCTCGGTCCCATCCTTTTTATAATCTATCTCCTCCCCCTTGGCCACATTCTCTGCAGATACAAGGTTAATTTTTGACTGCTATGCGGACGACACCCAGCTCTATGTTGCCACCAAACATACCTCCACCCTCTGTGCCTGTCTACAGGAAATCAAATCATGGTTCACCTCCAACTTTCTGAAACTCAGTAGTGGCAAAACTGAGGTTCTCCTCATAGGATCCAAATCCGCTCTCTCAAAAACTAACAGTTTTACACTCACCTTTAGCAACTCCTCTGTCTCCTCCTCCCCACAGGTCAAGAGTCTGGGTGTCATCCTTGACAGCACTCTGTCATTTCACTCTCACATCAATAAGGTTACCCGGTCTGCATACTTTTATCTCCGCAACATCAACCACCTCCGCTCCTCCCTCACCCCCAGCAGTATCGCCATCCTAGTCCACTCACTTGTTACCTCCCGTCTGGACTTTTGCAACTGTCTTTTATCTGGTCTCCCCCCCAAGTCCCCCTGTAAACTTCAACTTGTACAGAATGCTGTGGCCCGGATTATCACCAGAACTCCCTCCTTCCACCACATCACCCCTGTTCTGCGACAGCCGCACTGTTATAAAATCAGTTATAAAATCCTGCTTCTCACCTTCAAAGCTCTCCATAACCTCGCCCCGCTGTGATCAGTGATCTCCTCCTCATCAACAAACCCAGCCGAGATATTGACTCTTTGACTGTTTTCAAATCCCGCCTCAAAACCCATCTATATCGCCTGGCCTACTCAACCTGACTGTCCCCCATCCATCTCAACTTTTAAATCATTTTTCTTTTCAAACTTTTATCTATTTTCTTGTTTTAACTTTTGTTGAAATGCTTTTAAACTGTGTTTTGTAAGGCGTCCTTGGGTGTCTTGAAAGGAGCCTTGAAATAAAATTATTAATATTATTATTAGTTTACATAGTTATTAATTGGCTAAGTCAGCTATTTGATATTTTAGTTGCTTAAATCTAGGTATTTTCTTCAGGTGACAGGTAATAACAAAAAGACCAAAATGATCTGGTCCCTGCTGTGTTTGCAGATCTGTTTTGTTCCTCTATTCTATTCTGAGTCTATAAATGTCTGAAACATTCTCCCTTTCCTTTCGTCCATCAGGCCAGCTGATTGAGCGAGTCCTCCTTTCCTCCATGTTGAACCCGGGTGAGCAGTGGCAGACGCACCGCCACCATGGACGCTCTTTCAGCTTAGAGTATCGGCTTCGTTTCCGCTGTGACTCAAACTACTACGGCCCTCACTGCAACAAGTTCTGCAGGGCCCGCGATGACTTCTTCGGACACTTCAACTGTGACCCCAGCGGCTCCAAAGTCTGCATGGAGGGCTGGATGGGACCAGAGTGCAAAGAAGGTGAGAGATGAACAGATCAAGACCACACCATAAAATGTACATATAGTCATACAAATCTGTACAAAAGCTCCATTATTTAGAAGAAGTGTTTGACCATTTGGAGTACGATAGCTGAGTGCTGATAGTTCTGAGGCAGATAAAGAGGAGCTAAAAGTCTATCTATAATAACTTGGCATCTTTACCAACGACATAAATGCAATTTATTGATGTATGTACAGAAAACTGTCCTCTTCTTTCATGTGCATTCAAAGCAGAGCTGTTTGGTACCACTGTGATAAAAATTAGAGTAGGTCAGTCTTTGCTTGTAGCCAGCTTTGTAGGATATTGTAGAGATTATTTTTACAGTAAATAAAAAAAAAATGCAACATCTAACAAACACTGAAATAAAAATAAACCAGTAAGGAAAGTAAATCAGGTCAAAGAAATCGTTTTGAAATGTGTCTCATGTGCCAAACACCAAAAAGAGAATGAAAACTTTTCAACAATGTCACAACGAAGGAGCATAATTTACACAAAATGAAGTTAAAAACAAGCAAAACCACCCAGAAGGTTGATTCATTTATCTACTGTTTGGCTTCTCATTTCCTGTAATTTAGTTTTCATCTATGAAATGTTTGTTGGTAGAAAACATTACACCAAAAGTTGAGTCAAGGCCACTGATGAGGACAAAAACATGTAGAGGAAGACGGGGGTTCTTCTTTTTAAGGTTTCTAAAAAAAATGTTCAGTGACACTTCTCTTGTTTTCTGTCCTTGGGCTCTTGAGCTCTTGATTGTTACAGTCACAAAGCTTAGTTAAAATAAATTTCACCCACACAAAAGTGTCAGTAGTGTAAGTTTGTAGATGTGTTGAAGTCATCAACCAATTCCTGTACTTAACAATCGGCCTCACTTATGACAACAAACAAGATTCAGAAACAAACATTTGGTCATCACACTAACGTCCACTCATTGGTCAGTGCATGCAGTTAGCTTCAGTGGACATTGTGTGCGTGTAATGGGGGGGATTATCCACTGTCTGCCTGTGACTCATCAGCTGGATGACCTCACTGTGGGACCTGGGAGCGCTGCCATCGTGCTGTAGTGGTAAAAGTGAATGTAGGAAACCAGACTGGAAACCATGGGAACCCTGAAGGACACACGCGTTTCTAGTTTACGGACATCCTCACTTCATCTGACTTCCTCCTCAGCGGGTCATTGATTGGATCGCAGAGAAGCAGGAAGCTTGAAAAATTAAGCAGGGGTCCCTCTGTTACCCCCCTGCAGGTTTATGACAGTGATGAAGTTCAGGGACTTTTCAGTCGGTCATGGGCTCTCTGAAAGATTGGTGTGGTGACTTTTGAAGAACATAATCTCGTCATGGAAAAAGGAACTGAATGTTTTAGTTTTTGTTAAGCTGACAGTGGTTTTGTGTATTTCTTTCACCTTATAACACACCATAACAACTGTTTTGACTTAGGCAAAAAAAACCCACTTCAATTTATGTTTAAATGCTAAATAACTCAACTTAAAGTCATTTATACTCCACTGTTCCTTTTCCCAAGCCTCTAACTGCTGTTTTTGTGTGCTTTTTCTTTTGTTCACAGCAATGTGCAAACAGGGGTGTCATCAGGTCCATGGCTCCTGCACTGTACCTGGTGAATGCAAGTAAGAAAAACATTAAAGAAAACTTAACATTGTTACTGTAAGCACCACGTTTTGACATTTATATAACATTGTAAAAAATTAGATCAAAAAATCATTAATCTTATTCATTATTATTATTAATCTCTGCAAGATTACAGCTG
Source organism: Halichoeres trimaculatus (assembly GCF_033239565.1). Classification (NCBI taxonomy): domain Eukaryota; kingdom Metazoa; phylum Chordata; class Actinopteri; order Labriformes; family Labridae; genus Halichoeres; species Halichoeres trimaculatus. The sequence goes on from NW_027437188.1 coordinate 24,695,439, forward strand.
AAAAAAGTGATGGCAGCTGAAATAAAATACTAATAGCATGTTGTTTTTAAACCTTAGCCTGGATTAGATCTCAGAGGTCTAAAATCCAGCAGCGGTAGGCAGATGCCTGGGGTGCTATTTCCAACATAACACCCCTGCAGTCAGAAACAGAGCAATTGAAGGTAAAAGCTGCATATAACCTGGGAGATTATGTAGTTGTTGTAAACATACACATTTTCAGCCTGGCTGTGCTGTAAAAGAGAGCTTCCCAGGGAAAGTCAAAACATAAAAGGTTCACAAAGGTAAACAAGCCTAAGAGAAGAGCCTCCAAAAAAAAAGCATGTCCTGTTTCAGCCTATAAATCCTCTAAATGTGCTCTCGCTTTTCACTTTCACTTTCTGTGCAGGTGTCATTATGGCTGGAAGGGCCCTCTGTGTGACCAGTGTGTGACATTCCCCGGCTGTGTGTATGGAAGCTGCACCGAGCCCTGGCAGTGTGTGTGCGATGTCAACTGGGGAGGGCTGCTATGTGACAAAGGTCAGTTAGAGAGACACCTGGATGTATTAACAAAGGGCTTTAAGCCTGTGTGTGTTGATCTGCTTCTTTTTCCCTCATAGTGTTGTGTGAATTATAGCTGTTAAACTTGGAATCATCTGAGAGATCACAGTAAAACTTTTGAAGAAGCCAATTTAAACAAAACTGATTTCTCAGTCATGCAAAAATGTGTTCTCTATGGCTGCAGTTCTTCTCTCTTGGCTTGTTGGATGTATTTAGTAATCCAAAAGCATAAAAATGCTACTCACACACATCAAAATGCTGAGAATAGAGACATGAATCAATCACTGAGCCAAATGTAGAGACTCAATGTATTTATGACGCAACGTTCCTCACCTACAGTCACACCTGTGTTTTTGTTGCTTTTAGTCTTGGAAAACAGCATCTTTATCCCCCTGAAATGATGTGTTTCTCTTCGTATTTATCACAAAAGTAAACCCTGTGAGTAGTCGGTATCATCTGCATAACATCGAAGGTTTGGACTGAATTGTGAGTCTGTGTGTGTGTGACAGAGATACACAGTTAGTTCGATATATTTCTTCATCAGATGTCGCTCTTCACACACCTTCCCAGGCTCTATCTGCTGATGGTCTGCAATAAGATCAGATGTAGCTCCCTTAGGGCTTTTCTCTCTTCAACTTATCCCTCCACTCTTTTTCTTTAAAAGCAATTTGACATTATCCCAGAATACAAACCACCCACCTTCCACCTGAGTCCCAGTGTGGGAGCTGGGATCCAGGAGTCAAACGAGAGCCCACGGGACGCTGCATTGTGCAGGTGAAAGCTGATAGCCTTGGGTAAAGTGAACGTGAGCCATGCTAGGCTGGACGCTCTTAGCTAGGTGGGGTTTTTCGGTGTTTCTATGTATTTAGAAAAGGTCCTGTGAAGAGTTGTGGAGGGACAAAGAAACTGTGGGCGAGGAGATCGTTAAAGGAAGCAGAGCTTTAATCAGCTTGAACACTGGAGACAACATGGCCTGCAGCTACTGGCCTGCACAGTCAGCACACGGAGCCAACCTGGGCACACTCCAGCCTCTGTGCTCTGTATGCATGTGTGTGTGAGTGTGTTACAACTGCTGTGCTCTTACCTGAGACAAACTGAAGTTAACCTTGACCCGTCTGCATCTTCATTTCTTCAACCCTCTCTTCACTGTGCTGCCATTTTATCCTGTGAACTAAATAACGCATGCTTAAACTTCAAACCTCTTTCAATGACTGCAGATCTCAACTACTGTGGCACCCACCAGCCCTGCAAGAATGGAGGGACCTGCACCAACACGGAGCCAAACGAGTACCAGTGTGAGTGCCAGGAAGGTTTTAAAGGACGAAACTGTGACATTGGTAAGAGTTCACTTTGGGTGTATTCACATGAACTGTGTGAATTTCCCATCATCATCATCATCATCATGTCGTTCTTCCTCTCACCTGTCTGTCTTTGTCCTCCTCAGTGGAACATGCGTGTTTGTCGTTCCCATGTATGAACGAAGCGACCTGTGTGGAAGACTCAACAGGCTTCAGCTGCATCTGTCCGGACAACTGGACCGGACGCACCTGTTCTGAAGGTGACTGTCACACACTCGTACACATCTCCCACGCCCTGGACTGTGATGTGATGGGATGAGAGGGGCTGGGGAGTGCGAGATTGTCTGTGATTGGTTGTTATTGGATCAAAGCCAGTGAGTGACTCTAATCAATCCGGCAGAGGAAGTGAAATTAGTCTGAACACAAACACTATCAGCTGTAATCAGTGGCCTGTCTCGCCCTCTGTCTGGCTCTTTGTGTGTGTGTTCATCTGTGTGTGTGTGTGTGTTTGAGTATGTGTGAACAGTCACATAAATTTACATAGCCAATAAAGGTGAAGCATTTTGAATTAGCTCATGTAATTTTTAAAGATTAAACTTTAAGCCAGTCACTGCTCGATGTTTTACCCTTGTTAGCCTTGTTGTGTTTTAAAATCTGATACATCCAGACTTTTTCTAACTCAAGTAACTTACTTCCATTTGAACTTTTAAAAATGTGTTTGATATTTTGGCTGTTACAATCAGGTGTTTTCAATGGGTGTGTTTGGGATTTCTGGTACTTCCGGAGCCACCCTCAAGTGGAAACTAAAGGAACTGCGGTTTTATAGCACTTCTGCATCAGCTTAACTTCTCACAATTAGAGATTTCCATGTGATGTGAACATTACTGCTGTGTCATTAGTCCTCCTCTTTAAAAATCAAAGCTGTTTTTGTCTTCACTAATGAACTTGATGTTATCAGATGTTGTTTGCTCTGTGAGGAAATTGAAACCAAAAAATCAAAACACTCATGTTTACAGCAGCATGTTAGTGTTCAGAAGATGATGTTTGTCCTTAAAAGCATGCGACTCTACACTGACTTTAAAGACCCTTCCAGTGACATCAGCTGCTCTTAAAGAAAGTGATGCACAGCTGCAGTACTAACACGGTGGCTGTAGGTCTTTCATTCTGACTCTGCAGGTGCTTTAGACTTATATTACATCCCATCACTTACCGCTGAGCTTTAAATATTCATTTCCACATGGTAATTTAGATTTCAAATAACATCACAGTGAAGATTCGTCTGTGTTTACCTTTGGATCATGGCATTCAGAGGGAATTTGAATGTACTTCATTCTCTGTTGGTTCACAACAGTGATCAGATGTCTCAACTGTTGTGTAAACAAGAAAATCAGCTTCTGTGATTAGAGATGTGAGAAATATTGTTAGACACAGTTAGAGCTCTGCTGGAGAAGACGGATGTGTTGGATCCACATACAACAGTGGCAATGATGTCTCTGAAGTCCTCTGCTAATGTGCACCAAAGGACTCCCAGTGTGCACTGATGAAGCTTTATGGAAGTAGTCATTAAAACGCAATTCTTTTGTATTCTATATCTGCAGCCATTGAAGGCTAATTAAAAAGTAGAAGTTTCTTTTGGGGCTTATGATAATTTACATCTTTATAATTATAAGTACAGCGTTTATACTCACTTTACATATCTCAACCACTCTCTGTAATACGGACTTAAAGTATCATAGTCATTATAGTTTCTGCATCTTTCACATCAATTACTTGTGATGCCAAATAATTTTCTTTGAAGTGTATAAAAATGCAAAACATCAGCAAAAGCAAAAATAAGTATAAAGCATGAGCTACACAAGGTTTGCCAAAAAGTTTCACCTAGCACAGTACATATAATGTGAACTCTTTTTTTATCAGTCTTGACAGTAGCTGACTGTGTTGCCTTAAGTTACTGCAATTGAGTATCTTATAACAGTGTGACTGCAGCTGTTTGGTCGACATGTATGGTCCAGTAATCAGGTGAACTAATGTAAGGAAGGAGATGAACACGCTGCTCATTCTGAAATCACAACAAATACTCTCACAGGTTGGTCCTCAACTCGTCAGAGAATCATTGACAAACCTGACATTCCTTTAAAGCACAGGCTGAGGCTAAATTAAAACCCTGATTTAAAAATACTAAATACTTAAAATTTTCAGTGGATCTCAAAGAAAGTAATCAATCCTTTTACTTTTGCATTCACTTAAGTAGGATTGTCCACTGGTACTTTACTACTTAAGTAACATTGAATTACTAATACTTGTACTTAAGAAGATTTTAATACCATTTACATCCCTACCTTTAGTTGTGTGCTATAATTATCAAAGGCATTTAAATGTATAGATGTGTAAAAGGAAAACTAATGCGTCACAGGCTTCATCAGTCAAGTCACTTACTTCATCTCATAGTTTATAAAGATTGTAGATTTTTGGTGTAGTACATTATTGTTGACAGTAGCTAAAAAAAAATATTAATTGTTCATTAAACTCTATAGGTGCGCATGACTTTAGAGTTAAGCTCAAGAAATCAATAATTTCAAAAGACTTCAGCTATTCATTAAGATGTTGATTCGTGTGTAACCTCCAGCACAAACCCACATGCCCATACGAACGTAAAGTGAAGAAAGTATTTACATGTTTATAATAATTTTACGTTGGCACAACTGGGTGAAACTGAAGCAATAAAAGATGATTTTTTTTTTTATCCTGACTTTTATCAACAGGTTTAAGTCGAGCTCAGAAACCCTTCCTCAAAACTCCCATAACCCCACGCTTCTAATCCGAGTAATCTCTGATGGCATCATCTGAATATTTTTCACACTCTTTTTTTAAAGCCTTGCAACAGCTGATGACGACTTATCATACTTTTCTACCACACACCATTGAGCACAGAGGGATTTATCAATGGAAAACACTTTTTATGACATAGATTGATGTTAAATTCCTAGAACACACACACACAATGTGATACTTTCCCACAGTAGCGCTCACACCTTGTATGTTAACTTCCTCCCATGTGTTGAAGCCAGGACAAAGGTTAAAGCTGTTGTTGGCTCCAGTTTAACAACTGAGCTGTCACAACAGTCCGTGTGCGGCTTGATCATCATGCAGACCGTGTGTGTCTGTGTGTGTGTGGTGAAACTTGTGTCTACAGCTCGTGACAAGTGCTTGTGTGTGCAGGTAGGATTGGATCACACAGGTTATGCATCGTCAGAGCTGTGTGGGTAAACAAGCTGCGTTCCACATCCTCTGCTTTCACCTCAGTCAGGATCAAGAGCAGCCTGGACACTGAAATGCAAACATTAAGAAGCATTTTTATAAAGAAAGAAAGAAAAAACAGAGTGTTTAAATAGAGGACTAAAGAAAGAGTTTATTTTTGCTCTTGTTATTTGTCCTGGGCTTGATTAACAGTCTGGGAGGCGGTCTATCCCTGTCCCTGTGTGTTGTGGGGGGGCTCTCTGGGGAATACACAGTGAGAGGATTGTCAGGCTTGCAGGGAATGACAACCATAACCACAACACAGCTCTGCTTTCAGAACAGATTTATATATATAACCAATATTAATTAAAGGCTTTTTTGTTTGTTATGAATTCTCGGTCTAGTTTGGGCTGCCTGTTATTGCTCTGGGATGGAATCAGGGTCGAGAGGATGGAAAACGGTTGTTGTACAGGGTTAGGTAAATGAAAAAGGTTATGAGAGAGATTGAGTTATGGGAAAATGGGAGAAGTTATGATGCTGCACAAATATAGCACTTATAATAGGGAGTTATGCATGGTTAACCCCTGAAATGAGCTTCTTCTTGGCTGTTTGCATGCTTATCCTCATATCCACTCTCTGTCTTTATCTGTTTTTAATTCTTCTTCAGAGGCGTGAAACCAGGCGTGGCTGCTCCATTTTACCGTTCTATTCCTCTCCTCTTTTTGCCCATCATTATTTACTTTATTTACACCCCCCCTCCGCTCCTGTCAGGAAAAAGGTTTGAGGTGTCACCCGTGTGCGTGCAGCAGATGATCATATTTATCACTGTTTGCACAGAAACCGGAGCAGCAGAAAAGCGAATAAAAACACGCTGCTGCCAAAGCATTCGCATACCAATGCTTTAGTCCAGAACACACATGTCCACACGATGGCACACACACACACACACACACACACACACGTAAATCGTCTCTTTGATATCTTCACACACATTCCCATTACACAGATCAGTAGTTCACGTGCAGTGTTTTCTCTCTTCTCTTCCCAGCGGTGAGGCAGTGTGATCGGAGCCCCTGTGGACGCGGAGCAACCTGTGAGGAGACTCCTGGAGGTTATCGCTGTGTCTGCCCGCCGGGGTGGACTGGACGCACCTGTCAGCTGGGTCAGTGGGTCAGAATTAACTAGACACATATGTTTTACATGTGAACTCATGTACATACACATGAAAGGGGTCACTGCACCTGAATAAAAGAAAACTGTTTCCTTGAATATCTTATTAACACTCTTTAAATTCTGCACTTTACCTCTGAGGGATGAAACATTAAATCAACAAGACGTTTTTATTCAAATTGAAAGCAGTGAAAATATTTAAGACACTAAACACAAGTTTATTAACCTGTTAGCATTTACCGTCTGATGGTGCAGGTGTCATAGCCTCTGGGAAGGATGCTGTCTTTTCAGTATTCTTGGTATAAACAACTCCTTGCCAAGACTTTGTTTTCTGTGCACCGTAAACAACACTGCTTCTTCAAGAAATGCTCAGAAGAGAGTAGATCATAGAGGTTTCACCCTGGTCAAGCTGATCTGTTGCTGAATTATTTGTTAGCTGCACTTGTGTGAAGACATTTGTTTATGGATATAAATAAATTGTCTTTCGATGACATTCCAATAGAAATTGGAATGCCATTTAGGCATTTGGCCTGATTTTGCTCTTTACACAGGCTGTATCTGCTGTAAACACTGTCTCTTCTGCAAATCACGCCTCCTGAGTAAAGTTTCTTCATCTTAATGTAGGATCTGTTGATCAAGTTATGTGATATTTGACAGTCATTTGATAGATTCTGGCCACTTTACACGAAAATTTAAACCCTCAAATTTCCATTCCCTACAACATTTTGTATATTTAGGCATCAGAATTTAACTTCAAAGTTTATCATTGGTCTCAAACCAGCTGATAAACTATTCACATACTTTACTTTTGTTTCGTTTGCAGCCTTTCTACTTTTGCAGGTTACTGATTTGCACATCAGTTTAATCATCTTACACTTGACGTTGCAGTCTCATACATAAAAACATTCATTATATTTCTCAAATTTTAATCCCAAGTTAATTGAACCTAACCAGCCATAAATTAAAAACATGTAGTTTAACTTTAATCAACTTAGTTTTTCACTCACTTAAGAAACTTAGCAGCAAACTACAAAAGCAATATGCAGAGTAAAAGATGTAGGGCTAAGACCATTATTCAAACGATTCACTTAATGAAAAGACACCAAGTAAGAGCAAGACTATTGATTTTAGTTTAATGAAATGTTTTAAGAACACTAGGACAATTAAAGCCACAACAAAGGATCCTTTTAAGTTTAAATTAGCTAACACTTCATTGGACATGCAAGCTTCATCAAGGGTGAAACTACTCGATTAACTCAGAGAGAAACAACGTGAGTGTCTTCAACAAGCTTTGTGGCAAATATACCATCACTTACAAAAACACTAAAAGTTGTGATTCAGCTTATTAGTGATGACAAGATTTGCACTCCTTTAACTAATTTATGTAAAAATATAATTTTTCTGTCTAAAGTTGTCAAATTGATCAGAGCTGACACACATTAAAGTGCATGACGGGTCTTTGTTTAATGCTTTAAAGAGGGGCATTATGTGGTTCATATCTTTACCATGACTTTAAAGAAACAACACTGGATGTTTATACTAAATGTGTCCAGATTTTAAAACCGCTACATATTCAGATGGTGTAGAAATCCCTGATCTGTCTGTAAACTGATCGAGAACTTCCCGAGACTTGCTGAAACGATGAGATCGTCACATTAAGATCACCTGAGCGGTTCATGACATGTTGGAGGGGCCTCAAACCTCAAAAAACTCCGCCCTGACAGGCCTCCAGAGAGCTGACCAATCAGAGGGAAGAGGGTTGGTTAGCAGGGAGCCTTAAAGAGACAGCACCCACACAAAGCATTTTAGAGAAGTTGAGATATTAGTTTATAAAATACCAGTGTGAGAAAAAAGGGGATTTTTACCAGGGGGGCTATATGAAGAATTAAAAGACCATAGACTGTGTAAAATACGGATGTAGTCTACTTGACGTCACCTATCTATTCCTGATTCAGTGAAATGAAGCCAATCTGTGGACGCAGCCAAACTGGATATGACGCAGGCTTTGAGTTTCCTCTCTCTCAGCCTTAGGGTGTTTGTCAGTCACGTGAGCTGTTTTTCTGATTGGACAATAAGATGATCCTCATATCTTCTCAGCCACCGAAAAAGTGAACCACTGTAGAGTATGTGCTGATAGTGAAATTAGCTTTTGAGACCCAAGATGTTTTTTTTTTTTAACTAGGCTGTAAATATGATTTTTAATGCTGTAAAAGTCTGTTTTTTTTTCTTGGTGTGTATGTGGTTTTCGGTCTTTCTGCAGCCAGCCTCATGCCGACTCTTTAAGCACTTCCCCTTAGGCTTCATTTTTCTAAAACGGGTGTTGCTCCTTGAAAAAACATAACACCCCCTCTTCATTATTCAACATTTTTAAGTGAAAATTTTTTTTTTGTGCAAGCATATCCTCACAGTAAATTATACTGTGTTCCCCCAGTGGTAAAACATCTGATATTAATCCTCTCCAAAAATCTGTTCATAGGATTTAAAGCACTGATCCTCAACCAGCCTGAGCTTTCACGCTCAACTGGTTTCAAATGCTCCCTCTCAATAAGTGACATGTGATAATTTGTTCCGTTTGAAATAAAATATGCATCTACAACAAAAATTAGAGAGGCAGAGGAGATGTGCTGCATGCTAATTCTCCCATCTCCCCGTATTGACAGAGAATCAGTATTCTCTAAATGCACTGACACGTCTCTTTGGGCTGCAGTCACTTATATTGACGGGGGAACTACCAGAGGGGTTGGATACAGCAGTAGAGGGGAAAATGTATAGGTTCAGGTCCCTCACTCATACACACTCACACACACAGGACACCCGATACGCACATATAGACACAGCTCTGGGGGTTATGAAGTAAAAACTGAGACATATTTCAGGATGACAGGCCCTCCTGCTCCTCTGTGTTACAGCGATATGTCACTCTGACACTTGATAATCCCCCGTAGTTCCACATCACAGGTCAGTACCTCATAGTGTATCACACACACACACACACACTTACATTCAGTGTTCAAACACAGGAGATAAAACTCTTTATTGCCTGAGCCGGGAGGCAGAGCATCCGTGCTTTAAATAGTAAAAAGCAATTATACTTTCTATCAGTTTCACTCTTTTATTAGTCGACTTCTGTTTGCGCATTTTCTCAAATGGTGACCAGTATTCTCTGGCTTTTCCTAAAGATAACACACACACAGTCCACCAGTGTTAAATCCAAATAGACCTCTCACTGGTGGTAACAGGCTGGGTTAGATTACCCATAACTGTCCGACTATTTCCTCTGGATTTATTCAGCGTTTCCCTCTTATCCTCTTCCTGGGCCATCAGAGACGGGCCCTCAGGGCTTCCTGGCTTTGACACTCCTGGTTTGATGGGGGGGTTTATACACTTAACAAAGAGTCAGTGGTGCTGGAGAAAGGTGTAAGGAGATACTTAGAGGTAGTAATTTGGATGCAGTCTGTAAACTTAATAGTTCATTTCTTGGGTCCAAGTATTTGTGTGCTCGTGGCTACAGTGATCATCAATCGAAGCTTTTACTTTAGAAGTTCTTCAGCTTTGGTGCCACTGTTAGCTGTAGATCAGAAAGAGTCCAGATGGAGACAAACAGATTTAAGTTTATGAGGTACCACTAACGACTTCAGTTTGAATAAGGCAAAAATATGATGCGATAAACTTGTACAACGAACTTCCACAAATTAAATTTATATTTATTAATTTCAGGATTCTGTTGCTCCAATCAACTTTCAGCAAAAACTCCTCAGATGAGTTGGAAACAGCATGAGTCCTGTAAGAACATTAGCTTCATCAGAAGTTTTTAAAATGTAACTTTCAGAAACAGAAAGGAGCACTCAGGTGTTTAAGGAGAAGTCCTGAAATAAAAACTATTAAATCAGGATCATGTTTATGAAGCAGAACATTATATCAACACATTTTTAGTGGACATATTCCATCAGTGAAGAAACAAACTGCTGTAAAAAGCTGAACTAACAGTGAAATAATAATAATCTGATTATAAGAAAAATCTTTATCTTCCTTTATTGTCTGCTTTTTTTTTTCTTTATAGACACCAACGAGTGTGAAATTAATATTTGCGTCCACGCCCGCTCTTGTCGCAACCTGATTGGTGGATACCTGTGTGACTGTCTTCCTGGATGGACGGGGTCCAACTGTGACATCAGTGAGTATAAAGGACGGTCAATAAGAAAAGAAGAAAGAAAGGAAGGAGCAGCTGACAAAGAGTTTCATGAAATAAAGGAAAGACACAAACAGATCTAAAAGGGAAGACGAAGCCAAGAGAGAGGAAGAAGAAAGAGATGGAAGTAAGGAGGATGGAAAGTAGAGGAAAGGGAAGAGTCACAGGGAAGAGCAAAGAGATAGAGAGGAAAAAGAAGGAAGGCAAAGAATTTGAATTATTTGGTTATTTTTTAGTTGTTACAGCATTGCATTGCATAAATATGTCCTCTATGAGTTATTTACTTTGGAAATTGTTAATGTAGTATTCCTTCTCATAGGGAACAGCAGCTGTCAGGGTTTGTGTTTGAACGGCGGTCAGTGTGAGGTAAGTCTTCTCTCTGTTTGTCAAGCTGTCATCTCCTTTCTCACAATTCACTGTAGTGATATTCTGGCCCTTTTCCTTCCCAAGCTTTTTCTGTTTCTAAAAAATGAAGAACTTTTGAAAGGCAAAGTTTTAAAAGTAAATTGTTGAAATTCATCATAACTGTGAAGCCCCCGGTATTTAATCCTTTCTTTAGGACATGAAAACCAGTTTTTGAAAACATTTTGCCTCAAGATGTGTGCGGTATTTATTCTCAGGGGAGGAAAATGTTTCACTGCCTGAGGCAGATCTGACACAGAATTGTCTTTTCTCCAGCTTTGTGCCCTTCTCCCATCTTCATACGATTATTGATCTTTCACACATTTAAGTAACAAACACTGAATGTTTGCCCACGTGTAGGACCAGGTGTCAGGGTCCAGATGCTTGTGTCCACCTGGTTTCTCTGGGAAATACTGCCAAAATCGTCCCAATGCCTGTGACAGTGCCCCCTGTCTGCATGGAGGACAGTGTCTGGAGAAGAACGGACGGACTGTTACCTGCAACTGTCCCCTGGGATATTCAGGAACCTTTTGTGAGGTTGGAGAGCCTATCACATAATAAAAACATTATAGAATCAAATAAACAATGGTAGTAATGTTTTAATTCTTTGTTTTGCAATTCTTTTGTTTCAAATACACATTTATATTCTCATTTTATTCCCATGATTCTCTTGTTTATCAGTGCCATTATGTGTGTAAGAGAAACTTAAACAAGTGATAATCTTGTGATAAAGAAATACCCCTCTTTAATGTGTAAAAGACTTTGTGACTTTACAAATATTAATTGGGAAACCCCAGAGACAAAAAAGATAACCTGAAGTGTCTATAGACACAAACAAGTGATGTTTATTGCAGTCTTAAGTGGCTGCTATTGAGGATTTTGTTGAAACAAGGTACAGCAAACCTAAAGGAATAATTTTCACACATTAAAGTGTGAAAGAAAATATCATGAAAGAATTAGAACAATCATTTTCTTGTACATAGACATTAAATTTTAAAAAAATTTAAAAGTTAAGATATAAACTTGGCTAAACACATGGACATGCCCTGTATCCACTGGATTATCTAGAAGTACAGTTTTAACTCTGTGCAGGGCGGAAACTGTAACACAACATTGGACCAAAATTACTCAAATTTTAAGACTCATTTTTAATGTAAGGAGTAAAAAAGAGCAACACAATTAAATCAATGTTAACATAATACACAAAAGTTTACCCAGCAGTTAAAGCTCCTGTAAGTTACTTTCTGTTTGTGTTGATTTTGCTCTGTATGGTCACCCTGACAGAGGAAGTGTTCAGCAGCGATGTTGGTTGTTAACTTGCTAAAAAAAAGTAAACTAATCATGCAAATTGAAAATAATTAGTAATTTAACCAAGAAAAAGTGCACAGTAGTTTAGCCACTGCTTAAGAACAGCATGGGGTTGTAAATAAGACTTTTTTGTTGTGTCTATTATTCCAGATACCTTTAGATCCATGCAATCCCAACCCCTGCCAGCAGGGGGCATCTTGCCACAGCATAGAGGGAAGGTACATTTGTGCCTGTCCTGAAGGTTACTATGGTAATGAGTGCATGAGCCTCAAGAATCCCTGCATCGGTCAACACTGTCCAGGTAAGAAACTGTTTTGTTTTGTTTCCCTAGAAGTAACAAATCTGAATATAGACAAGTCTAAAATCTTTATTCCTTTCTGTCTCCAGGAGCCATGTCTGACCCAACACACCAGGGCATCAGCTTCTACATCATACTGGTGGGTATCTTAGCCTTAGTGACAGTGTGTGGCTGTGCTGCCTGTGCCTTCATCCTCTCCCACCTCCATCGGAAGAGGAAAAAGCAGCAGGCTGTCCCACAGGAAGAAGGCATCAACAACCAGAGGGAGTTTGTCAACCTCATCAGAAACGTAGACCGTCCTGTGCCCCTCCTCCCCCCCGCCGTCCCACCCACACAGCCTCCAGCCCCTGCCCCTGTTACACGGTGCTACGAGGAGATTGAACTGACCCTGCCGCCCTCACCTGCACCTTCGCATCCCTCCCCAGCACTAAAGCCAGCACACGCACCCAAGCTGGACATTTCAAATCGGGAGAGGGAAAAGTTGAACCGCTTCTACTACACAGACAGCCCGGAGGTGGAGGCCTGATGTTGAGAAGGAGCTCCTTTTTAAACTTCTTCTTTCTTCACTGTCTCGATCACAGAGACATGTTCCCACTTTCTTGCACTGTTGCAGTCGTGAAAATGGAGAGAGCCTGTTACCTTTATGTGCTCTGATAGTTACCTGAGGAGTGAAAGCTGCTGAGTAGAGGCACAAAAGTCTTACTGTGTCCGTTTATTTGAACTGTTATCTACAAATACAAGAATCAGCGGGTGCATGATGTTTGACTGAAACACTCATCTTGACTCTTGTATTTTAGAGGCCTACAGACTTGCCTTGGAGTGCCTGGGATACTGTAAAGAGAATAAAGGAGATCATCCTCTGTAGGAACTTGTTTTTGGCCCATGATGCCATCTGGTTGGTGTTCAGACCTGTGTTTCTGTGTAACTCAGACTGACCAAGATCAATGAATGGATGCTTATTTAACACTCGGTGTGTTTCTGTCTGGTTGTGTGTATGTGTGTGTGACAGTGAAATAGAGTGTTTATTATGAGTGTATGTGTTGAAAAAAGAAAGGAAAAAGACAGTTTACTTAAAGAAAAGAAAACTTTATACACTCCTGCTCCAAAAGGCAGTGTTGTAAACTGCACACTGTTGCCTATTGTCTCTGATATATTACAGTTTGTTAAAGATGTATGATTTTTTTCATACCTGTGTGTAAGATAGCTTTTTTGTACATGAATATATTGTACATATTGATGCTCTTTTTGTACTGTGGTGGAAACGTATCACTTTAAATACTGTGCTCTGTTTGTCTCATCTCACTTTCTATTTGGAGCCACCAGCACATGTGGATCGTAATAAAAGTGCATTTACCAATGATTTTTTTTTTCTTTTATTGCCTAAAAAAATAATCATCACCAGCTTGGCACCAAAATGACAAACCGTGGTCTTTGAAATAGAGAGTAATGTATGGGGGGCCATTAGGGACACAATACACTTCTTAAAGGGGACATATCATGCTGATGCCTGATTTAATACTTACATATAATATAATAAATTTGGAAACAAGATCTTACAGCCCCTGAATTTTCAAAAAATGAGATATTGTATTTTTTCTGATATGCTAGAACGAGATTTGATGCCTCTGAAAATAGGTCATTGCCAGATGGCCGTGAGATTTCAAACATCGTGACGACATGAGGATCCTTTCCTTTTATTGGAGTAATCTGATAAAGCAGCTCCTCCTCTGTGATGTCAGTTAGTCACACAACCGCCACCGGGGGATACACCCACCAAGAGCCGAGTATAAACGTATAAACTATACATGTTACACTACCAGTTTCACTCACCACACTGAAGCGTCCCGAGATGATCTGTGTCGAAGTGGATTTTCTTCCTCCTGAGCTGCAGAACCGTCCGGGTCTGACTCGGGGTCCAATACAAAAGGATGTATCCTACACTCTGACATTTTGTTAGTGCTATCAATGCCTTACGGTGAAGTTTTGGCAAACAGCAAACTCACTCAGTCTGCTCCATTCAATGTGGCGATTTTGTAAATACTACCATGCTGCAAAAACCGCCCCCTGGCTCAACCCCCTCCGCACCTCTGATAAAACTGACCAATCAGAGCACAAAGGGCTGTGACGTTGAACGTCGAAACAGAGCGTTTCAACGAGATCTTCAGAATGGCCTAAAATGAGGATATTGAGAACGCTATTGTGGGGCAATGAAGGAACTGAATGACTTGTACTGAGGGCAGAAATGCTTTACAGGCATCCTAGTCTGGCAAAGTGAAAAGGAGAAACAAGCATGATATGTCCTCTTTAACCACTAAAATGTGCAGGGTCAGCACAATGTCTGTTGTTATTGTGCTTTCCTGCTAAGAGGCCAAACTGGGGCGTGGTTGGTCTGGTGATTTTATTTATTTACTTGTTTATTCAAGAGACAAATGCATGAAACATTGCTTCTTAAAATATTCAAAGTAAGCGCTGTTCATACAAGTGTCTAGCCATGGCTAATATGCAACCCCTGTTCCGGGTGAGGCTCCCGAGATACAAATGGAAGTCCCAGAAGTCCCACAATCTTTAAAAAATTGAAAATAATGTACGTATAATAAATTCAAGTGTCTCATATACAGAGAATATAGTGCCTGTCCCAGAGGTCACTAGTTCAATTCTTGACCTCATCCATCTTCTGCATGTCTTTCCCCTCTCTCTTCTCCCAGCATTACCTGTTCTTTTCAGCTTTATGATCAAACAAAGGCAAAAAAATATGCCTCAAACTACACCATTGAGGCCCACACAGATTGCATTTGCTTGTATGTGTAAGACAATTCAACTCATGTGAATTACATTAACATTCCCAAAATTTGTGTCTACAATGATGCATTCCAACTTTTCAAACCATTTTCCAACACATTGTACTTGAAGAGTTTCTACAGCCCCATTATGAATGTTAGAAATGTCAGTTTTATAAAAACTATAAAAAACATGTATTCACGTATAAACTGAAGTCATAATAAAACCCCAAGTCTGGTATACTTTTCCAAAACTGAATTTTTCAAGCTACAATGTCCAAACTTTTTAAAGACAGCCTTATTTGATACTGCCAAAAGATTTAGATGGATTTATTGTGCTAACATCGCAGGCTTACAAAATAAAATCTCCTCTGTCCCTCAATTTTCTCTGGATAACCGATGATATGTTTTCAGTTCTCTGTGGTGTTGAGCCGTGTTAAGATTAGCAAACTTTCTGTCCTGGAGGGAAATATTCTCCAATGTGGCAGATAATGGGAAAAAAAATCATGCTTTTTTCATGGCAGGCTGATGATCTGTATTTTATTACATTTCTTTTTCATGTTTTTAAGACTATTTAGACAAGTAAACAACACTTTATGCTCCTATTATTCATTTTCCTGTATTCTGAACCATTTTTATGCACCAATTTTTCCCTTTTCTGAACCATTTTGTAATTTTCTTATTCGTGTCTTCTCAGGTTTCTTTGAACTGTTAGTGCATCATTTTCACATCATGTTAGAGACATTCATTTGAAAATATGTAAGGGTTCTGGCATTTCTGCTCTGTTTTAGTCCTACTTTATTGAAGTAGCCTGTGCATAGTCCGTAGTTTGTGTGGCATTCACCTTCAATATGCCTATTACAGAGAAATCACTTCGGTTCAATTAATTTGATTTGATTTATAACTATTCAAAAATTCTAGCAAGAGTTTTAAGAAGAATTATTGGTAGAATTATTTATTAGGGTTAAATGATTAGTAATGATCTCGAGACAGCATGAAGTGCTTAATGTATTTATGAGTGATCATATTCCAAAAGCTTTGTCAAGCATATCATGCTTCATGTTGTATTGTCACAAGTACACAGGGAAGATGATGGAGCGCATTGAATCATCACAACTACCAGGACAGCCAGTACTAGGTTAGTAGGTCACTGTATGCACAGCAACTTTCTTTCTCTGTCTCTCTGTCTCTCCTATCTGACACACATTTACAAACAATGATCTTGACTGTGCCAGGAAAGAAAAAAGGAAAATCACCCAACTGACCCCAATTTCACTACCTGGAAGAGAGAAAGTTTTTCATTGTTTGAAAGTCAGTTTGAGTTGGAAAATAATTGAAACTCCAATACAGCATAAACAAAAAATAAACCAACCAACAAAACTTTTGTCCCCCGTTAAATGTCAATTTGGCTGAGGTTGTAAACATTATAGATGAAAAATGACATTGTGTGAAATAGTGGTGTGTGTTGTGCAGAGTAAAGACATCGGGATCCGTGATCAGGACGTGTCAGTCACACTTAACTGGCAAATGCATGATTCAGATTTGACCTTTGGCACAGGCAGTGGCAAGCTGGAAAGTTAACTCAGGCTTCCTGTCCACACCCTGGTCAGGAGGAAATGAAGGAAAAAGAGTTTTACATGCATGCAAACGCAACAGTATGTTGAGGACTCTCTCTACACCTGCCATCTACCAAAAGCGAGCATACCAGAGGATTAAAAAGATTTGGTTCAGTTAGGATGTGTCTGCCCATTAAAGAAAAAAGTTTTGTTGACGTTGAGTACCATAAGTGCATATCACTTTTGATTAAATACATAGTCTGTATAAAAATAAATGACAGAGTTGGAGGTAATTTTCTTTCAGCTGTAACAGAGGTCTGCAATAGTGGTAAGACGTTTTTTTGTTTGTTTGTGTTTTTTTTTCAAGGTTTTCACAGATGATGCAGGAAATGTTATTCACAATGTTTATAAATAATAAATAAATCAATGTGTTCCTTTTCACCAGGTTAGTACCCAAAACAATGGACATGTAAGTCAAAAGAACGTTTCTTGTGTTACAGGGACATCTTGTGGCCGCCACAAGTATGCAAACTTAAGTTTTCAATAATTGGTTTTATTGCTCTCTTTCTGATATCATCAAAAAGTTTTATTTTCATTTCATTGAAATATTTAATTTAAAGATTTGATGATTATAACTTTATGTTAGTACTTTTATATTGTTTCACAAGCCTTGGAAAAGCCCAGCTAGAAATGTCTTGTTCTAAAAACTGTTGAAACTGTGGCCAAGAACATTTTCACAATGTTTTCAGCTGGAAGTTTTCTTTAAGTTTCCAGAATGTTCCTGGATAACATTTTCTAATATCATTGTAAAATAGAGGATCCTTTTTTGGGTTAAGAAAAAAAAAAGTGGTGTGGGGTTTTGATAACATCCCAAAATCATTTATTAAATAACTTTTTCCAGAATGTAGTGATAACATGTTACTTTGTGGGTACCTTTTAAAAAAATATGTCCTGTAATCTGATGCCTGAATCACATCTTTAAAACATTGTTTGAATGTTGCAATGACAGTTTTCTTACATTGTGGGTAAGTTTTACAGTAGAACATTTTATACTCTGTTTCATAGAAAAAGTCCCAAGACATCCACAGAGTGTTGCATCTAGAAATCTACAATTGTAGGAACACTAGCCTATATCAAATGATACACATTCTTAAAATGTTATTTCAACGTTACATAAAACATGTCTGAAAACTATACATAGAAATTATAGGGAATTTTAGCTGAAGTTGTTGGAATGTTCTCTGCGAGCTGGGAGCTAGCAGAGCACTACCAGAGGATTTTAAACAGGCTGGCTCATTGTTGGGAAAATGCTCAGAAATATATTCAGGGACAAGTCCATGTAGTGCTTTAAAATCAATTAACAGCAAGTGACAACAATACAAAGATGGTAATTACAGGTTACATGCGCACATTTATTTATTTATTTATCTATTTATTTATTTATTTATTCAAAAAAGGAATCCATAATCATAGATATGTCAAATATCTACTCCTACTGGAAGCGGTGTTTGACCTAAATAGAAAAATAACTTGCCAATAAGCCCCCTGCAGGCTTGTGTCGGTACTACACCGACATGCATCTTAATACAGACCGACTAAGGAGGCGTGTGACAGCAGCACAGCGCTACAAATAGCCTTCGGCAGACCGAAGAATAACCCAGTTTCTGTTGGTGTTCATCAAAACAGGTAAGCATAGATTACGTAACGAAGACTGTAATTTCTCTTCTGAAGTGGCATTCAATATTTTGTCTGCTTAGATACGCACAGTGTCCATAACGGTTTTGCAGGCAAGCTAAGCTAAATTAGGCTAGGCTAAGTTGGGCTAACTGCAGTTTAGGCCCGAGCTACATGCGCAACCGCTTCAATCCTCATGTTACAAAATTCACAGTCACTCTTATAAGATTCCTCATATAGTATCACATCGTTTGTATCCAGCAGCATTAGAGGGACTGGGTAATGGCAGGTTTGAATGTAATTTTCTGGACTTAAATCAAGCTGTGATGTTAGAAGTTTTGCAACGTTGGTTATAGACGCAAGGTTAGCCCCCTTGCTCTTGGTGATTTAGCTGCTAATTTCACGTTAAAGTATAAAATAAAAAATAAATGAAATGAGTTAAAACTGAAGTTAATCTCCTGTTTTGAGTTGAAATGTGTCTAACATATCATTAAAGGTCACGACAGCGTTGTGACGCTGTTTTAAAATATGCTACATTCCAGTACTTGCCGTACTGTTACATGTTTTGGTGTTGCAATTCATCTCACATATAAAAGTTAGTTGAAAGACTGAAACCTCAGCAAAATAAAAGCAGAAATATGTTCAAATTCATCCGATTTTACCCTAGTTTATTATTCAAACGTATTTGAAAAAGTAAAATGTATTAGCTTTGCTTCTGCAAGGTGCAGCTTTAAATTTTTAAGATATGTCAGGCTTCACTTGTCTACTTATAAATAAAGAAGTTTAATTATGTTTGTAGTTGTAAGTTAAATATCCTTAGAAATATTGTTATCTGTGCAAACAGAAGTTTTTGCAATTAAGCTTTATAAAGAAGAAATGTGGCTTTAATTTTTAGATTTTTGATTTATCAAATCAAATCAGTTTTGTGTTTACAAATTGTGCTGTATTCCTCTCACTGCTTATAATGCAATACGGATATCTAGGTGTCACCATGTATAAAGAGGAATTCTTGTGTTCCTCAATCTGTAAGATTTAGACCCAGTGTAGTGTTTGTACATCTCTATTCTGTCACTGTCATGTTTCTTCTAATGGTCCCAAATTTTCCCTCTACAGCAGCCGTGCCCCGCCGCGCCCCCACCCCCAGCGGAGCCGTCATGTGGCAGGAGGCCCGCAAGCACGAGCGCAAGCTCCGTGGCATGATGGTGGATTATAAACGCAGAGGAGAGCGCCGGCGAGAGTACTATGAGAAGATTGTAAGAGTCTTGCACAAGCAACTTTGATCCTCAGAAAACTGTTAGCATCAAGAAAAGACGTGTTCCTCAGAGTGAAAAGCGTTTTTCACAGAGATTCAACAGGGAGCATTTTATCTTTCTCTCTTCCTTACAACCAAGAAATAAGTTTACTTAAGCACAAAGACTCCTACATCTACCGCTTGTTTTTATTTGTTGAAGGTGGTTTTGTTTGATTGACTCTCCTGTTTAAACTGTGACCATATCTAACCCTGGCATGAAGGTGGAGTAAATCAGCAGAGTTCTGTACACTATAAAGGTGATTTGTCGGCTTAGTTCAGGCATATTTCCTCTTTAATTCAGTGGTAATGTGTTTGTCTGCCTCTTGTTTTGTCTTACCAGAAAAAAGATCCGGCTCAGTTCCTGCAGGTTCATGGTCGAGCCTATAAGATCCATCTGGATCCAGCCGTGGCCCTGGCTGCAGAGAGCCCCATCAACATGTGAGGAAACACACACTACATGTACTCTCCATGGCACAGACCAAATTCCTAATTTATCTGCTCAAGACGTGAAACTTGTTTGTGTTTGTCTGAAGGATGCCATGGCAGGGAGATGCCAACAACATGATCGATAGGTTTGATGTCAGGGCTCATCTGGACTACATCCCCATGTACACACCTCCACTGCTCAACACACCGTAAGTCTTGAAATTACCCAATATCAGACTGTTTCCATTGTTAATGATTCCAAATAACTGAATTTAAGTGGTTCAGAAAAGGAATGAATGAATGAAAACTGTTAATAAATGCAGTCCATCTTTGTAACTACCTGCTTTGATTTCTTTACATTTTACACTCTGCATAAATGTATGTATGATTTTTTTATCGGTTTTATTAAACAATCATATATTTTTCTCAAGCTACATGATAGCATATTAACTGTGACTTAGTAATTGGCTGGTGTTACATAAAAATTCTGTTTTGATGAACTGAATCATGCAGTTTGATGTTGCTTCTAAAATATATATCAGTCTTTTGTGGGATCTATAGCAAAACCCAGTGTACATCATGATTTAATCTTATATCCATTATAACATTATACCAGCTTAAAAAAACGTGTAAAATCATCAAAATAAACATAATATGAAATTTATGTGCACTTCTGATCAGAAATCTTAAGACCAGTCAAAAAATTGCACAAATTTACATTTTGTGCTGTTGTATCTTAAAGTGAAATCTAAAAATTTTGCTTCTGTAAGGAGCTGCTTGAAATAGAACTGTCTGGCTTGAACTACCAACCTTGAAATAAAGAAGTTAGATAATAATGTTTGTTGTTGCCAGTGTTTGATATCTTAAGAAAGGCTGGTGTCTTTGTAAACACAAGTTTTCACAATAAAGCTGTATTTATTTATTTATTTATTTAAGGCAGCAGAGTTCAGAATGTTGCAATAAATAGCTTACTCAAATTGTTTTTATGTTTCACTCCCGTTTCTTCTTTTTGCATTTTGAAATTCTACCTAGAACCTTCTTAAGATCCAATGGAGCAAAATATGAATTTGTGCAATTTTTCAACTGGTCTTAAGATTTTGATCAGGAGTGTATCTGCCATTAGGCAACCTGCAAAGTAAATACTGGTTTTGGACATCGACTGTAAAAAAAAAAAAAAAACAGTATCAGTTGACCACTTGAAATTATCTTAAGGCCAAAGTTTTTAGGCTTTAACGTTGCATTTTCTTCCTTGGTACTGTCTCGGCTTCTAATGTTTCTGCCTCAGTCAGAAAAGAAGTGTTCAGTGCAGTGAGACTTTTGAATGTTCAGTGAAGTGAATATCTTCCTGTTTTTTTGCTTGTTACAGAACCCCGGAGCAGGAGATGGAGGAGAGGAAGTGCAATTATGAGCGATACAGAGGCCTTGTACAGAATGACTTCGCAAACAGTATGTTATTTAGATTCCTTATTTAATGTTCTTTCATCAACACAGAATCAGAAATGTGTATTATTTAACCTGGGCAGCACAGTGTATAGTTTCAGTTTCAGCAGTCAATGTCCCATGGTAGCTTCAGGGAGATTTTAAGTTAACTTGTTTTCTGAATGTATTGGTTGCATTTTCAGACTGCTTACAACAATGTTTTTAAGTTCTATGAACTGGAGCCTTTTACAGTTATGAGGGAGGTTTTTTTTAATGCTAAGCAGAACATGCTTACGTTTTACATTTTAGAGTCTTGTTCAATGAGAAGTGAGTCTTTGAAAGACCCCAAATATGACTTGAATTTAAGGGTAAGGTCACACTGGCCGTTTGAACTGTGCTCAAGCACGCTTCAACCCTGAAGTCCAGCTTGTTAGGGCAGTACAACTGCAAGTGAGCTGTACCCAGGCATGATTCAACAAGAGAGGTGTGCGTCAGTGTGCTATACTTCATACACAAGTACACAATCACTGTGCCCCTCCTCTCAACAATTGTTTCAAACAATAATGGGGGTGTTAGAGGGCTGTTGGACTGAAACGACCTTCAACCCCTTGTTGATACTTTTCTCCTTGCGTACTCATCGCAATTTTTGTTCTGTGCACTGTCGGTTGATTTTTCTGTTGTCTTGAGCTCTTACAGTCTCCTGTCCCCACAGTCTCTGAGGAGCAGTGCTTGTACCAGATCTACCTGGATGAGCTGTATGGTGGCCTGCAGAAGCCAAATGAGGAAGAAAAGAAAAAGTATGTCACTGAAGAGATTGTTTCTGGGTTGTGGATACAAACGTGACCATCTTTGTCAGAATTTGTTATTGGTTTATTAATCCCTTTCTCTCTTTGTGCAGACTTGCTGAAAAAAAGGCCGCCATTGGTTACACCTATGAAGACAGCACTGTGGCAGAGCCAGATCCCCCATCAGACAAAGATGAAGACAACTCAGAGAACAGTGAATCAGAGGAGGACGAGGGCATCCCGGATATTGGTGAGGAAACTTAGATATAAACACATGAAGAATATTAAAACCTCAGAAACCAAAACAGAAAAAAAGTGTTCCTGATCTGTCACCATATCTTTGTCTCCCTGCTGTGTACAGATGTGGAAGTGGACGTCGATGAGCTGAACCAGGAGCAGGTGTTGGACCTAAACAAAATAGCTACCCCGTATGGAATGGCTGAGGGAGACTTTGTTAGGTAACAATCACACCTCACAGGTCAACTGGAAAGACAAAAAACAGGTTTAGAGGAACACAACACCTGTTGACTACAGGGCTGTAATGACGACAACAAAATTGCTGGACTGTGTTTTTTACTTCATTTTCTTTGTGGTTTGCTGTTCTTGTTTTTCCATGAGTTTGAGTAATGAACAGCATGGAGTGGGGATTTTTCTGGGATTTTTTTTTTTTTAAGAGGAGGCATGTAAGGCTGTCCAGCAGTAACTTTACACGTCATTGAATCAGTGAAAATTTTTAACTTAACAAATCCCTGTGAAGAATTTTGTCTGTAAAACCAGGAAAGAGTGAAAAACTCAACTGTCCACACTTGGAGGACAGCATTTTTATTACCTTTCCTGATTTGTCATGTTTATATTTTGATTTGTAGTTTGAAGTTTCATAAATGGTTAGATATTTGACTCTTATATCTTTATGATTGTGTTCAATAATCTAACTTTGCCAACACGATACCTGTTTGTCAGGATGCTGAGGAAAGACAAGGAGGAAGTGGAGGCCATCAAACATGCCAAGGCTCTGGAGGCAGAGAAGGCCATGTACTCGGTAAGATAACATCCACTCAGGAATTCACCAATGTGTGTGTGTCATGTGATGTAACTTCAACCTTTACTATCACTTCAGGGCCGTCGTTCTCGCAGACAAAGGAGAGAGTTCAGAGAGAAGAGGCTAAAAGGTCGTCAAATCAGTCCACCAAGGTAAAGTAAAGACAAATTTTCTCTAATTAAATTTCTCTCACCTCAAACGCAGTTAACATTTGTCCTCACCGTCCTGTGCATCAGCTATGCAAGGAGAGACAGCCCCACCTACGATCCCTACAAGCGGTGAGTTGTTTACTCTGTCCCCTTTGATTTTCTGTTTTGCTCCCACCTTTTTGTTTGACTTTGTGTTTTGTGCCTTCTCAGGCCTGAATCAGAGTCAAGCTCTGAGTCGCGGTCACGCTCTCGCACTCCCGGCCCAGAGAAGATCACCTTCATCACCAGCTTCGGAGGCAGCGACGATGAAGCTGCTGCAGCAACACAAACAGCCGCTCCTCAATCTGGCCATGCCCCCTCCAGCATGCAGCACCCTGCAGGTCATAGCAGGGGCTCCCGGTCGGTAACTTTCCCTCTTCCTGGCTTTTCATTGGTTACTTTCTTCTTCCATGTTATTTGATTTCCATTTCAAAGACCACAACCGATGTGGCAGAGAAAATAGAAAAGATGAGACTTATTTTTTGTGGCAGGTGAGATGAAGAGTAGTTTTTAATCAAGCAGAAAAAAACACTCCACACTGCATGATCAAAGAGAAAATGGAAGCTTGGATTGTTCTTTAAAGCCTCTAAAAGAAGTAGAACTTTGCTTAAAATTAGTCTTTTATTCCTCAACATATTTTCTTTACAAAGTAACTTTTTCAAATTTAGGACAACCAACATGTTGTGAAAATAGGCTAGGTGCTTTCCTGGAGTTTTTACTAAATTGGTGTTTCCTTTTGTCCAGGAGACGAAGGTCATCCTCCAGCCGCTCCCCTTCTTCCTCCTCTCGCTCCTCCTCTCGTTCCTCTTCTCGCTCTTCCTCTCGTTCGCGGCGTGCCAGACGTGGTCGTGGGGGCAGAGATGGGCGCCGATCCAGGAGCCGATCACGATCGAGACGGCGTTCCAGATCTTACTCTAGAGGTCGAGGAGGAAATGGAGCTTCTGCATCCTGGAGGAGACGTGACAGGACACGATCACGGTCTAACAACAGAGACAGAGAGCGCGACAGAGACAGGGAGCGGGACAGGGAGCGGGAACGGGACAGGAGACGACAATCAGCGCGCAGGCGAACAAGGTAAGATCCCAGAATGTGTCCAACCCATTATAATTCAATCCACAAAGCACTCACCCGAGCTCACTTATTGTTTCCTACCAGGTCCCGTTCCAGCTCACGGCAGGGGAGCAGCTACAGGCGAGGGGGGCGAAGCAGTGGAGGCCACCGACGAGGAGACAGCAACAGCCGCAGTCCCTCTCAGTCCCCAAAACGCACCAACCACAGTCCCTCTCCCGGCCACAGAGGAGCCGGGCTCTCTGTCCTCAGCATCTGTGACAAGCTAAGAAAGTAAGAATAATAAGAAAGCACTTCACAGACATTGAATTCCAAAACACTGTTAATAATTCTCTTAATGCTTCTCATTATCATCTCTCTTCTGAGGAGATCTGAGGGTGAAGAGATTATATTAGAGGAAAGAAAGTCTAAATAGGTTGGAAGTGTTTTTTTTTAAGCCCTAGCCCAACATCCCAGCAGCTGCTCTGAAGTCAAGACTCCACATCTGTGACAGAGCTTTAGCTAATAGAGCGCCATCTTCTGGATGTTTAACTGCAACATTATACAAATGGCACAATAAAATACTTCTGCATTTGATACTGGTGTATTGGGCTTCCTGTATCTGGAGCACAGCCTCCCTTTTAGATGAGAAAAAAATTGATTAAGTGTGTCTTAAACATGGAATTTCACCATGATTCAGACATGACCACTGTATAATGTTTGATACTTAATGTGTTCATTTTTTTCTGATACATCCAAACATCTTAATCACTCCAGCTCACCGTCCTCCCTTTTCCCTGCAGGCCTGAAACTCCGGGTGGTAAAGAGACGGGAGCTGCCAAAGTCAGTAAGAATTCGATCTAGCTGGGTTTCTTGCTAAAGTCTACGCCCCCCCTCATCCCTGACAGGCTGACATGGTTGTCCACCAGACTGGGATGTAGAAGCCATTGTTGCCCACAGAAAATGAAATGATGATGTGATTTTCTTTTTTTCTTCTTCTTTTTTTACCCCCCACAAAGTGGACACACACTGCAGCCATAGCCCTTTATCGATTTCACTTACCATGACAGTATTTTACAAAGTGTTCTACAAACTCACAGACAGGCTGAATCAACTCTGCCATCTCTGTTAAGAGTGAACATTTAAACACGCTGTGACATCTTTATTTGTCCTGTCTGTTGAAGATCTGGTTTGGGCGTGTAAGCACACTTATAGATGTGGATGAGAGAGAGCAGTGTCTATATCTGTGAATGTATAACAAACTCACAGCCATCTGCTGATAAATCAGTGAACATAACCCAAAGAAGATGACTCTTTGTTATGTTGATTAGTCATTACTGATTGTGTGATCCATGCAGGACAGAAGAATGAGTACCAGACTGGCTGTTCAAGCAGCAGAGCACATCCTTACCATCCAAAACTAAACTATTTTGTGTCTCATAACGTTTGAGAGCTGAGGATGAGTTTAAGAACATTTTGAGAAATTAAACTTAACTAGCTATAAACAAAATACCAGGGCTATAGTTAGCTTAGCATATGAACTGTTACATTAGGAACAGCTGGACTTGCTCTTTCTTTACCTTCAAAAGCACCTCTTAAGTTTACCAATGAATTCGTTTAATCTTTTTTGTTCATTGAAAAACAAAAGTATAATCATGTCACATCACTACTTTATCTGTTGTGTCCGGATCCTCTGGACTGACTTCTTCTCACCACAGAGAAGGGAAGACATGCATTACTGCCATGAAC
The DNA here is from genome assembly GCF_033239565.1 of Halichoeres trimaculatus. NCBI lineage: Eukaryota > Metazoa > Chordata > Actinopteri > Labriformes > Labridae > Halichoeres > Halichoeres trimaculatus. The sequence goes on from NW_027437188.1 coordinate 24,721,829, forward strand.
AAATAGTGATTATCTGCCTCTGCTACACATGCCTGCAGTGTTGTGACCTGCAGTTTTTCTTGCCTGGCCAGGTTTAAACGGCCCATTGAAGGGTGTGTCTAACAAAATGCCACTGGCTCTTTCCTAACTCTGTGAACTCAGCGGACCTGAACTTGCCCTTGTTTCACTCCCCATCCAACTTCTCTTCCTCCTCCTGTTGCTGTCTTTCTTTTTTCAAGTCTCTTGACAGTCTTTATTGTGTGTTAAGGATCATGTGGATTGATCCTTTTTCAGATTTGACTCTGACCACACACCAGAATCCTGCGCAGGTCCACTTTTGTAGACCTGCATCTACAAAACTCACCATGATTCTACAGATATTTCAAAATTAAACCACCTCTATCAGTTTAAAGATTCCTGAAGCTGTTGTTTTACGCTGCTGCATCCTATAATCCTAAAATTAAGACTATATGTTGGGACCAAAGCTCATGTGATGGATCAATTTTTCCTGATCCCTCTCGAAAATAAACATTTTTGATCTCACCTTCTCCCCCAAACTAAATTATAACCCATAAACTCATGAATTTTTTTTTTTAACCCATTAAACAACTTCTTTGCAGGTCACATGTGCACAACCTGGTGCAGGACTCTGTTACACACATACACTTTCTTCAAGTTTGCCTGTTGACTCAACAAAGACAACAAAAATTTGATAAGTGACGTTTTAGTCTCTGGTTTGCTTTATGTATCATTTTAAATCTTTATAAAGCTAAAACATGTAACAGCACTGTCTTTAAAACTAGCTTTCTCTGACCTGACATGACACGCACACACACACTGACAAACTTCTGTTGGGCTGTCATTAGATGTGCTAACTCTCTCATGTCACCTGCAGCCCAAGATGACCCCACAGGAGCGTCTGAAGCTGAAAATGGCGAAGGCGCTCAACAAGCAGTGTGAGTGTTTGTGTCCTTTCTCTGAATCGTAAACGTGTGAAGCTGTAAGTTTTTGTCACATCATATTACTGAAACCCCTCATTTCCTTTGATTCTATCCTGCAGCCAAGGCGGATAAAAAAGCAGCGCAGGTGAAGATCCAGCAGCAGGAGCACAAGCGACAGGTGTGTGCTGTGTTTTTATCTCTATATGTTTTTAAAAATGTGGCAAAAGATGAAAGTCGCAGCATTTATCTCCTGTATTGTTTGTTTTACAGGAGAGAGAAGGAGAGCTGCGCGCCATGGCACGCAAGATCCGCATGAAGTAAGAATGTGTGTGTGTAGACTGTTTGGTATCTGTGTGTAGAAATGTTCTGACCCAGAGGCCTGTGTTTAGGGAGCGTGAGAGACGAGAGAAAGAGAGGGATGAATGGGAGAGACAGTACGGCAGACAGAGCCACTCGCCCTCTCCTTCCAAACATGGTAAGACTTTTGGCTTCTGATCACCCATAGTTACATATATCACCTTTAATAATAACTTAAATGTGTGCACACTTCTCTGTACTCAGTTAAATATTCAATTAGTCAGGCTTCTGTCTGACTTAGTGGTGTACGTTTGTCCTCTGACAGTTTCATAGGCTTTCAGATGTTCTGGCATGCTATTGTTTTGATCGAGTCTCTGTCCTCTGTCCCTCAGGCCGGGAGCACAGCTCATACAGAAGGTATGCAAGCAGCCACAAGAATCTGCACATCTCCAACCAAGCACAATGAATTGTGGGATTTGTTCACACTTAATGCACAAAAGCTGGTCACAGTTGGCTCCACATGCAGTGTTGAAGAAGCTATTCTTGTGTACTCAAATCCCAAATGAATATGTTGATTTTAAAGTTTGTTCTTGAGAAAAATTCCATCCTCTGAAATTTCAGAGAAAGTTCAGAGTTTGAGGTTTAAATCTCAAGTAAAACTCTCAAAGATCAGTGCCTATTTTCTAACTTGAAATAAAAATCAAATCTCATTCTCTAATCAAAAAACATGCAAGTACAAAATTGTGACCATAGGTATACAGTTTATTGTATTTATTATAAGTGTATTAAAAAACATGCAGCAGTTTCTGTGTTTTGTTGCTACAAGCTTTTACAGTGTGTTGATTCAACTGAGTTATTTGGTACAGTTCAAAGTAAATTACAAAACAACTCAAAACAGAGTTGAGTAATGATTTATTGTTTCTTCTTTTTCAGACAAACCATACAGTTTGTGTGAATGTAAAATATAACAGACTCTGTCGGATTGGAATTTGATTTCATTTAAATAATTTCTCTATAACACACAGTTGTAGTCAGTGACATCAGTAATGTGAATTATGGTCTTACACAGATGTTTTCTGAACTCCTCCAGTCTTAACACTGTTTGTTTGTCATTCTTCCTCAGGAGGTCACGGTCTCGATCAAGGAGTCCCTACTACAGATACTAATCAATAAATCCCCCAGGACCCTGTGCACAATACTCCTTCATAGGTACCAAAACAAAAAAGGCTTCCACATGAAAATATGAAGTGATGGACTGATGACTACCGTATCTCTGAGACACTTAAACTTCGACACCTTTAATCTCACTAAATGCACCGTTAATCAGTTATATCTGACTGCTTTATTTCCACTTCACTTGTAAAAAGACTACAGATTCGTTATGAGTTACTGTTTCTCCAGCATGCTGTTTTTTTTTCTGAACATTTTTTTCCAATGTAGACCTCTCTGGAAATGAGTTTTTACACCAATCAGCTTTAACGGGACCACTGACAGTTGAAGCATTGTTTATTACTCTTTATTTATGGCACCAGTCAAAGGGTGGGACAGCAAATGACCACTGATCCAATAGTATCTGTTTGATGTACCCGGCTTAAACATACAACACAAAGACCTAAAGATCTGCTGCTGACTTTCTGGTGTAAGACACCACAACACACCATTTTGAGGTCCAGTGATGTGCATGTCTCACCAGGTCAGGGCTGTTCTTACCCTCATTTACACAATCTAATGAAATTGGTCATGATATTATAGCTAATTGATGTAATGCTAAGCAATATTCTCTCCTTTTACCTCTTCATTCGGTCATTACACTGCTTCAAGCCTTTTACTTTGCTCTAAGAATTCATGCTCACTCAACATCATTTAAAACTACTTTCATAAGCTGTTGTACAGTATATTTATAGACATATACTCTCAGTTTGTTTATGAAGGCATATGAAGTTCATGTATGAATTCAATCTGTCAACCCCTCTTTTTATACTCTGTCCTCTGCCAAATGGTAAACAGAAGCAAATAACTTTTGTTGTGAGTAATGTGGAATGTTGAAGTCAAAACAAAAAAATAAAAGTTAATTTTGAAATATTGTGCTTAGTCCTTTCTGTGTAGTGTTTTAGGGTATGAAAAGTGACTTTCTGTCTGTTAAAATGCGGCGTACCTGTCACTGAAAGTTGTAGTTTGATATTTCAACCAGGAGGTGGCGACAAATCCCAGTTGTGAAGCTCTTGATTTTTCACTGAGCCGTTATTCCTGAAATCTTTACTCAAGTTTAATGCCTTTTCTGTTTTATGAGTCCAAAGCTGACATGGATAATTTATAAGAAAGGAGTTATTGAACTTTCTTTAGTTTTGTGTGGGGACGCAGTGAGGTAATTTCTTATAGCAGTGGCTGTGGAACTACAAAAAGTGTTTATTTCCACTTAAAAGATGGGAAAACCTGAAATAACAAAGCTAAAGAGTCCTTTAAACTGTAAAAGGATGGTTAAAATTTGTCAAAGTGACAGAAGAGCGTATCAGCGGAGCCTTACCCAGGGAGGGCGGGGTCAGGGTCGTAGGAACGGGGCGGGCGGTGCCTGCACTCGCCCATGCCCCCTTTTGCCCTCCGCTGGCTGCGGGGAAGAAGCGTGAACTTGAACGCAGCCTTCACTGCTCAGTGCGAGTCCAGGCAGAGGCCAGCAGACAGTCTTATCAGTCCGTCCCCGCTGCTCGGGTTTCGGTCAACTTATCGGAGAAGGAGCAGCCGGACGCGTGTAGCGCTCTCTGTTTTCTTTCTGCAGGGGGGGTTTATTGAGTCTGTTTGCTGTTCGGCACTCAGAGAGGTGCCGCCACACTTGGACCCTTGCAATGTCCAGGCGCAAACTTGGAAGCAGACCGCAGCACCTGAGTGTGATTCAAGGTAAGAGCAGCGGTGTGTGGGCACGAGGTGTGGACGTGCTGTGTTTGTTTATGGGCGAAACTTAAAGAAAATCAGGTCACTGTCTCTTATTGTCAGTCTGCGCGCATGGTTTGGATGCGCTTTGACACCAAGTGATGGATGTTAATTTTGAATTCAAGAAATGCATCCAAAAAGGATTTTAACACATCTCTGTGTATGCACTGGCCTCTTTCTGGTGGATATTGATGCGTTTTTAATTGCTCAAGCGGGCTTTATAGTTAAATATTTGAGTAAGGGATGATAATTTTCTTGTTGTTTGTTCTTATGGCTGTGTTCATAGAGGACGGACCGGTTTACTGGCACGCTGTTTTCACAGGCTACAGGTCCGAACATGATGATTAATATATCCGAGTTAAACTATGATCAAGTTTCTCTTCCAGTCTCCTGATGGTCTGGGACGGTTTAACACTTTTACTCTGGACCACCTTACTTCATGTTGTGATGTTGTGACAGTTATTTTACTAAATTAATTAATTAGTTAAAGCTTAAAAAGTAAGTATTTTTTTTATGCTTGAACGTGAAGCTTTTACTTTTGGACACAAACAAAGACGTTATATATGAAACGACATGAGGGAGAAACTTGACCGTCATTTATGTTTTACAGTTTTACTGTTCTTACTGGAGACCAGTGGTGCGTGTCTGCTGTGACCACAGGCCCTGACTCAACCGTGTAGTGTGTGTGTGTGTGTGTGTGTGTGTGTGTGTGTGTGTGTGTGTGTGTGTGTGTGTGTGTGTGTGTGTGTGTGTGTGTGTGTGTGTGTGTGTGTGTGTGTGTGTGACCGCGCCTTGCAAGTCTGCACAAACAGCGCGGCCCTGAAACAGGAAAGGTGACATTTTTTCAGAAACAACTGGCGAGATCCGACTTCAGACTGTACTGTCTGTACCTGTCCTGTGTGCTAGCCAGGCCTAACAGTCCAGGCAACCGCTGCAGAGGCATCAAGGTGTGCCCGTGACCGAATTAAGCAACAGCCCTCTGACCCTCCTCCTTGCTCCTCCTCCTCCTCCTCTACCTGTGAGACTTCCAAAGTGAGATTTAAAGTTGTGTCCACTTCTTGAACATGCCTGCAGAGTTGTACTCTTCAAACTCTGTCAGGCTGAATCAGAAGCAGACTGAAAACACAGGGGCTACTCTTATCTAGAACACCTTCAGTCAGTTTTTATTGCAATCCACTTCCTGTTGAGAAACTCCTACCACCTCTGCCTGGAAGAGCAAGCTGCTGTATGAGTGAGATCCTCTGTCAAAATGTTAAACCTCTAAATCACTCATGTTACCTGTCATCACACCGTGGTTACAGCAGCGATAAACAGTTGACGTTTTTGTAGATGTGGACGTTTGGAGGCCTCAGCAGCCTTTGCGTGAGCGTGCACACCAACCTGTTCTGGGTTAAAGGAAGTGGTCAGCAAGAGTTGAGCAGACTGGCCTCGTTGCTTTAGTGCATATAACTGAAACTAGCACTTTCAGTCAACACGCCTGTTTGTTGTTCCACTTACTGAGGTCTAACAGCTCTTGTTGTACCACTTTGAATGGGAGCGAGCTTGGACAGCGCTCTCAAAGCAGAAGTAAAGAGCTACAGAAAATTAGCACATTTAGCTGCTGTCCTCACATTCTGCTTATTTGAAGGAGAAAGTGATGACTACTTTTAGGTAAACTCAGGTTGAGAGATGATTTCTTTTCTTGTGCTTTGGACATGAGGATAAAGATTGGAGCAGAAGTGACATCTGCCTCCTTTCAGAGAAATATCCACAGACAGAAGACTGCAGGATGATTTTACCACTGGGGAAAAAAATATATATAATAGCCCCAAATCTAGAAGAATGATTTGGACTCTGGCAACATTTTCCTGACATCTCATCTAAGTGGTCTTTGAATGTCCTCTTTTTTGTTCGACCAAGCAGCCAAAGTCTAAAGGTGTTCATAGTTTGACCATCACAGACTAAGAGAGTGGTTTCCTGGTTTGGCAGTTGTTAAATTTTGCGCCCCATGTAAGCAAGCCAGCATTTTACCCTTCCTTCTGTGGTCTGCTCCCCTCCAAAAACCATAAAAGACTCCCAGATCATATTAAAATTCAAAACCTAAAGCCTTTTGTGTATTTGTTTCAAAGTTTACTGAAACAGTTTACTGTTTTTGTCCACTCTGGCTCAGCAGTTGCATCTTGCACAGGTACTTGTCTCCATCTGTTGCCCATTGATTGACCCCATCATTTTCTCCCATCCAGGTATTCTTAATTAAAACGTGAGCTTTTTACTGATCGCACTTTCTGTCTCATTTTCTCAGATGTCACCGACATGGCGGATGGCACCGGCTCCACAAACGACCCTCCTCTTCCTCCTCCTCCGCCTGCTCCTCCACAGGTTCAAGCTCTGGACAATGGCCGTGACCTCCTGACCTGTGGCCAGTGCAGCCGAGCGTTCCCCCTGGCTCACATCCTGGCCTTCATCCAGCACAAGCAGGGAGGCTGCCGCTCCTCAAGCTACGCCCCAAACGCCAATGCTACGCCCCCCTCACCTGCCAACCGAACACAGCAGCGCGTCCCTGACGCCAACCTGGGGCCAGGCTTCATTGAGCTGAGGAGAGGGGTGTCCAGAGAGCGAGGCTGGGGGGAGGAGCCTGGCATCAGGGTGAAGGTGGAGCCTAGCAGAGCAGGTAAAGAAGGTGGAGAAAAATAAGATGGCAGCTTGCTAATTAGTGACTCTGTTTTTTGTTTTGTTTTGTTTTTTTTCCTTCAACCGACCCCCTCCTCATTTAACAACTGGTCCCCTCCCTACCTCTCGAGTCCAGCTCATTAGCTAGCCGTTGCCCTTAGTAGACCTGCTTGAGTTAGTGACGCGAGGGCTAATTGTGTGGAAAGGATAGGCGTCAGGAGTGTTTGGAGGGCACCTGAGGGTCCCTGAGGGCTCCAACACTGAGCAACTGAGCTCCAGAGAAGCTTCTCGTCTCCCTGACTGTCAGTCTCTGAGGTGGAGCGGACAGGTAAACATGTTTCCCTGTCATCCACCATGTCCTGGACAAGTGAGACTCAAACCACGCTCTCTAAAAGCACTGCTCACACTTTAAGTGATTATGGACAAGAATCCGAAGACGTCAGATAGCCGCAGTGTGGCACATCTGTGTGAGATGGCCCAATAGGTGGATGTGAGACGGTTTCATGCAGTGCTGTCATGACACTGTAATGGAGGGCATTGCATCATGTGCAGCTCCTCCACCATCTCCCACATGTTCTGCCCGAGGCCGAGCTACCTGAGCCCCTGGGATCCTCTTTAACATCATTTCTTAGTCATCTTGTTGTCACATTTCCTGCGTAGCAAGCCAGCCTCCATCCACACAAAAAGCATCAAAAATCAGCGTACAAATCTCTCACTGATCCAGCTTTCCTCAGAGTTGAGCTTCACCAGAAGTGGCCACACCTTTTTTCTCGCTGAGGAGTTTCCTCCTGACCCTAATCACAGTTAAACATCAGGCTGTATCTCCATGGTGAAGCAGCGTCTGTGGTCTGTGCTTGCAGAAAGATGAAGCATCTTCCTCCACACTCGCAGTCCGCACAAGTGCTCCTTTGCATATTTTGAAACCCTCCCATGTCATGTACACACACGTTAGCAGTTCCTTCCTCTGAATAACGCTCAGGGGACTGGCACATGCACCATTTCCGTTGGTCCACAACCTCTTTTTGTTTTTTTGTTTTTTCTAAACTGTGTTTTTCATCTCTCACTTAAGAGGACATAAATTTGGTAATGTGGCGCTCGCTAGATTACACAGGAACATGAGCAGGAGGGCAAAGAGGGGAAAGAGCATGTGAATAATGCAAGAGTGGATAAGTTTGGATTAAAGTTTCATTAGCAGATGTAGGCTGCATAATTGTAAGTTTAACTCAGCTTTTATGGAGTTTTTATCTCTGCAGTTTTTATAGTTGGTGGCAAAGTTTTTGCGTGTTGAAGTGGCAAAGGACAGTTTGTTCTAGAGGGCATCCTGCAGCCTGGTCGGTGATAGGAAGTCTTGTTTGACTTGTTTTGTGGGAGGGAAACTGATCATCAGATGCTTCAGAGATGACTGAAAGTGAAAAAGCAGTTATCCCACAGCAGACAGGCCCTGCGTCGCTTCTCTGTATTCGAGGACAGAGTGAAAACAGAGAGAAAGAAGGAGGAGAAGGAAGAGGGAGCGGGGTGGATTACTGAAGAGCCGCGTGCATCTGTCTCATTCTTTTTATTTATTCTCCTTGTTTGTTTTTTTTCCTCCTCATCTCCAACACCACCCCCTCCTCCTCCTCCTCATGCTTATTTCTTCCCCCCATCTTCAACACACTTTCGCTTTGCCCTCTTTCAATTTCTCGCCCCCTCTCCCTCCCCTCCTTCCTCCTCCTCCTCCTCCTCGTCCTCCTCTCTTTTCTCCTCCCTCTGCCTCCCAAGGGAAAAGAGATTCTGCCTGCTGCTCGTTAGTGCTCCCAGCCAATCTGCATTTTTAATTAGTAGTTATTGCTTCTGCTTAATATTCAAGTGCTACCCCGGGCCAAATGGGAATCCTTACAAAAAAAAAGCGAGGAGTGAGAGAAGGAGAGAGAAACCGGCTGGGTATTGTGTTTCACTCCAGGACCCCGAGACAAAAGCCCCCCCCCCTCAGGGAAAGATTTGGAGGTTTTGGGGGGTGGTAGGGGTGAGGAAGAGGAGCCGAGGTTGGAGGATGGGTCTCAAGTACAATCCAAAGGGGGTGACATATTTTCGTGGTGTCTCCTGGCCCCCCGCACTACATTATAATCTTTTTATCTCATTTTCTTTTTATCTCCTGAGCCCTGACCTACCTATCTCCCTCCCTCCCTCCCTCTTTTTCCTGCGCTCACTCTTCACCCTATTTTTAAAAGAAGTATCTCAACTTCTCCTGGGTTTTTCTCCTCGGGCTAGGTTAAAGGACATGAACAGCGCAGCTCCTTTCGTCTCCAGACAGAGAAAAGAGGGAGGGTGCGAGTGAAAAAAGGGGAAAAGGAGAGAAAGAAACAGTTGCTCTCTTTTTCATCTTCGTTCTCCTCCTTTCCCCCCCTCCAGTAAAATACAGAAGGATTTGACTTGAGGAAACATGAAAGAGGCTTATACCAGAGTCGGCTTTGAACCTCTCCAAAAAAGAAGGAGAGAGGAAAAAAAAGACTGTTTTCCCCCTCAATTTGGGGATCTTCTCTCCAGTTTTGATTTATGCAGAAAGGCCTCATTTGTCAAGCAGGCTGAGTCAGTGCCTGATTTGCATAAAGCGTTCGTTTGCTACGTTCTGCTAATTAGCAATTTGCAGCTTAATTGGAGAGAGGCTCTCGGTTAGAAGACAAAGCTATCTGCACATAAAAATATCTCCAGATGTAACTCTGTGCTGGCCTTTCAGCTTCCGGAGACCCATTTTCCCACTTTGCTTTAGGCCAAACTTTTCCCTTATTTTGTTCTTACCATCCCTGCTCATGGCCCATTTCTCAACAGAGTTATATTTAAGTAAATATTTATCAGTCTGTGATGCCTCCTTAGTTATTCTGGAATTAGTTTAATATTTAAAATTCACTTGTGTAGCTGTAAAGCTGTTATTGTCAATTGGTCAACAGGCTGAGCGGCTAATTTGTATGTTGTGTTGGAAATCACAGAAAACTAACAGGTATGTCCCTCGGGAGGAGTTAAAGATAAAAGAAAATAAAAAGACAAATACTGCCCACTTAGAAAAATAGCTTTAAATCATACTTGGTAAAGTATTATATCTTTGTTTCAGGGGTGCAACTTTTGAAAAAGCAGCCTGTAGCTAGCAAGATGTTAGTTAACAGCTCTCAGATGCTTTACTTTGACTTCTAAAACCCAAATGACTTGCACTCAAGGCTAAAATCTACTGTTTTGGCTTAATGTTTTAGTTTATAATACTGTCATAAATGACACATCTCTAGATAAATAACTACAAACGACAGACAGAGTACGCAGCTAGCTTTTAAGCTAAGACAAGGTGTTTAGCAGCAATAGAGAATCTATTGGGTGGGTCCTACAGGAATTTCTGAGGGACTTTGAGTGAGTTAATAATTGTTTTACATACATATGGATGACAAACCCACCTGAATATTTATTTGAAGATCGAGTTTGCTTGTACCAAAAAGAGGCAACACTTTGCTAAAAAGTTGTACGTTAGCCAACAGCTTCTAGATACTTTAGCTTTTAGATGCTGTAACAGAGGATGATCAAGTGTTTCCCTTTGGAGTTATTTTTTTTAAAGAACAAAAATAGTGAGAAAAAGTTTGTCTTGACTTTATAAAGAGGATAAACATTACTTTTACTTAAAGATTCCTTGGTCTGAAAAAAGACAACTGTCAGATAATTTAATGTTAGCGGGCAGCTAACTCAAGATATTGTGCTTGTGCTTCCAAAATGTTCCCAAAACTTTGGTTATAAGGTTTTTTATCTGTATGAAGCAATCTTTTTATTGTTACTCTAAGTGGAAATTAACACCAAAAGGTCAGAGAGTGTTATATTTACATTTTTAACTACATCTTGGGTCCTACAGAAGCAAAAGCTTGAGAGATTTATGCTCCAAAACTTTGGAACTCATGGTGTTTTAGCTAACATTATCTCACTCTTTCCCACTCTTCCTGACTTTTTAAAAAAGACTTAAATTCTGTTTTTGAAAATTTTAAACCTGGGTTTGGACTTAGAGTTTTTTGACTGAATTTTTTAAATCATTGTTCAAACAAAAGTATTATCATTAAGACTAACTTTTTACTGTTTTCACTGTACTTATTTTCTTAGTCCTTTAAATCTTTTTTAAACTGTTTACATTTTTAGCTCCTATTTTCAGTGCATTCATTCATATGGAGAGCACTCCCAGCTGCATGTTTGAATGTTAGCTGCTACATAAGTCTGTGATTTTATACTGTGTATCCTTTTTCTAACTTAATTTCTTCTTTGTTTTCCAGTGCTCGAGGAGCCCTCCTATTTCACCTGTCAGCAGTGTGAAGGTGTGTTTCCCTCTGCATGGTCACTCCTGCAGCATGCTCAGCACACACACTCCTTCAGCATCTACCAGGAAGATGAGGAGGAGGGCACTGACACAAAAAGAGGAGGAGGAAGAGCAGGGCTCAAGACTGCCGCAGCCACTCTAGACCCTCGGCACCTGAGCCAGGCCCTCGCCTCGGCCTTTAAGCCATCAGCGCTGCGCCTCAGCCGCTCACGTCAGACACAAACCACCTCTGTCTCTTCTTCCTCAAGTAATCTGCAGGCGCTGAACTTTTCTGTGCGGCTCAGAGAGCTCGCTGAGGGGAACAACACCACCACCCGCAGTTCACCCGGAGGCCTGGTGCTGTCTCCATCCTCCTCCCCACCTGCAGCCTCTCCCTTTCCTCAGACTAGTGCCCTCCAGGGTGACTTCCACTGTGAGCTCTGTGGCCAGAACTTCCACTCCCTGGCTGCCCTCTCCACCCACCGCCGGGCTCACGCCTGTGATCGCCCCTATCACTGCGGGGTGTGCGGGCAGGCCTTTGCCCAGAGTGGTCAGCTAGCCCGTCACATACGGAGCCATCACAGGGAGGCTGGAGGTGCAGGAAGCGGGTATGAACCTGTGGAGATGATGGTGATGGAGGAGGATGTAGGGAGACGTGGCAGGCTTCAGATGCAGTCAGTGGGGAAGGTTGGAACAGACATGAGAGCACAGGGCTCCTCCGAGCTGGACCTGACCCTGCCCAAACACCCGTCCATCGCCTCAGGCCTAATGGTGCTGACATCACAGGTCAGGCCGCCAGACAGGGAGCTACTGAGACTGTACCAGCGCCAGAGAGAGGGTGGAGAGGGAGGGGATGAGGAGGTGGAGGGGCAGGGGGAGGCCCAGCACACCTCACCCTGTGCCAGCCCCTCTGAGGGCTCACTGGAGAGCGGAGAGACAGGGGGTAGTGGCGAGAGCGGCATCGCAAGTGGAAACTGTACACCCAAACGTCCTGAGATGGGCGACAGAGGGCGAGGAGTTGGAGAGTGGGAGAACGAAAGGGGAGAGATCATTGAGCGGGAGAAGGAGTGGAGCTCAGCCAAAGTCAGCGAGGCGGTGCAGGAGTGGCAGAGGGAGAATGAGTGGAGGAGTGTTGGAGTAGGAGGAAACCTGAGCAGTACACCTGCAGGTTCAGCGGGTAGGAAGAAGAAAGATGAAGCATGCGAGTATTGTGGTAAACAGTTCAGAAACAGCAGCAACCTGACCGTGCACCGTCGAAGCCACACAGGAGAGCGACCTTACCGCTGCGGCCTGTGCAACTACGCCTGTGCCCAGAGCTCAAAGCTCACACGCCACATGAAGACCCATGGCGCCCAGGGTGCAAAGGCCTCTTTCCTGTGCCAGCTGTGTTCTGTGCCCTTCACCGTGTACGCCACTCTGGAGAAACACCTGAAGAAAGTTCATGGCCTGAGCCATGCCAGTGTTGGAGCTTATGCACAGGCCAGTGCCGCGGACACTCTGGCTGCCATAAAAGCTGAAGAAGCAGCGGCAGAAGTTGTGGTGAAAATGGAGGAAGATGAAGCAAGCCTGGATCAAATAGAGACGGAGGGAAAATCACAAAGTGATGCAGTGAAAAGCATGGAAGTGGAGGAGGGGCAAAGCCTAGAAGAATATGCTGAAAACAGCGGGAGCTCGGACAGAGTGGGTGATCTCCCACCTGAGAGCAAAGCAGAAGTGAGCTTAGCTTTGAGTTCTGGTCCCTGAGAGGCTCTCTCCTTCTCTAACTGACTTTAAAAAAAGCACTGTACAGGATTTAAGTCGCCCACTCATTTAAAAGAGAAGTCATCCCATCATTGAACTGACAGTCACGTCACACTGAAATCTGCAGCAGAGTGGAAAGCAGCAGGCAGTCCTCGCCCTCCGTCCTCTCTGCCAGCACCAAGGCACACAGCAGCCGTGTTTGTCATGATTGTATGCAAAGCTGCTGCTGAAACCAAGTGCCTACAGTTTCTCTCGACCACAGAGAGAAAGAAAAAAAAAACAAGGCTGTGACATTCAGCAGGGAGATTACCAGAGCTCTCGAAAAGGAAGTGCATCACCACAGTCCACACCGACACAGGAAACTGATCACCATGTTGCAGAGCAGGATGCAAAAAGCGAGTGATTTATCTCTCTGGTGACCCACTGGACAGGTGGAGACGACTACTAACTGTCAAATAATAAAGAGATGGGGGTATACTGAAATAAAAAAAACTTAGCAATAGAACTTGTTAATATATTTTCAAAAAGAGGTCACACTTTGCTGGCTACTGTAGCTGTTTTTTCTTTCGTGAAGACCTTTTAAAGACTTAAGATGTTTGAACAGACGCAGGGAGAGAAATGAATCCAAACACTGCCTGCCTGCAGTTTCTCACACTTCTCTTTTTAAAGGCGCTTGCTTGTCACAACACTTGTCACTTAATGTTTACAGGGTTCGCAGGGCCCAGCGAGGTTGTGCTCCTGACTTAGCGACAGTGTGTGAGGAGGATTTTCTGTTTTTGCTTTTTTTCTAACATTGTAAATGTGAATAGGGAGACTTCTAAGTCTCATCTGCTGAGGGTTATATCTCTGTTAGTTTCTATGCATAAAAAAATGCAATTTAACTCCATGTGAAACGGGTGTGTATTATTTCCTCTAGTTGTATCTCTTCTTGTGATGGTGATTCCTCTTTCATTGTTTACATTTGTAAAGTGCCGGACTGCTTAAAGCTCGTGCATGTTTTTGCAGCCATTTGAACCTGTTCCTGTTTCTCTACTTTCTTTTGTTCCTGTGTTTGAATTCCTCCTTATTTATGGACGCTGCATGTTTGTGGTAAAACTACAGGGTGAATTGGTTAAGCTTCGTGGACAGCCGCCAGGCGAGCACTTGAGTGAGTGAGTTTTTGAGTTTGGTTCGATTGTTTTTTTGTGTACATACCAGGAAAACTTCCTCAGGTGACACCTTGACACGAATGCTCTGCCCTGCGATGTGTGTCTGCAGCTGTTTTGTCATACTTCTGACACGTTAATCTTGAGGATATAAGCCTCAAGATGCACGTTTAGCTTGAGGAAATAGAATGATTTGACACACACCACAGGACAAAGCTGTCGGGTACAACGGCTCCAACTTTCTCGACTACTGTGATGACTTTGTGTTACAATATCTGAGTTCTACTTGCATTCGTGTCGGGGAAAACTTCCCCCTTCGTGCTGCGTATTGAATGATTTGGACTAAGTGCAGTGTAACTGTTCAGGGATAATATTTGTACATTAATTGCTGTCGCTGTACATGTTATTGTTATTATTATGTTGAAATGCTGACTCAGCATTTCAACATATTGTTATCCGGTGACTTTATTAAACTTCTTATTCTTCCGTACGTTTTTTGGCTCTTTTCACAGCCTTCAAATTTTGTCCGATTTTCACCGTTCAACTTTTAAACTATTCAGCTTGTTTAGGAATAGTGTGCTATATCTTTTCACTTTTCTAACTATTAAACTTTTTGATTTATTCAGCTTTTTCCAAAAAAATTTCTCTATGTTAAACAGATGGGAAATTTCAGCTCCTCTGACTAAAATCTGCTTCAACTTCAACAAGCTCTAACTTCAGCTTACTCCCACTTACAGACTTCATTTTTGCTTTAAAATGTTCACTGATCTTTCCACTACTGATATCTGTAATAACTTTTTTAATATCTTCAACTGTTTTTGAGATTTCACTGTCTAAGCGACACAAACTTTTCACTCTTTTCACCTCTCCTCCTGCTCTCAGAGGGCGGAATGTTTTCAATTTGACTGAGAGAAGCAGCTGCTGCTACTGAAAAAAACTGCCGATTAACCTGCCATAAAATTCTCAAACTTGACTCAAATCAAACAAAAAAGGCTGCTACTCCTTCAACTTCAACTCTTTCTACCTTTTGCAGACTTTGACTCGAGACTCTGTTCACACATTAAACTGGTCCTAATTCTCCTCATCTCATTTACACATTAATCATAGATTTCTGCTTTCTTCTACATTTTTGAGATTTCACTGTTTGGTTTCTCTCTCTTTTTATTTAATTATTTTAACTTTTGTAGGCTGATTTACATTTCCACTGTATCCACTTTCTTTATCCACTCATTGTCTTTTCCTCATTTCTCTTAACATTTTTTTTTTCCTTTATTTTACATTTTCAGTTTTTTCCACTTTTATTCAAACTTTTCCAGCTTCAGCATTTCAACGCATTTGCTGCAAGGAAATGCAACTTCTCTAGTTATTAATATATCTGCCTCCACTTTTCCTAGCTTCTTCTCCTTTACGCTAAACACTGGCTGTTGTGAAGCTGTACTGCTCTGCTGTCTTTGTAAACTTGACACCATTTTGTAATCGAGGAGCCTCAATAAAAAAGGATTGAGGTGCGATGTTTTGTTTTGTTGTCTTTCCCCCTCCCGTCTCATTTTTCTGATCTCTAATGCAGATTTTATTTTATTATTTCTTATTCTGGTACCAACAACAAAGCTTTTGAAACTATTTTGAAGCATCTCATCTCACCAGGACGTTGTCGTAGTCAGTGTTGGTTGTTCCTCTGAGGACCACAGTCAGCATTGACTTATTAATTTTTAATGCGAGTGTTTGGATTGGGGACCCTCGCTCCTTGTTTACATCCTTGTGATGTTTCTGGCTTTGTCTGGAAACACTGTAATGTAATTCAAGCTGTGTGCGTGCGTGTGTGTGTGTGTGTGTGTGTGTGTGTGTGTGTGTGTGTGTGTGTGTGTGTGTGTGTGTGTGCGCCCCATACTGTTATGTGTGTGTGTGTGTAGGTATACTTGAGTTGGTGTCTGTCATCCTGCAGGCTGAGCGATGGGTGCAGCGATCTGTGATGGGACACAAGCAGAAAAGGTTTCTCAGGATACTAAATTGAGGAGGGGGGGCAGGTTGGTTATTGTTTGTGGGCATGTTAGGAGGCAGGGCAGGGTGGGTGGGGAGTGTCAAGGGGTTGGGATAATTGCTGACTCCATTTTTAAGGATACAAAAACCTCTGCACCAGCATCTCTGGCCCTAACCCCCCTCCAATGAAAATGATGTTCTATGATCCCTCTAGCTCATTAACAGCAGGTCTTTTAATGAGCTTTCAACAGGGTGGGGGCTGGGGCGATGAAGAGGAGGAGTGAGGTCTGATGATGTGTGTGTGTGTATAGGGGGGTTATTGCAGCAGATGCACACACGCCCACTCCCACCAATTACCATTGTGTTATAGAGAATACGGAGGAAGTGAAGACCGAAGCCTCCTTGAATCCGATGAGTCAGTTTGTCTGTTTCTCCCCACAGAGACAGAAAACATCTCAGAGGGGAGGAAGGACAGCACAGGTGACAGGTAACACTCTCTGGTAAACTCTGCCTTTCTTGTCTGTTGGGCGCCACAGCCGGCGCCATTTGGTGCTCGTATGGACCCAATTATGTAAGTAAGGTGATACACAGCAGAACACAGCCCAGTAGCCCCTACAGCAAGTGGATATCTTTACCACATCCCAAGTGCCCTTTGTCATCCTGCAGTCCACACCTCTCTGTCAAAGCCTGCACAGGCCCTGTGTCAGCTCCCACAGCAGCCAATCACAACACAGAGAAGTTACAATGTCTGCCAATAGAAAAGTAAGCCTGTGTGTGTATGTGTGTGTGTGACCGTGAGTGTGTGTGTGTGTTTTCTGACCAGTGACTACCCCTGGGCGGTGGTAACGTGGACTTTGAGATCTAATAGCTGTGTCTCAGGTCCACAGAGGAAGCTTTTGTTGGTCTGGAAGTTGGGTGAGGTCGCTGCAGGACAGAGATACAGACAGACAAACCAAGCTGTTGTTCGCCTCAGATCTTAATATGCTGCACACACTTCTGAGCATGTGTTACTTCTACTTTTGACATCGGGACAGTATTTTTAGAAACACGTTAGGGGTTTTGGCTACTAAAAGCTTATGACAGTGAAAAATCCTGTGCCAACATTATTAAATGGAGAGTTTATTTGGCTGTTTGCAAGTTTTAAGAAATGATTCTGAATGCAGATTATCATCAGTTCGTGTCTCCGGAGCCGGAGGCAAAGTGTTGGACATACTTTTTACTCTTCAAAGGGTAGCAGGAGTAAATAACCCACCATGTGCATAAAAAGAAACATAAGAAATGCACTGTCTCCCTCTTGACCACAAAAACACCCATTTAAGAGAACATATCACGCATGATGTCTATCTGAGATAAGCAAAAGTGTTTCTTGAGTCCTGTTTTGAATTTGTGAAAGTCCAGAGGTAGATCGGGTGAGGCAATAACTTTGCATCACATGTAGAAACCTGTTATCCCCCAGCAATATGTTTCTATAGATTGGCAGTCATACAAAGTGAAAGCTCTTTAAAATCAAAACTAATCCACCTAAAAGGAAGCATTGAGAAAATGAACAGAAAAGGACCAAGGACAGAACCTTGAGGAACACCTTAGCCTGGAAAATGTTTTGCTTTTTTATTTTATTTTTTATTTGTATTTTATTTTTTTATTTTGTTATTATTATCATTATTTAAAATAATAATAATAATAATAATAATAATAATAATAATAATAATAATAATAATAATAATAATAATAATAATAATGATAATAATTTATTTATTTATTTAATTATTTATTTATTTATATTTTTGTTGGGGGGGGGGGGGGGGTATATTATTTAGCCAACTTACTCACAACAAGCACATATACAGGAGATACATTCCATTTACACTCATTAGTCTTGACATATCTCATAGGAGATATCTATCATCCATGATCTCTCTTTAAGATAATTTACAGATTCAAAATCTAAGTAACCATGAAGTAATTTTCTCCATGATTAAGTTACCTTTACTTTGTCTCTTTAACACTGGGGATTAGTGTTTTCAAACAGGATGCTGTTATTGTTTGGGATATGTTTTGCTCTGAAAAGCAGAGTTCTCTGTATGAAGAATAGGTAAATCTGGTTACCAGAATTTGTTGAATGTCTTTTTGAATATCCATCCATCTATGAGTATAAATCCTGGGCTGTTAAGTGTGTTTTTATGGCCTGCTTTAATTGATTCTGAAAAACCTTTTTTTGTATGAGAAAAAACGACAGAATTGAAATTCTCTTTAGTAGTGACCTGGATATGACCCCACAGTGTTAAAGCAGGTTTACATGGTGTCGAAAAAGTAGATCCATAGCACTCCCCTGGGCCGCTGGGAAGCTTAAAGCCTGAGTTTAAGGACAAAGACTTAAAGCCTGGGATCAATTCCAACTCTCCAAGATTCTCCTCCTCTCTGACCCAAATTTCAGCTTTCACTGTCAAATAATGTCAAAATGTCCAATAGTAATCCATAAAAAAGGAGCTTGCACATCTTTCTAAAAACGAGGTGCTCAGGCTGCTCATTGGAAGTCTAAATAAAAGTGAAGAGCTGCTTTCTGTGGGTAATGGCACAATCACAAATTCAGATTAAACGTAAGATGATTAGCCCCAAAAATGCTCACAACAAAGGGAATGTATGAGCTCTATGTTTGCTTTCCTGTAGGGCAGGCCTGTGGGTATGAGAGCCTCTCACTTATGTATGAGAAGATTGTGCTTTATCATGGAAAAAGCCAATTAACTGTGAGTTTTAATTACATTTCTCATGGTGTACTGTCTGAAGCTTCCAATCATGTCTGCAGTCCCTGTCCTGTTGTGCTCTTCCTCCACAGAATAGCTGAGGAGGCTGAGGATTAAATCATCAGAAGGGGCACGCAGAGACGGGGATAACAAGAAAGAGAAAGATGCATTTGGGAGTGATCAAGCCAAAACCACAGGACTCCCTCTCTGCTCTTTATCCTCGTGCATTTCCCACAATCCCCACCTTCTCTCACCCATCCCTCCTCCCACAAAGACCGCGGAATGAAACCTGAACCCTGGAATTACACCCGCTTCACCTCTCTTTCCTCACCCGCCCCCTAACCCTCCCACCTTTCCTCACCTTTAGCAGTGAGAGTGTGAGAGGATGGGGTGAGAGGCAACACGGGCCCTGGCAGCCATCCGTCAGTCCAGCGCCTCTCATTTTGCTATTCAACACCTTCAGATAATG
Organism: Halichoeres trimaculatus; assembly: GCF_033239565.1. Taxonomy (NCBI): domain Eukaryota; kingdom Metazoa; phylum Chordata; class Actinopteri; order Labriformes; family Labridae; genus Halichoeres; species Halichoeres trimaculatus. The sequence goes on from NW_027437188.1 coordinate 24,740,986, forward strand.
AGAGGCGAGAAAGACAAGGAGGGTTCATTCTTCTTTAGCTTTGTATAATGTCACTGATCACTGAGGAGCAGCTCTGTGGGAGGAGTGTCACTTTGGTTTGTTTACGAGGAAGTACTGATGTGACCTCAGACAGTCTGATTTTTTTTAAAAATATAAAAAATGTAATAAATAAATTTAAAAAAACTGAGAAAGTGTACTGATTCTCTTTTTCTTCAGTGAGATAAAATGTTTAAAAATTCAACAATTTGAATAATTTATTACATCTGATACCCATAATATTTTGTTAATCACACAAATTCATACATTTATTTTGTGTTCAACTTCATAATTTTTTGCAAACAATAGTAACAGTACTTCATTGCATAATATATCAAAATAGATATGATTTGACATACCACAATGCAACATGATACTATAAAAGGTGACAGCAATCCATCAAATACCATGACATAAGATATGATATGATATGATATGATATGATATGATATGATATGATATGATATGATATGATATGATATGATATGATATGATATGATATGATACGTAAAGTGAGGTATAATAACATTCAACACAGTGCTAATACGCGGCAACTGAATGTAAATACCAGATATGTCACAGTATGATACAATAGAATTCAATCTCTTATTGTATAATATTTTATCTTCTGAAAAATTATGTTTTACAACACAAAGTTCACAAATTGATTTTTTATGATGAAATAAAATGTGAAACAGTAAAATGTGGCTAAATGTAGCATATAATACTCAGACATATAATACAATATGATGAATAACAGTGTAGCAAATGAATTTGAGATGATACAATTACATTTATTTCAATGTTTCTTTTCACAACAGTATTATAAAATGTAACACAGTATCGCACAATGTGACTTGAATTATCATTATTTTTATTTCCCTGACTGAACCTAAAATTTGCTTCTCCTTTGTTTTTTTAATATTTCCTCAAAGAAGAAGAAGAAGAAGAAGAAGAAGAAGAAGAAGAAGAAGAAGAAGAAGAAGAAGAAGTAGATAAACTTTAACAATCCTTCTGGGGAACTTTTTTGTTTGTTTGTTTGTTTTTGTTTTCATCATGGAACATGCTACACAATCATGCCCAAACAGAACTTTATGAACCTGCACTAATGGAGAGATGTCAAAGTGTGGGGGCTTTCATTGATCTGGCATCCCAAAGCAGTTGGGGGTTTAGTGCCTTGCACATGGGCAACTCGGCAGTGGTCTAATTTTGTCATTTTTTCATCGGAAAGCTGAAGAGAAACAGGAAATGTGAGCCGTAAAGACACAGGAAAAGCATAACAAATCGCCGTGGCTGGAACTCCAACCAGTGATTGCTGCTAAATCATCTGTATACGGCTCCTGCTGGGTCAATGGCGCCCTTAGGAGTAACTGTTAGCAGTTACACAAGTTGGAGGCTATGTTGTATTTTAAGGTTCTGTTATAAGAAAATACTTACTTCTATTCTTGCTGACTCTCCATGTGACCCTGACAGAAACTAATTTAGATGCTGAAGTAACTGAACACAGACACAAAAATAAACAAAAACATTCTGACACAAATACTCTCAGGTCAGTATGTTTTCTTCTCCTCCAGCTCAGAAACCTCCATAAAACCTGAAAAACTGGATTTGACTGTACACCCATCTCTGTCTCTCTTGCGCGCTCTCTCTCCCTCTCTCTCTCTCTCTCACACACACACACACACACACACACACACACACACACACACACACACACACACACACACACACACACACACACACACACACAGAGCGCTGGGGTCAGAGGTGCAGCCTGAGTAGCATGCACTGAAAGGTTAGGAGGTAGAGTTCAGTCCTCTGACAGGTGAAAATGCTTTCATGTGTTTGTTTCCCCTGCAGGCCTGAGGGCAGGTGAGCTGCAGATTCTAACTGCCTGGTCCAGAGTCTCCGCATGCAACAAATGTCCACTGTCGTCCTGTCATAACTCACCAAGTTTCACATACTCTGACATGTGTCCTTTAAGTGCTAGGGCTGCATGGACTGAGCAGATTTGTTTTGTTACATCAAATATTAATCAGAAAAAATCTACATCTAATCAATGGATGTCACTTAAAGCTCCTGTAAGGGACTTTTTGATTAGTGTAAGTTTACGCCCCTTTTGACAAAGCCTTTTATTTCTTCATTCAAATATATCACTCATAGAGAACTTTTGTTCAGGAAAATGTAAAATCACAGCCGTTATGAAACATGCAGTTCAATCATTTTGTGCGACACCTGCCACCCCGCAGCAGTTTGAGAGATTTAAGATGTCAGTGAAGACTATAAGTGTATAAGATATAAGTAGTCAGTATGGATGCTGATGGTCTTAATTGCTTTTGTTGGTCATAATGAGGTTTCACTATAAATTTCAGTCCATTTCATTAACAGCTAAAAACTCTTTAAAGGAGCTTTAAAGTCTCAACAAACTGAATACACAGAATAAGGGAGGATTACTGAAAAAAAATTCCAAAATGTAAATAGAAATACCTTCAAAACTTTAAAGATTTTACCTTACCAGATAAAAATAGTCATTTACACAGGGGAAACAAAGCCAGAAAGTTGAAGAAAAAAGTTTTCAAATATATGAGAATTAAGTCTATTGAGGCACAAATAGCATAAGAAAGCAGAGTTTTATGTCTCATAAATGTATTTCATTTAACCTTTATTTAACCAGGTTAGTCCCATTGAGATTAAAAACCTCTTTTTCAAGGGAGACCTGGCCAAGACAGGCAGCAGCAAAAAATCACAAAGTAACAGACAAGAATCACAAAAAGAGACAAAGTAAAGTTAATAAAAACGCATGATAATGGATTAAAATCACACTCCAGGAAACAACTGTTAGACAACCAAGCTAAAACACTGGCATCTTATAGAACAAGCCTCCATGTCCTTAATTTTAGATTTAAAAACATTTAAAGATACCAGCTTCTTGAGCTTTAAGTCATTTGACATGACTGAAATAAAAATCAATTCAATTCAATTCAATTCAATTCAATTCAATTCAATTCAATTCAATTCAATTCAATTCAATTCAATTCAATTCAATTTTGCAGCTGGTAATAAATGAACATGCAGAGTAGACTTTAAACAGAAGAAGTCAAATATAACATAAATTATATATATAGATTTAATAGTTTATATATTTAACGTATAGCATGAATGGGCCAGACTTCTCTGTGTGGGTGGGGATAATAAAATCTGTCTTGTGACCTCCTCAGTCTGCTCCTCTGTGTGAGTGATGCCGCAGAAAACGGGCACTGACAAAGCTGGTTAACCATCAGGAAGAGGGGCCCGCAGAGAGAGAGGCCCGAGGCCCGTCAGTGCCGAGGTCGTGGGATCAGAGCAGGTCATGGAGGTGTGGGAGTGTCTACTCAGCCCTCTGACCTTTGTGTCTGAGGCTTCCTCTAATCCCCTCCTCAAAGAGCATACGGACATAATGGAGAGCCATGAATGGAGTCAATGGTGACCATTAGGTGGATCTGTGTCGCTATTCTTCCTGTTTGTTTAGTCCTGGTCAGCCTCACGTTTTCAGTGTAATCAGGCGTGTGATGGAGGGATGGCTGGAGACTCCTGAAGAGGCTTGGAGAGAGCACCACAGGAGAACAGTCTGTTTAAATGGATATCCATCTGAATTAAATGAAAGACACAACATGAGGGGGCAGAGAGGGGGAGGGTCATTTGTACGTCCACTTCAGATCATTTGAGCCCTGACCAGAGTTCACAAGTGGTCCTCACAGAAGGATGCCAAAGAAACCTTTCTGAAAGCTTTGTTCAGTTTAGGTGTCACTGCAAAACATCCATGAATAACATCAGTGTCGAGCAAACAGACAGTCTGATATCCGAACACCAGCAGTCAGTGTCCTGTAAACACTTCTTAAAAGAAGTTGTTCTTTCTTTGTCTTAACTTTATTAGCATAGTTTATGTACTCTTTCCATTTATGGGTCATATTAATACTTAATAATGCAACCTTATAGAGTGTTATAATTAATATCTTTATTAATTAAACAAGAGCATTTAGTTGAACGACTTTGGGTTGCGAGGTTGTTAAATTTCTCCGGATGGCGAGACTCTTACAGTCTAACTCATATACAGACTGTAATAAACCATAAACCCTGAATTTATAAAGGTTAATTAGTTATTAATAAAGAGGTTCTACAATCACTGCATTGTTCCTTTTACTATCAGGGTCATTAAGACAGACACTTTGGTTCTTACGGGGCCGAAAGAAGTGAAATGCAGATGTTTAAAAAGCTAAAGAGAAAGAGGAAGAGGGAGGAAGGAATGAAAGAGAGAAAAAGTGGCAGATACTGAAAGAGAATTAAATGAAAAGAAACTAAAGCAAGAAATGAAATGGGAAAGACAGAGATGGAGAGACAGAGGGAAGGAAATGAAAGAAAAAAAAGGTAAAGAGGCAGACAATAAGGCAAAATAAGAAAGAAAGAAAGAAAGAAAGAAAGAAAGAAAGAAAGAAAGAAAGAAAGAAAGAAAGAAAGAAAGAAAGATTTTACATTAATTTTTACATCTGACCATGATCTTTTAGCTCACAGTATTTTCACATAAAGCAGCAGAGAGAAAATATACAATTATGATGAGAATTACATCTGTTATTTCATTTTTGTAAATACAGAGAGCAACATGATGAAACATCACTAAATGATACAGTCATTACAGGATTATCACAGTGATGTCAAATGTGATTTCACTATTAAAAGTCCTCTCAGTTATTTGAGAGATTTGAATATCTTTACGAGAAAGAGCCCTGACATTGTCTGACACATTGTAATAAAGTCTGCTCTTTGATGATAATAATAAAAAAAAGAATAAAAGAATCAATCAGGAAGTCATGACCTGAGTGAGTGAGAAGAGCAGAAATGTCATATTTTCTTGCCATTGAAAACTTCTGGCTGGACTGTGATCAAACTTTTTGACTGACATTTTAAGGTTTAACTAAACTCCTATTTATTTGTTTATTTAACTTTTTTTTTTTAATGATGATGGTTTTGTAATTTTCCACACTGAACAAGTTGCAAGAAAATTTGACAGAAGTAAAGAAACTGCAGTAAAGCTCCTGACAGCTATTACCTCATAATGAAGTTCAGCTTCTTCTCTGCATCAAGTAGAAATTTAACACACCTGGAGCTCATCCTCAATAGTTTACTGTTGCCACTCTTCATTACCGTGTCATCATTTACAGTTCCTAGCGAACCCACACAGTTTGTCTGCCGCCTGGTGCCACCGCGTGGCGTAGACTGACCCCTAGCGTCCGATAGGGAGAACTACAAGGGGTCTTCTCATGCTGGTCTGTAGGCTACCGCATAGGGTGAGCAAGTCCCTTTGAACTGTAGCCATGATAACTTAAATAGATTAATATGCTTCAAAAATTGATGTGAGATAAATAGCTAAAGGTTAATTAGTTTATTTTGGAGTGATCTTTCATCTGACACACACACAGAGACACACACACTTGATTTAACATATAATTTAACACATTCTCGCCTGGTAGATGTTTTCTCTTTTTCTTAAATAAATCAATCCCCTTTGTAATTTCAGCAAATATTTCATTGAAATTGGGGGCAAATTGTTTGAAAAAATGTGAGTTGGGTAAATGAAAAACTTAGAGTTTGTTACTTTTTTCGCACGGGGTTAAAAAGCTGCTTGTTTCTGTTTCTGCCCAATAATGGACAATAAATTACCAAAGATCCAAAAGGTTGTTGGCACCGTGTCATTACCCCGACTCCAGCCCTCCTCGGCCCCCGGCGCTCTGCATTCCTCCCCGGGCTGGGCAGAGCCGGGGAGGCCTCCTTGCAGATGTGGGTGTGAGCTTCTCCTTTTTTTTTTCTTTTTTTTTTTTTAAAAACTGTAGACTACTTAAGCACAGCTGATCACTCACTGTGCATCTCCGATCAACAGTTTTTGACTCTCCATCACTGACAGCATGGCCAGCGAGAAGAAGGCACCCCTGGGCTCCATCGAGAACCCGATCAAGCTGAATGATCAGGATTTCAAGACTCTCCTCGAAGAGTGTCTGAAGTCTGGGGAGATGTTCGAAGATCCGACCTTTCCAGCTGAGCAGAAGTCCATCGGTATGCCTGAAGATCCAGATCCAAAGAAGGCGATAAAGTGGCAGCGACCAAAGGTAGACCAGGTTATGCTGTGTGTGTTGGGTCCAAAATGTAAAACAACCTGTGATATAATTTTAAATCTGACTTTTTATACGAATGAGTTATCTGAGTGAGGCCCACATGTTGTAGCTTGCTGTTTGCCAAAACTGCATTTTATAATGTCAGGTCGTTTCACATGTTCTCTCAGGTATTTTAATAATTTACTTCTGAAACAAACCACAGATCAGAACCTGGCTGTGATTCTTCAAGGTGTGGCTCAGGTCTAAGGATCTCTTACCTGGAGCGTTTCTTCCAGGAATGAAGAAAGTAAACAAAAACACAAGGCCAAACAAGTTCATCAAATATAAATCACAATAGAATAAATAAGAGAGGACATTAAAGGTATTTCCAGAAAGCTCTCTCATAATTAAGTGGAAAATTTAATGATGAGGCACATATGTAGTCTAATTAGGAACTGATGTAAATGTGTATAATGTAATTAAAATTTGAGAATAAAGAGCTTTTACTGAGTTCTTATGCTAGCAGTGGAACATGTTCTCATAAGGCTGCAACAAATTATTGGCTTAATTATCTTTTTTTCTGCTGATTTCATTCTTCATTCATAGAAAATAAAATGACAGTAATTTTTAATGAATTGTCTTAATACTTTCTCCTTGCAGACAGAAGAAGACAGTCAAAGAAAAAAACTGTAAACTTGCAGATATCTATACCTATGTATTGGGGGAAAGGGATTTTTGCTGTAAAAAGAATTTTAAGATCATTAAGAATAATAATGACATGATAAAAAGTTTTTGTTCAAGAGAAATTCAAATTTTCATGATTTTTCTTTTTCCTTTAAAAGCTCATATAATCCTGCTCCTGTTATCAGTCTGTGATGTTTCAACATCTTGTTCTCTTCTCCTCTAAAGGAAATCAGTGAGAACGCTGTGTTCGTAGAGGGCACGACTGGGACCACTGACATCTGTCAGGGCCAGCTGGGTGAGTTCATCAGGACAGCATCAACCTCCTCGAACATCAAAATAACAATAGCTGAGGCTTTAAACTTGAGTATGGAAAGCTGAATTGTAGAGCATCCTTATAACCAAAAAATAATTTAACGCATTACGTCGTTCCTTTCCTATGAACACAGTCTAATGTAATGATTCAGAAGTGGTGCATTATATAGCCTCAGGGACCAAACTTCAAACACTCAGCAAGGAGGAAAAAGGAGTGACACTGTTTCCCAAAACCTCAAATCTTCAGGGGGTCTGCAATCCAACATAGGCCTGTTTTTAAAAGCCCACAGACCCTTCCCAAATCTGTGTTCTGCAGTCTGTCTCTTATTTGTGGTGAACCAAAAGATTATTCTGTACAGAACAGAGACCATTTGGGAGCCTAAAATAATAATTTGTGCCTCCAGTTGCGTGCAGATGTGTCAATAAAACAAATCATTCCAACCCTTTTGTCTGTATCCCTGGATGATTTACACAGGCTCCTTAAGTATCTGCTGCAGTAACAAGAGAAACATTACAAAACAGATGTTTGCTCTTTGAGAGGAATGTGACTTATTGCATGTTTGTGTGAGAGAGAGCAAGTTCAACCTGAAAAGAATCACCAAAAATATGAAAGAGTGACAATTCCTTCAGGGCTCTTAAATAACATCACATGGAAAAATTCACAATAAGCAGCCAAACTCTCCCACATGTTCTGAACAGCTTCACATGTTTGCGTCTGTTTATCAGGTAACTGTTGGCTGCTGGCATCCCTCTCCTGTCTGACCATGCACCCCACACTCTTTGTCAAGGTGGTGCCACCTGGACAGAGCCTGTCCAAGCCTTACGCTGGGATCTTCCACTTTAGGGTAAGTGTGGTCAGATGTTACAGAAAAAGAAAACCTCTGGCTTGCTAACCACCATTATATTCCTCATGGTTATAAAAAAGGAGCCTAAAGCAGAGCCATATGATGAGCATGTTCACATTTATGAAAAAGCTTTCAACATGACTCAGCATAAATCATAAACACTTAGAAGGAGGGTGGATGGGGGAGTTAGGTTGCAGTGAGGATGCAGAGCTGGCTTGTGTTTGAAAGCGGTGCCCAATAAAATACCCAACCATTTAGACTTACGGTCTACAAAACTACTAGTTTAATGATTTTTATTTCCTCCAATTTATTGTCTTAATCAACAGCCAAGCAGGAACCTCTAAGACAAAATAATAAAATTAAAAGTGAAAAAAAAGAAGAAGCTGCAATACCTCAAAAAGCCACTAGGGGTGGCTCTAAAAGTAAGTCAACCTCAATCAGGCACCATACTAAAGAAGCACAGTAGGATAAAACATGTTGTGTCATGTCTGTTTGGTGTCACCACTGTATTCAAGCTGAAAAACTTGACTCTTAAGGTACCAGACTCAACGTTTTAGAAGTGTTATGCTTGAAGAAGCGGGTGCATCCTTGAGTTGTTAGCAAAGAGCAGAGAAAAATACATCAATAAAAGCCACATCAACATTTCCAATTTTGGACAATACTTATTATTTTTTCTTTTATTTCATATTTGAAGTTAATTTTCTGTTTTTTTTATGACTTTATCCAGAGAGAACAGGATTGTGGATAGAGTTGGAAACAGGGCAAGAGTGGTGCAGGTTGGATCTGAACGCAGGTCAACCATTCAATCTAACCATTTGGCGATATTGAGTTTCCCCCTTTTTATTTGGATGCTGCTTTGAGACCTTGCAATGAGACATTGTCCATACATTACCCCTGTGATTAACTATTTTAAAGCATTTTATTCGACAAACAGGTAATAGTAATGATCTAATCAACAAAGCATACAACTAGCCTACAGCTAACTAGCACTAAAGAGTGAGGGAGACAGAGCGTGAGAAGGGGAGGAAAAACTGAAGTTGAATTAAATGTCAAACATGACTCACTGTATGTGGGTACATGTGCGTATGTGGGATAACAGCAAACTAGACAAGAATCAAACATTAACTTTCATTTACAAACCCTCCTACCTATAGATTCATTTCACAGTTGTTTCCTTTGTGCCATTGAGTGTAACATTTTCATTTATCTGATTTGGTCCCATTCATTCAGACTCGGATCATATTTCTCCTCCGCTGTCTAGCCCAGCTCTTAAACACGTATAAACTCGTCCTGAGGACAGTGCTGCACGGTGGTCTCACACGTAGGAAACGAATAAACATAAAACCTCATCCTTTATTACCTCATCAGATGTGGCGATTCTAATCTGGAGTTCATCATACACCGGCTCTGACCTGCACAAAGCAATAAAATATCTCCTTATTAGACATATCAATCTTTTCAAACCAACACAGCAGGCACTGCAGTTAGGCATCGATCATTTTTACGTCTCTTTTTGCTCAGCGATTATTTTGCCCTGCAGCTCTGGACCTTCAGAGACTGTTAAGGAGAATGTGACATGACTTAACAAGCAGGTCGGAAGGACTGGAAATTCATTTTGCTCAGTCAGGGTGATTGGGAAGCAGTCCAGACATGCAGGTAGTGACTACCCCTGGGACACGCACACACAAACACATACACACAGCTGCAGGTATGAAAGGCCAGTACAGGCCTGCTCTCGGCCTCTGTTGTGAACACACAGTTTGTGGTACAGTACAGCCCCCAAGTCATGACCAGTAACCGCTTTGGGAGGTGCTTTAATAAGTTTAGTCAGATGAGAGAACAAAGAAAACAATGTGCTTATTCATTTTGTCCTATTATGCACGGCAGGGTTTTATTTGTTAGATCTGGACTCATCGTTCCCTGGGTTTGTTCTGCTTTTGATTCTGTCCAAAAAATTCCACATTTTGTTAACTTTACTTCTTGGATTTGCATAGGAATATTTCATGAACAGGAGAAATGCTGAGATCTCTCATTTCAAATGTAATAGATGACTACTAAAAGTCCTTAATTTTTTTTAAGTACAAAAGTATTCTCATAAATAATATATTTTTTATCATTTTATTACAGAACCAAAATCAAATATCTGATAATAAAATGTTGAGATGCTTTCTATGAAAGGAAAAATTAAGGGGGAAAAAAAACATCATATTTTTGTTCACTTTCTTCCGGATTCATTTTATCCATTACTTCTTTCCTCACATCCTCTCCCTCTCCGTCTCTCACTGTGTGTCCCTGTGCAGTTCTGGCAGTATGGTGAGTGGGTGGAGGTGGTGGTGGATGACAGGCTGCCAACACGAGAAGGCCGTCTGCTTTTCAGCTACTCTCACACCCGCCACGAGTACTGGAGCGCCCTGGTGGAGAAGGCCTATGCCAAGTCAGTTGCCACTCGTAGCATATGTTTCTGGGTTGTAATGTCTGAGTCTCCCACTCCTTTCGTGTGTGTGTGTGACACTTCTGTGATTCGACAAATACACATAGCCACCAGAGATAATGTTCTCACCTCTCGTATGTAGGCTTGTTGGGAGCTACGGAAGCCTGAAGGGGGGCAACATCTCAGAGGGGATGGAGGATTTTACAGGAGGCATTGCGTACTCAATGGATGTGTCCTCTCGTACTCCTCGAGTCCTTTGGAGGTCTCTGACGGCAGCCTTGTCAAGAGGCAGCCTGCTCAGCTGCTTCATCGAGGTACACACACACACCTTGGACTGTGTGTGAACAGATTTAAAGTTATTTAACATGCTTAAGACATGGATTGACATGTTTGTGTTTTGTTTTTGCAGGCCTGCAGCTACAAAGATATTGGTCAAGTGACAGGAGATGGGCTGATAAAGGGCCATGCTTATGCCATCACAGACACCGACAAGGTCAGTGTCATAAAAAATGATTTGACTGCTATCACATCATCTAACACCATCTATTGTCACTTCTTCTCATGAACTAAGTGATAAAAACTGAATTTCTGTTTCCAAATGTGACATAAATATACTCTTACTTGTAGCCTGATCACACATCTCATCATGTCAGTGACACAAGAGCAACTGTACTTTTGTAATCCAGTCACTTCGAACATGATCTTATCACTTTGCATATTATCAGTCTTGTTGTTTTACATCTTTTTGAATATAATCTGAATTCATCTAGTTTCCTCAGCTCTTATCAATCAATGAATTTATAAAGCACCAATTCATTTCCAGTGTTATTTCAGGAAACTGTATGGAATGAGCAGGTCTAATCTTTAATCCTTGTTTTATTATTGAAAAAGACCAAATATTAAGATGAAATTCTACCTGTCTTTGCAGCATTTAGCAAATTTAGTAAAAAATGCACTAAAGTGCTCTCCTGGGAGCTAAAACACTCTGACCTCAAGTGCCCTTCAAAAAGTATGTGCAAGCTGCTGAGATTCATGTTAGAGAGACATCTGTTGAGCTTTGATGACTTAAAAAAAATCTGAAAATTTGATGTCCATGAATCTTACACAAAAATAACAATAAAAGTAATGACCTTAACAAAAAAAAGTGATAATTGTGGAGCTGATGCTTTAAATCTGGAAAACTTGATGAGACTAGAAATCCTGAAAAAAGATGATGACCTATAAAATGCACAAGAGGTATCGTTTGATTTTACGTAAATTGGTACTTTTGTGTTTTGGCTCCCAAGAGAGCACTCACAGAAGAATTTTTAAACACAAAAAGAAATGAATGTTTTGGCACAGCATGACATTGAAATAAAATCACAGTAGACAGGACATGTCTAGAAATGAGTGATTTACAATTTGCACTATTATTGCCAAATTTGATCCATGTTTCTACCTTAATGATAAAGAATCATCACTGCCACAGAATATCAGACCAGGAAAGAATTGAAAGAAAAAAGATTGAATGTCCTGCTGATATAGGACCAGAGCATTAAAAAAAAGAAAATAGAAGAACAATTGTCAAAGACACCTTTGTTTTGAAGCCATGTCCACTTTAATTGTGGTTTCTAAATTAAACTTAAAAGGTACTTTTGATTTTAAAAACTGATAAAGCTCTTCAGCAATTCTTAGCCTATGTTAAGTTATTCTGTAAACTGATGTTTTCAACATTTTCCCAGTTTCAATCATTGCTTACAAAAAGTAACAACACAGAATAAAGAATAGTTCCTAACTACATTACTTTGCTCTTGGTTTACGTTTTGTTTTTCTCATGTTCAGGTGAAAAAAGCTTCAGAAGAGGTTCTCCTGCTCAGGCTGAGGAACCCCTGGGGTTTCATTGAATATCGTGGACCCTGGAGTGACAAGTAAGAAAGCTTGAGCACGTTGTGGCTCCCAGACTCAAACATTCAGTAACCCTGACAGATGTGTCTTTTTCCTGAACACTACAGGGGGACAGAGTGGGACCAGTTGGACAAAGCAGAAAAAGACAGGATTAGTCTGAAGAAGAGAGAGGATGGAGAATTCTGGTAGGTGGTGAATAGCACAATGAATTAACATCTTACCATCAAGGAAGAAGATTTCACATTCCCTTTCTTTAATAAATTGTGGGACATTTTGTTTTGAAAGTACCACACAAAAATGTGAGTCCTGCACAGATGAAACACATCATTCTATACTGTTTTAACATTTTGTCCTTTAGGATCTGTGCAGAGGATTTCTCCAAACTCTTTGACATTGTGGAGCTCTGCAGCGTGAATCCAGACACTCTGGTGGAGGGAAACACCCCTGCCTCTCCTTCCTCCCCAGCCTCCACGTCCCTCTGGACCATCAGTGAACATGAAGGAATCTGGGTAACTGGAAGCTCCGCTGGTGGTAGCCGTAGATACAGAAGTATGTCCCTGACTTTACGCTGTGATGATATCTTCATTCAACAGTTTTATAAAAGAGATAATGATGTAACCATACCTTTCTTTTTTCTTAAGAGTCTTTCTGGAAGAATCCTCAGTTCGAGTTGATTCTCACAGAGCAGGACCAGCCAGATGAGGATGATGAGGATGATGATGAGGATGATGACGATGATGAGGAGGAGAAGACACCAGAGGAGAAGAAGAGAGCTGAGAAACAGAAGCAGAAAGCCAAACAGTGCACTGTGCTGGTGGAGCTACTGCAGAAGAACCGACGACGGAAGGATAAAGTTCACTTCCTTTACATCGCTTTCCACATCTACAAGGTCACATGTCCTACTTTTAATTCTGATACACATTTGGGATGTTATTCTGTTTCTGAACACATCTTAACTTATTTATGTCTTTATTCTTTCCTGTAGGTTGCACCTGAGGTAATTATCTGAAGAAGTCTGAAGAAGAAAGGATAAATAACCTGTATTTGATCTCAAAATAACCTTGTAAGGGAGATACTTGATGTTACATCTGTCTTCATACAGCTTCAGGGTATGTGTCTGAGCAGCACCTTCTTCATGAAAAACCGCCCTGTGGGTCGCTCTGGCAAATATCAGGCTCAGAGGTAAAAGAGATCACATATAAAAAATCTAAATCCGCTTATCAGCAAATACTTGGTTCTATTACATTCACAGATCAGAAAGCAGAGTAAAACTTCTAAGACTGTGTGCTCACTTTATATTTGTTCCTTAGATAAATTATTAAATAAATAAATGAATAAATAAGAAAAGCCATAACTGTCGGACTTAAAGCATGACTTAAAGATCCTAAGTCAGGTTTCATCTGAGTCACTGTTGGAAATAAGCAACAAGTTATATTTGGAAAGATTGTTCTGCTGTGGGAACTCCTTGCCCTTCCACATGCCTTGAATAGAATAGAATACAATAGAATAGAATAGAATAGAACAGAACAGAACTTGATTGTCATTGTAACAAGTACAAAGAAATTGAAGTCACAGCAGCAATCAAGAAAACAAAAGTAAGAAAGTGTATAGAAAGTGCAAAAAGGTCCACAAGAAAATAGATGATGACAGCTTGTCCATCATTCTCCAGTTCAGCCAGCCTCCACCTCCACAGGGTCCAGGACTGAGCTTCTTCAGTCATGCTCCATCTCTGTCTCCTGGATCTTGTCTGCTCACAGCAGGTGAAGCTCTTCCAATGTGGCGTTGGTGTCTGATATTAGCTCTGTTAGCCATGCCTGTGAATAGCATGATGCTACTCTGCCCTCTGGTATTCCCTCTGTTGCTGGGTTAGCACAGCTAGCTCGTCCATCTTATTGGAGATAGATCTTACGTTCCCAATAACGATGGATGGAAGGACAGGTCAATGTCGTCACTTCTTAGCTCACACCTGAGAACCAGCACATCATCCAAACCTCCTTCTCCTCACCTTGTGGGAAGACATCAGGCCTTATAACAGCTAGCATTGACATGCTACAGGTTGCTAACAGCTGAGTTCACATGTAAACAATGCGGCCATGGTTACATGTAGGATCTCCAGACAAACACAGGAGAAAAAGTAGTAAAAATATCGCTGAAGCCTCAAAAAGTTTGGTGTCCATGACCAAAAAATGAGCCATACAAAGTAATGATCCACTCCAAATACAAAGATTACAAAAAAGAGATGAAAAAAATTACAAAAAACGGACAAAGAAGAGAGAGCTGCTGCAAAAGGCAGCCACAGCGAACAGGGTGGCGCCTAGCATTTGGCATTCCAAGCTATGTGGAATGACAAAGAGAATAAACATAGAATATCATATAAAAAAAAAATCCCAGAAGATTAGGCATTTTCTATATGTAGAATTTGTATAATAAGTATTTTAATTGAAATACAGCTGAGATCTGTAGGTTTCATTTTGACAGTCATAAAGCTGACAGCATGTTTGACGCGCACTTACTCTTTCCTCAGGGGAGTGTGGAGGAAGCTCCATCTGGACCCAGGTAACTACATCATCATAGCCTCCACCTATCGACCAAACAACCCTGGAGATTTCTTCATCCGCATTTTCTCCAAAACTGGAAACACTCTTGGGTGAGAACGAAGAAAGACCCCAAAATATGATGAGCATCAAAACCACTCAGCTGAAATGTATTTTCTTTTTTTCTTGTTTTTACCATAATGCCAGCAGAGCTCTTTTAACTTGTGTACCTTGTGTAGATGTTATGTGATGAGTGTGTGCGTCATACATTTTGGTTGAATAATGACCCAGAACATTTCCTGAGGGCTCCACAGTTCCTGAATCACCTCCTGCCTCTCTGACTTTAAACAGCAGAGTCACAGTCACCCACACTGCCCTCAGTTTGAGTTCACAGCGCTATACTTCTGCATATTTAAAAGAGGCACATCGTTTTTGACAAGAATAGGCTAATAGAAACAATAAGTGTAAGAAAAGGAGTAAATGTCACAGCAGAGAGCAGCTGGGGCTCATTCAGACTATGATGAGCATCTTTGGTCTTAGATGAGTGGGAGGTAAAATTTACATTAATTCAGGTGCTGTATTTTAGCATGTATTTTAAACATCAGCACTTGACAATTTAGGAGGATTATTGTGACTTTAAATTCAAAACTTATTGGGTGGCTTAAATACTTCATTTGAGGCTTTGTCATTAAAGCTGACAGGCTTTATATAATTACATGTTTTCTTTTATTTCACAGTTAAGCCATCTAAACATTCTTAGGTTGGAGTGAATGCTTCTCAAAAGAGCAGAGAAAAAATAAATATCAATGGGTGAGAAGTTTCTTTTAAATACTTAAGTAAAGAAAGTAAAGTTGAAAAATCAGTGCAAAAAATAATGCTTATAAGCTCTGATAAATACCATAAAATAAAATAATAAATAATAAAATAAAATGAATTCAAATAAGTGTTAAAATTGGTGATAATGCAGCCTGGGCCTCAAAATAAATTTTATACATTTTATTAGTCCATCAACAAAATTTACAGGTTGAAAAATATTCTTCAAACAATGCAGCAATTAAATGTTTTAACAATAACGCTCTTGTGTACATTGGCCCTTTAGGCTCAATAAGTGAAATCTCTCATTTGATGTTGGTAATACTATTGCACATATATATATATATTTTTTTTTTTACCAAAGTAGAATTAGCAGTAGGATTTATTCTCTCATACCTGGGGTGTATCTGTGGCAGAGTTTAAGGATCTGGCAAAAGGATGAAACAAGTTAAACTAATGTTGAGTCTTTGTTGTTGTCGTTGTGTTCCAGCACTCAGGACTTTACCTGCTCCTCAGGATTCCTCCCGGTGAGTCCACACACATTAAAACACAAGGCAACAGCAGTGTGGGGGAAAATGTTTACATGTGTTTCTTGTCTTTTTGTGTTAAACAGGTTATGGCCGCTCCTCCTCTCCCAGCGGATCATGTGAGAGTTGAAAAGACTTTTGATGAAGAGGCTGGCCCAGTAAGACTTCCTTTACATTGAGTGACTTTAACAGATGAGTGGATTTTTGATGCCTTTAAACCAAGTCCTTCTGTGTTTCCTAACAGGATGACAGACTAAACGCCAAGGAGCTCATGGATCTGTTCAACTCAGGTTACCGTAGTTCTGAACTTTCATGATGTAATACCTCTAAAAGCCACTAGATGGGAGCAATGCAGTGAAACATTTACTCCTAAGCTGAGACAGTGAAGCCTCAGAGGTCAGCAGTCTAGACAGAAGCTCATTGCTGCAGTCATAGCTGGGTTAACTAATAAAAGTGACTGTACATGTCCTCACCTTCACCTTTCCCTAGCTTAATCCACTTAAACCCCTCAATTTCTTTCTGTGCATCAATCTGTGCCTTTCTTTTGTTATCACAGTTTTAGAGAAAGATTACCATCTGCCCCTGGAGACATGCAGACAGCTCATCTTAGGAGAAGACGTATCCTTTTGTCTCCACTTTACTCCCTGGTCCCACTGTGTCCTTGTTTGACTCCACATATATGTCAAGTTTGCTCAAACTTACAGGATTTTGATGTCAGCTATTTCTGCACTTTATCTGGGGCAGAGTCTTGCTGACAAAGGGGTTTGAAATTCAGGCCTTGAGTCATGATGTGCCACCCCGCTGTTCACTTTCTCTCCCCTCCCTCAAAACTTTAGCGCCTTGTCTTCTGTCCGGTGAGATGACCTTAACTTTTTCCGGCAGACTAAAGGGCGCTCCAGTCTCAGCCGTAAACAAACAGAAGCCCTGCTGAGCAGTCTGCGCGCTCTGCAGGTAAAGATGAAGGTGTATGTGTTTGAGAGAAAGTGGGAGAGGGTTTTTATCCACTATAATGCTGATTTCTTTTCTCAGTCCACCTTCTTCCAGTTTGACGAGGACTCTTCTGGCACCATGAGCCCCTTTGAGCTCAGCACAGCACTAGAAGCTATTGGTACGAGCACATTTACACACACACATGACTCCATGTGAGCGTTCTGGATGTTGTGCACAGATGGTTTGGCTTCACACCTTCCTCCTCTGTGTCACAGGGATGAAGTGTGATGGTCAGGTAGCTCAGCTGCTCACTGCTCGGTTTTCATCTGGAGAGCTTCACCTGCCCTTCTACGGCTTTGTGTCATGTGTCACCAGGCTGCGCAAACTTTTTGGTAAATCATCCTCCATTATGCTACAGTCACATGCTTACCTACGCTAATTATTTATTTCAGTTACTACTTGTCTTTCCATGCATCAGACTAAATCTTCACACAGAATTATTTCAGGCAAGACAACACTCATCGATAGAATCAACTTACATGCAATGAGTTTTTAAGGCTCTGTTCTGGGAGCTCCCTACCCTTCCATGCGCCTATGTTGAATCCTATATAAAACAATAATGATCCAACTTAAAGCAAAACTTGAAGAGCTTATGTAAGGTTTCATTCCAGTAAAGACTGCTATCGCCACTGAGAATCAATTGTCAGCAACATCAAGTCATATTTGGTGGTACAGCTCTGTTCTGGGAGTTCCCTTTTCTTCCACATGCCTACGTGGAATGCAAAAGCCAAGGCAAACAGAGCTGCAGCAACAAAGATCCCCAGGGCCAAGCTTAACTTTGTGGCCTGCATAAAGTAGCTCTGTGCTCAATTCAAAAATTGGAATAAAATAAAGAGAAGAAGATGAGTATTAATAAGAAAAATCATCCACCAACAAGACCCCAAAACTGTAAAAACTGAACACAAAGAAGTGTTAGATTCCCTTTACCACACACTACTCCCCACTCTCCCCCAGTTTCCTGTGCTACCTGCTTTTTTATCCTTGAAAAAAATGCGCTTTAGCCCAAAAAGATCAAATAATAAAGAAAATAACACAGGTTCTGAGTGCTGAGCATTCATTTCCTCGCCTCTTTTCCCCCAGCGCTGTATGAGTCAGAGACCAGTCAAGAGGTGAAAGACAGAGGGATCAACGCTGTAAGTGTTCATAAAATACAATATGTAATCATATATTTAATCTGACCTTACTGTCTCCTGATGACCTGGATGTGGACTTGTTTTCTCGCTTTCTTGTTCCCCCATAGTGGCTGCTTCAGTTCCTGGTGCTGTGAGGATGCTTCATGAAAAGGAACTGCGTGTTAAACCCAGCTGATCTACAGTCTGCTTTTGCTTCTGAAACATAAACAATATATATAATCATGCATTTTTATACATATTTTAATCCACCTCCTCCATGTGTGCCCTATTTTAAGGAACAGCTGCGTATTTGCTTTGCTGTTTACCTTCAATTTTTGGCAGCAAGCTACATACAGTATATATTTATGGTTAAACTGTAGTTGTAGGCAATTCATAGCTCTCTCTGTGCTTCTGTGCTTTACATACAGTGTTTTTTAGTTACTTCTAGAAAGGACAGTGAAAATTAATTAACTAACATCCCAAAATGTCAGCACTAGCCAAAAATCTATTTGACTGTAGTCAGTGGCCAAGGTGTTGAAGCCTTCCAAAAAGCTTCAAAGAAATAACGACAAAAACAGGACATGCAGTTTAAAGAAACAGGACGGAAAGGGAACAAGTCGAGGTGTAGAAACATTGGAATAAAAATAGATTTTAACAGTTAAATCAGAAATTACATAGAGCGGTGGATGTTACAGTAGAACTTAAATGGTAAGGAAGATACACAGTAAAAAACAGAATCAACTTTATGTAACTATATGTATGCAGCACCATGATTTTATTCGTACTTTTTATCCCTCCACATTTTATTAAACATAGTTTCTTTTTACTCATGTGAATTTACGCGTGTCCACTTCCTTTTTTGTCCACATTTTGGACTTCTTCTTGAGAACAGTTTCTCTTTAAAAGTCTCACAGTGGTCATGAATGAAACAGTACACATAACTGTCATTACACAACAGAAGAAAAAAATCTCTGCATCCCCAACACTTTAGTCATCTATGCAAACATGAGCATACCCTGGGTAATATCTGCACACACACACACACACACACGCACAGTCAGAGTGAGTGCTGCCTGCCCCACTGAGGGTGTGAGGGTGATGTCTCAGCAGCGCTACACGCACCATCTCTATTCTTATCGCACTGACGCCACGTACAGCGTCAACACACACTCGCCCCCTCCTCCACTACGTTCCCTCTCTCTCTCTCTCACCCTCCATCCCTCACTCTTTCTCCCCCCACTCCCTCTCTGCCTTCCTCCTTTTCTCTCTAGTAACTGTCTGAGTCTCAGAATCCACATCCTCCTCATCCTCCTCCTCCCTCCCTCACACACACACACACACACACACTCACGTCCATACAACACAGGTATCCTCGCACGCACTCACTCACATCACCAGGGCAAGCAAATGTCCTTTTCTACACACAACGCTATTAATAGCACCTTTGCTCACACACACCGTTTCCTGTTCATAGTTAGGTGAGTACACACAGGTTGTCCTCGGCAACCGTCCATCTGCATTGTGATGGAGAGAGGCGGCAGAGACAGGGGAGCAAGGACATCCATTCATCTCACTGTCTGGCCCTTTCCATCAGCTCTTTTTAATAATTCTATCTTTCAGTTATTTTATTTCGCCTAAATGTACTACGACTTGTTTCTGAGTTAGCTCAGTCTGGGGGTCAGGTGATGCGACATCTGGAACTTGTAAAAAAAAGGTATCTACAGGCCTCTGCAGCAGTCACTGACCCTTTATCATAACCCCGACTCTGTTACAGAGGAGGCTCAGAAACAGCCATGTTCGCAGTTTTGAAAGTTTCAATGTGAAGCGTCTGTGTTAAATTACACTGACATGCTCATAGTAAACATGCTAACACGTTACACGTTTGATTCTTTATTTTATTTTTTTCCACATCCTGAATGTCTGTTAATATTATTATTTTTGCTTACACTGATGATATTTTTCAAACTAAAGATGATATTTGTCAAAAAATCTGACCCACCAAAGGAATTTAAGACACTGATGGTGCATAAAAGGTCACAGAGTGGGGGGGGAAATAAGTTAAAAGGAGGATGATTTTTGAAAAACAAAAAAAAAAACAAAAACGTAATGTTTGAACAGGGAAGCACTTTTTAACAACAATTCAAAAACGAATCATAAAAGGGATTATTCATGTTATTTTAGAAGGTTAAAAATCAAAAAGCTCATTTCTAATAGTTTTCACCCAATAGAAGACCATATTCATCACCTTTTTAGTCAGGTCAGGTGTTTTTATTACAAAGTAAAGTGTAAAAGAAGTAGAAAAGGAAGCAGATGAAAAACAAGAAATTAAGTAATGGAATACAGAATATTGGACCTGTGTCTGTTTCTTTCACAGCAGCTAAAAAGATTGAAGTTACTACATCTTCTCCAATAGGCTGCAAAAAGTGTGTAGCAAATTTGAAGCCACTTCACAGAAAAGTCCTTGAGATATTTTTTATGAAATAAAAACTAACTTCTTTTAAACTGTGTCAACGTAATTAAAAGCGAATAACAAAGCAAGGGGTGTGTTGAGTCTCCTATTAATAAATATACAACGGATCAAGTGGCAGGAAGAAGAGATTCTGGGCTCTGAGGATCAGGGGCAGATCCAGGGGGATAACTACGGGTGGCAATGCCCCCTCCTCACACAGGAAATCTAAATTGCTACCCCAAACCCCAAACTATGATTTACTTTTTGTTAATCAGAGGCGGGATCTTTGTTAGAAACAACTGTTTGACCTCTACTGGTAACTTTCTTCATGTTTCTAATAGAGTACCATCCTGATCCAGCTCACAAGACATGACGAAAGAGAAGTACGCGATCAATTAAACGATGAAAAGTCTGTTTACAAAAGAAAGCGCAATAACTCAAGATAATTACTAAAATAATACGTTGTGTGCGTCAGTACACCAATGTTGGTTGTTGTTGGGTGAGAAGAAGAATGTGTGGAGCATGTTGTCAGGTGAGAATAAACCACAAACACAGCCGAAGGCAACCAAACAAAAACATGTCGCCACGTGGTTAGCGAGAGAAAGCACGTTAACTGCCAGGGTTATTAACGCCTGGGAGACTGGCCAGGTTATCCCAGGTGTGGCAAAACTCCACCCACCACCAACCTGCAGAACCAAGAAAAAGGGCAGAAACAAAACATCAGCCCCAGCATTTGGCTCCTCCCCTACCCATGAGGTATAAACGGTCACAAAGCATGGCAAAAACCTAAAATACAGGCATGAGAAAGGAATTTTTCTGTCATAATTTTTGACATTTTACTGACTGACAAACTTTAAAAGGATGTGAAATGAGTTTTATAAATAGACTTTTATGCCAACAAAGAGTAACAGAGACAAATGCCTCATCAAAATCATCACCACCGCAGTCAGCTGATTACTCATCCACGCTGACATGTGTTGGGATAGAGGATAAAAACGGCAGGACTTCAGACAAGTTTACAAGAGATGCAGAAAATGGAGTAGATGACAAATTAAGTTTGTTTGTTTCTTTTTTTTTAAAGATCTCATTTACTTCTTTGTCAGGCATTTTGAGTTTTTGTGAGCCTTCAGCTATAATACATTCAAACATCTGAAAGTGTAACTAAAATAGTTTTGGTTTGTTATTAAGTTACGATGAGCATGAACAGGGATGTTCAAGCATTATTAATGTGCAATAATGTGCAATCTCTTATAAAAAGCATGTAGTCAACATGAAACAGCCATTGAGTTGAAAACAGCACAGAGAATTTGTATGTTTGCGGCCATATTTAAATGTGTGGGAAAAAAAACACTTTTCATTAATTAATGCTATTTGAAATACTAAAAAAATAAAGTTCAAAGCTTTTGTGTTTCTGATATAATAAATGTTTTTCAGCTGGTGCAGTGGTGACTGGTTTGAAGAGCGCTATAGCTGTTATCTCCTCATATGGTCCTCATAACTACTGTATTATATCAACACACTCGTCCACACAGGAGCTCCCTCACATCAGAGGAGAGGGAAACAGTTTGAGGAGGATCTAGAGGATCTCACTGTAAACTGTACCCTCCTTCACAGAGTCTATTTATTTTATCTCCTCTGTCTGTGTTGATTCGTTTCTCATGATAGCTGCTGTTCTCATCCCTCCACCTGCTCTTCATCCTCCCTCCTCACTCTCTCCCCTCTCCCCTCCCCAGCTGTCCTGTGGGATGAGATGATGCTCTGACAGGCTTGGCGTCTGTTCTTGGAGGTGCCGGTATTTTTGGGCCACAGCGGTGGGGGCCAGGAACAGGAATAGTGGCGGAGTTGTAGTATGTAGTGTGGGAGGGCTGGGATGCTTTGAGAACTGTGAGATTTTTTGAGCTGTTGTATAGACGGTAAGGGAGACCAGGGAGGATTGCGTAAGTTGGCTCCCTGGCTGCAAATTTAGCCTGGGCTCGCTCACGCAGAAATTTGATGAGCAGTGCAATCTCAGTCGTCAGAGCTGGGTATTTAAAGATGTGAGCGTGTGTCCGCCTGGGACGTAAGGGTGTATTTATCCTGCGTGTTTATTTACAAGTCGTGAAGGTTGATAATGTGAGACGTAAAGAGCTGGATTGACATCCACAATCTGCTCCCTGTTCCTCTTCCTGCTGTTCCTTATTCCCTAAATGTCAGTCTGTAACAAGTGGTGATAACCAGGTATTTTATAGGCAGTGACTGTGATGTAACGTCTTGCTGAAACCATTTTTCACCTCTTAGAGTCCAGCTTTATGACAAAAATCAACTCGGTAAATAAGTGAAAAAGATGGAAGAGGGTGTTAGGGATATATCGGTGGAGAAGCAAATAAAGCCGTTGTGTATAAACTTTCCACTGTTCAAACTTAACCTCAATGAAAATATCAAAATGTTATAATTGTAACTTTGATTTATCAGAGATTACTGACCAGACAAGATCTGACTGTATGTTTAACATTGATTGATACATTTTGCATGTGCGACATACTTCATTCAGTTTGATTTCATATTCTTTTTTTTGGAACTGATGAATGTGTCAGAGGCACTACTTGAAGTGTGTACATATAGTGTGATGCTTTCAGGGAATTCAAACTTTGTTGTGTGTGTGTGTGTGTGTGTGTGTGTGTGTGTGTGTGTGTGTGTGTGTGTGTGTGTGTATGTGTGTGTGTGTGTGTGTGTGTGTGTGTGTGTGTGTGTGTGTGTGTGAGAGAGAGAGAGAGATCTCTTAAATTCTGTTTACTGTGAGAGCAAAGATCTCAAAATTTAGGCCAGTTTTCTGACCATAGGAGCCTGCTCCCCAACATTAAACCAGCACTTTGTTCTTAAAACCTAAACACGCTGCCGTCATGTCTCTTACGCAAATGTACAACGTTAGACTAGAAGTGCTTTTACGAATCTGAACCTAAACATTTCATTTCAAGTTAGTGAAAGTTTTTAGCTGTAGTGGTATAACTTAACTAAACAAACTCCTTATTTTTAGTTTGCAGTTACTACAACAATTAAGGATGTCAGCATATTTGATATGGAAAAATTGCCATATACTTACAGTAGTATCAGGACTACAATACAGTGGCACCAATAGTCAACCTCATCATGACAATGACAAACAAAATATTTTACCAAATGCAGATATGAACATAAAAATAATCTAATTAAAATTTCACTAATCAGGAAAATACCACCCCATGTGGAAATATTTCATGCAATGCAAGAAGTAAGTGAATGGTAAGTGTGGTAAGTATAAAACTTTTCAAAAACATGATTTTTTAAAAACATGTTTGAGTTTTGTTCAGATTTTGGGGGGTTTCATTATTATTTTTTCCACTTTTTTAAAAATGTTTTCACATTTCTAGAAATATCTTTGTGTCAAGACATTTTTTTTGTAAAACTATTTCACATTTTATAAAAATGTTTCCAAATTGAAGTTTTTTTTTTCTGCATTTATTGAAATATAATTGGCATTTCTAGAAATACTTTTTGTAGTTTTGCAACTTTTATGCAAGTTGACCTTGAGGGCCAACATAGCTTAGAGTGTAAAATGGCAGAACATGCTTTAGGGTGTGGATTTATGTCCTATATTAAACAAAAACACACAAACAAATTATGTATGAAGTTCAAAAACTTGAGATACTTTAAAATAATGATTAATTAGATAAGTATTAGATATTGAATTAGACAAAGTAATTTCCATAAAATTTTCATCCCATATTGCTTTGAAAAGTTTGGTCAGTCAGGTTTTCTTTTATGATACAACTTGAAGATTTTACATGTTACTCAAGGACCCACAAAGTCTTGATTGTATCCAAAATGACATATATATTGTACTTCACTATAATTTGTTGGTATAGCCATAATTTTCAAATAAAAACTTATAAAATGACAAATCAAGTCATTCAAGAAGGATAATCAAGAAGGATAGATAGATAGATAGATAGATAGATAGATAGATAGATAGATAGATAGATAGATAGATAGATAGATAGATAGATAGATAGATAGATAGATAGATAGACAGACAGCTGGATAGACAGATAGCCAACAGTCTTTAATAAGCTTGCACAGAGAATGCAGAGAAGAGCAGGAGGATGAAATCAGGAGCACAAGACCAAAAGAAAGGGTGAGGGGTGGAGGGTGAGGAGAGGGGGGTGAGAAGTGTGTGGGCACACAAGGCCAGTAAGGTGAGGGGGATGACGAGGACACATGCTGGTTTGTGTTTCCCTGACGTGCTCACTATACACACGGTCAACCCCCATATCTTTTCTCCCTCTCTCCTTCTCTCTTCATTGGATTTCTCCCTCTATCAGTCCCTCGTCCTCACCCACTCACTCGCTTTATTCCTACCTCTTACTGGTCCCTGAAAAATAGGGCAGTCCTTATGTAAGGGAGATAGAAGAAGTGGGGGAGAGTGAGTTGTGGGTTGGGGGGGGGGGGGGGGGGGGGTGAGCTGAGGAAGAAAGGTTGAAACAAAGCCTTCTGGATATAAACCGACAGAGAACGAGTAGGGGGAATAATGAAGCTGGCTTCCTCTCTCCTTATCCAGGTGGAAGAAAATCTCCCTAAATAAATAATGCTCAGCTTTCGCTGCATTATGAAAAACAGTAAGTCCTTCTTTCACAGAAGAAAATAAACAATTCTCATGTCCCGGTGGTCATGGTGATGTCAGGTTTAATAAAGCGCTCTGCATTTTATGCAACATTTTACATTATGGCTGTATGTAGAGCAAAAGCAACATTTTTCATTGTTCAGATGTTTCATGCACTGCATTCATAGAAGGTGAACAGCAGAGGCTGATCTTTACCCTTCAGTGTACTCGTTGCTACACTTCCATCCATCCGTCTAACATAAAAAGTAACATAATACGTGTTAAATTGATTATTTCTTTGTTGTTACAATGCCTCTTAGCAACAGATAGCCTGCTTATTCCTCTTTGGGTGGTGCCACATTTGTAAGGAACATCCATTTGTAGGATGAGCAGCATTGTTTTGTAAGTGGGTTGTGCCAAATATTCTCTGCCAATGCCAAACTTCTATTTCTGCTGTTGATGATGACTCTTGTTTGGAGGCTTCTGGTTCCTTTGGTAGCATCAGCTCTGCTAGAGTGGTCAGTCAGCGTCTGCTTACAGAATCAGAATATCATGTTTGACTGATCTTAATAGAGCCTGTGTGACTAGGTAACTTTAAACTGGTGTTCAGCTAAACCAAACTGTGGCATTATTTGGAGTGGGGTCCATATAACAAGGGATGAACATTGCATCCAAAAAAACAACACCAAGCAAGACTCAACTGCAGGATAAGTAGTTTGGCATCAGCAGTGAGATTTAACAAACTTTTTATGGGTGCAACCCACATACTCACCTCTGCCGCTCAACTCACAAATACATGTTCCTTACAAATGAAGCATCATTTCAAAGGGAAATAAAAAGGCCTTCCAACAGTATAAGTTTTATTGCCAAGAAGCATTTTCCCTATTCAAAAGTAATCTACCAAACAAAAACTTACTTACTTTTTGAGCAAAGTTTATAAATATATGTTGACTTTTTTCAAATATCTAAATAAATAAATATAAAAAAGTTATGCTAATCAGTGTTGACCACAATAAATGCAACATTTGCTATTCTCAGAATCATATAATCAGAGGACAGTTTTTTTGTGTGAACATTAGCTGCAGTTCACAGAAGCCCCACAGAAGAGCGTTTCAAAGACAGAGCTTTCAGGCATGAATCCATCACTTTTTTTTAGAATGTTCTTACCAGTTCTTTGATTTACCAGTGAACACTGAAGGAATCACGACCCCAAAACAAGCAAAGCGCCAGGACACAGGATAGCAACAGCCAATCTTGCTGCTTCTCCTGACATCCCGTGGCTGCCAAAGAAAAACCTCTGCAGATAATTTGACTCCTGCTGAACAAAGACCACTGAAGGGCCATTTTGAGACTCAGCGTGTGTAAAGTTTGCCACCTGCCATGTGCATGCTTCACATTGCTCCGTGTGCAATGACACAGCAGAAATTTAAGTGCGGAGTTTAGGAAGACAGACTTGACTGGTGATTCACATTTTTGACTTTTAAGAGGGCTGCCCTGAGAAACACTTAAGCTGTCCCTGCTTTGATGAGTCAGCATATGCGCTCTAAAGGAGGAAATGCAGGTAATTCTATGTATAAAGGCCTAAACACTGTTTAACAACAGTATTTAACTAAATATACTAAGCTACTTTCCCCTCTCTGATCTCATCCTCTCTCTCTCTTGCTCTCTTGCTCTCTTCCCTCCCTCTCTCTGGCTCTCTGCCTCTCTGACTGGCAGCGAGCCTGTTGAAAGTAGGCTAGGATTGACGCGCTGCTTGAGTCTGAGTCACAGAGAGCTGTGGAATACTGAAGCCCACTGATTGCATTTAACTTTAGGCATCCGACTCCCATGCAGTGCATGATACAATAGAGCCATCCGCTCCGCTTTCTGCACCTCAATGCTGACGTTTATGGCTGCACTTAGGCAAAAAAGGAACACCACAATGGTTCTGACGCTGAACAATTGGAAAGATGGTTATTTAGAGGCACTGCCAGTTTAAGTAACGCTCTCACTTGCCACATATTACAACACAGACACTCAAATCTGGTGATCATACTTGCGGTTGCACACCAGGCAGATTAGAGATGATATCAAACAGAGTAAATCTAATCTTTTTACCAATCTCTCACAGAGCTGTCATGCACCTTTTTAATTTGAGCCTCCTCATGAAGCACAGTCAGTCAAGACCTTTTTTCAGCGGGTCAAGCATGCCATGGTCAACCACAGTCTTGCTCACCTGCTAGAAATGAGAGTAAAGGCTTGATTCCCATCCCATATAAGCTGACGTTGGTACATTTTTGTTTTAAAGAGCTCACAATCAGGCCTATGACGCATGCACAAATGAATGTTTTATCCTTGCCACAGATCACTGTAAATTATCGCTTAGCGTGTGCGCTGTGTGGGTTCCTGTAAACACGCAAGCTATTTTTTTTTTAACTGGAGAGCCACAAGGATTACACCACATAAACACAACTACATTAACATAAACAGGGCAAAAGTCACACTGAGGGAGCTGTGTGCTGAAGCAAGAAAAACAGGAAAGTCTCAAGAGCAAATAATGCAACGACTCTTCACACAGAAAGGCAGAAAGGGTCATGGGAATTTTCCTTTTCGGACGCCACAAGTTTTGGTTTCAGTGTCTGTGTAGTCTGTGGGAGCCTCTGTTGACCAAGGCTTTTGCTCTAGTGCATCAGCTCTCTGTCACAAGGCAAGCAAAAGTTGTCTGCATTCTCAGCAGAAAGTCTTTGCTACCTTAAATGAGGAAATTCATACAGAAGCTTTCTGCCAAATCTGAAAGCATACATTTAAACGTCACGGTGAAAAAGAAAGTGGATTCATATAAGTCAGGAAGTTCATGCCAAAACTTTCTTTTTCTATAGAATTGTGATCTTCCCATGTTTCCTCTGATGTCAAGGAGACTCCTGTGTTTAACCTAAAGTAAATAAACAGTGTGTTTGCTTTGTAAGGTGTTCTTCACAACGTGTATACTTAACGGTAAGGACATCAATGTGAGCATGTGGTCTGGATGCTTCAAAAATAACCTATTAAGAAGGCAATTAGGGGAGTGTTGCTTTCTTCATGTCCTGCAAAATAATTTCATACTTCTACTCTGTCTGGCTGAAAAGCACTATCAGTGCTACAAGGAATCAGGACAAAATACATGCTCGTATCGAGGCAGTTTGTTTGTTATTTGGCCCTGACATAAACAAGGAAGATTGTCTCCCAGCTCTTGCTCTGTGGCACAACTACAAAACAGCAGAGTCAGCTGAGAAACTGCACCCTGCCCCAAATGAAAGGCCTGCATTTATCGCTCCATCACAAAAGAAGAGGAGCATGAATTCCTAGGCAAAATCCAGAGAATCATAATAACTGGAAAATCATGGAAGTATGGAAAAGCATTAACAATCAACACGCTATGACAGCAAAGACATCCAGCTCTAACAAAGTAACCCTAAATCTGCAGGGCTGTAGCCCTTCTGTAAAGGAGGAATCAAGCAGATTAATAGATCAATGAATCCAAGTCACCGCTGTGGCTTTGATATTGTGGATTGCAGGAACAATTATAAATCAAACTAAGATTAAGTTTTAAATATATGACTGACAAAAGTAACAGTACTCGTATAAATAAAAGTACAGGATGTCTCCGTTTCCACAGCTTGTGGTTAACACTGCAATGAATAAATACAGAAGGGCTCGCCTGCTTTTACTTAGATGGGTGTATTTCAGTGGATAGAATATACAAAAGCTATGTTTACAGAGGCGTGCAGGAAGTCCTTTGTCTCTGCCAAGAAAGAATAAGTGGATTTAGACGAGAATAGATGTTATTAAACTGATACAGGGAAAGACCTGGACCCCCACCTGACGGATCATGTAACAATAAGCTGCAGGGATTTTTAGCCAAAAGGCTGAACAGAAAGTCAGCTCAAGCATTCCTTTTTTATACACAGTTTCAGTTCTTGTTGCGTCAAATAGCACACAAAGACTAGGGGAATCACTGCGCGGCTGAGAGCAAAGCTATGGTATGAGGGCATGAGACATTTTGGTTGGCTGGAAGCAGAAAGCCGATCGAATTTCTCTCAGCGAGGAGGGAAAAGCCTGTGAGAGTTATGCAATGTTGTTGGGATAAGGAGCCAGAAGGGGTGTAAACAAAACCACTCTGAAGTGGGACAGGCCTAGACGTTGCCTGGTAACAATATTTTGGGCAGGAGGATCAGGCAAACACGGCCCGCCTTCCAGAAGGAAATAGGGGCTGGCTTCATGAGCACAGCACAAGTTAGAGGCTTCCCGAAAATACACCAAGAGACGGGGGCAAGCAAAACAAAGCACATGAGGGGCATTAAACTCTTGGTCTATTTTTTTTTTAAACTTGCTCGGCTAGAGTCTAGACCACCACAAGTTGTAAACAAACAAACTTTTGGAAACATGTTAGACGAGAGAAGATTGTTTTCTCATTTATAGACTCCATAATGTTTGACTGGAGCAGTGATTTCTTTATATTTCTATTTATAAATTAGTAAGACGTGCTTAAATATAACTATTTTTTAAACAATTGTTAATCCATTATGATGAACTGCGGCAATAGCCATGAATTCAACTTTATTCCCTTTCAATTATACTGTAAAACCTGTATAGCACTACTCCACTGATGATCCATTTTCTTTCTCATTTAAAATGTTCAGTGCATTTTTTTGTCAAGAGTGATTTACATTTTGTGGCTGATTGCCCCGACACACTAAGGACGTTAAGTGTTTAATCCTCAAACTGCAGGGAAAAGGTCATCAGATTTAATCCCACAGATCGTAAAAGCACCTTTTCCTCGAGAAAAAAGTTCTTTAAACGTCCAAGTGAAATCGCGTTTTCAAACTGTTAATTATCTAAATTACAAGGGAACGCTTTGCAACGCTGTGTTCTTAGTTTCTCTTTCAGCCCGCGTTTTATTTTCATACTCAGCACTAACAAAAAAGCCAAACAACTTGAGTAAAGACGATTGCATTGCATGTGGTTTCGTATTTCACATGCTTTCATTCAGATGTGAGACTAACACGCATTTGGCAAACGTTAACAACGTCAACTTATCTTTCCCTCTGATCTCCTGACGTGAGAACTACACAAAAACACACACAATGGCTGCTGACGGCTATTTAACGGCAAAACAAACAACTGTAGTACACTCCGAAGTGTTGCTGTTCCTTTCACAGAAAGAATCCGGAAGCCATGTTGTGTGCTGCCGCTGTCTGTCACTCAGAGCTGGTAACCACGGAAACCGGTTGCTAGGCGGCATAACAAAAAAGACCAAATTTATACGTGCTTGCGTCAGAGGCAACGGCGTATCCATAGCGACAGAACGCTATACACATGTAGCAGAGCAGACCCGTGGATGGCACATGGTCCTGGCAGTTTGCTTTAGCCTAAATATTTTCTTTTGACCTCTTAATACCGAATGTTTGTTTTTAACAAACACTGAGACAAAGACACAACATATTTTGTAACTTTAAAGTTTTCTCTGTGATTTTAAGCCGTCATAGCAGAAAGCTAGCCGTTTGTCTGTCATCATCCCGTGATTTCTTGTCCTCATTCTGTTAAGTTCTGTTATTATCATTCATTTCCTTGTACATGTGGGCTGTTCGCCTGCGTTATCAGCCATTCACCTCAATAATTCCCTATCATGAGCAACTTACATCGGCAGAGTTAGTCATCCCGGTTCAGCAGCACAGCACCGGTAACGGCAGCCCGGATGGGACACAACGTCCTCCGTGGATCCTCGTCTCTGACGTTGTTGTAGCGCTGACTAATAATTTGTTATCCCCATCTCTTCCCTTTTTGCTCACGCCTTTTCACACATCGGTCCCGTACACAGCAGCATGCCCGCCCCGTGACATTGTTTGACATCACAGCCAAAAATTTTTAGAATTTCATTCATGATTTGCCTCCCCGTCTTCCCGTATTTAGCCTGCGGAGCAACCCCCCCAAGCAAAGCTAACCTCCCACCTGCCACATTCCCACTGGTGTTCGCATGTAGGCTATGATAATGAATCACTTTGTGCTCGGCCGGGTGATGTTTGCAATGACAGGAGCTGATTTCCGTCACTACTGCCCACTGTCCATGACAGATTACCCTGCTGTTTACCAATGAATGTTTATTTTATCTTATTTTGACCAAATGTAGCTGCTTTTGGTGCTGCGTGTGCTCAGTCTAAAATCCGTATTTAAATCTAACAGTGATTGGGTGTTTCGGAATGTTTTGTACAGGTTGAAGGTATTTTCTCTAAACCTCCATTGGAATCGAAACTTGGCAGTGTGTATAACTTCAGGTTTGGGGGGTGTTTAGACAGATGAAAAGGAGTCTTTCCTCGGATTACACATTAAGCTCTCGAGCTCAGAGGACTCCCGAGGGCGTGTCCTGAGAAACTTTACTGCAGGATTTCCCTTGCATGCTTGTCGGGATTCCGTCCTGGAGCGACCTAGATATCCGAGTGTTGCTTAAATAAGCTATGGTATGCTTTATATAGGGTGGTAATACTTTCCAGGTAACCTATTACTAAACTTGCATGACATTTAAAGTAGATTCAGAGTAAGGTTATAAAATAAAATTTCTTAAGATTAGGCTATTTAACATTTTGACGGATGCCTGAAAGTTATGTAAATGTAAATATCATATATGATTTAATCTGCTAAATCAATGGAACAACACTATCACAACAATTAAAAATACATCAGTCATTATTGGAATGTTATTTCTCTTGACGTGTGGCCATTACCCCGAAATTTTCCAATCTTGATATAGATTGTCCTAAATAGCAACTTTCCATTTTCATCACCCGAAGTGTCTTAAAATTTCCTATCAGAAATTGTCAGACGGTGAGAAATATCTCGTGCTTATGATAGTATAAAAAAACAGCTATTATTATCCGCCGGCGAGGTGAGCTTCTGGTCCATTTCAGTGGGAGAGGGAATCCCTCAACGTCACCAAGGATACCAAACACAACAGCAGCACAAAAGCACAAATATGGTCATGTACGTCAGCGGAACTCCGAGGCGGGACTTCGACAGTAGAAATGCCTTGGTTGTACTCGAGGAGGATGGATTCATTCATAAGACAGAATCTGCTACTGTGCGCCGTAATACCGGCGAACGTCTACCGGCATAACGTGAACGGACTTTATGGATCTATAATCGCATTATTGAAAAGCAGAAGAAAACATCTCCGAGGATTTACAGCTAAACGAACGGACATCTGGACGGACTGATATTGCACATTTACGTCCCCCTTCGCACGGGGAACGGGACTAAGCTTCTTCATGCAACTTTTTTGGAAAGAGACCAAGAGCATCTTACCGGGGAATAACAAAAAGATCAGCTACGGTAGGTCATAATGTACTTATTAATACTGGCTGCTACTTTTACAGAAAATTTCGACAAGTTAATTTGCGTAAGCGTGAAGTTTCCTCCAATAATGACTTTATGCATACCGCAGCAGTGTTTACAAATGGGTCGCCTCTAAGACTATAGGCTTTCTGAGCCAATGACACATAATAATGCGTTTACCTTAACATCACATTCTCTCTTTACAGTAACATACCTGCTCTTTAGTAATCTTCTTGGTTGTGCCGGTGCCCTGTCGCTGCAGGTGACATCGCCCCCTCTCTGGTAACTGCAGGTGTCTCCTTCTCATTCGATCCCTCCGGGGAGATGTACCAAGGGTTCCCCGGTGACCCAGATAGCGGATCCCGTGGAAGCTCGTCTCCATCAATTGAGTCACAGTACCTTTCCTCCGTGGACTCCTTCGGGAGCCCGCCGACCACCAGTGCTCCGCAGGTGAGGTTGCGACTGTTAATGCAAAACAATGCAAGTAAGAGTGACATTTTGCCAAGTTTTTGATTGTGGTCACGTGCGAGGATGGACCTCTGCCAACTCTATATGTGTCAATGGGCAAAAAAGACATGTTAATGCAGTGACAACAGCTAAAAATATTGATGTTGTACAATTTAGCGGTATGTTTTGGATATTGCTAATAGTGGCCCTGCATTTTGGGATTAGCTAATCATCTCATCTTTTTTTTTCAATGACGTGTGCTTCGATATTAAAAGTAAATCACGGAATAGCATAAATCTGTTTTACTGTAGCCTTTATGAAGATGTATTTGGCCAGTCATTGGTAGAAATGTATCATTAAATATTTTCTTTAACCGTAGAAGAGAAAACATTTGTCCCATGTGCGTACTTTTATTCAATATAAAGCAGGTTTTTATTTACTTACAACGGCACGTCTTTTATTGTTTTATTTACAAGTGAGGTCGTTTATTCGCTGCGTCCCCATAGGTCAATATCAACAGTTTGTTAAAAATATTACCAGCCGATCAGATTTATTAACCTGTATTGCTCGTAGAGAGACCAGTAGCAACTCTCAGGCCATGACAACGTGCTCCATTTACAGCACGCCGCAGAACGGATGACAGAGTCCTGGAACTCTCCTACGTAAGCGTAGAAGCCCCGCCCCGCCCTACTGCCCGCTTCTCTCCTTCCACGCGCTCCGTTCTCCTCTCACAGGCCTCGCTGTGACGTAAATGCTGGTTCTATTTTGGAGTGCTACGTCGCGTTGCCAAGGGGAACACCGGGGGTGTGACGGGGGAGGAGGAAGAAGGAGGGGGGAGACGCTGATTGGTTGAGGAGGCTGTTTTAAGAGCCGCCTGTCCCAATGTCATAACATCCTTTATATGAATATTAATGACAGACAATACTTTGTTCCCCGGGTCTCAAGTAAAACAAAGACAGACAGGCTTTACAGTGGAATTTTTGCAAGCTATTTTTTACCTTTATACTAATAAATAGATACAGTTGTGACTGTACAGCTGCAAACAGATAAAAATCCTGTGACTCCTTGGCCAAGTTATGATATTCAGAACGATTCATTTAATATTTCAAATACATCTTTAAGTTTATTTGATGAAGCTTAAAAAAAAGGGGAACCAAGACTTTAAAGGGATTACATTAACAGTGTGTTGATATGCTATCTTTATACCTCAGTCTAGGTGACAGTATCTACATTACTGGGGAATCGTGCATATATGACGTGTATAAATTTCTTGCTATAGTTTTACGAGAAATTACAGATTTTTTTTTTTTTTTATATAAAGTAGGGCCTAAAATGGAATTGCTTAAAACTTTATTACTATGAGTGCATTTCTAGTGGAATAAATCAAATGAAAGCACTGTTATAAAGGTAACCTGCTTAGATTCAACCAATTATTTACAACAAATCTATCCCTATGAGTGAATATGGTGCCTCTGTATGTATTAATTCATTAGCTGGTCTGTGGTGGAGCTTTCGATGGCTTGTTAAAACTGTACTTGTTTTTTTCTGTTGCTCAGGAGTGTGTGTCAGCTGGAGCTGGCTTGAGCATTGTGGGCAGCGGGCCTGCGGCCAGTGTCGGAGGGGAAATGCCCGGTTCATTTGTGCCCACCGTCACCGCCATCACCACCAGTCAAGACTTGCAGTGGATGGTTCAGCCAACTCTTATTTCCTCCCAGGCCTCTGGACAGAGTGGGACCACTGGCACCACAACAATGACCCAGCCGGTGTCACTGGTTGACCCTTATGACATGCCTGGCCCCAGTTATTCTTCAGGGTCTGGGTTTACACCTCCCAGCTCTGACACTCCAGGCCCTGCACCAGGGCCCATCCGCCAGTCTAGAACCCGTAGCCGCCGCACACGCGAAGAGTCTGTGAGTGAAGATGGAGATGTTGGTGTGTTTGTAAGTGTGTGTGCTTGAACGGTTTGCTTGTTGACCCTTGCATGTGCAGTGTAGGTACAGTATAAGAAGATAATGCCTAAGTCACGGACTGTTTTGTAATTTGTTTTTAAGCAGTTAAGAACACAAATATTTCCTGTATGACCTTTTAAAAGAGCAAACAAAACTTCAAACAGGAAAAGTGCTTAAATGATTACATTTCTGGCAATATGAAACCATACCTTGTGTGCCCTCTACTGTTGCTTGGAAATAGATACACATTTTCAAAACTTAATTCAAAACTCTTACCTTAATCAGATTTTTTTCTCTGCCTCTTAGCTAACCCCTGAGGAGGAGGAGAAGAGGCGTGTTCGACGAGAGAGGAACAAACTGGCTGCCGCAAAATGCAGAAACCGCAGAAGAGAACTCACAGATAGACTGCAGTCGGTGAGCTTGGCCCTGTTATAACAGCTGGAATGAGTAATGATCATAATTACAGACTGAACCTCTTATAGCGTTGCTAAGTGTTTTTACAAATGTATGCATGTGTATATGAGGGAGATTTTTTGTCATGGCATTCAGTGGCTGAAAAGAGAGATGTAGCCTTTAGGACAGATAGTTGTACACTAGGTACATTTGGCCCAATTAATAGGCTTTTACATAAGCTATCTAACATATTCAACAGCAGGTAAGACAAGTGTTTCTGCTGGCATCAATACATCCACCTCCACAAACACTTGAAGTATAGGTTTAATGAAGCTAACATTTCTTTTTTTCTGCTGCATTTCTTACCCCCCCCCCTCCATTTCACACACCTTTGTCCCGTCCCAATGGCCTTGTTTCTTTCATTCTCTGTACCTGCCCACAGGAGACAGACATACTGGAGGAGGAGAAGGCAGAGCTAGAAGCTGAGATCTCTGAGCTGCAGAAGGAGAAGGAGCGCTTGGAGTTCGTTTTGGTGGCCCACCAACCCAACTGCAAGATTCCATACCAGGATCCAACCCAGCAGGGCTCGGCGCAGCTTCCTCCGGTCCAGCCCCAGCTCGCTTCTCAGTCCTTACAACCTCCCGTCTCCATTGTGGGCTTGGCTGTGAAGGAGGACTCTTTCTATCTGCCTCCTGCCTACACAGCCCATCCATCCTCCACACAGTCCCAGCCTCCGGTTCAGCCGCAGCCGCAAGTCCAGCCGCAGCCTCAGCCTCAGCCAGGGATGATGCAGGAGGTAGAGTTTTCTAGTTCTTTCTATGGCTCAAGTGAGCCAGCACCAGGCGGGCCGTGCCTTATGGCCAGCGACAGTGGTGGTGGTGGTGGTAACCATGACGATGCGGCCATTGGCAGCTACAACACCTCATACACATCTTCATTTGTGTTCACCTACCCAGAGGGAGCCTGCGGGGTCAGTGCCAACCAGCGGAACAGCAGTAGCGAGCAGTCATCTGATTCCCTGAACTCGCCTTCTCTGCTGGCACTCTGACTGACCGACAGACACACACGCACACACATCAACACACAAACATATTACGCTCGCTGGAAGTAGAGCCTGAGGCAAGTACATGAACAGTACCCACAGTATCAGCCTCATAGATTGATAGAAAACAGTAACCAATCGTTTCTAAGATTGGAGTAAAGTTTACACATTTAAAATGCATTCCAATAAAGAGCCATACAAATAGTTGCACATAAATAACACAGATCTAACTTTGACATTCAGCTTAAATGGATAGTTGGTATCATCATAGCCTGCAACTGGACAAAAGAAGTGAATAAGACTGAGTCACAAAGTCAAGTCTAAGTTGCCAACATAAGTGCTCTGAATCAACAACATTTTTCACACAGATTATTCTAAATCTTCAACATGTACAGTACATTCACACGCCAACAAGCACCAGTGCCCCCACCTTGTTCCCTCTGTCGGTTGCCCAGTGCTCTTGCTCTCATCTCTTTCCATCCTTTTCCTCCTTTTTTCCTCTTGCTGAATGTATTTGTGCAAATCTGAAATAGGGACAAAGGACATCTTGTTTCAGGGTCTTTCCTTGTTGGAGACAGAACGCTGATTTCTCGCTCACCTCTAACTCTTCATCTGCTCGACTTCCCTCTGCTTCTTCATCTGCTGCTTGGACTTGGCAAGTTTGGGATCTGATTGTCACAGCCACCACTTTATCTTGTGCTGTCTTCTCTCGTTTTTTTAAAACTTTCCTCTGCGTTCTGCCTACCTGCCATGCGACCCATCTCTGCCCATCTGTTTCTCCTCTTCTGTCTCTCTGTTTCTCCTTTTCTCTGAAGTCCTCGACCCCTGAGAGCCCGAAGACCCCCTCCAGCCCCTGGGACCTTGAGTGAAAGACAACTCAACTTAGACGCCCTATTGCACCCTCTCATACAAGGACATGGAGGCAACCTCCCCCCCTGATTCAGAGGAACATTTTTTCTTGGAGTGCATTGCTCTGAGCTGAACAGCAGCTAAAACCTTCACACACGCACATAGACACAATCAATGAACGCAAAATGCAAGACAGGTGCCGCTGTCTTCTGCTGAGCCATTTTTCAGTGATTAGACAAACCTTTTGTTGTGAGGTTAAAAGTGAATACGGAGAGAAATTTAGCAGGAATTGAAAGAAGGAAGCGCAACAAAGTTGGACAGACTCAAGTGGGAAGATGATGGGGGGTTAAAAAAAACAAGGATGACGCCCATTCAAATCATCGATTTCATGGAACCAAATGTTAAAAAACAAAGAGAGAGACAAATGTTAAAAACAAAGCAAAAAAAAGAGGGAAAGAAAAAATCCTGCTCTTGCCAACTGTGTGGAAGGGTGACCTCAGAAAAACACCTCCATACCACAGAGCCTCATCACTCTGGGCCTACATGCGCACATTCACAACATTGCTTTGAAGTCTCTGAATCGAAGATACAGACGTTTTTGTTGCAGCGCACTAGCTCAGTGTTTTGCTCCGAATCAATCAGATGTGAACCGATGCCTTTATTTAGAGAGACGTTTTTTTAGAGAAACAGACAACCTCTAAACATTGGGCTCAGTGGTCTCTGGACCTCCCCTGTTCTCTCAGCGAGGAGATGAGGCGGGGGTGCGTTTATTGTGAGTGCGTCCACTCCGAGGCACCTGGCCCGTTTATTTCTTTCTTTATTGAGGTTGATGTGGCGAGAGAGCACAAAGCGAAACCTGGAAACAAAAGGGGAGAACACGTGGGCTGATGTCGAGGAGTGAGCGTCCTTTTGCCTGTGAATTTGTACAACTTGTTTTCCTGTATGTTTGAGTGATAATTGTTCTATATTTTAATGTCTATGTTTGTTTGTGTGTTTGATTGTTTTGCATAGACCTCTGCTTTCATTTTGTACTGTTGCCGTATCTTGGTTTTGTTTGTTTTGTTTTTTGTTTTGTTTTTTATAAAGGGGATATTTCCTTATAACTGTTACTATTATTATTGCCTTGTAACAATTGTTTCATTATTTTATTGTATTTTCATTTGGCAACTTTGGAGGCATGTTGTGCACTACAAAAAAATCTTATAAGTCTATATGCATATACATATATACAAGTAACATGTATATATAAGTGTATGTACCATGATTGTAAAGTATGAATGTTTGCAGATCTAAATGGGATATTTTTGTCAATGAAGAACAAGATAAGATGTTACTGAGGTTTAGTTTTAAAATGAATATTTTTCTAAAGGAACAAAAAAAAAAACTATATTACATTTAAAGTACTGCCCTGTCCCTCAAAATGAAGCACGATGTCACTGCCTCTATCAATGTGTATTTATGTTTTATAAACAATATAAAGCACTATACAAGTTACATTCAATGTATGTTTATGATAATGACGTAAGAAGGTCGTGGTAACGCCTTTGTTTCGTTTGTTTTTTCTCTGTGAGGTCTGTCCTAATGCTACTGACACCTTAATGCCACTTGATCCTTAGCAGATGCAAAATGAGGAAAAAAACAATAGTGTGATTGAATGTCAATACACGTATTAAAAGTGTTAAGACTACAACATAATGACTTAACTGTTTCATTAAAGGACAAAGTATTACATACCTAGTATGCATTTCTGTCCAATATAAACATATCACTTGATAACATCATTATTTCTAACGGAAATGTGTGTTTGAAGGATGACCACAGTTTAAGCCTTGACGTTAACATTCTTGTGTTAATCCATTCCTGTATTCAATGTGTTGTCTAACTGACATAAAACATTTATTGTGATTGTATTGCTGGATAAGAAGCTTTATTTTCAATAAATAAACATGTTTATTCTAAACAATGGCAAGGTTAATCATGTAAATTCCTGGTTAAATTTGGCTCTGGGTGGTCAGAAAAAGGGCAGACCTCATTTTTCAAATGTTGAATTGATGACTGTGTTTGTACAGATGTTGGAGATGCCTTTTGATTTTCCTCCAAATGCAAATGTGATGAGAATATGTTCTGGTGTGTCAGAATAAGCATAAAACATATTCAATAGTTCTCATGTACATAGGTTTTTGTGGTGCTACTTATAGTATACTATAATGACGAGGCAGTTTCACATTGTACGGTGGAAGGTTACACATGGCTGTTGTTTGAGATGCTATAATCAGTAAAGAAGCCATGAACAGTGAATTACTAGCAGCTAATGCTTGACGAGCCTAGAAATCACTCTCTGAATTCATTACAATTACATGTCATTTTCCTGCTACATCTCTAAGATGTTTACAAAGAGATCTCAGAGGGGCCTTGTACTGTACCTGCACTCACACACTTAAGCCTCTTTTCATCTCACGGCATATTCTTTCTCTCACATAGTTACTTACTTGGGTTTAGTTCAAGTTGTCAGAATTTGCCTACATTTCTTTTTTTTCCCTAAAGATTCATCAATAAAAGTTTTAAAGGTGATATAGGGGGAAAACAGAATTATATGACTACAAGTTCTAAGTCACAGAAACCACCTGCTCCTTTCTGTACTGTACAATGGATTTGTTGGTGTTAACTGAACAAGAGCATTCCTATTTTTCTATGCGAAGCTGAATGTTGATTTCTTTAATTCCATTTCCCATGTTTTAATTGAGCTAACATAAAATGCAATACTTCTACTCCCCTTGAATAAACATAATGTAGCATACCACACAGTGTTCAAACTGACAGCTACTATATGTCAAGTGTGATGATGTATTGCTTTTGACCTTTTTTTTATCAAAAGTTATTCTAAAACTATTATAAATTTTATGAGACAATCTCCAAAATTGTACCTCTTTTTTTGATGATGTGCAGGGGCACCTGCCTGGTGGTTCCTATGCTTCAAAAAGCCAACTCTTATTTTCTTTTCAATCCCTACAAAAAACATTTCATTCATTCACCAACAGTGTACATTTTTTGGCAAAGATTATTTCATGCATTCTATGGCTACATCAGTTGAAGGCAAATTGTTAAAATTTAATTTTAACAATTTAATTCAACATGTAATTTAAAACAAAAGTGTTTTCATTACTAGCTGATGATGGTGCTCTGATTTCAACTGGCTTTATCTTCGTGCAAATTATGTACCAAAACCTACCAAAGTTTTCTGCAAAGCACTAACAAGCTCTGATTAATTACTTATTTTTTATAACTGAACATATTTTTCATTGCTTTTGGGACCAAAGTTTATAAAAGATTTGACGTGATGCTTTTGCAACCCTGTTCTGAGATCTTCTGTGCCGACATTTCAGCTTCAAGTTCTTTTTGTTTGTTTTTTCACATTTAAGTATACATGATTTTTTTCATGGTTTAAAGACTGCAAAAGTTGGGTGAGCTGTCTCATTTAAAGATGGTTGGACCAATTGCCATTTCTTTCCAATTTGTGAAAAATACTTAAATAAACATTACATAATTAGGCATATGTCTCTGGATTTTAAATATAATGTACTTTTGTGATCTGTAGCTTGTGCATGAGAAAATGTGTCCACTTTTATCCTTGTTCAACTTGAGAGCTCAAAACTAAGCATTTAACAAATTTCTGTCCTCAGTTTTTTTTTCACTGCTAAGGTTTTTTTGTTATGCTTATTAATTTTGACAATTGTTTTGTATAAAGTACATAATTTCTTTGTATGTGTGTATATAAAGAAAAATCGAATTGGAAATAGCTTTCTTTGAGCAAAATCCTTGGCAGTTTCATCACTGTTTTATCTAGTTAATCAAAAAAGATCTGCTTGTTTTGTAATGAGTGACAGTGAGCAGTGGTGTATAGAGCAATTTTAAGGGGCAAGGCCAACACAGACATGTAGCCTTTTACATCTTATGTTTCCCCTGTTTTACAATCCTGATTTACTTGAAATACTTACTGCTTGTTAATCTGTGCCCCTCTTGATTTTTTAGGAAATACTTTGTTCTTTATATGCACTGTTGAACCGCACTCCTTATCTTTCAGTTCTTTGGGGTATCTTTCGTTGAAACACACTGATCAGTAAGGGGGCTTAGGCATTTGTATTGCAAGTGCAAGCAGTGGCTTCTTGCTGCTCTCCATCACTACTGTTTTCACATGATTGCTCTCATGTCTGTTAACACTCCTGTAGATCCAATCATGGAATAGTAGGGTAGACTAAGTGTAGTTGAGACGTGTATAGTTTAAACACCCTGCATATTTGCCTGCGCTGCAAGCTTGTGCAGTGTTTTTTTAACAGCACATGCATATTAACATCCTCTTTGGTGGTGGGATTTTTTTCCTAAACTGAGACTACGAACTACTAAGTCATGGAGTAGAGGCTAACTATTAGGAGGAGTTTTAGTGTATGTGTTTTTAGAATTACATAATTACCGAATGAATAGTAAAACAAAATCTTAACCATAACTTCATTGAACCTTTTATGGGGCAGTTCGGAGCAGTTGACGGCCTTGTCTCATGGCAAGACTGCCACTGATGAGACCTTTGACGTTTTTCCTTTAAGGCTGCTTTGCACTTTTGGGCTAGTTTTAGCTAACCATTTAAACAAACTGAAAAACTCACCGTGTATATCCCCTAGAGTTTGTTGGAGATAAAGCAGAGCAAACAGGGGGGTGCAGATCATACTTACATTTGCCAGGTTTCCAGAAAACATGTCCAGAAGAACGCATGTTGCACTTTTTCCAATAACATGTTAATTTACATTAAGGCTTCAATAGCAAATTGAGAAAATACACTTTTATGGCGAAATGATGATGAATTACTCTGCTGAGTGAGTTCAATGTTTGTCAGTGGTCTTTGTTGCTCTCTAGTGTACACATTTCACATTTCTCAGAGACTTTTTAACAGTTTCCTGAAGGAAATTGCGTCACAGGAGCGGCGCGAGCCATCCGGATGTGTCTGACGTCACCACACATTTATTGTAAACATGGCGTCTGTGACAACAGGTGAGAGGCCCGGCTAACGAACGTTACCGCTCGGCAACAATGAACTCATCTTAATCAGATATTTTATTTGGCATGTTAAGATTATTAATTCAGAACAGCATGTAGAGTTTCGACCTCTAGGGCAGTTAAATACGGGTGCCGCAGTTCGTCGAAGGCGTCTTTTGTTCAATGCCGGAGCTACCGCTAAAACAATGCTAATGTAGAATGCTAACACAAACGGTTTTGCCAACAGACCCGATTTACTCCCTTTAATCTTTCATTCAACTTTCAATGATTAAAACAGATATCAAGTGAGAACTCTGCTGTGGACCAGTGGTTAGTTGCAGATATGAATGGCTGAAAGGGTTTAGCCATTTCTTGGGCTAACATGAATAAGCTAATAATTATTGCTTTTAAACACGATTTTTCCGTATGAGTAGATCTTCAATCTTAAAGTTATACATTTTTCAAGTAAGTTGTTTGGCTGTCATACGATCTTAGTCAGCTATCAAAGTGCCACGTTGTGAATAATCTCTCCGTGTAGCTATGAGTTCATCAGTATTAGTCACAGCATGTTGGACTGAGCCATTGTTCTGGCAGCTGTTGTGCACCCATCACCCTGTATCTGTTACTCCAGCGACAAGACGACACTTCATAATTGGTGTTATAAATAACCTCCAGCTGGCCGTGGTCAGCATGTGTTAGACCTCAGCATGCTGCTGTCTCCTCAGGTTTATGTCTCCCACAGGCAGTTTTATGCCGGGGCCCTCTTCCACTGTAGTCTACAGTCTCATTCATTAGCTGCAGCCCTACTAATTAAAATTCACTGTCAACATGTAAGTGGCTATGTTGATAGTTTTTGTGTTCTTGAAAAATTTTATCTATCTTTACCATTAACATTGGTCTTTTTTGTCTTCACTTAGCCACCTCAGAGTGGATCCAGTTTTTCAAGGATGCTGGGATTCCAGCTGGTCTCGCAGTAACTTATGCAGTCTCGTTTGTGGACAACAGGTAATCTTTTGCTTCCTATTCATTAACAGAAACAGCTTTGCCTACTCAGTGTTGTGCTACTGTGTCAATGCCCATGCACCCTCACAGACTAGGCTGTAACTAAGTTGTTACAGCCTCTTTTATCAATGAATGGTGACGGCAAATTATAAATTGGATTAACTGATTGGTCTCAGCCATTTGTGGAGAGTCTCAAAGGCAAAGTGTACGATTATATTATCACATCTTCAAGCGAACATAGAGATAGCTGTTC
Source organism: Halichoeres trimaculatus (assembly GCF_033239565.1). Classification (NCBI taxonomy): domain Eukaryota; kingdom Metazoa; phylum Chordata; class Actinopteri; order Labriformes; family Labridae; genus Halichoeres; species Halichoeres trimaculatus. The sequence goes on from NW_027437188.1 coordinate 24,784,644, forward strand.
TTGTCTTTTCTCTTTGGTGACATTTTCTTTTTTCTTAACCCAAGTCATTCAGTGAAAGGTTTCTTTGGTTTCACTCACTCTAAGACCATGTTCAAAATTATCCCTGTCCTAATTAAGCAAGATATGAGGTTGCACAGCAGTATTGAGAATAAGTGGTACTGACAGTTCTTTGTTATTTCAACATCTTATGGATGAGAAACCCTGAATTTGTTTGTTTCTGCTGTTGATGATTGATTAAAAAGGTCTCTTATATTCTCCATCATTTGTATACAACTCCATTTTTAGAGCAGAAGTAAATATAATGATTTATGGTCTTTCTCATTCCTACAGAATCCACAAGAACATGTTGATGGACCTCAGTAAAGACATCATGATGGACCTCGGCATTACAGTCATCGGTGACATCATTGCCATCCTAAAACATGCCAAGCAAGTCTACAGACAGGTGAGACTAGACTACACATTTAAATCTTCTTCAACAATAAAAACTATTTAAAATAGATGCTTTGTCTTCCTTGGTGCAGGCATATAGAAATGATTTACCGCTTGAATTCCTCATCTATTGTTGTGAATGCAGTCATGCAGAATGGATGTCTTTTGAAGTTGCTGTTGTCAGGTCAGTGACTCGTTGTAGGCTTTAAGTTTATATAATCACTAATTTGTGTTCCCTTTCAAGGACATGTGCAAAATGGCCACAGAAGCTATCTCCTCAGGACAGACAAGCGTTAAAGCTGAGCTCAGAAGAACCGCCAATACTCGTAAGTGATCACATAGTGCTCTCCTTCCATCATACATAAATTTCCCATGGCTAATACTGTAGCATCTATGGGGGATATGGTGTCTGCTTTTCCCCCTCGGATAAGTCTAGTCTTTAATTGTCAAATTTTATTGCAATCCCCACCTTATATTACACTTGCAGATGACATTTGATTTTTTGATAATAATATGCTTTTTAGAATTATTATTTATTTGTAAATTAATTTTTGGATTAAATCTTAGCCCCAGTGAACAACAATTTACTTGTAGATATTAGATTAAGAATGTCTTCACAGTGAGGCCTTGTTTCTAAAGACAAGTGTCCCTGTATCTTTTCACATTAGAGAGAACCAAATGTTTCTCTGGTGTTTCCCTGGAGCTTGTGCTTTTCTTAAGTCTTCAAAAGCTTAAGTGGTGACTTTCAGTGAGGAACTGTTTGACTTTAATGTTTCCAAATGTCAGAGTTTTTACCACCTGTAAGTCCATTGCTGGTTCCAATCTATCTATCTATCTATCTATCTATCTATCTATCTATCTATCTATCTATCTATCTATCTATCTATCTATCTATCTATCATCTGTCTGACTGTCTGTCTATAGATAGATAGACAGATAAATGATAGCTATGAGCACATGAGCGATTGAGAAGAGCACATGTAGAGAAGAGACGAGAAAATCAAACTGAATTATCCATCTCATCACCCAAGTATTGATCAATACTGATCCCTACGTTGGCATCAGTTTATTAATATTTTAGATTGATTGGCACACCACTACTCATTACTCACTCAATAACAACAAATATATGATTTTGTTATGAATGGATCGAAGAGCCACACACCGAAAGATAAAGAGCCACAGGTTGGCCACCCCTGGATTACATGATGTGTAACTTCTTTAGCCATCGTGATTCTGATTATTTCCTGTACCTCTGAAAGCCAATTTTAAATTTAACCAGACTAAAGGTTCAATTAAAATGAATAAAATAGTTTACTATATCAGTAGATATCCGCTAACAGCTAGAAGTCTTCACTTGAATTGAAAACAGGATTATAGAAAGAACAGTTATCAAGCTGTCTGACTAGATAATGTTCAGAAAAAGATTATAAGTCCTGTACTTATTTTGAATGTACCCTGAAATTGCCCAAAGCTTTGCAAAACAATTGTCATTCTCATGATTATATCAAGCATTGGAGCATAATAAACCGTACTCATTTGGAGATAAAAGTGCGTCCGCTTTACGTAATATTAGCAGAACAACTTGTTCTCTAGTGAAAGCTTATAACTGGCATATCTGTTGAGGTCTTGCACGTTTCAAATGACAGCTCTGAAGCCCATCTGTCCTCTGATCTGGTCTACAGGACAGAGGGTGATATGTTTCCGCAGCTCATATAGGAGACAAGATAAGTAACACCTCTTTTTTTTTCCTACTTTTCTCAGCTGCCACTCGTATGATTGCCAACGCTCTGAGTCATGACTCCCCGCCAGCCACTCCAGCACGTCGACCTGACAACCGGCTCTCTGTTACGGTGTCCAATATGCAAGGCAACAAGGGCAGCAAAGCAGGTAGACATCACAGGGAGTTACCTCACTCTGCATCAGTCTTGTTCCCCTAGAGCCATGAGCCCCAAGTTTTTCCACCACTGTCTAATCCACGTTTTCTCACCTCAGTTGTAAGTCAACCAGCTGATGAGGGGAACGGTGTGCAAGGAGTGAAGCGCCGGCGAGTGACAGCTGAGATGGAAGGCAAGTACATCATCAACATGCCCAAAGGTACCACGCCTCGTACACGTCGCATCCTTGCCCAGCAGGCCGAGAAAGGTAGGCCTGACCCGATGGCCTCGTTGACAACTCGCTCGATTACTGCTGTTGCTCACCAAGACTAATCATTATTAAACATTTTCGTTTTCTTGAACTGAATCAACTAACTCTGGGCTAATAATCACAGCGGCTCAAATTTCCCCCTTTTCTTTACTAATACTTCGCATTTGATCAGAACTTTATACTCTTTTGTTTTTTTGTGGCCCCTCTTTCATATTTCTGCCTTTGTAGAGAGTAAGAACCAAGTTGGTTGGTTACAGTATATTAAATGAAGTAGATGACACAATTCTAAATCCTGATCCTCAAGCTATCATTTTAAAAAGCAATGTCTCCTTTCACAATATTTGAAGGAAATCCTAAGCTCATAAATAGAATGTCATTTATGTTTCTTATCAGTGGCACAACTCAACCAAGAAGTATTAATAGAATAGGTAAATATGTTTGAGCAGCTACTTTGTAATGAAAAAATAGAACGACACTGGCAGCAGTCAAGCTGTGAAGGTTAGGGCCTGAATCAAGCACTTTTTGTGCTGGCAACGTTTAAAGTTCAATTTTTCTCAGTACTTGTCACCACAAGCCCCAAAACCCTCTATACTACTGCTTTTTCATTACTCTTTTCACAGTGCTTTCAGTTAAAGTTAGTCCCATTTATAAAACCCCACTGCACCTCCACTGTCACTTTGAACTTACTAACCTATCAAAATCAAGAAGGGGCCAGATTTATTGCACAGCAGTTAACACACTAATGTACCTATGTATGTTTTTACAATTTATGTCTTTTAAATCTGGATCTGCTTATAGTTTTAGGACATGATTCCTTTTACTTTCCATTGTTTTACCTGTTTTTACAACATTGCTTTGAGTTAAAGCAAGCATGAACGAAAACCGAATAAATTAAAAAAGACTTGACATTCACTACCAATGAGAAAACAAGATACTGCAAGTTGACGTTCCCAATCTAGCAACAAAAGCAGTGTTGTGAAGTGCTAAGAAACTGAGACCATAAGTGTTGCCAGCACCAAAAATCTGCCATTAGTAGACACAGGCCCTTAGTTAAATGTAAAAAGTCTAATCAAAGATTGACTTTTGTCCTAAAAGGTTTGAAGCGTACCTCTGTGTTTGCAAGACTTGGAGCTGAATCAAAGGCAGACACAACAACAGGCACTAACAAGGTGAGATCTTATTTATCTGATTTTGGTTTTGTATATATACAAGCTGGAGAAAAAGTTGTATGCTTAAAATGTTCATGTTTGGTAGCCCACTGGTGTGTTCAGCCGCCTGGATAGAGGGGGAGAAGAACCTAGGCTAAGCAAAATGGCTGGAAACATGGAGGTGGATGATGAGGATGACAGTGACGGGGAAGGCTCTGTCCTCCAGTATGCCGGTGTGCTCAAGAGAGCCCCTCCCTCCCAAAAGAAAGAGTCAGCAATGAAACCTGCTCCAACCACCCTGAGGCGCCTAGGAGGCAAATTCAAGCTACCTCCCTCTGACACTCCCACCTCTTCCTCCTCTCCTTCTCCTAATGGTCTCCCCCCTGCCAAGATTAGTGTACTTCAGAGACTGGGAAAGATCCCTGCCACACACTCCAGCACGACTGTGGCATCTACACCTGCTGACACACAGGACAACAGGGTGACAAGCACCCGGCCCAGAGCTCAGGAGAGACTGACCATAGCAAGTCCCAAGGTGAGCAGCAGCACGGGGTCTGCTAGTGGGGATGCTGTGGGGGCACAGATGGACGTCAGGGCTATCAGTGTTTTTAAAAGACTGGGTAGCAAGAAAACCTAACAAATCCCTCCCCTAAAAACTATTCAGACTATTTTTATCAACCTTTGTACAATTTGTATCACCACTTATGTGCATCTCCCCTGGCTACCTGCAGGAATGCAGATTGGAGAGTTTGTTTTATTTTTTTTTCAGCCTGATTATGTGGAACTTAATGCTGCTTAGTGTTAGTCTGAAATAGATTTTAAAAAATGTTTTAGTCATGCTGCCATTGCAGAAAAAAATACTGTTGTAAAGTCCAAACCTTTGATTTGAGAACTCAAAGTTCTCCGTATGTTATGTTGCCTGACCCAAAAGCTGTTTTTTGTGTCCGCCATGTCTGCCATATACCTATTTAGCTTTAAATGTTAGCTTAAGGCATGAGCATGTCAACCAAGCTGGTTTCTTTTTTACTTTTACCCTGTAAGACTACACTCAAAGATACTGCTGCTGCCTGGAATTCCTATTTTTTAAAGCTAGTTGAAATTTTACTGATAAGATATTTGATCCTTTTGTCGGAAAATGCAAGAAAGCTAATTTAAATGTCAAAATATGATTGATTTAAGTTATCCCACAGAACAACAGTGTACGACAGTTTCAATACAAAAAAGGAAAGAGAAACAATAACAAATATATGATTTTTGTTCACACCTCAGGCGATTTAAGTTTGCTCAAGTCTAAAAAAAGCCCCAATAACATTGGGAAAATTTAAATCTTCCGACTCTTTATTAGTTTCACTGCTTCATAATTACCTCTGCTTTCTTGGTTAAAAGTTGGAAAATATGTAGAAGTAAAGAGGGAAGACTGCCTCATTTCAGTATTAAGACATTAAAAAGTCACACAGAACAACCTCTCTGAACACTCAAGTGTCATAACAAAGCACTGCACCTCTTCTTCTTATGTGCTTTGTGGAGCACAGGTTCACACCTCTAACTTAAAGTAAGTGCATGTCACCTTTTGTACCATAATACTGAACATTTTCTACAACCACCTACTTGAAGGCTGGATCAGAAGAATACTGTTTATTTTAAAATGTTTTAGATTTGTTAGACATTTGGAACAGCACAGAACCTACTCTGTTGCATATTTTTCTATGTGGATGTTACCGTGTCATGTATTCTTGTAAAGAAACTCAGAGATGCCATCAGGCCTGGTGTCAGGGGGCCATGTCAGGGGTCTCAGTAGGTAGTTCACCTTCACTCTGAATGGGTCATTAACACCTGTGTACTGTTTTGATCTTTCAGACTTCACACCAGAATTTTATTGTACTGTAAATAAGTGAGTGTTTAAAACCATGTCAAGGAATTTTTAATTGTTTTCAAGAACACAAAAGTACAAAACACACCAGGAACTGAATTTTTAAAGGAAAAAATTGTTTGGAAAAAACATGCTTTGAAAATATTAAAAGGGTCCAAACATCCTTGTTGTTCTTTCTTCTGTCTTAAAAGGAGACATTTCCAATAGTACCACTAAGAACTGCATTAATCAACCTTTTAAACTATTGACATGACAGTTAAGTCAATATTTATTTTCCTTTGGGAGCACATAGCTGGTCAATAAATCCTCTGAACTCCCACTCACGAGGCCTCTGCTGCACATTGTTGGCCGATCTGTCTGAGTTTTATGTTAATTGTTTCATCAGGGATGACTTTATGAAGCTGCAACCAGAAAGTCGTGGCATGACCCTGACCAACTGATTCTAGTAAAAAAAGGATGCAATTGATATGTACTTGAGAATTAGAATGATGGTGAAATTTTAATTGTAATTTATAACGAAATTACTGTGTCAAGCAGCATATGCTGCTTGTGGTAAAATCACCCAGGAGGAGATCCTCCATAGGGGGTAACATGAAGTTTTTTAAAATGTTGTTACATGTATTAACATGCTCCTGGAATGACTGAACCTTAGATGGACTTCGTGAGTCACAAAGCTGTATAAAATTATTTTACAACCCTCTTAAGGATAGATAATTATAAATAACGTGACATTCATCCAAAATAATAGACTGTTGCTCTGCAGTTGTAATTGTAGCTATATCCCCTTGGGGTCGCTGTCTTCCTGCTCTTGTGGTCCCTGTAGCCTCCTGCTGTCTGTCTGCATCTCCATGAAAACCTTATCAGCTGAAGTCATCAAGCATTTGATTTGGCCACAGTTTACTGTTTGTACACGGGGTATCAGTTAAAGTTGAAGCTGAGTCATCTTGATTTTCTCTGTAGTGGTGTATAACCGCTTTTGAACAATTGGTGTGACGTCATCTTCAATCTGTCACAGTGCTGTTTTTGAGTCATTTAAATATTTTTAAAATGAAACTACCACCTGGATTGTTTAATGAGGCCGTGTTGTTTGCAATTGGATCTCCTTATGAATAGCCCAGTAAAAAGATGATTCATAGAGAACTCTTTGTATTATTCAATTCACGGATCAATTATTACTATGACAAAGAATAACGCCGTCCTATTTCAGGACATTTGTCACGTTTATCTGATTTTTTTGACACGTAAAATCTGGACTGCTGCAACGCCTCACGACTTCTTCCTTTTTTACCCACAATGCCGTGCGGGAGGGGTTGTTGTGTGCGTGCGCTGTTTGTGGTGCTGAAGCTGCGCGTGCCTCAGAGGTTGCTACCATAGAGATCCGCAAGAGCATCCTTCCGCGAGAGGACCAGAACAACGAGTCGCTCCTTCGACGGTTGTAAAATTTAGGCCGCTTCAGTGGGCTTTTCTAGCCTTACTTTTCTTTTAAAAGCTACAAATTTATTCTAAAAAATTTCCAAGCACAAGTTACCGAACAGGAGACGTTTCTGAAACCGTTTTCTCAGCTTTCTTTTCAAGGCACATCGTTCCTCCGGTGGCACCGCCTGCTCAGCCGCTTTTGCCGCTCCATACCGCATCCTTTATGCACAGCACGCTGCTCCGGTCCTCCCCAACAAAACACCCGTTCGTGTCCGAGCACCATGGCCCGCTCCAGCCGCTTTCACTGAGAGACATGGAAGCCAAACAACACCAGATAAAGAGCCTGAAGAGCTACCCGGAGACCGGTGGCCGGAGCCTTGCAGCGGCCGCCGGAGTCGACAGCGGGTATCGAGCCGGCTCAGCTGAAGCGGAGATGGAGGTTAAGATCCAGAAAGCCATTGACTTCAAGGCGGAGGGTCACCGCTGCTACAAGGAGAAGAAATTTCGGGAGGCGATTGGCAAGTACCACCGGGCGCTGTTGCAACTCAAAGGGGTGCATGTCGTTGACGGGACGACGGGCTCTGAGGTAAACCTGCTGACCCAAGCGGCTGCCAAGCTGACCGAGGAGCAGCGGAGAGCGGTGGAGAGCACCGAAATCGAGTGCTACGACAGCCTGACAGGTGAGCTGCACCGGTACAGCCAAACATCACCCTCATCACACCGTGGCTTTAAGTAGTACTGCTGACACCATTGTTCGTTCCGGTTCAACGGGTTTATTTAGCTAGCTTGTAGGCTGTAGTTATTACTGCAGGTGAAACATTACAACATTTAGCTTATAATGCAGAATAAAAAGTGCAGAGTGCTCATTTGTCAGGAAACATGGGGTGGTAAAACCCCGTATTCTGTGAACAATAAGTCATTATTTACCCAGTGTAGTGTGCCTCTTATGCTTATTTTAGGCCGCCTATTGTTTCGTGTGCTACATACTTTTTCACCTTGTTGCCTCGTGCAAAAAAACCCCAAAAAACATCAGATAAAGACAAAAATTGTGTGCCATATATGTTTTTATTAATTATGTATGAGACGAGTTGACCAGCCTGTTGTATTGTAACACAAACATTTCATAAGGGGGTCTGAGTTGAGAAAACGTCCTCTGATTCATCCAGTGGATGATGTAAGCCTGTGTCTAATGGCACCACTTTGCAGTGACTTTACTACAGGGTGAACAGAGAAAAGCTGAACTCATTACTCTCAAATCATTGTAGTACTTGAGCTTTGTACTACACTCAAGCTGCTCTATTCATGTTTGTGTTAAAACAGACTTATTGAGGCTTTAACTGTGCTTCAGGCTATCTTTAAGGAATAGTCAGTGCATCTTTTGGTTATTAAATTGTATTTTTTACTGTATCTTGATGTGATTATTTTCAAGATAATTATAAATCTGAGTTCTTTAAATCATCTATCGCAGCTCAAGCTTGATTTAGGAATGAATAGGTTGTATTATCATTCAGTTGTGCTCTGTACTGTGTTAATACAGACAATAAGACAATATGACTACAACGATATGAGAAAAGCTAATATCAGGAATGAATTCCCTTGCATTGTTGTGAAAATGTATGACCACTGTATGTGTGCTGTATGCAATGTGCACAGCAGATCGTGACAAATGTTGGCATCCCGGAGGAGCTGATGAATGGTGTTTCCCATCACTACAGCGGTTGCATCACATCATTATAGCACTTGTGAGACATCACTACATATGTGACTGTTGGGATGTTGTGCCATGAGTGTGGCGTGGCAGGGATAAGCGGGGGGGATGTTGTGTCTCGGTGCCATGCCAGTGCGTTACTCAATCAGTCGAATGCATTGAAGGTCGCCTCGTTCTGCACAGCGTTCAGGGCCTGTCTAGAGCCTGTAGGGACACCACTGTAGCGTGAAGAAGGGATGGGGGGAGGGAAGGAGAAAAGGAGGGAGGAGAGGTAAATTTGGGTAAGGACAAAGCAGTAGATGATGAAGTGATAGGAGAGAAAGAGAGGTAGCCACGAAAGACACATGGGGAGGAATACTAGTAGTAGAGAGCAATGAAACAGAAAGGGGAGAAGAGGGGGAGGAGGGGACTGCTAGCACGCGACAGGGTGCCATATTTACCATGGCAACCATCACCAGTCCCTGGTCCCTGTGGTTGTATTAATACGACTCATACCCTCCCCTCACTGCTGCTGACTGGAACAGGAGAGTGTGCATACACACGCGCAAAGACACCAGATGTAATATCCTGTAATAATTACGCCTTACTGTCTTATCTACACTTAGGCTAGTAATTTATTTTCTGTTAACATGTTGTGTTGTTGTTAAACCCTCGGACTGAGCTGATTTGACAAATCTAAACACAAAAATCCTCCTCACTCCTTGGAATGAACTTGGCTCTTCAGTGACAGGTAGTCAGTAATGACACATGAGGTCAGATATGGTTGTGTCAATCTCGCCCAGCTACAATTACATGTTATCTTAGGAGTGAAACTTCAATAAAGCTTCCTACACCGACTGTAGTCACATGGTGGAAAACAAGTCCTCTGACGTATTTGCTTAGGCTGCTGATGTCTACTGCCGTGTTACAAGGCTTGCAAACTCATGCATTTTTCCAGTCATACTCTGATACTTCCTACTCAAGCTTGCGGTGGCTAAATACCAACTTTGATTTTTGATAGCTCCAGCAACACAAACAGAAATCAATACAAGCCAATAAAAAATGATGATTAGACAATGATTCATCTGACTGTGGAGAATGACATGTTTAGCAGTTATTTACACATGCCCTAGACCAGTCTTTTTCAACCTTGGGGTCGCGACCCCACATGAGGTCGACTGGAATTCCAATAGGGTTGCCTGGAATTTCCAGCAATTGATTAAAAAAAAAAACCAAGATAAAAAAATACTAATATATTTTTTAATGATTGAATAGGCCCATATATTTCATTAAAATTAAAACACCACACATTTTCCTTTATAACAATTATTATTTTGTTAATAACAATAACAATAAAAAAAACGAGTTTAACCCTCTCGACTAGATGTTACGTCGGAGATGAGATGTGCTCTCTCCACCACAGCACCTGACTTTGAAAACACAAAAACACAAATAAACGGACTCCCACTGAAAAAATCTGATATCGGTCTGCATTCGCACTTTATTTTCGCGCGTTACTTTCACACAAAAACACCACTAAATAAGGCTCTAGTTTTCATTGTGTCGTAAAACGGCACTACCTCCGCTGCAGAGCCACAGCTGGCTATGAGGCGCTCTCTGCTTAGTGTATCAGTCCACGCGCGCGGCGTGTCAGATATAAACCAACGCAGGTAGTCTGCCAGGACGAAGAGACATGATGAGAACTAGAGCCTTATTTAGCGGTGTTTTTGTGTGAAAGTAACACGCTGAAAATTCTCTAAATAAAGCGTGAATGCAGACCGATATCAGATTTTTTCGGTGGGAGTCCGTTTATTTGTGTTTTTGGTCAAGTAAAATATGGCCCCGTCTGAGTGCAGAGGAAAGCGGCAGACGAGCAGGGAGGGGGTCCTTGCTGCGTGCGCCCTGTGCTTCTGCTGCACAAAAACACTGCTGTAGGGGTAATTTCTGCCCTAAACCTTGTGATAGAACCCAACTTGTTCCATCCCGGAGTATCAATTTAATTTCCAATTTTTTTCCTGTTACATGGGCCACACCACAAACTGTAAATGTGATGGACAGTGGGACTCTGCTTTTTACCATTGTGCAGTTCTAAAGCCAAAATACCCTCTTACAGCCAGAGTCTGTACAGTGGACAATCTATGTGTAGCCAGGTAACAAAAAAAGTCTAATCTCTTTCTTTCAAAAGTCTAATCTTTTCCGGGCTCTCCTTCCTAACATATCTTACTATTCCCAAAAGAACTATGCAAGAACATTAGACGTAAAACGTTAGGAAACATGACATAAAACCCTGTTTTTAATGCCACTTAATGAGTGCCGAATAAATAAGAAATTGCATGGGCAGATTTGCTCTCTGTATGCTCTGATCTAAATTTTTACCAATTTTTGATGTCAGGCTGCTGATGGAATGGCTCATAAGCCACGCAGTTTGGCTCATAAATTTGTAAATCTAATGTCAGTGTCTCACCCCGCACCGCTGGCTAACATACTTCTGAGTACTACTCTAAGTGTGGCCTCAGAAAACAATGGCCTTCATATGTATTTGGTGAGTTGAAATGTGGTCACGGGAGTGACGTCAGGAAGAAAAACTCTCAGCTAATTCAGCCTCAGAAATGGCAGCGTCTTTTCCAAGCCGAGCTGGGAAATAAAAGAAACTGTGGCTCTGACAGAAGCTAAGTGGTGGCTCATCAAGTGCACACTGTAGTAATCCAGCTGCAGGTGTTTGCTGAACGCCTCCACCTGGGTAACCAGAGTCCCGCTGGGCAAATGCTGGTCACTGTGGATATGAGTAAGGAGCTTCAGTGTGATTGGTCGGCTGTCTTTGGCTGTGACGCATGACAGGAGAGCGACAGCAGCACCAGTCATACATGTGTAAGAGCAGCTGCTTGAGTGTGTTAATGTATGTGTGTGTTTGTGTGTGCGTGTGTGTGTGTGTGTGGACACTGCTGTGTTTGTCTCAGTATTCACAGCAGCTAAGGGGATGTCAGAGTTCTTTCAGCGCTGCTCATCCTGTGCTTCTCTCTGTACCCTCTGCTGACATTGCTGATTTAGTTAAAGTGAAGTGTATCAGTGTGTGTGTGTGTGTGTGTGTGTGTGCATGCGTGCTCGTGTTAGTGTGTGTGTGTGTGCTTGTGCTTTCTCGTCTTAACTTTCTTGCGGTGAGGGCAAGCATTTTCTCTCATTGCATTTGAAGAATCCATACAGGCCTGAACTACTGCAGAGCACCAATTATCAGTTCTTGCACTCAACTTGAATATTTCCATTTTGTGCAGCTTTTTTTGCCCCACGTATCATCATCACGTATCGTGTATTTATGTATTTCACAGCTGTGGAAAGTAGTGGCAGTTCCATTATTCATCAACATCATTACATACAATGAGTGAAGGCTTAAGGAAATAGTCATGGCCACTAAGTTCAGCCAGATGAGTTTGTAGGATGAAGACAGAGATTTGTAAAACTATACATTTTCGGAAACCTTATAACGTAACAAATCAGAAAACCAATGTTGCCATTTTTTCCGAGGTCGTTATAGCAGCCATCTTGGAGCTATAAAAATGTCTTCTTTCAAAAACGAGTTTCTCTTACCTCCTAGATGACCTAAATTCATGGTTTCAATGGTTGAATCGACATTTTTGGGGGCAAGGAATTCAACAAAGCTGACTACGCTGTAAATAAGACATGTATGGGTTCTCCAATATTCAGTCTCGTTTGGCACCTGTATCGCACATAATTCTTCCTTGCTTCAGCCTTTTCCTTGAATTTTTTTCGCTTTCTTCCCTTCCCCGTGGAGGGTAACAGTAACAGCTTCTTGGTTTGGGTCTTCTCTGGCTCCATGACGCTTCGGTAGCTAAGCAGCTAGCTGACATGAGAGGGGTAGTGGGGAAGGACGAGGTGGGACCATGAGCGTGACGGTGTGAAGCAAGGGAGACAGATTGGATGGACTCACAGCTCACAACTAGTATGGAGGTTTGCATCGGATATAATGAATGGATTTTTTTCGTTCTTTTTGGTCTTTATATTGTGTAGATTGGACCACAGGACCATAACAGCGCTATTAGCGGTGTTATTAAGATGTACAAAGCTTCCAAATCATACACCATAGCTTTAAGGGACCCTCAAAGTTGATGAATGGGCAGATTGTCTTTTAAGAGTTGTCTTTTGTAAGATGTGATAAAGAGTGTTAGTGAAATATCACATTGTTTGGACGAAATACATATCCAAATGACCATAAAATACCATTTTATCATATAAAGATGCAAAATACACAACCATACATACCTCAATTACAAGGAAGGTCAACTCCATTGGATTCCTTGCCCCCAAAAATGTAGATTTAACCATTGAAACCATGAATTTAGGTCATATAGGAGACAAGATATGGAGAAATTTGTTTTTGAAAGAGGCTATATTTAAAGATCCAAGATGGCTGCCATAACAAACGCAGAAAAAAATGGCAACATTTGTTTTCTAATTTGTTATGTTATAAGGTTTCCAAAAATGTATGGTTTTACAAATCTCCGTCTTCATCCTACATATTGACCTAAGCAACCTGACTAATTTCCAGATCAGTCAGACGTGGCATGCAGAATCTTGGAGCAGACGCCAAGGGGGCACTGTAGCAGGACCAGGGGCCACATCTAGTTTAGAAAAATTAAGTCTATGAGGAAGTGCCAAAAGATGCATTCAGTTTGCTGATAGTCTTGAGGCTGGCTGCAGCAAAACTAGAAACCACTTACACCAAGCCAAAAAAAACCCTCTGATTTTTACAGCATTAAAAAACATTATTGACAGCCTGGTAACACTGTCCAGGAGTGAGTTTTTCTACTAACTCAGCAGTTTAGAAGATATTAAGATTACGAGTTTGCCCAATCAGAGGAGCAGCTCTCATGACTGACAGGTCTGGCAACCTGTAGCTGTTAGTGAGGAGCCTTAAAGCCCGCCTCTTGCATGAAAAAATGTCAATATGGCCCCTGCCAATGAAAGGCTTCATTACTCTTCAGGAACAGATGGGTGACATCACTATGTCAATTTCTGCTATTCTTCATCATACGTGACAAATGTAACCTTTTTTTTTTTTGCATCACATTGATAGTTTTGAGTGGGATATTGTGTATAAAAAATGTAACTGTCTTATGAGGAATTTGTGATGGGAACATTTAGTCCCTCACTACACTAGACTACACCAGGGATGTATAACCCAGGGTGTACAGTCAACATTACAAGCTATAACTGCTAGTTGGTTTGTAACTAAAACAGCTATTAAAGCGGGATAAAATGTCTCAAGGCAAGTGACCAGTCAACAAGTGTATTCAAAACTGCTGCATGAGTATCTGTGCCATTAAAGTTGTGTTGCAGCACATCCTCTGAGTAGAAGTGCTTTGAAATTTGTGCTGCATAAACCACAGAGAAAAATGTCAGATGGTAACTAGGCTTATAAAAAATGAAAATAGTTGTTGCAACAGGAAGTATTTGTGTTGTTGTGTTTGTTTGTTTTTTTTGTCAGCAAATTTGAAAAATGTCAAAGAGTGAGAAGTTTTTCTGAGTGCTGAGTAACCGCTCCACCTGCTCAGTGATCTAGTTCAAAACACAGGATGAAAATATGACAGGACGACAAGAGAAGAACAAAAAGAGACTTAAGGGACACAATTCAAGGGAAAAAAATGTGAGAAAAAAAATGAGAAAGTTGGTTTTTTTTACGTTGTGCAAAGCAGTTAATGTGATTTAAGAGAGAGAAGCAGAGTAATGTGTCTTCCACCAGCATCACCACTCTCTGTCTGCCTGTCGCAGTTCACAGTGGTGCAACATGTTGGCCACAGGCGGACTTCCTGCCTGTCCGCCTCAGTCATCCATCCACCCACCACACACAACACTCTCAGAGGCACATACAGAAATAACAGATGTGACTGCAGTTTGTTTCCTTTTTTCCTGATATTGATCATGAAGAGGCACAGAACACTTTCCTTAAACAGAACAAACTTGTGTCCTGTTTAGAAGCTGTAATAAGTTTAAATCACTTCAAGCGCACACACAAAAAAACAAAGAATAATCCTTTTTTTGTGAGAGCGATCAATCTGGTGTATTTTAACTCCTTCTTGCTCTGATCTCACCCTGAAATCTGCGTTTGTTCTTCCTGACCAGCTCAATGTGTGAATGAGTCATAAGTCACAGCTTTAAGAGAGGCACAGCAGGAGAGGATGAGTAAAATTGTTTGTTTCGTAACAGCAGCCACCTTTTTATGCAGCAGCCACAGTGATGATCCAGCATATTTCACCCACTCCTCACATTAAAACAACACAAAAGAATGAAAAATAAGAATGCAAACTTATTCTGTAGTCACACAGACGTGGGTTCGAATTTAACACAACAATGGTGTTCTATTAACATTTAGAAGCAGTCACATGGTTGCATAATTCAACCTGAGTAAGGCACTTCCTGACTGGTTATGAGCAGTCAGTAAACAAACATTGTTTGGACTGGGTACATAATGTTCCCTGTAGTTGTAATGAACATTTTACCAAACCCTTTGTACAATCAACTCCTCATTCAGTTTTAATTTGGAGCCAATACATTAAATACAGCCACAGGTGCAGTTATTGACAAGTCTTGCTGATAAAAAAAATTCTTACTGCTTCTTTTTGCTGCCGAGAGGGTTGTGTGCAAAGTGTTTACAGACCAAAAAAACTCAGTGACCTTTAACATGCTAAAATCCTTCCTCCGGCTCAGATGAAGAGAGGATAAGATGATAATTAAGATCCAGTTATTTTTAGCGACTTCTTATAATTTACACAAGCGTATACAGAATCTACTACAAAAGCCAGCCAAGCCACAGTGGTCGAAGTTCAGAGTCAAAGAAAAGTGAGTAGCCAAAATAAAGATAAAAAAGATTCTGGTATACTTTTATTTAAATCTGTGGATGTCCTGATTTAAAAAATTAAAAATTATTTCAAAACACTGATAAGAGAAGTGAATTTCATCCAGAAGAACAAACAAACATATCAGTTTCACGTCACAATGTGATCAGTTTCATACTCAATCAACTTCAATTCATAGAGCACCATCTGTGCAAGTAAAATGCAGATTTCAGTGCTTCACAGTGATTGAATTTAATAGATATGTTAAATAGAATAATGAAAAAAAGAACCTATTTAAAAAAAAGACCTTAGAGTGGTGACTAATGCACACCTTTAAAATATAATTATTAAGGCAGTTTCAAAGTTAGAAAAAATAATTTGCTTAAATACAAGATAGAGATAAGATTGTAAATAGTTAAAATACATGAGTAGGGTAAGACTGAAGGTTAAAGTGAAATAAAAGCACTAAAATACCAAGTTGCTAGGATAAAAATAAAAGTAATAAAAAGAGAAACGGGACAATAAAAGATTCAATCAAACAAAGAACATTACAGTTATAAAATTATAAATAACCTCAATAAAAGCCACGCTGGATAGCTAGGTCTTTAGTTTAAACTTAAAATTGTCAATGTTGTCTTCTCAGATCCTCTGGCAGCCTGTTCCATAGTCCTGAAGCATAGTGACTGAGAACAAAGTTTTATCACGTATCACACGACACCTTGTTTCATTTACCAAATGATGATGTTATCACCTAATAAGTTTTTGGCAGTGTTGGACTGGTGCAGCCTGTATTTATGGAGCCCTCTGTGCCCCTCCAGCTTGTGGATGATAAATAAAGCTACCTCCAGAGGGTAGGACTAGTTCTGTCTTCTAGAGACCCCTAAGTATTTCAAAATCTGTCTTAGAATACGCAAACTTGTCATTACATCATCCACAGTGCTCAATAACAGCAGAACCCCTCCATGTTTTAACCAAAGCATGAAGTAGATTTTAACAATTTTATCAGAGTAAGCCATTTGTTCTCCATACAGTTTCCCCATTCGAACATGAGTTTAAGATTATGAGTAACCACTTAGTACTGTGATAACTCAGTATCACGTCATAACATGAAACTTATTGTGTTATAACGTGATACTGATATGGGTTTTTTGTTTTTTTCTGGTGTGGTAGTAATACCGTTCTGTCTTTACTGATAACAATGGTGGAGCGATTTGTCTTATTTCCCTCAATCAGCCCATCAACAGCAGATGTTTCGTAGGATGTCTTTTATTTGTTTCATGAGTTTATGGACAGTATTCAGTGTGTTTCCACTTTAGTTCTGTCACTTAATGGCCATAACTAAGAGTGCTGCATTAAGGCATCAAGAGTAACATTACATGTGCTCTCCACAAACTGCTGCCTGTGATACGGAAAGACTTTGTAACTCACCACTCAGTAGCCAGTTAACATGCTTACATTTCTGATGGCAGTGCTCCTGCTTCTGTTTCTTATTCTGACTCAGACACCTCTAACACAAAGGGCTACTCTGTACTGTGCCGGTTGTCACATGCACTATTGCAGTGAGCAGAGCCAGGCGAATGCAAATGTATGCGAGGGAGATGTCAATCAGAACGTGATCTGCCATGCCCACACAGTCGTGAGAAATGGTCTAATGAGCAAGAAGAGCTGGTATTAGAGGTTTATTTTCACTCTGATTTTCATGGATGCTTGAGGGACCTCACTTTTTTTGCATTATTTTGAGCGACATTTCCAGCGGCTTTGGTACAAAATGTATGTGAAAAGTGTTTTAATGATGAAATTTAAAAGCCTCACATGAAACGTTATACATGGAACTGCTGGTATATTATGTGGATGGGGGGAGAAAACCTGTATACAACAGGTGTAGATGTACACAGGGATCAGACTAGACCACATCTCCTCAAAAAATGAAAAGCCTGACGTAAATGCGAACACTGATGGAGCAGAAGGTGTTTCGTGGGTAGCACAGATCATGTGTTTACACCAGGTGGAAACATGTCTCAGCAGAGCCTCAGGAACATTGCACCCAGGCCATCAATGAACTTTTGAACCATGACATGCAATTACAGGCTCTATACGGAAGATTTAATGAGCCTGTTGGTGGCTTCAACATCTGCTTAATGCCGGACCTCAAACTGAAAACCTAATAAATAAAGCCTTGAAAACAGCCTCCATGTACAGCCTCGCCTCAAATGAAGGCTGCTGGTGCTGCATCAGAGTATTGTCTGTGCTGTGTAACGGGTTGATTTCAGCAGTTCGCTGTAACCCACTGCTAGTTAACAGTTAAAGCCTGCTTACAAAAGCAGATGAGAAAACTCCCAGCTTTCATCTTCTGCCAGCTCCATCAGCAGGGGACGTGGTGGGGCGCGTGAGATAAAGATGGAGGATGAAAGGAGATGGGGAGAAGAAATGTAAGATCGAGGGGTTAAAACGAGAACAAAGCGAGGTTGGTAGAGGAAAAGGACAGGCCTGGTGCTCTGGCGGAGAAGCTGCGCAATGTGCTCGTAGGTGGATGGAGGATGGAGAGAGATGCCATGCAAGGGTGAGAAGGGGGATGGGGGGAAGGTTTGGTTGGTGTTTTTCCTCCCTCTGTGTCGACCATCAGAGGGGTGGACGGAGCAGAACGAGAGTTGTTGGGGCGTTGTGTGCCAGGGCTGCAGATGGCGTGGCATTGCTGTCATGTGTTGGACTGGCACTCCCTCTACTGTACCACTCACACTGTACTCTCCTCACAGATGAGAGCGGCAGAGAGATTTGGGGGATGGGGGAAGGAGCAAGTGAATGAGAAAGATATAGTGGGTAAAATGGGGGATGGGGTTGAACCACAGGAATGGGCTACACTGGTCAGAAGTCTTAAATATGAAGGGATCACACAGGAGAGTGTAAGTAACAAACGTAGAGGAGGGGGAAAAGTCCTGTCTTTATGACCTCTAAGCAGTTTTTGGAGGTTTTTTGTTTGTTGTGAGGCAGAAGGTCTCGAAGGAATCCAATCCGGACTGAAGTGATGTATATCAGACCCCTGACAGGCCCCGATGACTCCAGTCACAAGAGTAAATAAGATTCAGTCATCTGTCAGAAAGAAAAGGGAAGAGAGTGGACAGGCAAGGACTCAGGGGGGAGAGATGTAGAGGGAGACAGAAAAAGAGGACATGAAGGCGATGAGCAAATATTTTTATTCTGCTTTTTGTCTCATCTATTTTTAAACAGGAGCTCTGTCAGTGTTTGCAAAGTTGGTTCGATTTCAGTTTTTCATAAAAATTAAGCCAGAGCAACAGAAAATGGAACAGAGTGATCCCAGTAGAACACAAAACCAACACTGTGAAGAACAAACAAATAAACAAACGGAGACGATATGGCAATAAATGCTTACGTCAGAAAACTCACAATAACAGAAATAAGGTGAAATATCTGCAATCTTAGTGTTAGCATGCTAATATTTGCTAATTCACAATTTTTGTTGCAAATAGATCAGATAATGTATACTTGACCTATGGTTTATTAAAAAAACAGCTCAGACAAGTGTCACAAACACTGAAAAACTTACAGATAGATGTGTCCTGTCCTGACAGTGTGAAGAAAGGGAAAAGGGAAGAAGTGTCTATCAGAGCTTTTTTTAGCTCTTAGCTGAAAGTCGTGGCATCAGCTGAGAGAAAACTGAAACAGATGCCCTTTTCTGACACCCTCAGAGAGAGAGAGAGAGAGCATGTGGAAACAGATAAAGAAGCACAGAATATTCATCCTCTGTAAGCCATCAGTAATTAGAATTAGCTGAAGCTGTGTGTGCATATCTTACACCCTCAGCTCTGTGGACAGTGCAGAGTAAACCCACTGGCCATTTATAAATATATCCACAGAGCTCGGTGCTGATAAAGAGCCGTGTTGGTCACTATCTGAGCTCTCCCTGCGTTGGCCTGACACTCAGCGCTTCATTACATGCTCTGCAGCGGGTTGACATTGAAAACTTGTCTGCGGCGCTGTAATGGAAAAAGGTTGTGTTGAGCCTGTTTTTGCTGATCCAGCGCTGAGGGTGATCCTCAGTGGAGCAGTTTAACCAGCACTTGTACAGTTTTACAGAGCTGATTCTGAAATAAACTGTAAAGCAAATGAGGGAGATAAAATGGTGTGGTGTTGTTTTACAGAGGTTCGTGAACAGGACCGTATCTCACCTCTTCTGGCATCGTCCCTCTCTTTTTTTATATTTCTCTCTTTCTTTCTTAATGTATGGGGTTCAAAAAGGGCTTTGATGATTCTGAAAGCTACATCAAGTCCCCCAAGCTCCCCCAAACCAGCGACAGGGTGAAGTTCAGTATCAAATTCAGATTCATTATTTCATTTTAATCAATAAATTATCATCTACCTATATCCTTTGCAAAACATTCAGATGTAACGATAGAAAAAAACAAATTAAACTATCGGCAAGTTGACTTTTCTTATGAGAGAGCTGAACCCACAAATGATATCTCTGCTGCTTTACCGTTACCCTCAGGTTGAAGGCGCTTTGACACATCTTTCGTCCAAATGTCCTCAAACCTTGAAAAAACTACAGATTGATGCTTAGTTTTTTCTAGGACTGTCATTTTAACGCGTTAATTAGATTAATTAATTACACAGCAAATTAACGCGTTATAAAAATTAACACAGATTAATCTGGATCCCAAAGAGGTGTTCTCGTCAGATTTTCAAATTTCCGATGGTAAAAATGTGTTGTATACACTCCCACCTTATTCTTAAATGTTTTTAATGTCTTTTAATGTAGTTTAATGACCTGGAATACAAATTCTTTATTTTGGGACCTTAAGCAGATATGAGATTAAAATGCGATTAATTAGATCAATTAATTACAAATCCTGTAATTAATTAGATTATTTTTTTTAATCGCCTGAGAGCACTAGTTTTTTACATTTACAGCTTGTTGCTTTATTTAGGACATGGGCCAATGTTTGGGCCACCAGAAACTGAATTTAAATTGTATTATATATTCTGTGAAATTGAATTTAATGTTCTGAACTTGACTTTATTTACTTGAAACTGTTTTTTTCCCACCTTTTCAAAAATACGAAATCTAGTTTCAGTTCGCACAATTTAGTTTAAGTTTTACAATTCGATTTCAATTCAGTGTCACACAATCTTACGTCATCCAAGACCCTTGGACTGACCGGCGAATACATAGGAGCACATTTAGCGGCTTAACAACAAGAAATCAAAAGTATAAAAAAAGTTGAGGAGGGGGATTTTGGACTTCCATTCACATAACTGAACACAAACATATCTGAGTGAACCCTAATGTACCTCCTGTTCATGAATAAGCATCTTTTCACTGCAATGTTTATCATGTCAACATAGTAGTCATTAAAGTATTTACAGTTCGTTAGCAGCTGCACAGCTCATTTAAAATAACATTTGGTCCTCATTCTGTCTTTGCAGCAGTGACCAGTTTAGAAACCCAACAGGCTGCCAACACATAGCTGTATTATTTCTGTAGATGAAGAAAGCTTATGCTTCAGCCATCAGTTTCTTTAAAGTACTCATGAGAAAGGTTTACTACCTTGAAAATAACGGCTGACTCCATCAGAGTGTGAGCCAAGCCATTTGGCACTTTTCTCTGTTGACCTCTCTGGAGACCCTCTAATCTGTCTTATAAGCAGTTTAATGCACAGAGCATGTTTCTCACAGCTGTACTGTCCATACATTATCCAAACAAACTTTAATAAACAACAATGGATTGATTTAAGCTTAAAAGACCATTATCTTTTTAAATCCAACTTTTTTTTAAATTCTGGTCAGAGTCCTTATAAAATATAGACATCGGAAGCCAAACATCTGCAGAGCTGTAGGCAAGAGCCTGCTCAGTGTCCAAAAGTGACATCACCAATCAGGTTAAAGCCCAGCAAAGGATTACAACCAAATTATGTCGATGTCAGAGAGTTCAACAACAGATATAACCTCAATAAAAGTCTCTTTTATACTTTATTAAACTGCACTTATCTGCTCTTTGAACGCCTGTCTTTACTCATGAGAGGAAAGGCTGAGGTCATGGCCCACGGGTACAAAAAGGATGTGATTTAAGAATGGAAGTTGTAATGAGTTAAATTGAAACACAAGTTCATGAACAGCTCTTCTCTCTCTCAGCATAAAGAAACCCCACAATGACCCCTCACCCTGAACACCACAGGCTTATAGTAAAATGTCAGTTCTGGAAAAAGAAATGTGCAATGGAGGACATTAAATGATTTCATCTTTGGTGAAGTCAGACAGACGATAGCTTCCTCACTTGTATAAATATTTAAGTAGATGAGCATTAATCCTGAGTCAGCGACTATTTTGGGAGAACAGAACAATGAAGGAGGGCGCGGACAGCACAAGGTGGAGGATGAAACATTGGACGTGCAGCCAGTTGACAACTGAGGTAAGAGGCTAATGTCTTCTCCTGCCTGGACAGATGAAGTTGAAAACAATCTCTGTTCTCTCTGTTACAACATGTAGTCCTGCTGGAGCAGATCATTTAGTAGACAGTAAGGGGAGTGGACAGTTTGATGCTGTGGTAACAAAAACCAACTCCCCCTCTGCTCCTTTCTCTCTGTGATATTGAAAACAATAATCTGGGATCAATGTTGCACTGTGGGTAATCCATGCAAATATGTCTGATGTTTCATCAGTGTCTTTGCATGACAAGCTGTCCCACTGTGAGGAGGAGGTCGGCGTGCCAACGTGAGGGTTTTGGAAAAGGCTGCAGAGAAAATGAATGATGTTAAAATAGTGTAAATACATGAGGGAATGACAGAGTTAATACTAACACATTTTGACATTTAGGGGAATATGTTTGATAGCTGATGGCAGAAAGAAAACTGCTGATACCATGCGTGCCTGCTTGATATGAAACTGTTACATCTTGGTTTCAGTTATCTCAGTTTAATTGAGCTTTCCAACAGCTTTCATCATAGGTCAACACCATGTTTAAGCTAATGCACACAACTTTTTACACCTCAGCCCACCTCAACTTGACTGACTGTTACTAAGTTGAGTCAAGACTGTAAAAAAAAAAAAGAGGAAATTCCTTTTGCTTGACTCGAAGTGAGGTCTTCACAAAAACTGCTCCCCCTGGTGGCTGGCTGCTGTAAAGGTTAAAAAATCTGGCTTTCTAGCCGATTGTTGTGGTAATTTGAAGATATTATTTGGCTGTCTTGTATTCAAGTCCTCTTTTTTTCTGAAAAGTTTTGTTTTCATTTGTTGTACGAGGCTAAAAAACAAGGTTATACGTAACGTTTAGCGATGATTGACTGATGCCGTTCTTGTGCATTTTTTGGGGGGATTGTAAAATATGTCGAGAGGTAGAGTCAGGAAGTGATTAGACTCTTGAAAGAAAAACAAAAATAATTATTATTTTTGTCACCCAGCTCCATTCAGATTCTCCCAGAATCCCTCATCATCTCTACTGTGCAGACTCTGGCTGCAAAACTGCTACAATGGTGGCGCCTGTGACTGGGGTATGACTGGCTTCAAAACCGTACAATGATAAATGGTGGAGCCACGCTACCCACTCTATATACAGTCTATGATACAGACCATACAATAAATGGACGTAGTCTCTTTGACGTCATTTGTGTGTTTCTAAAACAGTTTTCAAGCAAAGTCTGAATTAACAGTCAAGTTCAGCTGAGCTGTGCCTATGACTGGGAGAACAGCAATCTTAATATCTTCTAAAGTACTGGGTTAGGAAATTTTTTTTTGCCATTTAAAGGCTGGCTATTTGACCGGGGGCAGCTCACAGCTGTCTGCAAAGAGCCTAAAGGGCTGTCTTTACCTCGTCTAGACCCCAACAAAGCCAGGAATTCAGCATTTCCAATATGGCTTCAGGCAACGATAGGCTGAAAAACTTCACCTCAGAAACAGATGGGTGACATCACTACAAACATGTTTTAGCTAGTCCATGGTTATTTCTTACCTTATAGCTGCATCACATCATCACAAAGCTACATTTCCATTTAACATATTTTCAGCAGCTTATTGAAAGGTGAAAGGTGATATAAGTTCATTCACTGTACTGCCTCTTTACCTTCTTTAAGTCTTTCATAAAAGTCCAAAGTTTTTAACATAGAGTCCCCTTTGAATGTAGTGTATAGGTGTAACACATTTTATTAAAGTAGTAGTGTCAAAATTGTAGCTTGGAGTCAATAATTCACAGGTTTTGTTGACATGTCAGCTTTAATTCTTACAAACTGAAGGACAGAGGAACCTGCAATTTAGCCTCCCACTCAAAACTACAACCAGGAGGCTTACAAGAGTCTGTTATTGTGGCTCAGTTTCCTCGTCCTCACTGAATGACACACAGTGTGGAGACGGGACACACCAATCTAACCATGTGCTAGCAATGTGAAATTGTATAGGTCATGTATATGACATTATCGAAAATGAAATTTTGAAGCTATTGAGTCCAGATCGTGCAGTATTCATTAGTGTTTCATAAAATGTTCCCTTTCTGTCCCTCATAATGTGTATTCCTCATTTTTTCTTACTCACCCTTTCTGTATCTGTAATCCTCCAGAGAAGTCAAACTCATTGTTAGCAGCCAGTGACTCATTTGTGAGGCTGGTTCCTGCACTTTATATTTACAACTACAGGCTTACAGAGGCCTCTGAGACGCTCGCAGTCAAACAAGAGAGAGTAATTATGAGCCTTTTTTTAATTTGACACCATATGGAGCTGCATTAGTCTTCCGCTACAGTAACACGCAACCAAATAGATCATCTGCTCCACTTGTTTTAAGTCACAAGATGAGCTTTATATCATATCTATGTGCTAATAAATCACAGCAGGCATCCTGGAGATTTGCTCCAAGGAAAAGAAGAGATTCTTTTGTTTTCTTGGTGTCACATTCTGAGTGATAAAAGAGACATTGACACACTCATCTGCTCTGTTATAGGGTGACAGCTTCCTTTTATCAGCGTTGGAGAAAAAGACTCAGAGAGGGGCAGAGAGGGAGGATAAAGCAGCTGGTGGCAGGTTAAGGTGGAGTAAATGCTGTGTCATATCAGTGCAGACAAGCCAGGAGCCGAAGCCATGTCCCTCTTAATAAGTGAGAGAAAGCTTTGGGTGGAGCTATTCTTAGTGGGCCCGAGGAGATCTGCCACACTGTCCGAGAGCTGTGACGTCAGCGTGTGGGATCAGGCTCCACTCAGAGAGTGTTTGTTAGGGACAGTTTCATGTTGATGACTCTGCACGCTTTCTTTGTCTGTGCAGATAAATCAGCTGAATCGTCTTCAGTGCTCTAAAACCATTTGTAAAGGGATGACAGTGACAGGTGAGGGGGGGAATGTCAGGTGGAGGACTAGTGAAGGACGAGGGTCAGTGATGGAAGCATGTGTGAGGGATTGTGTGTGGATGTGTGTGTGAGAGAGAACCAGTGAGAGTGATGGGTCTCCCCATCTGCCATTATCTTCCTGCAGAACTAATTACAAGGAGATGGACAGCAGACTAATCACCGGGGCCACGAGTGGCTTTAAATTAGCTGGATCGTGGTGTCGCGCCTGCTGTGATAAAGAGGGACAGGAGAGGAGGAAAAGGGGAGGGGAGGGGCAAAGATGAGGTGATGTTAAGACAGAAAATAAGAGTTAAAAACAAATATCCTCCATTGTTTCCCTTCAGCTGTGTCTGGAGTTCAGTTTGGTGAGCCTCTCTCTGTCCTCTCCTGTCCTCCTCATCTCTCCTGTCTCTGTCGATCAATCCTCTCTTTCTTTCGTTCCTCCCGGGCTTTGATGCTCTGTCAGCCAAACGAAAGCGAGTCTCAGTGCAGGGCTCTGTTTTTTTCCGACATGATGCTTTGCAAACCAGTGGGACTCCCTTAGCATGTGTTAACCACTCCCACTCTTCACACCTCTTATACACACACACACATTCAGATGAAGGCAGCAGCTTTGCACCTGTTGTTTTTTCTGGGTTAAATACATTTCCTACCTTGATTCCCCTTGCTTTGTCTTCTTCTTCTCTGAGATCCCTCAGAAGAGAGATACCACCACTCGTGACACTGACTCACTCAAAAGGAAGTGACCCAGTCTCAGCTCAGTCCTCTGTCCCTGTCAGCTCACTCATTAAGACAAATCTATCCTGTCTGCACCGCTAATTTCCTTTGTGCAGTCACATCCCATTATTCCTGCTCCCTCTTCTTAACATGTACCAATCAGAAGCTTTGGGAACACCGCGTTTTAATCACATCAGAAATCAGTAAGGCGTATCTGATTCTCATTTAATATCAGATGAGGAAAGGCCTCTCCTTGAACAAAGGAAAAGTTCACCAAAGCGGACATGGAGCTGGCAGGGTTTCAGCATCTTGCTCATGGACACTAAAGCAGCAGGAACATGATGGATTGTGTCTTTAATCATGGCTGCTCTTCATTTTATTAGCCTTGTGGCTATGCGTGCAATTATTTTCCTGCTTAACTGCTCTATCAATTTGCCTTGAAATATCAAAAAGTGATTATTGAAACTCTCCAGAGCCCAAGGCGGCATTTTTTTAACCACCAGTCATCACTTAAAAAACCCCAAAGATATTCAGTCATAGCATATAAAAGCAGAAAATCCTTGTAATTAGGAGCTGGTAGCAGAAAGTGTTGCATCACGCAGTGGTGACAATTAGAATAACGGATAAGTTGTCCTCTAAGTGACTCATTGTGTAGGACACTTGTCATCAGACATGGTATTCCCATATGACAGCTACAAGCCTTCGCTACAAGTTGCTATAAGCCTTCGCTACAAGCCTTTGTTATAAGCCTTCGCTACAAGCCTTCGCTACAAACCTTCGCTACAAGCCTTCGCTATAAGCCTTCGATACAAGCCTTCGATACAAGCCTTGGCTAAAAGCCATCGATACAAGCCTTTGCTACAAGCCTTCGCTACAAGTTGCTATAAGCCTTCGCAATAAGACATTGCTGCAAGCCTTCGCTACAAACCTTCGCTACAAGCCTTCGCTATAAGCCTTCGATAAAAACCTTCGCTACAAGCCTTCGCTATAAGTTGCTATAAGCCTTCGCTACAAGCCTTTGTTATAAGCCTTCACTACAAGCCTTCGCTACAAACCTTCACTACAAGCCTTCGCTACAAGCCTTTGCTACAAGCCTTTGCTACAAGCCTTCGCTATACGCCTTTGCTACAAGCCTTCGATACAAGCCTTCGCTACAAGCCTTCGCTACAAGCCTTCGCTATACGCCTTTGCTACAAGCCTTCGATACAAACCTTCGCTACAAGCCTTCGCTATAAGTTGCTATAAGCCTTCGCTACAAGCCTTTGTTATAAGCCTTTGCTACAAGCCTTCGCTACAAACCTTCACTACAAGCCTTCGTTACAAGCCTTCGCTACAAGCCTTTGCTACAAGCCTTCGCTATACGCCTTTGCTACAAGCCTTCGATACAAGCCTTTGCCACAAGCCTTCGTTACAAGCCTTCACTACAAGCCTTCATAATAAGCAATCGCTACAAGCCTTTGCTACAAGACTTCACTACAAGCCTTCCCTACAAGCCTTCATAATAAGCAATCGTTACAAGCCTTTGCTACAAGCCTTTGCTACAAGCCTTTGCTACAAGACTTCCTTACAAGCCTTCGCTACAAGCCTTCGTAATAAGCAATCGCTACAAGCCTTTGCTACAAGCCTTTGCTATAAGCCTTCGCTGCAAGCTTTTGCTACAAGCATGGAGGTCAAAATGCATTGACATGCCTACTTTGCATAATTTCTAACGCTTAGTTTTGCACTTGGCATAAATAGACATGAATGTTGCTGAAAGTTTTATTTGTACACCAAAATCTGTCCCCATGCAAGATTTATAAATGAGGGTGAGTGTTTGTGAAGAGTGGTAGCGACGCCTCTAATAAATATTATTACCATTACTGTTATTATTATCGCTGAGAGATATAAAGTAATGATTGAGTCAGTGTAAAACTCACCCTTTGATTAAGATTGTCCAAATGGTAAAAACTTTGATTCTTTTGATACCACTTGTTTTAAGGTTATGCAATCTGTGTTATTCTTACATGAGATACTATAAAAGAGTACAACAGCCACAATAAAAAGAAAGAACCAGACATATTTTTAACCAGAAGCTTAAGTTGGCAACAGTGAAAGGCCGATAGGTCAAGTTGCATAAAGATAAAGAAAGAGGGAGAGAGAAAAAGAGAGCAGTACTAAAGAGAACAAAGCAGTGAAACAGAAAAAGCTCCATTCATTTGGACAGATGAACCAAAACATTCCAGCACTCAACTCAATTAATAGTTTTGCTTTGCTCTCGATGTGTTCAAAGGCACTAATGCCTTTTGCCTTTGTCCATTTTTAGATGAATATTCTTGGTTGACTATTCTGAAAAATTTCCAAAATTTCCTGCTTTCGACAAAATCTCTGAGGGGAGGAAAATGTGGCTGAATAAAAACGAAATGTTATTTGGATTTGGCAACAAAAACAATGTGTTGAAAGATTTAAAAGCTAAGTGCTAGCTGCAGGTTTGTGAGAAGAAGCTAACATTGGTCACTGACTTGAGAGTAAAACATGCTACATGCTAACATCTAACCCACACACCTGGCCACATGACAAAAAGCTGCTTCCACACCCTCAGACTCATGGGTCAGCTGTCTGTCTGTCTGTCTGTCTGTGTCCCTGCCCCGCCTGCCCCTATGATCCCATCATTATCACACCCTTAATGCATCTCACCACACACTACATTTCCTCTGGCACGCCATCCATCTGTCTAATGGGCCAGAAGGGGTGCGGCCAGCTAGTCATCACTTGTGCACACAGCTTTTGTGTTTGCGTCAGTGTGTGTTTGTACAGTCATGAATCTGTTTAAACCATTGTTTGCTTCAGAAAGTTCATTCAGAGTGGTCTGTTTGGGATCTTGGGTGTCTGTGTTGTGTTTTGTTGAGTTTCCATCCTGCGTCCACGCCTTTTTGTTTGTTTGCCCTCGGCTGTGTTACTGTGGATATGCTGCTCCCTACTGCCTGTGGAAACTGTGTATCTCCTCTATGCCCTGTGTGTGTGTGTGTGTGTGTGTGTGTGTGTGTGTGTGTGTGTGTGTGTGTGTGTGTGTGTGTGTGTGTGTGTGTGTGTGTGTGTGTGTGTGTGTGTAATACCAGGCCTTTGTGTTTGTGTGTGAGTGCCCATGAACTCTCTAACTGCGTCAGCCATTAAGCCATTATGGACTGTAACCGAATCCTCTGAAAGCTTCGCTCAGGTCCACAGTTGCATGGCCAAGATGGATGGGCATGTGGTGGGATGAGAGCAGTCACGTCGGAGCTGGACGGTTGTAAAAACAAACAGAGGAGACGAGTCTATGCAGAGAGGTGTGCAGAGGAGGAGGTAGAGGCCATGTGAGGTGATTCCCACTGTACCAGAGACCAAAGATGGGAAACGGCTGTGACCTTGATGCTCTGCTCTGAGCTGAGTTATGATAGAGAGAAAAGAGGACTGTCAGCGTTGATGTTGTGTGTGGAGATCAGTCTGATGATAATGGCATTGATACTATTTATGTCATCAACTGAGACAGTAAGGTATATTTAGCAGGAAAATTCAGCAAAATAGTCTTATATTTGGGGCAGATGTGCAGAAAAAAGGATTGTTGTGCACCACTTCAGCAAGTTAAATACAGCTCGACAGTATCCCATGAATGTTGGTTGAACTAAGGACATTATTAAGCTGTGTTTCTTAAACTCCCTTGGTTTAATAGTTACAGATAGAAGGTAGAAATACACAGAAATGGTACATTTCTTTCAGTTTTGTCTTGGTCTTTGTACACATTAAGGTCCTGTTTTCACCTTTATGTTAGTCTTTCATGATATTTGGGTTTCTGTCAAAGGTATCCTTACAACACTAAACTTAAAATATTCCAGAACAATCAACCCAGGAAACTCTGAATGGTATCTCACTCTTTCATTGCCTTACAGAAGTTATTTTTAGTTTTTCCAAATATCTGTGGATACACCAAAATGCATTCAGGGGGTGCATAAGGGAAGTTGTGATTTCTAAAAGGTATTTTCTCAGAAATCTTCAGTCATCATTTATAAAAACCAGTCTGTATTTTTTTTTTTTTTTTTTTTTTTTTGGTGCCACCAATTATTTAAGATATTTGCTTTTTTTTCATGGTTTTAAGAACTATCAGTTTTCATGATTTTTGATTCACACCTGCAGTCATCTTTTTAATTATTTTTATTCATTTATTTTATTTTATTTTGTTTTATTTTGTTTTATTTTATTTTAATTTATTTTATTTTAGTTTATTTTATTTATTTATTTATTTTCAGAAAATTTGGCAACAGTTCTGCAGTTTGCACTTTTGTGACAGGTCAGCTTTCATCCCTTTCAGTTCACCATTATTTTTTATGTCTATATCTTTCTATGATTTTTGGCCCAAGTCCAGGGTCATCATTTTTTCCTGAGTTTGTGACAAGTCAACAGACATCACTTTTTTTATTCCAGCATCATTTTTTCCCCAGATTTTTAGCCCTGAGCCTGTGATCATCAATTTTGTGGTACCAAGTCTGTGGTCTTTTTTTATGATTATGATTTTGATTTTTTTTTTTTTTTGGTACCAAATCTGTGATCACCAGTTTTTCCATGATCTTGTTCCAGATCTGTGGTCATAACTTTTATTCAATATTTTAATGTCATCATTTTTCCAGGTTCTCAGTGTTAATTTCACAGTCATCGCTTGTTTAAGGTTTTTAGGCTTCAGGTCTGTGGTTTTGTCTCTTTCTTTTTTTTTTAGGGATTCTGGGCCAAATAGTATGTTGAAAAGCGAGAGCTGAAAGTAAAGATAGTTTGATAAAAACAGTCCAAATGCGATTGTACCCAAAACAAACGGTGTCCACAGAGAACCATCCCCCCTGTTTTAATTGCCTGTGATAAAGATACGTCCACGTGCACAGCTGTGATGCTTCAGGCAGTGACTCACAAACACATACAACACGCATAATATGCTGCCTGCATCTGCGAGACACTCAACTTCAGCCACGAAATACCAAAACACATTGATTGCTATTGAATGGCTGCGTCCCCTGATGTCCATCATGAATTATTTAGTGTTTTGCACTCGGCTTGTTGACGGGCAAGGCCAGACCATCCACAGTTTGTCTCTGAAGTTCAGGGTGAGACAACACTTAAAGGACCCCTAACTGCTTTCCTCCTCTTCTCCTCACCCTTTATCTCCCACCGATCTCACCTCTTCTTCTCCCCCATTTACAAACCTCATCATTCTCCTCCTCCTACTGCAGCCATGCCCCTCACCCCTCTCCCTCTGTCTCTCACTCCTGACTCACCCTGCCTCTCAGCTAATAGCGCCTGACTCATGTTATTCACAGAGCTGTCTGTGTAACAAGGGCAGAGTCAGAGGAGGGAGGGAGGGAGAAAGAAGGGAGGGTTGAAAAGGAGTCAGAACAGAGAAGAAAGGGCAGCAGAAGTACAAGAAGTGATTAAAGGAAATAAGTTTTGATAAATCCTCTGATAGATTAAGGTTCTGCAGGAGGGAAGAGGAATAAGGAAGAAGAGAAATGAACAGAGAAGTAAAAAGAGAAATCAGGAGAGCTTGTGATCACCGGAGGCGTTGTGTTTAAGTGATCAGATATCTGATCCATCAGCAGGCTTTAAAAAGCATCGCTCATCTAAAAGCTGTGTGTTTGTGTCTTTACTAATGAAGTTATTCCAACCTTTGCAGAGTGCAGCTGCAGGATGCATCAATTGGACTGATTATCACTGTGTAATAAAAGTTGTTTTTTTAAGTAGAGTACCATTTTGCTCAGATGCCCAGCCTCAGCCCTGCTCACTTGATCTCTGCATGTCTTCTGTCACTTTTCTTACAAACAAAACATCTGCAAAGAGACCTGAGACTTAAGCATCCTTGGAGTGTTCAGACCCTCACACTCCAGCTGAATTTTTTCCCATTCTCTTGTTTTGCATGTAGAGACATTACTCTCCTGCCCCAGGGCTCAAACTGCTTGCACGATTTTGTGTCTTCTGCACACTGTGAGACATTAGTATTGGCTATTTATAGTCAGCTCACTGCCATCCTGAGGAAGCACAGCGGAGGCTAAATTTCACCATGGCTCTATTAAAAGGCACAGAGTGAGATGTCAGCAAAATATTCCCGTCTTTGTTTTACACTCATGGGATGTGCTCAAGATGTTTGAGCAGACATAATCATTAAAACTATTATTACGATGCATTTTTAAACAGTTTGAAACTTCTAATGTGCTCCCTCTCCCTCTCCCTCAGCCTGCTTGCTGCAGTCGGAGCTGGTGAACTACGAGCGGGTGAAGGAGTACTGTCTGAAGGTGCTGAGCCATCAGAGAGACCACTTCAAGGCCATGTACCGCGCCGGCATCGCCTTCTATCACCTGGGTGACTATGAATGTGCCCTGCGCTACCTGCGAGATGCCAAGAATCGCGAACCCACAGGTGAGAAGAACTGTGAGGAGTTGTTTTTTTTTTTTGCAAAGGTGGCAGGTGTTGTTATTTTTTGTGTGTTCCTGTGAATTAGGTGAGGGGTAGTGTATTGTGAGTGGAAGGATTATTGGCCAGGCCGATTATCGGGTTGATAATCGGAATTTTGGGGCATATCGGCATCGGCCTTTTTAAGAAACCAATTCAAAACTGTGTTGTTTTGGCTCTGATGCAGCCGCGCCGCTGTCTGCAGTCACTTCTCTGTCCCAAGCACTGTCCCACCCAAAGTACCATCTGATTGGTTACAAGCAGAGCCATGGCTCAGGTAACAGCCAATCAGCAGTGAAAGCTGTGTGAAGTGCTGTCCCCCTCACACACACAACAAAGATATAAAAAAAAACAGGTTTTGCCAACAGGAGAAACTCTAGATAGCAGATGTATGTTTTGAAGGTAAGTTGAGGCAGCAGACTCTCCTGCAATTGTAATAAACTTCCCAATCCTCTATAACTCACAACTAATGTTACTGTAAGCCCAATAATGTCATGTAATCATAAGCGGCAGCTCTGCTCACTGACAGTTCCCCCAGACACGTCCGTTCATCACATGAATTAAGGCTGATAATACTAATATGGAAATAGTCATAGAAGTTTGTGTGTGTGAGAGAATAAAAACCTAATGTACTCCATTCTCCCCTCCCTGAACGTAAGTCCTCAGCTCAGCTGATCGCTGAACACTTCGTCGTGAAATGAGAGAGAGTTGTTGTTGATTTGGTCATTTAAGTAGACTCAACAAACTAAAGCTCAGTAAAACAGATAGAAACTATATACACAGCCTAACTGAGCAAAAGAAGGTGATTCTTAAACAGCAAGCTTTGGTTAGCAAAAGTCTGCTAGCTTAATGCTAATGCCAATAGAAAATCCCATTGACGGACTAACGCAATTAGCATCATGACTATCTTACTGTTTATAAACTTATTTTAACTTTCACAGACACAAAAACCATTCCTCTTATCAATACCCACAGGTTTATGATTTTCTGCCCCTTAAAAAAATGATAAGAAATGTTTTTAACTGCTGACATTCAGGAGCTGCTTGTTGATGCTTCTCTGCACAGCTTCTCCCTGTCTACACTATGGAAGCCCTAGATGGTCAAAACATTTAAAATCAGTCATGTGGAATCTAAAAAGAAAATGAATTCAACTGCATTACATGCCTGTAAAAGGCAGCACAAACTCAATTCTGTCCAGTTTTATTGCAGTTACATAGAAATTTTGGATAACTTTTTTTACTGTAGAAAACTTTAGCTATTTTTTTTTTTTTTTAGGTTTTCATTTCACTTCGTAAGCCATGCTGCTGAGCCTGGGAGCTGAATAAACAAATGCTTCAGGGCATTTAAATGCAGTTAAGTGTTGGAGTTTGTATTGCTCAAAATTTTTACGCCAATATTTTCACTTTGACTGCAAATTAATACCAGCTTCAAATATCGGTTATCTGCCTCCTTGCCTACTAATAAACAGTATCGGCCCTAAAAAATCCATATCGGTCTATCTCGAATAGGAAACAGTGAGCAAAAATATCATTTACAGAATGATTTATGTTCTTTACCCAGGTGTGCTTTCTCTGCCATCAATGTTCTCTCTACACATTTTTATTTCAAACTTCAGGAACAAGTAAAAATTCAAAATAAACCCAGTTTAGTGTGATGATTCTGAAAACCCTGTCTGAAATCTTGTGTTCCCTTAAAAGCCTTTTAGAGCAGTCAGAAAACACATCACAGGTATCTTATCACTGTATTATGACATCTTTGATTGTCTCTCCATCCTCTAAATTTTGTCGGGGCAAATTGTGACACATCATAAGAGTTAGGTAAACCGAAGGTTGTCTCCACTCTAATCAGCCAAAACATGTTGCCGTTTAGAAAATCAAAACCAAGCAAGCTCATTTGATTTGATTTAAATTTGCAGGTAACTCCCTCTGCATGTTTTTTCCTGCAGGGCATCATTTGACTCTTCCTCACATTTGGCTGGTCTGACTTAAGGCTTTTTTTTGTCTTTTATATTTGGAAACCTGATGTACCTTTTTAGCTCAAAGTCATCTCTTTGTTTCACTTTTTGGACTTGAAAGGAGCCAGAGTTTCACTGCATTACCAGAGGAGGTTGCAGTGACTGAAGCAGAGATGTGACTCTCTGTCTTATTTCACCCTCTCTGTCTCATTTTCTGTCACAGACACCAACGTGCTGCGGTACATCCAGCTGACGGAGATGAAGATGAGCAAGAGCGGACAGCGGGAACGAGAGAGTGGCAAAGAAACCCAGGGCTGACCCTCGACCTTTTTCACCCTCCCTGCCCCTCGACCTTTGACCCTATGAGCAGTCCCTACATCAACCCCCCCCCCTCTATCTCCACCTCCTTTATTGACTCCTGATAGCAGCACAGCCCCGCAGACAGAAGAGACGGACTCAAACACCCGCCAGCGATGGGAAACAACGGGGAGACATATCAAACGCCGTCTGCAAAGCAACATCCTTTTTCCTCCTCTTTCCTCTTTTCTCCCTCTTCCTCCCTCAGGTGCTGTGCTTCCTCTCCCTAGATACACACAGTTGTGCAAACATCAAAAAACATCAAAAAAGAAGGAAAATGCTGTATTATACTCATACAAAACCGTCAATGTGGTGGAATGACAAAGGAGCTTCAATCATACATATGAATTATGGACATCTGCGTGATTTAGATCATGTTTTAAAGACATGAGACACATTTTGTTTCTGCTTTCTTGCTGTTTCTCTTTCTCTGCCTTTCTCTCCATCTTATCTGGAACTCTTGAGGAGAATATCCGGGGGGTGGGAAGCTTTACCACTCTGGGAGGAGGGTGGGGGACCATGAGGAGTGTGTGTGACACATATCAAGACCATAGCCCAAATTTGATTGTACATCCCTCTTCTCCGACAGGGCTCACTCAGACCCCTTACCCAGACTTTGGGACAGACTAGAAATCTTTTATCATGTAGAGAAAAATCCTCTACGCTCCATCCATCCATCTTGGTTTGACTTTTTCTTTCCTGAATGCCATGTATCTTAGTTTATGGACCGTTTCCTCTTGATTCAAGGGCTAATCCAATCATCTGTTTGAGTTTTATTTTGCCTTCTGTGCTAATTTTGTAGTACGTTATCAGTCGCTTCTAGCGTCTGTGTGTGCAGCTCACATACACAATCCTCCAGCGGTTCTTGCTGTTATCAGGTGTGGTCATGTGGAAGCTTCTGTCTTGAATCTGTTGCCCCTCCAAAGTCATGTGTCAATGTTGATGTTGTTCAGACTATCGAAGCCCCACTCCCTCCTTTCCTCCCTTCCTCTCTGTTCTCCTGTTAATGATGTCACGACGGATAATAGCCAATGGGATCATATTCCATCAAACCGCAGTTGGCTGGGTGGAAAGTTTCACGTCGAGAAGCGCTTTACGATATCTAAACGGAGGTCCGACCTTTTATGGCTAATGCTGAAAGTTTCCCAGACATCGATAACACAGAGGAGTCTTAGTGCAGGGAAAACAATCACACACACACACACACACACACACACACACACACACTGGTCCTGGGCCCTGGCAGTCTACACCGCCATGTTTTAGCACTCAGCTTTAGTGCTCTTTAACAAGAGCGTGCCATTTGAGATTTCCTCCTCCTTACTTTATCTATCTTCGAAAACTGCTTCCAACACGGCGATGTTCGGACAGAAAACACAGCATTAGCGTTAGACAACACAATGAGGATACGGTCCGTGGCTAGCTGTCAAAAGAAACATGAATAATTTGCCGCTGCTTCTCTCGTGACTTGTGAAGCCATTGATAATGCCAACATTGCTTTTGAGATAGCTTTACCACAGGCTGTTGTGCTGAGGGTTGGATCGACAATTTTGTGAAAGCATGACCTGAATCCCCCTTCTCTCTGATGCCATGAAAATGTTTCCCCTCCTGCATGTGATGCGCGGCTGCAGGGAGTTACTTCAGATGTATGGGACAGGGATTATATCTGCTCTATTGCTTTCCATCATGGCATGCCGCCTCACTGTTTGCTCATGCCTCTATTTTATCATTCTGCCCTTTCTAAACACAGAAGGTGGTGACAGCCTGCGATCGTAGCAGCAGAAGAGCTTTCAGATACATCTAGAAATAAAATATGGTCACATTCTGCCTTGGAAAAGGTTAGAAAAAGGAAGTGACTGCCTGTTTTGGACATTCAAAAAGGATTAGAAAAGGAAATACAAGATGTGTGATGTGGAAGATTTCCCCTCCCTTTTTTTCCAGTGACCTGCAAGGAGGTAAATAGGTACCCAAGTGTGTCAATGGGACTCTGGAGAGACGGCACCATGCGTTGAGGAGACCGGCATGATGCAGAGAGGCTCCAGTTGAGGGAGAAGTAGGCCATCATCAGCCCCAGTGAAGCATCTGCAGGAAAGATACAAGAAAACAGCCAGTAGTTTTCAACAAGAAGTAAAACAAGGTCGAGCATATAGACTTATTAATGAACAGGCATCAAGAGATGAAGCCACGGCCTGCTGCATGTTAGCTTAGCCCAAAATGTGTAAACAGAAGGAGCATCTAGCCTGGCTTGGTCAAAAAAACAACTACTTTCCAGCACTTTTAAGGCTCAAAAATAAACACAATACATCCCATAAAATAATGTCCCAGAGAACAAATCCCAAGTCATCTTTAACACCAATTACCACACTCAAAATAGCGTGTGATTCTAAGGATTAGTGAGTCAGAAACATGAGATTTAATCAGCATCACTCAGCTAAAAATGTCAGACTCATGGGCCGTCCTCACGCTTAATGTGCCTCCTCCTCCTCTCTCCTCTTCCTCTGCTGTCTCAGAGGAGATAAATCAACAAAACAGCAGTGAGGAACGGCACCTGCAGGCTCAGTCTCCATGGCTGCCTGGGCACAGTCTATTCACCCATGGGCCTCTCGGGGATCGGTCTCCTCCCGTGGTCGTCTCTCCAAGGCACCAGTCTGCCATCTTGTTTTTGTCTCACCAAGCTAAGTCATCCTAGCTTAGCATGTGCTCTGGCCGTCCAGGGGATAAGAAGCTGCACAAGAAACAGTTTCATTTCTTAGCTGATCAGTTCGACGCCCGAGCTGACTCTGAGGCTGTTAGTTGGAGCTGAAATCATGCCGTCTTCGCAAAAAAAGAGACTTCAGATCTCTCTGTTAGTGTCGCTTTGAAAACAAACAACAAAAAGCACAACAAAAAAAGAGACAGAATCGTCAAACTGGCTGTGTTATTTTTGCTCTTTTTGCTTTGATGTCATTTGAGGTAAATGTTTGTCAAATGTCAGAGTAGTTTTTGTGAATATATGATACAAATGTACAAAAAATAACAAAATGGAAAGTTTTATGGTTGTGAAAAGCTTTACTTTACTGAATTACTTTATCAACAGAAAAGAAAAGCAGGAGATAGAAAAGAGAATTTTACTAAAGCTCCTCCTCAGAGCTGCTTCGTGACTGTGTCTGTATTTGTTGGTATATTTATGTTGACGTCCCTTTTTCGTCAAAGGGATCAAGAACCGGCTCGGAGTGTGTGCAATGCCCTTTGACGCCCCCCTCCTCAAAAGTTGGAATGACCTTTGACCTGACTCGTCTGTTTTTGCACCGTGAGACGCAGGAGTGGATGAAAACTCTGAGGAACTCAAACCAGAGCGCAGAGCTACTCCTCATGGCCACAAATCTCCATCGATGCTTTCATGGAGAGAAACAAAAATAAAAAATCAGACATGAAGCTGGGGACGTCAAAGCTATGACTGCGTTTTTGTCCCGCCTCGCTCCCAAGAGGCTTTTTTCCATTCAACATCCAAACATCACAGGCCTCCATCACTGGTTTTACTGGACTGCTAGCCCGGGAATGCACTACTGATTGGTAAATGAAGATTATGAATAAAGTTTCAAACAATGAGGAATGCTTTTGTTGTTATTGTCAGAATCAAGTTGTGCAGGTTTTTTGGGTTAAATGATGTTGTATTGTGGGTAATGTGTTCAGAAAAGAACAATTTATTGACAAGAAAAGACTTACGATTGGTTCAGCTACAGGAGCTTTAACATCCATCATACATTTTCATCCTTAAAGCTCCTGTGAGAAGAAACCGATACAGATTTTTTATCCTATCCACTCCTATCTGCAACCTCCCCAGAACACCCTACACTTTTCAACTCACCTAGTGGATCCAAACTGTACTATAAACAGTTCATTACATTTAGGCACACTCTAAAAGCATAACTACCTCCGCCAAGGAGGTTATGTTTTTGGGAGAGTTTCTGTTTGTTTGCCTATGAACAAAGTAACTCAAAAAGTTAGAAACAGATTTTCAAGAAATTTTCAGGAAAGGTTCAAAATGGGAAAAAGGAAGAACTGATTAAATTTTGGAGGTGATCCGGATCACTGTCTAGATCCAGGATTTTTTTAAAGGATTCTTGATCATTGTGAGATAGGGCCATTTTCACCACCTGTATATATAACTCCACGATAAATGGTCGGATTGCTTTGCAAAACAATACAAGACAAGGTCACCATAATTTCTGTACGCTGGATACTAAGATACTGAATATGAAATATGTATAGGGTCATCATCATCATTTTCAATACTTTTAGGTAAAAAATTATTGTAAAAACCTGCAACTAACACCAAATTGTAGCAGACAGTCTGCTGAAAGGGAGTATAACATTAAAGTAAGACTTCAGTGTTGCGTGAGAATCACAGTTTGCTTGGTGGAGGTCTGCACTCTCTGAGTACTTTTCTAGTTATTAATACAAGTTAAACATGACTGTTCTGGGAACTCCCTGTTCTTCCATGTGCATATGTGGAACGCCAAAGCCTAAAGTGTATAGAGAACACCACCCCTCTTTTGCATGTGGACATGTGTGGACATATAAAAGAGAGTCAAGCCATGTTCATTATTTTCATGCATTACCTTAAATGCGGTGGTACAGCTCTGGTCTGGGAGCTCCTTTCACTTCTACATACCAAGTGGAATGCCAAGGCCTGAAGTGGGGAGAGCACATCTCTCCTCTTTTTCATATAGCAAACATGAAAAGCAAAGGCAGGGGGAGCAGCAGCAAAGAGCACTGGGGACAGACTATAGAGCGAGCATCAGTGACAATACATATGACAGGGGTAAAATCAGACACAGGGAGGGAGAGGGGAGGCTAAAGCAGTTTAAATAGGAAGCTCATTTTTCTAAATCGCCAGCTTCTTTACTTCAATTACTCAGAATCTTTCAGATCAAGATTTCAAGGTTCCTTCTTGATCTGAAGACATAACACAGAGGGCAAAATAACAATGCCTTCAACACGTGTGAGGGCACAACAACTTGCTAACAATCTGGTTTCCTGAAGCCTCAATGTCAAACACAGACATACTGTCCACGTACACTATTACATCACACCTCGTCCTTTCTGAAGCGCTAACCAACAAAATCACAACTGAATCTTTCCAGTACTACAATATGATGTGACTGCTCCCTGCTACAAAGGAGGGAGAAAGAACAAAAGCTGCAAATGAATAAGAGCAAAACTGTGGAGAAATCCATGCAGGGGACACAGAGAGAGAAAGATGTGAGAAAATAACTGCTGTTGAGGACAAAAGACAGAGAAAGCACACAGTGTCTTCTTAGCAGACAAAACACTGGGCTGCTCCTTTAACACCTCCCTCTCTCTTCATTTTCAGGCCCATCTTTCCCTTTTTTCCTCTCCTTTGTTGTTGCTTTTAATAGCATCACCATGGAAGTGAGGAGAGGTTGCTAGGTAACTGGCTGGCGTCTGTAAAAGGGTGTTTGATTGGCGGTCATACTGACAGACACAACAGTGGAGTGTGTGTTGTAGAAATGTCTGGATTAATCTTTTACACTCATGTCATCAAATATCAAACCCTGTTAGGCCCTTTTTTAAAGACTTTTTTCCCGCTGAGTGTCTGAGACGTCTGAAATATCATCCTGTGACCTGTGTTTGCTGTTTGATTCAGTGAATGCAGCGTCAGCGGCTCTCTGTGGTCACTGCAGAGTCAGACAGCGACTGTACTGGAGGAATTCATTGCATGGAGAAAAACAGCAGAACTGGGGATGTTATGACATCATTGGACACAGTGGTGCCACCTTGAGGGTTTCATCAGTCACTGCAGTCGCCTTTGTCCGGTGGCAACATGCATGATTACACAAAAACCATGCACTAAGAGCTATTTAAAGCTTTGTTTTTAGAGTCACATGTATGCTGTGGAAATTTTTGCTACTCTTGGATTCTGATGTTCTACATTTTGGGGCATGCTGTTCTTTTATCTTAAGACACATGTTCTGATAATAAAAACAACAATGAGGTCATCAAATACTACAGGTTACATCTCTTGGCTTTTTGTCCTTTGACTTCGCAATAAAGCAGGATCAAGTCTTGGGATAAATGTTTAAGATTCAAATTTGAAAGGGGACAAACACTTTAAGAATGATAAAAAGAATAAAGATTCAACATTTCTCACTGGAAAGCTTAAAATTTAGAATTGCCATGCCATGTATAATTTGATACATGGCATCTTATTTCTAAGTCAAATGACTGAATTGTTTGGATCATATTAATAGATGAATGAATTTCAACAGTTGTCAAGTGCAGCTCTACAGCCAAGATCCCTGCCCAAAAAAACTGTGCCAGAATCTGGCGACCCCCTGCTGTGTAAGTGCACCAGTAGACTTTTCAGAAAGTAAATAAATAAATAAGTTGAGATACTGAAGTTAGCAATCTGAAGAACATTAGCTTAGCTATTTGTGTATACTGCTGCATGTCCTAAATTAACCTACAGCTAGTATTAACTCACCCTGACTAAGTCCCTTTGGGGGTCACAGCACAAAAAAGAAATGCGCATAACAGATCAAACATTTTTTGTTCTCATGGTTTCCTAGAAAGTGAAAGTCCTATTTTTGTTTATATTTTTACAATAATGAAGAAAAATGTGTAAATAGTTTTTGATTTTGGAAGGTATTTCCCCAAACCCAACTTGGCTCCCTCTGTTGAGTAACAACCACAGCTCTGTGTTGATTCCCACCCCAAACTCAAGCTCTGCTGGTTTTTTGATGCAGGTTCCTGCTGTCATCAGTCTGGTTTGCTGCATCTGCATGCTTAGCTGGTAGCTTGTAGCTCGAACTCTGATATTTGAATCGACACCAAGTTTGTTGGACAGACTTTTGAGCTTTTATCTGAAATGTGTTATTCAAAAGTGGGGTGGTGTTTTTTTTTTAAATTGCTGTGCAGTGGGAAGCAAGAAGACACTGCAGCAGCTTATCTAT
Organism: Halichoeres trimaculatus; assembly: GCF_033239565.1. Lineage (NCBI taxonomy): Eukaryota > Metazoa > Chordata > Actinopteri > Labriformes > Labridae > Halichoeres > Halichoeres trimaculatus. The sequence continues at coordinate 24,825,934 of NW_027437188.1, forward strand.
GGTGAGCCAAAAGATACAAAATAGGATAGTATTGACCAAAAAAAAAGGAAATTTTAAACCTTGAAAGTTGTAACTTCGCAACCACATTCTGCTTTAATATAAGCAAGATTTCTCTGAGTGATAAAAACCCACACATCACTCCATAGATTTAGCTGTTATCACTGATTTAAAGACACAGATGTACCACCATCTGAATGAATCATATTACTTTGTTTGTCTTTTTTTATTCGTCTCATTCATCACATGTCACACTTTTTCCTCACTGAACCCAGAAATGTCACAGGTTGAGACTGGAGACAACATGGATGTTTCACTTTCTCAGGTTTCCCTTGTTTTTTTTTTCTCCTGTTATATTAACAAATATATACAGATATCCCAGGAAGATCATTGTAGTAATAACAGTAATAATAATAATAATTAATCCTTTCCAATAATAACAATAAATTTAATAAATACTCAGTGTTCTTAACCACACGGGGAGAATGAGTTTGGGCTCACTCTTTAACCAACGGGATTGTCATCATCCCATACAAATAACAACAAACACACACACACACACACACACACACACACACACACACACACACACACACACACACACACACACACACACACACACACACACTCAGACTCTTACACACACAGACATACTCACCTAGAGAAATTTGCACTGTCAAGTAAATATCACTGTCCACTGTGCGAAAAGAACTCCGCAGATAAAAGTGGATCTGTCAGCCGTGAGTAGAGTCCAAGGAGAGACAGTTCACTTTCACAACATGGCTCCAAAAATGCCACCGACTATGACCGGTCAGAAAACACAAAGCAACCAAACAGTCCATGCTCTTCTCTGAGTCACTTTCTATAGTGTCCATTTCTGTGGCAGATCCGGATCCAAACAGAGTGCTACTGGCTGCTAGAGAGGAATGTTTTGATCCCCCAAAATAACTGATGAACAGATGAAATGTGTGCTCTTATTTTTAGAGTGAAACAGCATTCACACTTACATCAACATGCACTGAAAAAGCACCAGCACGCAAATTAAAAAAAGAGCCCAGATTTGTTCTTCCACACATGTATGTAATATGTACACACACCCACTGAGAGAAAAACACAGCTGGTTTGCCAAAGCAATAGAAAAACGGTTTTATGCTTATTGAGAAAATAAACTCTGAGGGTTTTTTTACTGAACGGGGCTGAGAAGAAAACCAGTCCATGAAAAGGAAAACTCATGTGAAGAGGAATGACATGTAAGGATGAAGGCAGGGATTTTAGGACAGGTTTGTGCACCAGCAGAAGAAACAGCGTGCAAAATAACAAAGACACTCTTTAGTACAAATGTGAAACAGTCCAAATCCTCTCTCTCTCAGGGAAATACTCCTGTAGTGACGGACGTTTATGTGAAGTGTGAATGAACATCTTTTTAAGTGCAAGCAGAAAGCAGTAAAGCAACAGCACAAGCAGGTGAAATGAACATTTAGCAAAGTCAGAAAGTGGCTTTTTAAGTACTTGAATGGCTTTTTGAGGGTCGACAACCTGGTCAAGGGGGCACGAGGAAGCAGGTCAGGATGGCTTCATAGGAGGGTAAGAAGTGCTGGGGTAAGCAGCCTCAGTGTGGAGCAGGTCAGAGTGAGCTAGCAGGGACAGGCTAGCTGAAAGGTGTCACACCTTGCTAATAGGGCACATGAGAGCAACAGCTTCCATTAAAAGCCAGAAACATGACAGAAAGTAGGATGTTCTGATTTCAGTGCACTTTGCTCCGCTCAGACATAAGGAGGCGTTGACAGAATCTGCGCGGTGGCTGTTTTTCTTTGGGGTCACATTTAGAAAGAGAAGCTCCAACTCTGATGAAATGTTGTACTTCTGTATTCCAGATACATCTCAGCTGTTAGACAATCATTATAACCTTTGTTAACCTTAATTCTGATTGGCTAGAATGCCATAACAGTGGTAGTTAGTTCTTATCTGCAAAAGCAACACCAGGGACAACATAACCAAGCATGCCTTATCAAATCAAAATACTGTATCCTTCCCCAAACAAGTCACCAATCCTAGACTGAGCAGCAAACAAATTTTATCATGAAAGGCAGTAATTTAGAGTTCAGAGTTCAAGGTAGAATCAGGACCATTTTACACCAGATTACTAAATCAATGGTTCATGTTTTAGGGATAAGCCTCTCCTCATGCTTGCTGTTTGGGCTGAACAATTTATCGTTTTCAGATCGATATCGCAATTTTAGACAATGCAATTTTGAAATCGCCAAAGCAGCAATTTTTTGCAGCGCTCCTGACTGACTCAGGATCTGTTGTGTCAAGTATTATACACATTCTGTTTTACAAATTTGTAGACAATCTATATGTTAAAAGTGCTGGTAAGCAGGTCAACAACACAAAGCCTCTGTTTAGGAGTAGAAGTTGATGAAAACAGATTATTTATCATCACTATTGATGATTAAAAAATCGTGAATTGCAATATCTGCCAGAAAAATGAGATCTTTTCCTACAATCGTTCAGCCCTACATGTGAATATCCCAAAGCTTGATTTTAAGAAAATCGTGAATCGAATCGAAATCACAATATCTGCCAGAAAAATCGCAATTCAATCTTGTCTTAAAATCATTCAGCCCTATTGCTGTCTTTATTAGCCTGACTCCACTCCAGTTTGTTGTTGCAGTAAAATACTATTTGGCCTGTTTTATTCTGAAAATCAACTTCCTTTCCCCCTCTGTCTGCTGTGTTGACCTTGATTTGTTTTGTTTCAGTGCTGTGACAGAGCGGAGACAAACCAGACACAAAGCTGCACAAATTTAGCCATTAGCTACAATATTAGCTGCTATCAAACAACAGCTTACATTAGCATCCAGCTGTAAACTTGTTTATCTGTAGCTTGGATGGCACTGTAAGTTCAAGCAACTTGGTGGCTAATTTTTAATTTTATATCAGCTAAGAACTTGTTAGTGTTGTGGACCAAAATACAACAGATGTGTCTTAAGCCTGGCTCAGCTCTGCTGGGTTTCTATTCAAGTCAATGTGTCAGCTGCGTCCCAGCTCCAGCTTTAACTTTACTACAACAACAAGCCGTCACAATGAGTGGAGCCTAGCCAGGTGTCAACAGGTGTGAGGTTTCACAGCCCAACATCCAGGGAAGGATCATGATTGGGGTGGAAGTCGAGGGAACTTCTCAGTCTCCTGCTGTCTTACTACATGCCAGACTGAACACACAGCCGTGAGAGTTGGAGGATGAGAGAGAAGGCAGTCAACATGAAGCCATACTGGAGACGCATCTGCTGTATTCCTGGCATTAGTAGACAAAAAGAGTAAATATGTATTCTCCACTGGCATTGCATTCTAGCAGTATCTGTTGTTTAAGGTAGCTTTGAGGTCAACAAATATGTTGTTTGATGGTTTCTTTGGCCTTATTTCAACTCTAATTTCCACTTCTATTTATCCGTATGTCTAACTGTCTAAAGTAAAAAAGCGCAACACTTGAACAGGATATGAGCTTCTCATTCTGAGCATGAGTCCAAAGAACAACAGTCGAATATGGTGAATTGTTTTTAAGCCGAGCTCCTGTGTTAAGGTTTGAATCCATAAGAAGCAGATTTGAAATTGTTCCCTTGCTGTTTGTCACTATGAGTAGTGGTGTCCACAAAGTGTGGCAGGCTGCCGCTGTCCACACAGAGGGACTGTGTGGTCCGAGCTCTGGCCCTCCACGTCCATGTCCATCAGATTTTGTCGCCCGATGCCGGCGCTGCTGCTGTCCCCAGAGCCGAGAGGGCTATCGCAGCTGCTGCCGGGAGACGAGCTGAGGGTCCGGGAAAGAGAGCCCAGCTTCCAGGGGTCGGCTCTCATCCTGGCTGGAGTGGGCCGGGGACGGGGGGCAAATTCAAGAGTCTTCGGCCTCTCCAAGGGGCTGATGAGGCAGAGAGGATGAGGGTCGGAGATTGGTGGAGGGGGGGCTTTGCGACGAGTTGGGACTGGGAAAAACGTGGAGGGGTCAGGAAGGCGAGGGAAGTCCAGACTGTCCGGTGTTCCTGGAAATGAAAGGAGAGAGAAAAAGGTTTAAGTTTTGTCATTATTTACATCTTGTTTTGTTTTACCACTTTCCTTTATTTTATTAACAAATCTAATTATTTTCTGACTTATTGATCAGAATAATGATTCAAAAAGAAGTTATCCAAAGGTTTGATATCTTTAACCCGCTCTCATCAGTTATTTTTATTTGCTTGCCTGATAAAAAGTCTGAAGTTGAAAAGTGAAGGTATGTACACAAATATTCAATAATCGAAAAACAAACTTTACCCGTCACCGTACCTTTGTTTGGAGTCTTTAGGTGTGCTCCAGGCGGAGGAGGCATCGGCATACTCCCGTCTGACGGCGTCCTGTGGTGTCCCAGAGTCTGTGCTCGGGGTCTGATCGCCCCATCTGACGGGGTCCGTCTGTGTCCTCTGTTCAAAGCCATGGCTGCAGATACATGGGTGGGCGTCAGCGACTGGTTGGGCTCTTTCTTGAAACTCTCTGCCCGCAGATCCAGAAGCGGGTTGAGAGCAGGAGCTGGGGCGGCTACTGGAGTTTTGCCACCTGTCATGGGGGTCAGAGGGTACTCGTCCGGGTCGGAGGGAAGGAGGGACTTAGTGGAGTTGCAGTCGGACAGAGAGGACAGAGAGAGGAGTGTGACAGAGGGGGACGGGTCCATACAGGGGAGAGTGGAGTCGTGATGCCTGGAGAGAGAGAGGGAGAGGTTTCTGCTGGGCGGCGAGGTGCTGCGACGGAAACGTCCTGTTCGTTGGAAAAGTCCCTCCTTCTTCTTCCGCTGCTCTTCTTTGAGATCCTGCTCGTCCTGAAGCACCTGAACACAACAAAAGCAGAAGTTAAAATCACTGTTCTTTCAAAACATGCTGCCTCCCTTACAAAACAATCACTTCTTCACCCTTGCACAGTAAGGGATCTTATCCAAACACACACGTTATCTGATCATCTTGATTCACACTCTGTATCTTCTTTGGTAAAACTCTGCTTTGCTTTGATAACAAACAGAAACCCTGGATACACAAAGTCAATGAGGTGCTGGAAAGCATCCATGCAGACCTCTTTTTCGCTGACTCAACAGCAGCTTTCATTTCCTGCTGATAATTTGGCAGCTTGTTCATCCTGTTTCATCACATCCCAAAGGTGGTCTATCCGTCTGAGATCTCAAGTCTAAGCAGATGATCTGGGTGTCATCACTATGACAATAAAAACTTAACAACCGAAAAACCTTTGTGATATATTTTGTTTGCAAAGAAGCTTTTCAAAGAAAATGACCCAATGAGCACCAATAGAGAGATGTATATAGTTGCTACATGGTTTGTAGCAAGAATAAAAGAGAGTATAAATATTACTCATATACAGTAGTGGAGTTTGTGGGCCCATCTGACCTTAACAGTGACAGACAATGTCAGAAATTCAATTAAATGCTATTTGAGTTTCACATTTGTGATAATTTTGTGTAAATTTTGAAGTTTTTTTTTTTCAACACAGGGACATATGCACCTCACAAAACAGACCAAATATATATATAATATGCACAACTTGTAGTGTCCTGGGGATAGTTACATAACACTATAACTTAAGTTTGTGTTATACTGATCGTGAAATTACCAAAGAAATCTTCTTGAACAAACTGGAAATGACAACTGGATTCAGAATTTGACTGTTTGACTTCTCAAGAGATTAAATTATTACATTTGATATATACTACTATTAAGGGCAGCCATATTCCTTTAACATCACACTTGTAGTGGAAAGCCAGAATGCTATTTTTGTGCTAAACTGCCGTGTTCAGGATATACAAGCATTGAGTAATTTTAAAAAATCACTCTTTATTATTTCTTTAATTTAAAAAAAAATGAAAATACAAAAAAGAGCAAAGTATTTCAGTTAGTACACAATTTTTATAGCTCAGTAGCTTCCAGCAGCTGCATTTATTATATCCAATCAACTTAGCTTCTAACTGATTCCTAGCTTACAGGATTCTGAGCTAACACAGAAATGTTAGCTAGCACCCAGTTCTGCAAGCTAGGTTACTCTGAGCTAAAGATAGATGGGCACCTAGCTTACAGTATTGGTAGCTAACACAAAAACATTAGCTAGCATACACTTCTGTTGGGTAGAAATTTTAATCTTTTGTATTTAAGCTATTAGCAGTAATGCTAACTTAGATGTAGCTAAATGCTAACGCTGGCTGTAGCTTGAGAGTGGTCTACCAGATATCAAATATATTGTTTTAGTTAAAATATAGTCTATAGTCTTCTAAACCATACTAGCATCTGACTTTTTAAAAAATCTTCTTTTATTATATATAAAAGTTGTTTTCCTTCTATTCTTGCATTTATTAATCAATCTGAAGTTTTTGTCTTTTGTATCTATTATTTTTTCCAGCAAATAACATATTCTCACACATATTTTCTCACTTTGTTTTTTTCCCCACCTGTAGTTTTCCAAACTGCAGCAGGTCTTGTCCAAGGCCGACAGATGCAAGTAAAGAGGCACAACCCAGCAGTAACATGTCGCTCTTCTTCCTCTGGCTGCTGCGGCGCAGTGAGTCCTGGTAACTTGCCCCTGTCCCCATGCTGCCAGGCCCCTGACAGGCTCCACCGACTACAGGTAACGTGGTTGTGCCCAGGCTGCTCCACAGGGATCCAGAGTCCTCCGTTGCCCCATTACTGCTGGTCTCTGAGGGCTGCAGGGACCCCGGGGACTCCTCAAACTCACAGTACTCCTCTGTTTAGGAAGATTCAATAGAGTGAGCCGAAGTTGTCATCAGTAACTTGATAAAAAAATATTCTAAAACAAAATAAAACATACCCATTTCATTGAGGCTGGAGAAGCCTGCTGTCATAGGAGCATGTTTGGGCGACTTTCCCAGATTTGGAGCACTGGACGACCAAACTTTGCAGCCCTCACCCAACGATTTCAGTCTGCAAAAACACACACACCAACAAGAAACCAAGTAATCAAGTGCTACAAATGTTCTTTTCAAACTGAAAATCCAAAGTTTCATGTCACATAAGGACAAACATCAAACACAACATGGATTTACTTTCCACACATTTTCCACGGATGTTTGCTCTGCTTCTCGCTGGTTCACACTCAGTAATGAGAAATTGATTGAAAGGGTTTTTTCCCCTCTATTTTGGGGGGAGTAAAAATCTGTCCAGAAATATATGAGAAAAGGTTGCTCTCCTCTCGGCTGTGATAACTGTGATAACCCACTCCGTCTCACTGTGAGCGAACAGAAAACAAAGCAATCATCCAATTTTAGCCTCTTCATTTCTTTGAGGAACATTGTGTTTTTATTTATCTCACCTTCCAGAAAGCACTGTTACAGATGAGTGATGGCTCTACACACTCAAAGTTATGATTATGTTCCTGCTACATTTGTTTGTGTATGTCTGCAGGGTTCCTGAATTGGTACAAAATTTATTCTACTCAGCTACATTTGAAAAGCAACTTCTGCATTTTTATTCCAAAACCTGTATTTCATATTGCGCAAATCAAGGCTTTACCAGTCTATAACATTTAAAAGACTAATACTTATTTTTCCAAATTAAGCTAGAAAAGAGTATTTACAATCTGAAATAATTATTTACTTAGTATGAGTTTTCAAACTATTATGAGATTATGATTATTATTTTGAGATAACTCGTTTTCTGGATAAAAAAATAAAGCCTTTCTTATTAAATATACATGATGTACAATTAAAATGAGACTTGTCACTACAATCAACGATAAAAGTGAAGCTCTTCTTTATTTATGGGATGGCTATTCTTTCTTTTTAAACTCTGATGGTGTAAAAACACTTTTTACTGTTACAAATTTTGTTATAAAACTTTTTCATTCTTTTTTAATCAAGTAATAAAAAACAGAGTAAGAGAGTCTGGCACAACTTCACCTTCTTCTGAGGTGCTTGGAGAAGTATAAGTTCAAAACTTTATCCAATTTCTCCTGAAACCAGCCTGTTTTGACTTTTGGCTTTTGCTGGTGTCCCAAAAAAACGTACAGCAAATATTATTCAAACAAGGAAGGTTTAGGAAAGGTTAAAAAATCATTAATATCCAGTCGTTTGTATCCACACACGTCAACCACAGAGGTTTTGATCGAGTAACCATACACTCAACAGTGAAGTGGCCCCAATAACTGACATGAAGATGGATGCAAATAACTGGATGTTTATGATCATAATTTTTAAAATTTTTCTTTTTGGGTCATAATTTTATCTTGCATGTCTTACCCCACTCTCTACTCCACACCACATTTCCTGTTCATAGGACATTGAAAATGAAACAGCAGAGAGTGGGTATAACGTGCAATCAAAAGTCAAATCTGGGGCTCAAACCAGTGACCCCATCACAAAAAGCCTCTGTATACGGGGCGTGTGCAGTAACCACTGGGCAAACTGTGCCCCAAATCTACCCTGATGTTTGTAGTAAGATTTATTATGACCTATTGGTGTTAGTGTTGCTGGACTTGTATATATTTAGAAATCAGACCATGAAGTCCTCGTGAAACACTCATACTTTGCATTATTTACTGGGTGTAAAAACAAGTAGCCATACTTTTCTTCTCCTCCCACTCTCTCCTTCTGGTGGGTGGAGCTTGGTCCCCAGGTGCGTCCCTTCTTCTTGTTGGCCGTCAGGTCTTCTTTCTTACACACAGCGCTGCGACCCCACGTCTTACTGCCGTCGCTCGGTGTCACTAAAAAGCAAACACACATTAAATTTACTCATACCTATCACAAGGGATGCTTTCTGAATGTTTGGTACAGTTTTCACTCACGTCTGATGGCTCTGAGTCGAGGTATGACACCCGGGCTGGCAGGAGGGGTGGTGCTCTCACTGCCCTGCGTCTTTCTCTTGTCCACGCTGGGAGATGCCTGGACTGTTATCTTATGTTCAAAGCCTGCAGGTGAGAAGAAGAAAGATTTCACAAACTAATTATCACGTCAAAAGTAATATCAACTTAGAGCTCATTTTTTCATATTAACACATTGAGGCTGTAGTTCTTCCATCACCCACCAGAGGGCAGACTGATGCAGTTGCTGTCTCTGCCAAGCTTCAGCAGGCGGCTTTTCTTAAAGTGACCCTTCCTCTTCTTAACACTGGGTTTCTCCTGGTACACCTGGTGGATGATGATGTTCAGCTCTCGCTCCACGATGTCGATCTCTCTCTCTGCCAGCTCCTGCTCTCGCCTCCTCAGCTGCTCCTCCTGCTCCCTCTGCTCCTCCGCAGCTCGAGCCAATGCCTCCTCCCAGGATCTCAGCTCCTACAAAGAGAAAGAAAAGAGGAAGAGGAAAGGAAATGTGAAGAAGACAGGAAGAGGAAGGATGAGCAGGTGATGAGGTCGGAGGACATGAGGAGATAGAAGAAGGGAAAGAGGAGAGAAAGGGAAAGAGGAGAAGAGAAAATGGAGGAAAGCAGTAAAGTGAAAATGAAGAGAAATAGAACAAAAGAAAAAGATGACAAAGATGACATAATGGAAAGGAAGAGTGGAAAAATAGGGGGAGATGTAAAAATGAAACAGAGGCAAAGAGAAATAGAGGAGAAAATGAAAGAAAGAGAAGGAGAAAGGAGGTAGGAAAGGAGACAAAAAAGTCAACAAGGATGAGTAGAGGGAAAGGATGGTGAGGATGTAAAGAGGAAATGTGGAATAACAGAAAGGAGAAGGGAAGGAAAAAGGAGATGAGATGAAAGGAGAGAGGAGATGTGAAGAGGAAAAAAAGGAGACAAGAGAAGAGGACAGAAGGGAAGAGGTTATTAGCACAGCAGCACCTCCTCTCACACCTCCTCTGGCAGCAAGCTTGTTGCTAAGGTAATGTTGCTAAGGTAATCCTGACTGGCAGAAACACCTCAGAAGAAGTGAAATGTTGAGATTCCTCACACTTTTGACACTAAACATTCCTCCACTGATCAAACTTAAAAGCTTCATTTAGAAACAAAGTGTCTGAGTCGTGGTCACATTTCTAACCTTCTCTTTGGCCCGCAGCTCATCAAACATCTGCTGGATCTCAAGCCTCCAGTCCTCCTGCAAAGAGTGGAAAGACTCCAGAGGCATCTGGAACATGGCAGACTGCTCAATGGCCAGAAGTCTCCTCAGGATGCTGGTGAAGGAGGGTCTGCTGTGAGGGTTCGAGCTCCAGCACTCTGAGGGGAGAGGTGAGAGGAACACAGACACGTTCATACAGCAGTAAATCCTCGATCATCTCTATTTTACTACCTTTACTGCTTTACAAAAGTTAAGCTCCAGTTTCCCCTCTCTGTCATTTAATCCCACATTTCATCCATCTTAAAAGACAAACAAACAAACAATAAGGAAACATGTTTTAAAAAACAAGCTTATCAGTTGTCTTAATCACGGGGCTGTGGCTTGACGATCACATAATACATCTACAGGAACTTTTTTTCAGCAGGAGTAAACAGGAGCACATTTGGTACTCTGCTGAGTATTAACAGCAGCTTTACCAGCAGCAGTGCAGTGTGTGTGGGATTTACTCTAGATACACAGAGTGTGACTAAATGACGTGTTTTTAATACTCCTCTGAAAATGATTCTCGTCTGCAAAGAGTGCAGAGATAAAACACTATTTGTACAGTGCTGAGTTTAACTTAACTTTATCTCAGTCAAAAAGCATGATACAGTTAATAGACAGAGCCTGTAAAGGTAGACTTTACTTTCCTGTGGTAGCATAAGCTGCTTTACCAGTAACAAACTTTTTTTAAAGTGACATTATTTTTTAGTTTTTTGCCTTTGATGACAGGACACCTGAAGAGAGGCTGAAAGTTTGGGATGCAACACAGGCTCAAACAAGCAAACACTTCTACAAGGACCAGAGCTTTTAAGTATGGGACATGTGGTTTAACCACTGAGCCAAACCATGATCATATATTATCCTCAAGGACCTGTACATTTACCTGATACCTATTAACAGACATAACTAGATTACTATTTTAAAAAAATTCTGACAACTCTATGTAAAATACCATGCATATTGTTGTGACCAAGACCTGCGTATATTGTAAATGGCATCATAATACCATTATGAAATATTGTGATGATGATGCTGTATTGTTTTCATCCATCTCTGTCTCTTTCTATTGATATGAACTGTGCTCAGACTGTTTGGGACTACAGACCTAAAGCGAGAGATGAATGTTTTATTTCTTCATGGAAGAGTACCTGCAGGAACTGAAAGCTTTTGGGACTTCTGGCTGACAAGCACCTATAGGTGCTGTGCTAAAATGTCCATTAATAAACACTGTCCCTTTAGAAAAATAAACAAAATTGTCATTATTACCTCTGAGATTCTGGTTTCAAATCAGACCACTCACCGCCTACACTTTTGGAAAAAATAACACTAACTGTACATACAGCATTGTGGATGTAAACTGCATTTATTTATGAGTTTTTCATGTTTTTTTTTACTTTAAAATCTTATATATAGTTCAGTCAGGGATAGTCCCTTCAAACTATATTCTTTGTGCATGTAATTAGTTAAATTTGTTGGTATGACTCTGTTGTGGGAGCTTCCCATTCTTTCACGAACATATATGGAATGCCAAAGCCTGAAGTGGGATGTATATTGAAATATTACTAAAAATAGAGGAAGGAGTCAGCAACAATGTAAAAAGTGATTTTGCAAATTTGTTGTTGTAACATATTATCTTAAGTCACTATAATAGAAAATTACTGAAGTTGTTGTGATAACACATAATTATAGGTTGGCATCATCTCAACTACCTAATAATATGTTTCAACTTAAAAAGACTGTGCCCTCTGCAACATCTCAACGTACAGTAAGGTCTTAAATAGTGGGGTCTTATCGCCTTAATTTCCTCTTGGGGATAAAAAAAAAAAGTATGTTCTATTCTATTCTATTCTATTCTATATCCTCTGTGATCCCTCCTCACTCACAGCTACAAAATGCCATCACACCGAAATTACTGTGCTGTTTAACCAACATCTTTTGCAGTTTTCTTGACCTTTTTTTTCTGGTTCAAATCATTTAACACTTCATGTTGAATTAACTTAAAGTCAAAGCAGCAAGATGACTTAAGTGAATCAACAAGTTATTTTTTACAGTGCAGTATTCCACACACAGTTTTTCTATACTGACAAGCTAAACCCAACATAGCAATGTTTAAGAAAGGAATATATATATTTTTCCATCCATTACTTTTTGTGAATCCAAAGTACGAGTTTGATTTCTTTATATTGCCATCAAATTTTGGGGCAGGACACCTCTCATCAAAATAACTAATTATTAAGTTATATTAAGTGATGTGAGTCTGTTCTGGGATTTCTCTGCCCTTCCATGTGCAAATGTGGAATGCCAAATCCTGAGGCGAGGAAAGCAGCAGAAAGCCCCAAGGGTCAAAACAGAGTGGGCATCAGTGACACTACATATGACACTTGTAAATTTATTTTTCCTACATTTTATAATAGGTAGTGTGTGAGCTGGACTTCCTGTCCTTGGACATTTAATCTTTTGTCAAGAGGACACAATTCAAACCACAAATAAAAGTAATTCTGAACAATCTTGCTTATGTCAGACAAATTTTTAACACACCCACAAATGATCCATCAATTTTTGGTCTGGATCTTTCCTTCATTCCTGGCAGTAAAGAAAGCAACATGAGATGAGGAAGCAAGCAAGATGGGACAGCATATGGCGACCATCATGAGCCAAACCCTGAGTGACAGAGCTGCAGAAACCCGGTGCACACCTACAGTAATCTGCTGAGCTACACACCGATCACTGCTCCCCAACAGTAAAACGGTAAACGTCTGCACCGAAAGATTCAGAGTACAGCGTAACCAGAAAGCTGTTTCCACAGTTCCTAGCACCTATTTATTATTAGGTAACCTTAAATTAGCATAAAGAGTGAGTGGATAAAGTTGGGAGAGAGGAGATGAAAGTGAGACGATGACAGGAGTAAACAGAGAGCAGAGAGAGCGGTGAGGGATGAAAAGGGACAGATTAGCTGAGGAACGTGGATAAGATGAAGAGGAAATGGAAGGGAGGATGAGGAGGAGAAAAAAGCATTGGGAGCAGAGTGGGAGGGAAGTTAGCCTGACAGTAAAGAAACAGCTCTTTTCCTTTTATTAGGCGCAAAAACCTGCAGCTGAGTCTTGGTAACAGAAATGAGCTGTGGAATAAAAAAAAAAAGAGGTGAGTGTTCGAAAAGAGATGACCTGAACTGTGAAACAAGTGTTCTTTAATACCCTACCGCTGTTCAAAGTGAGCTGCGGGATTATTAGCAAGGTGAAATGAGGCCCAGGGCTGCACAAGGATGTACAAAAAAACAGGTAAGGAGATGTGCTCTCCCCACCTCAGGTTTTGACATTTCACAAAGACAAGTGGAAGGGCAGGGCGTACATAGAAATGAAAATATATATGGCATACTGGCTGACTTTTTCACTTTATGATAACCCAGGTGTTCTCAGCTGCCTACCTGCCAGCAGTTGAGCGAAAGGTTCGGGGCACGTTGACGGGATCGGAAGAGTCAGCTTGTTCATGGCGACACCATAAGCCACTGCCAGAGCGTCTATCTCCCTGTAGGGAACCTCGCCTGTCAGCAGCTCCCACAGCAATACACCAAAACTGTGACGGAGAGAGATGAGAGGAAAGGAAATGTTAGGTTTTATTCCCACCAACTTAAAGAAGACAGACAGGAGAGTGTTTCATTTACAGTTAACATATATCGTGCTCTGCTCAAGTTTTACATACAGGGTGTATAAGAATAATCAAACATTATGCAAAGTTTTAGATACATTTTTGCTGTATAGGTCTCCGTCTTATCAGAAGCAAAAGTTAAATTGTGCTTACATATGATCCACTGGTAGCACTAACTCAACCACTCTATAATGTCCTTTTACAGAATGGATTAACAGTGGTTTGTGAGATGTTTATGGTTGTGAAAATCAGGTGAACAAAGTGAGACTCTGAGACAGCAGCTGTACCTCCACACGTCGCTGCTCTTGGAGAAGAGGGAAAGCTTGATGACCTCTGGGGCCATCCAGGCGTACGTCCCCGCCGCACTCATCTTTGTGGTCTGGTGCCATTCTCGGGCCAAACCGAAGTCTGTGATCTTTAGGATTTTCCCCCACAAGTCATCCCGCTCCACTGGCTCCAAGATGAGAACTGAGTAGGAGTACAGACAGAGATCAGGGTTAATATATAAATAATATATGGCTAAGGTGAAAAAAAAAAAAAAAAGGTTCACACATCACAAGAAAAATTTGCTTGTCAAGTTCCTTGAAATAGGATAAATATCTTAACACAAAAAAACTAAGAAATTTCTTACTGTAGTGGCAGATTTGTTTTACTGTTTGCAAAAAAAAATCAGTTTTTACTTTTTGTCTCAAACGTTTTACAAAAAAATACGACATAGAAACTTGCTCAGATTTGAGTTTCTGAGCAAAATGGCTCTGTGACTTTTAGATTAACTTCCTGGAAAAGACGTAAAATAAGACACAGCAGAAAAGCTAAGGAAGACAAGAAGTATTACAAGAAAGAAGTGTAACGTCTTTTTTTAGTTTAGTTTCAGTGTATGAAAATGTAACCTGCATTACTCTACTACTGTAACCCATAATAATATGTTATAAACATGAAAGGCTTGTCTGTCAAGATAAAATGAACAAATTCAAGATTTTGTCAACAATGGTTTTAAAAAGCCGTAGCTTTACTTTTGTTGTTGTGAAGTCTAGTGTTTTTTTTCCCTTTGACCCCATTTTAAATATCAAAAGCAGTAAATGTCCACAAAAGTTAAGATGTTCATGTTCAATAACACACTGGTGTTTGCATTAGAGGTGTGGTCTGAGCCTTTGCTCTTCAGGTTTCTGCTTTGGGAAAACAAACCAGCCCTGGTCAAGCAGTCAGCTGTTTGTCACGCATGTTCCTCCATAAGAGGAAAAACTGAACTTCAACATCTCCGTCCTCTCCTTCACAATGTTCTTGTAATGTTGGTGTTTAAAATCATCCCTGTGTTTCTCTGTATGACTTCCTCCTTCGTTTCCGCGTGTGGACTGGTTATGGAAATGTTTGGAGTGTACACAGTTCACAGGCAGGTGGAGGTTGCTCCCTCCCTCTTTCCCTCTCCTTTTTCTCTCTCTCACTTATCTACAGGCGTATGCAAAGAGAGGTGGAGAGAGGGAGTCAGCACACACATAGCAGCGTCTTTGTTTACACACACACACACACGCACACACGCATACGAACACTCAGCCTTTCACGTGATACAGGTGTGCCTTTCTGTTTTCTGTTCTGTATGGAAGAGCAGTTTTGCTGGGAAAGAATCGATCTCGTGCCGGAGTTCACATATTTCCACAGTTAGGAAAAAAGTTCTCATATCTTTTAATCATATCACTAGTTTTTTTATCATTACCTTTTATTAATCAGTAATTATAGCCCAGTAATTGAATACAACTGGGCCAATTTTAATGATTAGTTAAAGAATCACAAGAAAATTAGATTAATCTGCAATGAAACTATTCATTAATCGCTGCTGTCTTTTAAATGCTGTCAAAATCTCCTGCACTGAGTCTTTGTGTTGTATCTCAACCTCTTAAAACCAGAGTTATTGTCTAGTGTGCAATTTTTTAATTCACCTTGCTATTTGGGATACGTAAGACCTAACTACACTTGGTCATTGTACAGGAAGTTTGATTATCGGTGGTATGAGTTCTCTACTAGTTGTTTGTTAATTGTACTTAAATATGCAAGGGTTTTTTCTTTGTTTTTTTTTCATTAAAATGGGTGTAATGTTGTGATTTCACCAAAAGATAATGTGGACAGAGTCCCTACATGTAGCTAATAGGTCAAAGTTTAGAAAAATGAAGGACCATGGGTCTTAGAGGCAGAAATGTAATGTCCACATATGTGGACGCTGGGTCTTAGAAGGTAAAGGAAATATGTATACAACTAGAATTGCCTTGGAGGTGTACATATCTTTGCAGCAGTGTTAGCAGAAAAAGACCAAATTAACTCTGGTTAAGACAAAGGAAGTTTTTGTTTTTTTGTTTTTTGGAACAATTTTTGATATAATATATATATAGTGTTTGACATATTTATTAGCCCATCACCCAGTGTAAGGTGTTTCCCACCACTGCCCTAGATTTAGAGTGTATGGTTGACTACAAAACACTTCTAATTCCTTTGTAATCCACCGGGATGTGCAGCTTGAGTCAATATATATATATATGTAAAGCTAACATTTTATTATAATCCATGAATTCTCAAATGTACTGCTTCACAAAAAAAGGCAGAAAAAGTTAAAGCACAATATTATTTTTTAATTGAGAAATTCCTTATGTTCCTGAACAGAAAAAAAAGTGTTTTAGCAGTTGGATTTTGTTTCTGATAAGTTGCAGATTTCATAGAGAATTCTAGTTTTCTGGCTCAAATCTGGAAATTTGGGAATAAAAACATAAAACCAGTTTGAAATTCCTCAAAAATTACCACAAAATGGTAAAGCAAAGAAAACTCTCTGAGAAGGAAAGCATCAGAGTAAAAGCACTTCAAGATGCTGGGCAGTTTTCTCATTTGTATGACATGTGCTATAATAGATTTGTGAAGCACTGTATATCATCCTTAAATCAAAGAGTACCACAAGAACCAAATTAAACACAAAAAGTTACTCCACAGTTACATGCAGGATGACTTGAGACCTGAAAAACGTCCCACACTTGGTGTTTTTCTCTGCTGACTTTGTGCTTTTAGTGGACCATGCAAAAGGGACATGAGAAATACCCAAACAATAAACTCCAGGAATTGCTGAGTGTTAACACGAATGGGAACAGGACAGACGTCTGATCACACTGACCTTTGACTACCATACTGTCTTTGAGTCCAAGCTAAAAATATGTGCTGCAAAGATTTTTTGAAAAACAAAGGTGTTTGAGTTATTTAAAGTTGGAATACTAAAGTGAGAAATACAAAAATGGTCTCATGCTGTTTTTTTCTGTCCTGATACTGTTTCCTATGTGACGGTCACCTGTCTCCCTGAGGCTCTCACTCTACGCCTCTAAAGATGGAGTTCAGACAGACACAAACAGGACAAGGTATGTTTGCATGTTAAGATGGGTGTGTCTCCTGCCTCTCCTGTTTTCTCTTTCTGAGTATAAATATGGAGCACAATCATATGGGGGAAAAAAGGACATCGGGTCTACAGGGGAGAAGAGGGCGGATCAGACACAGAGAGGACAAAAAAAGACAAGAATGACGACAAACCGAACGAGGCATGTACGTGTTTACTGAGCAGCTCTCCCACCTGCTCCCACTCAGCCTCTCGTCATTGGTTTATTTATAAAATCATTATCGTGTTACTTTCACACATTGAGAGTGTCTTTCTCAGCGTTTTGACACCACCTGCGCATGTTCATTCATCAGGTTTTCACTACAGCCAGTGTTTCATACAAGAAACACAAGGATCATCATGTTTGTTTACAGCCGGCAGCAGAGTCCTAAAGAGGGCAGCCATGTACAAACATCAACAACGGAGGTGTCAGAGGGATAGAGAATAAATACTTAAAAAAGTCCTCGAAGACTGTCTTTCTTCCACAGTATAATGTCAATGCTACTGAAAAGGTTTTATAACCAATCAATGTATGGGATATTTTATAGTCTAATGATGCTAATTAGAATCCTGACAAGGTGAGACAAAACCCCAGTATAAAATGATACATTATCCTACCAATCACATAAGTAGCAACTATATGTAGGCTATTAACAAGTTTACAGGAAGTATAGAAACCCTCCCCGCCCACTCCCTCCTGCTGCTGCTCCAGCAGCCATCACTGCTCTGTTTTTGGCTGTAAACAGCCACATAGTTCCATGAACAAGCTGCCTATCTCTAAAGAAGACAAGTCTAAGTGGCTAGAGTTCATTTATCAAGAAAATGTGCCAGCTACACTCACTAAAACTGTGCATGTGTGTGCTAGTCACTTCATGGCCGACTGCTTCTCCAACTTTGGACAGTACAACAGAGGGCTAGCCAATAGACTGGTCCTGAATCCAGGCACATTACCAACCATCCTCTAACAAACCTCAGACCCTGGAAATGTGAGTATTTTAAATGCTGTGTGCTGTGGAGCAGATGTAAGAGCTTTTCCTCAGTGTCCCCCCTGTCTCTGTGTTCAGGGTGCTAACTTTAGTGGCCGTTAGCCTGTTGTTTAAGCCTGTAATGTTACAGTGAACGAGCTTCTCTGTTTTCTAAACATTGTGCACTCGGAGCACGTGGCGCCGCTCTCAGAGACGTGGAAGAGCGGGCGGTATCAGTGGTGGCTCATTATACATATGAAGGTCATGCCCACTAAATCAGAGCGTTCTGAACAGAGGGGCTATGAGAGCCTGGAAACAATGCTGCTGTGTTTGATTTATTGGGTTTTCGGACCAAAGCATGTTACTACCATTTCATGAAGACATCAATGATCCATATTTAACTGCAGAGAAGGAGCATAATATGGGACCTTGAATGATCAAAACTGAAATGTATTGTAGAGACATTAGTCTTTAAGTAAAATACATAAAAAAACATCTGTATGGCTATGAAGTTAATTAAAAGATACACAAGCAAGTGATCTTGTTATCACTGATGATATAAAGGGCCCAATGAGGGCCCAATTTTAAGATATCAGTCCATGTTCTTTTCTTTGATGGATTTTACCCCACAAAGAAACCAGAAAATGTCAAAAACAGTCTCTGATTTGCTGAAATGTTTTGTGGAGGTGTGCTCATTTCAAACTGGCTTTCCACAGTTAGTCATGGAGTTCTGACTCTGAAGACTGCAGGGGAGCCATCAAACCACAATCCAGAAACTCTCATTTCAGTTGAGTATTATTACTCAGCCGTCAAAATCACCTGCTAATTGGCAAGAGAGTGAGACTTCCAGCCACAGAGAGCAGCAGTTTTCTTTGAGCCCTGAGTGATCAAATGTTGATTCAGCCTTTAAACTGTGCTAGTTCTGCCTGCATCCTTGGACTCTGACCCCAGCAAAGTGTAGTGAAATGCCACTGAGTCAGAGTTCAAACACAGATAGAGGAGTGACCAGCCAGGCTTTGAACCAGCTAATGCGCCAAAGACTCGTAAGTCAGCGCAGGTGACACATTAGCAAACAGCTCGATCAGATGCGTCACCACAGAGGAATGCAATCAAAGGTCCCCTAAGTGATCCTTTTTGTACTTAGAGCCAATAACACTGAAGTTTATAACACCTTAAAGAGACATGCAACATGTTTGGCATGTGGTGGCTGTAATCTGGAAACTCCCTGAAGTCCCAAAGAGGAAAAGCTGTGGCTACAATGGTCACATTAAGAGGGCCCTTAAATAAGAGATTAGATGGGTTGCAGAAGAAGAAAAGTGTTGGGTTGTTAAAGTTTATTGTGGCAATAATAATTCTAGAGGCTGAGTTTGGGTGATAGTTTGAGGTTCAAATGCAAACAACAATCAAAGGGAAAGGGATATAATTTGTCACCAATCAAAATAAATCTCCAGGGAAATAAAAAAAATTTATCAAATTATAATTGCATCCATGAAGATTAGTAAGATTAATATTTTATAATGAGTGAATCATTGGCAGAACAGCTCATATACTTTCAAAACTGTGTCCAAAGTAAATGCAAAAAAAATCAATTGATCCTGTTTTAAAGTTATTTTGAAAACTTGATGAAAAAATATTATTTTTTACTTTTTTTAAGTGGGAAAAAAATTGTATCTTTATTTGTGTATATGAATTGAAGTTACAAACAACAACAGCAACAAAACATGCTTCTTAAATATTGACATGAAAGCCAAGCTCTTGTTCTCTGAGCAGCCTAGCCTTAAAATAAACAGTGTGTTGGAAAGCGACCAATCAGCTGGTAGGGTTTTGGGTGTGGTCTTCCGCACAGTCAGCTGAGAGATTAAGTTGGTCCGATCAGCTGATCAGGATGCAGCAAGTGGTTCAACCTGTTTGAGGCAGCACTGCTTCATTCTTCCTCTCTTTGTTTTTAAGCCTGAAACCCAGACCTCTACAAGTTTGGATCAACAGCTGATGATTGTTTTTTTAAGAACATAAAACAAAGAACTCATCACAAATACAGAGCATTCAGATATAGAGTCTTT
This sequence comes from Halichoeres trimaculatus, assembly GCF_033239565.1. NCBI lineage: Eukaryota > Metazoa > Chordata > Actinopteri > Labriformes > Labridae > Halichoeres > Halichoeres trimaculatus. The sequence goes on from NW_027437188.1 coordinate 24,846,066, forward strand.
GTGGTTATACTTATATTATATAATTTAATTTTACATTATATTATATTATATTAAATTATATTAGCTTAACAGAGTTGATATTTAATAGTAGTGAATTTGTGGTCTTCTTAATCCAGCATGTTTTTTGTTGCTACTACTAGCAGCCATGAAGATCTTCACAAGGTGTGCTTCTCTTTTTCTGAGGTTGTCTTATTCCAAAAACAGAAAGATAAATCTATAATGATTTATAATGAAAACAGTAAATCAGGGTACATGCTGAAATCCTGAGGTTAAATACCTTTTCAATACCTTTTTAAGAGTTTTTAAAAAACATTTTAAAAAGTCTTCAGACCTTATCACCACTTTAAGCTGTTGTTAGCAACCAATCTTTGACAGTTGTAGTTTGCATTTTAACATAAATTAGGTAAACTGAGAAGGAATGAAGCTTGAAAGTATAAATGAAACTAAAGGCGGGTCAATTGACATTAACATTCCCACAAAAAGTAACAGCAGTTATTCGAGGCCAACTTGAAGAAAAAAAAACAAGAATTTATAACATCATTGTCAAAATTTAGGACATGTGCTTGAGATTGTGTTATTTGCTTTCTATCAGCGCTACATACGGACGGCTACTAAACTACTGCACGAACTGAGTTGATTGTCACATTAGCCTACGGACATGTTGGGCTGCTAGCGCTACATTAAGCCTGCGCCTCACAAAATTACAACTTTGCTTGTTGTCACGTCTCAAACAACAGCGCTATATAACTGTACTGATAAATACCTAATCTCGTCGCCTTGTATCCAGTAAAAAGGTGATTTGAACTGAGAAAATTTGTTCAAAAACTGAGATCAAGGGAAGCTGGGAGAAGCCTTCTCTAAATCGTAAGAATCCAAGATCCCAGGTCATCAAAAGTCTGAGAAATTTTCTCAGGGGGCTAAAGAAACTCTTATGATTAAGATAAATGTTTTGAGATGGTAAAGCTTTTTCTAGATCCTCACACTGGTCTGTGATGAGTGTGACGAGCAGAATGATCGTCCAATCACCAGGTGTGGTTATTTCTGAAGGTTCAGACCCTGAAAACATTTTCCAACCAGATGGACTTTTTCCGTGGCGGATATCTGGAACTGTCTGTTGTGTCAGGTTAGTTTGTAACAGTCACAAGGAGGAAAATAAATACTCATGGATACGTTTGGAGTCAAAGCTTGAATACCAATAGAATTTAATACCTCATAACATCACGATTAAGACTTTTTAATACTTTTTAAGGGCCTTAATTTTTCCACAACTGATTTATCAACTTTTAATACAATATTTAAGACCCTGTAAATGAAAGTGTTTTGGTGGAAGCCCTCTTTAACCTGTTCTTCTGGGTTAACACAATGTTTTCTGTCATTTTGCCTCACTCTGCTGTGTCATTAACTTACTGTTATGATAACACGGGCAGGGGTCACAAAGTGAGTGTATGACACTGGGAATGTCAGAAAAAAAAAACCTCACGCCCCTATAAGGGTGCTTTGTTTTCTCTTTTTTTGTGAATAGTGTGCAAGTGTCTGTCTACTTGGCTTGGCTGCTTTGGCATGCAGGACAGGGACCTCCAAGCAAAGATCCATACCCACAAATAAAAGTTATCCAATGCAATTGATTCTTTCGCTGAACATGGTACTGACTAAGAAAGACACAAAAAAGCAAAAAAAACAAACAAAAAAAACCCGCACACAAATAGTGTCATAGCTATAGTGGCTAACAGATATGCTAGCTTTGTGGTTTCTATTGCTTGTTTGGAAGCACAGCTTTTTTTTTTTCTTCAAACAGAACATGGTGGCTTCAAAACCATGTCATACCAAATTTCTTTTAACTAATTTTTCATTAACATCTTGGAATGAATACTTGACCAATCAACTCTGCCCATCAGCCTGTCACTGTAACACATTTTGTTGCCCTTGTTGGCTGTTTCGTCCACATGCAGCCAATCTGGGCCTGCATGGGAAATGCTCTCTTAAAAGTCTTTAATGTCCAGCTATGTGGAATATAAACCTACAAAAATCTTAAGAAAAACTTTTTTAAAGGGGACATTTTATGCAACCTTTTGTTAACCTTGATGTAGTTTCTATTTTCAACCTCATCCCTCTCCTGTGCGCAGAAACAGGTGTAGCCAGGAGGTTAGAACAGTTGTTGCTGCTGTGCAAAGTCAGCACATCAGACCCCAAGTACCAACAAACCCTTAGCAGCATTTCTAAGTTTCCACAGCTCCAAACACCTTCTATGTATCTGCACAGAGCTGCTGGGTGAGAGATGACAATTACAGCCATACGACTGGCATGGCACTGAGGCGAGGGTGCATTATCACAGATGAGATCTAAGCCCATGGGATGCAGAGCAGCCGGGGCCCCCGCCCTGCAGGCCCCACAAAATCCATCTCTGTTTCTGCATCTGTAAAGATCAAAACCTTGCAAACATGAAAAGCAACCTCCCCCTCTAACCCTGCCGCCTTGTGACTGTCTCTTCATCTCTGCATCCCCTGTTTTACCCTCACTGCACCCCCTCTTTCCCTCACTCCTCAGAGAGTGCCCTCTCTCAGACTGTCTGCTGTTTCAGCTGTCGCCAGCCTGGCTGTGATCATAACACACCGGGGAGAAGAAATGGAAGAAGAGACGTGAGGAAAGCAAAAGACTGGACCCAGTCAGAAAAAGTGACTGAGAGGTGGATTGTGTGTACATAATGTAGGAGGAGGTGGGAGTGGGGAGGGTGAGATGATGAGGAGGCAAAGCGGGTGGTGGTCTGAAGATGAGGACTGGGGGAGGGGAGACCAAGAACGAGGGGAGGAGAGAGGCAAGAAGGAGACAAAAAATGACAGGAGAGGAAGAGCTGCAGAAATTAGGCCAAGAGCAGAGAGTGAAATATTGGGAAGAAGGAGCAGAAAAGTGAAGATGAGCAAGCGCATAAGAGGGAGGAAAGGCAAGAAAAAGAGAAGAGGCAGAGGAAAAACTGCCAGGAGAAAGGGGGTAATAATGAAAGGATGAAAAGATGCGGGCTACAAGAGGTAAAGAGAGATGACTGGAGGGAGAGCTTTTGTCATTTTTCCTGGCAGCACATACCAGCTGTCTTTATATCTCAATAGGTCTCTCCATTTTCCTTTGGCTTTCACACATCTCATCTCTCAAGAGATTTCAAGCACTGGCAGATATAAAGCATCGCTACAATACACACACGCCAAAACAGAAACTTCAAATCCCTACATTGCTTATCATCTAAGTCTATTTATTTCAAAAGCAGCATGAAAATTTCAAACAGAACTGTGAAGTAGATTTAGAGCTTGAAAATTCTGCACCCTGCATCAAAACCGCCCTACTCAGGTATCCAAAAGTTGGAAACATAAAAGACTGTTTATTTTCATCATCAAATACGAAGAGTATCTCTATTTACAACTCAACAACTAAGGATAAAACTGATGCTCTCGAGAACCAGACGTGCAGTAAATCTCAGCGTTTCCTCCCTGTTCCCCCATGCTGCTGCATGGAGGTTGAAGTGAGCCTGCTCCCATGTCATTGATACCCTGGCTCTGCTCCACGTGTACCACCACAGGCCATTGGGGCTCTAATCCTGAGCCGCACTGTGGCACAGTTTCACCCCGCAGCCATTCACTTTGTGTGCACACAAACGCAGCTGCCAGATTCGTGTGACCAGGCAGACTCTCTCTCAGAAGAGACCGAGGTATTAAATGAGGCGGCTTTCTCTCAGCTCTTTTTGAGGAGAGTGTGTGTGTTTGTGGGATAGCTTACACTCTGGGAATTCATGGAAAGATATCAGCCTTTTTATGGGGTGCTGATGGCAGATATGGAAATAAATACACAATGAGTTTAAACAATTGCACAGAATCCATTTTTTTCTATTTAATCAATTATAACTATACAGACTCAAGAAAAGGTGGAAATGTTGAATATTTCATGAAAGGATGGTTTTAATAACAATGACACTGCTGAAAACAATAAAGATAATACTTAAGAATACTTCAGGGTAGAGCTTGCTAAAGATGAATGTGATGATACTGAGAAACAGAAGACAAAACTCAAAATACAAAGGACAGTTTAGATGGTGCTGAAGATGCAAAAAGTTGTTAAAAAGAATCAATAAGGATGATGCTGAAATAACAAAGATAATGTCAAAGATAACTATGATGATGCTAAAATTGAAGGTGAAATTGATGCATCATCAAGATGATGCTGATCTTAATCGGATGATGCTGGTAATGATGAAAATGCTGCTAAAGCTGATGCTGAAAATAACTAATTTGATGAGATAGATGACGTAGATGATGCTGAGGATGACGAAAAAGATGCAGGAGATGTTGCAAACAATAATTAAGACGCTGAAAGGGAAAAGACGATGCTAAAATTGACAAAGATAATAAGTGTGGAGCTGAGAACAGATGCTGGAGATAACTAAAATAATGCTCAAAATAATAAAACAATACTGGAAATAATATTTAGGTGCTGAAGACGATGCTGAGAATGCTAAGAGGATGCTTAAGGTGACCAAGATGATGCAAAACTTGAAGCTGATATAACATACAAAATATAACATGCTGATGTCAAAAAGATGATGCTGGAAATTATAAACATGGTGCAAAAAGTGAAAATGATCAGGTTTAAAAATACATGAATCATGATGCTCAAAATTAAAAAAATCAATAGAATGATCAGAATAATGAAGACAAAGGATATTTTTTTCTGTTGCCTTGGTCTCTTAATTATTTTTTTTTGACAAATATTTAAGTGACCACATTTCCCTGTTTAATAAAAAGCCTTAGCTGTATCTCAAATGACTCATTGAACTTTAGTCTTTATCACAAGTATCATTATGTTTAGGACCTAAAGCGTTTTCTGATCTCATTGGGTGTAACTGATTACCACAATGACACATTGTAAAACAGAGCTGTGTTGTCTATTTTAATTATCCATGACTGTTGATGGACCTGAGCTCTCAGCAGGTCATCCAAGAAACCAGTCAAGTGTTCAGAACAACAACATGTTAACATGTGTCATCTCTCTTAGAGCGCACATAAACGTTGAATAAAACATCCTGTATCGACTCCCTGGGTTCTTGCTGCCCTGAACATGCATTATCCGGTGTGTTGTCTGGCTGAAGTTTTCTCTTGTTGACTCTGTGGTGAAAGTGAGTGAAGGACTTTCAGCTGATGGGGCGTCCAGTGCACTTATTGCTTGGCCTGACTCCCTGCTCTCGGTGCCAGGCTGCTATATGGCAACAATGACTCCCTCACAGGCGAGTGATGAAACCTACCCATGAGGTGTCAATGTAAGTGTGATTATGTGACTTGCAAAGTTTGTGTGCTACCTTGGACAGACACTCTTCAGAACATTTTTCCACAGGAAACTTTGAGGAAAGAAACAAGAGATCTTTTGGCAGATAAAGTACGTTGAAAGAGACACAAATGTAATGCTCCTTTTACTCAAGCATAGTGTGTTTCCTCTGTGCACACCCCTTTGTCATCTCAGTTTAATTTCAAGCAATGTCTCGTGCCACTGCCTCTCAGACGCTTGGACTGACTTAAGAACTGAGGTGAATATGAGGCAATGACGAGGAAACAAACTGCCCATGGCGTGTAACGGTAGTGTTTACTCCACTACTGTTTGTCTGTCCTGACTCTGAGCAAAGTAAAATACTCTCCAGGCTTGTCTTGCAGACTGGGAAAAAGGTAGGCTATAGGAGACAGGCTTTTTTGAAGAATCATGCAAATTCAGTGCTGTTACATAACTGACTGATGTAAAGCTGTTTGCTTGGTAATGTGAGTGTAAACAGAGTTTCAGGAACAAAATGTGACGAAATCTTTACGAGTGTTTGAATGATAATCACAAGTGACAAATTAAACCATAGTATATATGCAGAGGATTAACACTAAAGCTGTTTGAAATGCACTACAACATACAGCAGTATGATGTGAAAATGTGTGTCAGTATGTTTGGCAGCTCCACAGACAGCCTGAGCTGCACTGCAGTAAAAAGAGAGCAGTGAGTCATTAGCCTTAACAGGCTTCAAATCAACTTTTTATTGACCAATGGAGAAACAATTGCAGTAAGTGTGTATGAGTGTGTGTATGCATGTATGCCAGTTCATTTGTAATCATGAAGCCATTGACTGGTGTCACCATTTGGTTTAGTTGTGACAGGCTGGAGCTCAGCAGCGTGAGGCGATACAAACATCTGTGAGCGGTGTGGCTGAGTTCACACAGAGCCAGAGACCTGTAAACAGTCCAAAGTCCTTCCAACAATCCATAGACTCACACTACTCTCTGTTTAGTGCCATCAGAATGACTGTGTTAGCCAGACATCCCTGTTATTTCTTCTCAACCTGTATGTTAGTCCACCAATACAAACAAAAAACAGAATCATACCATCCTGAATGTATGTGCTGTATCATGGAGATCTGTGAAAAATTCACACTCTCATTGGTTTTCTCTTTGCTGTTACAGCTGTCAGAATAATATTATGAGTCTAAATTTAGAGACAGGACTGCACATTTTCACCCACATCTGATGACTGAGATGGTTGAATAATGAACACCGCTGAAACTTCAGTGGCAATATTAAATCATTACATGTGTTGTAAGAATGATTATAGCTTGTATCTGAAACATACAGAACAGATTACACCCAGAAAAGCCTTTAACGTCAATGTGAGGTGTTTGCTACCCTTTTTTTTTCATTGCATTTTTGTAGAGGCTTGTGTTTTAAGGTGTCCACTTTAACTCCAGCAAAGCTTTAGCAATATCTAAGCATGCTAACATAGTAGCAGTGACTATGTTTACATGCTAAAGTTCAGCAGGTTTATCATGTTTACCATTTCAGGCAAGGATAACAAGCTAATATTTGCTTATAAGCATAAAAACAAAGTACAGCTAGGGTTCCAAAAAGGCCTTTGCTGTCCTGTGGTCTGGCTCTGGTCCTAAAAATTACTGACAGAAGTGTAAGCTTAGCCAACAATTCATGCATATTAACTTAAATATTGAATCTATTGGTGAGGAATGGTTAGTGGATCACAAAAGCTACTAGGGTTGTCCTTCCCCTGGCCAACCTGGAATGCCAATGCCTGAGGTGGGGAGAGCACATCTTCCCTCTCTTTCATGTGTTTGCATGAGAAGCCAAGGCAGGGAGAGCAGAAGCAAAGATTCCCAGAGGTACAAGTTGGGATGCACCATGCCGATCCAGCCCCCCAAAGCTGGATCAGGTATTGGTAGGAAAGGATCAGTCCAAACTTGACACTAAGGCTAAACTATTATTAAGTCTACAGGACACAAAACTTTATAATCACATAGTCTTTTCTGTAAATTCTGAAGCATTTTTTAAACCAAACTGCTGGTGAAACACTTAAACACTTATAGTTTAAATCAATATTAACTTCAGTAATTCCATATGTACTCATTTTTGTCTTTTACTCAAAACATTACCAATCTTATTCCACAGTAGAGCATGCAAGTAATTATTTAACACTGGAATTGGATCAGGAGCGGTATCGGTCGATACCCTAAGCCCAGATATTGGTATCAGGAGTAAAAAAGCTGGATCAGTGCATCCCTAGTACAGAGCAGAGTGAACATCAGTGACAATATCACAGACTGTATAATAAATGGACGTAGTCATCCTGACGTCACTCATCTGTTTATGAAACTATTTTTTGAAGCAGATCAGCCATATTGCAAGTGGGCAGGCTCTGAGACTCCACACTAATACCTAAAGATCCCTGTCCATCATGTGAGCTGAGCTGTGCCTCTGATTGGGCAAATTTACAATCTTATATATCCTAAACTGCTGAGTTGGAAAAAAAAGTCACCCCTGTACAGTGTGCGCAGGTAGGAAAATTAGTAATTCAGACGGGAGCCTTTTTTTTACCACTGTAAATATGTTTATTTCTGTGGTGAAAACAGCTTTTTAGGCTTGCTGTGACTTCAGCACTTCCAGAGCTAGCCTCAAGCAGTCAATCGAGAAACAGCAGATTTTAGCACTTCAGCATCGTCTCGTAGTTTTAGACCAGAGGTTGCTGCTTGATGATAACACTTATGGCACTAGTAGAATCGGACGCAGCATGAAAGGAGAAGCTGGCGTGGAGGTGAGTTACTAAAAACGTTTAAAAAGAATGCTCATTTGGGCTAAGCTTGACTGTGGCCTGTCTGAACTAACTTTATGCTCAATTCTGTTCAAGCTTTCTGCCTGTCAAAATTGCCAAATGGTTGCACATGGTGGATTAATTTTGATTCCCTATATGTGCCATTTTGTCACTTTTGTTTGAAAATTCATATTTTTGTAGATGGTGAAATTAGCTGGTTTGGATGATCTCAGGCTGTTAAATGGTATCGATACTATCTGTAACAAATCCTGCATATGCTGATGTCGCTGCAGATAATCAGTGTTTTGAATGTGTTTCTAAACTGAGATGTATCCATGTATTCATAACTATGTTGTAAAGCCATACTAAGATAATACAGCATAAAACTGCAGCCTACAGTTCATTAAGAGCTAGCCTTAATCTGTATCTGGCTCACTAAGAGAAATAAGAATGGCTTGACCTCCTCACAAACTGCCTTTATACTTCTCCCAGCTCCATCTCTCCCTCCCCCCATCCATCTCTCCATTCCCTTTCTCAGCCGAGCCTCCAGGGGTTTCTCTACAGCCACTGCTGCAGTATTCCTGCTCTGCTCCTTTACCCACCCTGCCTTGCCTCCGTCCATCTGACCGCTCTGTCATTCACAGCCTACAGTCGTCCCTCACTGCCTCTATCTCCAATCATCCCCCCACCTCCCCACAACCCATACAGTGACTCCTGCCATTGTGAGTCTCACTCTTGCTCTTCTGTCTTGAGCTGCTGTGTGAGAATGGGGTCATTGTTGCTCTGTTGCAGCATATACATGTGTGTGATAGTAGGAGGGTGAGTTCTCTGCCCCAGTGCCAGCATGCCCTGCTGTCCGACCTCCATGCACACACACACACACACACACACACACACACACACACACACACACACACACACACACACACACACACACACACACACACACACAGGCCTTCATACTACAGCATACACATCAAGTTTGTAGACATGCCAAACCAAACAGAAATAAACAGCCTGTTGTAGGGTCATTCAGTCCATCAACTGATCTTTCACTGACGCTGCATTAAATGTTTTATCTAGCACAGTAAAGAAAGAAAATCATGAAACTAGCAAACATCTGCACCCACATTGTACAAGAGGTCATTGAAGTGTTGTGAGCTGTATTATAACACATGTACACACAAAACATTTTGACTTAAGCATTAAATTTTGTTTCTGAGCCAGTAAAATACATCGAGTCAGAGAGGCTAGCAAGTTTCCGATTATGCTAACATAGCTGCCACAGTTCAGCTATTTAAGCAAACATTATTACTAGCTTTATATCTTGACAAAAAAAATACAGATAACTCGTAGTTTTATTTAACTGTAATTTAATCACATGCCAAGATGGTTTATGACTGGCTCTTTTTTGCTTCTTTTAAAATCAGTAGCTAGCATGATCAAGCATTAGCTCGTCAGCAAACTGGCAGTTTCTTGGAGCCCTTAGCAAAGGTTAGAGAAAATATTCTTTAAATGTGAAAAAACTTTGGACGTTAAACTCTGTATGATATTTATCTATTCATATTGAGAGACAAAATATGTCATAAAAGTGAATATTGAGAAAACTGCTTCAAAATTAATAGCCTCTGTGTTGTTCAGTGCTAAATAGTACATTAAGCATATTTTAATGATACTGTATGGTTATACAATAAAAAGACTGTCATCAAGGTTCTTAATTTACTGTTTACTTTTGTCACTGTATGAATGACCTAATTTTTAGATGAATATATTTAATATTTCATCAAATGTATGGGTCATATCTCGGCTTGCATATTGGTAAGCTAAAGCTAGCTTTGCCAGTTAGTTAAGGTCACAATGAAAGAGTTACATCAAATTAGTTATTCCGAGGTAAGAGCATTTGTTGTACAACTGGTTATGTCATGTCCAAATCTTAAGACATTATAGCAAGGCAATGTTTGGATGTGTGAACTATAGGTCTACCACCATCACAATACAATAAACCTCCCCCCTACTTCAATACTACAAGAGTATATTTTTTGTGCTCCAGTCCCACTGCTCACTCTCAGTCCAGTCAGCCTCAGTCTCGGCCTCCGCAGCTCTGTCTGACTGAGGGATTAGCCGCTGACACTGGCCACCGAGCTAATCCTTTCCTCAACAGACTTTCTCTCATATTCTCACACACACGCAGCCAGATGCAGGCTTTTCAATGACCATGTCTGTTTGCCATATTACGTTAATCTGTTAACTAGGTATTACAGCACTTTGTAGCAGTGCTGTCGTTATTTCAACAGCCAATTTTTTTTTTTAATCTATCGGTTAGAGCTGTTCATACTTTTTATGTAGTCTATGAGTAAACAGCATATTCAGGCCTGCCTTGAGACACCATTTACATGATTGTTTACTGTGTAAACATGGCGTTCATTTGAAGCTACCGCACCTAAAACAGCAGATAGAGTCAGCTAATATCTGTCTGTCTTTCCTGTGAGTGTCTAGCAGCTGGTCACATCTTAGCATGCACCATGGATCAGAAAACTTCTACATAGGTTTCATTTGATGAGTTGAATTAAGATGAAGGAATCCTTTTAACAGCTGTTCAAAGGGGAGCCAAATATTTTCAATATGTATGCAAATAGTCACAGTGAGAAACAGTGAATCTATATAACTTTTCTTTTCAAGACTACAAGAGCAGATGACCTAACCGGTGTTGGACTGCAGGTAGCATCAGGTGATCAGCTCACCTGTATTGTCTTACCTGCAGCTGACTCATCACTTATATAGAGCTCTTATGTGCAGAGTCAGTGGCCCTCTGTGATGTACTGCCTCTGTGACTCTACCTTAAATAGGAACCATGACTCAGACTTACATCCTGGTCGTGAAACAGACCAAAAACAACAAATCAAGGCCCTAATGCAAACCTGTTTGATCCCAACACACAGGACAAGCTGTTGTAATAAATTTGAAATCTTTTTCAACGTCCATTTGTCAGCATTAATTAAAATGCTGAAAAATATTACAAATGCTTTAGGGTTTGACAAAATGGTATTTTTTATTGCCACCAAGAAAAATAACTACTTGATGAACTGAAAATGAAAGTTGCTGTCCGCTTCACACACAACGGAGCTCATATTACATCAACACCATCTATCTTTAATGTCTGAGTCTTTTCATTGTTTCTGGATTAATCCTACATGTTAGTTCAGCCAATCAACAGGGACAAGTGCCCGATGCTGTGGTACACAAGAGGCTGATCCAGGATCAGAGTGACAGGTAAGACATCACCACAGGGAGCAATGACCTGCCAACCCACAAACACGCTGTGACATCACTCTAAGGAGGTCATGGTAATCAGATTATCCCCTTTACACAGACTAACTCACCACTGTGGGCCTGACTGAGAGTAACACGCAGCCATTAAATCACAGAAACATGAACAGGCCCTTAAAACTTATACTTGGCTGAGATAAAATTAGATAAAAGCATCACGGTGAGCCAAAAATAAACTGTCAGAGTAGTAAAAGGTTCAGCTTCAAACACAAACTGACTCAAACAGCAGTGTCACATTGTAATGAATTCTTCTGTGTGAGAGTGAAGATATGTTTACTGAGCGCAGAAGAAGAAGAAGCTGGCCAATGGAAGACGGAGGTGAGGCTTGGGGGCCTGAGCTGTTCTGTAACTGCGCTCATGCCAAGTGGTCGGCAGTTTGAAGAGGATACCTGAGACCAGCGCACCTGGACAATGAGCTGAGGTGTAACTCTAAACGGAGATGAACCGCTGTTTGTCCCCACGCTCTGCCTATCACACTGTTTCCCATCAGACTCCTCACTCACTTCGTGTCTCTCCGGTGTATTTGTCTCTTCTATTCTCACAGCAGATAAAACGTGCATTCCTTTATTTTCACAGTGAACATGGGCACGAAGTGGTGTAATATAAAATGATGTAATTACATTCCGTGCTGTGGTAGGGCACATTGATCTGATGTTTCACTGTGCTACAGTTTTTAACAAAGCAGCAAATTTTGACAGTACAGCAAAACAACAACACACTGTTGAGTAAAAACTCAAGAGTGTTTCTTCTTCTGCTTCTTCTTCTTCCTCTTCTTCTTCTTCTTCTTCTTCTTTTTCTTCTTCTTCTTCTGATTATTATTACTATTATTATTATTATTATTATTATTATTATTATTATGAGTTTGGATTGTAAAAAAAACATAAATCATATTTGCTCCTACAGCAATTTCCCTCACTCATTTGAACTTTTACCAGACTGTTTTTTCTTCTTCAAACTTCAATCAAATGTCACTACATTAGGAAAAGAAACAGCTTTTAGACATTTGTTATTTTCCTTTTAAGCGATTTTTTAAATTATTTTTATCAATTTTATTTATTTTATTTTGCTTCTTCTGTGTTTTTATTCATTTTAATTTGTTTTATGTCTTTTATATTGCTACTTGTCCTTGACAAATTCATTTTACTTATGTTTTATGTCTATTCCTTTATCTTGTATCTTATTCACTCTCTTGTACAGCACTTTGTTTTAACTATGGTTGTTTTTTAAAGTGCTTAACAAATAAAGTTGGATTGGATTGGATTTTAAGTTTCATGATAGCTTGCTATTTGAGTTTAAAGGGAATAGAGGAAGTGAGGATTTGTCAATGTGTGTTAATGTGACCATGATAGATTGGGAGCTGTTTGGCAGCACGGTAAAAATCATCTTACGATCAATGAAAGAATATCTCCCCTCCTATATTTCTCAAGAACTGATAATCCAGTTGTCTTCATACCAGGCAAGGGTCTTGATGAAGATCAGAGGGAGTGAATTGTCAAGTGTGAGGCTGAGTCTCAAGGAAGCTGCAGGGTGCCAGGCTGCGTCTCTCAAAACTGCTTAAAGCTGAGAAATTCTGGGTTAAAATAAATCAGCCTGCTGCAAAATATGATTCTGAAACAGGGCATTCTGGATGATGGGTGTCTGCTTTTAGTTCTTGATGTGTCTTTTTAAAAAGAAATTTTACCAGAAAGGGTTATTTTCTTTCTCTCTTCTTCTTCTTTCTGTCTTCTTTTTTTCCTTAAAATATCTTAGCATTTCTTCAACTACAAAGCTCTCCCTACCTTTTGTCTCACCACCTCTGTCCTCAAGCTTTCCCCACTTCTGGGCATCGCAATGCTAAGCCAAACATCCCTCAGTAAGAGTCTGAGTCACAGTCTAACCACATACTTAACTACATTAGCTCCCACACATTTTCAGCAGGATTCATCAATCAGGGAGAAAACAAAGACTTCTTGCATGTCTTATGCAGCTATTTTCACACAGACAATACTCTAAATTGGGGGACTGACATTTTGCGCAGCAGCTGACAGCAGCTAGCAGCTGTGTGACTCAGTGACACAGAAGCAGAGCCCATGTCACCATGGAAAGGCAGCATTATGGTGCTGTTGCCAGGGCTCTGCTGTCCAATACATATCTGAGCCTTCGCTGTCCGTTGGAAATTGCACAAGGGAGGAGAGAGGAATTTGGTGCATATATTATGGAGTGAGATGTGTTCAAAAAAAATGTGAGAAAGCAGAGAAGAGGAGAGGGACTGAAGATTAGGATACATATTAGCAGCCCAGCAGTGGCTGTGTCAAAGCTAGACTAAAAGGCCTTTAGTCAGCATCCAGCACACTCCACCCATATTTGAGCACTTCCTCCCCCATCACTTATGTCACTTAGAAAAAACACACACAGCCTGACCTGCACATATACAGTACAAGCACACACACTTACAAAAAATGCACTTAGTTGCTCGCTGTGTGTGACTTCTTTGATGCACCAACAACTGCAACTGCGTCTTTAAACAGCAAGTAGCACAAAGGACCAAAAATAGCTCAGTGAGTTGCAGAGCAGAACTGCTCTCCTTGAGGAGGGGAGGATAGAGGAGGAGAGGAGGATGGAGAGAGAGGGAGGAGAAGGAGGTGCAGAGAGGGATGACAGGGAAAATATGTCAGAAGGGGACTAGCTCTCGAGGACTCCTGCCACCCTGCAAGGTTCAATTTAAGTTTCATATCCAGAGTCAGCTCTCAGAAAACCTATTAACTGTCGATGCCTGATAAATCGATTTCAATGATACTACGAAATGGTCATGACTATGTGCATCATGCCCACTTCCATGTGTCAGTCTATTTCACAAAGGTCAGTTAGACTATGACACAGATTTGACTTCATTCTGAGTATCTGAACAGCAGACAGGTCAATATCAGAAGTGGGACAATAAGTCAATACAGAAACATATTGCAACAGGCTCTTTTACAGGAATTGAACAATTATGTTCACTACAAGTGGAAGATATTACTCACTTCTTTTTGTTATTTATTAAATGCATTTAAATGATTTTTGTGGTTTTTACTTATTGAATTTTTTATTCTTGGGGCTTTTTAAATGTCATTACTGAGATGACAGGACAGTGGGTTAGTCAGAAACCATTGGAGAGAGTGGACAAAGAGTAGACAACAGCTAGGAGCCAAAAGTGGGAGTCAAACCCAGACCATCATTTTGAGGCCTACGCATGGGGTGCCACTTTTTTTTTTTTTTTTTTCCAAAACTAAGCTGGCTCCACAGATTTTACATACACCTTTAAACAAAAAGCTTTTTTATTATAAAAATGGAGATGCCACTAGACTTATTTCAGCTAGGCTATCATTAGGCCTGGAGTACTGTCCGCTTCATGGTGGAAAGGGTGTATACAACAGAATTACTCAAGTCAAGTATTGATACGCCTAGTCAAACATTACTAAAAGTTAAGGTTGCTCAGTCAAATTATTAGTTAAGTTAGAAAAATAATTGTCAGCTGACTGCCAAGCTGAAGTAGTGAGATACAAGAACATTCAGAGAAATGTAGTTGAGTCAAGAACCCCAATTTTTCTCACACTGGTATTTTACAAAACCCATTTTCAGCCTCTGTCTGAAGCCCTTTGTTTTGGTTTCTGTCTCTTTAAGGGCCCCTGTGCCACAAACCCCTTTACTCTAATTGGCTACCCCTCTGGAGGCCTGTTGGGGGCAGAGCTAGAGGCAGACCTTGGTGTTTGAGGCCCAACCCTGCAACGTGTCATGTACCAGTTAAGGAGATCCTTGTGCAATGACCTCATCATTTCAGAGCTTGCGCTATTCTAGACCATTCTGAACAGTTTACAGACAGATTTGGGGATTTTAACAACCTGTGACAATGTAAAGGTTTGAAAATCTGCATGTTTGGTGTGGACATCCTGCATTGTTGCTTTATATCCATGTTTAAAATATGGAAAAGCATGACACCCCCCCCCCTTAAGTGCAGTAATCAGTGTTAACTTTGGTCTACAAATGCCCAAATCAGACGTAAAATCTGTTGCTTATTTACACAGGATAGATCACATGAGTTTGTACTACTTACTATTGCTGGACTTGAGGTCTCTGTGGATGATGGGTACAAAAGCCTGGTTGTGTAGGTAATCCATTCCTGTGGCGATCTGGACGGCCCAGTTCACCAGAACCCGTGGAGGAACCTTCTTTCCAGCGAGTGCTCGGTTCAAAGCCCCTCCTCTGGCATATTCCATCACCAAGCACAGGTTGGGCTCCCGCAGGCAGACCCCTCGCAGAGCAATAATGTTGGGGTGCCGGAGCATCCAGAACAGTCTGGCCTCCTGTCGCACACTCTCCGCCGTTACACTAATATCCTCATCAGGGTCCTGCCTGGCCGCCTTTACTGCCACTTCTTCTTCCCGCCATACTCCTTTGTACACTTTCCCAAATCCACCGGCTCCAATCACCTCCTCCAGGAGCAGTTCTGTGAAGTCTATCTCTAAGGGGCATTCACCCACTCCCCCTGCCACCAGCCCCCCTGAGGTCAGCTGCTGGTAGTTGGCAGAGGCCCCCCTTGTGACATAGTTACTTGGAAATATACCCACCTTGTCCTGGATTTTACCAGTCCACCAACCCTCATCCCCAGACACTTTGGAGTCTTTGGAGAGGACCTCTAGGAGGTCCCCACGCCGCAGCGTCAATTCCTCATCTGCTGTGGCCTCATAATCGAACACCGCCGTCCAGTAGGGGTTAGGGTTATTCCCCCCACATCGATGGCCAGGGTGGGAATCCGGGGAGTCCGAAGAGGACATGATGGAGGAGTTCCAGCTGCTGCCATTCTCTACTTGTACCACTGGAGCTGGGAACATGGGCGGTGGAGGGGTCATATTAAGAGGCATGGAGGAGGAGGAGGTGGAAGAGGAAGGGGGGCCTGGTGGGATTAAACTAGGGGGAGGTGGGGAGCAGCAGCCCCCACAGCTGGTGCAGGACAGGGGGGGCGCTGTGCTGCCTGCTCTGCCGTATGGGTTCATGGCAGCCTGACTGCTGTTTGACTCTGTGGGCCTGCCCTCTGTCAACTCAAGCACAAAATCCATACAGGGCCCATCTACAGAGACGAGGTGTCCTCGACCACCAGTGGAGGGGGGCTGAGGGGATCAAAGGAGGCCGTGACTGCTCCCCCCCATCACCACATCCTGTGTTTGAAACTGTGCCAAATCCTGTCACCAGTTGCTGCTCTGCTGTAGCTGCACAGTATGTAAGTAGCATGTATTCCCCAAGGCAGGTTCACTCAGGGACAATGATCAGCAGGTCAGATGGATCCATGAGCCCCCTTCCCAAAACGTATAGATTGTTTCCAAAAATGCACCTTCTAGAAAGCTGCCATGGATGTAAACATGTTGGTTTGAGACGCAATGCAAAGTTTTTCAAAGGTGGCTTTAGTTTTAAATGTCTCACTTAAAAGGAATCCTTACATAGCTGTTAAATCATGTGCAGTTCATTTACATTTAGCACAACTAAAAATGTCTCGTGATTCATAGGTTTGGATATTTGCCCTAATAAATACATGTTCAGAAATAGTGTCTTCATTCTGAGAGCCACAGAGACACTCAGATGTGATAGTAAAACCTCAACGGATTGGTTTCAGAGAAGAAAGTGGACTGTTTAAGCTGCCAATAAAAAACACAGTCTGTGTTTGAAATCCACTGAGCAGGGGTCCTCATTATATCTCATCCAGCCCAGTGTAGATGCACCTCCCCCGCCTGCCATCTTCATCAACACGGGCTGCTTCCTCCTCTGTGGTAGTGTGTACGTTTGGAAATACCGCTGGATTTTCGCCCTACATCCATGCAAGCCGGACCAGGCTAAATCCTACATGCATGGCTACATAAAGAGCCTCTAATAAAAACGGAAAAAACAAAACCTGTCCATTGTAATACGACAGCTGAGAAGAATCAAAGAAAGACGCAGGTACTCAACACAGAACAGGAAAGTAGCACGATGTTCAGCATCCAGCAGCAGAGTCCACGTCTCTGTGCAGCGGCCTGCTTCAGTCGCCTCCGCTGGGCTACATTTGTGATGGTGACACGCTCTTGGTTACAAAAGAAACTCTTCTTCTCTGGAGACATTAAAGAGATGCCAGCATTCATCATTCTGCAGCCTCAACAGCACGCGTAGTACAATAATAGCCTACTCTTGTAATGAGGTCTCTTTTTTTTAATTTCCACGACTTCCTTAAGAGAAACAGACACCATCACACGGCGGCAACAAGGTGGATAATATTGTCAGCAAAGGTTTGCGCGGAGGCAGTGCAGCATAACAGAAGAGCCGAAATAAGGCGATGAAAAAACATGCTTCGTCTCCATGCTTCCTTTAACGATAGATTTGCACCCCGTCTAAATAATAATCATAATATAGTGATAAATAAAAATTGATGCTTTATTTTTTTCGCGTATAATACACTACAGCAGGTTTTTCTGTCTTTGCTTGCGTCTTCCGACTCGAGCAGCTTTAATTTAAGTACGTAAACAATTGGCGTTTACTGTAACCCAACCTGGACACTGAAGGCAGCAACATCCACCGACATCGTCGCTTGCTTGGGCGTGTGGTTTCATCCGAATAGGGTCCATCCAGGTCAGTAACCCAATTTGCGCATAAATGACAATAAAAGCTCCCGGGAGTCCCTGTCCGTGCTGCTCAGCCAGCTGTACGGAGGTCCATCGTATTCAAACTGGTTTTTATCTCCAAAGGAGCTGTGACATTTCGAGCCACCGAGCTGTCAGTCTGCTGGGCTGACTTCGCATCCAAATACACCGGGGGTGCAGTCCGCGTACGTAGCGACAAGTGCTTCCTCTGCCGTCGATCTATAAAACATACGGATGGTCAGGCTACACAGGCTTTCCACGCACTCGCTTCAGTCATGTGAGTGCAGATCAGCGTGTAAGACTGGAGAGGAGGATACAAGGGTCTGTTGGAACGGAGCTGTGGGAGCGTGGTTGCATTGTGGGTAATGAAGTTTCTGAAAGATCTCCTGCTGACCTACATCATCGTGGCAGCCAATAACCGCAAATGATTAGCACCATATCAAGTAAAAGATAAAGGACGGATGACATCCACAATATTAGATAGCTAATATGTGAATAACCACAGGTTTGGCACTTAGAATGACATATTGCATTGCATTGCATTGCATTGTGTTCTCTTCACATTGTTCAGGGGTCAAAGGTCAGGCCGGAAATTCATTTAAAAATGTTCCCCTAGTGTATCAAAAAACAATTAAACGACGAATGATAATTTTTTCAAATTTATCATACAAAGATTTGACAACAGACAAAATGTAAAAACATAACACTTCACACAAACATGAAAAAGTGTTGGATTCTAATTTCAAGTAAGGGAAATAGAAGCGATTATGCTGTTAGAAAAACAGCAGTGTTTAAGAACTGAAACATATCATGTAAAATATAATAAAAATAAAAATCAATCAAATAGTTATTTAGACAATATCCACCTTGCATTGGAAGCTGTGCTCCCTTTCATTTCTAAGCAATACTGACCCCTGGTGGGGAATTTTCAAAAATTAGAGTAATTGATGCTTAAACACCTTTCCATTTGCAGAAGTGCAGAAAAGAAAACTGAAAAGAAACTAACTAGTTTTACTTTAAGGGATATTTCATACTTAAATTGAATATATATATATGTATACATACACTTAAGTTTACCTTTTCTATGGTAGGCTACTTTGCATTTAAAAGATAATGCAAAAAATATTTCATCAGTAGTTAAAAGTATCCAATACACAGTGGCCTTCTGTTTCCTTTAGAATTGATTTTAAAGTTCTTCCCCTTGTTTTAAAGCACAACTACACCAATTTCATACACCATAGATGGTCTTTTCCAATTAATGTTTTAGCTTGATCACTGGGGTCCTTGAATGCCTCTGTTTTCAGTGTTTTTCTTTTCTTATGCACCAAAACTTTGTAACTTACTGTCTTTCAATAAGAAAACAGACAAGCACACTCAGAATCCAAGTAACAAAGATATCAAGCACAAAGCAAGCTCTCTTGATGTTTTTTAAAAGCAGACTACAGACCTATACATTTAAGTCTTGCGATATTTTTGTGTTTAGATAAATCTCATTCAACATTTCCTGATGTTTTGTTTATCCTATTCATGTTTACATATCCATATTGTTTGGAGCATTTCTATTCAATTCTATTTTCAAGCTCCAGTGAGGATATGTTTCAGGTTATGGAACAAACTGAAATAAATACTAAATAACATTGGTTAAAGAAAAAAAAGAAAAGAAAGAAAACCCTGACAGACACTTGTCATTGCTGCCTATAACTTGTCATCATACCAGTATATTTTGTTTTCTATTTGTTTAATTTTTATATGATAGGATGAAATAAGATGTGACAGAAAACAAGAAAGACAGAAAGAACAAAAAAGAAAAGATAATACCGTGATGGTATTGTTACCTACAACTGGTATGAGCAGAAGTATCGATCCAGAGTCAAACTTAGCATTTGTGGTCTTTCCTCTGCTATCTGCTTTCCCACATGGTGAAATTGTTGGGTAAAGGCATACATGAATGTTTAAAGGTATAAAATCCATCAATAATCTGTGAACTGTGATGAAAACTTTTGCCATCAGTCAGTGCTGAAAGATCCAAAAGTTGTTCTGTATTTTTATTCACCATAAAACATGGATCTATTGCTAAATGTTTTCTTTAGACAAGTGTTCAGAGTTAGGCCAACTAATAGCACATGCAACACTGTTAACTGCTCCTATTACAACTGGGTAGTTTTGAACCAATGTTGGTAACATTTTTACATTAATACCCCTCTGAAATCCTTTTTTTTTAATTTGTATGTATTCATTACTTTTTTTGTAGTATTTCACGACAATACTTTCATGTAATCTGAGATCTGATTATTTTCCATAAAAGAATGAAAACAAAAATGCAGTAAATGTATCATGTTTGTTAACCACAAGGTTGTGCTATTGACCAGGCTAATTAATGGACGATGCATATTGACATTTTGGTCATGCAGCATGATGAATCAACAGGGTGGTTTACGCCTGTTATTTCTTGAATAATGCTTATTATTTGAGGATCAAAGTTCCAGTATTATTCATAATAAATTTCGCATTCACCAGATGGTCATTAAAACGATGTCTGGCCCCAGTCTAAGCAGTAGTAGTCTGCCGCCCCCTGTGTGTTACTATCAGTAGGTTGCACCAACCGCAGCTGCGCATGCGCAGTGACTGTGCGGGCGCAGCTTCGCCGTGGTTTCGGTGAGCATTCTTGACAACGTCTCGTGCAGGGAACAGGGCTCTCAGCCGCCGGCTAACGAGCGTTACCAAAATGACTGAAAATACACTTTAACGGAATAGGAGCCGACTGGGAATACCGGAACAGCGCTGAAAATACGGTAAGACAAACTCTTTTTCTCTTACCAATTCTGGTTGAAAAGTGTGGGAGGGTTAAAAGCGCTAAAAGAACTAAAGTGAACTAAACGCTAGCGAACACTGCAAACACTGAGAGCCAGCCGAGCCGACCAACTTCAGTCAATGCAGGGAGCAGGCGCTTTACTACGGCTCAGCCTTTCTTCAGAGTACAAACTAACCCTGCTCTCACCGGCACAGTGCTTCACTTCGACCTTCAGCCATTCAACAGGGTTCATAATTAGCCTCAAACATGCATCGACTCTCAAAAATGTATTGACTACCAATTATTCTACAATCTTCTCGATCATTTACGTTCCAGTGCGCATGCCCACACTGCTTGGTAGACTTCGGATTTGTAGTTTTTTCGTACCTGAGTTAATCGTAGTTGAGAGGGCCAAGAGAAAACGGTAAGACTACAAGTTCCAGACAATGGGAGCTTTGTTTGGGAACAGAGCTAGCCATTTAGTTAGCCCGTACGAGCTTTGAATTTCGAGTAGTTCTGCTGCAAATCGGAAGTTGCCTTGGCTGAAGCACTGTTGAAGAATGAGCTGCATGGGAAATGTTTTCATTCGTCCAGTAACACTTGCGTTGACTTTTTTTCATGGGAATGATCATGAATCTTTCTGTTAGGTCGTGCAACATGTTTTAATGTGGTCTTGTAAAGAGCTTTTTGATATTATACCATGTGCAGATGGACGTGCAGACTCTGTGCAGCTGTCAAAAGACGTCTGCACACTGGATTTGCAAGTGCGTAACGCTAGTAGACACGCATTCGTGTGTCTGTGTGTGTGCAGCCGAGTGTGCATATTGAATCGGGAGGTGATGATACCTCGATGAGTCGACTTCCCTTCATAGAGATTCCCCGTGTTGCTGCTGTATCCCCCAGCCCCCAGGAAATGACACGTCGAAGATCAGGATGATGGATCTGCCGTGCGAGAGCAGCAGAGCATGGTAGCACTGCACATATTTTGTGCATCATTTACTTTCATTTCCTTCCACCTGGAACTAATAGAATAATTAGTACCGGAAAGATTTAGGAATGATGTGTCGGGGTCTGAACCCGGGTTATCCCACGGCTTACCTGTCTGTAGCAGCATAAGCGTTGAGCTCAGCAATGCAGTACAGTGAGAAAATCCTGCGTGTGCGGGAATCGGTTCAGCAGTCAACACAGTTCTGACCTATGAAATTATGCTGAATGAGACAGATGCGGTCCTTCATTTTGCAAATCTACATTCCTTTGATCAAAAACTGCAGAAGTCAGTTTCCTGTTCTAAGACATTTCCATTTTTGATTTTTGTGTTGTGTTGTCTTACTCCATCCTTTACACCTCGACATTTCTGTCATTACAAAAAACCCTAACAAATAATAGAAACAACTTGAATTGTTTGACGGAAACATTTGCAGTTCACTTGTATTTCAGCATGAGGAACAGCAGCAGTTTGTCCCTCCTAGCTGTTTCTGATGGGCTCATTGAAAACAACTGGAGCCTTTGACTTAAATCAGAGCAAGGGAACATGCTGAGTCTAGTGGACTTTGGTTTGTTGCAGATACCAACCTCATATTAAATGATTATGATGTTGACAGCTAGTAGGTTTAAGTCCACTTTTATGAAACCTTTTATGTGCCGACATGTGATGCTGCTACTGTCAAGGTGCCATGGAACATTTTCATTTGACAGGGTACGAGTAAACAGTCCTAAAGCAAAAAAAAGTCATTTAAAGTCAACTCTCTCTACTCTGTCACTCCAAATGTGAAGCTGGATTTGCTGGATGGGTTTCATACCTTCTGTCTTTCCAGAACTTGTTTATTTGCTGCCAATCACCCATTTGCAGCAACTCCAACCACCTCTAAAATGTCTGTATAATAACATTTATTGTTTTTTAAAATTATTTATTTATTAATTTTTACCAATAAATCACATCATCCACTTTCATTGAATTACTTTGGACCTACATCCTACATCACATAGTTTAGGAGCCCTGCAGCAGTCAGCTTGTTGTTGGCTTCACTGTACCAAAGAACAATCGGTGCGTGATCTGGAGAACCATCTCTAATTTTGTGTCCCTCAGTTTTTCTCCTTTAGTTTCAAAGCAGACATCTGCAGGAACAAAGCATCCTGTCTTCAAAGACAGAACCCAATATGGGCCACCTGAGGTATTTTGCGTGTAAACATTAGGTTGAATCACCTTGTTTTATCTTAACAGAGCTGACTCATGTGCCGTTTGATTTATTTTCTGTTCCTTTTTCCTCTACGAGAGCTTCCATTACACTCTGAGTCATGCAGATTTGGTTTGAAAAACATAAATACATCTTATGCAATGTTATTTAAATTCAGCAAACATTTTGTCTCCAGCCTTTGTTAAGGTCCTTGTTTCCCTGACTGTGTCACCTTGGCAGCTGTGAAGTTGTTTGTGGTTTTTAGATTAAAAAAATCTCTCAAGGGTGTTCATCCTCGGAAGAGTTCCTGTTAAATAAAGGTTAATACTAAGGAGCAATTGTGTGTTTTCACAGCATGCAGAAAAACACACTCAAGCATCTAAAGCATTCATCACAGTCATCGGGTGTATCCTGATAGGTCACAAAGAGGGAGTCCAACACCTCAGGCTGCCTGATGCCATCTGGTCTATGTCAAGGTGCACAGTGATGGCTGCGTGTGCGTGCATACATGTGGCTTTTAAGGGGTTTGAACATGCAGCAGAGTCTTAAACTTGAGCTTATGGGTTCTATACGTTCATTTTTCATTGAGCCATATTTCTCCGTCTCTGTTTTTATAGCTGCCTCATGCTGTTGGTTTATACTGCTTTTAAATCAACTCTATGACGCAGGTTCAACCCCTGGCAGCAGTTAATCTGCAAGGGTCACTGCATGTCATCAAAAGGTGGCATCACAGCCTCCATCCAGCTATTGACTAGAAGGGAAAAGTGTTTGCTGTGCGGGCTAATGTTTCTGATCCATTCTGTACAACAGCCTGAATAGAAACTGCCCTCCAGATGACCAAAACCTACTTAACACCTGTTGCAGGGCTAATTTTTTAGAGCATCTTTAAATACAAGGACATTAAGAGAGCTTTATATAAGACTAAAAATGAATAAGAATAACACTAAAAGCTATCAAATTTACTCTTATGTAAGCATACTTTTTGATCCATCATCAAAATGTTTTTCACCGAGATAGACTGTGAGACAGCAGCACAGAAACCAAGAGTCTCTTGTGGGCGAGGGTCAGTGTGTATGTGGACAGGAACTGAAATGTTTGATAACTAATTATGTAATGTTCTGTAGCTCCATGTAAATCTGTGGTGTAGCTGTGAATCTGTACAGCGGTAGAGGAGAGCTTGTCTTGTATTCTGGTTTATAAAAATGCTGGCTGGGTATGAATCTGAAAAAAAAAGCCCGAGCATCTTTACACGCAGGTTCACTGCTTACCAGTAAGATCCTTGAGGGAGTCTTGCTTAAATATCGACAAAGTCACCTGCAGTGATAAACTCATTATGAGGGATTTTTCTGACTCTCTTTCAGAGATGAACAACAGTCTGGTATAAATGGGTCAAACAGAGGTTGAATGTGGAATCAGGAGTCCTGCGTCATGCATTAGTCAGAGTGCAGGTGTACAGTTGGAGATGAAATAGCATTAGACCACCAACAGTAATGCAGCACCCCTCCACCCCACTTTGCTCGTTTTGATCTATCGGCCTCCCTTGAGGGTTGTACCCATAATTCAGTCCCCATGACGGTGTCAAGAGGTCAGAGATTTACAGAAAGAGGAGAGCACTCCATGTTTCCTGAAATGAGCCCCAGGTTTATGGCCTACTGTGTGGCTATAAAGCATTTGCTTGGTAGCCAGTTGATCAAGGCTGCCTCCTCTTTTTCATCTCCCTCCCCTCTCACCCCCTCAGAGGTCACGTTCCCTGAAGGTGTTGTTTACCAATTTCTGTCTTCCTCTCAGTGAAGAGGATGAGTCAGAGAATGGCAGACCGATGCTGCCAATATGCAGTTGTCTATCTTCTGCAGAGGTTTATGTCTTCTCTGCTCTATATTCAACGTCCAAAGCTCCATCTTCCTCTTCCTTTCCCTCTCTCGAATCCTTCCTGTGCTGGGTATGTTTGACGAGAGTAAATATAGCTCTGTTGGTTTGAGCTCGAGGATAAACACAGATGTTGAGAAGGCTTTTTTTGCCACAGGTTGGCCTGCGTCCTCCCCCTGGTCAGTGCTGGTAGCAGATGGAGGAGAGTGTGAGAGGCCGCCTCCTTCTCCAACCACAACACTCTTAAACAGGGCTGTTGGACTTAACACTGAGCTTTACACAGGGTTATAGAGGATGTATACGTTTCTTACAAAACATTTAGACAGTCTGACAAAGTGCTTGTACATAAAGAGTGATTTATGCCGGCCTTCAATGGGTGTCCATTTAGCAGGTTAAAGTGGGGGCCACTCTGCAGACTTGCAAATGGATATCCACTTAACAAAAAGCCTGTACTTAGCTGAAATACTAGGATCAGTGTTTATTGAAACTGAGAATTTCACAGAGATGCCTGTAAGAAAGCCAGTCCTGGCTGTTTGGGTTATTTTTCAATCCTCACACTGAATCAAGGCCATGCAGGGTAGGAATTGCTGCAGAAACTGGCTGCTAGCCTGCTCAGTCCCTGAGCAGCGCTAAATGTGCTCATTTCCATAACATTAAGAGCTCTTATCTGTTATCCCCCCCCTTTATAATGTTTCTCTCGGGCCTATGCGCCTCTTTCAAAGAGGGACTGATGATGTTAAATGGTGTTTCAGTCCTCTGCTGTAAGGGACTGTTGCTGATAGAAGAAGCACAAATCATGCATTGGATCTCTGGGGAGATGGCTTTGTTCTAGAGACTTCCAAAGCATTCAGATTCACATCCATTAATATGAGTTGTCATGCAGCTGAAAGGGGCAGCAGCCAGCATTCACCCTGTAATGTCTTCATTTCCGTCTTTCTCTCTTCTTCTGACACGGAAGTTGAACTTGTCCTCTGCTTTCAGGGGAAGATTGTTGTTACACCTGCTTCGAATCTGTCCTTAACTGAATCTTCACTCACACAGTGGACAGGTGGTGGGTGTGTGTGCGCGTGTGTGTGTGTGTGTGAACAAAGAGCTCTATCATACAGCGACATAGCAGAAATGCTCTGGAAAGAGGAAATCCGGCATGAAGGGAAGGAGAAACAGCTGATCTCTGTCCATCTGTTTTTATGGAGTGAGGAGGAGTGAATTAACTCTGTGAGCCCAGAAATACACTCTGTACACCGGAGCTTGACCATCACACGCATGACAACCCTCTCCAGTCGGACTTGTGGTGAAGAATCTGAACTGAGGTTAGACTTTTTGGACTTGTGTCCAGCATGTTTTCTTTTTATCTGATCCAAGTGTAGACGTATGTCCTGGGTTTGAGAGCACTGGTGTGACGAAGCAATTGGAGGTTGTCACAGTGGGACTTGAAGGGATTTTGATGGTCAATTCAGATTTTACAGACTATACAAATGCTACATAAGACTTGACATAGAGTCAAAGAGTCTGATGGTAAATGATACCAGCATAGTTGTGGCTAACTTGAGTAGAGCTAGCATCCCCAGCCCCCAGTCTTTTGAATGGCGAGGTTTTAATTCAGTGTTGTTGGTGAAGTTCAGTGCCCAAAATCGGACTCACATAGGCCTGTCACGATAATCAATAAATCAATTTACCAAACGATGAATAAAAACATCCTTGGTAAGTTTGCCAGCCTCGATAAACTGACACATGCATGCATGTTTGTTTTCCTCCTCTCTCTCGACCAAAGAGGCTGAATCAGAGGATGGCTCACTACGTCTATCTTTCCTAACACCGGGGTGCATAGGTTCTATTGCGGATTTAGCAGATTTATAGTGGAGTGAGCATCTGTCAAAAATGCGGTCTTTGGGGTGAAGACGGGGCTGCTCACGTGTACACATGGAGAGAGCTGAAGCGAGCGTCCAGAGGGGTAAGGAGGAAACACACGCTAGTATGAGTGATGGCACGAAAGATACGGTTCTTAAGCCGCCTGCCACAGTCCCAGTGTGGGAAATTTTTGTTTTTTATCAGAATGAATAAAGTCTGAGCTCATGAACACCGATGAGCTGATATGTTGCATTTGTTTGAAAATAGTGGCGACGAAGAAGAAGAAGGGGGGGTGCAGCGGAGCCTTGTTCTTTGACAATCCGCTCTTACTCAGGCTTTTGGTCTGCAAAGTAAATAGAAATAAAAGCGCCAAATGGTGGGCGCTCAAAGACAGCTACATTGCCAAAGAAATGCAGCCCTTCAATACGGTTGAAAGCCAGAAATATTAAAAATGTTTGACAGACAGTACGGATTGACTGGGAAAAAGGGCATGTTACAATTAATTCAGGAACTGTATAAACTCCCTTTTATTTAGGCTATAGTTTTTATTGTTTTTTGGGGGGGGGGGAGTTTCGTTTTTCTTTAGAGACAGGGTCTATGTTTTATTGTTTTTGATTAGTATTAATTATTTTCATTGACATGTATTTTTTTCTAAAAGAGAGTCCATTTTATGTTCATCGTATTTTTTTCTCTTTCTTGTTTGTTTAATTTATTTTATTTAAAAGATCCTGACCTTTTAATTACAGTTAAATACTCTTAAGAAATTAAAGTTTCATGCTTTTGATATGGTGTATTTCCTTTAATTTCCTTTAGTTTCCTTAAATGCTGCGGTGACTCCTGAATTTCCCCTCGGGGATAAATAAAGTATTTTCTATTCTATTCTATTCTATTTATGATCCCATTTATCATAATTACATCAATGAAAAGATGGAAAAAAAATCCAAATAATATTGTTTATCGGCAATAATATTTTGGAAAATTATCGTCTAGCAAAATTTGTTATCCTGACAGGCCTAGACTCACACCAGATTCGTGTCTCCACTCAGTAACGTTCAGCTGTATGTTCAGTCTTGCTCGTAGCAGGACTATTAGACAGATGGAGTTGTGAGACTGGAGAGTTCCCGATCCCCAAAGAAGAGCCTCTTGAGCCGCTCCTTGTGCATGTATAAAACCTCAAACCTGACTGTTGGTTTGTTTGTGTAGTAAAGCTAAATACAATATGGTGTTGACATTTTATTTATTTTAATTTTATTGTGAAAGTAAGTCAACAGGATATTTTAATGTGGTTTCACTGAACAACTTCCTGTCCTGCTCAATCTGCTAAAGGCCAGAATGCAACATAGCAGAGATGCTGTGAATTGAAACATTGACTTGATCTGAAACCTACCAGCTCTGGTGTGGGAGACAGAGTGGAGATGGATCTGGTGTGGTTTGGCTGTAAGAGGCTTGTGTTTGTTTACATCCGGGCAGTAGCCATTAGCTGGAAATGTTAGAAACATTATTTATTAAATTAACTGACCACTAATTCAAGTGCTGACTGAAGAGGACAACGAAATTTAAGCACACATGCTCAGTTAGTATGATCAGATGGAAGCAGGTAGATTTTCAGGCGGATCAGTAATCCACTCTTTGATTCAGCAGAGACTTTATGAGGCACTTAGCATCATGGGAACTTTTGTAACAGTGCCTAAATGTAATGACCGGATGTTTGAAATCAGTCATTAAGATTGAGGAAGTTTAAACCCCTTCATTTTAAGCAATGGCCTGAATCACTGGATCAACAAGAGGCTGTACAGACTCAGCCCACAGCCTCCGAACAATGAGTCAATTCTTCATTGTCAAGGATGTGTGTATGACCACATTTTTGTGTCTTTCTAAAGAGTCATGAAAGCATCTTTGGATACCCCCAGACACTTCATGTGAAATTCCATCTGTGTTTTATTTGGAGGAGCCTGCAGACCTCTGCGCTGCGAGTTGGAGGTCAAGCAGTCACACAGGAAGTGAGTATGCACCGAGGAGGATGCGAGTGTGAGGTGGGGATGAGTGTTGCCATGAATCAGACCGAGGAGGAGAGAAGTGGGCTCATACTACAGAGATCAGTCATGAGGAGGGATGACCAGTTCACAGCACATGAGTAAAAACATTCAAGTTAACACAGTTTGGAAGCAGCTGATGTCTGCCATCTCTGGGATTGTTCCATGTTTGCTCATCTCAATCTGTGGTGAAGAACAGCTGCCCCAACTGAAAAAAAACAGCCAGAGAAAAGGGTGTAACACAACAGCATCGGGAAACATGCAGATAGATTTGCATGTTTCCTCCTTCCTCTGACACTCAGGATGTTTTCTTTGACTGACCTGCTTGTCTCTTGAAAACACAGACTGATAAGCACACACACTACCTCCTGTGTGTCTGTGTGGGAAGCAGTGAGATTTGAGATGTCCATTTTTATGTAAGAGGTTATCTGAAACAACTTGAGAAGTCAGTGTCTGTGTTTTGTGTTTCTAGAAAGGCATGCATACATACATATGGCCTCTCCCGCCCATTTCCTCTTCACAGCTCAGATCTGTGGCTAAGGCTGCTCACTGTGGAGACATTGTTTTAATGCTAATTGAATGTAGCATGTGGTCATTCCATGAATGCCTCTTGCCCCAGTTTTTATGGTAATATATCAAACGTGCATTTTTCCTCTTTAATTTCAGATCAGAATTGAAACTGGGGCGGCGGCTTTTTTAAGTGCTATTTTTGCACAAGATAATTTGTTCTACTTTGTACAGATTGCATGGTCTGCTAATGTTTTTATAATACCACTGCAGCAGGGGACATCATTTGTAAAGTCTTTTTATGAGTTGGACTGTGGGGATTTTGCTGAAAAACCAAAGAAATACTCTCACCTGCCACTTCATTAGAAACACTTTGTTGGTACCAGGTTGTGGTATCATGATGGCATCAAACAGTTGTTTAAGATTTAAGTTGCTGACATGTGATTGGCTGATTAGATATTTGGTTAGTGAGCAGTTGAACAGGTGTACGTCATAAAGTGGCTTGCGAGTGTTTTTTTCCACTTCCCGTTTCTAATCTACTGTGTTTGAGTTAGTTTGTATTAACTCTTGAAATCATTTCAGTGATAAGTGTGTCCTGGTCGGTATTTAGCTGCCATGAGGTACCAAGACCTTTCACCCCCTGAATTAAAAAAAAAAATGAGATATTGCATTTTTTCTGATATCCTAGAACAAGATTTGATGCCCCTGGAAATAGGTCATTGACAGATGGCCGTGAGATTTTGACCTTTGTGACGACACGAGGATCCTCTCTTTTTATTGGAGTAATCTGATAAAGCAGCTCCTCCTCTGTGATGTCAGTTAGTCACACAGCCGTCACCGAGGGATACACCCACCAAGAGCCGAGTATAAACGAATAAACTATACATGTTACAGTACCGGTTTGACTCACCACACTGAAGCGTCCTGAGATGATCTGTGTCGAGGTGGATTTTCTTCCTCCTGAGCTGCAGAACCATTCGGGTCTGACTCTGGGTCCAATACAAAAGGACGTATCCTACACTCTGCCATTTTATTAGTGCTATCAATGCCTTACGGTGAAGTTTTGGCAAACAGCAAACTCGCTCGGTCTGCTCCATTCAATGTGGGGATTTTGTAAATACTGCCATGCTGCAAAAACCGCCCCCCACTGGCTCTACCCCCTCCGCCCCTCTGATAGAACTGACCATTCAGAGCACAGAGGGCTGTGACGTTGCGAGGTTACTGGAGGTCATTCTCGAATCGGAG
This sequence comes from Halichoeres trimaculatus, assembly GCF_033239565.1. Lineage (NCBI taxonomy): Eukaryota > Metazoa > Chordata > Actinopteri > Labriformes > Labridae > Halichoeres > Halichoeres trimaculatus. The sequence goes on from NW_027437188.1 coordinate 24,876,580, forward strand.
CGTTTCAACGAGATCTTCAGAATGGCCTAAACTGAGGATATTGAGAATGCTATTGTGGGGCAATGAAGGAACTAAATGACTTGTACTGAGGGCAGAAATGCTTTACAGACATCCTAATCTGGCATAGTGAAAAGGAGAAACAAGCATGATATGTCCCCTTTAAGCTCATTTCAACCATTTTCCTCTATATCACTGTGTTTTGTTTTTTTGTTTTTTTTTAAACAATAGACCGTATAAAAAATGGATATAGTTTTCGGTATGTCACCAGACTATTCCTAATGCAGAGTGATGAAGCTGATTGTTTGCTGGAGCCATATTGGATATGACACAGGCTTTGAGCTTCCTTTCAGTTACAGGGCGCCTTTCAGTCACGAGCCGAGCTGTGCCTCTGACTGGACAAACTTGTGATCTCAGTCTTTTCTAAACTGAGTTAGAAAAAATCTCCTCTCCCACGTACAGTGTGTAACGTGAAATTAGTATTTCAGACCCAAGCTGTTCTTTTTGAACCAGGCTTTGAACCAGGCTTTAAATAGTAATTTAATGTCGTAAAAGTCCGTTTTGTTTTTTTTTTGGCTTGGTGTGTACGTGGTTTCTGGGCTTTCCACAGCCAGCCTCGAGTGGATTGTCGATGAACAGCAACTCTTAACACTTCTGCATAGGCTGTTTTTTCTATAACTTTACCCCATGGTTTTTACCCAAAGGATCACAGCTAAGTTTTGACACCTCCCTGACCACTTGAGACAGAGTACAGCAGTTCCCCTTGTCCATATCAGAGATCTTCTAAAAAGATCTGTTTGTTTTATTCCTGCAGTGACATAAATATTATACATGTGATATAATTATTCCTCTGTGATAGCAGTTGTTCAAAGCCTTTTAGGAAGCTATTGAATCAGTTAAGTGGGTCAGATTGCAATCTACCATTATATTGATGCAGAATACAGAATCACAGTGAAATAGATGAGAATAGTAGAAAAGATGTCTGTGTATGGCTGACTCCGTAAAGCTCCTTTCACCTTTACTCTGTATACTTGGTATGCTTCTCATAGAGAGGATGATGTCTGAAAGGTGTTGGAAGAGGCTGTAGTGTGGCTCCTACTGCTGCTAACTCCAAATAAAGTTTCTGCGCATCCAGCACAACACACACAACCTCCCTTTCTGCTGAGTCTCAGCAAAGATGTTCCCTTGGCTCCTGCATGAAGACTCGCATGCCTTCCAGTGCTGTTTATTTAAGTACTTGATTAAATTTGTAGTATTGTAATTAAGTCTGCTGATGACACCCTTTGAAACACTTCACGATAAGTGTCTCCTCTTGGCTGTTTTTGAAGTATTTCTACCCTGCATACACAGCTGCTGCCCAGTGAAACTTTCTGATGGTCTTAATTATTTGTAGTATCCTTGGATGGTGGTACAAACTCCTCTCCTTTGCATGTGTGAGTCTGTGACGGCCTCGTTAACCGTCCCACAGGAGTAGCCCGTAGAGTGGCGAGGGAGAAGGAAGTGACAGAAGTCTGGGTGTTTCTGTACACAACAGTAGTGGCTGTTATCATCGTGGGAGAGGAGGAGAGACGGATGAGCTGATAACTCAGAGAGGAGAGAAATGAGTGGACAGGGGAGGAGGGATGGGAGGACAGACAGACAGAAGGGGGAGGCCAAAAGGGAGGCTTGTTTGAGAAAGAAAGCCAGCCTACCCTTCTCCTCTTTCACCTTCTTAGATTGCGCTCTCTTTTCTTTCTGTCTCTTCCCCACGACCTCTACAGCAAAGATTAAATGAGGCCGCACCTACGAAATATAAATGAGAATCAAAAGACTGAAAACAGTGGAGGGGTATTTGGATGTGATACAATCCTCCCCAGAGACAGGGAGAGGGGGTGCACTGTGTGTGTATCTGCTCAGCTGAAAAGCTGTTGTTGGGCCGTCTCTGGGGAGGGTCTGTATATGGAGCTGATCTCCTCATGCAGTGATAGCAGCGATTAAGAGATGCAACAAAAAAACATCTGAGAACAGAAACTCTGGAGCTAACAGGTGACGGCTTGGTTCAGTGTGTGCGTTTGTTTGCAGAAGGTCGCTGCTATCACCCCACCCCGCTTGACCCACTTTGTTGCCCGAAGGCGCTTCAGCACCCACAACATCTCCCCCTCTCTCCCCTTCACCTCAGACATGCACTTAAGCAAACGCTCTCCCTCTCTCCCTGTGAACTCTTGTCACTGCTTTCAGCCAAAACACCTCAGCACACACATGGCTGCATCCATTAAGTATATTGCAACTGCTACACACACACACACACACACACACACACACACACACACACACACACACACACACGCACAGTTGCTTACAGAGGGCTGTGTTTTTCCAGTGGTTCCCACGTCTGAATTTGACAGGAATGTTGGCAGCTCAGGAGGGAGCCTCCAGGCTGTGGAGTTTTTTTTTTCCCTGACTTCACAATTTATAAAGTAGAAGGTCAACATTTTTTGAGTAATGCACTTTTTTTTGCTGTCTGCTCAAGAGAAGATCAATACCTCTCTCATGTCTTTCTGTAAAATATTAACCAGCTTACACGTAGCATAGCATAGCATAGCATTAAGGCTGGATGCCGGTGGGGGAACAGCTGGACAAAGTAGAAAAACTTGTGTTATCCTCTTGTTTATTCATCGAAATGAAAATTCGGGGCAGTTGCCATCTTAAGGAGGCTTTCGACGTAGAAGATGGTTTGTGACTGTGTCCAGCTAAGACTTCCCATTTTGTGCATTGCCAATGTTTACAGTCTGAATGGCAACTTGAGAACAGAGTCGGTGTAGAGAAATGCATCCAAGAGCGTATAGCTAACAATACATGCATGCGAGCACTGTCCCAAGACTTAAAGTCAAATTTTGTGAAGATGACAGTTGATGGATTACATTACAGTGCATTGCATTCTGTCTCTTTGTTTTTTGTTTCGCTAAAACGCTGAACAAAACCAAGGTACATCTAGTAACTAGAGCCCAAACGATATGGGATTTTCAGGGCCGATGTCGATACCGATACTGGGGGCAAAAAACAGCCGATATCCAATATATCGGCAGATATCCGATATATCAGCAGATATATATAATAAATTCATTGATATACACAGGATATATACTGTATATAATCACAGATTTTTCAAGTCTGTAATGATGGAATAAGTATGTCTGACCACACTTAGTGACTGATTTTTTTTGAGAAATCACTTAAAGAAAAATGTATGAAAACGTGTGTTCCTGTGTTACTTTCACAGTTGAAAAACATCTTAGAGCTGCTGGCCCTTGATCATTTTCTTAAAAAGTTTGGCAAACCTGATTTTAAACTCTGCATTTTTCTGCTGGATACAAATTTAGAAAATGATTAACTCTTGAGAATTCTTGAATTTTTCCTCCCCTCCTGCACTTTCTCCATCATTCTTCCTCTAGTTTTTTGCCATTATTCAAACATTTTTGCTCAACACCACTGTTGTCAGCGCCTGAAAAACAACTAGGCCAGTGTTTGCTTTTTGCGAGCGCATGTGCAGCTCAGTGTGGGTGCACATGCATGCATGTCTGTGTAACCACGCCCTGGACTCACGCCACGCTTCAAAGCAAACACAGGGAGAGAAAAGAGAGGTGACTCCTGCAAGGATTTAGCTTGTTGTGACAGCACTCCGTGCGAGTTTAGGCTCGGGCAGTGATGGCTCGGGATCGCACAGTGAACAATGAGCAGAGTGACAGCCACGCGGGCCTTCGAGCGATCCTCACTGCAAGTTTGAGGAAGAAAGTAATGATGTTGATATGCCTCTACAGTCCCTCCACTGGAGTTTTATTCGAGGCTGGTTGGAGCAGACACACCTTGCGCTCCGCTGTTATTACCGAGCAAATTCCACCTCTTAATGCTGCTGTTGGTCCAGATGCCTGAGATAGTTTTGAGGGGCTGAGATCTCTATCAGTGCGTAAACTCCCCCCTATATCTCCTGTGAGTGATTGATACGGCGTCCTAAAATCTGACAGATGGGCAGAAATTATTACAGCTTCAAAACCATGTGGGCAATACGAGTCTGAAAATATGTCAGACAAAGATCCTGTATCTCTGTTTTAGTGTTTAATATGGAGTGTTTATAGAGGGGAGTGGAGGAAGCACACACATACACACACATACACACACAGTGTGACTGTGGGTTAAAAGGAGCCACACCTTTCCCCTATAATCCTCTTTCACTGAAGACAAACCCCTCTTTATAATATCACCTGAATAGACTGAGTTCACCTGTGCTCACCACCTGCCTCATTCTGCAGAGAAGTCTGAGTGTGTGTATGTGAGTGTGTGTGTGTGTGTGTGTGTGTGTGTAAGTTGGGGGGGGGTTACAAAGCAGAGAAAGCTAGCATAAAGGATATTGTTTCTGAAAAGTTCAGACCAGAGGAAATTAAAGTAAACGAAATGGAAACAAAAATGACCATAACACCAGCACAAAAACATAAAAACACCGATAAATGAATAGATCGTTGTTAATAAAGTGGTTGATCACTAATGTTTGTTGGGTATAATCCTTGACTTGCTGTTGCACGTCTGCCAGAGAGACTGTACTCTACTAAACCCTTTTGAACTCTGTTTTCAGTAGGGTCACGTTTCATCCTTTTACTTCACAAGGATCAGTTTCCTGGGAATCAGAGTCAGGGATGTTTATTTTATAAAGCACAGATTAACGTCTTTAGTAGCCATGCTAACTAGCGCTGTGAGAAGAGACTCCTCGGTAGGGATCTCAAACCTTTAGAGGCATCTTAAAAGTACCTCTACACAAACCCAAAGCATGCAGTTACCTTTGAGATTTACCTCTGCTGCTATTTGCTCGCTTTTAATTCCCTGGCTCTCGGCCTGCATTCTTTGTGTCTCTCTTTTCTCACAGCGGCAGTTTGTACAGTACTTTCTGCAGCTCTCTGTTTCTGCTCGGTCTCAATGGACTTACTGTACTCTGTTTGCTCTCACCAGTCAAAGTCCTGCAGGCAAACAGCGCCCGGTCTCTCTGGGGCCTAGGACTGTGCTCCTGATGAGCCATCCTCTCGCCAAGACTAAGGACTACAGTTTCACGACAGCTTCATGTTACCACGGTGATGACGCTCTGTAAGAAGCAAAGTGTTTGTGTGTGGGCCTGCAAGTCGTCATTAAGGATTCAGATGCCTACTTTTTGTCGCACATGTAGATCAATGAAAAGAGTCACATGGAGAAAGAGGGACCAGGGTGAAGGAGGGTCCTTTTCACACAGGACCGAAGGTGTGAGAGGAAGAGCAGCAGACCCTCGTAAAACAGAGACACCTCAGATGAGGACAGCGGATGTCCTCCATCTGATTGTGATGCACTCTGTGTCTGCATGAAGTTCACATTTTGGTGCACGTCTCCTTCGATTTAATCCCTCTCCCTCCACCTTGCATCTTCAAGTGCTCTGTGGGACTTGAGATTTCTCCCTTCAGCCAGAGCTGGCAGACAGAGCAAGGTGGAGGAGGGGGAGTCCAGAGCGATTATGAGACTTGGGGTGAGCTTTAACCCACTTAGCACACCATCTTAGGGTCTCCTGCCAAAACGGTGAGCTTAGTGCTTTTAATCCTCTTCCCAGAGTGAGCTGATAGTTTGTTGCTCGGGGCCCTTCTCTTGTCTTGCTGCGTGGAAATATTATCTGTGAGAGTGTTTTTTATTATCTGCATCGGCTTGATGTTTTTATTTGTTTCACAAGGGGATGTGTGTGAAGTTGTCTGTCTTGTATGTGAGTTTCCTGGTTATAAACACACGAGTGAGAAGCCGTGCTTTGGTCTGGAGTGAGCCCCCCTGTTGGCCCTTGCGGCCCTCACAGCCAGCCAGCCTGGCATGTTTGTTTACCCCCCTCCAGACCGGTTTGTGCTGGGCTGGCCTCTGCCCCAGGGGTTCGACTTCAGTCCAGTTTTAGGTCCATCCTCTCCCAGCTCACTGCCAGCATCTCATGCCTGTTTACCCCAAACTATGCTGGGCTCCCTCTCTTAATAAAACAGGCTCATAACGCCACGTTCCTCACATTCTTTATGTGCAGGCCCTTCTCCCCCTTTTTCACATGCATGGGTGGATTGCACCGAGAAATGTAGACCACCGTTTATTAAGCTGGATTGCTCACAAAGCTTGTGTGTGGCTGGATTTAAGGTCACTTTGTTAGTACACTAGAACAACGCATCATCCAACAACTGAAGAAGTTCCTGGTTTTGAGGAAGAGGAGGAAGAAGTGAAGGCTGATTCAGTGATGGGGTGGTGCGTTGGTAGAGCAGCAGCAGCAGCAGCCTTGTCACTGTAGGTTCTCGTCTAGACCCCACCCCCTCTCCTCCGAGCAGAATGGAGTCATGGCTGAATTGGGGTCAGCCACGCTTCCTCTGTTGCTTCCCAGTCTTTATTTTATCCCCTTTTCCCCAAAACAAACTCTGCTGTCAGTGCCTATTCACATATCTGTCATCCTACCTCCTCTTTCAGTCACTTGCTCTTACTTCTTTCCCCCGTGAACCTTACTTGGAACCCCTGCTCCCCTTTAACCCAGTGAGGAGAGGGTGAGATTTATAATTAACAAAGGCGGATTTAAGCGCTGAAATGGAGAGCTGTTTGAGGGTTGGGACGGCGAACAAATCAGTCTTTTTAAACAGAATATCAAATAGATGTTGAGGAAGGAAAAATGCACACTGATGAGACACAATGAGGGATGTTGTGCTGTTTTTGTGTGCAAGTTTTGGCAAAGTCTAAGCAGCTTAGGCACGGCAGACCTTCACTTTAAGAGCAGCCTACAGGACGGTGGTATGTCATCCAACGGTGCATAAATGCTCTGATGAGCTCAGGCAGGCATGAAGACTCATTACCATCTCATAAAAGATCTTTGTCCTCCCAAGACTCTGTTATCTCTGCTGAATTACTGCTGCTCTCTGAGTTAGTGTACGATATACTTTGTCACTTCTGTCAAATCTGTTTGTTAAGGTCAGGATTTATGACACACGTTTTGAAATTTAAGGGGGAATTGTGAGCTATGCATTCAGCAAAAATATCTCTTTTATTACACCTTAGCACACCTTGTGAATCCAGTGTCCTATGACTTTGAGAAGTGCAGCTCGGTATCAGTTCAGGTTACCCGTTTACTCAAGGAAGGAAGTTTGAAAGTGGTTATGCAAATAATACACAAACACAGTGTCTGCATTTGTGCACTAAGGCCTGGCCTGTCACGGTGTTGGCCTGGCACAGTCTGGCCGGTTAAACAGATGGCTCAGAGCAGTTCAATGTCGTGGAGGGAGGAACTCAGCACACAAACCCTTAACCATCTGCGAATCTTAAAGCTACCTCAGGAGAAGGCTCAACCTTTATAATTTTACTGCTCTTACTTAACAGGTTATATTTTTGTTTATCCCATGCATAATCCAAAATGTACCTGAGGTCAACCTTATAATGAAATAAGACTCCAGCAAGTCACGCACTTGTCCCACGCATAAACCCTTATAAAGCCTATAATTGTCTTTGTTAAGCTGAACTCTCTGCACCTTTTACTACATATCACATCAACAACTATGAGACTGATAGTGCTCCTAGAAGTCTGGTTAAGAAATAAATGAACTGTGAAAACTGATTAGGGTTAAGTGGAAGAAAATTATGAATTATAGTAACAATGAATAAAGAAACAACCAGATAAAACAGACATTAAATGTAGAAGAAAATGAAAATTGAAGTAAATAAAACATTTTGAAAAGAATGAGTAAACAAATAGATAAAGAAGCTTTAAAGAGGGGTATTTTGCTTTTTTCTGGATTATACTGTCCCTCTGGTTCCCCTGTGGTAGCTCTAAAGGATAAGTTTGGTTTATACAGCTTTTACATTGTTTATAGAATGAAGTAGAACAAAATACTCACCCAAAAGGCTTTCCTGATCCAAGCAGTGCTTTGGGAGATATTTAGATCCAAAATCGTGCAGCGGGCGTCCGTATAATTGGATCCATCGGGGCATAGACAGTGCTGCTCCTAAAACTGCATTAATCATCCAAAAACTCATGTTTTCCATCATGGTCCGCTCCGGGTTAGTCCTCTGCTGCGGTCTGTGTCACTCCAGACAGCGCTGTGTGGCTGTACTGACCTCTGAACTGACGAAGACTTTGTTTACATTTGCCCCTCAAAGAAAGGAGTCAGTGCTCCAGAGAGTACTGCGCATGCGTAGAGGGCAAATGTAAACAAAGTCTTCGTCAGTTCAGAGGTCAATACAGCCACACAGCCCTGTCTGGAGTGACACAGACTGCAGCAGAGCACTAACTTGGAGCGGACCATGATGGAATATTGGTGAAAAACACAAGTTTTTGGACGATAAATGTAGTTTTAGGAGCGGCGCTGTCTATGCCCCGATGGATCCCATTATACGGACGTCCGCTGCACGGAACAATGCAGCGGAACAATCTCTATTGCTCTCACACTAAAAAAATTATTTTAGCCTCTGTCTGAAATGATTCATGTTGGCTGCTGTCATTTTAAGGCTTCTGGTTTCCCTTTGATTTGCCAGCTATGGACAGACCTTTGTGTTTGAGGTCCTCACTGTTTCAACCAGTCTTGTGAAGATCTTGTGAAGATCTTGTATTTTTTTAGAACAAAGTGTTTTGATTGCTTACAAGGATTGTTTTCAAGGATTTTTACAACATATCAATGAGAGGTTTGAAAATATTCACCTGTTTAGTGTAAAATTCAGCATTGTTACTTTGCATCCATGTTTGAATTGTGGGACAGCAGAAAATTTTCTCTTTTAAACCCATGCTTGCAGATCACTTATCACTTTTTTGTTTATGCTGAACCAAATAACGTTACCAACATTTGACTGTATACAGTATTATGGCACGATTCTGAATCTAACAGTGCCGTTGTCTAACACCTTCACACCTCTATCCTGTGTTTTGGTTACCACCTCTGCTGATGAATTATCAGCGTTGTGACTTTGTACTGTTGCTTTCTTCTTCTCATCCATAATGGCAACACAGAATAACAGCTAAGCTGAAGAGGGGCTTCATCTTACCCGAGTTCAGCCTGGTTGGGTAAGTCCACATTAGACCAATGAGATTCTAATCCTGTGTGAGTCAATAAAAATAATAGGCAGGATGCAGCTCATCACAAATGACAGGCTTGTTTAAACTCGTCTTGTTTGAGCCGCCGCTCTGACCTTCCCCATAGGTGGTGACAATGAGCTCTTTTTTCAAAGAAACCTGGATCTGAGAGTTCCCCACTGCCACTATGTGTTTTTTTTAACTCACTCCCACAGTGAGTAACACTCTGAGGTGGGTGGTGTGGCTTTGAACATGTTCTGCAGTGTTCTGAGCTACAGTCCAAGGTGGTGTGGTGAAACAGAGGCAGGGCCCGAGCCTGCCCTCAGTCAATATTTGCCTCAGTGAGTGCTTTGCCACTGGCAGAAGAACAAACTGAAACAAACTCACAAATGTCTTAAACAGAGGTGCAGAGTTTCTGTCAGGGACCTCAGCTTTAGTGTTCAAACCTCCTTCAGCTGCCACAGAGAGTGTGGGACACCTGTTCCTCGTGCTCTCCAGGTCCATGTTTATAAAAAGGACCAGAGCTAAACCACAACACTAAGTGGCTGGTGGACGGCTGCAGCCACAGCTTCAATAAGAGCTCATATACAGTATGTGTCTGTGTGTGTGTGTGTGTGTGTCGCTGTGTGTGTTGCTAAGGGTTTGCATTAGCATTGTGTGCTGCTGTTGTGACACACCGTCAGCAAACAGCTCAGGCACAGGCCACCCAGCGAGAAATGGACGCTCTGCTGTTTGTCATCCACTCTGTCTCCCTCTGCTCTGTCCGTCTGGCAGGCAAAGAGAGAAAAATGAGCAGCGACTCACAGGTGGGAAGAGCTGACGGTTCAACACAAAAGAAGTGAGAAAACAAAAACAGCGAAAGACGAGGATGCCAAGAAAAACGGAGCAAGAGAGACGTACAGAATCACTTGTAAAATGAATGGTATGAGGGAGTGTGTGTGTGTGTGTGTGGCCGGCTCTTCTCATTAACCAGACCTTCTACAGAGGCTTTGAAGTTAGCCACAACACCCCAGTTGCTTCACATTTCCCTCTTGGAGTCACACTGTGGGAGCTTAAAGGAAATTGTAGTCTTGTAGAAATAACGCTCAGAGTGCAGTTTTGCTGACTTCTGTTTTGTTTTGCTTCATATATTCCATTCTGAATATATCTGTTTCTTTTTTCACCAGCTCGCTCCCTGGGAAAAGATCAGCTGACATTTACAAAAGCAAAGCTCTCCTCCAGTTTCTGTTTGTATTAAGTCAGGAGGTTGTCTATGTGTGTGTGTGTTTGTGTGTGTATGTCGGCCAGTGTGCTGTCGGTATGACTGCCAAAGAAACAAATTGTTACTCCTTGTTCGTGGAGGTGTGCACTGAGTCATGGCGCAGTGAAACTCGATTGCCTGCTTTGTTCGCAGTCATCCTCGCTGCGCAGATGAAGTTGTATTTCCTGTTTTGCCAGGAGTTTCAGCAACCGGCAGCATTGTTTGGGGGTTGTGGGTTTGGGCTGTTTGAACGTGTTTACTTGAAACCGTTCCACAACAGTGACAGACATGTAGACACAGACAAAATAAGTAGATTTTTTTTTTCTGTGAATGACAAACAAAGCAGTGAGATCATCTTTGTAAAATGTTTATGAGATTAGAGTGAGGAACTTTCTCAAAGGCTACTGCCAAGAGGGAAGAAAGGAGCAACGAGAGACCTGATCGAAAATCAGTCTGACATTACTGAAGAGGCCAGAGGGAAGAAGGTTGATCACACCTCACTCCAGCTCATCATGTAAGCAGCTGAGTTTATCTTGCACATCCGGTTCAATGATAATTTCCACACCCAGCTTTGACACAAAGTTGTCAACAATGTGGATTTTCCACTTTTAATTTAATCCATAGAATAAAAGCAGACTTAGCTGGCCCCAAGAATTAAGCCATGTTGTGAACCTCTGTGGTGAACTAGTCTCTAAAGATATTCTGTTAGTGGTATAGAGCATTTATATGATAAAGGGCGTTTCAGTGATGAAGTATGGACATGATAAAATTGCATAAAATTCATCTTGATAATGATGAAAACATTGCAAACTGTTTTGTCCAAATTGACCGACCTCTGGGTTCCTTAGAGGGGCTGTGTAGACTGTCTAAGTGATCTTGGCAAAGACTCAATTCTTGATACATAACCGATCCTAATCCACAATTTAAAATGAGATTATAATTTTAAATTTACTTTTAAGTGCTATTTCTCAGCTTCCCTGTTGGGATGGGCAGTAAGCAATGAAGAGAGGTCTGTGTTGTTCTCTGCTGAGGAGATTTCTTGTAGTTATAGTTAGAGCCCGAACGATATGGGATTTTTGGGACCAATGCCGATACCAATGCTGGGGGCAAAAAAAAGCCGATATCCGGTATATGGGCTGATATATATAATAAATTAATTGATATACACAGGATATATATTCTGTATATAATCACAAATCATTAAATTACCTATATGATTCAAGACGGAGACAGAACACTATTAAATTATAACAAGGAACTTTAATTATAAAACTGTCAACATAAGAACTGTAGTTTAAACCAATGATAAAAGAACAAGCTGTAAACACAATGATAAATAAATAAGTCAAACTTTAAACACACTAAGTAGAAAAAAAATGGAAAATGTAAACACACAATGAGTAACTTACATGCGATAAAAAGCCGTATTATAGTCTTGCATTAGATAATAGTGGGCGTGTGAATTAACAGTACCATTTATCTCTGTTTATCTCACAAAAAAGCAACTAACACGACGTTAAAATGTCATTCTATAGTCTTACATTAAATAATGGTGGATGGAGAGGGCAGGCACTCGGGCAGTGTGCAGCCCAACACACAGACACACAGGAACAGGAGTGACAGAATCTCCGCGGAGCAAAAATTTTTATAATCAGCTACATTTTGGCCGATGTTGATTAATCGGGGACAGGCATAATCGGCCCGACCGATTAATCGGTTGGGCTCTAGTTATAGTGGACAATGGAGCTGAACTGTCAAAAAGAGAAGGTACAGGGGAGCAGATAAAAGCTAGACATGGGAGTGATAGAGCACGGGCTAAAACACGGGTTAAGCTGTTTGTGATAATTTGCATTCCAACCCACAGTCAGCAGTTATTCTGCAGTGGTCTGTTCAAACTTGAGAGTCCATCAATAAAATGAAGAGTGATGTTACATTAGCTCTGTTTGGTGAATCTGGAGTTGGAAGTTGAGAACTGGTGGGACATAGCCAGGATTCACTACTGTCCCAAGTTACGGACACGTCTTAGAGCACCAGGCTGTGAATAGTTCCAAATATAGCTATAAATTATATATAAATTTTATCTTGAGCAAAGAAAAGAAGTGTTAAAAAGAAGATCTGCTCTCCATCCTTTTTTCAAAACAAACATGCCTTAGGAGTCAAGTCTTCACAACAGTGGTTGCAAGGCCTCATGGGAAAGTGGAGTCTTTCTCTCAGAAAAAACAAAAACACTAGCTTTTCCAGATAGTCCACACAGACCCTTAGAGATCCTGTCTCTCATGTCAGTCATGCCCTTAACCAGACATAACTCTGAGCCATAATATTTCATAAAGGACGTGTTAAAAAAACAATGTGTATGAATTAAGCAATTAAATCAAAACTGTTATTTTGTACCTGGCTTTTTCATGTTGCTGTAAAATTAAAAAAATCAAATGCTGGGGCTGTGGACTCTTGATTCAATAAGGGCTAATTTGACAAGTATTTTGCATTTTTGAGTCCTCAGTCCTGTTGGCCGTTCAATAAAAAGTACCACTGATCCTGAGCTGAGAATGAGCAGTGAAGACATTTCTGTCAGCTCCTTAAAGTTTGACAAAGTGGCTGTTAAAATAAAGAGGATCATATTTGGGGGGTTCCCGATGTATTCCCTCTCCTTGTATTTTCCATGTTCAGTCTGCTGAAATCTTATCCCAGACGTTTCTCACCAGCCAACCTGACCACACAGACGCAAAGAGAGGAGTCTACAACAAGAGGAGTTTTTCAGACTTCGACTCATAGAGTTTCCTGGTTCATTGTGATTCTTCTGTTTTGTTAGTTAACACAGAAACACACAATAAAAGTATTTAAGTAAATTTCTAATGAAAAGGAGGACTCAGAGAGGCTGCACACACAGCTTTATTTTTCATTTTTTCTCTTGTATAATTTTAGACTCTGGGACTGCAGCAATAAATATTCAAAGAGGTTTGAAACTTAAGTACACAGACTTGAGCAGGAGGTATCAGTATTTGGCTCTGAGAGAGGGAAAGAGAAACAGGGGCGTGGTAGCTGTGTTTTTAATTTCCTCCAGCAGCTCTGAGCTTGCTTTTGCTGCTCTGCTGTCCCCATCCAGAGTCCCTTTGGTGGACTGAAGGGGTCTGTGTCAGGATCACCTCTGGACAGGGTCGTGTGATGTGGTTTGTGGGGGTTACCATCAGTCTGAAACTTGTCTCAGGTCGTCAATGTTGTGAAAGAAAAGGTAAGGTAAGGATAAGGGTGAGTGAATGAATTTTCTAGAGAACTTAGTCATGTTTTTCTTTCTTGAAAGTCAGTCTGTCCTCACATCACATCACAGCACTGACTCTTCCTGCCCCCCATGAGTGTGTAACCCTTATGTCAGCTATTCTTTACGTCATTACTCTCGCCAGTTCTGACTTTTGGATTCAACTTGTTTGCTTCCTTTTTTGCAAACATTTGAACTTTTTCCCATTTGTCATAGTTGTCAACTTGAAGCAGCTCATAAATTTGATATGAACTGTTTTTACTAAGCAAAGCTCTAGGTTGTAGTCCATGGCCAGTACAGACATGAGGAGGATTATAGCTTGTTATTACTCTTTCAATAAATGATCTGTGTTTACTGTACTCAAAGAGACTTCAAGTTTCAACCAGTTTGTTTTTTGATTGTTTGCTGCTTTTAAAACCAAGACAAAGTCTGAATAAAGCCTTGATAAGAGCTTCAATAATAAAATTTATGATTGAATCAAGTTTATTGTACTGTTACTGTCTCAGGATTATCAATACGATCTATGAAGTCCTGTTTAAGACAGTTGTTTTACAGGGCAGTCTTTAAGGTGGACTTAATTCTTAAATCTCAGTCCTGATTAGACAAAAAGGCACCCATGCATTCTGGTGCAATGTTGGAAAATTCAAAGAAGTGATTCAAAGCCCCAGCTGTGCACTCCTTTATGCACCACGTAAGCTTCAGGTCTTCCCCAAAATGTTTCTCACAGGATGTTTGGCAATCCAGCGTCATCTCATGACACAGTGGGAAAGTTCAGAGACAAGAGATGGAGGAATGTTTGGGAACAGTTACAGTCTTTTTTGGCTGGTTTTTACTTTGCTGCTGTGTTTGTTGTCGCAGGTTATATCTGACTTGCTTGTCAAAAGTTAATTATGCAGGCTTATTTTTTGTGGTCTTCCTTGTGATTTATGGCGTGCATCTGTTATGGTATTCAGTACTTTATTTTATGTTGACAGTGTACTTTTATTGTATGTGTGTCTATTACATGGTTTGCTGGTTTGTGTTAGCATCTTCTCAAACCAAACATTATTCCACTTATTATCTGTCTACTATGTGACTATTCAAGATTTAAAAAAAATGTTGGAAAAAATTGTTTTTGTTTACCAGTATGACGCTAACAGAGGCTAATCGATTTACTTCACCTCACAACCCATGGCGTCAACAAGCAGAAGCTAAACTCTCTGAACTCTTGATTTGACATAACATGGTAAGTTTACCTCTGGCATTGATCACGTTAGGGAAAATTAAGAACTGTCATTAAGGTGTTTTGATCTGACATAATCAAAGTCCATCAAAAGATCTGTAAGAAAGCCAGGTAATAAGTGGTAGCTGGACTAGTATTCTATTAGCTGTCACTCTGTTGTTCACAAGTGCTGCTATACTTGGTGGTTTTTACCTCTCTAGCCTTTGATTTTATGTGTCTATTTAAATTTTTATGAGTGATTTTTTAATATAGCAGCAATAGCAGTTCACAGTTCGAGGACAAATAAAGTTAAGTAATGTATCTGCCAGTCTGTAAATGAAAAGAGTTAAAGGTGTTGTGGCTGTGACAGAGGGCAGAGCAGAAACACACCGCAGGCACCTTCCTCTGTTTGTTAAAAGGTTTGAAAGTGCTCATAAGTTCTGTAGATAATTGCTGTAAAGAAATCACAAAGTAATCTTTAATATGTCTGTTATTGCTTTGTTTCCTTCCTGGCACTCTGTCAGATATTTTATCATTTTAAAGCATCGTTTCTTGAATAATATCAACGTATTGACAGTTTGGACAGCCATTTATCTTACTGTGTCACAGCTGAGATGAACTTTGGCTGAGTGTACCTCGCAGCAGGACTTTGTACCTGGGAGGAAATAAGATCAATTTAAATCCTGTACTGTGAAATGATTCCACGGCAGTATCTTTGAGTCCCCACTTTTTGAAAAGCTGTGGCAATCATTGTTGAGTTCTGCGAGCAAGAGGAAATTTAAAAGTGAGGCTTTCTCATTTCATGGAGAAGAAATTGCACTGAATAATCTCCAAATTCACCAGCGGTTAAACCCTTTTACTCCTTCTGAGATTAAATTGACCTTAAAGTGTTACACCAACAATATGCCAAGGCTTTCCCACACTCTGTCTGGACCTAACCACTGACTCGGCTGCAAATCCAGTTACGGTACTTTCTGTTTGTATAGAAAACCCCAAAGGAGTCTATCATGTCACAGGCATCAGAGGAACTGGCGGGCACTATTATCTCTATCTCTGACCACTATCTCTCAGCCCTGCCACACTCGAGCTTATCTAGGCCATACAGCTACACAAATACTGGGCAGAGGCAGCTGCAGATAGACTTTTCAAAGTCCTAAAAGGGAAAGAAGACATCTAAGAGACCATTTTTAATCAAAGTAGATTAATTTTCAAGTGTGGTGGTGTTTTTTTTTAAGCCAATAACAAACTCTAACTCCAAGTCTAAGTGAGTCACTCATTCTGTAGAGACCATGTCTGAGGGGAAAATGATCTGCAGCAGTCAAGTTTGTCTCTGAGAGCTCATTTATTCCCTCGTACAATACGCTTCTAACTGCCTCCTCTTTCAATGCAGCCATTCAGGGGGGAATCAAACAGGGTGACGCAGAGAGGGAGAGACTGGCTGTGGTTGTGTCACAGGCCCTCTTTGTTTGACTACACTGTAACCCCACACTCACACTCACACACACACACACACACACACACACACACACACACACACACACACACACACACACACACACACACACACACACACGCCCCTTGACCCTGTGCTCTTGCTTTTGTCAATGCGTCATGCACAGTAGGTTGCAGAAAAGAGGACAGCAGTGTCACTTCACATTAATCAGCTGTGTAAAAACACAACTGATGGAGATGTCGCTAAGTTTACGTTCAGCTCCTTTGTGCCCACATAAAGGGATGGTAGCCCTTAGCACTTGCTGAAGCTGTGCCCCCATTTTCATTATTTTACACTGTCTCTAAGCTCCTGTCTTTATTTGACCATGAGGGTGACTCAGAGAAAGTAGAATTTTTACATATTCGGCCAGGTGACTGTTTGAATTGATGAAGAGTGAAGGAAGCTGCTGTTCCGTCTGATGTAGGGCTGCACGATTTGGGAAAATAATCTAATTGCGATTTATTTGGACCAATATTGCGATTGCAATTTAGTATGCAATTTATTTTATTTTATTTTATTTCATTTTATTTTTTATTTAATTAATTAATTAATTAATTAATTAATTAATTAATTGATTGATTAATTAATTAATTAATATTATCTATTTATTTATTTATATTTTTTTGGGGGGGGGGGGGCATCTTATGCATTATTTACTAAAAACAATTAATAAATCATTCTATATCATTCTATAGTATGAATGCCAGGCCTACATGTTATGATGACATGAAATAGATTGAAGCATAAATTGATACGACTAATATATCTTCATTTAACTATCACGGTCACAGAAGAATATTGACAGATTGATTTAACTTCAAGCTTTGTAGATGTGTAATATTACTGCCAGAAAAAACAGCATTTTTACTTTTGCTTGTTTTTTAATTTTTTTTTTTTTTAAATTGCAGACTCTGCGATTTGAAAATTGCACTCTGTTACATTGTGATATCGGTTTAAATTCGATTAATTGTTCAGCCCTAGTCCGATGTGAGCATTCAAGCTAAATGAGCTGGAAAACCTTTTTTTTTTTTAGATATATCATAAAAAGGAAATAATGTTCAGTAGCTCTATATCTACTGTTGGCGGAAAAATATATGTTTGTTAGAACACAAAGTTTCACATGTCCATTGTATTATGAGATACAAACAAACTCTTCCTTCTCTTTTCTCCTGCATGCTCTGTTTTTTAGCTTCTTCTGCCTCAATCAAATTTAAGGTTGTGAGGGTTAAACTGACGATGACTGTCTCCCACTCTGAGCTCCATGTTTGAGAGATAATTGATGGCATGAAAGACATTTTTCGTATTGCTTAAGTGTCATTGAGCACAGCACTTTGGCCAACCTTGTGTTTTGATATTTGAGGTGAGCAGAGAATGTACTCACTTCCTCTGTTTGGTCTATATCTGGAGTCTTTGACTGCTGTGTTTAAGTGCTATTTCTCGACCAGCTGGTCTTGAATGTGTTTGGATCCGGGTCTTAGCCTAAAATCCCATTTCTGGCTCATTTCTCTGCATGCACTGATTAAATAATCTGTTTTTAGTGAGGTGTATGGAGGAATGCGCTTTAGGAATTTTCTGATTGAGGCTTACCCCGGGCTTGAACCTCCCTGATCCGGTCACTGGAAGTGGTGAGATGGACTTGTAAGTCTGAGGCTTGGCTGCTGCTCTGTTTTTGATGCTGCTGAATGAGAGCACACATCTGTTTACATCTGTTTGCTGCAGCAGCACAGAGATGCAGACGAGTGAGACCAGGCAGTTAAATCTGACATCTGACCCCACTTTAAAGCAGAAAATATCCATTTGAGAGTCAATCGTATTTATAGTCATAATTATTACACCACTCAGAGACATTTTCAGTTGCAGAGCTCTAACCATAACTCCCAGTGGATTATTGCACACAAGACCACCTCGCTTCTGCCAGATATAGTTTATATAGAGGTAAAGCTTCCGGAGAAAAGCCCGACTCCCTCCCAGCTGTTTGACACATCTTCTCTCCTCCCGGCTGGAGGCCTTCACTTCTTGGAGCCTCATCATCATTTAGCCTCATTAGTCTGTCACTGCTCTGATTCAGTTACAGGAAGAACCTTGAAATACGCAGACTAAGACACAGGCACACCCTGTTTCCTCCACGGATTGCTTTATAATGAGAAAAAACAGATTGTATATCCCAATGTATGCAGCTTAAACATGATTACCTTCAAAATATTTTTACGAAGCAAGAAATTTCTTGGACTTTTAGACCAGTGTGTTTCATATCATGGTTACACTATTGTAAAAGAGCAGAATTTAACCTCAAGTGCTTCAGCCTCCTGGTCTTGATGCTCATTTTAGTGTGTACTTGAGATTAGGGATGGGCGAGTGCTGGTATCAGTATCTGGTATCAGGCTGATACCAGCTTTATTTCAAGGTATCAGTTCTCACAAAGGCTACTGATACCAAGGCAAAAAAAAAAAAAAATCTTACACCAACTAAGTCCTCCTTGCCATTAGTTGGTGCTACATTGCTATGGTTTTACACCACACCAAATGTGCGTCAGGTCCTGTTCAGACAATATGAATGAACCAGGGAGCATTAACAGTGAAACTTTTTTGTTTTGGACTTCAATTTATTAAAAAAAATACTCAAACCCTGACAGTAACTAGTTTATTTAATTTTGCACTTTTGTTGATTTAGTATTAAAAAAAACAGTAAACTTAGAGAAAGTTGCTTGTGTATTATGTTAAGCTTGATGGCAGAGTGACTGTGCTGCCTTGGTTCAAAATAATCTCTCACTGTTAATTGAAATCTTATGTATCAAAAATACTAGTGTTGGTATCGATACTCTGTATTGGTAAGTACTCAAGAGAGTACTTGTACTAGTATGGGTCTGAAGTGGTATTAACATCCTTACTTGAGATATTTGTGAGAATATAGCTGTGTTTCAACCAGAGGGTCCAGGAAATTTTACTTCCTGCCAAACATTCACCAAAACTAAATTGTTCCTTTGGCTTAATGTTTGTCTATGTTTGGGCTTTGACAACGCATGATGAAAAAAAATAAAGATTATTGCAAACCATCACAAGACCAGTAGAGGATAGTAAAACAAAAAAACAAAGGTCTAGCAAAATCCCTTCATAAAGAAGACAGACAAACCATGTAGCACTGCGGTTAGCCTGTTAGCATTAAGTATATAGCCTGTACTAGCTTCAGTGCTGCTTTATTGCAGTGCAGATGGATTGGTTTACACTTTCATGTCAAAGCTGCTTTAATAGCTACTCAGTCCAGCCAATCAGTGGACCCCCAGGATGCACTTCCGAGGACGTCTACCATGTTTTAACAGCTTTTGGCAGCTCAGTATCAACTGACACATTCAGCTGAAGGTCTCCAGGTTTACAGGGCCATTTTTTAACCTGTAACACCGGAAGCTGACCAAGACTGTCAGTTTCAAAGAATACAAGTGTTAGGAAGTTATTGAAGCCAATCACTGTAATGTACCTTTGTTCTGACAGCCAAAATGCTCATAGTTCCAGGGAAAGGGCCTGTGTTTCAGGGGAAAGTTCCCGTGGTCAAAGCACAGCTTGTGAAGGCATTACAGTAATGACTGACCCTCAGAGTGCAATTGACATAAAGCTCTCTAAAAGTGCAACATATTTCTCATCTTTCCTGTCTGTCTGTCTGTAACAGTCACAAGTCTTATGATGCCATGTTCTGCTCCTACGCTACCAGGCTGGCCCTGTAGAGCGTAAATGGTAACCATCAGCAGCTCATCACTTTTTGTTCACCAGATTGAAAGAGACTCATGTCTTTACTGTAACTGTTATCAGAGCTGTCAGCTCCCTGGCAGGTGAGCAAACTTGAATCTAACAATTACAATAACAGACATGTCGTTGATAGCAGCAGGTTTGTACGCCAGCTGTCTCCGGACAAAGCAGAGTCGTATTTTGCATAGTTTTGTTTGACCATTACTCACAGCAGTGATGTCGGGAACCAGGTACAGATTCAAGTCCTTGAATTCAGAGCTTTCTTATTTCAAAATTTAGAATAAAAACTATATCCATCTATATGTGACTAAAGTTAAAAAATATTTCCCATATTCAATTAAAAACCTTCATTCAAATATTCAGCCAGTACATACAAAAACATGTGCTTCAGTTGATGAGTACTAATAAATAATTTACCATAAATCTTCAGCCAATCAATAATGTGTTAAGTGCTGTAGTAAACATGCAGCTCTGCCTGTGTCCATGTGCTAATGTGTGCGCATGAAAAATTGTTTCCTCAATGGCCCATGTGCACGCCCCTCGGGTTAATGTGGAGCAGCAGCAGCAGCCCGCTGCTCTCCCCTGAGACGTCTCTGTGGGAGCAGCAACAGCTGTGACGGCGTAAGTCACCCTGAGGACCTGTCGCTACTGCTGCTGCATGAATGCACGCACAGAAACACGCCCAGTCTCACCGCACGCGCCCACTGGGAGAGAGGCTGAGGCCAAGGGCAGGAGCTGACGTCTTGTAGCTTCCTGTTGCCTATCTACTGTCGTTTTTGCATCATGATTGGAGTGTCTTCATTGTAGCCTATCATTGTGTTTGGTCATTGTGTTTCTGAAGTGCTTTTAAGCCGCTTGGAAGCCTTTTGGACAGCATATTTTTTTCTTTTTTCCCACTTTCTAAACATTTTTCAACTTCAGATTACATCTAAAGGTGCGAAAACATAGCCCACAAGTGTTAAGTCCCACTCATACAACTCCAGTCAGGAATTTGCCCTCTAGTCTGAGTTTGGATCAAAGAACCTGTGTGTTCATTCAGCAGAAAGGTGTCAACTGGTCTCGTGTCTGACCTGCACCTCACTGCTCAGGAATGCGTCTGGCAGTGTGTTACACAGTCAGATAAAATGCAAGCTACAGGCTGTGTGCAGCCACAGCAGGTAGGTGGTTATCGGCGATCTTGCAGCCGGCTGACGCCAGGTGATGAGCCGGGAGAAAGACTGAATGATGAGTAAAAACAAAGCCGTCAGTCGTCAAACAGCACACAGGATTCTGTCTAGTTGCTCCACCCAGAAGCTTCCTGTCACACTCTCCTAATCCTCCTTATTTACCTTGTCGCCAGGGTCAAGCCTTGCAGATGTAATTGAAGGTCTTGCCTACACACTTGGCTCTGGAACTTGGCACATGGCCGGTTAACGCGCCATAGATAGTGAGATAAGACGAGCACGTATAGGAAACACGAGGAATTAGCTGAACAGGATGATGGTGTGGAAACGAAAACAAGGAGCAGATGCTGGAAGTCTGCTGATGAGTGCACTTTTACAGCCCTGAGCTTTTTTCATGTCTTTGAGAGTTTAGTTGCCATTGTAACATGCTTTGATGCTCGCGTGGTGCTCAGTCGTGGGTGCAGGGAGAGAAAGAGAGCGCGCATGGGACATGGACAGACTGATGTAACCACGAAGAGTAAAGGAGCAGATGTAAGGGCAGCTGGTTGAACGTTTTTGGGGACAGAAGTAAAAAAAAAATGAGGAGAGAGCAAAGTCATGTAGTATATCTTGCATGCTCTTGTGTGTGTGTGTGTGCGTGTGTGGTTTGCTGCAGCGACAGAACACATCACACTGACCAGCTGATGGCGGTGTTATGGTGATTACTGAGTCTTATTATTAACTGCACCGCTCAGGTTGTGCGAGCTGATTGCCTGTGGCCCACCGCCTGCATCATCCATCTTTTTTTTTTCTTTGCCAGTGCACCTTCTCGTTCCTATGGCAACCAGCACCAGCATGGCGATCAAACAGCTTCAGCAGCATTTTGTGGTTTTGGTGAAAGGAGCTCTGTGTATTGCATATGACTTCATCACTGTATTTTCCTCTTATGTTGCCCGGAGCACACAGCTGGACAGAGAGCTTTACTCCCACCTTTAAGACCTGTAGATGGACGAGTTAATTAATTGAGCTTAATGGATCACTGATAGATGATGGTTGGAGGAACAAGTATGCACAGTTAGGGATTGTTGTCAAAAATGCCCTCTGAGCAGATAATCAGAGCTTGAAGCAGTTTGGGAAAGATGGGGATTGTTTACTGGATGTAAGAAGAGAATGATCATTACTGCAAGACACTTCTAAGATACTGGAAACCACTGAGTTGTGATTTTTCGAATATACAACTTAATACTTAGGCTAGGGTGTAATGTTGTGTAGTAATTTTGTCTAAATTTCACTTTTTTCTTTAACCAAAAAGAAACAAGCACAAGGCAATAATACCCCTCAAAGTTTTAAAATTAAAGAAATGTCTTTGCTTTTCTGTAGGATGTATGACTATGCTTACTCAGCGTATGATTGAACTGACAATTGTTCAATTTAAGTTGAAGTTATTTTTTTACATTTTGAGCTTTCTTTATGGAATTAAAGGACTGTTAATGTCAGGTTTCAAAAAGTTGTCAAAACTGGATGTTAGAAATGGGTTAAGTCCAATAAAAAACCCAGCAAAGAAGACCTGGAGAGGTGAGGAAAGAGACTGCCTCCTGACCAATTTGATTTACCTGACATTTGTTTAATTCAACTCAAGGTAATTTCAGTTTTGAGATGGCACTATAGAATGAAAGGACAGTTTAAGCCAGGTTTTAAGTTGCCTGAGTCACACTAGAATTTTAGAGAAATTGGCCTAAGTCACTTTATTCTTTAATGTTACATGATTCACACACAATGTTCTCTGCATGTCAACAGTCATCCTCTGTGAAGGCCTTTTTGGTTGAAATAATTAATGTATTAGGTAAAGCTTTTTGTGTTTTCCCAAAAACTTGCAGAAATTACTTAGGCCGTTGTTTAGATTGCGTGACGATACGTAGTTAGCAGGTCTAGGTCTGGAGAGGCATTTCATACATTTCTACGATCTAGGCCTGTCACGATAATCAATAAATCGATTAACCGAACGATAAATAAAAATGTCCTCGGTAAGTTTGCCAGCCTCGATAAACTGACACGTGCATGCATGTTTGTTTTCTTCCTCTCTTTCGACCAAAGAGGCTGAATGAGAAGATGGCTCACTACATCTATCTTTCCTACTATCGGGGTGCATAGGTTCTATAGCGGATTTAGCGGATTTATAGCAGAGTGAGCATCTGTCAAAAATGCGATCTTTGGGGTGAAGACAGGGCTGCTTGCGCGTACACACGGAGAGAACTACAGCGAGCGTCCTGAGGGGTAAGGAGGAAACACACGCTAATATGAGTGATGGCACGAAAGATACGGCTCTTAAGCCTCCTGCCACAGTCCCAGTGTGGGAATATAACACCAACGAGCTGATATGTCGCATTTGTTTGAAAATAGTGGCGACGAAGAAGAAGAAGGGGAGGTGAAGTGGAGCCTTGTTCTTTGACAATCCGCTCTTACTGAGGCCTTTGGTCGGCAAAGTAAATAGAAATAAAAGCGCCAAATGGTGGGCGCTCAAAGACAGCTACATTGCCAAAGAAATGCAGCCCTTCAATACGGTTGAAGGAGAGAAATGTTAAAAATGTTTGACAGACAGTACGGATTGACTTGGAAAAAGGACATGTTACAAACAATTCAGGAACTGTATAAACCCTTTTATTTAGGCTATAGTTTTTATTGTTGTTTTTTTTAGAGTTTCGTTTTTTCTTTAGAGACAGGGTCTGTGTTTTATTGTTTTTAATTAGTATTAATTATTTTCATTGACATGAATTTTTTTCTTAAAGAGAGTCCATTTCATTTTCATTGTATTTTTTTTCTCTTTCTTGTTTGTTAAATTTATCCTATTTTTTGTTTAATTTACTTTATTTTAAAGATCCTGACCTTTTAATTACAGTTAAATACTCTTGCTTTTGATATGGTGTACTCACTTTATTATCCCATTTATCATAATTACATCAATGAAAAAAATGGGGGAAAAAAATCAAAATAATATTGACAATAATATCGCAATAATATTTTGGAAAATTATCATCTAGCAAAATTTTTTATCGTGACAGGCCTAGCATTAATACTTTGTTTGTCTTTTGTTTTTATTGGAAGTTAGAATACAGCTTTCAGAGGGCTAAAGTAATTGTTTGCTTGTTCTACAGCATTAAAGCTAGACATTTTGTAAAACATAATGGAAAAAAATAGAGAAGTGATGAACACGTACAATTTTTCTTTTTTTAAATAGAATATCGGCCATTCAGATGTTTAGAAATCATGACTCACACTGAGTCAAATTATGATTTTGTTTAAAGTGTCTGTCACTTACCTTTCTTTGCATGTAAGGACAAATCATCACTTATAGTTAGTCCCTAATTTATCAGAGGAACTCATGTTTCACACATGGATTCTCAGAAGGAACACTGTATGACTTCATTCTGCTCTTCTAATTGTTTCTCCTCGTGCATCTCTCCCAGTTTACCCTGACATTTAATTGAGCATCAGAGCAGCATGGCAGAGGAAAAACCCCAATTTTTAATTTGAATTCAAATAGGACAGCAAAAGGCAGAGGGGTGAAAACAGAGGGATGTGTAAGGATGAAAGTATGGTAGTCCCCTCTTCCTGGTGTTAGAGTGTGAATGGAGCTGCCCACCCCTTTCTACCCCTTTCCCCTCTTCTTGTGTAGCATGTGCATGACAGACAACAGCAGAATACTGTATGTACAGGATGTGCTTAAAGAGACATGATACAGCTATTTTCAGAACATTTTTTGGCTGTGCAGTTTCTCTGCCTGCAGGCATGAGCAAGTGAAACTGTGGCCGTTATTTCAGTTGCTTGTGAAAATCAGCTATCTCTGGCCGAGTTACGTGCCCAAATTTTCAGCACGAGTCTTTTTGATCTCAGTGTGTGTAAAACTTTAGCAGGCTGAACTCAGGAGGACTCCTGACTCAGCAAAAGCTGTGAAATATTCATGCGTCAGAGCTGTGACAGTAATCCCATCGTCATCGCAACATGAAGCCAGTGATGGCGAAGAAGCAGACACCTCCCTTTTATCCCATCAGGAGTGCTTGTCTTTGATTTGCACGTCTCTTCAAGCAGACAGTTTTATTTATTTATAGAAATTTTAATACCAAACTCATAGTCCTTCTGTCCTGAAAGCACACTCACACACACACACACACACACACACACACACACACACACACACACACACACACACACACACACACACACACACACACACAAGGAGTAAGCCAACTGTGGCTTTGTGACAGTTATTCTTTCTGGCAGAAGTCAGATCCACAGAGAGCGACTCCACGGCAGCACGTGTTGACGTCTCCTCTGAACCAGCTCTGGTCTGTGTGCTTCATACTGCTTCACCTAAGGAGCAGTGATGTTCTGATGTGCTGATGTTTGAGGCCACAGGGGTCATTCGTCTTCATGAATCCTCTGTCAGCCATCTGCCCGCTGTGTGTCTGGAGACCTTGGCTAAAGTATCATACAATCATCAGAGCTTTTAAAGTTTGTCACTCTGTAACGTCTCTCAATCCAGCATCTCTCCCTTTGTGTTTTGCTGACATAAAAAAGAAGAAAGAATCTAGTTCACAGGTTCAGGCGCATAACTAAAAACACCAGCTGTCTGATCCACATACCAAACATTTTCAGTGGAGCTTGTGTCACAGAGGTGATGAGTCAACTCTGTGGCAGTTCATGAGGCTGTGTTTTGTGGTGTGTGCATGTGGTTCACAAGATGTCAGTGTGATTCCTTTCTTTCCTGGTGTTGAGCTTCTTACCACTTTCACTGCGTTGTTTGAGACTGTGACCCATGAGCAAGGTGCCGGCGGCTTGTATGACAACTTTTTATGCAAAAATTCGATGTAAAACACCTGGAAGTTTGAATAACTCAGGTAGAACTCTGATCTAGTTTAAAAGCTTTCACCAAACAAACCCTCATCTGTATCATTAAAGACATCTTAGACCTGGTTTATACCTCTGCGTTGAATTGATGTTGCACCCTATGCAATAGGTTTGCGTAGCTCTAGCATGATGTGTACCTCTTCCTAAATGTAATTATCAAAACAATGGCAACAGGGCTTGTGGCAACATCATGTTTCCTGTCTTTACAACATTATTGGTAGGGCTGGGACGATATGCCATTCTCACGATACCGATTCCATTACGTTTTTTGGGTTACCGATTTGATTTAAGTTGTGATTCTTTGATATTTACCATTTTTGCAATTTTAAGTTTGCTTTTTAAACACCAGACAATATGAAGAAGTTAAATGATGATGGTAATGTCTACAGACTATATCAGGAGCCATATTTTCCCATAAAATGCACATCACATTAGTCAGAGAGAAAAATTTCACCCTCTGCTGGAGAAAAGTGGTAACATTTTTCCAATCCAGGTTTTAAAAAGAGACTGAAATGAAATATTTGAATTTGAAAAAACATTTTTTTGACAAAGAATTCTGATTTTGATATTGTCAAACAAAAAAAATCCTGAAATAGCGATTTTCGATTTTTTTTCTCCTACCCCTAGTTTATGGATTCACCAGCCAATAGCAATGAAAACTGACTCCATTTACTTAATAAGCATTATAAACCAGGCTAACGCCCTAACAGGGCAATAAATTTAATGACAGTAGACCCCACCTGTACAGGTGCTAACGGCAGGACCGCTGCACCTGTTTGGCTGTTTTAAATATAGCTGACAGGCAAGAAAATATGAAATTTGATTTAGCAATCAAATGAATCCTATTGGAAAGAATAAAGGTGTTGGGATATTAATTTGTTGAATCTGAATTTTCTAGGAAGTGTCCCAGCATATGATGTTCTGCATCTGTATCTGCATCACTTTCATGGTGCAATCAGTTAATTGGCCAGTTATTTGCAGTCGTGCATGCCGCTAAGGCTAAGGCTTAACGGGGCCTTCATAACAGAACGTAATGACTTGTTTGTCTTGTTTGTGTAATGATTGGATGTGCATACGGGCCTAGGCTTTACCTGTCACATGCTGTAAGCTTACAGTCAACTTGATAGCGCAGCTGCCACGTGCACACTTCTGAGGGTGTTTTTCTGCTGATGTGTTTCCCTGTTTGATTCCATCAGTTCTTAATTTTTAGTCTGCATGTGAGGTAATGCATACCACTACTTTGAATCTAGAGTCTCAAACTCAATGCTCTGAAAGTTTTCACTTACATTTTTAATTTCAGCCTCGGGGCAGCAAAGTGAAGCCTGAGCTTTAAATCCACGCTGACGCTGCTGATTTGTTAAGCACGGACATGCGGCTTCTGCTACACAGACACTCTCTCTTTCTCTGACCCCTATTACCCCCATCCCTCTTTTATTCCCCCCTGCCTCCCAACACCAAAGACATATAGTTAGTATGCTCACTGTCACAGGGTGAGTAGACCCTGATTGATCAGTATTGATTTGAACTGTATTCGTCTGACAGTAATTGGCTTCTCCCTCAGGATATCATGTCTGCTGATTCCCCCCCCCCCCCCCCCCCCCCCCCCCCCCCCATTCTGGCCTCACTTCACCCCTCCACATGTCCTACTTATGCCCCCAACCCCCCCTCTTTGTTCTCAGGCCCCATGACCTCTAATCAAACAGCACAACCTCCTTTACTTTACTTCCTGTTTTCATCCAGGGTTGTTATGTTGAAGCTGGACAGAGAGATTAATGGAGACACAATCAGCGTGTGTGTCCTTTTCTGTATACAAATGTGTGCACACACAGGAATGAATACATTTTTTTACAACACATGGGCTAATATTGGAACAGCGCAGATTTTACAGAAGAAAGATGCTGCATGGGGGTTTAATCTTGTGTGCTTGCATGCCAGTCTGTGTGTTTACAGTACAGATGCTGTGCAGTAAGACTGCCTTAGGTATCTCAACTTAGACTTCTCATAAACAATAGACATGTCTGTGAAGATGATCTGATGAGCGTGGAAAGGGGAACAGCTGCCCAGATAATAACCAACACACAGTTAATGTTGAAAAAAATCACTTCCCATTCTTGAATGTACAAAATACCAAAGGTATCAAATATTGATTAAATTGAACTCTAAATATGTAAAGAATGAAGAAGAGACAAAAAAGTGGTGGAGCTTTCTTAAAAATTGTCAAATAAATTAGAGGCCTTATAATTAATAAATCACTATTAATCAAACCTAAGTCGCATTTAATAGTGTATCAATATTTGACACAAAAAGCAGCATTTTTTAATCTAAATGGTGTTTGTATTAGACTGCATAAATATATAGACATATACATCAGCTTAAACAATAAAAGGATGTTTATTTTCGATGAAATGTATGTTTGAAATGTAAAGTTTAAGTGGAATTCACTTTAACAAGATGTTGATTTCTCCTCCTTTTTCTTCCAGAGTGAAACACTGAGCCTTCATCGCCTGCACTGTGACGTCAAACCCCTGCTTCACCTGCATACAACACAGCTGGAGGCGAGGTAAATTTGGTACATTCTTTGCTGCAGATATGTGTGTGAGTGTGTGCAAGATAATTGAGTAGGAACTTGTATTTCGTTCGTTTTAATCTGAGATCATGTGGTTTTCTCAGTCTGTAACTCCATTACTTTAAACCAAAGATTAGTCAGAGTTCAGTGTCATCAACTTGTGCTTAATATTAATTTTATCATTTTTCCTCTCCCTGTGATCTGTGAGCTTATCTGGCTGGTCTGACGTCATTGTGTTTTTACCCATTTTACCCTTTCTGCTTCTTGTTTGTGCAAAGAAAGTTTCTTCCTCACTCATAAATGACGAATGTATAAAATGTGTCAGATTTTTACTGGTCATTTAACTTCCATGCCTAAGCTGTTCCCTGTGGTCCAAAGACTTGATAAGAGGTTAATAGACTTGATGACCTGGATATTTTTCTGCTTTGGAGGGGTGAGCTGTCTGCTCGGCTATTTAGTCGATAAAGCGCTTCCTTGTCTGCATTTAGCACTGATAATGAAAAGCAGGTCACTTGCTGAACACCCTCTTTCATGATGGAGAGCTGCTGTAGCCATCCAATCATAACACAAAGGCTGCCACCAATAAGTTAAATGACAAAAAAATGTGCCTCTTATGTCTTTTGTTGCTGCTCGTTCTTGACATTGAGTTGAACATCTAGGCATGTCACCATAACAAATTTTGCTAGACGATAATTTTCCAAAATATTATTGCCGATAAATGATATTATTGTCAATATTATTTTGATTTTTCCATTTTTTTTCATTCCATTTTCCATTTTTTCATTGATGTAATTATGATAAATGGGATAATAAAGTGAGTTCACCATATCAAAAGCAAGAAACTTTAATTTCTTAAGAGTATTTAACTGTAATTAAAAGGTCAGGATCTTTAAAATAAAGTAAATTAAACAAAAAATAGGATAAATTTAACAAACAAGAAAGAGAAAAAAAATACAATGAAAATGAAATGGACTCTCTTTTAGAAAAAAATACATGTCATTGAAAATAATTAATACTAATCAAAAACAATAAAACATAGACCCTGTCTCTAAAGAAAAATCGAAACTCCAAAAAAAAACACAACAATAAAAACTAGAGCCTAAATAAAAGGGAGTTTATACAGTTCCTGAATTGTTTGTAACATGTCCTTTTTCCCAGTCAATCCGTACTGTCTGTCAAACATTTTTAAAATTTCTGGCTTTCAACCGTATTGAAGGGCTGCATTTCTTTGGCAATGTAGCTGTCTTTGAGCGCCCACCATTTGGCGCTTTTATTTCTATTTACTTTGCAGACCAAAAGCCTCAGTAAGAGCGGATTGTCAAAGAACAAGGCTCCACTGCACCTCCCCTTCTTCTTCTTCGTCGCCACTATTTTCAAACAAATGCGACATATCAGCTTGTTGGTGTTCATGAGCTCACACTTTGTTCATTCTGATAAAAAACAAAATATTCCCACACTGGGACTGTGGCAGAACCGTATCTTTCGTGCCATCACTCACATTAGCGTGTGTTTCCTCCTTACCCCTCTGGACGCTTGCTTCAGCTCTCTCCGAGTGTTCGAGCGAGCAGCCCCGTCGCAAAAAATGCCAAAGATTGCATTTTTGACAGATGCTCACTCCGCTATAAATCTGCTAAATCTGCTATAGAACCTATGCACCCCGATGTTAGGAAAGATAGACGTAGTGAGCCATCTTCTCATTCAGCCTCTTTGGTCGAAAGAGAGGAGGAAAACAA
Source organism: Halichoeres trimaculatus (assembly GCF_033239565.1). NCBI lineage: Eukaryota > Metazoa > Chordata > Actinopteri > Labriformes > Labridae > Halichoeres > Halichoeres trimaculatus. The sequence continues at coordinate 24,906,901 of NW_027437188.1, forward strand.
ACATGCATGCACGAGTCAGTTTATCGAGGCTGGCAAACGTACTGAGGACGTTTTTATTTATCGTTTGGTCAATTGATTTATTGATTATCTTGACAGGCCTATGAACATTAATAGGTCAGTGAAAGAAGGATCGCACTATCATCAGTCTGTTGGGGTGAAACTTTGACAACAAGGAGTGTTCAATCTTTCTTGTGTAGTTTGAAGTGGGAATACAAATGGACTTACTTGCACAGAGTGGTTGACGCTGAATGGCACGTGAGGTCTTACTGCACACAAGGCGGATGAAAAATTCTAGGGGTGCACCAGTCACAACTTTCTGGCCGATCACCGATCTTTCAAGAGCCTGACCTGCCGATACAGATTTGGGCTGATACAGATTTTATATTTTTTATTTTTTATAACCAACAGCATACATTTTCAATGTACCAATCTTTTTTTATTGAAAATCATTGAACAATGCATGTGAAACAATAAAATCTTAATGTTTTAACTTAAACAACCACAAAAGTGTCCTGAGTTTCAGGTCTCAGAGCAAAAAGCAACAATGGCTGGCTAGTGCAAGGTGTTTGCCCCTGCTGCCCTTGACTAACAGTATATCAGTATATTTCTGTTTACTTAAATATTTTTCATGTTTCTGTGATGGTTCATCCACCAATCCACTACTATGATCAAAACAATATCTTTAAAGCTAAACTATAAATTATGTAGTTATCCATGAATTTTCAAGTCCCCCCGCCAAAAAATAGCAAAAAAAAACAGACAAAAAAGTAAAGCAAGTATTATGCTTGAACTGGTTCTTCACAAGCATTTGTGTGTGGTTTGAAAAGGCTGTCATTATACAAGTCCTCAAAAGTTGTGAATCCTTGATTGGCCATTTGCCTGTTTGAAATGTCCTTCAGCACTGATGAGTGGATGTGACAGGAAAAGACAAATTATCATCTGGCATGGTTTCGATTATTTTACATAATTTGGCAAATCTGTCAGTGTTGAACATCATACCCAAGCACTGTACAGGAACATGTACTTACTCATCAAAACCTGGCTTCAGTTTTTCCTCAACTCCTCCTTGTTTTCACACCACCATTCCTCTGCTTCTTCTCCTGCAGCCAAACAAGTGAATAATGATGAACGTTGATGTGGGCTGCGTGATCTGTGATCCTCCAACTAGATGCAAAACATCCGGCTTGTCACGCAAAAGCCCAGTTTGCCCATGTTGTGTGGAGTGTTTGTGGTGTTTAAATCTTAACTTGTTAAACATGTTCTGGTCTTTTCATCCCAAACACTCCCCTTCCTCCTTCCTCCTTCTCTTCTTCCTCCTCACAAGCTGTGTCAGTGTCATGGGAGAGCAGTCTGATGGACGGACCGTCAGATGGAAGTGACACTAGCAGCATCAGCGCAATTCAACATAACAATGTAGACGGAAATCAGTGGAGACAATGACAGCCGGGTTGGGGGAGTCTTGAGGAAGCAGCCGGGGAGGAGAGTGAGAGGGAAGGAAAGCAGGGTGACGGGGAGAGCAGTGGCTAAAGTAAAACTTCAGTCTGAGGGGGAGATGTCGCCTTTAGATAAGCCACAGAGACTGTAAGCCCAAATTTAGACCAGAGTCACAGGCTGCTGTGTGTTTCCTTCCAGCTCAGTGTTCTGATATGTCAGTGTTGTTTTCTGTGCTTCCTGTGGAGTTTGGTTGTTTATGAATGTGGAGGAGACCTCATGAGGTTTGATTTTGAGTCTCGTGTTGCAGAGCTCTTTGTGGCAAGTTTTCATATAATTAATTACTTCTTTTATTTTTTAAGGTCAAATTACACCCTTTTACTTCAACTTTTTATCCTTTATAGGGAGTTGAGATTTGGCGCATCCTTTAAGAGACAATTCAAATTAATGAGATGAAAATTACAGCACCCATGTTGAACAGCAGAGGGCACTATCCTCCTTTTACTTCCCTTGTTTACATTTATCAAATAAGCAGCTAAATGAACATCACAAAAGAAGATAAATTTTCAGCAGTGTTGGTGATTTCTTTGCATCTTTCACTTGTTTCCTCTACTTCTCACATGTTTACCAAGTATTCCCTCAACTCCTGCTTGCTGGTAAGATAGAGAGCAGCTCTACAACAACATAAAAGTTTATCCCTCCATAGAGGGTGCTGGGGGATACTTTGATCATTTATTTTACTGTCAATCATTGTTATTGATGTAGCTATGCAACTTTACGATTAAGCTGAGGATCATTGCGTCTTTTCAAAATAAAAGCACATATCGTCAAAAATGTGAGGCAGTGTTCATTAGGGAAGGTCATGACTTTCGCGTGGCCTCTGCCTGTTGCTCTTAAATGGTGCTTCCTAACCCCGCCTTGTCTTGTTTTGATTAGAGATGCTGTTCTGAAGCACCTGTTCAAGGTGTTTCAGGGATAAAAACCCAACCCCAGTGATGCGCTGCCCTCTGTCATTCCCCCAGAACTCACCCTAGCAGACACACACATTAATTTATTTTTCACAAAATAAAAAAGTTACTGCATACTTTATTGGAATTTTAAAAGTACTATTTTTGACCCACTTTAACAGCGCCTAGTTGCAATATTGCATACATATGCTAGCTGAAGTACTCTAACAGCTGTTGGAGAATGCAAACTGTGTTAACAACAAAAGAAGAAAATATTGGCTCTGCAGCCTGTTCACACCTACATTTGGCAGGGTTTGAAGTCAGTAATAGACTAAACGTGTCTCTGTTTCTTGATTCTCACACTTTTACAGATCAGGCCTGATGTAAATCTGTTAGCAGAGAGATGATAAGACCAGATAAAGCAGTCAAAACAAGTGCTTTTCATTTTGAAAAATCCAAGATCCAAGATCTTTCAGTCAGTTTGTGAGAATCTTCACCCCACTGATGCCAGCTTGTGCAAGTCGGCATCAAGTCTTATGTCCTTTAAGTCCATAGACTGTGACCACAAAGACCTGTTTGAGTTTCAGTCGCCCTCTTTATATTAAACTCACACTCTGTATGATCAAAGTGGTTTTGGCTAATGCAGTCTTTTCCTCTGTGAAAGCTTCCTTTGTGAGCTTGAACTCAAAACTTGGCTCATACCCCATAAAGCTCCTGCGAGTTTTGTTTCCCAGCTAAGACCAAGTCTTTTGGATGTGTTGGACCCTGTGGTTTAAATATTACAGTTGTGTAACTCCAAAGAATTCTGACCATGTTTTGCTTAATTTGTTCTGTTTGAGGATGATATTGTGTTAAAGCCTTCGCTGTGTTTCATTTTTCCTTATGACGCAAGTAATTCAAGTTTGATATTTTCAGTGTGATGCGAGCCAATTTAGAAATCCACAGCTTTGTTTTTCATTTCCTTTGGATGGATGACAAACACTTGAAAGAAAAAACATGACATGCGGGGTGCCAACTGAACACACCTTACAAACAATCTCACATGACCTGAGGATGTTTTTTATGTAAGCTTGTGTCTTCAGTTTATGACCTCTAATAACCTTTGAAATAGTTGTCACTTGTCTTGCTTTTAACTTCAGTGATGTTTCACCTCAGAATGAGTTTGTTCAGGTTGACTTCAGGGTCAAGGCAGACCTGATGGCAGCCCCACATGGTCTGTCCGCTCCGTCAGAAGAGACAGGGTGCCACGAGTGCTGCCAGTGCTGTATTGTGTTGTATTACAGTGTCGTGCTCCCGTCTGCCATCTGCCAGTCATATGTACCACCATCTGTTTGTCAAGCCAGCCCATAATCTAGCAAGCACTCTGGCATTGCTGCTTAATTTAAACACTTGGTAACTGCTGCTGATGTTTTTATATGGATGTGGATTTGATAGCTTTTTATTTTGGGAGGTTTTACAACTTGTTTTAAAATCTATTTGAGCTGCGTTGACGCATTGTAAGCAGTAAAAGTCTGCGTTTGTTTCCAATAGTCCCAACATTGTTGTGGTGGAGTTTCAGAAGCCTTTTGTCTTGAACATACATCTCTCTTGACTTTTGCTTGCTGACTAACATCCCTGCTTTAATCTTCAATGTAATTAAACAGCTTTCTGTTTTGGCAGACACAGAAACATATGGCAGGTATCTGAGTCTTCTGCAGTTGTCTCAGCTCTTCACTGATCTCAGGTCTGCCTGCACATGTCTGACGTACCAGCATGCAGCAGCAGCAGGAGCAGGCACCTCCTCCACATCAAGCACTCTCATTCCTCTGGAAGCTGCACTCCTCCGCTAACTCTGTCATTACTACCATCTAACCAGTGTAATTACCAGCTCTGTGTGTGTTTGCGGTGCTCGGGCCAAGCCTGCATCATGCAAACCTGATGTGGGCATGTGTGCGGAAGGAGGGAGGGAGGGAGCATGAATGGGAGAGACAGGGAGAGTCAAAACATGGGAGGTGTATTCCACATCTGACTAATTACTATATGTGAGGTGAGTAATTAAAAGGCATTAAATGTCTGCACTTTATCCTCTGAAGTCTGGGCCAAAGCTTTGTGTGCGTGTGTGTGTGTGCACACAGGTCTTACGTGAGAAGAAAAAATTAATCTCCATTAATTGGAGGGATTTTCCCTGGATTACATTTTTCAAGCTACTCTTTGATTTTGTTTTATTGCAGGTGAAAAATACAGCTTTTTATTTCTCAAATGGAGCAAACTTGTTATCATTAACTCTTGCATTTTAACAGGCTGTAAAGTTCATTGACCTCTAACACACTTCTGTGGTGTGGTTTAAGTTAATGTCCATACTCTGTGTGATTTGTGTTGTCTAGAGCCATTTTCATTTCCTGAGGAGTCTCTCAGATTTGGTTTGAGCTTGGACTCAAAGTTGAGGCTCCCACTCACTGATTCAAGCGCTGAGACTGTACATCCACTCTATGATGAATTCTCCAAGTTAGACAACCAATCCATCACTCCGATCCATTGCAAACATCTTGGCAGGCTTGTAATCATATCCAATCCATTTCCCGTGTTAACTTTATCAGTTGCTTGTAACAACTTGTTACTCTGGAATTTGTGACAAATAGCTGATGGCAGTATTAATTTTTTCACTTGGGTCACAAGGGACGCACAACCCCACAGTCTTATCATGAACATCTTTGCGTATGAACGGAGAATTCAGAGAAAGCAAAGAAAGAACTTTTGAGATGTGGTGAATGTTACAGAGCCAGACTGAGACAAATCTGATGACCATTAGGAGCTTTTTACAGTCATGTTATGCAAGAAAAAGTGTATTTTATGAGTAACACCATGCCAAACATGCAATTAGCTTCAGCATTACTTAGCTAATAAGAGAATCATAGAGTGGTTATTTGCAAAACAACCCTAACCCCTGCTATTGAAAGCATTTGCCAAATTCTGTGCTTTCTGTCATGTGATTGGATGGTTTCCTAAAGGTTTGCCTACAGAAGTCTCTCTAACCCAGGATTCCTGTCACCTGGTGTTTTTATTCAGTCTGTAAGGGAAAAAAACTGCCTGCTTTAGGTTAAGTTTAGGTAAATAAATCAAAAGTCGATACCCCAGGATTTTTTGTTTGACAATATCAAAATTGTGATTCTTTGTCAAAAAAACTTTTTTTTTTTTTTTTTTCGAATTCAAATTCTTCATCCCAGTCTATATTTATAAACTGGATTGGAGAAAAGTTACCACAGAGGGGTGAAATGTTTCTCTCTGACTCACGTGATGGGCATTTCATGGGAAAATAGGGCCCCTGATATAGTCTTAACTTTGTGTTAAAAAAGCAAACTAAAATTTGCAAAAATCGTAGATATCGAAGAGTCACAATTTAAATCGGCACCCCAAAAATCTTAAGAGAATTGAATCCCGAGAATAGCATACCATCCCAGCCCTAAATAATTCCATATTTGGTGGACTCAAACAGCAACCTTGTGGGTTGTAGTTCTGCATGCACACCATAGGCTGCACAACACAAAACAAAACCTTAAAGGATAAGTTCGGTTAATACAGCTTTTACATTGTTTATAGAATGAAGTAGAACAAAATACTCACCCAGAAGGCTTCCCTGATCCAAGCAGTGCTTTGGAGATATTTAGATCCAAAATCATGCAGCGGACGTTCATATAATGGGATCCATCGAGGCATAGACAGCGCCGCTCCTAAAACTGCATTAATCGTCCGAAAACTCATGTTTTTTACCAATATTCCATCATGGTCTGCTCCTGGTTAGTCCTTTGCTGCAGTCTGTGTCACTCCAGACAGTGCTGTGTGGCTGTAATGACCTCTGAACGGACGAAGACTTTGTTTACATTTACCCCTCCGCACATGCTCAGTACTCTCTGGAGAGCTGACTCCACTTCCTCCTTTTTTTGAGGGGCAAAGGAACTTATCCTTTAACCATGAACTTTTAATGCAAGGCACCTCTCTGTTTCCAGCCACACAGAGCTACTAGCATAACTGCAGACTCCGTGTCTTGTTATGAATTTGTGTTATTTGTGTTACTTCCTCCTTTCCTTGAGGGGCAAACATAAACAAAGTCTTCGTCCGTTCAGAGGTCAGTTCAGCCACACAGCGCTGTCTGGAGTGACACAGACTCCAGCAGAGGACTAACCCGGAGCGGACCATGATGGAATATTGGTGAAAAACATGAGTTTTTGGACGATTAATGCAGTTTTAGGAGCGGCGCTGTCTATGCCCCGATGGATCCCATTATACGGACGTCCGCTGCACGATTTTGGATCTAAATATCTCCCGAAGCGCTGCTTGGATCAGAAAAGCCTTCTGGGTGAGTATTTTGTTCTACTTCATTCTATAAACAATGTAAAAGCTGTATAAACCAAACTTATCCTTTAACCATGAACTTTTAATGCAAGGCACCTCTCCGTTTCCAGCCACACAGAGCTGCTAGCATAACTGCAGACTCTGTGTGTTGTTGTGAATTTGTGTTATGAAGGCCGGAAACCCCTTGAAGGGAAGACTCCAGAGAGTCTGGACTGCCCATCAAACATAGTCTGTCATATTTCTCACTGATAGGCTGGGCGGCAGACAACTCTGACAGAAGAAGCCACTTACTCCGACCTCTCTCTTTCCATCGCCTCCTTCATCAGACACATAATGAAGCCATTCTACAGCTCCTGCAGCTGGGGCCGGATAATCTGGGATTGGGCCTGATAGTGGATCACAGGACAGCCCTAAGGATGAGGACAGACTCTGTCAGAAAGCACGATTAGAGCGGGAGCCATTTGCCTGGAAGTGTCTTGGGTTGTCCTAAAACAAAGACGTAATACATTTCCACATCTGTGTGACTATAGGGGGATTCTGTTTGCTGTGAATGAGTTCTGTTGATGGTGCTTGTGTGCGTGTATGAGTGAATGAGTAATGCAGTCTTGAAGCCAAAAATGAATCCAGCGAGGACTCATAAAAGGCGCTGTGTATCATAAAACACACACCAAGCACTCCGAGCTGTTTGACACAATGAAAAGCCTGACTCTATGCAAATTGGACCTCATAAAGAGCTAGTCACCCTATGAGTCGACATTTGTAAAACTCAGAGAAAACCAGGCTGCTGGAGAAAGACAAACAGAAATTTGTTCTCCCAACATAAATTGTCGTCATGTTGAATGAGTGCAAGCGGCAAAAGTTCCTGGAAATATTCAAATGTTGAGCTTTCTGTTCAAACTCCTGATTTTAAACCACAGTGTTTCCATGATCCACAGCTACATCAGTGCATGTGCCAAAATTTAACATAGATGTGAGTATAAATTATTTAACAGCTTATTGCTCGTGGTTGAATGTTGAAATAAATCACAGAAATCTTTTGTTTTAGGAGGTCAGATGTGAGCGCTCTGGTGTGATTTACCACCAAACAGAGGTCTCAACTATGGCATTTAAAAGAATGTGGCCGTCTGAATAATGACTGAACCTGTAATGGTGTTAAATCACACATTGTGCTGCAAAATAAGAATGATACTTGGGTTTCATACATCAGTGGTGAGGGGATCCAAAGCCAAATTTGGTGTAGAGTTTGAAAGTCTTTGGCCATTTGAAGGGAGACTTATGAAAAGAAAGGAGCTTAAATCTGGAAATGGAGACCTCAATAGAGAATGGGATTAGGCAGAAACTGGAGAATGGAAAAGGAAATTCATGAAAACCCAGCAGTTTGGCCACGGCAGAGATGGATGGAATGAGCACATTTTAGACATTGAGCTGGAAGAAAAGCATTTAAAACCCTCAGCTGTGAAACTGATATTGGTTTTATTTTTTAGTGAGCATTAAGGTTTTTATTCCTTATATTTTATTTGGTTTCGTTTTTAATCTTTAAACAATAAGCATAGACGGGTGTTTTTTATTTAACTGATGACAGTTTAAATCCCCAAAAGAGTTAGCAGCTTTAAAAGGCTAAAATTCCCTTTGAGTATAAGCTCCTCCTAAAAGAAAAAAAAAAGGATCCCAAAACAGAAAAATAGGTGCAACAGGAGAAAGCTATTGTTCGAAACCTTAAATGTGGCATTACAGCTGTTACTTCTGTCACATAAACCCAAAAGCTACACTGAAACAGCCTTTAGCTTTTTCTAATGAACAACTTATTGAACATTAAGTAGTTGCACATTTGTTTTATGAAATTTCAAACCATAGGGTGTGCAGGGTTTTTATTTACTTATTTTGTATTTTACAGTCAGCATTTTCATGTTGTTGTTCGTGGAAGTAGCATTAGCTAGTTTAGCTAGTTTAGCGTTAGCCCACACTGGGACGAAGTGCTGCTAGTTGCAAGCACCGGCAGTGTCTTAAGTATTCATACATCATTCTGCTCATGTCTCTGGGATGCAACAGCATCACATGTATGTTTATGCATCACCGCCACTCTTAAGTCTTTTTAGTCATTTACTTAACCAGAAGAGCTTTAAACACACCCAAAAGACAAGTCTGAGTTGCAAAGTAAGTCTGCTACATAACGAGATGAGATAAAATGAGATGAAATTAAAATCAAACTTGGGTGTTTGCCAGTGAAACCGTTTTCTAATGATAGTTGGAATTTTCTGTTTCAGTGCAGCTGAACCGTCACATCAAAGCATGCCGCTGTGGTTCACTGCTCAGTCCTCAGCTCTCCTCTTTGCTCTCTCTTCTTGACTATACTCAACAACTCTGGATTTACCTCATTTCCCCCCCTCTGTTTGGTCACTCTCTGCCCCTTTCTGTCCCTCAAAAAGTTCATTTTAATTTCTACATTTTAAAAGTCAGTGAGTTTCACTCTGCAGAACAAGAACCAGACAACAGTGTTGAAATGTTTACTTTCTAGACTGATGATATGAGCTGAAGTGTTTCAGTGGTTTAATTCTGTAGCACAGCGGCCACAGTGTTTCTGCCCTGTGGGTGTATGTGTGTTTGTGTGAGCACACACATGCTGATGAATTCACTGAGTGTGTGATAATAATATCCCTTGTCAGCCTCCTGAAGATTAGCCTCAACGGGAGAAATCCTCTGTCACATCCCCTTACCTTATTTTCTCTCCCTCTTATCATCCTTACAGCGTTTCATAGTTGACTTATTCGCTCTTTCCTGAATTTAGTGCTCAGCTGTTCTTTACACCTGTGGAGAGAATTGGGGTCACATTATTTTATGATTAAGAAAAGTGTTTCAGATCTCATCTTCTTTGTAATGATGTTTTTTCTTCTTTGTCTTCTCTCTTCTCAGATCTGCTGCAGACTGACAGAAGTGGAGGAAGGGGGACAGATCCTGACTAAAACTGGTCCTTGATGGATCAGTGAAGTCCTGACAGTTTTAAGCAATGTTTTTGGGAGCTGGAGGACGTAGCACCGCCAGCAGAGTGTGCGTGGGGCCCTGCCTCTCCCTCTTTCCCAGCACCCCTCCTGACATGGGATGCCAGCCCCCAGCCTCCCTACCCTGAGCTCTCCTGGGGTGTTATGAACAGCTACAGAGACAGAGGGGTCACTTGCACCTCCTCAGACCTCCTAGATGGAGGAGTGGGAGGAGGGGGAGGGTTGCCCCAGCAAACTCCATTTCGCCACACCCCCAATGGCCACCCGGCTCCTGGCCTCACAGACCCGGCCACCCAGCCACGCATCTCTGTGCCCAAAATGGGTGTCCGGGCGCGGATTGCAGAATGGCCACCACGGCGTGCACAGTCAAGGGAGTCGCTGCTTGAAAATGGCAACAATCGCCATGGAGATGACGGCTCAAATACAGTTTCCTCATCAGTTTTTTCATCAGACATGGGGTTGGTGCGGGGGGGAGTTGCTCGATTGCCAAGAAGACGGTCCAAAGACGTTGAGTACAGAGGAGTGTTTGGTGGGGAAAGAGTTGCACCTTTCAGCCTCAGAGTGTTTCCTCCACTGAGACAGCGCTCCAACAGTGAGGTGACGCTGAGCGAGCAGGATGAGAACGAGGTGAGTCTTAAATATTTAGTCACTGTCACAGCAGTGGTTTAGTTGAAGGTTGGAAGTGGAGCATCATGCAGGGCTTAATGTCACTCTGGTGTGATATTGCTTATATGTCATGTGGTTGCTTTTAGAGAACACTTCCGTTTTAATTAACAGCAGCTTTAACGTAGCTTTAAATTCCCATTGCTACAGTGGAAACTGAACTTATCTATTCTGCCTTTTTGCTCCTCCCAGGTGGAGGTCCGTGGAGGGGGTGGGATGGGGACCCTGTTTAGAGAGTATGGCAGCACTTCCTCCATCGACGTCCAGGGCATTCCTGAGCAGAGCTTCTTCGACATGCTCAGCCAGTTCCATCAGGAGAGACCCGACCAGCGCAGCTCAGCACCCGCACCTCTCAGGGAGCTGCTGCGTGCTCCGGACTCGAGCACACCCCTCCCCTCAGCTCCCTCACCTGGTCCAACAGGTGGCGATGACAGGGGGACGGGGAAGAAGGAAGGGACTGAGAGAGTGAGGAAGAAGAGTGGAGGGACTGAGTCATCACTGGGCACCTCTTCGTTGTTCAGGAAACTAAGGAGTAGTCGTGGTGAGCTGGATGGGGGTAAAGGAGAGACTAATGATGAAGGGGCCTCTTACAAACCGTGGATTTGCCCTAAAAGCTTCATCCACTTTGATGCTCGGAGCATCCTGTTCGACCTCCACGAGGCGACAGCCCAGCGTGGTTATGCCGCCCAAAGGAGGAACACCGCCACTGGGGCATCAGCTGCTTCAGTGTCCCTGTCTGTCTCCAGATCCTCAGCTGTGAATGATCCAGTTTACTCCAGCATAGAAGACCTGACAGTGAGCCTTGACCCCGCATCCACAACACCCTGTCTTGCCATGGAGCCCCTGGACGGGCCTCCAGGAGCCCATGGCTCTAGCCCTCTACTCCTCTGCTGCCCCCACTTTTTGAACGAGACTGGGGGCCACGGGGAGCGCAACATTAGCTTCCTCAGCTCGTCAGCGGAGAGAGGAGGAGACGGAGGAGACGGGCTGAGGGGTTGGCTGAGGAAGAGTAACGCTAGTGTGTCCGTGCTGGAGGTTCCGGTTGAACAGCAGGTTACGAGACTGGAGCGACTGAAACTGTACAGCATAGAGCATGTAGACCTGGGGGCCAGGTACTACAGAGACTACTTCCATGGGAAAGGTAACAGTGAGACACATGCACAGCAGACATGCATGTATGGTTAAAGAGACTTGCATGACATCTCAAGTAGGAAAGGTTGATTAAAGGGATAGTTCAGTTTTTTCGAAGTGGGGTTGTATGAGCTCTATGTGACCACTAGGGACATTATATACAGTAGAAAGTTGTCTCCTCTCCCTCAGTAAGACACAGACTGTAATCAATGGTGACGAGGAAAAAGGCGCTAACAGGGAGAGACGGTACCAAATTCAAAGGCTATTTTCTCTGCCTACAAGAACTAAAATCAAAAAGTAATACCACAGTTTAAGAGTACGCTACATAGAATAATTTTTAGGTGCATTAAGTCTTCAGAAATATAAACATTTATGTCTGTAATCGACGCCCGAAGCATAGCTTGTTTACATTCCCTACAGCTGAAAGGAGGAGGGGGGACGGAGCGCACTAGCGCTGCGCAGAAGGATACACGACCAGTTAGTTAGGTCTGGATAAATGTTTATATTTCCGAAGACTTAATGCACTTAAAAAATATTTTATGTAACATACTCTTGAACTGTGGTATTACTTTTTGATTTTAGTTCTTGTGGGCAGAGAAAATAGCCTTTGAATTTGGTACGGTCTTTCCCTGTTAGCGCCTATTTCCTCGTCACCATCGATTACAGTCTGTGTCTTACTGAGGGAGAGGAGACAACTTTCTACTGTATCTAATGTCCTTAGTGGTCACATAGAGCTCATACAACCCCACTTCAAAAAAACTGAACTATCCCTTTAAATTTTTATGGCACCTTTAAGATATAACACACCTATTCAATCATTTTTTATAACACAAAAACACAGATCATTAATGAAATGTAAAGAAAAACATTGCATTAACCTCAAACCTTGCAGGCCAATGAAATTTGGGACTCTGGGAGATTCTTTTACACAAACGAAGCTTTCATCAAAACTTGGAAGCAAAGTCTCATATTAGAAATACTCCTCGTACTTCTTGCTGCTGTTATGTGCACATCGTCTCTTCAGTGTCATCCTGCGGCTGCTAATACCCAGCTGGTCTGGAGCAGAGTGAGGGGGCCAACCTGGCAATGCTCCCAGAGTTTTTATTACACATGTACCTGCCACTGGACTGTTAGCAAACTTTGAGCTGATGAAACACCACCTGCTGTTCTAACGGCCACTTAACAGCATCGACTGGAAGCTTTGTCTCACATCTGCGTGACGGATGTAACACCATACCTCAGAGTGACGATGTGAGCCTCTGTCAGGGCGTGCATGTGGGCATTTTTTGTCAACATCACCTCTTCAGACGGTGTGGATGAAACTCCCCCTCGGCGGAGCAGCTAATTAATGACAGATGCTGTGGAGCACATGTGCACAAGCGAGCGTGTGTATGTATGTGTGTGAGCGAGAGAGATACAAGCCTGCAGCCACACAGATAAAGGTTATCGTTCCAAAAATATGCTCATCTGCTCACTCATTTCCAGCTTAGCTGTCCCCCAGAACTTAACCGTGATTGTTTATGTGTGAGCATCAGAAAGCCTCATCAAAAAGCTGACATTTTCACCACAGGACGTGGTGTGGAAGCTGAGCAGGCTTGGGTCTCCTAACGTGTTCATCGACCGGTTGAGGGGGGGTTGAGGAGGAATACTTGTCATGCTAGATTCCTCCCTTGGTGTTTTGAGAATTTGTCTTCGACTCCCACTCTGCCTGCAGCATTCTCCTGACTTCTGCTTAAATGTGGAGCTTAAAACATGGACAGGACAATATCTCTGAGAAATGTTTTCAGTTTTTAAATTTGTTTCTCAGATTGATGATCTTGAGGTATGCAGAACATAAACATTGATATTTAGAAATAATGGCACACGCCATCACTAAGCTACAAAAAAGTAACCAAACAAACAATGGATGTTCTTCAAAGAAGCATCAAGTTTACAAACAATGCTTTGCTCTGATTGGAATAACAAAATCCTTCATACACAGTTGAGTGGTTTTCATTATATTTTTGGCAGATCCAAAACACTTCCTTTCACTCACACAAAATGTATACTTACTCCACAATCAGCTTTTTTTGCAAACTTTACATATTTTCTGATTTCTGCTCTTACAGAAATTCATCTTAATATGACATTTTGATCAGTTGTTGATACTTCAAGGTGGATTTGACCAGAAGGTGCAGTGAAAACATTCCCCAGAAATAACTTGTTTATGTGGCCCATTGTTTGTCTGCATTTCGACTATTGGAAAAGACCTGGGTTGTTTGTACAAATCAGACCAGTGATGTATTGAAAAAAAAGTAATAGCAACACACTGCCAGACTAGAAGAGGGCAGTAAGACAGCAACATTCAGCAAAAAAGATACCATAGAAAAATAAGATAAACTGGCATTTTTATGAGCATTTTTATTGTGTTTTCTTGCACATGCTGATGGATTTTTTAACACTTAAAGGAGACAAGTGCAAGGGGGTGTTTCGACCGGTGAAACACCAGATTGCTCTGCTGTCTTAAACATCAAGGCAACACAGACTGACCCCTGTTTCAGCTAAAAACAAGCCTATTGAAGAAAGGGTTTTAGATGGCTCATATATAGCTTATAGTTCTGGGAATAGTCCCTAGTTCCTGGGTTAAGTTCCTGTAAATTTCTGTACAGTTTTCAAACATAAGCTCTGAGGCTCCCTTGCACAACTGACTGGGATTGTTTCTAACAAACTGCCCTTATTTCATATGTCTGCTGTTGCTTGTTTAACTAAGAAGAACAAAGATCAGATCAGATGTCTGGATAGGTTTACTTTGGTTAACCCTTTTGTATTTATTTATCACCAAGATGAGTAGTTATGTGGTAGAAAAGAGGAAAGTCTGCTTGTTATTGTTCTCCCATGTTTGGTTGAGAAACCTGTAGAAAAATATTCTTCACAGCCCAGGTTAACGTTGGTTATTAAGCTCAACCAGGGGCCAAAAAGCTCAAATATTCCTTTAGCATCAAATCAGGCTGAGATAACCAGCGATTATTTACTTAAATGGCACCTAAAGCAGTTCTCAGTTATTGGTGTTGCTTCAAATCAATATGCTGATTGAGCAGCCAACTAATCCTCACAGGGCTAAAATCAAAGTTTATAAATCCTAAAACCCAAAACCTAGATTCAACTCAAGTCTGTTTATCTGTGAATGAATAAATGACAAACTCAGACTTTGAATCTCTTTCTTTGTCCTTCACAGAGCACTCAAACTACTTTGGGACAGACGATAAGTTGGGTGCTGTGGCCGTGAGCATCCGCAGGGAGAAACTGGACGACACCAAAGACCTGAAAGACCAGTACCAGTACAGACTCGTCGTCAGAACCAGTGAGGTATGCACAAAAGTGTGTGAGTCACTAGTTTAGTTTATTCTTCATCTACCTGTGGCTCTCCTCCTCTCATGTTTACTCTGATTTCAACCTCACCCCCTCACCCCTTCGCCCACTCCCTGCCAGTGGAAAATTCCACCTGCCCGGTCTGAGCACAGAAAAGCCAAACCCCAAACACTGCTCCGCTCTGCCCAAAGCGCTTGGCCGGCTCTCAGAGGGAGCACACCCAACCACTTTTCCACTCTGATGGATCAAATACTGTAAATGCATTCAATGATGGATTGGTGTTCATGGAGAATCGGTTAACAATCTCTGCAGTCTGCCTGTTCAAAGACTCGACTACAAAGAAATGATTTACTACTTTTTATTTTCAGGGCAGCCAAACCTTTTCCTGATCAGACTAATATTTAGTTGAGGAAAACTGCCAGATGTTCTCTTCTCTTTTCTTTGTCTTCTATGATTTGATTTGATTATGAAATAGAAGAAAGATTAATTAATTGGTCAATTAAAAGTTGGTTTCAAAAGTTTATTACTTCTTTTTTGTGAGCCGTGTCAGTGAGGTCACAGTCACTTTGACCTACTTAATATTTCACCTGTCCATCACAGTCGAAGTCGCTGCTTAAACAAACAGTAAAGTGTGCAGCAGCTCTTTGTCTACATGTAGTGTCTTGCTCCGTGCTGCTGCTGCTGCTGCTGTTGTGTTGTTTTTAGCAGGATTACATGGCTGCCTGGCCTCATCACCTTAGCTCTGCAGCAACAATGGAGTCTCTCCGCCATCTAAGTACACAGAGCTCAGCTAACACACACAGCCAGCATGCCAAGGCCCGCTGTTCCCACACAGAATAAAAAAAGAGATTGATTGCAGACTTATTCTCTCCCATTCGAGCTGCAGCTGGTCTCAAATATCTAACCTCCTAAAGTACATCATTTCATTCGTTGCAGTCGTGCTGACACAGCAAGGTGGAGGGACTTTCTCTTTGTCCTCTTCTCCTCACATGCTTGCTTTTTTTTTTTTTACACACATTGCTGACCTGCATGTCAGTCGCTCACTTTTCTGTGGCACTGATGCCAACGAGCAGAAATGACAGCTCCATAATTTTCAGCCTCTTGTCAATCAGGCTTCATATCTCTGAGACACACCCGAGTCTCCAAGGTTCATCTGTCTCTCTGGCCCCTGCCAGCTCCAGAGTCTGCCATGCATTTTTAATGAAGCTGTGTGTGTCTGTGTGTGTGTGTGCAGTGAGTAGGAACAGTCTGCTCCTCTCTCACTGTATCTCAGGTTATTACAGTCTCACTGTTTTGAAGCAGGTCAATTTCCTCTCACCGGGGAGCAGCACTCTGTGGCGGCACAACACTGAGCTGAATATTAATTCACAATACTGCTCGACTTCAAACCCTACACATAGAGCTCTCCCTCCCTCTTTTTCTGAGTGTTTCTTTGACAGAGAGAGTGTGTGTGTAGTTTCAGGGCTTCAGGGCACAATTATGAATGGAGAGACCATCCCTCATCTAATGGACCCACATTAAGCTCCCAGGCTACTAATCTTTCTCCCTCCATTTCCAGAGGTGTGGTTCTTCATCTGAGCCACACCTGGGACCCGATCGATACTTTGTCTACTACATGGTGCTTTTCTTAGTGTTTGAAAAGGGTGGTACACAAAATGTAGAATAAACATCAAGGGTGGGATAAAAAGTTGAAAATTTAAAATTACTTTATTTGTATAGCACTTTTTAAAAACAGCTTTGACAGCCAGAACTTGAAAACAAACACAAGCTTCAAACATGGAACACAAACTTTGACCCATATGAACCAAGGCAATACAAGAATCATGCAATATAAAATTAAATGAAGACAACCAAGATAAAATCTTGACATCAATAAACAGGAAAAAAAAAATTTGAAGAAAATAAAAGGCAACAGAAGAGCAGAGAGCAGGCTCAGTGTCTTGGCCTTGGTCAGCAGTGTTTTACAATATCAAAATTGGGTTTCTTTGTCAAATTTTTTAATACATTTAATTTCTCCATTTCAGTGTTTGTTTATAAACTGGATTGGAAAAAAGTTACCACTCTCCTCCAGCAGAGGGTGAAATGTTTCTCTCTGACTCACATGATGTACATTTTATGGGAAAATATGGCTCCTGATATAGTCTGTAGACATTATCATCGTTTAACTTTTTCACATGGTCTGGTGTTAAAAAAGAAAACTAAAAATCGCCAAAATGGATCGAAGAACTGCAACATACATCAAATCTGCAATTGTAATAGAATTGGATCCCGAACATTTATATTTCAAAGATCTTTATTGGGATACCGAAAGGATCAGTGGGAAAGGAAAAAGGTCATGACTAAACCTACAATGTTTTTAACATTTTAACTTGTTTGATCTCATAAAGCTGCTTCCCCTTTCCCCACATTTAGCTTGTGACCCTGCGAGGCTCCATACTAGAGGACGCTGTTGCTTCCACGGGAAGGCATGGCACAGTCCGAGGTCTCCCGCTCAAAGAGGTCCTGGAGCAGGTTGTCCCCGAGCTCAACGTCTCCTGTTTGAGACTGGCAGTTAGTGCGCCGAAAGTCACCGAGCAGCTCCTCAAACTGGACGAACAAGGGGTGAGTGCTGTGAAATACTTAAAGAGGGGGTGTTCTGCTTTTTACAACATTTGAAACATGGATAAAAGAAACAACATTAAGTATGTATAGACTTTAAAACTGCTGTATGTTGTAGAAAGCCCTGAATCAGTCTATAAACTACTCAAAACAGGCATCCAGACAGCTGGCCAGCCAGAGGGAAGGGAGTTTGTGGAACAGGGAGCCGCTTAAACTAAGTGTTTCAGACATAGGCTGAAATAAGATGTTTTTTAAACACCAGTGTTTGGTATACTAAGATAGTCTTTTTAAAGTTTCTCTTATAAGTTTGACATCTTTAGTTCTGAACAAAGGGCAAAGTTTGACTGAGAGCAGGAAGCTGAGTGAAGGTGAGTGAAGGGTATGACGCGTTTGAGCATGAGTGTACAGCCATAAAAGCTTTAATGATTTGCCATGTTATCTTCCCTTTTTATTTAATGGAGAATGCAGTGCAAGGCAGCTGTGTTTTACCAGCAGTGGGTTTGTTTTTCTTTGTGTAGGCGGTTTAAGTGCATCCAGATAAACATTCGGTCTTATCTGTAACGTTCACGTCTTCATTAAGTTGCATCAGAAGCACAGACACCTCTGTCTGAATGTGGTGTTTCAGCAGTGTGAGTAATGAAAGTGTTATCTCTCTCTCCTGCCTCGTAGTTAAGTCAGAAGCACAAGGTGGGCGTTCTGCTGTGCCGCGCGGGCCAGAGCACAGAGGAGGAGATGTACAACAATGAGGAGGCGTCGCCGGCCTTCTCAGCCTTCTTGGAGCTGCTGGGGGAGCAAGTGCTCCTCAAAGGATTCACCAAATACGCTGCACAGCTGGACACAAAGAGTAAGAGCTTGGTCAGCTCCCTTTAGGACAACACGGTGTAGGTCACGTGTGATTAAGCACCTGAGTCACTGCAGTAATCCTGTTACACATGTCCAAACTGATGCCGTTAGACTTTTATTAAGGCTGCAGAATCACAAGGTAAAAATTCTGCACTATTTTTGGTTAAATATTATAAATATATCATTTGATTACTGTCTTCTGTGCTTCGAGAAAATCTAATCAGTTCAGTGAATTTTAAAACCATGTGAGTGGGCCAGTTCATCCTGCAGTTAGCTTTAAGAATATGTAATTACAATGCTTCAGGTTAATCATGTGAGAGGAAACTTAAATAAATCAGGTAATAAATTTGATATCTTGTTTTACTTTGCTTTGCATTATAAGATTAAAAAATCAGCAGCATTTTAATCAGAGAAACTGAAAGAGAAATGGATTTTTTCAGTGAGAGAAACAACCATCAAATCCTCCATGCCAAGTTTCATAATCACAAGTGTCATGGTCCCTTCAAGAAGCATCTCTTTGAACCAGGAGTAGTTTGTTACTCCAACATCGCAGTAAATATTGTCTCTCTTGCATCTGCAGCGGACTCTACAGGCACCCACTCCCTGTACACCACCTACCAGGGCTACGAGGTCATGTTCCACGTGTCCACCATGCTGCCCTACATGCCCAGCAACCCCCAGCAGGTAAAAACTTCAGAGCACATCAGCACTCTACAGTCACATCCATCCATTCAAATCTGCCTGTGCTTGTTACTTAGAAACTTTCCAGTTTGCTGCCAGTTGTAAACCACGGCAAGAATTCATCAAGTGGAAACTCATGACTTGTGTCTTCCTCTTCTTTTTCTCCTCTTTTATTCATTGCTCGTGTCTTTTATCCTCTCTGTTCTCTCTGTTCTCTCTCGTGCTTTTCCTTTGCTTTCCCTGCCTTTCATTCTTTAACTGGATCAGAGTTGGGTGGGGTTCAGTAGTGAGTAGTTCCTTTATTTTCTCCCTCTTTTTTTAACTTCTTTAAATACAGCAGCCTTCCCACATGTTCTCTCAAGAGCTGCATGTTTGCAGCGTAGGCTGCATTGTGTGAGTGACCTATGTGTACGATAACGTGGGTGCTATTTTTTTATAGTTTGAGTAAGTGTTGAAGTGGAGGCCTTAAACGGGTGAACACGTGTGTTCAGACAGGCACTGTTTGTGCTTTTTTCTGCTCATCATCACAGAGCCATGCATGCCAGGAGACATTTGCTTTCCATCAAATATGACGTGTGTGCGACTTTTATTATTCCAACTGCAATCTTTTGTGTAAAAAGCTTTTTGACAGTTGCATCATTTTGTTTAACATCTTGTAAATTGTGAGCAAACAAGAAACACAAGCCTTGCACTTTCCCAATGGAATATTTAACATTTTTCTGAGCCGTTCACCTCATTATCGGCTCTTAAATGAACAAGTTTACAATCATAAGAAGGGCAATAACTCCATCCAGAGGTTTAGAGAATGCAGCAGCAGAAAGGTTTACTTGCTCAGATGAACCTCTAGAGGGCAGCATCTGACATGAAAAATCACCTGCAGTGGATGAAGAGAGGCAGCAGGATTGAAGAAGAAATATTGACACCCGAGAGGAAAAACTGAAAATCCTGCACAACCAGTGAAGAAATGTTCAAAGGGAAGATTCACAGAATTTTTACTGAAGTTTTTCTGAAGGATGCAAGGATGCAAGGATAACTACATAACTACGGTGTTCAGTTTTTATTCTTTCTCTAAACTGGCTGTTCCAACAAATGCCATCAGTGTATGATAATCTGAAGTACAAATTGTGCTGTTTCAGTTCAAGTCCAGGACGCTCCTGCGGTACCGTGCTGCAGAATGTGTATCCGCCAAACAGTGGGCTGGATTACATAATTGGTACTTTCACACTTCTCTCTGCAGATGAAGAAGGAATTGGCAGGCACTACAGCACAGACACACAGCCTGGACTCTGCACCGTGTCTCCTACACAAACACAGAGAGACAAACCGGACAAACTGACACACACACACAGACACAGATAGCCCACACAGAATCTCACAGAAACATGTTACATAAAGAGCTGTTGTTTGGTGTCAACTGAATGTCTCAATCTCTCTTTTTTACCTTATCAGACTTGCCAGATTGGGTGTTGGTAACGATGATGTCATTTTATTAATCTGTCGTTTGGTCTCTCTTCTGTCCTTCAGCTCCTCAGAAAAAGGCACATAGGGAACGACATCGTCACCATAATCTTTCAGGAGCCTGGAGCACTTCCTTTCACCCCTCAGAACATTCGCTCACACTTCCAGCACGTCTTTGTGATTGTGCGCGTGCACAACCCCTGCTCTGAAAACACCTGCTACAGGTACCTTTAAGAGAACAAGCACATGTTCATAATCATACAAACAAAACAGAAATTTATTCTCACACAAATTATTTTCCTTCAGTGTTGCTGTGACGAGAATGAAGGATGTGCCTCCTTTTGGTCCCCCCATCCCCAACGGTGTCACCTTCCGTGACCCAGAAACCTTTCGTAACTTCCTTCTTGCCAAAGTTATCAACGCAGAAAATGCAGCGCACAAATCAGAGAAGTTCCACACCATGGCGACGCGGACGCGGCAGGAGTACCTTCGCGACCTCGCTGAGAACTGTGTCACCAGCACACCCCTGGACACAGCTGGCAAGCTCAACAACCTCATCTCCCTCGCATCTAAAAAGCGCGAGCGCTCTAAAGCAAGAGAAGGAGCTGAGCTGGGAGCTACGGGAGCTGTCGCCTGGAGGGTCCTGGCCCAGGACTTCAGCGGAGGTGGGACAGAGCTGCCCTGTGCCTTGGGGTTGTCGGCTGAATACATCCTCCTTTTGGACTGTTCCACCAAAGAGGTGGTGTTTAACTGTTTCTGTGCCGACGTCATTGGATGGACGCCGGAGCGGCTAGCGTTGAAGATCTTTTATGGGAGAGGAGACCACATTGCAGTACGGGTACCAGAGGGCTGCGCTCAGGACATCAGGGAGATGGTGCAGAGGTTAAAGGTGAGATTTTCTTTCACTAAAGAAAATTTAAATCTCTGTGGCCTTTGAGGATAACATCATATTTAGGACTTTCTGTGTTTGCTTTGGAGTTTTCTCATATTTACATCTGTTTGTTCCCAACCGAACACATTGTGTCCATCATTGAGGTCTGCACATGTGTTTAATTTTTTTCTTCCTCATGAAAAATTTGCAACACTGATTCCTTGAATGTTTTTGGTCGCATCCCTAAAAGCACTTAAAAAAAATGCATGAAATGTCCCCTTGCCCAAAAACACACCCAACATCCTGTTTACCATTTTATCCTTTCATGATGACAAAGTCCGTCCTTGTAATTCAGAAATATGTCTTCATACTACTCAGTTATTCTTTGCCAACAGTCTTCATCTAAGATGTCACAAACAGTTTGGGAGAATTTTAAGTTAAACACTTTTTTCAGCTGAGAAAATGTGAGGATAGAGGCAGAAATGTTATTTTCTGAACTATTAAACTTTAATCCAGGCTGATTAAATTTTCCTCTCAATGAATACACACATGCAGATACTCTGTGTGACCCTTTTTCTATGAAGTTACATAACAGGCCACAGGCTGATGAGAGATTTAATATTGTGATAATCCGAGTAAAATGTGATGAATTAAATGCTGCAAGGAGGTTTTCTGGACTCCAGTGAGCTCTTTTTTTTTTAATCCATCTGATAGAATAAAATGAAAATGAGTTTATCTTTCTAAAAATAACCCAAACTTCCCCACTCACATCGTGGCAGGAGACCAATTGAAACTGTTGGCTTATGTGTATTGATAACTTGTGGGTTTTTCAGGCTTTTATATGGTTTCAAGTAGGGATGCACGATATTGGATTTTTGCCGATATCCGATATGCCGATATATCGAAACCCCTTTTGACCGATACTAATAATCACAAGTTTGTTTGTTTTTTCACTGTAAAAAAGCTAAGTCTATCCTGTACTGGAATTTATATGTTACTCTAATTGTGACGGTCTTATTTGTTTAAGAAACACACATAAAACAAGACAAAAAAATGTTTGATTTTACCATAGATAAGAAATGTATTATTTTTTCAAACTCAAGACATTCAGTATTGAAATACAGAAAAATAATTTCTTTAGATCACATGAACTTTAAATGTAAAAAGCATTTTTAAACATAACCAAGTTGCATTTAATTATTTTAGAGCTACTGTAACAACCTGGTGACAGACACAGAGCTCTGCAGTGCAAATAAATGAAGCGCTACATTTTATTTCAGGAGCTTATTTTTTAGATGGAAAATAATAATAATCCTAACTGAATAGCACCTTATCGGCTGTGCATATTGGCAGAAATTTTCATATTTGCCGATACCGATAAATGTGTTTTTAAGCTTTTATCAGCCGATACAAATATTGTGCAGATAATATTGTGCATCCCTAGTTTCAAGTGGTTGTAGAGATTTGGAAAGGACTGTAAAGTTAAAAACAAACTGTCATGTCATGTTAACCCTTCTCCTTCCTAGTCGTTGACGGTGGGTTGTGAGACGGTGGATATGACTCTGAGAAGAAACGGACTGGGACAGCTGGGCTTCCATGTTCGCCTGGATGGCACAGTGGCTGAGGTAAAGACTGAGAGCCATCTGCCACATTAGATCTCCTACTAAAATACACCTCTATGAAGATCCTTGGCTGCATATTACTGGCCTGTTTGAAGACTTTTTTTGTGTTTCTCTTCTAGGTGGAAGAGTACGGCTTTGCCTGGCAGGCTGGACTGAGACAGGGCAGCCGGTTGGTGGAGATCTGCAAAGTGGCTGCAGTGACGCTAACGCATGAGCAAATGATTGACCTGCTGAGGACGTCAGTCACAGTCAAAGTGGTCATCATACCCCCGTATGAAGAGGGAGGGCCTCGGAGGTGTGTTGAAGTCGCCATGCTGTGTATCTTTGATGCTGCATTAATGAGGGGGGCAAGTTTTTGGTTGCAGATGTTGAAGCAGGAGGTGACAGCAAAGGTGGGCACAGAGTGTGAGCAGGAAGAAGTGGAAGAACAAGGATGCTCCTCACTGGAATAAACAAAAGCATGAGAGAAAGAGAGAGTGGCTAGACTCCAATGTTCTGAGAGGATTTTGCGTGGGAGTGTGTGAAAAGAGGAAGCAAATGAACAGAGGGAATGATGGATGTGTGGTTTAGGTGGAAACAGGCAAAGCAAGGGATGAGAGAAGTTGGATGGTTTAAACGTGAATTCCTCCTATCTTCTCATCTCATTCAGCTCACCAATGAATTGTTTCCCTTCTTCCAACAATCCATTTCTTCCCTCTGCCGTTGTCCTTCTCCTGCCTTTTATCTGCACATGAACAGCCTTGGCAGAAAACAGAATAACAAGGCCTTATGAGACGCTGATGTGGTGTCACAGAACGGTTGCAGAGGTGAAGAAATAACCACAGTGTGTGTGTCTTTCTGACTGAAACCAGGCTTCTAAATACAGTGATTGTGGCCGACTGTGTGATCACACAGCGGTTAGATGTCTTTAATGGTGGAGGCAGATTAATTACACCAAGTTAAATCCCTTTGACACACACACACACACACATGAAAAAACACATACACTCCCCCTCCCGGTCTCTCTCAAATAGCAGCTGATAATTAGAGTCTTGTATTTCACCCCCCTCTTTCTATCTCTCTCAATCGTTTGTGTGCCAGGCAAGCAGATTGCATGAGATTAAGGCCTGAAATCTGCAGGAAGAGGGAAAAAAAAGAGAGCACAAAAAAATAAATAAAGAAAGAAATGAGTGGAAATGATTAATTAAAAACGCATGCCCCGTGCAAATGAAAAGGACTGAGAAGAGGAAGAGAGATAGAGAAAGGGGCAGGGATGAGTGTGTTTAGCCGGAGAGGCAGAGAGACGATTGGTGAGGAGGACGTGTTTCAACAAAGAGGGAGAGGGAGAGAAGTGGGTGGAAGAGGAAGAGGAGAGAGTTGGAAATGCCTTTCTTTTGCTGCTCTGAATCCACTGCGCACATGCAAGATGGACGCATACAGCGGAGAAGAGGTGTAATGCTCTAGTGTGTCTGGCGAGTGTGTGTGTGTGTGTGAGTGAGTGTGCGTTGGGGAGCTCCAGCTGTGTGTGAACACCCCCCACAACAATGGAAGGAACGCTGCACATCAACATGTGTAAGCTCTGCTTCCTCTGAGGTTTGTGTTTGCCTTTTGTTCAGTGTGAGTGTGTGAGTGTGTGTGTGTGAAGGTCTGAGCATGTGCTACTATATTCTGACTGAATAGATAATGTTAATGTTACTGTTGTATTGATTACTACATCCTGGATCTCGCTGCATTCATGTGTATTGGTTTGTGTAGTTGTACTTCTGTTAAACAGCTGTTTTCCTGTAATATTCACATCAAGATGTTGACATTTGTGGCTCTAAACTCACAGGTAAAGGTTTTTATGTGACCACACTTTGGTGTAACTGAAATTTAAACACTCAGAGACCCAGCATCGCTCTCATTTACCCTCTGAGATTATTTCGGTGTTGTTAATCTTGTTTAAGATTATACAAGATATCTGTTTCAGACATGATCTCGCATAAAGTATTGAAAATGCATGGTCTTAACCTTCAGATATTTATATTTTTACTTGTACTTCTGGTTTTTAACAGTTGATCTAAGTTATCACAAATAATGTTCTTGAAGAAGTCGTGAGATTTTAGCCACTTGTGTTCACTCTTTCTTCACATTTTTGTGGCTGCACTCCTGACTTAATTTTTGACATGTCTCCTTCGCCGTTGCCCTCCTCTTCTCTCTTGTCTTGGACACATCCTCCATGCATATTTGATGCCCCCTGCCCTGCTGTAATAGCCTGTTTGAATTAAATAATGATGATGTGTCAGAGATATGTGCTAGATTTACAGTAAAAGAGAGACTCTGGGAGTTGACTTCATATTCCTCCAGGTCTGGAGGTTTGAAGGGTTGGGGGGCTCTTTTATTTTCTAACAGACCTTTCCCCCGTCTGTCTCTCCAGGGGCTGCACAGAGGAGTACGAGATGAAGACGATGGAGCAGAAGCCAGAACCTGAGCCTCTGGCTGCAGGCTACAGACCCTCCCCTCGTCCCACATGGAGGTGGGACAGCCCACCCATTCCTCCGGTGCTCCACAGTGCTCCAAACCCACGCTGGGCCCCCATGGGTCCCCCTCCTCCTCCGCTGCCCCGATCACACAAAACCCTGGTGCCTGTACCGTACAGGGAACCCCAACACCTCAACTCTAAGAGGTGAGATATAAAGCTACAGATTTATTATACATATTTCATACAAAATTGATTATTTTGATTACATGGATGCTTTTGTGATGTGTCCCCTTGATAATATATATTTTTTAATATTCAAGTATATAATGGCATCTTAATAACTATCTTATTGGGTGAATTAGGCCAGTAGGCAACTTTTTCTGTCATTTGTAATAAATCTTTTCTAACTATGAAAACACTGACACAGAAACACAAAAATAGATTTGGTACAGATATCATCATATCTTTTCAATTCTGTCTTGTAGCATACTGGTTCAAGCCTTCTGACTAACCAGTCACATAACTGATTAAACCAGTCATTGAAACTGAGATTTCTTTATCTCACATTAAGATTGAAATCAAAGACTTACTCTGCCTGGGTGAATCCTGAGGCAGATATGAGAAATTAAAATCTTTGCTTGTACTTAGTTTTCTTTTTTATTTTAACTGCAAAGACCTGTTTTTTAGCAGAGAGGAGGTGGTCTTCTGTGGACAGGTGTGGTTCAGGACAAAGAGCCGGTTTTCACAAATCAAATTTGTGTGATCAGAGGACCAGATAAACACTCCATACATGTAGTACATTTACAGTTTTGGTCTAAGTAGACTCTAAATTTACTGTCGCCTCATGTTTTGCCGAAGTCTTCAGAATGAATGGCCTTATTTTATTCTCCTTTCAGCATTGTTTTTGTTTGTGTGATTTGTCCCTCTTGTCCCACCATAGATTAACAACCAAAACCAAACTGCAGTTTTTGTTTGTCACCTAGCTTCTCAGAATAACTCACCTCTCTGTTGTTTTTCTCTTGGTTAACCATCAGCCTCTTTGTTTGTCCTCCAGGCCTGTGAGCTATCCAGAAAACCACTTCAGTCTGTCTCCTGTTGGGGGCGACAGAGTGCTGCCCTACAGAAACCCCTCAGCCAGCTTCTCCTCCCCCTCCTCAGGACTGGTCGGCCTCGCCACAATTGGGCCACCTGGGATCACACCAGGGCCCTTTGTACGCTACAAACCCTCACCCGACAGGTGTGTGTGTGGGTGTGGGTGTGTCCATTTTCTTGTGAACATCTTTGGTCTTTGTTTCCCAAAAGCTTGACTTCTTAGTCTTGATTAAACATGTCCAGTGTTGCTCATAACTATTTCTTGAGCTGGTTTCTGATTACTGTTTTTCTGGAGACGCTCTGAGTAATGTTGCACATCCAGGTCTGAATTTAGACGTGTATGAACACTCTGTCTCCTAGAGGAAGGATCTGTTGTGTGGGTGGCTCTTCCTCACAGTGTGGAGGTTGATAACATCACCCAACCACAAAGAAATGTTTTATTCACCGCCATCAGGATGTTAAACAAAAACTGAATTCCTCCTCTGCACAGTGAAATGTAAACTGTTCATTTAAAAGGTTTTCTTTGAATGTTTATTTATGTATGAATATCTGTTTGAATTAACTTCATCCTGCTTTTTTTTACTTCATGCCTGACCGTGTTTCTCCTGTGACCTGTCTTTGTAGATATGGAACAGGACAGCGCACCCTGCTGCCCTATGAGCCCCATCTCAGTGTGGACATCACCTCAAGTGGAGAGTCTTCCTCTGGCTTCACCAGTCAGGAGAGCACCATGGAGCGCTGCAAGACAGGTACATCAACCTTAAACTGTACTAATGATTCTTACAAGCAGTTTACTGGCTGCATTACTTCAAAGTATCCACCGACTAAGGAAATTGTTTCAATACATAAATACAAAAGACATTATGCTTTGAACCAGTTATTTCCTTCTTGAGATGATAGAGACCAAAAACAGAGCTAAAAGCAAGTCAGTTCTGGTCTTAAAGCTGTTATATTGGAAAAAGATGGACTCCAATGACAATGTAGCACCATGTTTGCTGGTTTCTTTAAAAAAAGTGAAGTCATTGATTTTTGGGTTGGGATTAAGTTCATTTCTTTAACTAAATCCATAGTCTTTATAGTGTTTTCAAAGTGTGTGTGCTACACAGTGGAGTAAAGACAACACAGTGTGATTTTGTGGCTTGCTTGGTGGGTTGAGGTCAGTGTTTAAATGTGCTATAAGTATTTAATCCTCTTTGCCGACCATGGAAGTTCAGTGTAATTTGCTTTAATCCTGTGAGTGTCTGTGTGTGTATCCGTCTAGAGCCCCTCTGGCATGTCCCAGCGTCGTCTTCTCGGGGTCCGGGTGTTGGTGGTGGAGGGGGACAGAGAAGGCTACCCAGACAGGACGTCCCAGGGAAAGACTCTCCAAACAGACACTCCAAGGTTAGTGTTGTAATCACCCTGAGTTTACTTTCTTGTTTCCGCTTTGATTCTTAACTTAGCTCTCGTGTCCTCCGCAGGGTGAGACTCAGTACTCAAGCCACTCCAGCAGCAACACTCTGTCTAGTAACGCCTCCAGCAGCCACAGTGACGAGCGCTGGTTTGACGGGGGACCTGGAGGGGAGAGAGGAGGGGGCTGCCTCATCGACTCAGCTGACCCAGACCCTGACCTCCTCAAAGGGGGGTCTAACGACAGCGGGATTGACGCCTCCACCCATTACAACAGTTCTCGCCACGGGAACGTGTCAAACAGCCAGTCGCACAAGCCTGTGCACTCATTCGCCACCTACAGCGGGATGCAAGAGCTGTCAGTGGGAAGAAGCAGCGGTGAGAGAGAGGCCAGGAGAAGAGAGTCCTCACCAATTTTACCACCGACAGCCAATCAGAACAAAGCGTACATGACGAGGACTTTCCCCCCTCCTGGCTCCAGTGCTGAAAAAATGGATGCTTTTAAACCCAGGTGAGAGATGATGATGTGTTTTCACCTTAGACAGGCTCAGAACACACTCAGCTCACTGTTACATCCTCATGCTGCTCAGCTCGACATGGATCAGTAACTTTAAAAGTTTGAAGGATCTCTGGAGAATGATTTTCTAGAGATGCTGTTTTTCTCTCGCGCTTCAAGATTATAGCATGTTACATGAAAATGTATCTTAAAGGGGGACACTGAGGATTAAAGCAGCTTTAATCCCTATGAAACATACAGATCATCATGTGATCTCATCTGCTGGTACACATGTCACGACAGTGCTGTAAGAATGAATTCTCACTCATTTGTGCAGAGGAAGGTGAAAGTTCATCATCATCACTACCAATAAAGAGACGTTAAGGAAAATCTTTGCTACAGGAATGTATCAAGTAGTAGTCTGTAAAAGCCAGTTTAATTCACTGTAGCTTCTTGTAAATATGGGTCTTTACTTAAGATGAGCAGATCAATACTGGTCAGATATCTGTGGGTTTAGTTCGAAGGCCAGACCAGCTGGTGGTTAGCTTAGCCTCAGACAAAGACTGGAAGCAGGGCATAAGAAAGCTCAAATGTTACAAAACATCCTTTTCAAGCTCCACAGTATCTCACCAGTTAAAGCATCAAAAAAGATCCTGTAAGCATATTTAAAAAAAGATTGAACTATTCCTTTAAATTTTCTAGCGTCACTTGTAAGTTCTGTATGCTCATGTATTTTGTCTGTCTTCTCAGAGCCTACACGCCACAGGGTTACAAGACCCCAACGGCAGAAAAAGCACGGCCAGTTCGAGCAGCTACCACGACACCAACTTCAGCTCACTTAAGCTCCACCCCTTTATCAAGCTCCGCCCCCAAGTCATCCTATATGAAGAACAGACCAACCACCTGGCAAGGCGAAGACAATGGCCCATCTCCTTCAATCACGACATCAAGCTCTGACAGCAACAGCAGCAAGAAGTGAGTAGATGATGGAGAACTTGAAACGATCATCCCTCATTCACATCTTTATGCCGGGACAGTTTGAAAAGCTACCCCTCTGAGCAGAGTTGTGTAACTGTGTCAGGGACAGGACAATCAGTGTTGCAGCTCTACTTACATCTCGTGTCATCAGGCAGGTGGATATGAACTCAAAGAACGTCTTTGGACAGCCTCGACTCCGAGCATCGCTGAGGGACCTGCGCTCTCCTCGACGAACATACAAAAGCACCATCGAGGACGACTTGAAGAAGCTGATAATCATGGACAACCCAGGAGAGTCGCCACCCAGAGATCCAGTGAGAAACACACTGAGAGTTTCCTAAGAACATATCCTTAAGGCTTCAGTTCATAGTCTTTCTTTCATTACTTACTCTGACCTCTGTCATTTTTTCTCACTTCAGTCTCCCAGACGGACCTTGCAGCGCACTTTTTCAGACGAGTCGCTGTGCAGTGGGCGCAGAGAGGCGAGCTTTGCCAACTCTGAGAACCAGACGGCTCCCACTGATGTACTGTTCACCTGCACGCTGCCAACACGCAGACACGGCACCTCCTCCAACCACCTGCAGGGCAAGAAGAGTGAGTGTAACCTAGAGACAATTCTCTTTTTTTAGCTGCCAAGTTTTATTCTGTTGGCATTCAAGATTGTGGTGCTAAAGATGATTTCTGTAACTTCTTGTCCTCTAATCCCTCAGTCCCTCTGTCAGCCTCTGAGCTGTCTCTCACAGAAGTCAGAGACAAAGTCCCACCTCTGAGAAGGCTGGATCCTGGGCTGATGCCGCTCCCGGACACTGCATGTGGGCTGGAGTGGTCCAGCTTGGTCAATGCTGCTAAAGTCTATGAAGGTGAGGGAGGGTGCAGATTTGCTCTTTTAAGAGTTTCAATTAGTTTTTTCAAAGATTTATTGCTGGTTTCATTTGATGATAAAAGAATGCAAGAAAGTAAAACCAGGATGCATAAAAAAAAGTAAAGTAACCAGTCTTGTTAAAACCGTGGAAGATGTCTTGGGTCAGTGGGGTTCAGTCCTTTTCTGTCACTTGATACTCCTGGGAATGAAAGTGAGAACTCATTGTTCATCCATGTCTCATACAACATCACAAAAACCGCTGGAGCACAAGAAAACACTCAACTAACACTTGATCCACAGCTTTACCTGCTGCCAGCTCCTCCCAATTGAAAGTGTGATTGTATCATGAATCTCAAGAGACATCTAAAAATACCAACTCCTACAGTGTTTTGAAAGTGCCATTGTGTGTCTGTTGCAGCGCAAAG